>NC_090929.1:1522308697-1523558697 GCF_040938575.1 Ambystoma mexicanum | reverse complement strand
CACCAACAGAAGACCGGTAAGTGTTATGGCGGAAGATTAGGCTTTCCTCATATGTTCCTTCTGCTCACCTTTTGTCTCTTCTTCTCTTCCCTAGGCACAGAGATGTGGCGACCGGTGCAGACAGTCGCGGTGGAGCCAGAAGAACTCCCGAGGACAGGTGAGTGAAGCGCGGCGCTGCAGCGAGCAACGCGGTGCTTTTAAATGAAAGTCTTTTCTCAGGAACGCTGGCGTGAAGGTTCCGAATGCAGGTAAGAAGTTTGATAAAATTCTTGGTTTTCACCTTTCTCTTCTCTTCTTTCCTTGCAGGTTTTCCAGGATCGAGGCGGGCGTGGCTGGAGACCAGATGCAGGAGCAGACACGGTGAGCGTTCAGCTGCTTGGATGCAGAACAATGCGAAGCGTGAGCTACTGTCTGGGTGTGGCTCAAATAGCCCCCAAAGTAGTTCCAGTTAAGTATCCTTCCCTGGCCACGCCCGAGTGGCAAAATAGTCCCAATGAAAAAATAGTCCCTTTCAGGTCTCAGGGAGGCCTGAATCTTGCAGCATGGTCTGCATCAGGTAAGTGCACAAAACACCTTCCTTTATGAGCCTGGCGCCTATGGCGCCAGGACTGATGTCCAACATGAGCCTGGCGCCAAAGGCGCCAGGACAGAGACCAAAGAGCCCCTATAAGGGGCCACTGGGCTTTTACCCGGGGGCATGATGCCTGCTCCCAGGGGTGCTGGGCCTGGCCTGGTGCTCCGGAGGTAGGCATCATGACACATGCATCCCCCCCCCCGCACCTAAAATGCATAACTAGCTTTCCATCCCTCGTGCAATGCAATTCAAACGTACTACTTATTAAAAATCATCTTGCGGTATGAACGGTCTGTGCTGTATAAATACAAACATTACAAATGTCTAGGGAGAATAGCTCAGGAGCAAAGTGCTCGTCTTAAAAGAAAGACGACACGGAGCAACACAGGTTCGATCCCCGGTTCGGCGCTTAGAAACCTCTGGGTATTAAGCGCGTTATAAATAATCATCATCAAATAAATAATCGACTGTTATTGTTGAAGAGTTCTGCTGGGGTGTGGATTGCTTAGAACAGCTCTATGTAAATGCAGCAAATTAATTATTCAGCTTGTTATTTGTGATGAGTTCTGCTGGGGTGTGGATTGCTTAGAACAGCTCTATGTAAATGCAGCAAATTAATTATTCAGCTTGTTATTTGTGATGAGTTCAGCTGGGGTGTGGATTTAGGAAAGCACCAAGTAAATATAAAAGTGGCAAATACAGGAATTTGTAGGTGTAGATTTACGGAGTGGTGTGGATTGACTAGTTCAGCACTATACATTTAATTATTCAGCTTTCTAGTGTTAAAAAACGGTGTGCAGTGTTGAGGATTGATTAGATCAGAGCTACGTAAATATACAATTGCCAAAAAATGAAATTATTCAACTTGCAATTCGTGTAGAGTGACACTGTGGTGTGGATTGACTGGAACAGAGCGATGTAAATGTATATGTGCCAAATAAATGCATTAGTCAGCTTGTTATTGGTCAATAGTCCTGCTATGGTGTGGAATGACTAGATAAGGGCTGTGTAATATGTCTGTTCCAATGATTTATTTTGCTTGTTATTGCGGAAGAACTCTGCAGCATTATGACTAGGAATGCACTATATACATAATATTCCAAATGAATACAGAAACACTCAGCTCGTCATTTGTGACGAGTCCTGTTGTGGTCTGAACAGGTCCACTGTACATACATACACATACTTCATATAAATAAATAATTCGGGCGTTGATACAATCCTCAAAGCCTCGTGATGCCCTAACCAGGGCACTGGGTGAAAAGGCCATGTGTGCGCAGGCATTGGTTGGGTTAGGTTTCATGTAAAAATAGGTGCATGTGGCTACTGAGTCTAGAGCTCAGTTTTCACCTTTAATACCGCTGGTCAGTTGCACGTCTCCATCTTGCAAAGTCCTAAACCTGAACTGAGTTGTGCATCAATCAGGGGCAGGGAAGAAATGCTGAAAAAATGAACTGCAATTGTCAGGGGAGCAACAAGGTGGTCAAAATTGCTCCCTTTTATTGTGAATCGAAAGCTACTATTAGTCTACAAAATGGCCTCTCACAAGTGCAAAAACTCTGCCGCATTCCGTCAAGATCCAATCAGTTACAGGCTGCTCAGTTTGCAGCCAAATGACAAATAGAATGTGCGAGAAATGGGCTCTTACATCGGTGACACTTCTAAAATGGCAGCGGGCCTGAATGGGCATTAGATTTCCATTTATCTATGACAAGGTAAGAGCCACGGGGTTGCCTCTGCTTGTAAAATACCGATGAGGGCAGATGGATGGAAGAAGGCAGGCGAGTCTCCAGTGAGGAAGAGGCCATGACGTGCTGCAGTCTTTAGTGGTGCTTTTACAGGTTTCTGGGAAAAGTTCATCATGGCCGCCGCATGGGGATGCTTCAATGCGAAAAACACATGGCCGCTTTTCAGTGGTAACATCCCATTGAAATATGCTTTGTAAATCAGGCACAATGGATTGTAAATAATGGTGAAGCACACGGCCCAGAAGCCGAAGGTGAACGTCTTACATTGGGACTTACACGTCTTCTGTAAAATTAAGCCTACATTTGATAACCTCTCTCTTTCTATGCTTGAACAATTATTGGTATGAGGACTTTTAATTGGATAAAAAGGTGACCTCACTAAACCACCCACTGTCCCTGTGCAGTGCAACGCACATTAATGTTTGGCCATGCGCTGTATCAAAATAATAATGGTAATATCAATTTCATTCAACATGGTGCCACAGAAAGGATTGCTCTGAGGGATGCACGACAATATGTTTACCCCACATGTGTGACTGTCACTTTATCTACTATCGAGTGAGGTTGGGTGCGCGTATTGGGACTTCAAACCTGTAGTTCAAGGTTGTATACAGAACTCAAATACAGGTGCTTTATGTTGTAGTCTTGGGATGGATTGTATGAATGATTAACGGGCGGAGAGATCTAGTAGGTGTAGTAGCTTGGCTCTGGGATTAGAGTCTCTTTTGCGTGTTGTGTGGTCGTTTTTACTTGGGGTTGATTGTATACATGATTAACGGACGTAGAGGTGTTGTAGTTTGGTTCTAGGTGCACCTGGGTTAAATGAGTTGGTGAGTGGAATGTGGTGATGTCATGGTGGAATGTAGTGAGTGTGACTGTTGGAGAATACTAAAGGTGGCAGTTACATCTTGGAGCTGGAAGGTGTGGATGTGCCGGCATTACTGTCCAGGAGCCTACTTGGATGTCACTTACCTGATGTATAAACGGACAATAAACTTAACATAAGAGGCCTGGGTACAGTGTCTTCTTGGCAAGGGAACTCACAACACTTTACCTGGTCAGCTATCATGCTGGACTTGTAATGCTGATATCCTTGACCTCTCCTCTTATTGATTGACCTTGTGTTATGGTCACCAGGGTAGTGAGCAGAGCTACTGACAGGTGGCTGTAATCCCCCCAGTGATTGGAAGAGTTTCTTGTCAGCATGAAAAATAATACTATCCTCTGCAAGGCTGTGCCAGAAAGCAAGAGGGCGAGGTGCCTCCATTGTGCCCCCTTGATATCCCCTGTATACTATGCAGGGCTATCTCAGAGTCGCCTCACACACCGTCCATATCTGCCGCATGGATGCATTTCTACCCAGTGGTCCGCTAGGCCGAAATGGTCAATTTTTCACAGCCGTTAAGAAAGATCGGGATTGCTTTTGTTCCACGGAAGCAATTTTCTGTAATAAAGTGCCCCATGTTTTGCTTTGTCTTCACTTCCCTCCCACATTCTTTCTTCTCTGCTATTGTTGTTGAGTCTGACCCCATCTTTATCATCTCCATCCAGCAGACTGTAGTCACAGCCATTATATTTGTTAAACTCCATTGATATATGTCCCTCTCACCCTACATCTGTGAACATGAGTTCTGTGCAAACCGTATAAAGCAAACTCGTCTTAATGCCCACCCTATGTTTTTGGCTTAAATGATGGACATTTCTCTGATGCCCACATTGCCTGATCCGTGCAATGTAAAACAAAACAAAAAAGATTGACTAGCCCTCAAGTTACTTTGCTTTTTGTAGACATGTCTAGATAGGTTGCTTCTTCAGCTGCTTTCTGAATTCCTCTCAGTGGGTGAGGTTGCTGGTAAGCTGAAAAATGTGAGTATTCAGTGTCCCATTTTGTGTTGGAAAACTACGACTGAGGGGCTTGACCTTATATTTATCCACAGGAGTGATACTAAAGGGGAAGACGACTATTGTTCCTGTAAACCGTGTGCAGTAAGAATGCAATTTTACATGAGATCCTTTCTTCTAATAAAAGCCATTAGCACACTTTCATAACTGTGATAGTGTGACTCTGTTAAGATCAAGGCATACTGTTGATGCCTCCTTCTGAAGTCTCTAATTCGTATTTGTGGGCTTCATATAGCCTAAATCTACTTAGGAAGCAATGGATTGCTGTACATGTCGTTGACGGTAACATATGAGGTAAGGATGAGGTGTTACAATATGGGCTTTGGGATTTTCCAGCCATGAAGGCTGAGTGTGATGCAGGAAAGCAAGGAGCCTAGGGTACACCTAGCTATTGACTGAACATTAAAGTCTCGAGTTCCTTTCTGAACTGCAAGAACGATAACACAGTCCAGATTTCCTTCGGGATGATGTTTATATTATTTATCAGCTAATTGCAATCCGCACTATACAACAAAATGTGTTTCAAGGCACATAAAGACATCTGGAGGAACAGGTGTAAAGACTGGAGGGGGGTCTGTACTTCTGCTCTCTATATGGCAGAGGAGAGGCACAGAGGACCCCAGCCAAGATTCTCTATTATTGCTATCCTGGTCGAGCAATCAAGGCCTAGCTTCTCAGGAGGTGATGCAGGCTGGTTCTTAAGTACAGTTTAGTCCCCAAGCCCCACAAAAGAATGTCCACACACTGTAGTAGTTAAAACACAGTCTTTATATAATTAATATTCAAGGTTATGTACACTATCACAATAACTCACTTTGTGCTCAGCAGATCTATAATGGCAAATATATACATTTCTAAAGTGGTACCACAATTATTATCAGATCGCATTAAAGTGCATCAACTATACTCTGGTTAAATGTCACACAGATCACTTAACAAGGGCAACCAACACTAGACATAGGCGGGAAAGCAGTTGGTTAGAACAATTGGCAGAATACTGGCCCCTACCACTAGACACAGTTCTGTGTGGAGATCCCCCCACCGGGACAACCTGTAAAGTAAAGATATATCACAAGCCCAGTCCATATATTGTTCTATAAGTCTTATTTCCTTCTAAAATGTTTCTACCACCCCAAAGTACCTGGAAAAGCAGAGTTCGACGTCAAGTCATCAACTGATCCTTCTTGAGCAGCTCCCTTTAAGGCAGGAGCCACGGATCATTGAGATCACACGAGGAAAAAGGGTTGAACGACGATGGTGAGGTGGCAGCTTCGTTCCTAGCGGTGCTCGTTGAGGATGGAGCGTTGGCATCCTGCAAGGAAGAGGCGTGCGGGGCACCTCAGTGACGATAGTTCAGGACTGCAAAGAGATTGTGAAGAACTGTGGCCCTGAAAGGGCATTGAGTCGCCCGGCGTCTCTATGGTTGTCAGGTGGCGGAAATCCACCGGCGGATGTTCCTTGGCACGGTGGCGGCCTTGACTTTCTCCGGCGGGACAAAACGGTCGCCGGTGCAGGCGAGAGCGTCCTTGGATTAAATGTTACTTAGGCAAAGGGAGCGCGGCGGCTCCGGTCGGCGACGGCGGTCGGTGACGGTGATGGACAACAGTGTCCGGGCACTTCTCCTTGTGATTCCGCGGTGCTCCCCATCTCCGGTTGGCAGCCTGTCATAGGTCTGTCTGCGAGGGAGCTTTGGCAAAGATCAGCTGGTGTACGATGGTCCCTCATAGCTCGGGAAGAGGGAGCCTAACCAGGTCCTCTCTGGGCCAGTCCTTGGAGACACAGCAGCTTTCAGATCGACAAAGTAGAGCAGCAGCAAGACTTCTCTTCCAGCACGGCTTCAAGGATAAGCTTCAGTTTTACTCCAGTTTCTCTTCCTAGTGGACTACAGCTTCTGAACACCAATTCTAGCAGTGAAAGGCCCCCAGATATACTAGTTGATCTCCCATTCATTCTGCTAGGTCACACTCAGGCAACCAATCGGTCAGAAGGGCATTCATGCAGGCAGGCAGCCAATCAGGTGCATAGTACATTCAGGCCATTCACTTCTCTCCAGACACTCATAACAAATTATGTGTATTGGAACAAGTACCCAGCCATTCAACACTCCACACTGCATTCATACCAGTTTCAGGCAGGGCTGTCTCATTAATTGTGTCAAACACCAGAAACTAGACATCCACAACAAGAAGTGCATATTCGTCACACACTCCATTCACCCAGGTCCCACCCACAGGGTGTACCCACAACATACAGTCACTGGGAAGGCTCCAGCCAGTCTGGCCTGAACTTCACAGCAACACCATATATGGAACTTCCACCCAACAGCCAGTCAGGGGGAAGGGACAGAGCCAGGGTTTCCCAGGACTTTGGGAAAACAAGGTAACAGGCAATTGAAAGCAAGAGGCCACAGGGGCCATCTTGTTTCCTATTAGGAATCAAGGGATTCCAATGCCAGAGTCTGGGTATCCCAAAATTGAGGATACTCAGAGCACCTGTCAAATTCAGCATGGAGCTGCCACTAGCCCATACCCTGCTCTGTGGGCCACACACATGTGCCCAAAAACATACACTAGGGGCACAGGGTTGTACCCCCACCCATGGGTGCCATAAGGGTATCCCATGGGTCTGTAAACCCAACCAAAAGAGAGAGCTTCACCGGCAGGAGTCCCACATGAACTCCTGCGTGGAAAACACGACCGAACACACTATAAAAAACAGTAAAGGACAAGGATACGGAAGCCCTGTCCCTCCGACGCATTTCCAGCATCACCGTCTCCCCCCACAGATTGAGGTTAGGGTGCCTAATCTCCCATGAGATAGACACCCTCATCCAGACGGTCAACATACCTTCTGAAAAGGCCATCTGCATTATCGTGACTCTTCCCTGGTCTATGCTCTATGGGGAAGTCTAGCCCTAGTAGGCTAATGGACCACCTGAGCAGTTTCGGGTTCTCACCCTTCATATGCATAAGCCTTTTTAGGGGCTTATGATCCGTTTGGACCTTGAAGGTGGAGACATAACTTACTTCCCCGCACAAAGTCTATGAGGAGGACACGTGACAGGGGATACCCACAGTTATGTTGATGGCTTCTCCTACCATGTTGATAATCATGAGGAAAACAAACTAGTGACTGGCATTGGGAATGCCTGGGTTAATGATGCCCCAGAGCCCTGCTAGGTACAAAGTAGGTTCCCCAAAGTAGTCAGGTGGCAGAGTTGATGGCGGTATATCAAGTCTTCCTTACTGCTGTGCAACACCAACTCAAAGAACTGGTCATAATCACTGATTCAGATAATGTCAGGAATGGGTTCGTGGAGCACCTAATTAATTGGAAAAATTGAGGCATGCTGTGTGCGAATAACGAACCGCTCAAGCACAGGAAATGAATCCAAGCAATTGATGATCTGGTCACCTCTAACAAGATGACTATCTATTGGAAAAATATCAGAGATCACGCCAAAATAGAGGGACCAGACAAAACTAGAAATGACTTGGCTCACCAGTTGGCCAAAACTGGAGTCATCCACAGGGATCTCCTAGAAACCAAATCCCTGTTGAGGGAAATCCAGGTCGCTGCTGTGTCCAGGTCCCAAACATATGCCCAAAAAGAACTCCCAACTGCCCACTAGAGTAAAAAAAACACAGATGCAGATTTGATTACTGCACAAAAAGAGGACCCGATTATTGGGAAATTAAATCAACCTATTGAAGACCCCGTGAATTTTCCACGGACAGAATACGATTATATCGGGAAAGAGGATCTCCGGGTGTTGATGACATTTTCCAAAATGTTATGAATCCAAGGTGGTTTGTTGGTACAGAGATCCATATCTGGATGTGACCAGTGGGTGGTACCTACCTCATTCCAAAGCCTGAAGTTAAGTCATGCCCAGGATGCTGCCACTGTCGGTCATAGGGGGTTTCATACAACTTTAGAAAACTTGTGAGAGGTTGCATACTGGCCACACATGGGTTAGAACCTTGATCTAGACTTAACGGGGTGTCTTGTGTGTGCTCAGTTTCTGCCAGGTTCCCTCATACACAGATCTCCCCTACAGAAAAGGGGAATGACACTGCCTTGGTCAGATTTGCAAATCAATTTTATCGGGCCAGTGAATCACTTCTCTAGAGGAAACAAGTACATGTTGACTATGACATGCTTGTTTACCAAGTGGGTGGAAAGTCTTCCTGCCCCAAATTGCAAGGCAGAAGCATCTGCTGCCCTCATGAGCAATCACATCTTCGCTTGTTATGGCCTTCTCCAAAGAATTGAGTCAGACCGAGGAAGTCATTTTACCAGTGAGGTGATGACAAAGATGTGGCAGATACTAGGGGTAAAGAGAAAACTTCATATTGCCTACCACTGGCCTCAAGTGGGGGAGATGAGAGGTACAATAAAACATTGTGGGCATCTTGAAGAAGTTTGTGGCGGACTCTGAAGCTAGTTGAGACATCCGATTACTGCTTGTCCTGATGGCCATTAGGTCTACACCAAAAGTGTCTCCATTTGAGCTCATGACTGGGCAGAAAATTGTGCTACCGCAGCATCTGCTCTACAGAACTCAAGAGCAGACCCTGATCAATGCGTCCATTACCCATGAGTACATTGAACATTTACAAAAACACCTTCAGCATGCTTTTTCTTGTGCTCAGGGGATGAAAACCACTACGACTTAAAGACAACCAAGAAAGTATACGAAGTACGAGACAGGGTCTGGTACAATTACCAAAGGCATCAGTCCAAAGAGCGGAAGTTGCTCCCCTCTTGGTGCAGTGCTTTTGAAATTGTCGATAAAATCTCATCTGTCGCTTATAAGATCTGCATCCCTAAATGAGAACAGATGGAAGAGAAATGGGTCCATATCAATCAATTGAAAAGCTGTCATCCCAGACAGACTTTGCGACTGATTGAAGAACCCAGTGAGGGTAGAGCCCAGGTACCATCTGAAGATTAAAAGTAAAGAATGGAAACCCGGATGTAGAAAATCACACATATACTGCGAGTAAAGCAATTTATGCTTATCAGGAATGTACCAAAAGTGATGATCATGTTCTGAATTGTATACGTCAAGTGAAACGTAATGTTTAAGTTGTTTTTTTGTTGTCAATTCGTACGTTGATCATAATGGAAAATGTGTACTGTATAAAATACTTATCCTCTCTTTTATTCTCGGCAGATTAAATAACTCCTTGCCTCTACAGGCGGGAGTTGGAGCTACCGGAAAATGAGGGGTCCAGGACCAAAAACCAAAATCCGAAAAGAGTGGATTGCAGATCATAGCACCACTCCCTCAGGATGAGGAAAAGGGCAACGTGCTCTGGCGAGGAAATTCCTGGAATGAACCAAGGCCACAAGGAAACAGAAACCCCACTCTCTCTTTGCTCTTCTCTCTGCATCACTGGAATCGAAGACCCAGGAGGAGGGACGTGTGAACAGAAATATAGCCCCTTAATGCCAGAAATAAAATGGCCAGCGTGATTTGAAAGGAACTAGCTAAGGTGGAGTCCCATTGAAGTCTAAAGCCAGCGCAGAAATGGTGATGTCAGACATGAACCTATTGAACTAAATACAGGCCTAAATCTCAAATGAAGGAGACATATGCTGGGAAGTTCAAAAGTGTGAAGATAGGAACAATGCATTTCAACAAGGAAAAGAAAGACATATGGCTCAAAATGCTGTTTTACTAAATCCATGGAAAGCTACACTTTCTACTTAAATAGACATATAGCAGCATGTACATTATCTTCAATGTAATACCAGATTGTGATCCAGAAATCTCAAGTGAAACAAAGCTTATTTCAATTATCAGAAACAAAAGAACTTCCTTTTCCTCATCCCCAAATGACAGTACTGCAAAGAGAAGTGTCCACTTGGCTTCCAGGTGAACATAGCTTTCTCATAAAACTACCCTGTGCATGGACAATCCAAAAGTGATACTCATGTCTTTCGCAACTGTCAGGTTAAATAAATACCATAGACATGGTTATAAGGCCCAGATGCCTTATAAAATCCTTCATGTAAAATGCTTTGTGTGCGAGTTAAAAGCCATTTCTTGCAGAATTGTACATGCAGCTGGGCATTCCTACTGAAATTAAACTTTAACCTCAAAGACATTTCCTCTGCTTCCCAGAGAGGGAGGTGTGGTTCTCAACAATCAATCAGGTCCATTGCTTAAAAATACAAATGAATACACTGCCATTCATGGAAACCACAGTGGAAATAGATAAAGCCCTGCCTGTCTTTTCACCAGAAGTGACCTTGAGGTCACAACTCCCATGAAATGTGCATTAAAGCTACAGCCAGGACCATTGGGAGGCCGAGGAGGGAGAGGCTATGATAAACTTGAGCCAGCATCTGGCTGGTCACATTTTTAAGGGTAAATGAAACTGAGGAAAGAAAGGTCGGGGCTAGAGTGAGAGAGGCTTGTGAAGCTGGGGTTTAATTAATAGAAAAATACATGTTATTGCATAAAAGGGCAGCATATATGCCACAGCACTAATTCCAGACTTTTATCAAAGGTGACAGTAATCCCCTGCCATGCCAAAATGATTTTTGTCTGATAAACATAACAGAAGTTATTCAGGAAAATTTGATTTGGGCCTTCCCATGATTCTGAGAGATTTGAAAGTTGGTGTGAGGGGGAAGGATAAAATTAACATGGGAACTATGGGGTGTCATATTTTTCACTGATGTGGCTCCTGACTGAACAAAAAAAACAGTATCTCTGCATACGAATGGCATGCCGACTTCAGATTAGCATCATTTGGCTTAAAATGTAGTTCTTAAAAATATATCCATACATGTAAAGATTTGAACAGTTAGGTTACTTGCCCTGTTGATAGATTTTCAGAGTTTAAACATGCCAAACCCACATGTCAGATTGGGATGACAAAGGTTTCTCCTCCCCCAGCTTTCCTAACTAAACCCCTCAACTCCTTGTCCTATTAGCACACAGGTGGGAGGTGGGTGGATAGAACCAGCCAAACCCTTCTGCGGGAATCATGAAAAGTGTGTGATGTCATTTGCCCTATAAGTGCACCAGTTTGCATCAGAACTGGGCTTTTTCACTTTATTCCAGGAGGTAACCTGCTGCTGAACTCTTGTGAGAAACACCCAAGCAGAGAGGCCCCAAATCTTGCATTGGAGACAGAGACCAGGAGACATAGAAGCTGACTGGGACCCCATGGTAGATCCAAAGGGACTATCCTTGAATGACACCCTTGCTGTCCCAGAGGTGCCCTGCTGTTCCCTGATGCCCACTACACAGCCTCTCCTGTAAGTAAAACTATAGCCATAGACTGTGTAGGCCCTGCATTTCTCAAGTATTGTTCTAGTTATTTCCCCATAGCAAAATACCCTGTTTATCTGTGTAGATCCTTAGCATATTTAATTAAAGTACATCAATTAATTCCCATAAAGAAATCACAGGATGTGTTTTGTTAGCATCCGAAACTAGCAACCTCCTCCCAGTTTGTTTCGAGCCAGTATATACATAAAGATTTGATTGACTATTTGTAAGAAAACCCCTGACTTCATTACAGAAAGGGGGGTCCTGAATTCAAAAGAATGAACCCGAAAACCCTGTTTCCAAGTGAGTGTGGATGGTGCAAAACAAAATTCACCATTGATCCCCTTCATTTTAAATCAGAACTTGTAGCCTTGTATTTCCTTTGCATGTGTGAGGGGAAAATGAAAATGCCCCTTTTCTCCCATTGTACTCTGTCCCAAACCACAAAACCCTGCCTGTTCTTTTTATGTGTGGCAAAATGATTTTTCGAACTGTTACTTTCCCTCATGTTTTGTCTGTAGTAATAAGTGCTAAACGATTTTCGCCCTTGAATCTCTGTTCCAAAGAATGCATTTTTGTATCAGAACCCAAAACGATTTCCCATTGTGTTCCCACTCTCTGCCACTTGCCTTCAATTTAGAGGGGTGAAGTCTAATTGATGTTTGGAGCATGGGGGTTGCTGGGAGAAAGATTATTCTAAACAAATCAACAATCACTGTGTTCTTTGAATTGTTCTTTTTCTGCATTGGTGAGTGATTTGAAAAGAAAGCTGTGGGAAATTGTGACTGCATATCTTAGTATTATCTCTGTATTGGTGCCATTATAAAAGTCATGTTTGCTCCTGTGTTGCCAGGGCATTGGTGGCTGATGTTAGTCTGTTTGTAAAATTTGGTTTAAATAAATTAATACATCTATATTCTTACTACACACCGGCCTGGTTCCTAGTTCATCGTGGCACCAGGTATTTGTGGGGGTTGAGTGCGAGACGGATTAGAGGCCTTACCAAACTGAATCAGAATAATAGTGCTTTGTTGTGCGCTACCTTGATTGGGGGAAAAGGAACTCCGTGAGTTGAGCGTAATAAACCATGACAAAACAAAGGGGGGAAGGGAGGGGAGGAGGAAGAGAAAGTGGTGGGGGAGAAGAGAGAAATTAAACATGCAAAACAAGGTAGGAGTGCAGGAAAGTATGTAAGAGGATTGAGAAAAAAAAACATGAATATAGTTAAGAAAGGCAGGAATGAGTAACTGCAGGTTGAAACGGCTTCACCTCATGGATTGAGGGGCTACACCAGGCATGGAGATAGAAAGAGTTAGAATGAGCATAGAGGAGTGACAGTGGTCAGGCCATGGAGGAGGGAGCTCACTTGGCATCACAATATAGCAACAGTAAGCAGAACAGGCAGCAAGAGATAGTGATGGACCAAAGTAAGTGTGCAGAGCCATGTGTCATGTTGGGCAAATATTGCAATCACTTTTTACTTTCCAGTGGGATTATGCATAGCAGGAGAAGGCCTGGTTCCCGTTTTTATCCCCTTGTTCTGCAGTTCTGTCTTGAGCATTGAGATAGTGTAGAGGAGAAGCTGAATGCTTCTGCAGGACAGACCGCCCCCGTTTTGCTGGTATGTTGGAAGCCGTAAATTGCGACATGCACAACGCCAGTGATACTGCCAATTCCACGGAGAGTCTTTGAGAAAAGGTATCCATTGAGAAGACCCTATATGATGTACCCTCAAAGAGATGACAGTCTCTTGCAGGAGATCCCCAAAGGAATATGAAGATTAGAAAAAGAGAGGCTGCTGACGTCACAGGAGATGAGCGTGACGCACTGAGAAGAATGGTTGAAGAAGAATATGCATAGACCTTATAGAAGCTGATGATGAAGTAAAGAATCAAGTGAACTTTCACATGTCGATTGAACATTGCACGTGTGAAGAGCACTACAGAAAATGCAAGCCATTTTATAACTGTACAGATGTAGCAATGCAGGTAGACTTAGTAATCATAAAGGCTAGCTATACCTAGTCAATAGACGGCAAGCAGTGCCGCCATTATATAGATTCTGGACATCAGTGTCACACATTTAGTAAGCTCAGACCCATGAAGACAAGAAGGATCGGAGGGCTGTGTCACAGCAAGTAAACAGCTGAATATCAAGGAAAGGCCTGGAATAGCTGTATGGCCCGATGTCAAAGGATGGAGCGGCCAAGAATCGGTTATCTATCTTTGAAGAACAGTGAACGTGAGAATCTGAATCAGTCTTTGTTAAGATGCAAGAAAGAACAACATGAGTGGCAAATGTATTAATTCATGACAATTAAATGCTCCAAAACAGGCCGAAATACGGTCTCCTGTCATGTGAGTCAAGGATGAAAATAGGAGTTGGGTGTACAGACCAGAACTGCGATAAGAGTGTGCCTATCCCCACTTGTGTTCTCAGGAGCAGTGATACTTTGCAAGGACAAGTTCAAATTGGATGGGGAGACACGGTCAAGTTCACCCATTGACACCTGGGGTACCAGCTTAAGTGCTGCTAGTGAGTCAAATGTTCTAGAAGAGTACAAGCATGCCAACCAATTGCAGAAGGCCATATAACAAAGGGCCTTATAGTTTGAGAGCCAATAGTGTACCATGTATCTAGTAACTGATGAAGATGACTTGCACTAGGGATGGGCATAGGTTGTCCACCTGACTGAAGAGACTCAATCACAACCTGATCCCTTACAGAAAGGTTACTTAGATGTTCCCCTTGAGCCAACCACAACACCCCGTAGGTTTTCCCAGTGTGCCACGTAGCTTGAGGTCACGTATGATGAACTTCTGCTATATAAATGTGTTTTTTATGTAAACTGATTGAGAGCTCGAGTGAACGTCCGTTGATGTCCATTGTAACTCCATGTTTCTAGACAACTGAAAATAAAACAGTCACAGGAGACACTTTGCCAACTTCATGAGTCAGTCTTATTATTTGGTGTAAGAGTTATTCTGCATACCCATCCTTATATGAAGTGTTACTGATTTAAAGCCCCCCCATGGGTTCAATGTCATGGCTCCTGATTGAGTGCGACCTACCTGACCTGCAGAATTGTTTAGCTAGGAATGCAGTGCTTCGAGCAATGGTTCACTTATAGGTAATGCTGGCAGTCTATTGGTTATTCTGTTTCAGACTGGGAGCCAGTGCAGCTCCCTTAGGGCAGGAAGAATGTGGTTGAATTTTCTTGACTAATTTCAGTCATGCCTTGACTTGTTTGACACCCATATGTGAGGGCATGTGAATCACCAGAACGCTGGTGAGGAGGTAATTTGCTCTATCAATTTTGAAGATTACCTGGACTGTGATTCTGAAGTTCCTGAGTGCAAGGAAGGGTATCCTTTTCCAGAGGAGGGCTAGCTGGTGTCAGGAAGTTTGAGCATGTTTCTTTATAAGTTTGTTGGAAAGAAGAGTGTGGTCTAAAATAAACTAGAGGTATTTAGCAGTCATGGCCAAGTGAGCTGTTAAACAGTCAAGGATCATGTTGTTCAGTCACCCTTAAATGGTATCCTGCTTAGATGGGTGGCCAAACAGGAGGAATTTTGTATTGGAGGGATTGAGATTCAGGTATACGGTTGTATTCAGTCTTGGATGGAGGTGAGGGCATTCCTGACGCACGAGATGTTCTGAGTACCACTGACCATTAAGTATATGTGCATTGTCCGCATATTGGAGTGAGATGTCGGGGTCATTGAGAGGTAACCCCATTGGCTACATGTATAGATGTAATGATCACTGTAGAGAGTATTGAGTCTTGTGGGTCTCTGATGTTGATCCAGTGGCATCTGACCTGAAGTTCGATGGCGTGGAACCTGTCTAACAGGCACAAAGTGAACATGTTGAGAATTGTATCCAATAAGGCCATTCCGTTTGTGAGTAGGCTGGCCAGTTAGAGGTGGTGGACCATGTGAAACCACATTGCAGTGCTATGCTGTTCCGACCTGTTCCAGTGTGTGCTGCCTGCCTACCTGACATCATCTGCTACTGGCCCCTGGCCTCCTACCTGGATTGTGGACTTTCCATCTGCAGTTTAAACACTGCCGCTGGCGCAGGCTCCCCGCTGTGACCCCTGCTCCCCTGGGCATGCAGGAGCGGTGACGTGACTATCACCTGACTGCTAACTCAGGAAGTAGCCTTAGGGCCTCCTTAGCCCTGGGAGTCTCATTCAAAGGGCAACCCTCTAAGGACATTGTCTTTCCGTTTGCCCGTGTTCACACCTGATTGTGCACCAATCTGCCACCCACCTGCTCCTTTTCTTGCTTATCTTTTACACTCTGTTTTTCATGCCTTGCTCTATTCCATCTAGGATAACCCACTGTTCCTTTCCTAAGGTAGTCTCTGCTCATTCTCCCCACCATTCCAATCTATGTTTCCCTCCGATTTCTACAGATGCCTTGCTGTTTTTCACTTTTTGTCTTCTCAATGCCGGTTCAGTCTGCAATAACTCTCACTGGATTATTGATCTGTTTGTTCTGTTCTAATTTGCACTTTCTTTGATTTACCGAAACTTGGATTACCCCTGACATCTCTTTTATACCAGCATCATTTCATATTGTTTCTACCCTATTACCGGGGGTACTGAGGTTTTCTATAATTCCTCCTGGACTCGCTTAGCATCATTTTCTGGCCTTCCAACCTTTAATTCTTTTGAATCTTATTGTTCTTCTTTCTCGTACCCCTTTCCGGTCTTGCCTCTTGTTATGTATCATCCCCTGGGCCCAGCCAGTAATTTTATGGACCATCTTGAACTCCTTCTATTCTTTCTTCTTCCTTCTTCATCACCTTTTTTCCTTATGGGTGACTTTAATCTCCCTTCTTCTAATCCTTCCTGCTCTCAGTTGATCTAACTTTCTGACTCCTATTATCTTCCCATCCCCACTGTCCCATCAGTCTGGCTCTTCTTTTGACATAATATTTTTCTCACTTCCTTCAGCTGAGCCTTTGTCTTCTTGTCCCTTCTAGGGTCTGATCACTTTTTACTTTCTTTTCCTCTCTCTCTCTCTCTCTCTCTCACTCTCTCACTCTCTCTCTCTCCTTACCCTTTCTACTACTCCTCCTTGTTCACCTACTTTTACTCTTCATAATCTTTTTTCCTTTGACTCTGTATCTTTTTTCTCTTCTCTAGACTTGTAAAGGCTGGAGGGTGTGTCTGTACTTCTGCCCCCTAAATGGTAGGGTAAAGGCAGAGAACACCCTAGCCAAGGCTCTCAATTTGGTAGAATGTGCGAACATCCAGGCTTAAGCATTCAAGAGGTTATGCAGGCTGGTTCTTAAGTACAGTGAATACCTAAACCCCCCACAAAGTATTGTCCACATATTATGTTAGGTGATAACACAGCTTCTTTATATCTCTTTCTTCCTCTGACTTTGCTAGTTACTTCACAACTAAAGTTGCTAATCTTCATTCTGCTTTTGTTCTTCTCTCACTCCTCCTTCTTCCTTTACTTCCAGTTTGCCTTCATACTCTTTATCTTCATTCTCTCCTCTTACAGATTTTGATACCACTGCCCATCTTACCCATGCTCATCCAAGAGCGTCTCCTTCTGATCCCCTTTCCTCTTCCTTTATTCAAGATGTCTATCCCCATCTTCTTCCTGATCTTACTTCACTCCTTGATTCTTCTCTTTCTAACTCATGCTTCCCTTCCCAATTCTAAAAAAATGACTCTTGACCCTTCCACTCCTGCTAATATTTGCCCAATTTCACTACTTCCCTTTCTCTCTAAAATTCATGAGTGAGCTGCATATGCACAGGTTGCAAGTTTCCTAATATGTAAGTCTCTTCTACTGCTTCTCCAATCTGGATTCGGTCCTTCTCATTCTACTGAGACTGCTCTTTTGCATATCTCTAACTCTCTTCTCTCTGTTCGTCATTCTAAGCTCTCCTCTATACTTGTTCTTCTCAATTAATCTGTGGCATTTGATACTGTTGATCATAATCTTTTTTATGTCCTCCCTTTCTTCTGTGGGTATTACTGGGTCTGTCCTTGAATGGTTACACTCCTAACTTTTTCAGCAGTCCTATTCTGTAACTTGGACTGGATACACCTCTTCCTCGCTTCCTCTTCTCTATGGTGTCCTCAATGTTCTTTACTTTGTCCTCTCCTTTTCTCCCCCTACACTTCCCCACTCTCTGCTATTATTTCTTAATTTAATCTTTCCTATCATCTGTATGCAAATGATACACAAATCGTTCTCTCTTTTTCTTCCTTTGACTCTATTCTGCACACCACTGTATTAACTTGCCTTTCTGCTGTCCAAAAGTGGGTGTCTTCTCATTTTCTACACCTCAATCCTTCTAAGACTGAGGTTCTGTTTTTTCCAGCTTCAACTATTCCATCTACTCTTCCTCCTCTGTCTCTCTTTTTTCCTCCTTCCTCTCTGCCCTTTTCCCCTTCTTCATGCAATTTGGATGTTAGCTTTGATTTCTCACTTTCCTTTAAACTGCATATCTCTTATACTGTTCGCTCATTTTGCTGTGCCCTTTTTCACATCCATCATGCTCCCCCCTTCTCTCATTTCATGCTACTAAACCTCTTCTGTTCTGCCTGGTCTTTTCAGGTATGGACTACTGTTCTTCTCTTCTTCTGTGCCTTTCTTTCTATTGTTTTTAAATTAACTCACGTCTTGTCTCCTCCTTATCTTTCTTTGCTAGTCTCGTTCTATTCCCCCTTTTGGACTCTCCGATCACAGAATCGTCTGCTTCTCACTGTCCTCAAAACCCCCTGTGCTTCTTCCCGTTTCCAATCTTGTATTTTTCAATCTAACCGGAAAGCTAATTTTCTCTCTCTTTTCTAGTGACTTTCTGTTTTTCTCCCCCTCTTTCTGTTTTAAATTATTTTTTGCATTATTTTGTAAATTGTACCGTTTTTCTAATATTTTGAAATCGTGCTTTTGGCGAAAGGTGCTTAATAAATTCAGTAAATTAAATTAAATGAAATATGAAACCATAGAAAGGCCGAGGAGGATCAGGAGGCATGAGTCACGTTTATTCATGATTTGACAAGCGTCATCTATTACTTGCATGGTGGCTATTTCAGTGTTACTTCTTGGTCAGAACCCAGATAGATTGCTAATCATCTAGCAGCTAATCATGTATATCCCATGTTGAGTAATCCATTTAGGGAATTGGTTGGTAACTGTGTTCTCAATGCTTTTTCCAATGAATTGAAGGAGAGTGATCAATCAGTAGTTCACAAGATTGTCGGAATCCAAAGTGGATTTTTGAGGAGAGGAGGGATTCGTCTTGCTTTTAGGGTGCTTTGGATGATCTCCTACATGAGTAAGGCGTTCACTATTTCAAGCAGCGGGGTGATGGAAACCCAATTTATATGCTTTAGTATGCTAGTGATGAGGATGTCAACTTTTTATATGGGTGTTATAAGTGACATGAGGCTGTCAGCAAGAGTTTTGTGGGTGAGGGGAGTGAAGACGTTCCAGGTTTGTGTTATGCACTATTGGATTGAAATCATGAAGGGTGATCCATTTTGTGGGATCAATCTCTCGTCATCTTGTTGATGAAAAAGTTATGAATAGCTAAGTTTTCATGATCTATTTTTTGTGCAATAACGCATGTCCATTGAGTAATAGAAATGAAATGGAGGGATGGTGAGTGCACGGAGGCTTCCACATTTTGGGAAAAGATAAGGTCTTTGTGCAGAGGTTGGGACCAGATGTGCATGCTCATAGTTGCCAAGTTGATTTGGAATGAGAAGGAATATTCAGAGGCAAAATATAATCCTGTTTTTATCCTTTTGAGATGAAGTCAGAGAGTCCACATAACAATGAAGTCACTAAAAAGGGAATAGGTTTTCGGATGATATGGAACTCAAAACACTTTAATGTTTGCTCTTTTGAGGAACTGGAAGCCCTCCTTCAAAAAGAAACAGATGTTGTTGATGCATGCTAGCTATTGGAGTGATTTTTAGATCCTTAATCCGTCCTGAAGTGGATTTGGGTTTCATCCAAATGAATCTATAAGATAATGTAATTCTGCCTCACAGTCAAGGCCGCAGACATCAGCATTTAGTGACACTGCACAAGATAGCAGTACAGTTTGAGTGCAATTTGCCTAGCCTGACCAATTAGGTGTCATCTCTGAAGATGTATTTTATCCAGGCAAGTGCTAATCCACAGAGTCCTAGTCACTCAAGTAATTGGGTGAAAGGTATCCAGTGGACAAAATAGGCATATGTCACTGAGATATCAAATAAGATTAAGTCTTCTGGTAGGTTACCATCTAAAGCATTGAGGAGTTCTTCATGTTTGCCTGTCAGGGTTGATTCCATGCTTCTGTGAATCTTAAAATGTATGGTCGTCATTAAGATTTTTCATTCGATGACTCCTTGAGTTGACGCGAAACGTTCCATTGCATTGGGCCTCATTACAACCTTGGTGCTAAGTGCACCAACTTTACCACCATGGTGTAAACGGAGTTTACACCATGGTGGATGGCGGATTTACCGCCCCATTCCAAGGTGAGTGGGGCGGTAAATCCCCATTTCCCATTTTCCCTTCCCCATTCCCATTTTTGCCCCATAGGGCATAATGGGAGTGGGGAAGGCGCTAATTACGCCGCCGTAAATTACGGCGGCGTAATTAGCACCATGGCAGGTTAGCGCCATGGATTTTAACGCCTGCTAAAAGCAGGCGTTAAAATCAGAATCAGGCGTTAAGGGTTAACGGTGGCGTTAACCCTTAACGCCTGAGTTGTAATGAGGCCCACTGTCTTGCTTACACATGGGAGCTATGAAATTGGATCAGAAGTTCAACAGGACTTCATCTTCCACTGTGCTATATTTTTGCATTTTGGTAATTATGGTAGGTAAGAAAGGTGGGTTGTATGTTGTTCTTGCTGCACCTGACTGGTAAATATTAAGACGGAGTAGTTCACATTTGAGAAAAATAATGAGACTGCTCACACAAAAAGGGTAAGACCCACAACCATGTGTCATATCATGTAGTAAATCCCCAAAGTACCTTTTTATTTAAGCACCTCCAACTCAGAACAAAGACATTTTTGAAAAAGGTTTTTTGCCCTGAATTCATCTATAGTCTGTATATTATGTTATTGAAATGCATATTATGTAGTTACAAAGTTTAATAAAAGATGGGATTTGTAGTTGTGTAAATGCTTAACAGAGTACGAGAACTAGATGCCATCATGGCCATACGTTTCGCCAATTAGGCATTTTCAAGGCTGATACTAACAATCTCCTTGTTCATTAACAATGTGGTTATTATTATCAGAATGGTAGTCAAGTTTAGATGAGTTCATCAAGTGATCGGTAGGCTTGATCTCTTCCAACTGGGGAGGTCAGAGTGTTGGATAATTACCAGGGGTAGATGTAAAATGTACCTTGATACTGGGGAGATCCAGTGAAGCTCCACATGGAGTTTACATTCATGGCACTGAGAGTTTACAGTTGAGGAAGTACTGGTTAAAATAATCAGCAAAACATGAATTACTCACAGCCTCATTCTGGTAAATGAGCTAAAACCAATGATTTTAGCTAAATCAGGGCCAAATTTGGTGGTCGACGATAGGGATTGTCCTTTCCGCTGAGGACCCATTCAGAACATGTAGCATATGGATACAGTGGATCCTAGCAGAAAGAGGTACAGTCCAAAGGAATTTCATATGCCTTCGATAATTCTGCATATTTTCTGTGCCATGCCCAATATCTGGTGCATGAACAAGTCACAGAGAAATAATCCCAAATGCTAGAAATGTACTGTGAAGGACGGTGCTCCTTCGAAAGTCCACTGAGTTCACAGACAACAATAGTATGATATGATATGATATGATATGGTATTTGTAACGCGCCTATACACAAGTGTTTCAAGGCGCGACGAGGCAGGGAGGGAGGGAAACAAGGGGAAGACAGACAAACGATCCTACTAGGCCAGGTGTCATTCAGATCGCGCAAGTGCAGAGGTAGGGGGAAAAGGAGAAAGTGCAGGGGGAGGAGGTGGGGGGGAAAGTGCAGTACACGGTAAGTAGCGTAATAAAATAATAAATAATAAATAAAAGGGCCAGCTGGTGGCAAGTGCGAGGTAAGTGCAGAGCAAGTGCTAGGAAGGGGGCTGTAGGGATACAGTAAATCCAATAGGTTCATATGTCCAACTTAGGATGTTTGTGGCTATGCAACAATTACATTAAAGTGCAAAGGTAATTTGAGATTTAACTGATATGAGAAGATTGACAAAATAGGTGCCACATAAAATACCAAATTCATGCATTTTTATTTTCTAAAAATATTCTTTTCTAATTCATTCTTGATCTCAGAATAAAAACAAAACTGTGTTGACAAGATTCACAAACACCATGTGTCTTAGTTAATCAGCCAGGAACAAAGAGGTCAAACATATTCCTTCTCTCCTCCCCCACTCGCTTCTGCATCTGCAAATCTCTGGAAACCAATCCACATAGTAGTGAGGTACATCATAGCATCAAAAGTAGTACTTTTAGTAGATTGCACCACGCAGACAATGGCTCAGATTTATCCTATGAATACTGCACATACTTTACAATTCTTATGTCAGCTGAATAGCATGTATGTCTGGTAAGTGGCAGCCATAAGCAGCATTTCCATGGTAATGCAGGACATTTGCACGTGAATTCCCTTGCCACCAGGAGGATATGCTAATGTAGCGAGAATAGGGGGGAATCACCTTTTCTTTGTTTTTTATTGTCTAAGACATTCCGCAGAATGTGTGTGTTGTATTCAGCAAAGGTTATGTAATTGTTTTCTAGGGCCACCTACTAGCTTTAAGATTCAGACCAGTGTCCCTTTTTAGTCAACCTGATATTCCAAGATAGCACACAAGAATACATATGAAATCGTTCTGGTTGTTTCACCTTTTTTGTGTGCATAATACATAAAGACAAACAGCTGGTTATTCTATGAAGAGTCCCATCATGCTGAATAAACTGTTTTATGCTACACTATTACATGGAATTGAGGCACTAACAGTTAATCATTCAAAATTCCTGCAAGAACTAGAGGGTCGTTGTTGGAGGAAACTGCTGTGTCTGGCACAAGCAGTGCCGGTTGAGATTTTAAGACTGGAATTAGGCATAGGGCCTCATCACGAGTTGAGCGGTAAAGCCGGCGCTAATAGCGCTGGTGTTATTAGCCCTACCGCCAAACCCACCACGAGAGTGTTTGTTAGCATATTTCTATCTCTTGGCACAATAAATATGGGGGCTTCTCTGAGAATGAATTGTATTTGATACCAGTTGAAGTCACCCATTAATTACTAACATCACTTGAGTTGTTGATTAGCTTGATTGAGATAGAAATATGCTAACAAGCACTCTCGTGCTTTAGAACCATTTTTTGTTCTTTACCATATTGTGTTTTATGTTGTCACATGTGTTTTTTAGAAGACAGACTAATGGTGTCCATTTTATTATGTATTAAAGAATAAAATTAAGTATTTTTTTGTAATCCAAACCTTTCGGTCATCTTTTGGTATTTTTTTCACAGAAGATGTTTTTTTGCAGTCACCCAGTGTTATTTTGATTTTCCAACCTTTATGCGACATTAATAGGTAGTTTGTTGCGGACTTCTTGTTTTCCTACTGTTCTACAGTCCTCTCCCAACGAGCCCCTAACAAAAAAGAGGACAAACCTTGCTCTGATTGTATTTCCTGGACAATAAAAGGTGCCAAGACACTCATTTGGAGGAGAATACAGCATTAGGAATGGCAGTACAGAAATATACTCCACTGCTGATTTCAGTAACCCAGTGATCGGGAATATCCCTAAAGCTATATGACTGCAGAGGGTGAATTACCAGAATCATTGGAGTCTAAGCCTAAGGGAATCTTTAAAGTTCAGACTGTTTAACTTTTTGAGCCAAGTGAAAGGGTATGCTTTCATCAAGATCATTGTATCCTGTTCGAATTAGATGAATTTAAAAGAGAAAAGCAGCATATTGAAGTGGAGGTCAATATTCCAAACTTTTTGAGTGTAGCGACTCTCCAAAGAGACACTGCCACATGCTTAGAGGAAAGTACAGAGGTTCCTCCTTTGGAGGATTTCCCAAAGTTTTCCGAAATGGTAGAGGAGCAGATTGAAGCTGCAGATGCTTGCACAAATGAAGACCAAAAAGACCAATTGATGAAAATATTTATGGAATTCAAACAGGTTTTTGCCAAAGATGCCTGTGACTGTGGGCTGACCGATTTGCATGGTGCCACACTACCAGAAGGACATGGTAGGGAGTCAGCATCTGTGTGGCAATATAGGTTATCGAAATAATCAGACATTTAGAATCTAGAGGAATCATTAGGCCTATTCATAGTACATCAAATACTCCTATATTAGGTGTGCTAAAACCCAATGGCCAATGGTGCTTGTGTGCAGATCTACAAGAATTGAAAGGTACCTGTATTGATCAGGGCTTTGCACAGGTCCACAGCACTCCTTGCAGCTGCATCCGGGAGTGCCTTGCTCGGGAATATCCCAAACTCACTCCCACTATTGACATAACATAGATCTTACAGCTGGATACTGGTATGTGCCACTAGCTGAAGGCATTCAAAATGTATTTGCATTTTCATTTGACAAATCACAATAGGCATGGTCCAAAACCCGTTTTGGATATGTCAATAGTGGTAGTGAGTTTGGGATATTCCTGAGCAAGACACTCCCGGATGCAGTTGAACGGCCATTTTAATGAGATTAGGCATGTACTCAGTCAGCTACAGAAGGCTGGGGGAAAAGTATCTTTACAGAAAGCACAGTGGTGTAGAAAAGGGTAACCTTCTTAGGCCATGAAGTGACAGAGCATGAATTAAATCCACAAAAGAAAATGGTGGAAGCGATTCAGAAACTAAAAGATCCCACTAACTTGAAAAGTTTAAAGAGTTTGTTAGGAATGACAAGTTATAATGGAAAGTTTATTGTACATTATGCAGAGATCACACAACCTTGAGATTACTGAAGCAGGGTGTACCTTGGAAATGGGAAAATCAGCAAAGTGAGGCAGTGGCCACGCTAAAAGGGTGTCTAATAAAAGTGCCATGTTTGGCATATACAATGAAAATTCAGGATGTCTTTGTAGGAATAGGATTCACAGATCAATATATGTCAGCAGTGTTATATCAAAAACATGATGCTAATAACAGAACCGCTGCATATGCTAGCAAGACATTGTCACAGGTAGAGATCACAATTAGTGAATGTGAAAAAGCACCTCTGACCACTGACTGGGTATTACAACATTTCCGTCCCATAATTCAATGAGAGATCAGGGAATTTGGCCCGGTCAAGAATCACTTCATGGACATTAGCACTTCAGGGATTTCCAGTAGAAGTGAAATATGGACAAAATAAAAAGAGCTGGTTGCTCACGGGCTAGAACAGTTGCATGATTGTGCAGCTGTCTGTGCGCCTGATGAAACAGAGCTATAGACAAGTTTAAATGAATTTGAGCAATTCCCACACAAGGCTTTCAACGAAGAAACATGTGAGGATTTACCAACTGTGTATTATGTAGATGGTAGTGCATACCACATAGAAAAGTATGCTGAAAAAGAACTTGTGACAGGAATAGGTAATGAGTGGTTTACATATGAGAGCATTCCAAGAGTACGTATGAGGATAGGCCCCAAGAGCAGTCAAGTTGCAGAATTGGCTGCCATGTATAAGACAATATCTACAGCAGTAGAAAAAGACTTAAAGAAATAGTGTTAGTCACTGATTCTGATTATATGCAAAATAGTTCTTTGGAGTATTTACCTGGCTGGAAGGTGAAAAGCATGCTCACATATAACAAGAAGCCACTTAAACATGGCAAAATGATTCAAGATATCAATAAACTGGTGTCAGAAAATGAAATGATAATCCATTGGAGGAAAATATGTGGTCATTTGAAAACACCAGGCGAGGAAAAGGAAGGAAATGATAAGTCAGATCAATTATCCAAAATAGGAGCTGTAATGGGGAAGTTGTTTTCTATTGAACACCTGCTTGGTGAAATACAGGTGGATGTGATAACACGCTGCAAAACTCTGATAAACGTTGAACAGCCTGTGGCACAATGGAGTTTTGACACTCCAGAACAAGACTTGATTAAGGCACAAAAGGAGGATTTTATCTTAGGGCCATTTTACAACCATTTGCTAGATGCATAACAAAATCCTCTGAATGAAGAGAACTGCAAAGGGAAATAGGAATTGAGGGTGTTATTAAAAAACAAAAAGATAATTAGGTTACAAGATGGACTGATGATTAGAGAATCTGTGATATGCCAAATCCAATGGGTAGTGCCTTTGTCATTTCGAGGATTGATGTTACATCATGCCCATGATGCTATAACTGCAGGCCACAGAGGTTCACAGAAAACTTTAGACATTTTAAAAGAGTATGCCTACTGGCCAGACATGGCTCAAGATGTTGAGCTCTACACCAGAGGGTGTTTAGTGTGTGCGCAGTTTCAACCTGCGTCACCAGCTCATAGAGCATCATTAATCAAAATGGGTTTGACACTCCCATGATCCAATTTACAAGTAGATTTTATAGGGCCTTATAAGCCAGGGGAAACAGGTACATGTTAACTATCATTTGTTTAATGTCTAAATGGGTGGAGTGGCATTCCAGCTCCAGACTGCAGTGCATAAATGGCGGACAGTGGAAATCATTTCACTAGTGCAGTAATCACAAAAATGTGGCAAATCTTGGGTGTGAAGAGGAAGCTACAAATATCTCACCAACCCTCCTCTTCAGAGGGAGTGCAACGGTGTAACAGATCAATAATTGATATGTTGAAAAAGTTTGTAGCTGAAGCAGGATCTAGTTGGGATCTGCGGCTTCGACTAATACTAATGGTTCTCAGGTAGATGCCCTCTAAATCCACAAATAACAGCCCCCACAATATGTTGACAGGTAGGACAATGGTTTTACTGCAACACTTGCTCTACGGAACAAATGAAGAGGTTCTTGTAAATGCATCCACAATCCATTAATATGCCGAAGAAATGAGAAAGCACTTGCAATGTGTTTTTGCATTTGCAGAGCAAAATTTGGAAAAAGCCGCTGACAGTGCAAAGTCATATTACAATAGGAAGACATCTGTGAGAGAATATGAGATAGGAGACCAAGTCAATACATTCAACTTTGGGAAAGGTAAGCATGAAAACTCTAGATTTCTTGCAGCATTGCACGGGGCATATAGAATTGTAAACAGGAGGGAGAATTACCAGTGGAACAGTTTGTCCGTGTTAATCAGATGAAGCCCTTCCACTCGAAACATCAGGTGAAAAGGCTAGAGCGAATTGAGACTAGCAGGGAGTGAAACATGTGATGGTATGCAAGTAAAGCAGTTACATATTAAATAGACTTTTGCAGTACTGTCAGGGCTTGAAGCTGTACTTTATTGTAGGCAACCTGCCTGCCTTTATCATGCAATCAGCAACAGGCTCAGACCGCTGCCACCCATCCATGTACGCCATAATTTTTTTCCAGTACCTTGAGGAGGTGTACTTTATCCCAGAAGCAGCAACACACTAAATTAGCTGTCAACAGACATACATATAAGTCACATTGCACTGTATTTGGGTTCTTAGTGACCAGAGATGGCGCTGGAGGCAAGTTAGTATAAAAGGAAAGTAGGCTTTATTTATGTGACAGGGTATGATAGGAAGAGGGAGGTAGGAGCTACTTAATATATATCCTCTCTTGTATGTCTCCCATCCTGAATGCCCCAACTGCCAGTCATGGAACCGTGGAGACCCAATAGGTTCCATGCTACCTCACTACATTCCGCTGCCTGCATTAGTGCACTTGATGCAGGGCAGTTACAACTAGATACCAGATACTACACATATTAAATAGACTAGAATAGTAGAATAGGTGTAAATAGTTTGAAGATATCAAAATGGGGTTTGAATGGAGAAAAGGGGAAAGATGTATCAATTAGTGAACAAAAATATGAATAGGTAACTAAGAGAAAGGGGTATTGTAAATAGGTAAAGACTTAGTTAATTTGCAGTATTTTTATTAGATGTTGTGTTAAGATTGGTTGTGTTCAAAACAGTTGGCTGAAAAAGTGTTTTGTTGTATCAGTGTGGTCAATGTATGTTATTTTCAGATGGTCCTAGAAATATGTCCTCACTGCATTATATGGTATTTTGTGTATAATGTGCATTTGTGTGCATAATTAATTTTGATTTCAGATTTCCTGAATGAAAAGGGAGGGTAAACGGTTTATGGTCATTGCATCGAAAAAGATGCATCGAAATGACAATGCATCGAAAAAGATGCATCGAAAATAAAAGCATCAAAATTCATTTTTTTACATTAAAAGTACATATCCAACAACACTTTTCCATCGAATAGATATGTACTTTTAAATGTAAAAGAGAGCATTTCGATGCATTTATTTTCTACATTAAAATTTTACATGAAGCTGGCCAGTGCTGATATTTCGGCAAATTTTGGCCCTGGCCAGCTCCTTGTAATGTTTTAATGTTTTTTTTTGTATATGGGGTGTTCCACCCCTCTTAACCCTAACCCTAACCCTAGCCCTAACCCTAATCTAACCCTAGCCCCAACCCTAGCCCCGACCCTAACCCTAATCTAACCCTTAATCTAACCCTAGCCCTAACCCTAGCACCAACCCTAACCCTATCCATTGAAATTAACCATTGAAAATTATTCAATGAATATGCTGTTCGATGGAAAGGCAATTCAATTAATAATTTTTGATGGAAAGGTATTCAATGGAAAAGTGTTAAAGACCAGATACCAGAGTAAATGGATTGATGTACTTGATTCTTAAGTTTTCTTTTTCTCTTCACCTTATAAAAAAATAATTATTTGCCCCATTAGCACTCTGGGAATTAGAGTGCGCTGGATCCCTGGAAGATGCCACTGGAATGGAGTCCCCTGAAAAAAAAACTGGACCGAAGAAGGGGTTGAAGATGATGACTTCACTGTTAAACATCATATTTTATTTTATTATTTTTACAAATATTGATGACTGAGTCCACTGGCACAGTTGTATGGACTTATGTTTGTCTTGAAATTAATAATATCTTCCTTTCATGTTTTATTAAAAAAACGATAAAGAAAATTATTCTAAAAACAAAAAAAATAGGAGATCACCAATTAAAAGAAGATAAATGATAATGGTGATCAGAAGATTAAAATATAAGATTAAAAAAATGTACAATATCAACAAAAAATAATAATTGAAAACAAATTATTATAAGAAATGTAATATATATAATATTTTTGTGTATGAATGTTATCAATTGCATGTTTTCTGATTATAGCTCTATTTGATTGGATTAACTGTTGAAATCAAGATAGAATTGTGCCCATAATCACACATTGATTACGTATTGAAGCCGGGGTTATTGCATTGTTTGTTTTTTCCTGCATTCATTTTGGTTGTGTCCCAGCAGAAAACAAAGGAGGGTGTTTAGGCAAATTTAATAGGGAAATACTTTTCCCTATTCTGAATTTCAACAAGGTTAGCTCAATATTTCATCATCCACATTTTAGCAAAGGTCTGAATTTTAACTAGGGCCAAGGGCCTGAGACTCATGTGTTTGACTCTCAGGGTGTGAAACTCAGGCTGGATCTAATAGATGCCAATGTTATGTTAGGAATGCACATAATACATGCTAGAAAAATAATAACTTTGCTCCACGATACCACAGTTGTGGGCTGAGTTGCATTCAAAATAAAACTAACATGAAACTAACAAAGTAATTTACCTTATCCATTAAACATATTACAGACTCCGATACTAACATTTTGTGCAAACCAGTCCATGCCTGTGATATAAACATGGCACATATTGATGGAAATGCATTGTAGTTTGGAAATGAAATTAACTAAATGTGCAGGCTTAAAGCTGTTCTGTGTCTGAATGGGGACATGACAAATCAGAAGTGTGAAATGGGAGATCCGTTCTGCTGAAGATATTGCATTATTTAAAAAGCTTTCAGAGCACAGGAAAGACAGCACAGAGATGTAGCTATTATTTTTGCTTCTGCTTCTAGGAAGTGGTGATGGACACTGTCAGAACATTCTTCGGTTGGCTGACTGACAAAAAGGGAGGTGATTTTGAATGACAGATGTGGTCTTAGAAAAAGGCTTGCAGCAGAAATGGCTGGATCACTCACTCACTTACTGGCTGGTTCATCCCAGGTGTTCATCCCAGGTGCTCCTTTCCTGTGGCTGACTTTGGGAGAAGACAGACTGGTAGAGGATTTGTTCCAGGCGAAAAGTGAGTGGCCCAGATAAAGAGTTATTCTGTCCAACAACTAGATTGAGGTTGCAAGCAGTTCAAGACACACACACGATTAAAGATGTCTTTGGTAAGTGCAGTCAATTTGAGGAGCGTGCTGATAAGTGATTCTTGATGTTAGATAGTGTAGAGTGAGTAAGTCATATCATTTATAGGTGATGCACTGTGACATTTACACATTTTAACAAACTGTGTTAATGTTTCTACAAGTTTTGCTGCGAGAAAACTCAGATGTGTCAAACGCCTGTGCTCTGCCAATTCTTGTTGAGAAGTTCAAGGCTGATGTTGGCTTGGTCGAACTCTGGGCATTATCGCAAATAGAATGTTTTGAAACTCATTGCAGGAAAGGCTTTGCTTATGTTTAAATTACAACTTCTGATAAAGAATAACAATGAATTAGCCTCAGTGTACTTATCCTATGCTCAGCTGCATTGGGTTGGCATACAGAGAGATGCAGATATTAAAAAATATAATAGCAAGGTTAGTCATAAATTCTGTTGCTCTGAGAGTCTCTGGATAAATGTTTGTGTTTCATTTGCATGGTAAATGTATTCTGGGATGCAAGCCAAAATGGCATAAGGTGGTATTGTAGATAAGATACCACAGGAGGGGATGAGTTAATTGTTTGGAGTGTACTAAGTCCAGTATTTGATTACTGTTAGTGATTCCGGTAAAAGAACAATTATCAGATGGTACTATGAAGTTAGGCTCACAACTATACTAAAAATACCGATATATCACAAAGTACTAAAAATACCACTATACCACAAAAATGCCACGAGATACCAAAAATATAGTCAAGAAGATCTCTAACAACCCAGAGTTTAACCAGTTTAATCAGTGGCGCTGCATTAAGAGAAATTTTTGCACATGTGACTCTTCTTTATCATCCTGATTGGTCATCCCAAGGAAGCTGCACTAGCTTCTCATCCCACCCAGAATACACTTTAATAATAAGGAAACTTCACAATGAGCCTAGGACATTAGATTTCAATTTCGAAGCTAGTACTTGTGAAGTGGAGATTCTAATTTTGGCTTTTAAAGAACTTTAAGGTTCAGTGCTTTCCACTTAGTTAAGTACAGCAGAAGATAAAAACCTAATTTATTGTAGTATGGTTGGATCCCGCGCAGCAGATGTATCAACCAGCATGCAACTCTTCTCTAAGAGTATTTTTAATCACTGGACCAAAACCGTTAGCAAGATCTGTGTGGTTTGGTGCTATGGCCAAACTGTTGAGATAATGGAGAAGTGCTGTTAGTTTCTCTTTAGTCTCATCTGCAATGGGAAAAAATAAAACATAAAATTGAATCCTTTCATGCCACTCACTCAGTCACAGGGTTTCCTATATCGATGACAAGGGCAGTAGGTGTCTTGAAATATTATGAGTTGGGAGTCTTAATAGCATATAAGATTTCTGAGAGATGAAGGGTGGGTTATTGAAGGATGTGGGTCTGCCACCATTCAAGAGATTATAATGGGGCATGTAGAAGGTATGGGCTTGGATTTGGTGACCTGTGGATGTAAGATTATCACATTTGCTATCTTATTTCATGACAGATTGCTCTAGTTGTTAAACACTATAACAATTATGTTTTTTGGACCCACTGAGGGGTCATGATTGTCTGATAATGACCCACTGCCAAGTCATTGCCTGAGGCGAAACTCAGGGCCATAAGTTGGGGAAAGGTCATTATCTCAAGCTATCTTGACCCCTTGGCACGGTCTGTAAGGCTGTCAGCACATGAAGTTATGCAACTAAAAAAGGAAATTGAATGATTTTCGGCTCAAGTCAGAATGTTTGGAACACGTTATGTATTACAGAATGTACACTACATTCTGTGCATTCTGATTGGGTGAAGGTAGGTCTATAATGGAATCCATTTGATCATTAAGCATTATATACCAAAGCTGAGGGTGGGATGGCCCTTATGGTGCTGGAAGCGGTCTTAGGGGCCTAAGCAAAGCAAAGACAAATAAAGAGGGGTTGTGGACTCATAAAAGCCTGTATTGACCACTAGGTGTGGGCAGTAATGCTATTAGCACCAAGTCCCTGAGGCTGGATGCTGGAGAGGAAAGATGAGGCTGCATAGAAAAGAGCAGTAAGATCAAATTAGCCACAGAACAATGAATGCTCAGCCGCAGTCAGCCGGATGTCCCTTTTTCATTTACCTGCTGCAGGCTGGAAGAGAAGAGTAGTGCATGAGAGGAAACAGGGGACGGATGGGCCCGATGCAATAGCCAGTGGGTAGCAAGCAACTGGGAGTAAACTCAGGCTAGTGGGGAGGCAGTGGTCACAAAGGGGGAGAGCACCGGTACAGACGATCACTTGCTTTACTGGTGCACATTGGCCCTGAATCCCTGCATCCTGATTGGAGCCCAGGATTCTAGTATTCCGCTCTGTATGCTAATAAGTATTATTAATGTTAATCCTAACCGTTCTTAATTTATCTACCTCAACAGGGTAAATGGCTCAGTCAGATCTGAAGGTATTCATACCTGTGATTGGAGTTGTGTACAGATCTCTGAGCTTTCATCTCACCAGATCAGTCACTGTGATGTAATCCATGCTGTGCCTCCAGTGCCTTTATCTGCATTCTCTGTGGTTGCAAAAATTAAAAACACTGTACATGCAGTGGTTGCGTTTTTTATGGCACGTTGCAGTACCATAACACGCACCCACTGCAAGATATGGTCACAACACATCTGGGTAATAATCACATATGGTTGAGTTATTTATGATGCTATGTCAACGCTTGTTTTGATTGTTAGTTTCATCTAGAAAATGCAATAGCACTCTCCTCGAGGTCTTGGAGGTGTATATTTCAGTAGAACCCTGGCGTCAGTCAGCTTCTCCATTATACAAAGCGTGTCTCTCAAGGCCCATTGAGTCTTGCTTTTGCCATTGCTCACACCCCTTTTTCACACTCTCTTGTTACACCTTCCAAAAAAGACAAATATGTCCACAACCCTGTGGAAAGAAATTGAATTTGAATAGTGTTAATAAAAACACGCAATAAAGTACACAGCGCCCTTGAAACCATAAAAGAACATTATTTCTGTGGGCCAACCAAATTCCTGCAAAATAAAAGAATGCATACAGCCCTGAAGAGGTAGCCCCACCACTAAAATGACCCCAAATTACACTGCAAAGGTTTTAATAAATATAGAATTAGACAGATGCACTAGACACATTCATAAGCAATTTTAAATGTCCGATTTGTCGGTGGGCAGGGGTTCCACCACGGGGCTACATGCTACAGGCATGATTTTCCTTAATTCATTTTCAGGGACCCACCTGGTGTCTATTAAAAATAGAAAAATGGCTACTTCTAACAGGGCATTGTGGGGCCCCTAAACCTAAATAGGACTGGCTTTGTAAATATAAAGGGTCTACGTTGTTTGTTTTTATTTGTATCCTTCTCGGGATTTACAAAAAAGCTAAAACTCCTCATGTACATTACCAGCACTATTTATTGGCTTTGTATCCTCTTGTATTTGGAAGGAGATATCCATTGAGAGAACCGTATCGAATGTGCCCATGAGGTAATGAAGGCCGGCAGAAAGAGATCCCTGAAGGAATATGAGAAAGAGCGAAGAAAATGAACTGATGACATCATAAGATGTCTTGTGCAATATGCCCCTAGGAAGGAGTACATGAGATGCCCCCCCCATCCATTTGCGGTGGGGGGCATCAGAAAACATTGGAATGGCCTGTCATTGCATGGGGCAGTACATTTTGCCCACCCTGGGGGCAGATGGGCACACTAATGTCCCCACCAGCCCCTGGGAAAGGGGTGAAACAAAAAGAAAAGAAAAAACATTATAACTTGTTTTTGGTGGGTGTGCGGGTCACTGAACCACTATGGATGTTGTTAGTGGAAAGGGGGGAGGCCCTCTCCCCCCCAGCCCAAGTGGATGGGGGGCATCTCATGTAGCCCCCCCTGGGGGCAGATTGATAGTGCAATCTGCCCCTAGGAAGGAGTACATGGAATCCCCCATCCATTTGGGGTGGGGGGGCACCAGAAAACATTGGAATGGCCCCTCAATAGATGGGGCAGTACGTTTTGCCCAGCCTGGGGGCAGATGGGCACACTAATGTGCCCACCTGTTCCTGGGAAAGGGGCAAAACAAAAAGAAAAGAAAAACATTATAACTTGTTTTGGGTGGGTGTGGGTGGGCACTGAACCACCATGGATGTTTTTAGTGGAAAGGGGGTGCCCACAGGTGTCTTCTTTTCGGAAGTGCATGGGGGTCCTTGTTTTACTTGGTGGCTTCAACACCCTAGGCCCACATCTGTAGGTTGTCCACATGAGCAAAATCCCGGAAAAGTTGCTCTGCAGAAAGGCTTGGGGTTACCAGTGGGTTAGCCTTTTCTTTTTGTGCCCAGGTAGATGCACCCACACATGTGAGGTACCATTTTCATCAAGACACCTGTGGGAACGTGCACAAGTAGGACATGTGATGTTGGTGGAGTGTTTCGGTGGGTGGCCAGAGTGCAATGTCTGAAAATTGTGGTTTTTTTTGCCCAATTTCGGACTTTGCCGGGGATTGTGGGTAATACATTCTGGGCCGATTCGCGCAAGTCATACCTCTGTGGATTCCCATATGGGTCTTCTTTTCAGAAATGCATGGGGTTCCTAGTTTGCCTTGATGGCTTCGACACCCTAGGCCCAAATCTGTACATTGTCCACATGAGCAAAATCTCACAAAATCTGCCCTGCTGAAAGTCTTGGGGTTAGCAGTGGTTTAGCCTTTTCCCTTTGCGCTTAGGTAGGTGCATCCACACATGTGAGATACTGTTTTTGTCGGACACCTGTGGGAACGCAGGAAGGTAGGACATGTGGTATTTGCAGCATGTTTCGGTGGGTGGCCAGAGTGTAATGTCTGAAAATTCTGTTTTCTTTGCCAAATTTCAGAATTTACTGGGGATTGTGGATAATAAAATCTGGGGCGATTCATGAAAGTCAGACCTCTGTGGATTCCCATGGGTATCTTCTTTACCGAAATGCATGGGGTTGCCTGTATTCCTTGATGGCTTTGACACCCCAGGCCCAAATCTGTAGGTTGTCTCTCCAAACCCTTTGGTGGGTACCACTGGTTTAGCCTTTCCCTTTTTTCGCCAAGGTAGGTGCACCCACACATGTGAGGTACCATTTTCATCAAGACACCTGTGGGAACGCGCAAAGGTAGGACATGTGGTGTTGGTCGCCTTTTTGGGTGGGTGGCCAGAGTGAAATGTCTGAATATTGTTTTTTTTTTGGCCAAATTTTGGAATTTGCTGGGGATTGTGGATAATAAAATCTGGGGCGATTCGCACAAGTCACACCTCTGTGGATTCCCTCGGGTGTCTTCTTTTTGAAATGCATGGGGTTTCCTGTTTTCCTTGATGGCTTGGACACCTGAGGCCCAAATCTGTAGGTTGTCTCCCCAAATCCTTTGGGGGTTGCAGTGGTTGTTAGTGTCTGGATGGAGAGAATGGCTGAGTGTAATGTCTAAAAATTGTGTTTTCTTTGCCAAATTTCAGAATTTGCTGGGGATTGTGGATAATATAATCTGGGGTGATTCATGCAAGTCAGACCTCTGTGGGTTCCCACGGGCGTCTCCTTTTCCAAAATGCATGGGGTTGCCTGTTTTCCTTGATGGCTTCGACACCGTAGGCCCAAATCTGTAGGTTGTCTCTCCAAACCCTTTGGTGGTTACCACTGGTTTAGCCTTTCCCTTTTTTCAGTCAGGTAGGTGCACCCAAACATATAAGGTACCATTTCCGTCGGGACACCCATGGGAATGTGGGAAGGTAGGACATGTGTTGTTGGCGGCGTGTTTCGATGGGTGGGCAGAGTGAAATATCTGAAAATTGTGTTTTTCTCACCAAATTTCAGAATTTGCCAGGGATTGTGGGTAATACATTCTGGGGCGATTCGCGCAAGTCACACCTCTGTGGATTCCCACGGATGTCTTTGTTACGGAAATGCATGGGGTTCTCTATTTTCCTTTGTGACTGCGACACCACAGGCCCAAATCTGTAAGTTCTCCACGTGAGCAAAATCCTGCAAAGTCTGCTCTGTCAAAAGATTTGGTGTTACCAGTGGTTTAGCCTTTTCCCTTTGTGGCCATGTAGGTGCACCCGCACATGTGAGGTACCGTTTTCATCAGGACACCTATGGGAACACGGGAAGGTATGACATTTGTTGTTTTTACATGGTTTTAATAACGTTTCGACCCATTTTCTGCTGCACTTTGTCACACAACCCTTTCATTTCCCAAATGTGACCTACATTTAGTTGCTGCTTTAGGCACTATACACTTTTGTAACCTGTACAATTCACCTACCCTTCAAAACGTCTGCCTGTTCTCTTTCAAAATATGTATGCTTGCCCTTCCTCTCCACATTTGTTTCCCTTATTTACACATGCTAAGTATGTCTGTTTAGGCCATACGCATAAAACTCCTGTGTACCATGGCTCAGTTTTGGCTTGTGGTATTGCTAGTTTTGTGAAACATTCAGAAAATGTGTGATTTCATAACTGGAAGAGTCGTGGGAATGTAGCGGAGCATTGTTTTTCTCAAAATTCACAGAAGCCATTGCCTTACCGGCCAACCATGTCCACCACATACCTTTTTTCTGTCATTTTTCCGATTTTCCCCCAAACTATGCAATTTTTGTTCTACATAGTTGTTACCTGACCTGCGCAAATCACCCCTTCCTAAACTTGGAATTTTGTCTACTTTTCAGAACTGTATGCCTTTCTTTCTTCTGGTAACCATATCAAAATAAGTTTTTTTGCTTTCCACTCAATCTGTTCTTGAAAGCTTGGAAACTGGTATATTCAGCAGCACAGCAAACCATTTGTTCCCAGCACTTACAAGGAAAAAAACCACATGCTTCTTTGTACATCATTTAATGACATTTTCTGAAAAAAAACAAAATGTTCTCCTTTTTTGGTTAATTTCTTTCACCCCCCCTACAAGCAAACTAGGATTCCTTGGTGCCGTTACGACCGCCTACATGTGGGAAAAAAGGGGACTAATTTGGCTGAGATATCTCATGTAACAAAATCAAGGGATTGAATGGCAACATACCGAAATCACCAAAAAAGGCCTTGGCACTGAGGGGGGGCATGGCAGTTATGGGGTTAAAGTATTGTTTGCAAAATTTCCAATTTGTGGGCCTTGACAGATTTTCTATTTAGAAAATGTTATCCAAATACATTTAGCAAGTAAAACATTATTAGCAAAGGAATGGTGGGTAAAAATGGCAGCCTTTCATTTCTAAAAAACCTCTGAACCTCTATGCTGCAAAGCACCAATGAAGATATAGCTATTTTTTTGTGAGCAGACTGTGATGCTGGAAATGCATCGGAGGGACAGGGCCTCTGTATCCTTGTCCTTTACTGCTTTTTATCGTGTGTTCTGTTGTGTTTTCCGCACAGGAGTTCATGTGGGACTCCTGGTGGTGCAACTCTCTCTTTTGGTTTGGTGTACAGACCCATGGGATACCCTTATGGCACCGGGTGGGGGTACAACCCTGTACCCCTAGTGTATGTTTTTGGGTGCCTGTGGGTGGCCCACAGAGCAGGGTACGGGCTTGTGGCGCCTCTGTGCTAAATTGACTGGTGCCCTGAGCGTCCTCCATTTTGGGATGCCCAGGCCCTGTCATTGGAATCGGTAGATTCCTGATGGAAACAAGATGGCCCCCGTGGCCTCTTGCCTTCCATCGCCTGTTACCTTGATCTTCCCGAAGTCCCGCGAAGCCCTGACTCTGTCCCTTCCCCCTGACTGGCTGTTGGGTGGAAGTTCCATATATGGTAATGTGGGGAAGTGCCGGCCAGACTGGCTGGAGCCTTCCCAACAACCGTATGTTGTGGGTACACCTTTGGCTGGGACCTGGGTGAATGGAATGTGTGACAAATCTACACTTCTTGTTGTGGATGTCTGGTATCTGGTGTTTGACACAATGACGGAGACAGCCCTGCCTCAAACTGGTATGAATGCAGTGTGTAGTGTTGAATGGCGTGGTACTGTCCGAATCCACATTCTGTGTTGTGAGTGTCTGGATGGAGAAGATTGGCCTGAATGCACTGTGTGCTTGATTGGCTGACTGACTGCTGAATCCCCTTCATAGTGATTGGCTGCTTAAGTGTGATCCAGAAGAATGAATGTGAGATCAACAGTATATCTGGGGACCTCTCACTGCTAGGAATCGTGTTCAGAAGTGTTCAGAAGCTGAAGTCCAAACTACGAAGAGTAACTGGAGTGAAACTGATGCTTGACCTTGAATCCCTGCTGGAAGAGAATAATTGCTGGTAAGGCACCCTCTTCCCGAGCTACGAGGGACCATCGTGCACCAGCTGATCTTTGCCGAAGCTCCCTGGTAGACAGACCTACAAAAGGCTGCCGACCAGAGACCGGGACTGCCGCGGAATCCCAAAGAGAAGCGCCCGGTCTGTTGTTCGCCACCGTCGATGACCGCCATCGCCGACTGGAGCCGCCATGCTCCTGTTGCCTAAGAACCTTCGATTCACAGCCGCGCTCATCCACACCACCGCCCGCCTTATCCCGTCGGAGAAGGCCAGGCCGTCAATGCACCGAGGAGCATCCGCCGGTGGGTTTCCTACCCAAAGACCATAGAGATGCAGACAGCTCGACGCCCTTGCTGGGCCGCAGTTCTTCAAACTCTTTGTGGTCCAGAACTATCGACATCGAGGTGCCCCGCACGCCACTTCCTTGCAGGACGTTTATGCTTCCCCATCGACGAGCACCGCTAGGAAAGAAGCTGCCACTTCACTGTCGTAGTTCACCCTGTTCTTCGCCGGACGTTCAATGACCCGTGACTCCTGCCTTAAAGGGAAGGCACTCAAGAAGGCCGTCGATTCCCGGATGAGGAACGCTACAACGCCAGGTACTTTGGGGTTACTAAACTATTGGAAAGACTCTTGTGAACAACATATGGACTGGGCTTGTGATATATCTTTATTCTACAGGTTGCCCAGGTGGGGGGATCTCCACACAGAGCTGTGTCTATCGGTAGGGGCCAGTATTCTGCCAATTGTTCTAACCAACTGCCTTCCTCTTATATCTAGTTTTGGTTTCCTTTACGAACTGATTTGTGTGACATTTAACCGTACAGTTGATGCACTTTAAAGAGATCAAATAGTAATTGTGGTACCACTTAGAAACTGTATATATTTGCCATTATAGATAACCGAGTACAAAATGAGTTATTGTGATATTGTACATAACCTTGAATATTAATTATATAACTGTGTTTTAACTGATACAGTGTGCGGACATTCCCTTGTGGGTGTTTGGTGACTACACTGAACCAGCCTGCATCACCTCCTGAGAAGCTAGGCCTTGATTGCTCATCCATTGCTACCTTAGTAGAGAATCTTGGCTGGGGTCCTCTGTGCCTCTCCTCTACCATATAGAGAGCAGAAGTACAGACACCCCCTCCGGTCTTTACACAGACGACACCCACTTCCTGTCAAATATTTTAAAAACTGGTGGATGCATTTGCCCCCAAACCAGTCCTAGAAATCGAGTCAACGCTTCATGCCCAAGCTGTTTCTCATTTGGTCCAAATGCATCCAGTGGCATTTGCACTTTAACGTTCCCAAAATGTAACTTTTCCTCTATGGGAAAATGAAAGGGAGTAGTCTGAAAACAGTGTTTTTTCTGCTTTTTTCATAACGCTTTCATTTTGTAGCAAATCTTTTCCAAATTGTCCAGACTGTGGGGGAGGGTCACAACCTTTTGTTTGGAAAGTATCAGCCACATTCAGATTTCCTATGGCTCATACTTTTCACTTTAACTATAGGTTGGTGACCACCACCCTATAATTATAGGGCGGAAATAGCCGCCATATAGTTAAGCTGAAACCTATCATCCATAGGAAAAGCAAATATTCTATGATTAATAATATTTGAGCCATCAGAAGGATCAGAACAGCATTTGGCATTCATGTATAAGGGCCCGGGCCCCAGTGACTGGTGGGTTTCATGCAACTCTGTGTTATGGTTAAAAAAATATGAAGGGTCAAAAAAAGCATGTGTTTTTCTCTTTTGCATTCATTTTCCCATGGTCAAACGTTTGCTCAAGCTGGACAGGTCGGCTCCAAATAAGAAACAAGTCAGTCCTAAAGTGCTCAAAGGAAATGGCGCAAATCCATCTAGTAGTTTATATTTTTTATTTTAGCGCATTGAAATATCAAATGTGAAAAATGAGATTGAGATCTTGTTTATAGATGTTTATTTTCCGAAAGTAAAAGATGTATGAATATCGGTTTGAGAACTGTGATGCAGATTGTACATTTGTATACTAAAAGATAATCGTGTTGTGTTAACTGTGTTATGTTTATATTTGTATGAAAATGAGTTCAGTGTTGCAATATAAGCTAAAGGTACGTTTTGCTTTTATTTCCATAGGTTCATGGAATGGGGCGCTAGCCCGTATGTATGCTTAGAACGCGGGCTGTATCCTCGGGGTATAAGCCTGCTTTACGAGTGCTGCTGGCCAGTGCCTATTTCCCTTGATCCTTCCCCTCCCCACTCCTCCTTCACCTCTTAGGACCTGTGTAGATTTCTATCTGGGTGCTAACGGTGTTTACAAAAAGAAAAATGACCTTTTGGTGTGCCATTGTGCCATACCTTCAAAAGTCTGTTTCCCTGTTGATGTTGTCACGGCCATCAACAGTGAAAATTGATTTCAGGAACTAGGGCATGGCGCCACAAGGTAAATGTCTTTATGTTTCATTAAAGAACCTTAGTACCTGCTTAGGAAACTACACAGGTGTTAATGGCAATATAATCTGTGGCAGTGAGCCGGGACTGATGGTAACATTACCACTGCCTGTGTTATGGGACCCTTGTTTCATTCGGACCTTTAATATGGGTGGCTGATGCTTACTGGTAGGCTTAGCCTGTTGCTGTAGTGCCTAATTTTAAACTCACTTCCCCCCAGTTTGTAATTTGTAAGACTTTTATGGTGGTTTTGAAAAGAACAGTTGTGGGGTTAAGGGCATGGGAGGGGAAGGGAGTGGATGAAGGAAAGATAGGTGGGAAGTAGACAATTCTTTAATGACACATTTTATATTGTTTTGTTTTTGTTTTTTAGTTAACATTTAAAAACATCTAAAAAAATAAAATAAACTATTGGCAATTTTGCCCATGCTCCACCCAGGCCTCCCCAATTGCCTCAACAGTGGTTGCATTCAGTGCTATTGCCCCATAGCACTTCCTGCAGGTGAAAATGCCACATACTGGAGATCTGCGTTGGTGTGGAGGGTCCAATGCAGAGGCTGCAGAGGAGACTTTCCCATCATTGGCACCACGTGAAGTAGATGGAAGAGGTCCTGTGGAGGATGCAATTGGTGGTGGTGGTTCTGCTTCCTCTACGGCCTTTGGAATCGCAGGTCCGGTCATGGGTTGCATGGTATAGTGTAAAGACTGGAGAGGGTATCTGTACTCCTGCCCTCTATATGGCATAGTAGAAGCACAGAGCACCCCAGCCAAGGTTCTCTATTGTGGTAGCATTGTACGAGCAACCAAGGCTTAAGGTCTCAGGAGGTGATCTGGGCTGGTTCTTAAGTATAGTGTAGTCCCCAACCCCCCACAAAGGGATGTCCAAACACTTTGTTATGTGCTAACACAGTTCTTTATTTAAAAATAAGGTTCAAGATATATACATCAATTAATAACACACCTTGTACTCTGGCAATTCTAATATGCCAAATATATCCAATGTCTATGTTGTACCACACTTAGCTACTGATTCTTTTAAAATGCATCAAGTGCTGACAATTATAATGGCATACAAATCACAAAGCAATGTGTATCAGCATAGATATTAGGAAGGAAGGAGAATTAGATAAAACAATGGCAGAATGGCTCTCTAACCACTAAGACACAGTCTGGCTGAGGATCCCCCCACATGGGCAACCTGTAAAAAAGAGTTTTAACAAGCCCAGTGCATTCATGTTTAAATGGTCTTGTTTCCTGGTCAAAATGTTCAGCTACCCCAATGTACCTGAGTTAGAAGAGTTTCTTCGATGGTTCATCAATGGATCCCTCAAGAGTGGACTCCCTTTAAAGCAGGAGCCACAGGGCGTTGAGATTCCTCGAAGAAAGGTGCACACTTGAGTCGAGACTGCAGCTTCGACATTTATGGTGCTCTTCGACGATCGGTCGTGGAAGTCCTGTCAATATGAGGCATGCGGTCCACCTCGATGCAAAGAGTTTTGTGCTTCAAAGAAGACTCAGTGATGAACGTAGCCTCAGCAGCGTGCATCTGGATAGCTTCGGCGATCAGGACTCGACCACGGGCTGGACTTCGGATCTTCACGTCGGCTGTGTCCCTGGGACGTCTTTGTCAGCTTCTGGTGTTGGGAAACCCACCGGCAAACTTTCCTCAGTTGTTGACGATCTCGACTTTCTCCGGCAGTGTTAGGGAGAATTCTCTGTTTAGGCTGAATTTCCTAACCTAGTGAGTTCCCCAGCAGCTTTGCTGGATTTCTGGAGTTTGTGTTTTTCCATCCTGCCAAGAGTGAGACTCTTTTTCTCCCACTCTTGGACATGAATGTGTGTAATTCCTTTGAATGTCAATGTGTTCTATGGACTATGGGGTCTTTTACTCCATAGGGTCTCATATGTTTTGCTATGTGTGTTACACCGAACCCTCCGTGCTGTAACACTGGGGCGTACTAGCGGACCTCCATCATAGACTCCTAACAGAACTAGTACAAACCATCCTATTGTGGACGTACTAGTAGGGGTTATTCGATTACTCCTGGGTCTGTTATTCGAGGGGGCACTGTCCCGTCCCCCCTCGTCGAGTTTTGGCTGGTGGCAGTGGAAACTACTTGTTATATTCGACCCCGAATATAACCCTATGGGATTCTTCCCATTGTTGGAGATTGATACTGTTTCTCGTTAATCTCTAACATACCTCCGGTCTACTTATCTTAAATAAGTCTATCGGATGGTATTTTCTGCCAGAACTCGGCTTTTTAAAATGGCGTCTGTGTTCATCTCTGTGACTCCTAAACCAAAGGTTGAGCCCTTTGTTCCACTTTTGGCGGGCTTCTATACAGAGACCCTCCAAAGTGGTGCCATTCTGCATGGGTTACCACAGGGGTGTGGGAGGGGGTTTAGGCACCCTGGACCGAGTTGCCTTGCCAACTCCGGTCGCACTCTGGTGTGATTGACCCAAGTGGTGAGCCTCCCCGCTCACTACTTAGCGTGTGTTGATTGACAGCTAGGCTGAATGAATGGGGGTTTTCTGCATAAAAGCAGGGCTTTTGGGACTGGATCTTCAGAAGTCGCCACAGGACCTAAGAATCCGACGAGGGTAAAGCTGAACCGACCTGCAACGACGACACCTCCGGTGGAGCCCTGCTGAACCGACTCACCACTTCCCGACGACAGAGGAGATCTCCCTGCCGGAGAGTCTCTTCCCCTGACTGGTGGGCACAACCAGTCCCCTTTGCTTTTTCTTCGCCTCAGGACGCAGTGGTCGAATTGCCCGTGCAGCGCACCTCGGCAACCGGATAGCCACTACCCCTGTACCGCGACCAAAAGGTGGTGCCTTGTGACAGAGCACTCCGCGGCTGGTCTCTTCCCAGGTGGTGCAACGATCTTCAACTTTCCTTGACAACAAGATCATCTCTTCGCTTGGCAAAGACCGGACGTGCATCCACCACCAGGAACAACTGCCCCCGCCGGAGCTGTCTCTCCACAATCAAGGTACTGTGTCCGCCTGGCTTCCCTTGTTGACGGATAGAGTGAGGTGTCTTAATCCTCGCCTCTCCATAGGGTCGCCTCCAAGCTTTCTCTAGCGTGTTGTTCTGAACTGGTCCAATCTGCCGATAACAATTTGCTTCAAAGACTCAAACGCATTTCCACTAAGATACTTTTTGGGACATATTGCCTTGCCTCTCTCCGAGTGGGCCTGGCCTCTGAACTTTATGATCTACAGTGGTTCTTGTCTTCTTGGCTTGCATTTGTCCGTAAAGTATTGGAACCGTGTTGATTTCATAACCTGCCTATTTTTCTCTCCCGTCCTAACGTATACTAGAGTGCCATCTAGATTGAAGCATACACCTCTGTCTGCAAATAAGTGATGCTGGTAAACCTAGACTTGTCGAACTATTGTTAGGGGGATTGATCTTTGTCTTCGTAGAGTAATTGTAATTGAAGTGTTTGCCGTATTAGTGCCAGAGTGTTTTCTAGATGTGTCGTTATAAATAAATACCTTTATATCTTTACACTGAACCCTTGTTGCGTGTTTGCTTATCTTACTGTGTAGAATTGCCCTAGGTTGTATACTCCACATACTGCCTAACTCTTCTTGAGGGAAGTCTGACTGCTCAGCCACAGCTACCAAGTGAATCTGTGTGGTACAGACTGCTACCAAGTGGGTTTACTGCCAAACACCTGTAGTCCTAAATCTTTTGCAGTGGTCCCAGAGGGAACTGCACAGGTTTCCGCCTAACAGGCAGGACAAAATGGTTCACAGTGATAGCAAGGGAGCCCTTCATTCAGGGGTCGATTCATGGAGCAAACGTGCGCCGAAAATCCCAGAGCAAGCAGGCGCAAGGTAGCGCAAGCGTGAGAAACGCAGTGTGCGATTCAAGGAAGACGCTGCGCGTGTTTCCCGCTGTGCGTGCGCTCAATCCTGCCATGGTGCACGCAGGCACACTCGGTGTGCGCTACACGCACAGCAAAAGCTCACATAGCGCGGCGCACACAACCAAAGTGGGCGGAACAGTGGGCGTAACACGTAACACGCGGAATGGGGAATAACGCGTGAAAAAGAAGGCGTAACTGGGGAAGTACTGCACGGAACTACATGGAACGCCCACACACACGCCAACAACCCGTATTCATGGATTCGAATACGGGAAACCCGCGCACGGCAAAATACGCACACAGGTGTCAACGCGTCCGCCACACGAAGGCAGGCGGAAGCGTCCCCGCGCACAGTATAAAAGTGCGCGCAAACAACAAACACGTATATACAGCTACGATGAATGCCCCATTTGTCGCAGCACTGATCGTGGGACACCGCAGGAGGAGGAGAATAGCCAGGGCACGCATTTTCGCACCACAGACAAGCCTTTTTGGGATGCCTGACGACCAGGTCTACGGCAGGTATAGCTTTCCACCCCATATCATCCTAGACCTGGTCAGGGAGTGGGAAGATGACCTTACATCCCCCACCCTTTGCTCCCAAGCATTGAGCCCCTTGGAGAAGGTGCTCAATGTCCTGCATTTTTTGCCCACTGGGTCATTTCAGCGGACTACTGCCATAGTGGGGGGGGTCTCACAGGCCACGCAGTCACGCTGCCTACACCAGGTACTGTCAATCATGACAGCGCGCCCCTCAGTCCACAGGCACATATACATGCCCATAACACCCGCAGAAAGGCAGGCCGTTGTCCTGGGTTTTTTCAGGGTGGCACACTTCCCCAAAGTGCTCGGTGCCATAGATTGCACCCATGTGGCCCTATGTCCACCTAGGGCCACTGAGCACATCTACCGAAACCGCAAGCACTGGCATTCCATCAATGTACAGGTGGTATGCGATGCAAAGGGAATCATCACCTCTGTCTATGCAAACTACCCTGGCTCCACCCATGACAGTTTCATATACAGAATGTCCGCCCTGAGCTGGGCCCAGGAAGCTGGGCAGCATGGCGACACCTGGCTCCTAGGTGAGTACAAATGCCCTTGCACATGCATGCATGTCACACACACACGCGCAAATACACAAACCCCAATAATCACAACCATTTACACCTCCCCAGGGGACAATGCCTACCCTCTGAGCAACCACATGATGACGCCAATCCGGAACCCCACCACACCACCCCAGGTAAGATACATTGCCGCCCATATTGCAACCAGGGCCATAGTGGAGCGCACATTCGGAGTGCTCAAGTCATGTTTCCGCTCCCTTGACCGCTCTGGCGGGCAGCTACTCTATGCACCACCAGTAGTGTGCAGGATCATTGTGGCAGCATGTGTCCTGCACAATGTTGCAACACGGCAGGGCGTACCGGTGGACATGGTGGTGCCCCCACATACCCAACCACAGGCACAGGCGCTGCCCATGGGAGGGGACAGGGCACATGGCGAGGAAGCCCGGACCCAGCTTGTGGCCACATTTTTCACCTAAACTCCCACCCCTGCAGAGTGCACACAGGCCTGGCACATACCAGGTGACAATCGATGATGACAAAGAGACAGTCAACTGTCACAACCCTACCACCCTGAGATAGTTGCTATGGAAGTGCCACATTGTCTGCATCCCTAGCTACTTAAACACAAGCTATCCTGTGTGACCAAAAGGCACACATATGACATGACATGATATGGCCTATACACAAGTATTTCAAGGTGCGATGAGGCAGGTAGGGGGGAACAAGGGAAGACAGACAACGATACTACTAGGCCAGGTGTCATTTAGATTGTGCAAGTGCAGGGGTAGGGGGAAGGGAAAAGTGCAAGGGGAGGAGGGGGAGTGCAGTACAGGGTAAGTAGACTAAAAAACAAATACATAGGCCAGCTGGTGGCAACTGCAAAGGTAAGTGCAGACAAGTGCTGGGAAGGGGGGGCTGTAGGGATAGAGAGACAGTCCTGCAGTGCAGGGGTTGCCAGGGAGGCAGTGCAAGTGGAGAGTGGCTGGGCCAGGGACCGAGGTCGGTGAGAGTGGCCCAGTTGCAGATCCAGTGCAGTTCCAGTGAAGAATTTTGCAAGGGAGAGGCAGAGAGAAAGCAGAAGCAAAGAGGAAGGTCTTGAGGTGCTTCCCGAACCGGAGATGGTTCTCCTCAAGTTCCAGTGAGGCAGGAAGGCTGTTCCAGAGGGAGGCCCCTGCCGCGGAGAGAGATCTTCCCCCAGCTAGTTGCTTTGAGAAGCAGATGACCCTGACATGCAAGGCGTGAATCACACACACCTGCAAAACAGGCCATGGCTATCACTGTTATGTCACTCAAACCCTCCCAAAGCACAACATGACATGGCAAGCAATACCCATACACCAACACAGTAACAATAAGGTACACATTGCCATGTCCAAAATGTACAGTGGCATCAGACAATGATGCCTGACATGGAATCAGATGAAATGACTGACCAACAACCTCCCACCCAAAATAAGTCATTTCCAAATGCATAACAAAAGTTAAAGACGTAACATAACAATGAATGCCTGTCTACATGCACATTGTGCATTGCAAAATCAACACTGCGGCTTCTTGTGCTGTGTCCAACTCCTGCAACACACTGCTCAGCGCACAGCACAGTGAAAAGCCATTGTGTGTGATGCACACCCTGAGCATCACATCTAAGCGACAGACCACATCAAAAAGCAAATTGGGCATGTTCAGAATCCATAATTGGTCACAGAACATGTGCTGCAGGGACACAGTGGGCACCAGAAGGCAAACATTGTACACGTAGATATGCAAGGGTGGTTGTACATGTAGTGCATCAGAGTGCAAGTGTGTGGGTCAGTAAGGACATGCACTCAACATATGCATGTGCAATTAAGTGGCCATCAGTGTCCTCTACACATCACATGTGAACATTCACCATGTGTACACCCCAGCATGTCAAACCACAACTATCCCCTCGCACCTGAAAGGTAAACACAACACATGAACAGGCATTGATCAGCAGAACACAACATGTACATAGGATACCACCATTACAATGTCACGGTTCCCATCACACTGCAGGGCAGGGCAACTATCAACAACAACCCCCCCTTCCTCACAAATGACCATGACCCACTGAACAACTGCACCTGGGTCATGGATCCTTCAACCCTCAATTCCACCTGGCCACAGGATCACCTTTCCCCTTCGTCACCATCTCCCACCTTGTGTGTAAAAAGGTGCCTACACCCTCAGAGTCCACACTCATTTCCAAAATCACAAAATCCAAGCCAGAAAAACAAACCAGAACACCCTCCAGTAGATGACTTGACGTAGCAGTACCTCACAAAGGCCAAGTACTACCACAATGATGTAACAACCAAGGTAGCACAGTAAAACAATGTCACAACAGGATGTGAACCATGTGTGGTACATAACATAGAATGATGCACCATGAACGGATGTGTACTGTCACAGGTCCCGTGTACAGGCGCGTGAGTGTCACAAAACAACCACCCCCACCGTGTCCTGGGTGCCTGCAAGGTCAAACTCACACAGACCTCTGAGACCCTGGTGGGGAAGGAGGGTCAGGGATATGCAGTCGGGACAGGTGTTGGCACACTGGATAACTGGAATGAGTGGCAGGAGAGGGGAGGAGGAATGACACATGAAAGTTGGGAATGCACAAAAATGTACTACCTGCAAGAACACATACACAATCCAAACAAACTTGGACATCATTGTCATGGCCTTCTGTAGTCCAGGCTTAGGAGTGGCACGAACCAACCACCCCCTCTAGGGTTTTGGCGCCTGCAAGTTTGGGGCTTACACAGGAATCCACAACCCCAGCGGGGAAAGAGGGTTAGGGAACGTTGCTTGGATAGGTACGGGAAGCAGGAACACCGGGTAGAGGGTACAGGGTTCAAAATTGCATAGGATTACGGTTCATTAGGGGTAAAAAAACATACCAAATTGAATTACACATTCATCCATGCATTAGTGCACCCCCCAGCAAGCCTATGCAGAGCAGTTTGAAAGAAAAACAACAAGACACTTAGCTCTGGTTTTGAGTGCTGGCCTCCTGCCTGCGCACTCTCAGGTCTGGTTACAGGAGCACTGCAATGCTGCAAAGTGAGCCACAGTCAACAACCTGTACGTGCCCATTACACAAAAACACACCGCCAAACATGCCCCATAGCAACAAACTACTCTACAAACAGACAATCTGGTGTCTATAGACCCATATATAACATTACCCCTGTGATGGGTCATACACAGTCAATGCAGTAAGTCAGCCGCCGGTGGGTGCGTGGCAAATGGAACACCAATGTGTCACAATTCACACTACATGCAATGTTCCCTGGGTAAGCAGACAGACCCATATAGCAAGGCATGACTTCAGAGCAAGTTGTGTACCACCATGACCGAAACAAAGTTGGCAGTGCATTTATCAAAATGTACATGGAAAAGAAATGCACTGCACCCGAGTATGTCCTTTGCTGTATGTCCCTGTGAGCTGCCACTTTCCATGTCTCGGAAGGCTACATGGTTGATACAAGTGCCTCAATGGACCTTGGTGTACCGGAGGCTAAGTGCCACTGCCCCTGCAGGTGTCCCAGACAACCTTACAATCAACAGCCATCAGTCCACCAACACGTCTGAGCTGCATTGTGTGCTTCAACACCAATATTCGTCCAAGCTCACCCTCAGTGCTGTGACTAAGCCTGCATGTGCAACTCGCCTGGTGCAAGCTTTGCTGTGTTGTGGCCCCCCTGTGCTGCTCACCTTGCCTGGAGTTCCTTGGAACATGTCAGCAGTTCTAGGATGTAGGTCTGCAATCCCTGTGCCTCTGCTTGTGCACACATGTGCATGTGGGCACCAACAAACATGTCCAGAATTCAGACGTCCAATGGGTCATGTCTGCTGGCAAAGGTGCTCTGGAGGCTCATCCCCCTGCAGTAAGGGCATGAAACACATGAAAAATGCTTTAGAGTCATCTGTGTGTGTCTCTTTAGGCATCTCATTACTTGACCATGTCAGAGAGTTACATCAGAAATCACACCATCAGTCCGTCTTTCACATCCAAAGTGTGGAACACTATCTACGGCATGAATTGCAACAAGCACGTGTACAGTAAAGATAAGAAACATACTACACAATGCATAGCAATGAATGTACACATTAATCATGAAACACCCCATCTAGCAAAAGCTGAACAGTGGACAATAACACCAAAATCATCCCCACTAGGGGTGTAAACACAAGTCACACAGCACCAGACATGCCACAGATATGACAGTCCAAAGCCCTTGTGTAATAGGTTGTGACACCGAACCATCCTTGCGAGCCCATGGATAAGGGAGGCAGGAGTGGCATATGTGAGTCAAGGACCCCAAGCAGCAAACACATACACAAGACAAGACTGAAGGGCCCAGATGGAACAGACAGTGGATGCTTTCAAAAGCCACAAAGCACCGCACCGTCACATGAAAGCACAATAGACAAGCAATTTTAAACTATATTAACTAATTACACTAACTATGGCAAACCTACATTACCTAATTAAACTAACTATCAAACAGAAACTTAACTAACTAAACTAAAAGAAAAATCAAAAATGGCCACATACGACCCAGGGGGGAGGGGAGGCACCCAGGAGGGGGGAGGTACAGGGTGCTGCTCAACATCCACATGCGATGATGCTGAGCCAAAAAAAAAAACCTCCATGGGCTCAACGCCTGCACAGCCCGACCTATGTGGGAGATAGATGGTCGTCCGAGTCTGGCTCATCCTGGAAAGGAGGACATGGCACAGTAGCCTGGCCACGCCTAGCCGCAGCTTGCCCCTCGTCGGCAGCAAGTCTGCCGGATGGGTGAGCCTGGTTCTGTGTGGCAATGTGACGTAGGTATGCATGCAGAACCTCACGTGATACACGTGCTTCCTCTTGCAAGGTAGCACGTGTAACACGGACGACTGCAAGGCCTGGCTGGACAACCGCTGCACCTCCCGGCAAGCCTGTAGCTCAGCCGAGATGGTACGCTCAAGCTGTGCAAACCTCTCCTCTGCCCGCTGCCTCTGGGACATCATAAGGACACCCAGAGTGGATTTGAGGGAAGCATACTCCTCCCTCAGGGCATCCATGTGCGCCTCTGCATGAGCAGCAATTGCTTGACGCAGAGACGACATTTCAGCCTGGCGTGCCCTGTCTGAGGCCGCCATGCCCAGCCTGAGCGAGCGGGCCGTGGACCGTGCCGCCTGCTGCTGGAGAAGCACCTGCCTAGCAGGGGGGAGCACAGATCGGGCCACACGCTCCATGCTCTCAGCGATGTTCTCCATTGCTGCCCCCTGCCGATCTGAATTGGCAGTCATGTCTTGCTCCCACTCAGTATACTGCGGTTGCGCGCGGCGACCGTGTTGCCGGGCTTGACCCCTGCGGGACCCAAGGACCGGGGGTCCTCGCTGTGTTGGCACCGCCCGTGGCTGCACGACTACATGCCCCCGTCGACGTGATGTCCCAGGCACATCAGTGACTGGTGTGGAGGGTGACCCTGCGTCCCGATCCACCACGGGCGGAGGATCCAAGACTGTCTGATCCCTCAGTGCAGGTGTCGCAGACATAGGAGTGTCCACATCAGAATCACTCACCCCTGACACATGGACTTGATGCTCATCCAACTCAACATGGACGTCAGAGTCGTCATCAAGGCTGAACTCATAGGCAGCCAGAGACAAGATGGACTGTAGCACTTGGGGGTTTTCGTGGCCTACCACCCCACGACCCCCACTAGTGCCGGGTTGATGTAGTGGTAACAACCCTGTGTCTGGCATGACAACACCATCCTCCACCTCCATTGCGTCATCACCTGAAAAATAGAGAGAAAAAAGGTCACTACACATGTCAGAAGCACACAACACACACACACACACCGACAGCAACTGCATCAGGCAGACTTGTGACACACAACATATAACCTGGCATGCATGCTGGGTCAACTTTGAATTGCTTCTGTGATCAGACCTGTTGAAAGGTGGCAGTTTCCATGGAAGTGGGTCTATGCAGTGCAGAAAATGTGTACGCAACTCACTACCTACATGTACAAGGACTCCATGGTGTGTGCCAGGAAATGTGAAGGCAGTGCAATGTGAAATTCAGGCATCATGTGCATTGTGCATTCAATGTGTACCATATCTAGAAGCCAAGCACCCCTCCAGCCCAGTACCAAAGCAGGGATGCCTAGCATGGTATCAAAAGGCTGCCCATACACCTGTGTATTGACAGGCAGTGTTGACTGGCATCAACAGCTTAATGTGATTCAAGTGACAACACTGCAAATGATGATGGGACAGTAAGCAGGACACATGATGAAAACTCTGGATGCCGCCCATGTGTGAAGAAGACACAACAACAGTTGGACAGAGTCATTGGCCATTGAACAGGCTGAGGCCTGTGAGCCACACAGATTGTCAGACCCTAAACAGGTGTGCAACGCAGTACTGAGCCACAGTTGACATGGGAAGGCTGATGAGATGCCATGCAATGTATGTAACCAAGGACTTGTATTACAGTGATCATCCAGTCAAGGACACATAGGAGCATGCGTGCAATGCACATGGAGCATGAATGGGCACTCATGTCCCTGCGGGACATTTGACCTATGCACAGTACAAGTGAGATACCCTGCATCAAGTACTAAGGCTGTACCACACGGCATATGTCTGGCAGATTCTGCGCTGGAAGTTAACATCTACACAGGACGCATGAACAAGAAAGTACACATTGGCAAGATTGAAGCAGACCAGTGCAAAGGTGGAACTGGGGTGCAGAGTGGCGGAGGAGGGGCAAGGGAGCATGCCTGCATGGAGTCCACGCATGCAGGCAGAGGAGACATGTATCACGGAAGCATTGCATTACTTACACATCAGAACCATGTACACGTCACATGTAGTGGCAATCATGCACAACACATGCCACAAGTGAAACACACACATCCTCAACAAACACGCATCAACACTCACTGGACTGGGCATCAAAGTCCAGCATCTCTCCCACTCCTTCGACCAATTCAGGTGGTATGAACTCCGCAACGAGTGCCTCATGCGGAGTGAGCTCTTCCTCCTCTGGTGCAGGCCCACCGCCAGTCACCAGAGTCAAGTTGTAATTAGAGGCACGCTTAGCCTTAGTGCTGCGTTTGATGTCATTCCAACGCTTTTTGCACTCTTGCGCCGTGCACACCTCATGGCCGAATGAACTGACATGTTCCGCAACATGATTCCAGTGGGTGTCACGTTGAGCAGCCGTAGTCTGACTATTGGCACCCACTAGCATGTCACGGCTGTGGCCCCGCACGTAGTCCACGAGGAAGTCCAGTTCCTGCTTGCAGAAAGGCTTCTTCCTCGATGTGCAGGAGGTCGTGGCTGTGTGTGGGGTCCCAGCCTGTGCTGCAGGTGCAACCTCCCTCCTCTTGGACTGTGGCGCAGACCCTGGCTGGCTAATGCCGCCACGACCAGTATGGCCAGTGGGTTCGGTGGATTGAGCCGAGGGAGTGGCAGGTGGAGGGACGACCAAAGGCCTGACTTGTGTCAGTGGCAGCTGGGTGCCCTCTAATGGACCCTGCACAGCAACATCAGCTGTGGCAGGGTCATTGACTGCAACGGTCCTGGTTGGCAGACTCACAACCGGGGTGTTGTTGGGTGCATCTGCCCCTGCACTTGCCAACACCCGGCTGTTCGGGGCAGCAGATGACATGACTGCCACAGGGACACGTGTCTTGGTCTGAGCAGCCCGGCCTGCCCCTATGGTTTCCCTCCTGGCCTGTTGGAAATCTACCAAGGGCTCCTCAAGTGCCAACGCAGCCTGCACTGGCAGACCCTGAGCCTGGGTGGCGGTGTCCACAGCTGCACCTGCAGCTACCACTACCCTTGGGCCCGTGGCAGTCGATGGAACGGACTGCCGGGTCACACGGGCGCCAGTGCCAGATGCAGAAGCTGCATCCCCCGGAACCACAGGGGGTGGTGGCATGACTGCACCGACACATGGCACAACATTGTGCTCAAGTGGCGCACCCCTGCCTCTTCCCCCTCTGTGGCTGCCCTGGACACCCTGGAGTCCCCCTACTCCCTGGTCACCACGGTCACGTCCCCGACCACGCCCGCCACGAGGAGTACGCCCAGCTGAGGCGCCCCTCACCTTTGGTGGCCTCCCAACCATTGCACAGATGTAGTAGTGCCGGCAAAGATGGAGTGGTGCCAATAGGAGGTGTACACCACAATTGACCTGGGCAATTGGGGTGAAGGGGGTGGGAAGGAAGATGTTAACAGCCCCCCTGCACCTGCAAGGCTGTATGTGACCCCGGTGATGTAGTGACGGGTCACGCAACTCTCAGGCACCCCAAAACCGTGCACGCAACCCTGCAGCCTACGTGCGTGGAATCAACCTCCCGCAGTACGCGGTGAAACCCAGTAACACAAAAATCACATACGCGTGGGACACGCAGGCCACTATGACATCGAAAATGGGTGCGATACACAGGGGCACCCGCAGTGGGAAAAAGAGCGTGTGCGACTCACCGTCTGACTAGCGCGATGCAGAAAAACACTCGTAGCCAATACCCCCGCCAAAAGAAGAGATACGTCCTTGATAGCTGTGAAGTTGTGATGGCGCGCGAAACAACAGGAAGCAGCAACACAAGTCGGTCTCCACGAAAGGCACGTACAGCGAACTGCTGGGCCCGCTCACCTTTAACCCGTGCTGAGGGAAACGCCCGCGCGCATCACGTCACTTACGCGCATGGGCCCTTTCCTCGGATTACACGTGGACGTGCAGTTTTTCACGCGCGCTGAAATGCCCATGCACGCCTGTGCGCGTCACGTCACAGTGGCGCTTGCGCTTGAGGGGCCTTCTGTCCAATGAAATTGCATATGCGTGCAGACGCACTTACGCGCTAAGGGCCTTTCCTCGAATTACACGCTGATGTGCAGAATTTTCACGTGCCAAATCACTCCGTATCAAGCTGGCCACGCGTAAGCACACGGAAGACCAAGCTCCTGCCCAGAAGGCCGAATTACTGCCCCCAGAGCCCCGAGCACGCTCCCACCTGCCATCTGCTGCTGCCTGACTGCCTGCTGCCCACGTGCCCTGCCATTTGCTGCCTGCACATCAGCCAGGGGTGCTGTTGCTGTGACCACCCCTGCTGGAACCGAAGACTCCAGACTGGGATTCCATCGCTCCACAGCCCAGCCCCAGGACCCAGTTGCCCACCCACTCCTGCCTTTGGGGTTGTCATGTCGGGCACTGCAACATCTGGCACCACTGACTACCCCCGGCCAGAGAGGCAGAGGGGCACCAGCTTCAGTGCCAGGGAAGTTGGTGTCCTGGTGGAGCAAGTCCTGGGGCAGTATGATGCCCTCTTCGGAAGTGTGCGTGCCGACAAGGAAGGACGGACTCGGATCTGGACGGACATCGTGACTGCCATCAACGCGGAGGGGGTGGCAGTCCGCGACTTCCAACATGTCAAGAAGCGCTGGGAGGACTTCAGGTCCAGGACCCTGAACAAGGCCCGGCGCCTCTTGAAGGCAGCGGATGCTAAGGGGCGCCGGGGCCACTTGTCGGAAGATCAGATGAGGGTCCTGGAACGCATATCCCCAGCGCTCCACGTCCAGGTCCTTGAGAGGCAGACCCGTCTGGAGTCGAGCGGTAAGTGTACATGCATCCTGATTGTGAGCTGTGCGTGTGGTGATGTTTCAGTATTGTGCAGGTTGCACATGTGTTTGTATGGGGTCGAGTATGGGTGGGGGTGTACAGGGCCGTGAGGCTAAAACATGCGAGGGCTGTAATGTGTGAGACATGGATGGTGCTTGTGTGTGTAGGCTTGCATGCCAAATGCAGTTGTGTGGGCACACATGTTTGGATGAATGTGTATGTAAGTAGACATGTTCGTGATGTCACGCATGTATGTTGTTTTCAGCTGCATGTATCAGCACTGTGTACATGTGCACGTGTGTGTATTTGACAAGGGTGCAACAGTGATGCAACATGGATGCATGTGACAGCGGGATGTGGAAGCCTGATTGGCAGATGTGACAAGGATGCCCATCTGAACACTGCGACACTTGGCAGAGGTGTACACATGCATGCAAGTGTGGTGGTGTGTGTACATGTGTAGTGCACTCCCTGTGTTGCATGTGATGTCTGGCTCACCATTGCCTGCTCATGCTGTTGTATGTGTATGGATGGTGCTGGCCGTTGCGATATGGCTGTGGTATGGCTCATGTGTGCAAGTTGAAATGACATGTGTGTTGGGGATTGTGATGGCATGTCTGAGGTTTGCCAATGCCACTCATGTACAACTGTCATGTGTGTATGTGTCCATTGTACAGTGCCCTGATGCCTGTGTTTTATTTCTCCCTGTCTGCAGCGTCAACTGATGAAGAGGGCGGAGAAGGTGCTGTGGAGCACAGCGGTGGGGATCCCACCGCCAGCCAGAGACGCAAGGCCAGGCTCCCCTCCCAGGTTGTGATCTCGTCGGGGAGTGAGGAGTCCGGTGCTGCGTCCCAGGCCGCAGCTGCCGGGGGGAGGTCCAAGAGGCAGAGGTTGGAGTTGCACTCCTCGGCAGCAGAAGGGGCAGCTGGGACCCCACAGGGCCCAACGGGGGAAGATGGCACAGAGTCATCCAGGTTGGTGGGGGGTTTGGTGGAGGAGGAGGCCGTGCAAGCAACAGAGACGGGGTCTGGAGGTGGGGATTCCACTGGTGCTAGTGGTGCAGTGCAGGACCAGGGACAAGAGGCAGCACAGGCCGCCGCGGAGGTGCCTGTGTGCAATCCTGTCCCTGATCCTGTCCCTGTATCATCTTGCACCAGCAGGGATGCCTACGTCCAGACCCGTTTGCAGGCAGGGGATGAGCTCACGACAACTGGCCTTCCTCAGCCTGCGGACGTGGCTATCCGGGTCCGGGTTGAGCCTGTCCTGACTGGTGTGGCGTTGCATCAACGGGCCATGCGAGGTGACCTGCAGTCTTTTCATGAGGAGAATGCACGTCATCTCGAATGGCTCGTTGACCGCGTCGGCCTACTGGGACAGGTCACCCAGGCCGGATTCCTCCGTTTGATGGGGCTTGCTACGACCCCCTCTTCAACTGAACCCCCTATGCGCCAGTCGTCCTCCGTGCCATCTTCCCACCCATCAGTCACCTAGGTGCCCTGTGGAGCTGCCTCTGACGGTGCGGCCAGGCTGGTGGAGGAGGCATCCCTGACACAGTCGGGAGTCGGACGTCCAGCAGGGGTGGCCACATCAACGACTGCACCCCAGCCAGCGGAGGATGTGCAGGCAGCAGGAGGCAGTGCACAGGCAGAGGCACAGCAGCAGCAGCAACGTGGTGGGAGCCATGATGGCTCGGGGCCTTCGACATCGGAGGGGCAGGCATCGGCCGGAGGGCAGGAGGACCCAGGACAGAAAGTGTCTTCCGTGTGGCAGCGGTTGGGCCACGCCATAGATGCGGAGCGGCAGCGGGCGGAAGAGGCACAGCTCATGATGGTCAGGGCGGAGAACTCTATGCGGAGGGCCCTGAGGCGGGCCGAGTGCCTCGAGGCAATCCGCAGGGGGTTGGAGGTGGACACGTCGACGGCCCTGCGGACCCTCGGGGCCATGGAGGAGGACCGCCTCCGGGACATTGAGCAGGAGTTCGATGATGCCCTGGCTCGAGACATCCAAAAGTGAGCCGTCGGACTAGCCCGCTGCCCTTGTAAATAGTTCTGTAGTTAGTGTTAGGACAATGGGCCACATTTTTTTAGATAGTTTTTTTTTATTAGGTAGTGTCATTAGATAGGTTTCATTTCTTCTGTTGGGATCATGGACCCTGGCATGTTCATCTCTATATAGTTGACTGTTGGATTTTTATTTTTTTTTACAATTTACCCATGGAGCAATGGCTTTCAATTATAATTTTCCATTGGATTTTCTTTTGTGGACTGTGACTTTGGACACCATTCCTTTGGATTATGATTTTTGGTTTTGCATTATTTCACGGACATGCTGCTTTTTATTTTTTTTAATTCCCATTTCTGTTTGTTTATTTTTGATTCAATTTAAGTTTCCTTTAATACATATTTTTTGTTCAAACTTCAATGTGTAGTATCATCTCATTGGTTTCATGCATATCATGATATGGGTTTTGAGATTCACTGACACCCATTGGGTGAATGTGAGGAACATGTGTTCATTTCCAAACTTGCAATTGGGGTTATATCATGTTATTGCCATTTCTAAGTGGGTGGATGCAATACTCGGGTGGGTGTTTGGCATTTGGAGGCTGACCATAGGGACCAGGGATCTAGATTGTGATGACATGTTGGCTGGGGAACATGAGTTGGGGCCTGGTTGAGGTTGCTTCACAATGCTGGTGGGTGGGGGTGCAGGGGGACATGAGTTGGGGGCCTGGTGGAGAGTGCACCACAGTGCTGGGGGGTGGGGGTGCAGGGGAACATGAGTTGGGGCCTGCTGGCAGGTGCCCCACAGTGCTGGGGGGTGGGGGTGCAGGGGAACATGAGTTTGGGGCCTGGTGGAGGGTGCCCCACAGTGCTGGGGGGTGGGGGTGCAGGGGAACATGAGTTGGGGGCCTGGTGGAGGGTGCCCCACAGTGCTGGGGGGTTGGGGTGCAGGGGGACATGAGTTGGGGGCCTGGTGGAGGGTGCCCCACAGTGCTGTGGGGTGGGGATGCAGGGGAACATGAGTTGGACATGAGTGGGGGCCTGCTGGCAGGTGCCCCACAGTGCTGGGGGGGTGGGGGTGCAGGGGGACATGAGTTGGGGGCCTGGTGGAGGGTGCCCCACAGTGCTGGGGGATGGGGGTGCAGGGGGACATGAGTTGGACATGAGTGGGGGCCTGCTGGCAGGTGCCCCACAGTGCTGGGGGGGTGGGGGTGCAGGGGGACATGAGTTGGGGGCCTGGTGGAGGGTGCCCCACAGTGCTGGGGGATGGGGGTGCAGGGGGACATGAGTTGGACATGAGTGGGGGCCTGGTGGAGGGTGCCCCACAGTGCTGGGGGGTGGGGGTGCAGGGGAACATGAGTTGGGGGCCTGGTGGAGGGTGCACCACAGTGCTGGGGGGTGGGGGTGCAGGGGAACATGAGTTGGGGCCTGCTGGCAGGTGCCCCACAGTGCTGGGGGTGGGGGTGCAGGGGAACATGAGTTTGGGGCCTGGTGGAGGGTGCCCCACAGTGCTGGGGGGTGGGGGTGCAGGGGAACATGAGTTGGGGGCCTGGTGGAGGGTGCCCCACAGTGCTGGGGGGTTGGGGTGCAGGGGAACATGAGTTGGGGGCCTGCTGGCAGGTGCCCCACAGTGCTGGGGGGTTAGGGTGCAGGGGAACATGAGTTGGGGGCCTGGTGGAGGGTGCCCCACAGTGCTGGGGGGTGGGGGTGCAGGGGGACATGAGTTGGACATGAGTAGGGGCCTGGTGGAGGGTGCCCCACAGTGCTGGGGGGTGTGGGTGCAGGGGGACATGAGTTGGGGGTCTGGTGGAGGGTGCCTCACAGTGCTGAGGGGTGGGGGTTCTGGGGGACATGAGTGGGGGTGCAGGCTAGACCCCCCGTGGTGTGGGCTGCCTGCAGGGGCTGTGGAGGTTGTGGAGCGAACACGTGGGAGGACCCACACAGCCAATTCACGTGTAGTACTCCACGGAACCCCTGAAATACACGTACCCTGCTAATATAGCATGTGAAACTTCCCGCGCACCCCAAGATACACGTACCCAGGACATTCGCATGTGTGAAACTTCCCGCGCACCCCAAGATACACGTACCCAGGACATTCGCGTGTGGAACTTCCAGCGCACCCCTGAAATACACGTACCCTTCTGATATTGCGTGTGAAACTTCCTGCGCACCCCAAGATACACGTACCCAGGACATTCGCGTGTGAAACTTCCCGCGCACCCCAAGATACACGTACCCAGGACATTTGCGTGTGGAACTTCCAGCGCACCCCTGAAATACACGTACCCTGCTGATATCGCGTGTGAAACTTCCCGCGCACCCCAAGATACACGTACCCAGGACATTCGCCTGTGAAACTTCCCGCGCACCCGAAGATACACGTACCCAGGACATTCACGTGTGGAACTTCCAGCGCACCCCTGAAATACATGTTCCCTGCTGATATCGCGTGTGAAACTTCCCGCGCACCCCAAGATACACGTACCCAGGACATTCGCGTGTGGAACTTCCAGCGCACCCCTGATATACACGTACCCTGATGGAATCGCAAGTGAAACTTCCCGCGCACCCCTGAAATACACGTACCACGCTCGCACAGGGCCAATCGCATGTGAAACTTCCCGCGCACCCCAGTAATACAGGTACCCTGCTGAATTCACGTGTGTAATTTTCCGTGCACCCCGAAATACACGTACCCAGTACATTCGCGTGTGGAACTTCCAGCGCACCCCTGATATACACGTACCCTGCTGAATTCACGTGTGAAACTTCCCGCGCACCCCTGAAATACACGTACCACGCTCGCAGAGGGCCAATCGCATGTGAAACTTCCCGCGCACCCCAGTAATACAGGTACCCTGCTGAATTCACGTGTGTAAGTTTCCACGCACCCCGAAATACACGTACCCAGGACATTCGCGTGTGGAACTTCCAGCGCACCCCTGATATACACGTACCCTGCTGAATTCACGTGTGAAACTTCCCGCGCACCCCTGATGTACACGTACCCTGATGGAATCGCGTGTGGAACTTCCCGCGCACCCCTGAAATACACGTACCCAGCTGAAATAATGTGAGGTACTTCCCACGCACCCCAGTGATACACGTACCCCGCTTGCCGTGCTGGTACAGGGTTAGCACAGCCCTTTGCACTGGATTGGGGATTTTGATGCCTTTTCCCTGCGCAAGGGGCATTCTTGGGGGCATAACTGGTGCTGCTGCAGGGTCGCTGCGCCACTGTGCGCCACAGCTTGGTGGCTGGAATCCATGAATACGCTGTGCGCGGAAATGTATTTTGGCGCACGCGGCTGGCGCAGGGATTGGCACGCGCACACAGTGCGCCAGCCGCGTGCACCACTTGTGCGCTAAATTCTATGAATTACCCCCTCAATGTTCTTAGGCAAAGTAGAGCGTTGCGGCACCGGTCGTTGAGCAGCACAGTGTCAAGCTGTCCCTGCTTCTAGGCAACACGACTCAACTGGCTTCCAGTGGTTATGGCAATCCTCCGAATTCTGGTCGACACCAATGGACTTCGATAGCCTGGCACTTTACTTCAAGATTCTCTGTGAATACCTTCTCCGGTCGACAGCCTTTTGGGACTGGCTTTCGGGGTACCTCGATGAACATCGGCTTCTGCACAATGTTTCCTCGTAGCTTGGGGAGAGGTCTCCTCGCCAGGTGCTCTCGGATCAGTCCTCGACAGACTTGACAGCTTTTAGATTTGGTCGAAGGAAAGCAGCAGCCATTCTTCTTCCAGCTGGGCTTCAAGGATAAGCAGCTTCAAGTTTCCACTTCAGCTTCTGAATACATTGGGATGTGAGAGGTCCCCAGATACACAGATCTGTCCCTCATTGACTCTGCTGAGCCAAGCTCAGTTAGCCAATCAGACAGAATGGCATTCATACAGGCTGGCAGCCATTCACGCTCACAGGCATTCAGGCTATTCACTTCCACCCAGACACCCATAACAAGGAATGTGGATTTGGGCAAGCATACATCCATTCAGCACACTACACTGCATTCATGTCAGTTTCAGGAAGGGCTTTTCTCATTCTTTGTGTTACACACACAGAAACCAGAAACCCATAACATAGAATGCATATTGGGTACACACTGTATTCACACAGGTTCCACCCCAAGGGGGCACCCACAACATACAGTCACTGGGAAGTCTCCAGCCAGTTTGGTCTGGACTTCCGCACAATAGCATGTATGGTTCTTCCACCCAACAGCCAGTCAGGGGAAGGGACAGAGTCAGGGCTTCCCAGGACTTTGGGAAAACAAGGTAACAGGCAATAGAAACCAAGAGGACGCAGGGGCCATCTTGCCTTCTATCAGGAATCCACTGATTCCTATGGCAGGGCCTGGGTATCCCAAAATGGAGGAAACTCAGAGCACCTGTCATATTCAGCATGGAGCTGCCACCAGCCCATACCCTGCTCTGTGAGCAACACACAGATGCCCAAAATCTTACACTAGGGGTACAGGGTGGTACCCCTACCGATGGGTGCCATAAAGGTATCCCAAGGGTCTCTATTCACCACAACCAAAAAGAGGAAGAGCTGCACTGCCAGGAGTCCCAACTGGACTCCTGTGCAGAAAACAACACAGAACACACATGATAAGGCAGTACAGGACAAGGACATGGAGGCCCTGTCCCTCCAATGCATTTCCACAGTGGATTGCACCCTGCACCTGAAATGTTTGTCCACTTGCCGTCAGTGGTAACGGATCAGGAGGTTGACGAATGCTGTTATGCCCAGGTTCTGCGCAGGAGCCATAGAGAATAATCTCCTGCGTAACTCACAAAGAAATGTGCACTGTCTCTTTTCGACGTCCAACGCCGGAGTTTCTCTAGGGACCTTAAAGTGCTACCAGCAAAGGGAAGCTGTTAAACTTCTGCAGCGGTACTTCTTGAGTGGAGCTGGCTGGTCTCCCCATTCAATGTCTTCTGGGTCTTCAGGGACAGTGGCGAAGTTGATCTCTTCATGGCTGGAGGGTGCTTTAGAATGTTGTGTCTCCATCTCCAGAAAACAATCTAAAATCAAATAAATAGAAAAAACAAAAAATGAAACAAAAAGGATTTAACAATCCATGAAAAGGAAATAAATTAAACAAAAACGAATATACAACAAACAAACCAACAGAAAACAAAGGACAAAACAGGGAAAACACACAGGGAAAAGGTTTAGGTAGGAAAAAGTGCTTGTTGGACAAATAGGACAATCAAATATTGCACTGTGACTATTTGAATTTGTCGTCAAAGCAATGAGAAAGTGTATGGTTTTCTATAGTGTGTGTATATATATTTATATATATTCAATGAAAACACGTTGTTAAGGGGACGCTATGGTTAAGTTGTGCTACTAAAAACCTATGAAATTCAGTAAAAAAAACTTTCTTAAAGGGACGATATGGTTCAAGTAAAACTGGAAAACCCTTGAAATTCGCAGTTATGGTAAGCTAAGCAACCATAACTTGCGCCACCACCGCGCACTGCTAAGACTAACACCCAGGACATCAAAGATGACACCACAAATGTCATTGATGACATCACTGATGACATCACATGTGAATTTACATTTCATGAAAAGTCTGTACAAGGGATTCTTATAGTAATGTTGATCAAAAAAGTGTGAAGGATTATTGGAATAAATATCATGAGGTATGTAGTGCATTAAGTAATGCATTGATACGAATACCATTCTATTATCAGGTGCTTTGCAGTATGCTAAGCTACTCATGTAGAAACATAGGCATTGTGTGTAACATACATGATGGATGTGAAATATTTTTAATCTTACCTCGTTGAATAGTAAAATGATAAATGCTTTCTTATTACAGTTTTGCCTACTGTGAAACATTTAATAACTAGCTAATTAAACCCACTTACTACATAATTGCATTATTCGAAACAAAACACAAATAGACAACAACACATACAAATATGAGCATATACAGGGAAAATGAAGTAAACAACAGTATTACCAGCCAATCTTCATATCCTAACTGATTAACTTTATACACAGAAATGATTGCTCAGCTTCAAAGCTACTACTTTACTATGTATAACTATCATATAATGTGACTGGACCCTAAGGAAAGTAGTGTGCATACAATGTATACAAATATGAGCATACCCAGGAAAGTAAAGTAATTAACAAAAAAGCAGAACTATAAGAAAGTGTTGATAACCTTAATGATTATCTTCATACATAGAAAGCATTGCTGTTTTTCCAAATATGTGTTTCCCTATGTGTATGTCTCATATGCTATGAGTGAACCCCAAGTGAATTACTGTAAGAACATATTTGAAGGATACGTCTACAAATACAGTACTTTTTGAATGTTTAGTTCCTGACTGTTTCTGGCCTAGATATGTCAGTAAAGGTAAGAAAAGGGAGCCAGACATGTGATGTCATCAGTGATGTCATCAATGATTTGTGATGTCATCTTTGATGTCCTGGGTGTTAGTCTTAGCAGTGCACGGTGGTGGCGCAAGTTATGGTTGCTTAGCTTACCATAACTGGCTAATTTCAAGGGTTTTTCGGTTTTACTTGGAACCATAACGTCCCTTTAACAAAGTTTTTTTTACTGAATTTCAGTAGCGCAACTTAACCATAACGTCCCCTCAACAATGTTTTTTCATTGAATTTCATAGGTTTTTATTAGTGCAACTTAACCATAACGTTCCCTTAACAAAGTTTTTTTCATTGAATTTCATAGGTTTTTATCAGTGCAACTTAACCATAACGAACATCTGACCTTCCGGACAGTGCCACATGACCATATGCTGACGCACGGCATGATGACGTGTCCGAGAACCCGACTGCACTTCACGATAAGATCCGTGCTTCGCAGACAGTGCAGAACTACATTTTCTACTGATATAGGAACATTCAACTTCAAAATGTTCCTTGCACAGCTCCAACACCTATTCCTACTCATCCATTAACAATCTAGTACACAGTACATACTTTTAGCAAAACTTCTATTTATCTTAACATGGAATCAGCTAATGCCATCCCTCCTCCCCAAGAGACACCACCACTGCTGTAATCAAGGAACATGAGAAACACCCCCTACCTTAGAAATAACATGCACAACATTTTCCCCTGTCCACCTGCACCTCCATATTAGTGTTTGGTGCCTCTTCCCTCATTTCCCTCCCCACCTTGGTTCTAATCTCTCCTGCCAAAAGAAAAATACATCTAAAAACAATATGAGAAATGTTCCTTTAGGAACCACCTTTCACAGTTAAAAAATAGAACTACTTTATATTTCTCAGTAAAGTACATAGACTCAATAAGATTTTCCAACATTTCCATTTGCATTTTTTGTTATGCTAATGGTGATATTGTGGCATTAATCCCCCGGTCCAGGGATGCAATATAAGCCTTTACAATATTTTGCCCCCTCTTGACAAAATCCCACCAAACTTTGTAAAAACATTTATATCTAGATCTATTATCAGTTTGCCAAAATAAGTATACATTCGTCAAATGGCACCTCATTATGTCTATGGGAAAAAATAAATGTTGGGACCCCCCCTAATAACTTTGCCCCCCCTTGACCAAACCTCACCAAACTTTGCAAAAAAATTCACAGTGGCCCATATACTTTTTTTTGCAAAGTTAGGCGAGGATTCGTCTGGGTGGAGCGAAGTTATAAGCCGCCCAAAAAGTGCTCTTCCTATAACATGAGCAACTTAACCATAACTACATGGCCGCTACCGCAGGCCATGTAATATACATATGTGTGATTCGGGGTCTGTATGTCTATGAACCAATTAGTTCATGAATTTCCTACTGTGCACGTGCCCTTAGGCCATTCCGTTTGCAGATTGTTTGGTACGCGATTCGAAAAGGAATGAGTCTGTTTTTATTCTTTTTATATCATGGATTTTTGAATATGTTAAGTGGCAATTTGGTTGTTGATTAGATTAGGTGTGACAAATACTTATATCTGCAAATGTTATATGTATGTTTTCACTTATATGAATATTCTGACAAATCTCGATTTGGAAATTGAATGTCAAATGCTACTGCTGGTCACATTGTGGCTTGAATCGCAAAGTTAAGCAAAATAGTGTGTATTTATCTTTGTTTTTTTTGGATTCTTTCCAAAAGAGAGTGCAAATATCAATGTTTTTTTGTAGGGTTAACACTCTCTCTCACATAAAATAAAGTTATTGAAAAAGTAGTTTTAATTTCATTGGGTTTATAGGTGGTTCTCAAACTACAAGAGTTGTACAGCATTTTGATTCAAGAAGTTCATAGCATTGTTGCTAAATCTACTTTTCCTGCTCTCAATATCATCTGAATAATTCATAACATTATAAATTGTCGATTCATTTTGGGTGGGGGATAGGAAAAAAGTAAACTTCAAAAAGATTATTTGATCTGGCTCTCGATTGATATAGTGCCTTCATATTGCTACTTTTTTGTCAATTCTCAATCTCAATACTCAAAGACATGTAATCTAATATATGTAACTAATGTATATGTGATTGGAGATGAGTGACTAATGAAAATAGCCAATATGTGTATGTAATTCGGATCTGATGAGAAAGTACTCTATTTTAAATTCACCATCCAAAAAAGTAATTGGACGAGTAAGAGGGCTATATGGGGATGGCATCTAGATTTCTGAGGAGAGGTTAAAGGGAACATAAAAAACTGAAAGCAATGATTTCACATGTTATGAGTTGTGTTTTCACTACATGGGAAATATGTTCAATTAATACAGTTTTTAATCATTTTGTAGATACTGTTCATGAATCTAGATCTCATCAGCATGTCCCTCTTTGTTGTCCCAGTGCAGTCATAGATCATGATCTGAGTATTTGTTTTTTTAAACAAACGTTCATATTTATAAGTAGTCCTTAAAATAAAATGTGCATTTATAATGTGCAAGGTATATTTGTTCAGAAGTGAAGTAGGCATGGTTCTCTAGCCAAGAGGAAATAAGTAGGCATTCACAATGTTCAAAAATCAGAGTGGGAGTGTAGTGTTTGGCTCCAAAACTGAGTAACATTTAGCAAACAATGGAAATCTCGTATATGAATAAAACAAATTGTAATTAATAAATATTAAAAACCAAACAATATATGGTCATCTCAATTAACAGACACATTTATATATACACAATGACCAAGACAAATTCAATTTGACAATTAATGCTCAAAAAAGCAAAATGTAAATATAAAGAGCTATGGTGACTCTTGTCTAACAAAATGTAAACTAACTGTTGAGGTACAAATTGTCTGTAAATAGATTACAAATCAAATAGAGATATAACTCAAATTTGAGTGCCCAAGGGTTTATACATCTGCCATTGTAGTGTTACACTGGCTGGTGCTCGACATGTTTCAGTTCCTGATTCTTATAAATATCTGATCCTTCCTCAGGAGCAGGAGATATGGGTCACATTTTGTTCTGGGGAGTCTAAAAAGAAACCCCCGTCAATGTTCGTGCAATCGAGACTTTTGTTTTTTCAAGACCTCACATTTTTCTCTAAATAACCCAGAGGTCATAGAAATTAATAATCAAATTACCTGCGGGAACTGGTGGTGGCGTTCTTCACTTAAGGACACAGGACCCTGGGAAATCCTATGAATGGATTGGCATCTGTGAACACACCAAAGGTTGTGTTAAAGAACTCAGAAAGGATCCTATGTATGAACAAGCAATAGGCACTGACTCTTAATAAAAACCCTGGAGCAACTGATAGTTGTTCATACAAAAGTTATTTCCTAGGTCTGTGCTGTCCTGTGTGTAGAAAACACTTAGGTCAGAGAGGTGCTTCAGAAAAAGGTGTTCACTGGAAGTGATAAACAAATCTGCTACAACAAAAGTTAAATATTGAGGTATGTATAGGGTAGGGATTGATTCGCTAGTCAAATATACCGTCTCGCATATAAGCTCACCTCAGCTGGATAATGAATGCCACGCTGTAGTGACAAGCAGAATGGGAAATCAGTTTTCTCCAGTGCTAGCACTGCACAGTGGACACAGGCTAGACCGCATGCAATGCAGAAAAATCACAGACACCGTCTTGTGGTATAGAGTTGATGTTAGGATACTCCAGCGGGTTTGATCCGCAGTGGTTCAATAGTGTGCAGAGGACAGTGAACATTCACACTGAATAGCCTGGAGATGGAAGAGAAAATAAATATCTCTCTGTCCTGCTGAAATTATGACAGGCTACAGTAAGAAAGCTCAAGTCTTACCTTGTCAGGTGGTAGCTATCTATCGCCATGTATAAGATACGGTCAGGTGTCTGGGTAACTAGGGACTCAACGCCGAAGCAATCATTGCTCTAAAGGATGGAAAAAACACATACAAATGTGACCTTCAATCTCAGTATGGAAATGATTAATGTTGTGGTTGTATCGAAGAAAAGAAAATGTTCCGTAGGTCACAGAACCCCACCATCACCACACCACTCTTACTTGTTTCAGTACCACACTACTACAAACTCAATCTTCCTCATCACAGTCCCCCAATAACCACACCTTGCTATTCCTCATCACAGTCCCCATTATCCTGCCTCACTCTTCTTCGTCGCAGTCCCCAACTACACAACTTCAGTCTTCCTCAACCCCCCACTAACCCCACCTTGATCTTCCTGCTCACAGTACACCATTACTAATCCCTTCTTATCTAGGGGACACAAAAAAGATTAAATGCTTGATAACCGTTGTTGCGTAGCTCAAGAACAGATATTGATAACAAATGATTTGACATCAGGTATGTTATCAGTAAAAAACTGAATCACCAGTGTTGGGAGGAACAGCAGAACAAAACCCTTGCAATTCAGTGAATACATTTTACTTGAATTTTAGTTGATGTGCCATTAAGGTGCAAAAATCTATTGCAATGAAACATTTTAAATTCAGGTAAAAATCTTTAGTTGAAGTGACTTAAATGTGCTGATTTAAGATTACAAAACCCCTGAAATTCGGCAGGTGCTGGAAGTTCTGCCACCCTAACTATGATAACCCCATTTTGCGGCCCCTAAGTACACTGATGAAATCACAAATTATATCACTGATCATATCACAAGTGACATAATTTATGACATCATGAGGGACATCACTGGTACAGCAGATCAAGTGTGCAAGAACGAGTAATGAAACATTTAAAAAGCGTGTTCCTGCATAGAAGGGTGGATTCAGCTTAATTGGAGTTTGCATTTAAAAATACTGTCTATTTACAACCATGGTAAGACTATCTGAAGACTATCCTTGCTCCACTCATCCCTTACGACCTCACACAACTCACCACCTATACCACACACATTGCTGGTAAGACTCTGATCATATTGATTGTAAGCACAAATCATCTATCCGTACATAATCGAATATGGATATCGTGGTCTGACCACTTTGCTATCTCCTTCACGCTCACTCTAACAGTCAAAATCCCATCACCTGCCACAGATCCCCCTTGCACCAGAGCCAGACAAATCAAACACATTACAGACATATCATGAGAACCACTCACACCACTCCACCCCTCCCCACATGCCCATCCCTCCACCCTACTCCACCAATGCAACACATCATCATATAGGCACTGGACAAATTTGCACCACTCAAATTACAAAAAACCCACAACAACCACCACAAACCATGGTTCAACAGATCTCTCCTCTAACTCAAACAGGAAGTCAGATTCCTAGAATGAGCCTGGCAAAGGAACCAATGTCTCTCAACCAAGACACCCCTCAGACACTGCTGCAAGAAGTACAAAACAGACATAGGCAATGCCAAAGCCACCTATCACCTCCAAGAACTTCAATCCGCTGCCAGTCGTACTCAGAAACTATTCAGCATCATGAAGGCAATCTCCAAACCAACATCCATACCTTCCCCATGGCCTCCACACAATCACAGACAAAGGACGCACAGCACTACTCATACTCCTCAACCTCTCTGCAGCCTTCAAAACCATTGACCACACCATTCTATTAGACATCCCAGACCAAAGGAGGAAACTCTCTGGCACCAAACTCAACTTGTCCATCTCTTTTCTCACTAACAGGACACACTTTGTCTCCATGCCCCCTTATTGATCAAACCCCACGCCTGTCAAGTATGGGGTCCCGTAAGGCTTTTCCCTTTCTCCACTGCTCTTTAACATATATGTTGAATCTCTTGTGCAGACCCGTAGCAAACACAATGTCTAATTTCAAGAATACAAAGAAGACACTCTTAAGTCTGGAGGGTGTTTTCTGTACTCCTGCCCTCTATATGGCAGAGTAGAAGCACAGAGCACCCCTGCCAAGGTTCTCTATAGGGTAGCAATGGATGAGCAACCAAGGCTTAAGCTCTCAGGAGGTGATGCAGGCTGGTTCTTATGTACAGTGTAGTCCTCAAGCCCCCACAAAGGAATGTCCACACACTATGTTAGGTGATGACACAGTTCTTATATAAATAAGTTCAATATGTATACACAATCAATAACACTTTGTGACTTGGCAAATCTCATATGGCAAATATTTACAATATCTACGGGGTACCACTGTGAACTATTGACTCCTTTTAAATGCACCAACTGCTGACAGTTTCAAAGGCATACAAATCAAACAGTAATGTGTATCAGCATCCGACATAGGAAGGAAGACAAGTTAGGTTAAACAATGACAGACTGCTTTCCACCTCTACCAAGGCACAATTCTGAGTGAGGATCCCCCCCACCTGGACAACCTGTAAATAAGGTTTATCAACAAGCCAAGTCCATTAATTTTTAAATAGTCTTGTTTCCTGCTAAAATGTTCCACTACCCCAATGTACCTGAGTTAGCAGTGTTTCTTTGAAGGTTCGTCGACGGATCCCTTGGGTTGACTCCCTTCAAAGCAGGATCCACAGAGCTTTGAGATTGCTTGTCGTCAGGACAGCAGCTTCAGCCTTAGCGGTGCTCGTCGACGATCGATCATCACTGTCCTGTGTGGATGAGGCATGCGGTGCACCTTAATGACAAGGATTTGTTGCCGCAAAGCAGATCTGATGAAGAATTTAGGCCCGGCAACGGGCGTCGGGAGTCAGCATTGGCATCGACTATCAGGACTCGACCACGGCTGGCTTTCAGATCTTCGTTGGTTTGTGTCTTGGTGGACTTCTGGTGGCGGGAAACCCATCGCAGATTCTCGGCAGCTTGTCGACAACCTTGACTTTCTCCGGCAGGACAAAGCGGTTGACGGTGATGGCAAGGGAGCCCTTCATTTCAATCTTCTTAGGCAAAAGTGGAGCGTTGCATCTCCGGTCGTTGAGCAGCACTTGCATCAAGCTGTCCCCGTTTCTGGGAAACACGATTCAACTGGCTTCCAGTGGTTACGGAAATCCTACAAACCCCGGTCAACGGCAATGGGCTTCAATGGCCTCGCTGTCCGGGTGCTTAACTTCGAGATTCCTCGGTGGACCCCGTCTCCAGTCGACAGCCTTTTCGGGACTGGCTTCCAGGGTGCCTCACTGAATATCAGCTTTCTGCACAATGTTCCCTCGTATATCAGGGAGAGGTCTCTTAGCCAGGTCCTCTCTCAGATCAGTCCTTTACAGACACGACAGAGTTCAGATTTCGTCGACGGCAAGCAGCAGTAAAACCTTCTTCTTCTTCCAGCTGTACCTCAAGGATAATCAGCTTCAAGTTTCAACTTCAGCTTCTGAACAATTCTGGTAAGTCAGAGGTCCCCAGATATACTGTTCTGTCTCTCATTCACACTGCTGAGCCAAGCTCACACAGCCAATCATTCAGAAGGGCATTTATGCAGGCAGGCAGCCAATCAGGCGCACAGTGCATTCAGACCATTATTTTCCACCCAGACATCCATAACAAGGAATGTGGATTTGGGAAATTACCCAGCCTTTCAGCACATCACACAGCATTTATTTCAGTTTCAGGCGGGGCTGTCTCATTCTTTTTGTCACACACACAGATACCAGATACCCATAACATGAAGTGCATATTGGTCACACACTCCATTCACCCAGGTCCCACCCAAAGGGTGTACCCACAACATACAGTCACTGGGAAGGCTCCAGCAGTCTGGCCTGGACTTCCCCACAATACCATATATGGTTCTTCCACCCAACAGCCAGTCAGGGGAAGGGACAGAGTCAGGTCTTCCCAGGACTTTGGGAAACAAGGTAACAGGCAATAGAAACCAAGAGGCCACAGGGCCCATCGTGTCCTATCAGGAATCCACTGATTCCTATGACAGCGCCCGGGTATCCCAAAATGGAGGATACACAGAGTACCGGTCAAATTCAGCATGGAGCTGCCACCAGACCATACCCTGCTATGTGGGCCACACACAAGTTCCCGAAAACATACACTAGGGGTACAGGGTTGTACCCCCACCCATGGGTGCCATAAGGGTATTTCAAGGGTCTCTGTCCACCACAACCAAAAAGAGGAAGAGCTGCACTGCCAGAAGTCCCACATGGACTCCTGTGCAGAAAACAACACAGAACACACATGATAAAGGAGTACAGGACAAGGACATGGAGGCCCTGTCTTTCCGATACATTTCCAGCATCACTGACACACAAATATACTTCCAAATGTCATACCGTTCCCAACTCCACACCTCCAAACCCTGTCTGTCCACCATCACCATCCCTTGGCTTCATCATCGACCCCCACTCTTCCTTCACACACCACATAGCCGCTGTCACCAAAACATGCAATATACAACTACACCTCCTATACACAAAAAAGAATATCCCGACAACTTGCACACTGCATACTAAGCACACGCTCTCCCTATGCTGTACTATGGACATGCTCTTCTCACTGGCACCCTTGCCCCCTGCAAGCCATATAAAATGCAGCAGCCACACTCATTTTCCTCCCATCAAAACATTCACAAATAACCCTGCTCTTGCCAAGCTCCACTGGCTCCCAATACCCCATTTCCTTAATAGGACTCTGCATTGTATTCAAATCCATCCACCTCAAAACTCCACCTGACCTTCATGACAAACTCAAATCCTTCACCCACACAAACACCAGACAAGCTAGACAACACCTTCAACACATTACACTCCTCTAACTCACATGCACACAAAAACAACGCACTGCGCGCCCAGGGCATGGAACACCCTACCTCTTCACATCCTCCATAACCACTTTCTGAAAGAGACTCAAAACATACCCATTTCCTCACACATAATACAGCCCCTCCACCCGACCTGCTATCACTTGCCAATAATTCCTAGTATCCTTCGCTAAAAACATGTGTACATTCTGTTTCACCTCCACCTTTTGCACTTTTGAACCTTGAAGGCACTCTGAGGACGTCTGGGTAGGGCTAGCACTGAACACAAATTAAAATAATATAAAATAAAATAAAAAGGAATAATATAAAAAAAGTAAAAAAAGTCATGGAATATTGCTCGTATTGGCATTTCCCACTGCAAGGTGGACATGTGGTTGGTGGGCCCAAGTCTGCACTAGCCTCTGGCAGGGTCTAGCGTGGTTGAGGAGTTTGTGTTGTCTGACAAAGAGGGATTGGAGGTGATATGGGACAGTCTTTTCTCTGCACTATGGCAGACATGACTACAAATAATGTGTTTATAGTCTTAGTGGCCACCGTCCTGCACTGGCACATGAAAGTTTGTATCGCTGCCACCTCCTGCTGCCCCTTGCATTCCTTGAAAACGGAATGTCCCTGGTTATTTTCATTCCTTCCCCTGCCTTCCAGAGGCCATAAAGCTCCTCCATTGAGAACAATGATAGTACTCTCTAGGAAGCAGCCTTCTGCTTCATGATACAGACCCTGTGAATCACTACTATTAGCATCAATGGTATGTCATTAGGGTTTATCACTGTGCCAGAAGCGCCCCCAAGATAAAACCCATCCTTATCATCAGTGGTGTAATGAGTTTCATCCTGATGATGACAATGGGAGTCCTTTTGAAAATACTGCTCCCCTGGAAAGTTTTGGCACCTTCTGCCTCCTTCACCTCCTCCTCCTCCTCCTCTATTACGTCCACACTGACACATTCTTTCTTGTCTGAATGTGGCTCAGGACCTCACTCAATACTGCCAGTATGATTGGCAATGAAAGAGGATCAGCTATGGAGATAGCAGTGGGCTGAACCTCCATGGCAGGGGGCTTCGTGAATGGTAGCTGTCTTTAGTGAGGATTCTGGACGTCTACCATGGTGGTAGCTGCAGCGGTGGGGACAGAGGCAGGAGATGTGGCAGTGTACTTGGATTTTACAGCAGGAGTGGTCGCAGTGGAGGAGGAGGTGTTGACTGTGGCCATTCTGGCTGTGGTAGTGAAGGTGGTGGGGTGGCAATGCAGCTGGCTAGTCATATTTCCCAGCGGCAGCTACCAATTGCTGACGGGTGCTCGTGTTCCACCTGTGTCACCTTCACTTGATCCATCTGCACCTGTTGCAAATTCAGAAGGCAAAAGTGCATGTGCAGTAATAGCTCCGGACATGCATGACATACATCGCATTTTGAGGGCCTTCACTCTGCCGAGATGTGGACATTTAGAGTTATGTCTCTGTTTTGCATAGCCCCTGTCTGACTACCATGCATATGATTTGTAGACCGTTTGAGGGTGTGTAATTTTAACAAAGCAAGGTGGTGCTAATGGCTCGGCAAATGCAAATGGCTCTCCATTCAAGAAAAAATTGACTTGAAAACCCTTTGTCTCATTCACAAAGCTCTGAACCACCGAGGCCCACCATATCTCGCCGACAAATTTACCTTGAAACTGTCAGCCAGAAATACAAGATCTACCAATATCTCGTGCCTCGTGGTACCTATATATAACCTGAAAAGAGCTGGCGGAACCAGCTTCCCAGTTCTAGCCACCCAATTATGGAACAAACTTCCACAAGACATCAAATATATTCAAACTTTTGACAAATTCAGAAGTCACATCATTGCATGGCTTCTCAACAAAAACTAATATTGTCTACCTGACCTCACTCTGTACTTTCAGGCTCTTATTCCCATTGTATGTATGTCATTTTTGCCTGGTAGCCCTACCCATCACTCAGCCCAAGTTTGCATTTTGTATCCTTGTATGTTTACTGTGTAAACTATATCTTGCATCTTGTATCCTTGACTGCATAAACTGTATCTTGTAACCGTTATCTTCACCAATCACCCAGATACCTCTGGGTCAGGTGCGCTATATAGATAAAATGAACAAACAAACAAATAACTGCACAGCTGGAAGAATGCATTACGCTTTTGCTAACTCTGTACAAGAGAGTGCTATCATATACATAATGTGGATGCTTCAGATCATCAATTACAGGACTAGCACAATGTTACATCCCTGGTCATGAATAATCAACATCCAACTTCCTCTTGAATTCGTGGCTATTTGAGTAGTGTCGTTTAGCATGCGGAAAGGCATGCTTTGCTAATCATGTCTCACTTCATTCAGAGACTCGTAGTGTCCCTTATTATGATTTTAGATAGCACTAAATTTCCCTGAATGCATTTGGTGGACATGTGTGAACGAGATGGAGAGGACATGTGTTATTAGCTTAGGGTCCTGTTGCGCAAGACAGAAACATGACTGCCCTCATGCCATATGTTATGGCATATGTTCACCAAATGTACATCCTAAATATGCATACATTTTTATATGACCTAGTGACGGTCGAATATATTACTGCTGGCTGATGGTGTTCTTGCTCCACTGTCCTGAGAGCTAATGCACTTGATCGCACCATGACAATAGAGACATGGACCTATCCCCCGTAGGTCACAGAACAAGCGGTGGGGCACTTCCATCTCCAGTGACCGAAATCTCCTGGGGTGCTCAGTCACAAGTGAGTGTAACAAGCTTTTGAGGTAATTTCACTCCTTTTGTACCTCATCGATGGTCAATGTGTGGGTGAAGCCAGGCACAATCTTGGCCCTGATGGCCTCCGACAGGAGCGACCTCCAGTTACTGGTCTTCTTCGACGTGTGGTGTCTCTCCTTCACCTAATCATCATCCAGCGCCCACTCACCAACATCTGGTGCGCCTACTCATCCAGCGCCCACTCACCAACATCGGGTGCGCCTACTCACCAACGTCTGGCGTGTCTCAACATCTGGTGTGTCTGGTGTGTACACACCAGCGTCTGGTGTGTCTCCTTCACCTAATCATCATCCAGCGCCCACTCACCAACGTCTGGTGCGCCTGCTCACCAACGTTTGGTGTGTCTCAACGTCTGGTGTGTCTGGTGTGTACACACCGGCGTCTGGTGTGTCTCCTTCACCTAATCATCATCCAGCACCTACTCACCAACAGTGGCTCCTCCATTCCCTCCATATTGTCCTTGCTCATTAATTTCTGGACAATGGAACGGGACACGTGTTATCTCACCTGGATTTTGTTTGTCAAAGTGGCCATTGCAACAAATACAGTAATGGTCTGTTTGGAAAGGTCTTAATTTGATAGCAGTCTTTCCAATTATCCATATGCAGACTTTTTGGATCACCTGCACATCGAGATTTCTTCTACTAAAACACAATCTGTATACTTCTAATCAAGCGATTCGTTCAAAAACTCAAAAACCTATGTACGATAACTGTCTTTACCACATGAAGATTTTTTTAAAATCAAATCTGGTAAACTCAGAATACGGTCCTTATTTGCAACGTCATCATGATCATCATCGGATGAGTAGGATAGGGTTTCCACTGACTGCTGGTAATATTATGGTGAACCAGTAGGGTCCCATTCCCCATTTGTGTAACCAATTTGTGTTATTATTATTCTACAGGCATCGCTAGAGATTGATTGAATATATTTCGGTAATCTCTTATAACATGTTGGATCACCGACATGCGTGCATTGGGGGGGGGGCGCTCACAAGATAAAAATGATGTGCATCAAATGGCAGAAATATTTCAAGTGCCTCAGTGAAATCTGGGATGTTTATCATAAAAAAACAAGCCCCTCTTGATCTTGACCACCCAACAACTGTCCTAATGTTTAGCTCTTACCACAAACACACCAGAACCACAATTCAGTTTTCAGAGTTGTCCCCCAAATCTGTAACCGTCTAACGCTCTCCCCATATCTAAGTGAGGGGTGATCTTCTGGGAATAATAAAAACACAACTGGTCTCATAAAACGCTGACACCAGACCTGATAAACATTCCTCCTTAGGCTCAAATCACCGCAAAACTCCACTGATATCCCACCAAGCTCTGCCTCTACAACATATCTATTGGTGAATAAAGTCTCTAGTACCCTGATTAAGACTCAACTCAAAAACCTCCCTGATTATTAGGGGTTGGGTGGAATGGCAGCCGAAATTCACTCCGAGGAGAAAGAGGCACATCTGGGAAAAATCCATCTGCTCAGCCAATTTCTCCCGTAGACCGAAATTAGTTATTTCTGGCACTTTTCAACGAAAAATTTCATTTTTTGTGTATTTATGCCTAAAATGTAGGCCAATGTGGGCCCCACAAAATGTTTTAGCACCCTCATTGTAGGAGGCACAAATCTCAAAGTTCATGCAAAAATTTGAAATTGGGTGCAAAAAAATCAATTGGACTAATTTTTCCCATCCCATGTTTGCTACAAACCTCCACCTCGCATTCCAAGGGCAGGATTACCGGCCCATGGTCCCCCATAGGAGAATGTAGCTTCCAGAGCCTGCTGATGCTGAAGTGGAACACTAGTTGCTTTAGAATGATCTCTTCAGCTCAAAGAGCAGCAGTGTAATCCACATGGTACACAGAACACTATATAAACCCAGCATGCCTTTGATGCTGCACCCTCACCACTGACTAATTGCTAAACCTTACCATGACAAAGGGACCAGTCCCAAATATCACAAGCTCTGCCCTGCCGTCAGCAGCTACCGGGTCACAACACAACGCCCGGCACGTAAAGGATGGAGATCCTTAACCACCTCCACTCATATCACTCGATCTCATGCCACCACAGCATTAGGACCACCAGCCCCACATGCCACCAGCCAACTACCCACCCCATGACAACCCGCTTACAAAAAAGCAGTTACTCAGCCATTTATGGGACCTTCCCGACTTCTCAGGCTCCAGGCCAGAACATTCTCTCATTTGTCTCCTTACCCTGAGCCCACACTTCCTTCAGTAGGGGCCACCAGACATGCTAAACTTAGCTCTCGCACAAGCTATTCCCCTACTTCCTAGTAATGATATACATCATTCATCCTCTTACACCAGCCCCCAGAGTCCAACTAAGCAACCTGATGTTCTATAATGTCAACTAATTAATGTACACTCTTTAGGAGAACATGCAATTGATGTTCACAATCTCTTACTGGAATACCATCTTGACATCCTAGCCATCACGGAATCGTGGCTACACAATGCATCAGTCCCACTCCTTTCCTTAGCGTTCACCCGCAACTATACCATCCTTAGAGCTGACCGCCTTATTGCCATAGGAGGAGGTGTAGCCCTCATAGCCAAATCATCACTTCAGATCAGATTGTCACCCAGTCCTACTACCCCTGGGTTTGAAAATGCTCCAACTCAAGCTCCCACCCAATCCCCAAACTATGCACAATCTGCTTCTGCTTTACCGTCAACCTAACGGCCCCACTGGACCAGAACTTGACATCCCCCTTCAGATCACTCCACTTATGTAACCTACAACCAAATGAATCATCCTGTGTGATCTCAACCTTGGATTCAACGATGCTTCAGACCCTAAAACATCTGTTCTAGCACTAGCATTAGAAGACATGAACTTCACTGAAATGGTAGACTCACCTACCAACATCAAAGGGCGGATCCTAGATTGGATCCTCATGGCCAATTCTACTGTTGCCATCACAACCATTACAGCAGTCTGGCCACATCATACATTTTAACCTTTGCCTCGCCACCCCTCACAGTGCTCATTCTCCTACGCTGTGCCCAGTATGTGTCCGCCACACCTGTAAACTGATACAGGAGATTCTGAAGCCAATACTCCTGGCTTGACTCAATTCCAGTTCTGTGTCTGTGAATAAGAACCCTCAGGAACTAGCCAGCCACTACCATTCCTGTCTCCTCCAAACCATGGATTTGCATGCCCCTATCAATGCTAAAATACCCAAACCCCACAAACCTAACAACATCTGGTTTACAGAAGAACTTGTCATCCTACGCAGGAACAAAAGAGCCCACCAACACTTATGCAGAAAGCGTCCCTCCCAAAATAACTGAAAATCCCTCGCCATTGCCTCCCACTATTACAAGAAAGCGTTTTTTTCACCATCTAAGCAAATTCCTACAATGTGAAAATTTCCAATGCAGGCTCCAATACCAAAGAGCTTTTCTCCATCTTGAGAGAACTTGAGACTCCTATTCCCATTAACCTTACGACCCATACCGACAAAGCCTGGTGTACTATCATACAAGATGCCCGATCACACAATATTGAGACAGTCTGTGATGAAATGTGTGCAGAACAACCATGCTAGCAGTCAAAGCCCCCGTGCAGATGTTAGCAATCTCCCCAGAGTGGCCTGTTCTTCCCCTCTCGTGCCAGTCAAGTTTAACCAAGTCTTGCAAGAGTAGGTTATAGCAACCATTCCAGTGCTAAAACCTTCGAATTGCAAAGGAGACACATGCCCCGCTTAAAATAGTGAATCTCTGTGCATCTACTTTGATCCCCATTATCCCTGACTTTGCCAACACTTCTTTCCTGACCAGCAATGTTCCCTCAAATATAAAAGTAGCTTGGATCACAGCACTCCTCTAAAAATTCTCCCTTGATCCTTCCATTCCCATGAATTACCGCCATATTACCACTGTCCCTTTTCTGCTCAAAATTCTTGAATGCCTAGCCTATGCACAAGTCCAACAATTCCTAGAGAAAAAAACCCTGCTCGGAATAAGACAATCTGGCTTCCGCCCGAAACATAGCACAGAAACAGCCTTTCTTGACCTGAAAATACAAAAGGGCAATATCCCCAACTCAGGCAACTTAGGCAACCTAGCCATCTGCCTTCTATTAGATCTGTCCACATCGTTCAACCATGTAGACCATGATACCCTCTGTCATCACTTCAGTCTTTCACTTCTGACCTCAAGCCAAATCATGGATCAAATAATCCCTAAGCGAATGCACTACTAGAGTATTCATTGACGAGGCTGCGGCTGACCCCATCCTTGTGCCTCTAGGTGTCCCACAAGGTTCTTGCTTATCACCCACTTTATACAATACATACACTAAACCCCTGTTTGACCTCCTTGATTCACTAGGGATCATCTAAACCAATTTTGCAGATGACACCCAAATACTCATCCCTATCACTGGTGACTTTTTGTGGGACACAACCATAATCGACACAGTGTACAGCACCATAAAATACCAGATAGCCACCCACAACCTCCTCATCGTGGGCTCTGTCTGCTGGTTAAAGAAAACCTTGACAGCTACTTCGCCACCGTTTGTAATGATGACACTATCATCCCAGTGCTAAAACACTGAGTGTAAACCTGGAAGCAGAACAAACGATGACCAGACATATTAATTATAATTATAATTGTTCTTGTTATAATGCGCTTAATAAATAAGATTGGTTTCTAAGCGCGGGATCTGGATTCAAACCTGTGTTGCGCTGCATTGTCTTGTTTCCAAGACAAACGTGCTACCCCTGAGCTTTCCTGCCTCACCTCAATAATGCACTAGCATCTTCCACTGCCTATACAGCTAGACTTATTTGCCTGAGCAGGCAATTCCATTCACTGTGCAACTGCCTCACGCTCGCACGAGCGCTTTCTCTCAAAACTGGATTTTTGAAGCATTCTCCTTTTGGGCACCTCAGCATTAAATTTGGCCAAACATCAACTTCTGCAGAATAAAGCCCAACACGCTGGTCTCGGACTACAATGATCTGACCACATCTCGGCAAACAGACACAAGGCCCACTGGCTGCCAATCAAAGCTCCTATTGACTTTAAAACTCTGACTATTGCCCATAGGTGCATCTAGAAAGAGAAGCCCTTTTACCTCAACAACAGCCTCTCTCAGAATGTCCCAGTGCACTTGCTAAGATCCAGTTCCAGCATATCATTGTTCACCCCTCGCTATAAGAACAAAAGAGCAAGAGTTATCAGTTTTTGTGTTACTGCACCTACGCTCGCTCCCGGCTGCCATCAGAATTTAGCAATCATACACGGCCTTCAAAAAGCTTGTAAAAACGTGGCTATTTGACAAGTACGAGAAAATCTTGTATAAAATGAATCTATTATTCCTTCTATGGCTGTCTTTACCAAACGCTGTGATACCCCAGGGTCTGAGCGTTAATGAAATATTATAAATAAATAATTAAATGATAAATATTATATAGGAGTTGCTGTTCTAGGCCAGATGAAATACAATAATAAAGAATTCATCTTTTGCATCGTTTCTTTTGCTCCCATCCACTCTTTTTGCCCTGAGATTCTTTTTTTCAAGTCAACTTTATTCTTTACTTTGCATTGGCAACTCATTCTAGAACAAACACACCACCAGTGTCTCGTTCCAGAAAAAGGGACACCTACAACTGCTGTGAGCGCATCTATGTGAAAATGTCAAACCCAAGACTGAGAATCCTGAAATTGTTGAGGGGGCTGATTTTTTTTCAAGACCCCCGCAGCCCATCCCCATATCCCCCATTCCTAATGAATACCACTTCCCCACTTATCATTCATATTTGTAGGAAAAAGTGAGTGAAAAAAAACCCGGGGTCGCAGTAATGGGGTTCGCATTTTCGTCCTATCCCCTTGCAAGCATCATCCAGTTTCGCCCACTACTTGCTTGAACTGAAGTGATCTTTGAAGCATTGTGGAGAATGAGAGCTTGAAGGACACTTTGAAGATTAAGCTAACTTAAAAAGTGCACAGCGCCATATGCCTTTCTTCCGTTTCCTGTCCAAGTCATGGAGCAGCAGCAGTAATGCCTCCACGAGGATAAAATAAACTTCAATTAAAGCGAAATCACATCGTCCGCCTCATTGCCTTACAGAGCCTCGTGCATCAAACTCTAAAGTCTTCAAATGAACTTCACGGCTGCAAATTGACTGGAAATATAGAGCAATCTGCAAAACCGCCCTGCAAGGATATTTTCCCTTTCTGCTGCAGTTACAGTACCTCTAACCACGTCGCACGAGCACCACGTTGAAAAGGGTACCAGCATTTCATGGTGATTACGTTAATTGATCTACCGGGCGCAGGATATGTAGACGATTATTATTTTTGAAGCAAGTCTTTCTCTTGGGCTTTCATTAAGTTATCGGCGAAACCCTGTTGGTAAGAAAAGGCTTTAAATTAAAACCTCGTTATTTCTAAAGGTGCGAGGTTGACCTTCAGCAAAAGATCCATACGCCTCGTGGCAACTGCGATTGTGTACAGTGAGCGGTGCCATTAGTGCCACCTCGTTTCAAAGGCGAGCCATGGGTCTGAATTTTCACATCCGTTCATTAAAGTAGCCACGGGCCCAATGTGTCAGCTGGAAAGAGCAATTTAGACGCGCTAATGAGTATGCACCAATGTTGCCCTTTTCTGCATGTACAGTCACAGAAGTTGATATCAGGAACAGCTGTCTTTGATGAAAGTGCAGGTGTTATGGAGCATGGTAGAGATTACATCACGCTCATCTTGAGGTCAACATAACTCCCCACTCCACGTCCAATGGATTGCCAACCGACTTTGCTTACAGGCCAGGTATTCACAAGACCTGTCTCTATGCTGTATGTGTTATGTCATTGTGATTCCATGCACATGTGTTTGAACCCCCTGTCATTTCTTCTCTAGCATCGGTCTAAGGTATCAGTCTTATCTCTGTAAAAGAATTCCCCAAAACAGATCGAAAAATGTGAGTGTAGAAAAAGAAACAGAGTTGAAGTGCGGATGGGTGCACCCCACCCCCGCCTGCAGGGTGCAGCAAAGAAAAGCATGTGTTTTGGAACTAATGTCTCTACACGACTGCAAACACATGCCAATGGTATTTGCATCGATGTAAATGTAAACACGTGGAGCCTGATTCACACTTTTCACAGAGTGTTTTTTTTTTCAATGGGATTGCGCCATTATAAAAAGTTTCTGTGAATCAGGCCCGTGGCTCCATCTAAACTCCATTCAAAGCCAACTGCTCTTATATGTAGTTTGGGTGATTGGTGCGAACCTGCTAGAGGTCATTCCCCCACCTCTCTCTTCCATGACCCAGTTCTTTGTGAAGGTCATCCACCTTCTGAGGAAGTCTCTTCCTATTTGTTATATCCCCCTCATTCCCTCATCCTGTTTTTTCTACTAAATGTATTATAAGGGGTTCCACAGGGCTCCCTCCATATTTCACGATATTATTGCAGCGTCCTCCCTCGGTAGATGCTGGGCTGTGACATGATTCAGGGAAAGCACTCCACTCCATTGGTATAGGTGCTACAAAGGGTGGCTGACCCCCTTGCCACTGACAAAATGTTGAAGCATCCCCTTTGCACTCTCAGCCAAGGTCCTAAAAAGGGGATGGCAGAGTGTTTATTTTGCTTCTTATTATGTGTTAGGGTGGACATTGTTATGGGTTTCATGGAAAGGCTATTATAATGTGAATTCCCACCCATAAGTCGTGGGTAGCTGTGGCGGTGCAGCGGTTGGTGACCTCGATGAATGTGAGTGTTAGTAGAAACTGCGTGGGTGCAGTCCTTGGGCCCCCGCCCCTGACCACACCAAAGTCAGCAATACCCACGCTGTGTCGCTTCATGACCAGACACAGTCACCTTGCGGGGGTGTGGTGACTCCGCACATGGATGACAGATGTTGATTGCTCACAGAACAGTTAGAGGCATTGGATGTGCCTCTCTCAGGACTATTAGATTCCCCGATGGTGGCTGGTGGATGTTCTCCAGAGTCATTGAACTTGCCATGTCTTTACCTCTCCCCTGTCTCTTGCCGGTTATGTATGTTTCATGTTCCTCACCATAGATGGGTCTCCCAGAGTCGTTTTGATGGGAGGGCAAAAGGGGCACTTGCCCAGGGCCCCCACCTTGGAGGCAGCCCCCACAAGGCTGCCTAATCTGAAGAATTAAGATTCCATTGTTCACCAGTCTTAAATAGCACACATCAGTATATTTTGTGGGGTGCTGCTGAGACTCTAAACCCATTGCCTTTCTGTTTTGACAAGTACATTCTGCCTCGATCAATTCATCATGTATTGCTTTCTGTGTTCACTGTGGTATACATAGTTTGTGTGTTCCTATGGCACAACTCTGTAGCATTTTTTCCATCCTGTGGGAATTATGATGATCATGTGCAATAGGCAACGGTGAAATGCATATTGATAAATTGAGTATCAAAAGGGTTCAGAAGTTAGCTCAGTCTGTGAAGCACCCATTGCAGAGATATGTGTTCACAAGCAAAATTAGAATATCACATTCCAGCAAGGCTGGCTGAGCCTTTCCTATGTCTGAAGTTTATAAACCTGCCTGCATATGTACTTGGTTTTTCGGAGCAACATCTGCTATTATCAGCAATGTTCCTGCACCAGATAGGGGTTGCTATAAAAACTAACATATCATCCATAGGGTGAAGGTCTAGAAATTGGTTTGTTGAGATGGGGTGTTCTAAAACCTAGGCAATCGCCTCCAATAATGGCATAAACAGTTAGTCCAAGAGGTGAATAAGTATCCAAATTCAAGATTATGGAACGAAAGCGTTCATGCTTGTATCCTGGATTTGCCTGCAGACGATACAGTGATCCTGGTGAAATCATCTAATATATCTTACATTACAATGATGTCTTCTGTGAGGTTTGCCTTCTTGTATGCTGGTGGTATCTTTTAGCCCATTACTTGATCTTTCTTCTTATGTAGGCCATGTGGGTGTAAGGGTTGGTAGACAGACGATAGCGGACCAAATGTTGCAGGCCTCAGGCAAGCATATTTTAAGGTCTGCTTGTTTGACAAAAAAACTGTTTGCTATTTGGTAAAAGTCAAAGGTTTGTATGCACGTTTATAAATGAAAATGTCACAAGCCATTGTTTTGGAAGTATTTAAAGCTTTAAAATACAAAAGACAAACCCAGATTAAATTTGTTAAATCACATCTATTGGTATGCTGGTAATTACATACTTCCCTTGATGAAGGAGAGAATGAAGCTAGAACCATTCCCATTTTGCATAACACCCTTATATAATATTTTGTTTAAAAATGTTCATGTTTGGTAATGTGATTTGTCTACTTTCCAAGCCCGTTTTTATAAAATGAGATTGTTTAAGTCATGGTAAGAACTGGAAAAGAAAGTGTTCAAATGCAGAGTTGCCACAAATCCCAGCTTTACCCCTTAACCAATGTGTGATCCTGGACATCTCATTTAATCTTGCATCGCCTAATCTCTCAATATTGCCAGTCCCTAAACCTTTCACAATTGTCAGCCCTTCAGAGTGATTTCCTTCTCATGGCATGATCTTCATAAAAGACTTATTCATGGTTTCACTTGCTATCGGGTTGCTTCCACATTAATAGTGAGCATATTTATATCCCACGCCACAGGCATTTGTTCCTTTGATATCTAATGGCAACACTATTTGAAAACAATATCCCACCCACTTCTAATCTCTGTCTGGATAAAGACACCTTGCTGGTAGCTTCTAATCTGCATCCACTATCCATGTTAGAGTATGTGCAGCTTTCTGCTTCCTTCCAATTGGTCTCCTCTAGCCATGCATGAGCACTTTTGCATTGTGTGAGGCAGCTAATGTGAGTTCTTTCTATTAGGTGTTAAATGTACCTTTTACATACGCTCCTGCATTAATACTACAGGCTGCATACCTTCCTGGATGTTATTGATAGAAATGATCCTGTATGTACTAGAACAGTAACCTCTTCGTAGACTGCAAATGTTGATCTTCAAATGCTATTTGTTTATCACTCCGATTAGAACAAGAATGAAGAGGGGAAGGGGACTGAAAGGGAGTAAATGTGCTTATTATGCTGCAAGACAGCATATCAACCTAAAGGTTGTGAGCGCGACGGGTGGGGGGTGCAACCAGTATTCTTGATCCCTTAATTCCTTTGGTTTGGTGGAGGGGGGCCCCAAAGATGTCCGTGCCCAGGGCCCCAAAAGTGCTTATGATGGCCCTGGGGTCTCCCATTCCTGTTGGATCAGCAGGATTCAGACCTTCAAGTTGGGTGGAGTCTGGTGTGTCATCCACAGTTAGGACACATTTAGTCAAGCCCAGGAACCAGCTTCTAACAGCGTAATCTGGCAGGGGTTTTCTCTATCCCATAAGGGATGTGATAAATATGGAATTGTCTGTGATGATGGAAAAGCCAGGGTAGGTTTGAGACGATAGCAGATCATTGGGCCACTCTTGTTTAATATGAGAATGCTTTGTGGCTCTGCCGGATACATAGACATGAGCAGTCAGGTCCCTGGGATTCCTGTGGTGGCCTTATTCATAACCACATGGACCCCCAAATAAAGTTGTCATCAACTCCCTATTAATGCTATACTACTGCCTTACTCCAGTATAGACAGCGCACACTGTCCCTGGAAGTGCTTTGGGGACTGTCTCCTTGGGCTCACCTAGGGGTAACGTTGGCCAAGGACTGGGGAAGGCTTATGTCCTCATAAATGCGTGTCAAAAGTACAATAATTCGCGCAGTGCAGAGCATCCATTGTATTTGCTCAGCTTGCTCCAGTGGCATACAAAAGCAGGAAACAAATCCAGCATTCCACTAAGATCTTTACTTTCTACTCTGCTTTGGATACAGACTGCTACAGAACCAGCTATCAGGTTGATTGATGGGTAGGTGAAAATTGATTATCTGCCAGTGCCAGCCTCTACTAAGTATTAGTTGATAGGAAATGTACTCTGCAATTATGAAGGAAACATTGTGAGCCCCAGAATGGGTTTCTAATTATGTTTCGCAATCTGTAAACCTAGTCTTTCGACCTTGGATTGTGGAAGTGCACATGTTGTATTTGATCAACCTTATAGTGACTCAATTGCTTCTCTCATTTTTACAAACAGATCACAATACCAACCAGAGAATAGGCATCATCATCGATGCTATCAGTGCAGACAAAAAGATGTTGTAAGAGGCTAAGGGAGCAAGCATGATTGGGCAACCAGAGTAAAAACAAATTCTATATTGAGCTAATGGTATGCAAAGTTCTCATACATTATGTTGGACAATCAATACTAATGTTTGCTGAATTTTGTTGGGAGATTGGTCTGTATTTAGGATGGGCATCAGTCACCCCGTGGGTATGTAGCAATAATCATCATGTAAAGTTTGAGATTTCTTACAACAAACTAGGAGAAACGGATGACATCGCTGTGAGAAACCTGAGGGAATTCCTATGTCAAAACTCCTTGACTCCTCTATGCAGGTGGCAAGAGAAAGGCCATCTCTCTTGGATCCTGAACCTGGGGGTGGAGAAACGAGGGAGGATCACCTGGTTGGAGGGTCCTTGGGGACTGGAAGTGGGTTGCCCTTGGGTAAGACATGGTATATCCCCCTTTTCCTGTTAGTAACCAACCCAACCTTTCCCCCATCTTCCTGGGCTGTTATTAGTCTGCACCCCTCATTTCTTCCCCATTTGACACTTGACAGTACTATGACACCGAAGAGGCAACTAAGAACAATGAAGACCACACCCTTTTACCACTGTGGTACTTGGATGAGAAAGATGCCTGCTGGGAGCTGTAAAGTTCTGGCATTTCATGTTGATTGTGGTCAGGCAGGGCTGATTGGACATCCACACCTGCAGCATGTCAAGGGGCTGCAGGTGTATAAAATGAGACCAGCCCAGCAACATGAGGGACAACAGGGTAGCGTGTGCATGGAGAAACATCAGGAGCAGCAGCAGGAAGGCCAGTGCAAGTGTGGCGTGGGAGCTGGGGCTATGCAGAGCATACTGAATGTGAAGAAGGGAGCAGTATGGAGGCTGTCGGTTTTATGTGCATTGAAGATGCTCATCCCTGTGGTGAGGCATGGACACAAGGGGATCTGCGGGGCAGGAGTGAAACCCCTATTGTGAGGAGCAGAAGGCTGAACGATCCATGCTGCTGTGAAGAATTGGAACGTGACCAGTGAGTTTCTATTCATTGAGAAAACCGGTGTGCAAACATTTAATCTTGGTTGTTCCCAGAATACTTGGTATCCGAGTGGTGGCGTGTATGAGGAAACACATTTGTGAAGGTCTCCGATTGAAGTTATTGTCCAATACTGAATAACTAGGAATACTTTGTATTGGAGTGGTCGGTGTGGGAGAAAATACATTTTTGAAAGACTCTGAAGGTTGTACATTACGCTTGAAGTGAATTAAGGAAATATTACACCAGGGGTTGAACGAATCATACTCTGAATGCTAACATGGGCCTCATTACGGGTACGGCAGTAACCCTGCCGGTGCTACTGGCAGGTTGCAGCCGGACCCATAATAATTAACTGATGCCTGACTATCCAGTGCCACTGGGAGATTCCAAGTCCAGCAGCTCGGAAGTCAGGCGCCGGCAAAGTGTTGGTCCCCATTCCCATAGAGTCCTGTGGGACTCTATGGGATTGGAGGTATGGAAGCACCGGCACAGTTAGCAACGGTGCTGGTGCTTCCGTGAACAGTCTGCCTACCAGGGCCACAGTGGCCTGCAGGAACAGACCTGTCGGGCACAGCAGCCACAGCAGAGAGATTCAGAGTCTGCTGTTCTGAAAACAAGGGTGCCGGTGAACTTACCGGCACCCTTGTTTCCAGACCGGCAAACTCCTACTGAGGCCCCATGTCTTTTTGAATATTGAACTGAACAAAAACATTAACAAGTTCAACCTGTGCCTATTGAAGACCAAAATTTGTACAAACCATGTTTTTTTGGATATCGAACTAAGTTAAAATATTAAAGGGATGGTCTAGTAAAAAAATTTATTTAAAAAATAGATAGGCCACATAAAAAAAAATACTAGCATCCTCCGTTTTAAAACTTCCTATGTAAAATTTTGAGCTATTCAAGCTCAAAATTCGAAAAAGCAAGCACAGGGGCGCAGCCATTTTGTGAAATGGAGGCCCTCCTGTGCTGGCTTTTGCTTTTGCGGCACTAATGAAGGAAAAGCCAGCCAGCTGTAGTAAACAAAGTCTACCGCTGGGTGGCTTTCCCTTCATTAGTGCCGGGACTCGGAGGACGCGGACCGGAGACCAGAGCAGGAAAGCCGCAGCTGAATCTCGGTAAGTGCTATTTATATTTTTTACAAAAAATAAGCACTAGCTGCGGTTTTCTTTCTAAGTTTTCCGGGCTGGAGGAGCCCGGAAAACCTAGAAATAAAACCGCAGCTTTAAAAACGTTGTATTTATGTTTGCGGTCGACCGCAAACATAAATACAACGTTATTGTGTTGGAAAACGCTGCGGTTTTAAAACCGCAGCGTTTTCCAACACAACCGCGTGTGTTTCTGCCTGCTGTGGCTATCACTTTGGGTCTCCGGAGCACCGGAGACCCAAAGTGAAAGCCACAGCAGGCAGAAACACACGCGGTTATGTTTACATGCCGAGCAGTGTTTCTACCTGCAGCTGATTTCCCATTTGGGGCTCTCGGGCTCCCCGTGGGTAGCCCGAGAGCCCCAAGTGGGAAATGCTACGTTGTCTGCCTGAATCTGCTTTTCCATTTGGGGCTCTCGGGCTAGAGCCCGAGAGCCCCAAATGGGAAAGCAGATTCAGGCAGACACAACGCGGTTGTTTTCCGCAAAGCCGCGTTGTGTCTGCCTGAATCTGCTTTTCCATTTGGGGCTCTCGGGCTGAGCCCGAGAGCCCCAAATGGAAAAGCAGATTCAGGCAGACACAACGCGGTTGTGTTGGAAAACGCTGCGGTTTTATTTCTAAGTTTTCCGTGCTCCTCCAGCCCGGAAAACTTAGAAAAAAAAACGCAGCTAGTGTTTATTTTTTGTACAAAAAATAAATAGCACTTACCGAGATTCAGCTGCAGCTTTCCTGCTCTGGTCTCCGGTCCGCGTCCTCTGAGTCCCGGCACTAATGAAGGGAAAGCCACCCAGCGGTAGACTTTGTTTACTACAGCTGGCTGGCTTTTCCTTCATTAGTGCCGCAAAAGCAAAAGCCAGCACAGGAGGGCCTCCATTTCACAAAATGGCTGCGCCCTTGTGCTTGCTTTTTCGAATTTTGAGCTTGAATAGCTCAAAATTTTACATAGGAAGTTTTAAAACGGAGGATGCTAGTATTTTATTTTTGTGGCCTATCTATTTTTTAAATAAAAAATTTTACTAGACCATCCCTTTAACACAAGCAACCCTGGCTTATAGAATATCATACTGAGTACAATCTGGGTTTATTGAATAACGAACTGAGTGAAAACCTCACAAAAGAGAATAACTATTGCCTACGAATTTCAGAAGTAAGACTGAATGTACAATTCAAGTAAAACTGCAGACTACAATGAATGATACCTTACATCTGTAGGATATTTTGTGTACATTTGGGTTTGGGCGGTACTTTTCTCACTGCCAAACTATGAGCAGTAGTTTGGTGGTAAATTATCATTGCATTTAGATTGGGTTTGGCCTCATATCATTCTAGTGACCAGACCTTGTTATATTATATTGGAGAATCTAGTAATATGTATTACTTGCAGTATTTTGTGGTAGCATGTTGTTTGCTGTATTTAGTGGTGAGCATAGTTTCCTTCCCTACATCATAACCCCATCATAAAGAAAACCTTCCTTTCTATTAGAATACCTCATAGTGATCTATAGAGAGCCTTGGACCTAAACACAGAAGAAAGCCCAATACTTTTATATAGAGCGCCACCTACAGTCTGCAGCTAGTATCACTGGCTGATCTACACCAGTGATCTATGCGCCCGTAGGCATTACTGGCTCATAGACCTCCAGTAATCTATATGTTATATTAGATTCCCTCCATAAAACATGCAAGGAGGACACACACACACACACCTATTTTATCACTTCTTATTCTGGTTGTTATTCTATGTGCATGGGCAAATTGACAAATGTATTACCAAAGAGAATGAATCTACCCTGTGTCCACATATAAAGTCCCAAATGTAATAATGACTCTAACCAATTCATTTTTATATTCTGATTATATTGTATACAAGTACAATTCACAATTCAGTGCTTACCATGAACATTTCATCATTATCTGTAACAAATGAAAAAGAAACAGAAACAGAGCAAACAAGCCTTTTTAAAAACATGAGTTACTTCTTAACATTCTAATTATGACACAGTAAAATGCAGGGGATTTCCTTTGCTATCCTGCCTACATGACATTTTAATTCAGTCATCCATCCAACTGCACACAGTGACCTCACTTAACTATCTGCTTACCAGAAGAATCTGTTTGAAGCTCCCCCACACGATCTTGCTTTGCTCGCCTCAGAAAAACAGGCCCAGTCAACAAACTGCTCCTGAATCTTGGGTGCTTGGAATGCGCTTTGAGAAATTCTCCAGCCAGCGCTCAGTGATACCAGGCACATTTGTCTTCAGAGCCCAGTCATCCTGAACTAACTTTCTTTTTCCTCCCTTGTCATCAAGAGACTTTTTCCCAGCCCCTTTTTACGTAGTTTCATCTGCCGACACTTTCCTCCAATCATATTAAAAAGGATTTTTTCAACAGCACTCTTTACGTTTCTAACAAAGGAATCCTTGCTCACCGAGCAACTGTATCCATTCTTATTTCCTGCTACACATACTTTCTGCTTTCTGCAAACTGAACACAGAAGAGAGAGAAAAAACATGCCAGTGCACTTTTAAAAACAAATTATCTTTTCACCTCATTTTGTACATAAAACTACATTATAATGTTAAGGAAGTTAGAATTAGTGCTTTAGTAAATATTAATTAACGTTAGTTAGTTATAGATAAATAATGTAGTCTTCTATGTACGAGGTATTCAAGAGAAGAAAAAAAATGGTGCACTTTACTCTCTGCAGTTTCACATTGGGCTTTTGCTGTGTTTTGAATTCTATATCTTGCATGCCACCAGCAATATATTCACATGTTATACTGGCAACATAAAATAACTATATGTGTGTGCCACATTATTGGTGGCAAAAATAAATAAAAAATTTGCCATCACATTTAGTGAAGCGCCATATATTTTAGAGCGCTATAAATATTATAAAGCGCTATATATATTACTACATACCCCTCCTTTTCTGACAATTTGGCAGTACTCAAATCCACAATTGGAGGAAACCCAACGTGTGCCTCTTTTTTAAAAAAATGTATGCGCATTGGGATATCTTTCATTCCCTATTGTTGCTAATATCATAGCAACATCTTCATCTTTACAGATAAAATGATCAACCATCTTCCCATCACTAACACTACAACAGCTAAACACACCATAGTGCGTTCCACCCAGGTTCCCCAATTAAACACTTCCACTTCCATTACACCCAGGCTACTAACTGTAATATTGTTCTTTCTCAGACTAATTTTAATAGTGTGCTTTTCTTTATGATTCAGTAAGAATTCTACATCCAGGTCTACTGGGAATGTATCCTTTTGAAAAAACTCAATATTTTCCACTTGGCTTTCCCAAATATCATTTGTAATATGGAATAATGTTAAGCCCCCAAGTTAAACAACTGTATCCTTTAGAACCTGTAGTAAAATACCTTATATTTCAATTGCTTGACAACAAATATTCTGTGATTTAAGTGCGTGATTGTCATGTTCTTCATAAAGGTGCTGACCAACCATTTATTTTTGACTATTTTAGCTTGTGCTAACTCCTCACCACCCAAATTTCTAATGACTACTTCACATCCTCCTGATATACCTGGATCAGATTTCAAACCACAAATAGCATCTGTAGCATCAGGAACAAATGGTTTACCTGGCCACATGTAATTTTGTTCTTTAAATTTTATACATGTTTCCAGGTTCGGGATCAAGTAAACCTCAGGCTCCCATGACTGAAATGCCACCACCTCTGGAGTCTTAATTTTTATATATTTTCCTTCTTGCCAAAATCCCACGTTATGTACCCATTTAGTTTGATAAATAAGTTCAGGAGCTATATATGGGATGCACAACAAAAAACCCAATTTCCAATCTTTCCAAATTCACATATAGGGGCTTTGCATTGCCCAATTCAAATGCATTTTTCACTTGTACCATATAAATCTCCCTTCTGGTTAACCGTTCTATCATTTGATGAACAATATCTTGTGAAACAAAATATAATGGTATATGTCCTCAAATTAATTGGGAAATTGCAGTTTGGACTTCCCTCATGTAATTTGTCAACAATCTATAAACAGGATTTATTACATTCAGGATTTCATTCAATATCCGATCATGCTTAATTATCAGTTTAGTAGTATGCTGTACAATTTCAGCCTGTTCATTTAGTATTACTGCAGTTTCATTGATAAACTTCACTTTTTCATCCAATCCACCTCTAATTCCATCCAAAGTCTTTTGGATCATTTCCAAATCATAATTCAACTGTTGTGCTTTAGCACTCAGTGTCCCTACTGAAATGGCATTGGCTGTTGACAATGTAGTACCTATTACAGCTCCAATAATAGACATTACCAAGGAGACCACAAGCATTACTGCTCCTCTCTTTCCCCTCCTTTTCTTTATATCTGCTAAATTCACAAATGCCTTTTCTAATTACATTAACATATCTCTTATTGTCTGCTTAGTGTCCTCTTTTCTCAATTCTAGCCACTCTTTAGTCTGATAGGTAATGATCCCTATGTTGTTAAAGTGGTTTTCCAACACACTATCAGGATTCATGGGTACATATATATTCTGAAAGATCATCCTTCTATTTCCCATGATGAACCCAGGTGCGTCTTCCACCGCAATGCCAGTTGCTGGCCCGGGCTCAATGATAACCTGTGCTTCCATAGTTTCGGATTCCCTACAATCATCAATAGTGTCATCCATGTCGCTGGCGCCATCATCAATGACATCCGTTTTATAGGATTGGTCTTCACCCCCGCCTGGTGCTTTTTCGGAATTTCTTCCCGCGCACTCCAGGACTCCATCATCTACCGTGTCCTCCGGTCCTGTGACCTCCAACCTCAAAACATAGGTTAACTGTTCTAAAGCAAATAGAAAACAGACAGATTAAGTACATAGCACAATACCAATTTCGCCTTTTTACCAAAAATAAAATATATAGTCCAAAACATTTCATCCTTTTTCTTTTGGTTTCTGAAATTAAGCACATGTTAGAGAGAAAACAAACATATACACAAAACATCATTATACATTAAATATATTTCAACATTGCATTAAAATACTTCAATCTGTTTCAGTCCCCTTTTATTTTTATTTAATTATTTTGTTTTATTTGTTTGATGTGGGTTACTATGAACACAGTCACTGTGTCTTCCCTTCCATGTTTCCAGGATACTTAAGCTGTTTCTGCTTGCTCAAGTCTCCTGACTTCATGTTTGGGATGACAGGGCTTAATTTGGTTAACATGAACAAACTGCTCTATTACCGTTTCACCCTCTGTCTTCAATATTTTGTACACCACTGGAGACACCTTATCTACAATTTGAAAAGGCCCCTGCCAGGCCGCCAGAAATTTAGAATTTTTCTGTTTACCTTTTCCAAAATGAAATGTATATACCTGATCCCCGACATTATACTCTTTCACAGATGTCTTTCTATCATAATATGACTTTGCACTGTCAGCAGCCCTTTCCAAATTCCGCTGTAAAAAAGTAAGTGCATGTTGTAAATGCTTCCTCAGATCTTCCATATATTCGTGAACGGTAGATGTGCTTACAAGTGTCTGTTCATGTGTCCTGTATAACAAATGTTGTGGCAATACCATTTCCTACCTGTCAATACCTCATGAGGGCTGATACCTGTTGCTTTGGCAGGAGTTGATCTGATTGCCATCAAAACTAGGGGTAATCATAAATCCCAGTTGGAACCTGCCTCTGCTACAAACCTCTTTAATATGTCCACAACAGACCTGTTGCAACATTCAATACCCGCAGAAGAAGCGGTCTGTATGCAATGTGCAGTTTTCTTTTCACCCCCAGTATCTGTCACACTTTAATCATTAAAACGCTTATAAAATGACTTCCTCTATCTGATTCTATTCTTTGTAGTAACCCAAATTTTGAAAATATATGATTTACCAGCAATGTGGCTGCTGTTTGCGCACTACAATCTGGTGCAGGAATATACTCTATCCATTTTGACATCAAGCAAATCACGCTCAAAATATATCGGTTTCCCCAGCTCAACCTTTTTACAGGCCCTACATAGTCTATTTGCAAATCGGACCATGGAAGGGTTAACCCTCTTTTCATCAGTGGAGCTCTATGCATCGGAGAAGCGGGTTTAAATTGGGCACATACTGAACGCCCCCTAGTATATAATTCTAAATCTTGGGACATATGTGGCCAGGAAGCATAATCTTTCAGTATCTCTAATGTTTTTTGTAAACCCCTGTGTCCTGCAGTTATTGCATCATGTGGATGGTGTAGCATTAGCCCTCTGAATAAAAGGGGTACCACCCAATGTATTTGTCCTGTTATGGATTGATTTTCTAATCATGAGTCCACCCTGTAGTCTGATTTGTTTTTTATTCTTTAATAGCACCCTCAACTCTTCTTTTCCTGCACAATCATTTTCAGTTAAAGGATTTTGTTTGGGGTCTATCAAATGATTATAATAGATTCCCAAAATTGGATCATCTTTTTGTGCCTTAATCAGGTCTTGATCTGGTGTATCATAACTCCATTGCACTACTGGTTGTTCTACCTCTTTTGGAGCCTTAGAGCGTGTAACTACATTAATCTGTATTTCACCAAGTAAGTGTTCAATAGGTAGCAACTCTCCCATCACAGCCCCAATTTTGGCTAAATTATCTGCTTTATCATTTCCCTCCGTATCTTCTTCTGGAGTTTTTAAATGTCCACGAATTTTCCTCCAATATATTGTTAAATCATTCTCTGACACTAATTTGTCTATGGCCTGTATCATTTTTCCATGTTTGAGTGGCCTTTTATTATATGTAAGCATGCCTCTTAGTTTCCAGCCAGGCAAATATTCCACAAAGCTATTTCGTGCATGATCAGAATCAGTCACCAGGATAATTTCACTAAATGTATTATCAACTGCAGTAGTAATTGCTTTATAAATTGCTGCCAATTCCGCTACCTGACTACTCCTAGCCCCAATTCTCATCCCTATACTAGGAATGTCTTCACATTTCAACCAGACATTTCCTATTCCTGATACCAATTGTTTATAACTGCCATTTTCAATGTGAAAGGCACAACCATCAACATATACAGTTGTCAAATCCTTGCATGTCTTTTTATCAAAAGCTTTGTGTGGTGATTGTTCAAACTCCTGTAAACTAGATTCCACCTCTACTTCGTTTGATACATGTTCAGCTGCACAGTCATGTAAATCTGCCAATCCTTGAGCAACTGGGCTCTTTTTATTTTGGCCATATCTCACTGGGAAAGCCTTGCAATGCCATTGTCCATAAAGTAATTCTGAACTGTGCTAGGTTGCCTGACCTAATTCTTTTACTTACTAAAAATTGCAATGATTGATGATTTGTTTCAATGATTACCTTTTCTCCCTGAACAATGGGGCGGAAATGCTTTAACGCCCACACAGTGGTCAAAAGGGCCTTTCACATTCACTGAATTTAATTTCAACTTGAGAAAATGCCTTACTTGCATAAGAAATGGTGTTGTGATTCAAATCATGTTTTTGAGATAACACTGCTGACATACAATGTTCAGAGAAACCTATTTCAATAAAGAGATCCCTGTTCTTTGTGGGGTATGGTAAACATTGTGCGTTTATAAGACATTCCTTTAATTTAGCCACTGCCACAAATTGCTCTTTTTCCCATTTCCAGGGTGTATTCAGCTTCAGTAGTTTAGTCAATGGTTGAATAATTTCAGCATCATTTTCAATAAAGTTCCTGTTATATCCCGTCATTCCTAATAAACTTTTTAAACCTTTTACATTTTTAGGGTCTTTTAATTTCTGTATGGCCTCCACATTTTTCTTTTGTGGGTTTGGTCCATGTTCAGGCACTTCATGGCCTCGAAAATTCACCTTTTTCTTGCACCATTGCGCTTTCTGTAAAGATACTTTGGCACCCGCCTTTTGCAATTGGCCAAGAACATGTCTAATTTCATCAAAATGGCTTTTTAAGCTTTCATTTTCTATCAGGACATCATCCACATAAGCTAAAGTCCCTCTTTCCACTGCATCAGGCATAGCCTTTCTCAAAAATATGCCAAATTCACTCCCACTATTGACGTACCCGAATGGTGTTCTAACCCATGCATATTGCATCTTATCAAATGAAAATGAAAACCAATTCTGAATATCCTCTGCCAATGGCACACACCAATATACAGATGTGATATCTAATGTAGTAAATACCTTTGAGCCATGCACCTGAGCAAGGCCTTAATCAATGAATGGCAGTGGCCATCTGGACACTGCACTCTTTTATTTAATTCTCTCAAATCTGCACACAGACGCCATTGACCATTTGGCTTTAATACACCCAAAAATAGGAGTGTTGGATGTGCTATGAATGGGCCTGATAAATCCCAGAGACTCCAAGTTTTAATTATTTCTGCCAGTGACTCTAAACATGCTAGTGGTAATCTATATTGGCGCACAAATACTGGATTTCTAATACACCCTTCCGGTATTGTGGCAACATGTAAATTAGTTAGACCGCAATCATATGCATCTTTAGCAAAAATATCTTTAAATTCAATAAATATTTTTCTCAATTCATTTTTATCCTCGTCGCTATCACATGCATCTGCTAACAAAATCTGCTCCTCTACCATTTTTGAAAATTCTGAATCTCTTTGCTTTCCTCCAACTGTGTGGCTGTGTCTCTCTGTAAAACTGCCACTCTTAAATATTTTGACATATTATCCTTCATTTGAATGTGCTGATTTTCTATTTTATTTTTATTTAAGTCAAATACTACACAATTCTCTTGGTGACAGCACACTGTCTCATTTGAATTATGAGGGTATGCAGATTGAATTTCAAAGATCCCTTTCGGCTGGGAATCCAGATATTCTGGCAACACACCCTGTGCATCTACATATCTCTCAGGAATATTTCCAATTATCATGTTATTGAAATCTGCAGTATAACGGGATTTTTGTATGGCCATACCTAATGACGAATTTTCCTCTAAATTAATATCCTGATGACCTTTATTATTCACCAAAATGTTGACAGATCCTTCTCCAAAATCTATCAATGGGGTGTATTCATAATCCAGGCCTTGTTGCTTCATGGACTCATTTAAACACACAAATGCATCAGAATCTTTCATTTGCTGTCCATTCTTGCACTTTAGCGTTATTGCAACCTGCTTGGTGAATGCAGGAATAGTAGTATCCTTCCTCACCTGTAAATCAATTGCATATGGGACCAGTTGTGCGCAATGATAAGCTTTTCTTTTGTCTTCAAATTCAGGTGCAGGCCCACCTAGCGTGACCATATTTTTTGATTAAGGAAATCTAACACCATACACATTCTGTGCATGATATCATTGTCCATGTAAAAATCATTGTGTGTTCCACTCACTATCCACACATTATGGTAAATTGTTTTCTGCCCAATATTAATCTTCAGCATGCATCTCCCTGCAATTCGGTTTTCAAAGTCTGCATTGTCCAAACCAGAGATATATTCCTCATTAATAAAGCTCCTTTCCTGTTCAAGCGCTAAGGTAGCTTTTATCACTTTAGAATGGTCATTTATATCAATGTGAACCCATGGTTGCTCCTCTTCCATGTGTATTTCAGCAAGAGTGGTAATGTGTTTTTCTGTGTCTGTTTTAGGAGTAGCATTCTGTTTGCATTTCTTCTCTTTTAAGTAGAAGCGCAATGTGTGCTCATCTATTTCAGTTTGCCATTTCTTCCTAGGATCTAAATAAATCTGCACAGAATGTTTTTCTTTTTCACTTTGCATTTTATCTTGACACATCAAAATGACAGTAACGCTCGGTACACAGCTATTCTGGAGTTATACCTCCACTGCATCATTCGTTTTGGCAACTGTGTGGCATTCATTTATACTGCTGTTTTGTGATTTTATTTTCTTAGGTCTCAATGGTTTTTTGGTTAAGGACCACAATACTCCATTCACCCCATCTATGAGAGGAGACAATATTTTCAGGCAATCTGTCCCCATCAGAAATGGAATTTCACAAATAGATGTGATCAATACTTCCTGTTTCATGCGGTGTTTTACTATCTTTATGTCAACTTTGGTAACACCTATAAGGCACCACCTCACAGTTAAAATTATGCACTGGACCTTCACTTTGCCTCACTGTGATCTGATTCTGTGGAGATCTCCCTTCATTGATACTCTTTACCAATTCTTTGGACATATTTTTGGCCTGTGCTCCGGTGTCAACCATCGCAAATGTATTGCATTTCTCTTCCACAGTGATGGGAGCATAATACCTGTCTTCAACTTCCTCTAATACACATACAAATTGCTTTCAGGACTCACCTTTCTCAGGCCTTTTTCACGTTTGGCTAAGCACATTGGTAAATGGAAAGACATTTTTCCCTCCTTTCTGTCCATTTCTGTGTGAGAGACTTTATTCATTTCCCCATATTAAGAGGTCTTTTGGAGTGTGGACACTGTTCGTCCTTCCATCCGGGGATCATCAGAGGTTACACTACAATCCTCGTACTGAACATGTGTAAAAACATCACTTGGTAATTTGCCATTTTCTAATTCTGTGCATTTTTGGTTATTTGGTTTGGTACCTGTCTTTTTAACTTCTTCAAAAATATGTGGCTCAAAGAACTCTTCAGGTGATTGATCTGTACCCTGCTTTCGAGTATTTATTCTTTCTGCCTGTGTTTGGTTAGTGTTTTGATTATACAGGGAAGGGGTTCTAGCATCCCCACCTACTCCCTGTTCAATTGAATTACCCATACATGAGTTGTCTTTCTTAAATCTGTCCCTCTGTTCTTTTGGACTCTCCTGTTTTCCCTTTTCATTCGTGCAAATCTCCAATGTTTGATTTAACTCTAGGTTAAACCGTAGTTCTTTTTTAAATGTATTTGCACTTTTTGTCACATGTTCATTTGTCGGTATTTTCCTTTTTAAATCATTAAGCATCTCGGAGTCATTATGCAAAATCAATTCAGGGCAATCTATCTTTTTAGCATTGCAGGTATCATTAATATTTAGGGCCTCATTACATGGATTACGGTAAGGGAATAACAATACCGGTAAGGGAATACCGGTATCGTTAAAAACCCTTGCCAATTACGACCCGGCCAACCGCTATTAGCAGCACCGCTAAGAACGGTGCCACTAATAGCGGCTAGTCTGCGTGCGTGCGACCCCTCATCCAGCAAATAGAGGCATGGCGCTATTAGCACAACATCACAAGCCATGCGGACATGCCAATAGCGGCATGGAATAGCCCCATAAAGCCCATACCGGCATGGCATAAATACCGGCATCGCGAACCACCCGTTAAGAGAAATGAGCAGTGTTCCCACAGGTGGACACAATCAGAACAGGTGGAGGCAATGGAGACTGTGGCAGCACAAAAGGAGCACACCACACCCCTTCCCACACCCTTTCCCACACCAAGTTAGTTCCAATACTAGCAGCATTACATGGGCTGGAGGACATGATTGCATTGCAGCACCAACAACAACAGGCAGCACAGAGGAGACGCAGGAGGAGGAGGAGGGCGAGACAGGCACAGCAAGCCCCTCCAGGGCACCTAGTAATACCACAGGATCTGAGCCAGCCCATTCAACCTAACCCCGAGCAGATACACACCCTGTACCGTCTGGACCGGGATACCATCCCCAGCATCGTGAACATGATACATGACGACATTGTGAACCTCATAGACATCCGAACTGCCATCCCCCCTCTACTGAAGGTGGTAACTGTGCTCCACTTCTTGGCCACAGGCACCTACCAGCATACAATAGGGAAGATGCATGGCATCTCACAACCAGTATTCTCGCGCACGCTGACCCAGGTGCTTGATGCCCTCCTGAAGCACACAAGTGAACACATATCCCTGCCACGGACTGCCCAGGAGATCTCCCACACTAAAGTTGGCTTCTATTCACTGACAGGCATCCCAAGGTGCATCGGGCCATCGAATGTACCCATGTGGAATTGGTGGTCCCACATCACAATGAAGCTGTCTACCGAAACAGAAAGCAATTCCACTCCATCAATGTCCAAATGGTAAGTGACTCAAACAAGATAATCACACATTGTTGTGCCCAATTTCCCGGATCTATCCATGAATCAATTTTCCTGCGGAACTCAACAATATCACGCTACATGGAGCAACAAGCCGGACAATGTTTGTGGCTACTTGGTGAGTAGCAGGGCAAGCACAGGGCAGTGTGATATGGGGTGTGGTTGGGGGGAGAGATGCATACTCCAACTGGGTGTGAATGGGGGGGAGAGATGCATACTCCAACTGGGTGTGAATGGGGGGGGGGGGAGATGCATACTCCAACTGGGTGTGGACTGTCATCCCTAGAACAAATGGACATACAGATGTACGCCAGTGTCTATCAAGGCAGGCCACAATTGACCGGAAACAAAACCACATGCAATTTGAAGCTGCACAACATTGAAAACAATCCATGATGCCAAACATGACACATCCATCCACATGCACATTGCACATCCTACCACACCCCATATGACACAAATACGCAACATGGCACCAATATGCGAATAGAAAATTTGCACTGCACAACATCACTACAGCTATGCACACTTGAGTGCATGCAAAGGGATCACCTCTACCCATTGTACTGAACCACACCCCTACACCACTACTGAAGTGACGCTTCACAGCATGGCGACATCGATTTCAGAATGGCAGTACACTTGCAGTGTGGCACTAAATTTGACTGGGCCCAGGAACACCTAAGACCTGTCCTCACCCAGGACATGGCAATGACTGCCGGAGGCATGCATGGTGCATGTCCACTTGCAGGGACTAGATCACCTTCTCACATTGCAGTTACACAGATCGTCTCCATGCATGCTGGTATTCGTGGACGCCAATCACAATGCAAAGTTGATTAGTGTGATATGTACAGGTTGCACTTGAGGTGAACAGTAACAAGTCCCCATTGTTCCACCCATGCAGGTGGTGCTGGCTATCCCCTGAAGAGGTGGCTCCTTACCCCTGTACGGAACCCACAGAACAGGCACGAAGAGGAATACAATCGTGCACATACCCGTACCCGCGTCGTGATTGAGCAGACATTTGGCCTTTTGAAGACACGGTTCCGGTGCCTAAGCAGGTTGGGTGGGGCTTTCCTGTACGGCCATGAGAAGGTGGCCAAGATCACCATGGCATGTGTCATGCTGCACAATATGTGTATCCGACGGAATGTGCCACTGACTGCCCCCTGACGTTGAAATGCAACCACCTGATGAGAATGATGATGGGGATGAGGTGGGAGGGGATGGGGCTGCAGGTCATGCAAGAGGCGATGCCCAGGAGGGACGTGATGTGTGTCAGCATCTGATCAACCAAATATTATGAATCACATGGTTCAACTCTTTTGGATGGATGTGGGTATTAGTGCACTGGTGTTTGTGGTGAAGCGCACAATGGGCCCTGTCCTGCAATAAAGTTCACATACACAATGAAGAAGTCCAAGTCTGTGTTTTAACTTGTCACCAGTGTATTAAACATATTTTGAGAAGAAAAAGTGCATGGCACCAACTATGCAATCACCCTTTCCCCCCTCCCCCCACAACACTCCCAAAACACCCTTTCCCCCCTCCCCCCACAACACTCCCAAAACACCCTTTCCCCCCTCCCCCCACAACACTCCCAAAACACCCTTTCCCGCCTCCCCCACAACACTCCAAAAACACCCTTTCCCCTCTCCCCCCACAATACCCCCATGTGTGGCTGGTACAGCGTTGCTGTCCTGCTGTACATGAGCCAGCTACATCTTGCTGGTCCTACTTCCCATCACCACCACCACCATTAGGAGGTTGGGAGGGTGTGCGCCTCGTGGTGCACAAGGAGCGGTGGCGGGGGCTCGTCTGCCTCCAGCTTGCAGAGGAGGAGGTGCCTGGTTGTTCCTGTGGTGGGGGGTACTGTTGGTCCATAGCATCCGCTATGCAGGTGAGGACCTTCCTCAGTTGTGCCATCTCCTCACAGAGCCTGTTGGTACAGGCTTCCATGCCCTGTCTCGTCTGCCTTGCATTCTCCATTAACTCCTCCCTCAGACGGGCTGCCTCATCTACATGCTGGCCAACTAGCACTGTGATCTCCTCCTGGCGCTGTCCGATAGTGGCCAGGTCATAGTCACTGTGTCCTGCTCGTGGGGTGGGTGCTGCACCTTGATCTATGGCTCGGCCATCAGGTGAGGGCAGCTGTGGGCTCCAGCACCCTGCCATGGTCTCGTAGCCAGACTGGCCTTGGCTGCTGGATCGTGACGTTGGCCGTGGGCTTGCTTCCCTGGATTGGGTGGGGCTGGGGGTGTGCATTTGCATGGGCAAATCACAGGTCTCCTCCACGTCGGACATCGGCGTGGTGGCTGCTGCCTCACCGGTCAAACTGTTGGCAGCAGACAGTGGGCCCTCCATGGGTGTTTCCTGTGTTGGGGGATCACTGCAGTGGGTGCAGCAATTGTTGCAGCCTTAGCTTCACGTCTTGGTGACGTGGTTGGCTTGCTTTGTTTGCCCCTCTGCAAGAGCGCACTCCTCCCTGTGCCCCTTGATGTGCTGGAAGTGTTCCCTGGCTCCTGTGCCCTGGCTTGTTTCTTGGCAGGGGGAGTTTGTGTTGCAGTGTCCGGCTCATCGCTGTCAGTCTGTGAGCCTGTGGGGGGAGAAAGAGGGGGATGGCATTGGTGATGGATCAACGTGCTTCATGCATATGTTGTTCATCATGATGTTCTATGTATTGGGACTTCATTAGTGGGCATTCAGGTCATGGGACTGTCGGGTGGGTCATTCATGCATGGGTCTGGGTGGCACATGTCTATGGTGATGCGTGCATGTGTGTGTGTTGGGGTGTGACACTCACATGGGCAGGGTTGTGTGCATGTATGTTTGTGGCCGCATCCATGAGCTCATTCTGGGCTCACATTTGGGTGGTGCCTCACCTTTCACAGGGCATTATTTTATGTTGACATTCACCTCCATCTGATGTTGTGGGTGCACCATGTTCCATGTCACCAACTCCCTCTATATAAACAAAACAGGGACTCCAAAACGTACAGGTACTCAAATGGAGCAAACAGACATCTATAAACACAAGGGTGTGCCTGAACATACAAAGTCAAAAAATATCATTTGTGGAGCTAACAGTATTATTCTCCTGGTAGCCTAAACAATAGATTAAATCAAATTCAATATTTAAATTTACTGGTCTCTCACCAGTCAAAGTAACCTTTATGAGAAAAAAAAGGGGGAAAAAAGTACATTGGCATAAAAAAATTATAAACTTGCTTTAATTGTTAGTTTGTAACTAGACAATGTGTCAATTTAATAAGTACATACAACATGAAAAACATACAAAAACAATGCACTTTACAAAGAGAAAAAAAACAGGACTATTTAGTCCATACAATCAATGCGAGCAGAATTTATGAAAAGGTTCACAGAAGTAGGGGTACAACCCCACTAGGAAATACACATAGGAACCCAATATATGGGAACTGACAAAAAATGATTTGGTGTTAGCAAAACAGTGAATACATTTTAAATCATAAGAGTTTTCCGAGATAGCTAATAAAACTTAAACTATCCCTAGCTGACCCTTACTTGTCTAAAGGCTCAGATTAAACAATTTCGTGAAAATGGCACAGTACATGCACCAACCAGAGCCTGATTAAGGCTACAACAAAAAAAATATATATATCACACAGAATATTGTTTGCTAAGCCTAATTGTGTCTAACCATGTAAACAATGTCGCACAGTGCTGTGTGTTAAGCCAGATTTTGGCTGGAAAAAAAATTCGACATATACAATGTCACCCAAACAGTCATTTATCTGCTGTGTTGTCACAGGCTGAAAGGGGGTGTACTACGCCTACCCCTATAAAGCGTGTATGTCCATGATGCCAAACCGCAGGAGAATGTAGTTCCTGCGACCATTACTAGTTGGCGTTTCGGTGGTATATTGATGGGTAGCAACCACCTTCCTCAGGTACTGGGATCTTCACATTCAGCCTTAATACAGACAGCCTTAATGTAGGGGGTCCTCCTGAAAAGGTAGTAACATGGGACATTTTGTGAACTCAAAAGGTTTAGCTTTAAATGGGAAGAGAACTAGAGAATATACCAATATATGGTGAAGGCATCAGGCCTCAGTGCCCCAGAAACAAGTTGGCAGTACCCCCAGACAGAAAACTTGAAGGTTACCAGAAAGGCGCCCTTAAAGTGTAAAGAGCGTGCCCAAAAACTAAGTCACCTCGTGAGAAAAATAAGTGAAAGATGTGATCATATAGTGAAAAATGTGTGTGATAGAATACAAAAAATGCTGTGCAAAAGAAAGGCACATAAATCAAAACATGGCGGAACGTACCTCAGAGGGCACATCATGTGCTCACCATGCAAGATGTCGTGCATTCAGCACATTATTTGGGTTTAGCAATTAGAAAACAAACTGAATCTGGAATTTTCACCTAAAGTGAAAGAGGAGGAGAACAAAGACATAAAGGTGGCGATAGTTTATATGCAGCGGTAATTTAATACGGCTGGTGTGCAGGTATGGTAAAGATAACAAGCACTCACCATATGAATATGTGGATGCCCATGAAGCGCTTTGTATTTTGCGCAGGACACAAAACCTCCTAGCCTGGGGCTGGTGGTATCAGGCTATGGGTTGATGAGTATGGCAGTGCTGCATAATAGTAAAAAATGACAAGCCCAACATGTGAGTTAGGCAGTGTAAATAAAACGCCCAGCGCGTGGGTCAGTCATGGCTTAGTGAAAAGAGTAAGTAAAGTGGAACTTACTGTTGACTTCTACCACGTAGAAGCAGCAGATGACTTGCTTCTAAAGAAAGCTGCGGCTTGCTTCTGGAAAATGCTGCGTGTATACGCTATTCTTCATAGTGAAGAAAAAGGCAGCCAGTGGGGTGTAGTAGCACTCAACTGGAAGGCATATAGCACTGAATGGAAAAGGTAGACAAAGAAAGAGGACTGGGACTAACAAAGTGAATTGGTAACACTGAATGAAAAAGGCAGACAAAGAAAGGGGACTTGGACTAACAAAGTGAATGGAAAGCAAAATGGTGCCCTTCCATTAATTTCCTAGGGAAAAAAACATTAAAAAGCGAAAAGGGGCAGCACACCCCAAAGCATATGGAGTGTTAATGCTACCAAATTCGAAACTGCATGAAAGAAAATTGAAAACCAGCCAATAATAAACATTGGTAAAAAGAAACATATAGAAATGCATAAATGCAAAAATTATGAAAAAATTGTAAACAATTTTTTTTGAAGAGGACTAGTTAAAAAATTAATTAAATAAATATTGCCTTAGTGCCAAAGCGGAGATAGCTCATTAAGACCATTGGAAATGGTGTCCAATTGGAAAATCCAATGAGCCTCCTTTGTGGACAAAGTTTGAGAGGGGTTGGAAGAGTTTTTGACAACATCAATCACGCACCAGCGCAGATCCTCTGTAGAGTGGCCGTATTCCATATGCTTTGGGGTGTGCTGCCCCTTTTCGAATTTTAATGTTTTTTTCCCTAGGATTAGTACCCTTTGCATATAGTACATAATGCCAGGCCTCACTAAAGTTTCAACAAGCCTGCAATGTTAGTGTTAGTCCCTTGTCTATGTCCGGTCATTCATTCATAGGATTAGTACCCTTTGCATATAGTAAATAATGCCTGGCTTCACTAACGTCTCAGCAAGCCTGCAATGTTAGTGTTAGTCCCTTGTTTGTGTCCGGTCATTCATGGAAGGGCTCCATTTTGCTTTCCATTCACTTTGTTAGTCCAAGTCCCCTTTCTTTGTCTGCCTTTTTCATTCAGTGTTACCAATTCACTTTGTTAGTCTCAGTCCTCTTTCTTTATCTACCTTTTCCATTCAGTGCTACATGCCTTCCAGTTGAGTGCTACTACACCCCACTGGCTGCCTTTTTCTTAACTATGAAGAATAGCGTATACACGCAGCATTTTCCAGAAGCAAGCCGCAGCTTTCTTTAGAAGCAAGTCATCTGCTGCTTCTACGTGGTAGAAGTCAACAGTAAGTTCCACTTTACTTACTCTTTTCACTAAGCCATGACTGACCCACGCGCTGGGCGTTTTATTTACACTGCCTAACTCACATGTTGGGCTTGTCATTTTTTACTATTATGCAGCACTGCCATACTCATCAACCCATAGCCTGATACCACCAGCCCCAGGCTAGGAGTTTTTGTGTCCTGCGCAAAATACGAAACGCTTCATGGGCATCCACATATTCATATGGTGAGTGCTTGTTACCTTTACCATACCTGCACACCAGCCGTATTAAATTACCGCTGCACATAAACTATCGCCACCTTTATGTCTTTGTTCTCCTCTTTCACTTTAGGTGAAAATTCCAGATTCAGTTTGTTTTCTAATTGCTAAACCCAAATAATGTGCTGAATGCATGACATCTTGCATGGTGAGCACATGATGTGCCCTCTGAGGTACTTTCCGCCATGTTTTGATTTATGTGCCTTTCTTTTGCACAGCATTTTTTGTATTCTATCACACACATTTTTCACTATATGATCACATCTTTCACTTATTTTTCTCACGAGGTGACTTAGTTTTTGGGCACGCTCTTTATACTTTAGGGCGCCTTTCTGGTAACCTTCAAGTTTTCTGTCTGGGGGTACTGCCAACTTGTTTCTGGGACACTGAGGCCTGATGCCTTCACCATATATTGGTATATTCTCTAGTTCTCTTCCCATTTAAAGTTAAACCTTTTGAGTTCACAAAATGTCCCCTGTTACTACCTTTTCAGGAGGACCCCCTACATTAAGGCTGTCTGTATTAAGGCTGAATGTGAAGATCCCAGTACCTGAGGAAGGTGGTTGCTACCCATCAATATACCACCGAAACGCCAACTAGTCCTATGTAATGGTCGCAGGAACTACATTCTCCTGCGGTTTGGCATCATGGACATACACGCTTTATAGGGGTAGGCGTAGTACACCCGCTTTCAGCCTGTGACAACACAGCAGATAAATGACTGTTTGGGTGACATTGTATATGTCGGAAAAAAAATTCCAGCCAAAATCTGGCTTAACACACAGCACTGTGCGACATTGTTTACATGGTTAGCCAAAATTAGGCTTAGCAAACAATATTCTGTGTGATATATATATTTTTTTTGTTGTAGCCTTAATCAGGCTCTGGTTGGCGCATGTACTGTGCCATTTTCACGAAATTGTTTAATCTGAGCCTTTAGACAAGTAAGGGTCAGCTAGGGATAGTTTAAGTTTTATTAGCTATCTCGGAAAACTCTTATGATTTAAAATGTATTCACTGTTTTGCTAACACCAAATCATTTTTTGTCAGTTCCCATATATTGGGTTCCTATGTGTATTTCCTAGTGGGGTTGTACCCCTACTTCTGTGAACCTTTTCATAAATTCTGCTCGCATTGATTGTATGGACTAAATAGTCCTGTTTTTTTTCTCTTTGTAAAGTGCATTGTTTTTGTATGTTTTTCATGTTGTATGTACTTATTAAATTGACACATTGTCTAGTTACAAACTAACAATTAAAGCAAGTTTATAATTGTTTTATGCCAATGTACTTTTTTCCCCTTTTTTTCTCATAAAGGTTACTTTGACTGGTGAGAGACCAGTAAATTTAAATATTGAATTTGATTTAATCTATTGTTTAGGCTACCAGGAGAATAATACTGTTACCTCCACAAATGATATTTTTTGACTTTGTATGTTCAGGCACACCCATGTGTTTATAGACCAACTCCCTCTATGCATTCAACGCCAATTGTGCTAGCGCAGGTCTCTTCCCACTCCCTGATTTTGATGGGTGAATCTGCGACACCTCCTGTGGCCATAGCCAGGTTCCGATTTGCAGCCAGTATGCTGCGGACCCGGACGTGGAGATCGTCCCACCGCTTCCTGCAGTCTTTCACAGTGCAGGTGGTGGTGCCCACCGCACTGACTTTCTGGGCCACCTCTGCACGGATGGCCTTTTTTTTGATCAGGGTCTCCCTCCGCATATCATTCACGAAGACCACATTCGCATTTGCAGCAAGCGTCTCCGTTAATATGATGTGCTCCTCATTTGTGAATTTTTCTTTCCGCTGCCAATCCGCACCTTTCTTAATCGCCTTGGACATTGTCAGGGGATCCTTGATGGTTTGGTATGGCACTGGTGTGGAAGCACGTCCGGTGGGCAGAGGATGGCAATGGATTGTGTTTTTAAAGATGGCCGCCGTGCTCTTTCCTGTTCCTGTGCGATGACGCTATTTCCGTTTCCGCAATTTTACGGTGACAGCTAATAGCGGTCACTGCCAATTGCGTTGACCGCTATTTGCGTGTTGCTAGAGGTCGGAAGTGCTATCAGCACTTTCGTCGGTGCCGCTAAGGCTCTTTACTGGGTCTTTAGCGGCATGGCGGTAGGATCATTACCGGCATGGCGCTATGCTAGTGTCCGCGTACTCGTAATGGCACGCAATTCGCGGCCTATTTCCAAGGCAGACACGTTAATAGCGCCATGCCGGTAAAGGCGGTATCTTACCGCATTCCGTGTAATGAGGCCCTTAGTCACTTATTGTCAGAAACCACCCGGTCATTGCTATGGCCTTCTGCCCCCTCCTTTGATGACTGTTTTTGTGCTGTACAGATCTTTCCTATTTGCTCAGCTAACCTTTTCACTTGGGCCTCGAGACACTAGAATCTTTCCATCTCCCTAGAATCTTCTCTCTGTGGCCTAAGTTGAAATTGGTTGTTTTCCCCCTGATTGAATCTATTCTGATATCTCTCAGGAGAATGATTTCTATTGGGGATGTTTCTGAACTCTTGATTCATATGTGGAGTTGAGCGAGGTGCACCCATCCTTTGGTTGTAGTCCCCTGGTGGTAGTGATTCATTGTATTGACGTGGGGCATAATTCATATTCTGCCTCATGTCCTGTCTCTCATTTTGTGAGTATTGTCCCCTATGCTGATTCCCATTTCCAGTAAATCAATCCACATATTGTGGTCTATCCTGATTACCATATATCATGGTGTTAGGGTCAAATCTGCTCTGTGTCCCCAATGTCTGGAAAGGGCCATTATTTCTTTGATCCTGACTTTGTCTCTGATTATTATTCATACCTGACATATCAGGCCGATATCCTGCTTGGGGTCTGTCTCCTAAGTACCTAGGGCTAATGTAGCTCTCCCTATTACTAGGATCATGTGATTGAAACATCGGTGCAGGGAGTGAAAATCTCTGTTGATTACCCCTTTGTTAAGGTGTCAAATTGATTTTACCTGGTCTTTGAGCTGACTCAAGAGACATTTTGGCTGACTTGATCTCCATCACTGTTGCTGAGGGTTCTTTAGATTTTGGTTTAGTGTCTTTCATTTTATCATTTTCTCTACCCGGACAATAGAGTGCTTCATATAATTTTGTACTTTGGTGTACAATCCATTCAAGGGACTTGTCACGGTCAAATTCACAGACTAACTGTGATATGATGTCTTTCTGTAGCCCATAGAAGTATGCAGTTTTAAACTCATTGGAATTGGGGTCAAAAGATACATCAAAACGAGAAAAAGCTCTTTTGAAGTCTTCCAAAAACTGGCGAGGTGACGTGTTAGACCCAGCCGTAATCATGTATGCAACCTTTTTTGCCTCTTGCAATGATTGGAAAGGAGAAAAATGACGTCTAATCTCTTTTTCAAACTCTGCCCATGTCATGTTCTGGTGTTCATTTAACCCTCCAATGATACTTACTGGCTGTGGGAGCATCTAGAGTTAAGTGAAAGTATTGCCTGTATTGTTCCTTAGCTATCTGGAGGGCTTTGAACATATCATGCACCGCTTCTAAGTGGTCCTCTATACAGCACTCCCCTCCTTTTTTAAATGGTTTGATCAGAGCCTTGATTGAGTTCATTATTTTTATGGGGCTACTCGTTGCTATGCATGGGATTGCACTACTTTGTGATTCAACCCTAGTTTCAGGTGTATGGGATTGGTGGTGGCCTCCGATGGGTGTATCAAATCCCCCAAGGGCGCTGCAACCAAGTTCAGTCACGGACCCAGTCACTGGGGCGCTAGTTCTCTGTGTAGAAATAGGATTCACCTCAACTCCATTGAATGTAGTGCCCTGTCGTCTGTCGTGGGACCTGGAAATGCATATTTGCTGTTCCAAATCCTTGCACTTTTTAAGAAGCCTCTCTGCCTCCTTTCGCAAATAATTGTTTTCATCACCCATCTTATTAATTACCTCTTGCATATCGCCCATTTGCATTTGGCATTCATTGAATTCTGTGTTTCTCTTGTCTATTTCTTGAAACATTTTAACAATTTCCTGTTCAGCATTTTGGAGATCACTTTCTTTCTCAAAATGTTCTTTTTGCAACACCTGCATTTCCAAAACAACCTCATCTTTATCTTGTCTAATATGATCTACAAACACTTTCAAGTGTTTCAATTCTTGTTCACTATCCTCAAAATGCTTCTTGCTCTGAGACAATTGAGTGTCGAGTTCTCTATATTTTGACTGGATGTCCTTTTGACATACCTCAAATTCTGCTCTTAACTTTTCCTCTTTTTCACTTACTCCATACAGATCCGCTCTTAACCTGCTAATCAGCTTGGTATCATTTTCTTGCATTCGCAGGGACCTATTTAGGATAAACCATGTCTTGGCACATAGCTGTATCAGACAATCATTCTCTGCATGTTTATCAACTGCATTTAATAGTCTCAAAAGGCAGACCTGAATTATGCTGCCTTCTGCAAAGATGCTATCTAATGGTTCTTTCTGTATTTCACCATAGATGCGGTCACGCCATTCTGTGCATATAGCTTTGCCTCCAGACATTGCACTAGCTCTGGGAATGTGGCCTCCATTTGAGACATTCTGAAAATCACTTTTAGTGTCACACTGCTATCATGAAATGAGTTCCCTCTAATGCACGTATGGTAGTGTGAGACACGCTTGCCATGCCCAGTAGGTGCTGTATAGCCACTTTCCCGGCCATTGCTTGTAGGATATTTTGTGTAAATTGGGTTTGTGTGGTACTTTTCTTACTGCCAAACTATGAGCGGTAGTTTGGTTGTAAATTATCCTTGCATTTAGATTGGGTTTGGCCTCATATCATTCTAGTGACCATACCTTCTTATATTATATTGGAGAATCTAGTAATATGTATTACTTGCAGTATTTTGTGGTAGTATGTTGTTTGCGGTATTTAGTGGTGAGCATAGTTTCCTTCTCTACATCATAACCCCATCATAAACAAAACCTTCCTTTCTATTAGAATACCTCCTAGTGATCTATAGAGAGCCTTGGAGCTATACACACAAGAAAACCCAACACTTTTATATAGAGCGCCACCTACACTCTGTGGCCAGTATCACTGGCTTATCTACACTAGTGATCTATGCGCCGTAGGCATTACTGGCTCATAGACCTCCAGTAATCTATATGTTATATTAGATTCCCTCCAAACAACATGCCAGGAGGACAAACACACACCTATTTTATCACTGCTTATTCTGGTTGTTATTCTATCTGCATGGGCAAATTGACAAATGTATTACCAAAGAGAATGAATCTCCCCTGTGTCCACATATAAAGTCCCAAATGCAATAATGACTCTAAACAATTTGTTTTTATATTCTGATTATATTGTTTACAAGTACAATTCACAATTCAGTGCTTACCATGAACATTTCACCATTATCTGTAACAAAAGAAAAAGAAACAGAAACAGAGCAAACAAGCCTTTTTAAAAACATGAGTTTCTTTTTAACATTCTAAACATGACGAAGTAAAATACAGAGGATTTCCTTTGCTATCCTGCCTACATGACATTTTAATTCATTCATCCATCTGACTGCACACAGTGACCTCACTTAACTATCTGCTTACCAGAAGTATCTGTTTGAAGCTCCCCCACACGATCTTGCTTTGCTCGCCTCAGAAAAACAGGCCCAGTCAACGAACTGCTCCTGTAATCTTGGGTGCTTGCACAGCGAGAAATTCTCCAGCCAGCGCTCAGTGATACCAGGCACATCTGTCTTCAGAGCCCAGTCATCCCGAACTAACTTTCTTTTTCCTCCCTTGTCATCAAGAGACTTTTTTCCCTAGCCCCTTTTTACGTAGTTTCATCTGCAGACACTTTCCTCCAATCATATTAAATAGGATTTTTTCAACAGCACTCTTTACTTTTCTAACAAAGGAATCCTTGCTCACCGAGCAACTGTATCCATTCCTATTTCCTGCTATGCATACGTTCTGCTTTCTGCAAACTGAACACAGAAGAGAGAGAAAAAACATGCCAGTGCACTTTTAAAAACGAATTATCTTTTCACCTCATTTTGTACATAACACTACATTTTAATGTTAAGGAAGTTAGAATTAGTGCTTTTGTAAATGTTAATTAAAGTTAGTTAGTTATAGATAACTAATGTAGTCTTCTATGTACGAGGTATTCAAGAGAAGGAAAAAAATGGTGCATTTTACTCTCTGCAGTTTCACATTGGGCTTTTGCTGTGTTATGAATTCTGTACCTTGCATGCCACCAGCAATATATTCACATGTTATACTGGCAACATAAAATAGGCAACATAAAATAACTATATGTGTGTGCCACATTATTGCTTGCAACAAAAAAAATGAGTTTGCCATCACATTTAGTGATGCGCTATATATTCTAAAGCACTATAAATATTAAAAAGGGCTATATATATTACTACATATACAAGAGAAACCAATATGTGTTGTATCCTAAAGTGACTGGAACTTTAAAGAACTGTACTAAAGCTTTAAAGATTATTTCAACACAATCACAATTCCTACATCCAAAGAAGGCGCAAGAGTGACCACAAACTTTTAAAGAGGCAAAGGATATTTTCTGTGCTGAAATTAACTCTTGGGGAAGAGCGCCCTGAGACCTGCTGCTGAAATTAAGTCTTGGGAAAGGGAACCCTGAGACTTGAACCATTTATTGACCTGAGATCAAGGTTAATTTGTACCTCGAATTGTGTTACTTAAAACCTGGGGGAGGGAACCCTGAGTACTTGATAAGGGAGCTGAAAGGAAGCTGTGAGCTGGAAGAGGCTCAGACCTTTGTTGGACACTGTTTCTTTGGGTTGCTGACATCCCTACACGTTGTATATATTAGATCTGAGGGTAAGTATAGGTTTTGGACACAGACAGATTATTTAGTTGAACTCTTTGACTTAGACTTTCCTTAGTTTTGTTTAGGTAGGGAAAACCTACCTTAAAATAGGGCAAGTTAAGCATTTTTCCATCCTGACATTTAAGTTAATAAAAGTGTTTTGTTTTAATATTGCATTAGTTGTCTGTGTCTTGCTTCATGATGCCTTCACCGATACAAGTTGGGGAACCCTGAAATTTGAGAAAATAAGTGCCGCAGCATGAGACCCCTCAGTAGCCACCAAAGGCTCTATTGGGTTTCATATCTCTAGTAGTAGGGGTGAGGCAATTGTTCCTGGTGAAAGAAGACTGATACCCACTGACTTGATATTGATTCTACACCCTGATACTTACATCAGAATAGCACCCAAGTTAGGGCTAGCATGGAGATTTGAATTCAATGTTTTCGCAGGGGTGATAGACCCAAACGTCTGATGTGATTTTAGGATCTTACTGCAAAACCACGGAAGAGACCCATTTCAAGCTTATCAAGGCCATAAGATTGCTCAAGGGATAATTGAGAGGGCGATGCTCCCCAGACTCAAAGAAGAAACAGAGAAAGAAAACACCACTGAGAAGACTCAGAGTTTTGTGAAGGTTGATGGGATATCTGGGGACTCTTCCAACCTAGAATCCTGAAAGGAGTGTATGGAAGAACCAACTACACTTCTCGATCTAGCCACATCACAAAGAAAAGATCCCTTTCTGACTTAGGCTTTTTCACAAGTGGTTTCAGAAACAGATAGTCGTGAGACAGGGGAAACTTTCTTCTTTCTGAAACAATTGTTTCTCTATAGGAGATACACCTCTTCAGCGGGTAGGGTCAAACTACAGTTGATGGTTCAAGAAAGTCATAAACAGGTGATCCTAGAGAGAGCCTTGTCACATTTGATGGAAGATCATACTTGAAATTCCAAAAGTATTTGATAGAGGGCTTTCTCATGCCAGGAATGGACGCCAATATAAAAACTATAATAAAGGTGTGCTGGCCACATTTTTATTTTATGGATTAGCTCTGCAAAATACAATCTTTGGGAAAACCCTTATTCTCCCAACCAGGTAGATCATCATGTAGGATTAGTCTTCCAGGCGTTGAATTCACAGGCCATCCTTCCCGTTAGGAAGTTTGTAGAGGGGAAGGATTTCCATCTTTATTTGTCCCCATGACTGTCGAGTACCAGAGGGACAAAATAGTAATCTTTGGGTTTACAGCTTAATTTCCCTAATGGTATGGGCATGTATGTACTACCGCCTAGAGGAACAGTATTGAAGATACAGCCTATACTCTCATGGGGAGATGAATTGAAGTTTGTTCTTTTTAATTTTTCTGATGATGCCATTCAGATCACACAGGGACAGTTGGTAGGACTTGTAAGGTATGAAATCTTATGGCAACCTACCTCATATCCAACTTTGAAAGAAGGTCGGCAGAAGAAAAACTCTGGTAAGGAAGGGAATCAGGGTTTTGTCTTTGATCCTTTAGAAAAAGAAAGACACTACTCCTGTGGGGAAGAGATATAACCAGAATCAGCTAACTCCCCAGAACATGTGGGAATGCATAAACCAAGGGAAAAGAGGGAAAGAACTCAAACTCAGTAAATACTTCTCAGGAGACCTCAGACAGCCCTAATAAGTCATCCTTTCATAGTCGATCTTCCTTGCAAGGGTTACTCGACATCCATCTTCCACAAATATATACAGCTTTGCACAGCATACCATGCCAATAGGGTCTTTTTAGCAGGGGGTCAAATATTTGATTGAGCAAGCGGTCCATGTAATGTTATCGATACTGACCTTAGTACTAGTATAAACAGTCTGCTCAGCAGAGGTTAGTGTAAGGATGGGTGTGGAGCTAAACAGCTGTCTAACTCTCAATTTTCTACTGTTCATCGGTTGAGCTGGAATGTGGTAGGGTTGACTAACAAACTGGATGATGCCGACTGGCTATATTGGTTAAGAGACTTCAACATACTATGACTTCAAGAGATAGAGCTGTGCAATGACTTTTTGTTGGCAAAATACTTTCCGCACTATTGGGTAACAATGTTTATTTTAATGTTTATGTTTATGTGGTTATATCGCGCCGAAAGCCCGCAGGCACCAGGGCGCTTGAAACACAAAACTGAGGCAGCCTATAAGACAAATGTTCAAAAGATTTCTGATGGTAATAATTTAGACCATACTTCTAGGGACTGTACAATTTGTCCGGCCACTCGGGAGGGCTTGGGTAGGCTATGTAAGGGCCTTGTCACTCTGGTGTGTCGCACTGGGGCGTCAGTCCCTACTTATATCTCTACACATTCAGATCAAATACTTCTGACATCTATTAGTTATGACAATAAAGCGAATTCTAGGCTGTTTATTGGCAGCATCTACCTTCACCCTAAGGAGGATTCAAAAATAGTCTATCTCCCAACTGACTGCTGGCAGACCTTTTACTCTGCGAATGTGAGTCAAGCATGGTTATGATGAGTGAATTTAATGCTAAGTTACCAGATGAGGGGATCCCATCTGAGAGGCTGCATTTAGAAGCTGCCGGAGGAATCCCCAGGAGACATACAATACTGATGCGGGGTGATTCATGTGGCATTTTATTAGATTATTTTTTAAATCCCACCGCTTTGGTATAATACAACAAAGGTCTGTGGATGATTTTCCTCCTAAGCCAGACTTCTTTCGGGCTAGCAGTAATTCTCTAATCGACTTATTCTGGTCAATTGCTACTACTTTTGGAGGGGTGAACATTTTGAGGTTTGTCCCCACCCAGAAAGTGATCACAGCCCTCTAATCCTAGTGTGGAATATTGAGTTGGGACTGCCTGTTACAAAATCCATTTCCTCATGTGGTAACCTGTCCTCCGACCATTATCCTAGAAAACTATTGAAAGAAAAGCTGGCATAGATCCTGGATAGTGCACAGCTTGCATGAGGAAATGTTTTGTCACAAGCATTAGCCTAGGATGCTGCGGCTAACGTACCAACAGGTGTAAAATTGGTGACTTTTATCTTGGAAAGATGCAGGTATTCTGGCAACTGTGCTAGTTGACTGTGCAGGGAAGCAGGAGGGGCCATGCAATGACGCTCCATGATTTGATGCAGACTGTCATAGAGCTATGTTTACCCTGTGGTTAGATTCTAAATCCAATTATGGTACAGCTGGGACCAGGCACATGGCCAGGTGTGATCATAAAAAACTCCTGAGTCTAAAGAGAAAACTGTTTCACGGTGCTCAGTGTGAAAGATTAGAGGCATCTATACGTGGTAAAGATATAAAGGGCTTTTATGGATTCCAGGATGATATCCAGGATATGGTGTGTCCTATATCAGACCATGAATGGACCCAGTATTTCAGGGCCATCATGTTTGAAGGTGGTATAGAATGTACTATGCCGGCAAACATGGATAGGGGCCTTATTTTTTCATATGAAGGTATGGAGACTCCTATATCGGAACTAAGAGTGGTAAGGTACCAGGCCAGGAGTGGAATCAGACCAGAAGTATACAAATGGTTCCCCCAATGGTGGAAACCGGTTCTGTTGGTCGTCTTTAACTCGGTCGTTGTGTCAAAGACTATCCCTCATTCTTGGTCTATGAGCCTAATCAAACCTATTTTCAAAAAGGGATTGTGTCGAATCCCCATTGCTACCGACCTATATCATTTTTAGACAGCATTTCAAAAGTTTATATCAACTGTTTCCTGGCTAGGTTAGAGACTTGTGCCGAGGACAATAACAGACTTCCCTGCTGTCAGGCCGGATTCAGAAAGGGATTACTTCGCAATACTGGCTTCAAGAAATCGTTGCACGTAGCTTCACAGTCCCGGTCTGATGTGCATCAACAGCAACAAACAAGCAGCACTCCAGGCAAAGAGGTACTTGTCATGTACTTGCTAGGTGCGTGCTAGGGCTATAGTGTATGTAGTCTAGCACTTTCAAAGTAGTTAGCGGCACCTCCCAGGCAACACCTCCTGGGCAGTGAAACAATGAGGGCAGTGAGAGTTTCAGGCTCTCCTGATGCACTCGCACCTCACACAATTACTGCTCATTTACTGCCCTCTGGGTCGGGGTAGCTGCTGACAGCTTACTTTCTCACCCACTCCTCAGCCATCGTCCCAGCAAAGAGCAAAGCAAAGAGCAAAGTGTGCCAGAAATATATAAAATGCTCCAGCGCCCTGTTAGGATGTAAGGGCTTGCTAGCTGTGAGTGAAAATGTGTGACAATTAGTGGTAGATAGTGTAAAAGGTCTGTGTGACTATGAGTCAGACGTACCAATGTCAGTTTCAATGGCACGCTGACACCGGCTTTCCAAAAAATAAAAACACTGCTCAGATCATTTTTGTGAAACGCAGTGTGGCACAATAGAGTGCAAACCCAGGCTCAGATAACTGTGACGACCCCCGCACACGTCCCCTTCAGCAGTACGGGTGCTTCTTGCAGGCTGCCATAGAGCAGAGCGGGTCGGGTCAGGCCTGGGTCACGCCAGATCACTTAGTTGCCCTGGGCCTTGAGTCTGGTGCCTGGGCTCAAGCCGGGGCTATGGTTTGGGGCGAGGGTCACCCCGTAGCTCCGCTACCTGAAACGTCCTTGCCCAGATCGTCTAATCTCTGCTCTCGTCGTTCTGGCTCTGCCTCACTTCTTGGCACTTCTGGCAGCAATGCTGTTATCCGCTTTCAAAAGTGTGTACCAGGCTGTTGGTTGTTCTCTGATAAGCTGATAAGCCGAAATTCGGGTGCAAGGGCTGCCAAGAGGCTGTAGGCTAGAAGAAAGAACCTAGAAATGAACCAACGTGCGTGTCGAACAGCTCAACAACTATTTTGAAGCCACCACCACCAAGTCTGTTGCCCATTAGGTATGCTCCCTTTATTTTGTGGACATAGACCTCAAGAGCAAACACATAGCATCAGCTAAATGTTTCATATTCTGAAATGAGCGAGCCTGAGAACTGTATTTCAACCATTTGTCCTAAGTATATTGTACATAAACTACCTGTGTTCCTCACCAACCTTTCTTTGAAATGTCCACGTACTACAAGTAGCCCAGCTACAGGGAACTGCAGGTATTTGCATACAGTCACACATAATAGACTCGAATTGGGCTATGAAACGAGGGGGCAATGCCTGTAGGGCTTCCCCGAAATTAGAGCAGGAAGCGGTTTTGGAGCCAATGATGGCCAATTTGATAGGTTACTTCATTGTGCAGAACCAAGCTACTGGCCCAGTTTTATTTAAACATACAGGGCCTCATTCCGAGTACGGCGCTAACCAATGGCGCTATTAACGCCTTGGTTGACGCCGTACCCGGACGGGCAGCGCCTTGGTGGATGGCGGAATTACCGCCCCATTCCAAGGTTGGCGGGGCGGTAATTCCCCAATCCCCATTTACCCTTCCCCATTCCCATTTTTGCCCCATAGGGCTGCTAAAAGCAGGTGTTAAAACCTCCATGGCGCAAAGGGAACTCGGAGTATGGCGGTAAGGGATTACCGCCACCGGTCTCGTTAGCGGTGGCCGCTATCCCTTACCGCCATACTCGGAATGAGGCCCACAGTGTTCCACACGTTGACAGCACAATGCAGCCGTAGGTACAACTCAAACAGTTGGCTGCCTGTGTGGTGTCAGTGCCTGTGATTAAGAAACAAAGGCATATGCGTGTGCAGTAAAATGAATGATGTAAATATGCCTGCCTCTCGTGCCTGGGCCTGGCTGTCCGTTCCCGCCCTTTGGAGCAATAGCCAGCTGCCCACCCCCCACTGCCCATACTTAGGCTTAAAGTCCCACCTCTATTCTTCATGCCACTTAACACTGAGCAGCCGTGTACTTATATTTGGACATCTTTTAGGGTTGAGCCTAGAACGGCGCAAGGCTCAGTAAAGAGGATATCCTGCCTCTGCAATCAGCGGATTGGCTGGGAATATGCTCAACGTCTTGGACTAGGCACTAGGGGGAGCCAGCAGGCAAATCTGGGCCCCTCAAAGGGCCACCTATAGGGCCTCTTCTACCCCTGCCTTTGCCTGTCAGGGCCGTTAAGGCCCCCGGACCATCTGCATACTAGGGTTTGGCCCATGCTCCATTTTCTTAGTGTTTTGCAACTACCTCTATCTAATACTCGGACATGTCTATTGTATTCAATCAGTAATCAATATTGCATTTCTAATACCATACTCCTGACTTTTGACTCCACTGCTCGCACCCTGATGTACCCCCCCCCCCAACCTTTTGGGTGTGGCTTTTCCAGCATGTGCATTGGATAATTTCTCCCGATATTAGCCTGATGTGTCCCTGTGCACCCACTGTGCTCCTACCAGGACCCAGCAGGCAGGGCATGTCTTATTCTCTCTCCCTGAGTGTCACTTCTTTCACCATGCCATTTATTTCATCTCATCTTTGTGTGGTTCTTAAATGGCCCATTATATTTTCGTATTGTATCCGTATAGCTTGTATCCATGTAACGTGCCTCGGGGTATCAATGCCCCCTGATGTGGAGTCAGTGGAGGGCCTGTGCAGCGCAGCGCGGCGCAGTAATGAGGACTCTCACAAAGGTGTTGGTCTCACAGGTCCCTGCTTTGCTCAAAAGAAAGCGTGCAAAGCACGTCGTGACGTAACATGACATAACAACGCGGCTCCAAATGTTTATAATAACAAACATTTCTCAATAACATGTCAAACAAAACACGTGTTTAAACAGCAAATGCATGGCACAGAACCCACAGTCACCCGGGGACTGGTGGCACGCCTGCAGGAAAGGCTATGCGGTCAAACTGGGGGCTTTATTTATCTTTCTCTCATGTCGGAGTTCAGGTGCCCAGGTCATAGTTCCTCAGGCGTACAGATGGCCCTCTCTGCTCATGGGTTGGGTACTGCTGTTCTGGCTTAGCACTTGGGAGATATCCTACCTGGTAGTCCTGCTCACTGGGTACCTGGGCTGTTGCTTTCTCCTGGCGGGGCTGTCCTGGACCATCGTCCTCAGCGTCACTCATGTCAGGTTTACAGACTGCGCCGTTCTCTCTCAGTCCATGCCAGTCAGTCTGTAGTCAGGGTGGTCCAGAGAGCCTGCGGAAGAAGCTGGAGTTTCTTGTCACCAGTCAATGGCCAATGGCCATCTGCAGCCATTATTTGCAAGCCTTGCCCCGAACTTCCTTGATGGGTGATGGCTCATGTGTGAGGGTGGTATTTCCTGTCGGTTACCGACTACTCACGAAAATTGTGTCCCCTAACCGCCAGGTCATGCTCCTTTAGGCGTTGGTGTGCATTTTCCTTGCTGATTACGGTTCTCTCTGGGTCCCTCGTTGTCTCTAATTCCTGAGTTCTCCCATCCACCTCGGGGAAGAATTTTATTTATTTTGCATTTTTAAAGCGCTGGGCATCGAGGCGCTGTTACAGGAATTGTTTGTTCTTTTTTTTTTAATCTTAGTTGCTTATTTATAACGCGCTTAAACACCCAGAGGTTTCTAAGCGTGGACCCGGGGATCGAACCTGTGTTGCTTCGTGTCGTCTTGCTTCAAAGGCACGCACATTGCCGCTAAGCTATCCTGCCGGGACCAATGCCAGGGATATCTCTGGAAAAGGGCCTCTTCAGGGTGCCACACCTGTGGAGCAGTGTGGGGTGGTTCTGTATTCAAGCAAAAACTGCAAGAGTGATCTTTTCTCACAAGTACCTTGGCCATGCGCTATTCAGAATGTCTTGTTTGGGGTGTGCATGAAGCTTCTCCATTTGCACGAGGTCACAGCAGCGTGATCTCTCAGTGTGCAATCCTTCATTCTGTTAAGAATTCTCCAAGGCCAGAGCTTTGAAATGGTGGGCCATTGTCTGAATACACAGCTTTAGGGAAACCATGGGTGGGAAATATTTTCTCCTTCGCTGGTATTGCATCGGGGCTAAGGTTGGTACAAACTCAACTTCGGGGTAGCAAGACCATTGGTTCCCTCTCTTTCAGGCCAGCAGCCTGGCACCATTTGCAGGCTTGGAGGAATTCATCCACTTTCAGTTCCAGGGCAGGAAACCAGACTTTGAGTCTGAGGCAGCTTTTTGTTTTTGCAGACACTTGGTGGCCATGGTGTGCCAGGACGATTGCCCTTTCTTTTAGTTTGGTGGGGATCACCATGTGGGCTCCTCTCAGACGTTGGCCGTCCTCAGTGAAAGTTAGTTCATTCCTTACATTCCACAATTGTTCAAGTGCCGTCTTGGCTTCCTGGGTTCTGTTCCCAAGGTTTTTGAGTACCACCTTCCACTGACCTGACTCCATGGCCTCCTGTAAGAGTCGGAAGCATCCGTTGTGTCTTGACACAGATCTAAGCTCTTCAGCGTCCATGGATCTGGCGATGGTCCCTTCTGTGACTAGTCTCACATATCCTTCTGACTCTGTGACATCCTCCTGGGTGGCTTTGCTCTTCGCTTGCTGGAGTCGGGACAGGCAATCCGCAGCGTTATTTTGTCCAGGCCGGTACATGAGGTTAACGCATACTCCTGAAGAGCCAGCAGCCACTTCTCAATTTGTGGTGGTGAGTTGGCGCAGCAGCCCATCATGATAGGGAGCAGGGGTTTATGGTCCGTCACCACTGTGACCGGTTTTCCATAAATGTATACGTGGAAGTGACAACACCCCACAGAACCAGCTCTGCTGGCATATGCAATGGTGTATGGAGTGTCATCATGGTTGGCTTGCGTGAGGATGGCCGCTAGGCTAAATGGCCTCACATCAACAATGATCTCAGTGTCCTACCATCGGTCGAAGAAAGCTAGGTTGCATTCATCTGACATAGCTCCCTTCATATCATCGAAAGACTTCTGCTCCAAGGCTGTCCATCTCCACGCTGTGGATTGTTTTGTGAGGTTTCACAGGGGCTCAGAGAGCGTGCCTATGTTTTCAATGCAGCGTCCACAGTAGGTGACCATTCCTAAGAAAGTTTGAACTTCTGAAACTGACTCTGGTGCTTTGGCCTCCTGCCTTCTGTATGTCTCTTTCGTTTGCCAGATTGGCAGACAGCCCTCTCTCCTGGAAGATGAAACCAAAGAATTAAATTCTTCTTTTGGGAAACTCACACTTCTCACAATGAACAGTCAACCCCAGTGCTTGCATCCTGGTTAGTACTTTCTCCAGATGCTCCAGGTGCTAGCCTTCCGATCTAGCATGGCTCAGGATGTCATCGCCCACAGAGTTCCTGGCAATCCCGCCAGGACCCCACGTATGGCATTTTCAAAAACTTCAGCTGCTGATGAGATGCTGAAGTTGAGTTTCTTGTATCTATCAAGGCCAACGTGAGTTGTGAACGTGGTTATATATCAGCCGTTCTGGTGGAGCAAGAGTTGGTGATACCCCGAGCGGTGGTTAAGTTTGAACCAGCGTAGGTGTTAAGTGTCTTTCCCTTTGTATTGCCTTATTAGTCAGCCGCATGTCGACACAGATGCAAACACTGTTGAGCTGTTTTGGTTTTTGGGTGATGATTTTCGGGACATCCAGCGGGTGGCCCCTTCCACTCCCTCGATGATGTTGAGGTTGGCATGGTTTTGTCTCTACTTTGTCACAAAGATTTAAGGGCACCGGACAGTGTTTCAATGACACCGGCTGGATGGTGTCATCGATGTGGAGGCGGATTGGTTCTCCTGCCATGTGCCCTATGACTCTGAAAATGCTTTGGAACCTCGTAAGCAGTTTTTGAACATCTTCTAGGAAAACCCCATCCACAAACTGAATGAGTCTGAGGTCTTCAGCTGCAGTGCAGCCTAGTAGAGTCTGGGTGACTACTTTGGTCACGTAGAAATGGGCGCATGTGGAGATGTCACCATGCTGGACGGTGGCTGTAAAGGTGCCTTCTAGGGGTAGCTTGCTTGTGCTCCTGAAGGTGAATATGTGCTCCTTGGCCATTTGGAGTGGCGTAGGTCCCAACAGCTTACGGTATTGTTAGTCGGCCATGACACTGACAGATGCATCAGTGTCACGAAGTACAGGGACAGGGGTGTCTAGGATAGCCACTGAGCACCTGGGTTGGCGCCTTTCTCTGCCTCTGACCATGAGCCCGGCTGAGATAAAGTAGACATCTTCATCCCCCTGACTTTCTCCTGGTAGCTCCATTCTGGTGTCTACCGATGTGGTGTTGGCATGCTGGATTGTACGATCCAGTGGAGTACCTCTTGGATGCTATTTGCCCCTCGACACACTGACTGGGGCCGATGCTTTGCGCACGCTTGCGAAGTGGTTTTAGATTCCACACCTGGTGCAGGTGTACCCTTTGGCTGGGCAGTCTTTTTCATGGTGAAGGTCATACTCACACTGCTGGCTGGAGGCTGGGTGGATGAGTTCTGGTGCTTTTTTGTCGCTAGGCATTCCTTGTTCCTTGGCTCTTGGGGAGATGCTTTTCAACTGAACATACCTCCTCTAGCTTCATCAACTTCAGTGCTGACTCAATCTTCGAGGACCTGATGTCTGCCAGCTTGTGGGAATGTCGGCGCTCAAGGATTCTAGAAAGCATTATTCCAGGCTCGCAAAGGATTTGTCTCTGCAGTTTGACGGAGTGGCACCCAATGATAATTTGGAGCATCACCTCTTCCTCTTCGTTTACCCAGGCGCAGGTTGCTGCAAGCTGCCTCAGGCGACTGTGGTACGTGACTAGGCTTCTTTCATCACTCTTTTGATGGTAGTGCGCATGACACATTTCTCATAATCGGTGTTAACCATGGGAGCGTGGTAGTCTGAAAGCGCCTTTACAGCTGTGCGGTACGAGTCATCTGTGGGGCGCAGTGTCTTAAATAGCTTGTGAACCGCTGCGCCTGCTGAACATATCAGCGAACATTTCTTTGTTAGGACAACTTTCTCCCCTGTATCATTGAAATACATGTCCAGGTGGTCGTGCCACAACTCCCACCGTGGTGGTAGGTAGGCTGGTGGACCATCTATGTCGAATTCACAAAGGGGTGCGAGCGACCCACGCTGATGTGATGTGCCTCCTTGTGGCCGTCGCACAAGCGCACCAGTCTTTTCGACTGACATCTTCCCTGGGGGGTATGTCATCAGTCAGGTGGTGTAGGTGGACAAAGAGGGGCACACAGGCACTCCAGGCGTAGCCACATCCCTGATCTGGGATAGTGAGGCCTCTGTTTTTGTACAGTGGGAGCACAGGCACTCCAGAGGAGGGGGAGTTGCAATCCGCTTGTGGATGATAAAGGTGATACCACAGGGCTGGCGCACGAGCACGCTCTGGCGAGAGCCGCGCCCCACCCTCCTTTTGGGTTGCTCGTGTGTGGGTCTGGGGTGAATATGGGCAACCTGGATGAGTGTACGTACAGGCCTTGCCTGAGGTTTCCAAAAATTGGGGCAGGTGCCTCAGAATAAATATGTGAAGAGTGATGGCTGAAAGAAGGGCATAGAGCTTCTTACCGGCATTCACAGAACATGATATGCTTTTACGGCGGACTGAGTCTCAGCATGCAGCAGGAATTCAGACACTGTAGGCCGGCAGGGTTAGCAGGGGCGCGTCCTGGACAGACTCGTCACCATTGTTGTTGGGTCAGTGGGGGGGCCTGTGCTGCACAGCGTGGCGCGTAATGAGGACTCTCACACAGGTGTTAATCTCACATGTCCATGCTTCACTCAAAGAAAGCATGAAAAGCTGGGCCTCTTTATTCGCTCCTCGCATCGTGACGTGCAACGTCACAGCGTGCGGTCACATGACACAACACCCCCTACATCAACCTGTTGTGTCCCTGTGCATCCATCATGCTTTTACTTGGAAACAGCAGGCAGGGCATGTCCTATTCGCTGTACTAGAAACACAAACCATGTCATGCACTTCATTGTATCATTGTTCTCCTGGTTTTTTTAATGTACATCCTATAACCACAGAACGTGTAATACACTTGTGACTGCAACTAGAACCTAGATGCCTCAGGGCTTGATGTGCTGCTATAAATGTAAAAATAAATAAATAAATACATAAGATCCTGTAAATCCACATCGGTGGGTATAACCAAGTAATCTATTTGCTGACAGATTGCTATATAGCTTTGCAATTCTTCCAGGACAACATACTGTAAATAACCAGGGATGGCTGACCTTTCCTGCTCAGGTTAAATGCTCTACCATTAGCAAATCAAAAGCGCTGCTCCCTTAGTAGTACTGCAAAGGGCCATTTGGGTCCTCCACGCTCAGGTTCCCTCTGTGATTGGTGTGTAATTGCGCACAAGCAACACTCAATCTCTCAGCGTTAGGGCTTGTCGGAAAGATCGGTACTGGACGAGCAGCAAATGGCTGACGTCGGAGGCCTTGATTCATGGAAATCCGCTCCCACTTTAAATCAAAAGCATTCATTTCCCGGCGACGCTCCCGAATGCACCGTTCAAAGACATCATTATTTTGTTCAGAAGAGATATGAGAAGGGCTTTCCCCTTCAGAATGGGGTTATGCCACGTGCGGCTTTCCATCGCACACAGAAGCTGGCTCTGCCTTTGATCACATGTGGTAAAATGCAAAAAGGTCTTTTCAATTTTGTGCAAAATATCACTATAAATATTCTGCTGAAATCGTGCATTTAACATTAGATGGGAGTTTCCAACTTGATTACAGGCCTTGATGTAAAATTATTATGTTGCAACCTGTTTTTTCAATACAAACTACTTATCCACAGTTCATACACACTCATGACACAATTATATGCGGTCCAACAACTGGGTTATGTTTTGGCAATGGTTAAAGAAAATACTGAGGAACTGTGGGAAATAAGTTGTAGCTGTTTAATTACTGTCAAAATCAAAATTCTATGCATTGATAAAACGGATATTGGAAGAAGTTTGTTTTCTTGGCTGTCGAAACAAATGGCTGCTCCAAAAGCAGTCATAGTTGTTAGAAACCTGGGAATTGCACGAAAAGCGGCATTGAGTGACTCCTCGGGTGGAAGGACCCATGCCTAAAAGCACCAGACATCACTTCCCGGCGGCGAGAGAGATGTGGCACGGCGCAGGGCAACCTCTCGTGCATACATGTCCCCAATGGTCCACTCCAGGCTTTCATTCAGTAAGCTGGTTCATTTTGGCAAGTGGACTCTTCCTTAGCAAAAGCAGCACACAGATGAAAGGAAAGCTGAGGACTCAACCACTTTGCTCCAAAACCATCATAATTATGTTGTACTGTGTGAAAGGTTTCATGTAATCTGGAACTAAGCACACAAATAAATAATTATATGATAAACTACCAACCTGGACGCAAGATAATCTGGAAATATAAACCATACCTAGAATTTAGTTTGGTGGCTAGTAGTTCACATAATTATTAAAGCCACTTCTGATTTATAACATAGCTTGCTATGGGAGGCTATGTGGATTTCAGGCACCTGCCTGTCTGCATTCCAGTGAATGGAACAAAAGGCAGGATGCATGCATCTGTTGACTCCCTAAGAGGAAAGGCAACATCTACCTTCCCAGGCCTGGGATCTCCCAGCTGGAGATGGCCTGAGAGCCTGGCATCAAAGGGGCAATCCCATAACAAAGGCCTGCTCACACTAGAGGGCTGTGCCTGCAGTCTAAGAAAGGGACGGATTTAGTAGAGTCAGAGATCACAAGTGGTTTTGATGGAGGATTCCTCTGTCTTTTCTGTTGGAATTTTCTCTCTTTCCTTTCCCCTCCACTTCTTGTGGAACTGAGGACCCCGGATGTGACATTAGGAGACAAGGGTTACCTGTCAAAAGGACAGGGATTGGACTGAAAGCAGGATTGCTTTTATCCAAATAGCTGTGGGCTTTTGCCCATAAAAGAATGTTTCTCCTACTCCTGCTTTGATTCATTCCTGAACATCAAGAAGAATTTATTTGGACCTCTTTTTGGATAGTTGATCCTTCCAAAGCCCTAAGCCACTGAGGTGAACAAAGAGTTCTCCAAGGCAGAGGCAATCTGTGCTCTTTATCCAATGTTGGGAGTTACTTTTCTGAGAACAAAGTCCTTCTACTCTACTTGCAAGCCTCCCTAGGATGGCTGGTGTTGGGATGCAAGTGCAATGTCCCAACCGTGAAAAGAGTTTTACACTGTGCAAATTGTATTAGTAAGACATGCTGGTCATTCAAGGGGTAATTCATAGAATTCAGCGCACAAGTGGCGCACGCAGCTGGCGCACAGTGTGTGCGTGCGGCTGCCTGCGCCAGCCGCGTGCACCAAAATCCATTTCCGCGCACAGCGTATTCATGGATTTTAACATCCATAACCAGCCGTGGCGCAGAGTGGCGCATCGACCCTGCAGCAGTGCCAGTTACGCCCCCAAGCCCTCCCCGTGCGCCATGAACAGTGCACAAATCCCGTACATGGCGCACAGGCCAGTGGACCAGCATACAGCCCCCCAACCACAAAAACGTCTGTAAAATGCCCCGCGCACCCCTCCGAATACATGTACCCCGCTGCGTGGGGAGAATCAAACGCGATAGGCCCTTTGCGAGCGGGGTACGTGTATTCCAGGGGTGCGCGGGAGGTTTTACACGTGATTGGCCCTGTGCGAGCGGGGTACATGTATTTCGGGGGTGCGCGGGAAGTCTTACACGCGATTGGCCTTGTGCGAGCGGGGTACGTGTATTTAGGGGGCACGCGGGAAGTTTTACATGCGATTGGCCTTGTGCGAGCAGGGTACGTGTATTTCGGGGGTGCGCGGGAAGTTTTACACGCGATTGGCCTTGTGCGAGCGGGGTACGTATATTTCGGGGGTGCACGGGAAGTTTTACACACGATTGGCCCTGTGCGAGTGGGGTACGTGTATTTTGGGGGTGCGTGGGAAGTCTCACACGCGATTGGCCTTGTGCGAGCGGGGTACGTGTATTTTGGGGGTGCGCGGGAAGTTTTACACGCGATTGGCCTTGTGCGAGAAAGGTGTGTATATTACGGGGGGGCGCGGGAAGTCTTACACGCGATTGGCCTTGTGCGAGTGGGGTACGTGTATTTCGGTGATGTGCGGGAAGTTTTACATGCGATTGGCCCTGTGCGAGCGGGGTACGTGTATTTTGGAGGTGCGCGGGAAGTCTTACACGCGATTGGCCTTGTGCGAGCGGGGTACGTGTATTTTGGGGGTGTGCGGGAAGTCTTACACGCGATTGGCCTTGTGTGAGCGGGGTACGTGTATTTCAGGGGTGTGCGGGAAGTTTTACATGCGATTGGCCCTGTGCGAGCGGGGTACGTGTATTTCGGGGGTGTGCGGGAAGTCTTACACGCGATTGGCCTTGTGCGAGCGGGGTATGTGTATTTTGGGGGTGCGCGGGAAGTTTCACGCGTGATTGGCCCTGTGCGAGCGGGGTACGTGTATTACAGGGGTGCCCCAACGAATTGGCAGTGTGTGTCCTCCCAGGTGTGCACTCTCCTCACTCCCCAGGGCCTGCAGGCAGACCACAACACAGGGGAACACACTGCACCCCTGGCCATGCCCCACAGGCTGCCCATCCCCCCTGGCGAAACCCCCCAGCCAGCCCACATGTCACCACGCACAAGTGAGCACTGACACATGTCCCCCAGCACCCCATCCACCCAGCATTGACGGGCACCTGCCAGCAGGCCCCAACTCATGTCCTCCAGCACCCCCACCCCCCCAGCATTGATGTGCACCTGCCAGCAGGCCCCGACTCATGTCCCCCAGCACCCCCACGCCACCAGCATTGACGGGCACCTGCCAGCAGGCCTGACTCATGTCCACCAGCACCCCGACTCATGTCCCCCAGCACCCCCACACCCCCAGCATTGACAGGCACCTGCCAGCAGGCCCGACACATGTCCCCAGCACCCCCAACCCCCCAGCATTGACGGGCACCTGTCAGCAGGCCCCGACTCATGTCCTCCAGCACCCCCATCCACCCAGCATTGACTGGCACCTGCCAGCAGGCCGCGACTCATGTCCCCCAGCACCCCCACTCCCCCAGCATTGATGGGCACCTGCAAGCAGGCCCTGCTCATGTCCCCCAGCACCCCCATCCAGCTTGCATTGACGGGCACCTGCCAGCAGGCCTGACTCATGTCCCCAGCCCCCCCCAGCATTGACGGGCACCTGCCAGCAGGCCCTGACTCATGTCCCCCAGCACCCCCATCCACCCAGCATTGATGGGCACCTGCCAGCAGGCCCCGACTCATGTCCCCCAGCACCCCCACCCCCCCAGAATTGAGGGTCAGGGCCTGACTCATGTCCCCCAACACCCCCACCCCCCCAGCATTGACGGGCACCTGCCAGCAGGCCCCGACTCATGTTCCCCAGCACCTCCACACCCCCAGCATTGACGGGCACCTGCCAGCAGGCCCCGACTCATGTCCGTCAGCAACCCCATCCACCCAGCATTGACGGGCACCTGCCAGCAGGCCCCGACTCAGGTCCCACCCAACATGTCATAAAGATGCACATTCATGGGCCTCATGTCCACCAAAATCCCACTGCACGCCACCCTAGTCTTTAGACACAATCAAGTTTCCCATCCACCCCACACTGAAAGGCCTATTACTTGTCACTAACCAAAAGTCAAATATGCACATCAACACATGTCCGTCACACACACACACTGGGTGCGAGTGATTGTGTAAACCCATATTGTGACATGCAGTAAACCATAGAGCAAATACCACACATGGAAGTAAGAAATCAAAATGTATTGTGCACAAAAATAATAAAAATGATTCAAAGCATGTAAATAATCATAAACAAGAAAAAAGGCATGTTAAAAAAAAATAATATTAATGATGACACAATCCAAATGAATCCAAAATAAAGTTTGCCAAAAATCCTTGTCCACCAAAGTAAATCCAAAGGAAACAAAATCCAAAAATCCATTGATCCATGGTGAGGGTAAATGATGTAAGAAAAAAAATCCACTGTCCAACTATGTACAAATATTGCAACAAGGGTCCATGAGCCCAACAAATCAAATGAAACCTATATACAAAACCCTACCTAATTTACAACTATGTACAAAAACGTGGGGCATTGTCCAAGCGTCTCAAAATAAAAAAAAAAGAAAGGAAACCTATCACTAACTAACTATATACAATGGCGGCGGGCAAGTCCTGCGGCTCACTCTGTGATGCTGTGGGCCAGGGCATCATCGAACTCCATGTCTATCTCCTGGAGGCGGGACTCTGTCCTGGCCCAGAGGTCTCATAGGGATGCATTCATGGCCTGTTCCAACTCCCTGCGAGTTGCCTCGAGGCACTCAGCCCACCACAACACCCATCGCATGGAGAACTCCACCCTGACCATGGTGAGCTGCGCCTCTTCCGCCCGCCGCTGCTCCGCATCTATCCACTGGCCCAACCGCAGCCACACAGAACACACTCCCATTCCAGGGTTTGCCTGCCCTCTGGCCGATGCCTGCCCCTCTGATGTGATGGCCCCAAGCCATCATCGCTCCCACCTAAAGCCTGCTGCTGCTGCTGTCCATGTGCCCTGTCCGATGATGCCTGCACATCCTCCATCTGCTGGTCTCCAGTTGTTGGGGTGTCCACCCCTGCTGGACCACCGACTCCCAACTGTGGCAGGGATGGGATCTCCACCAAGCTGGCTGTGTTGGTCAGGCCAGGTCCACAGGGGGCCCTGGTGGAATCTGGGCCGGAAGACGGCAGGGAGAACGACTGGCGCATAGTCTCCACAGAGGAGGAGAGGTCCGCCAGAGTGCGCGACACATGTAGGAACCCACCGACCATGGCCCCTCCCAACTGTGCCACGTTGCCACGCAGCTCTTCGAGATGGCGTGCATGGTCCCCCCAGGATGGGTGGTGCAGTCACAGGGTCAAGGCCACCGACATGCACAGGCCCCTCTGCGGGCGACCTGTGCTGCCTCCTGACCCTGGCCCTGGACTGCACCACTTACACCAGTGGTACTACCCCCAACAGGCCCCATGTGCGGCTCAGTAGCGGGCTCCTCCTCCTCTGTGCAGACCACCAACCTAGATGTCTCTGCACCATCTTCCGCCATACGTGGCACCAGTCCCCTCCCTCCCGGATGATGGCAATATCTGGGAGGGTGTCTGGGCCTTGTGTCGCTGCCCGGTGGAGGCATCCCCGCTGCTTAGCTCCACAGCGCCATCTCTGCCCTCTTCTTCACTCGACGCTGCATAGAGGGAGACATAGAACACAAGCATCAGGGCACTGCACAATAGTCCCCTAGACAGGAAGCAATAACACATAAGTGGCACTGTCAAACGTCACTTCCATCCTGTCCCTCCACAACACATGGGTCAATGCAGGCAACACACATGCAGAAACAGGCACGGTGCATGCAATCAACATCAGCATCCATGTACAAAGACCTCTATTAAGATAAATGTTGCCTTAAAACTCACATGCATCATGGCTCATACTGATCCCATGCACACACATCACCGGAGGGTCATGCATCATGGCTCGTACACCACAGACACAGTGGATACAACGGTGACCAGACTGCATGAGTGAATCTACACATCGTCAAGGACATGTGTCATGCATCCATGGCGTTTCAAAGTCACACACACGCTTCTCAGACACACAGATACCCACACCATACATGTACATGAGAGCAGCACCCATCTCTCACCCCCCACTCATGTCCAAGTACAGGGACTGGCATGCATTCATGTGTGCATTCTGCATGCAGCTCCCCATGTCTCATTGGAACACATGCACCATCCATGTGGTTCACGCATTACTGGTCTCACATGCATTACCATGATGTCCCGGTGCACACACATCCATACATGGCCTATGTTACGCATACAGGCAAGTAGCTGACTACCAGCACACTGCAAAATGCCCTGTTTCACACAGCAATGCATGGCCACTTACCGCTCGACTCCAGACGGGTCTTCCTCCGAAGGATCTGGGCCTGGAGCGCTGCGCTTATGCGTTCCAGGACCCTCATCTGGATGTTGCTCAGGTGGACCCGGCACCCCTCTGCATCCTCTGCCTTCACGAGGTGCCGGGCCTTGTTGAGGGTCCTGGACCTGAGGTCCTCCCAGCACTTCCGGACGTGCTTGATGTCGCGGGTTGCCACCCCCTCTGCGTTGATGGCAACCATGGTGTCCTCCCAGATCCTCTCCCATCCTTCCTTGTTGGCACGTGATGGTGTGAAGAGGGCATCATAATGCCCCAGGACATGCTCCACCAGGACACCAACTTCCTTCTCACTGAAGCTGGTGGCCCTCTGCCTCTCTGGCTGGGGGTCGCCAGTGGTCTCGGATGGTGTTTGCCCTGACATGATGACCCCTGAGGCAGGTGTGGGTGGGCAACTGGGGCTGGGCTGTGGAGCGATGGTATCCCAGTCAGGAGTCTTCTGTTCCAGCAGGGGTGGACACAGCAACTGGATCCCTGCAGATGGCTGACATGCAGGCACCAAATAGCAGGGCCCGTGGGCAGCAGGCAGGCAGCAGCAGATGGCAGGTGGGAGCATGCTTGGGGCTCTTGGGGGCAGGAAAATGGCCTTTTGGGCAGGAGCGTGGTCTTCCATGTGTTTTCGCATGGCCAGCTTGATACGGAGTGATTTGGCACGTGAAAAAAGTGCACGTCAGCGCGTAATTCGAGGAAAGGCCCTTAGCACGTAAGCACATCTGTGACATTACGCGCGCAGGCGTTTCCCTCGTGACGGGTGCATCGTGATTCAGCACGTGAAAAAACAGCAGTCCGCGTGTTAATGCGTGTAATCCGAGGAAAGGGCCTAAACGCGTAAGTGACGTGACGCGTGTGGGCGTTTCCCTCAGCACGGGTTAAAGGTGAGCGGGTCTGGGCAGTTCGCTGTATGTGCCTTTCGTGGAGACCAACGTGTGCGTTGCTACTTCGTGTTGTTTCGTGCACCATCACTACTTCACAGCTATCAAGGACGTATCTCTTCTTTTGGCGGGGGTATTGGCGACTCACCGCGAGTCTGGCGGTGAGTCGCGCTGCTATTTTTCCCACTGCTGGTGCTCCTGTGTATCGCATACCCGTTTTCGAGGTCCTAGTAGCCTGCGTGTCCCACGCATATGTGTTTTTCATGTCCCTGGGTGCCAACGCGTACTGCGGGAGGTTAATTCCACACACGTGGGCTACTGGGGTGCGTGCATGGTTTTACTGCACTTTTGGGGTGCCTGAGCATTGCGTGACCCGTCAATTCATCACCGGGGTCACATACAGCCTTGCAGGTGCAGGGGTGCTTATAACATCTTGTATCCCACCCTTTTCACCCCAATTGCCCAGGACAATTGTGGTGTACATCTCCCATTGGCACTTCTCCATCTGTGCCGGCACTACTCCATCTGTGTCATGGTTGGGAGGCCACCAAAGGTGAGGGGCGTCTCATTTGGGCATACTCCTCATGGCAGGCATGGTCAGGGACGTGGCCGGGGTGACCAAGGAGTAGGGGGACTCCAGGGTGTCCAGGGTGGCCGCAGAGGGGGAAGAGGCAGGGGTGTGCCACTTGAGCACAATGATATGCCATGTGTTGGTGCAGTCATGCCACCACCCCCTGCGGCTCCGGGTGATGCAGTCCTTGCATCTGGCACTGGCACCCGTGTGACCCGGCAGTCCATTTCATTGACTGCCACGGGCCCAAGGGTAGTGGTAGCTGCAGGTGAAGCTGTGAACACCACCGCCCAGGCTCAGGGTCTGCCAGGGCAGGCTGCTTTAGCACTTGAAGAGTCCCTGGAAGATTTCCATCAGGTTAGGAGGAACATCGTAGGTGCATGCAGGGCTGCCCTGACCAAGACACACGTCCCTGGGGCAGCAATGTCATCTGCTGCCCCGACCAGCCGGGTGTTGGCAAGTGCAGGGGCAGATGCAGCCAACAACACCCCGGTTGTGAGTCTACCAACCAGGACAGTCGCGGTCAATGGGCCTCATTACGACCCAGGCGGTAAGTTACCGCCTGGGTCGTACCCTTACCACCATGGTGTAAACTACATTTACACCATGGTGGATGGCGGATTTACCGCCCCATTCCAAGGTGAGTGGGGCGGTAAATCCCCATTTCCCATTTTACCCTTCCCCATTTCCATTATTGCCCCATAGGGCATAATGGGAGTGGGGAAGGCGCTAATTACGCCACCGTAAATTACGGTGGCGTAATTAGCACCATGGTCCCTTAGCACCATGGATTTTAACGCCTGCAAAAAGCAGGCGTTAAACTCACCATGGCGCAAAGGGACCTCGGAATCAGGCGTTAAGGGTCGGCGCCGTTTACGGCGCCGTTAACCCCTTAACGCCTGATTCGTAATGAGGCCTAATGACCCTATCACAGCGGATGTTGCTGCGCAGGGTCCATTCCAGGGCACCCAGCAGCCACTGACGTAAGTCAGGCCTTCGGTCATCCTTCAACCTGCCACTCCCTTGGTTCAATCCACCGGTCCCACTGGCCATACTGATCAGGGCAGCATTCGCCAGCCAGGGTCCGCGCCACCATCCAAGAGGAGAAAGTTTGCATCTGCAGCACAGACTGGGACCCCAGACACAGCCACGGCCTCCTGCACATCAAGGAAGAAGCCTTTCTGCAAGCAGGAACTGGACTCCCTTGTGGACTACGTGCAGGCCCACAGACGTGACATGCTAGCGGGGCTGAATTGTCAAACTACGGCCGCCCATCGGAATACCTACTGGAAGCATGTCGTGGATAATGTGAGTGCATTCGGCCATGAGGTGCGCACAGCTGCCGAGTGCAAAAAGCGGTGGAATGACCTCAAACGCAGCACTAAGGCCAAGCGTGCCTCTAATTACAGCATGACTCTGGTGACTGGCGGTGGGCCACCACCTGAGGAAGATGACCTCACTCCGCACGAGGCACTCGTTGCGGAGTTCATACCACAAGAAATGGTTGAAGCAGTGGGAGAGATGCTGGACTTTGATGCCCAGTCCAGTGAGTGTTGTTGTGTGTATGTCCAGCCCATGTGTGTTTGCCTGTGTGATATGTTGTGCTTGACTGCCACTACATGCTATGTGTACATGGTTCTCATGTGCTAGTCATGCAATACTTCACTGATGCGTGCTTGCTGTGCAGGATGGTGGACATGTAGAGCAGACGGGGACTGTCCTCATAACACACTTGCACCCTACTCACATGTTAGTCTCCCAGATGCCCCTCCGGTCCATGTTCCTGCTCTCTGGCCCTTCTGCATGTAGCCAGAGGTGGTTTTCCTCTCAGCACTGGGACTATGTCATTGCATGACTGACGTGCATGTGTCCTTTGCCTGTATGCGCGTACTCCACGTAGACATGCCCCCTTATCCCTCCACCCCCCCTGCACCCCAATTACACCATTGCACTGTTGTGCATCATTGTGGCGTACTGAAAAGTCATGTTCAAGCCTCCTGTGTACATGCTAACTTACACCAGCCAACCTGCCAGACACATGCAGTGGGGTACATTCTCTGCCCTTCATGCAGGGTGTATCACTTGGACTGTGCAGATGGCAGATGCTCCGCAGGGACATGAGTGCCCATTCATGCTCCATGTGCATTCCATGCATGCCCCGATGTGTCCTTGCCTGGATGATCATTGTAGTATGTGTTTTGTATGAGCAACATTTCATGGGATTTCTTCAGCCATCCCATGCCCACTCTGGCCCTGTCCTGCATCACACACATGTTTAGGGTGTCACAGTCTGTGTGGAGCACAGTCCTCCCCCAGTTTCAGGTCCACTGACTCTGTCCAACTGGTGTAGTGGCTTTTGCACACTTGGGTGTACTACTGAGGGCTTGTCATGTGTCCTGCTTACTGTCCCATCATCATCTGCTGTGTTGTCAGTTGACTCAGATGATGCCATTGATGCTAGTCAACACTGTCTGCCAATACACAGGTCTCCGGTCAGCCTTTTGCTACCAATCAAGGCATCCCTGCATTTTCACTGAGGGGGGGGGTTTGCTTGTAGCCATGCAACCCATTGCATGCACATTGCACGTGATGCCTGAACTGGCCCTTCCACTGGCTTCACAATTTTTGATACACATCATGAAGTACTTGTTCATGTAGATAGTGAGTAATGTACACATGTTCTGCACTGCATCAACCCGCTTCTGAGCCATGTAACACCGTTCTACATGCCTACTCACTGATGCAATGTCAAATTGACCAGGCATTCATGGCAGGTTCTCTTTTGTGTGTGACATGTCTGCTTCATGTGTTGGCTGTCTGTGTGATGTCTATGTGTATGTGTGTCATGTGCTTCTAACATGTGTACTAATGTTTTTTTCTCTCCACTTTTCAGATGATGACTCAATGGAGCCAGAGGATGGTGTTGTCATGCCAGGCACAGGGTTGTTATCACAGCCACAACCCGGCACAAGTGGGGGTCATGGGGTGGTACACCACGAGAACCCACGTGTGCTTCAGACCATCTTGTCTTTGGCTGGCAATTAGTCCAGCCCAGATGACCACTCTGACAGCCATGTCGAGTTGGATGTGCATCAGGTCCATACGTCAGGGGTGAGTGATTCTGATGTGGACACTCCTCTGTCCGCGACACCTGCACTGAGGGGCCAGACAGTGGTGGGACCTCTGCCTGTGGTGGATCGGGTCGCAGGGTCACCCTCCACACCAGTAACTGATGTGCCCGGGCCATCACGTAGACGGGGGCATGTAGTCATGCAGCCGTGGGTGGTGCCAACCCAATGAGGACAGGCGGTCCTTTGGTCCCGCAGGTGTCAAGCCCAGCAACGTATACTGAGTGGGAGCAAGACATGACTGCCAATTCAGAACATCAGGGGGCAGCACTTGATAACATCGCTGCGAGCATGGAACGTGTGGCCCAATCCGTGTTCCCCCCTGCTAAGCAGGTGCTTCTCCAGCGGCAGGCAGCGCAGTCCACGGCCCGCTCGATCAGGCTGGACATGGCGGCCTCAGACAGGCACGCCAGGCTGAAATGTTGTCTCTGCGTCAAGCAATTGCTGCTCACGTAGAGGCACACATGAAGGCCATGGAGGGTGAGTATGCTTCCCTCTGATCCACTCTGGGTGTCCTCTTGATGTCCCAGAGGGAGCGGTCAGAGGAGAGGTTTGAGCAGCTTGCACGTACCATCTCGGCTGAGCTACGTGCTTGCCGGGAGACGCATCAGTTGTCCAGCCAGACCACACAGGAAGAAACTCTGTGTTACACATGTTACCTTGCAAGAGGAAGCACGTGTATCACGGGAGGTTCTGCATGCAGACCTGCGTGTCATTGCCGCACAGAACCAGGCTCACCCGTCCGACGAGGGGCAAGCTGCGCCTAGGTGTGGTCAGGCTCCTGTGCCACGTCGTCCTTTACAGGATGAGGCAGACTCGGACGACGAATTATCTTCCACACAGGTCGTGGTGTGCAGGCGTTGAGCCCATGGAGGTTTTTTTTTGTCTCAACATCATTGCATGTGGGTTTTGAGGTTCACGCTGTACCTCCCCCCTCCTGGGTGCCTCCCCACCCCCCCGGTCGTATGTGGCTATTTTTGATTTTTGATTTTAGTTTAGTTAGTTAATATTGACTATTTGATAGTTATTTTAATTAGGTTATGTAGGTTGTTCATTGTTAGTTTAATTAGTTAATATAGTTAAATATTGTTTGTCTATTGTGCATTCATGTGACAGTGTGGTGCTTTGTGGCTTTTGAAGGCCTCCACTGTCTGTTCCAGCTGGGCCCTTCAAGCTTGTCTTGTGTATGTGTTTGCAGCTTGGGGTCCTGACTCACATAGGCCACTCCTGCTTCCCTTCTCCATGGGTTCACTAGGATGGTTCGGTGTTATAAAATATTACACTAGGGCTTTGGACTTTCCTCATAACTGTGGCCTGTCTGCTGCTGTACTACTTGTGTTAACACCCCTAGTGGGGATTTGTTGTGTTTTATCCACCCCATGTGTGTGATCAATTTGGGTGAGTACGTGATTGATGTCTCCATTAATTGATGTGGATTGTGATATATGTTCTTTTCTTGCCTGTATATGTGCTTGATGCACTTCATGCTGTAGACAGTAGCCTGCACCCTTGGCCTGTGAAAGTGACACTGATGGTGGGAGGAGTTTCGATGTAGGTCTGTGACCTGGACCAGTGACAACCACCATGAAGGCACACACAGGGAACTTTCATGTCTTATTAATTTATGTTATGCCCTTTCTGCAGGAAGTTGAGCCTCCAGACTACCTTTGCCAGCAGACACAGGGACGACTTATCGAGAAAACTGGGCACATTCGGTGGTGCAGACGTGTGGATGTGTGCGCAAGCAGAGGCACAGGGCTTGTGCAAAGACGTCCAACAGAAGCAGACGTGTTTCTAGCCAAGGTGAGCAGCACAAGGGCCGACACCGCAGCGAACCTTCCACCAGGCCACTTGCACATGCATGCTAAGTAGCACCATTGCTGGAGAAGCACACACTACAGCTGGCATGCGTTGAGGGCCAAATGCCAAGTGGCTTTACAAGTTGTCAGGAGCACATGCAGGGGCCATCAAACATATCCTGGAGTACCCCCTGCTCCATTGAAGCCTAGTTATTAGGGTAGTAGCATTCCTAGCCAGATACTGATACAACGCACAGGGACACCAGCGAGGCACAGACTCGTGGGCAGTGCATGCCATTTGAATGTGCTAATTGCCAGGTGCACTACCTATTGAAATATGCAGCTGCCAGAACACAACTTGTACTGAAATTGCACCTTGCTATACGCGTCTAGCAGCTCACCCAGGGACCATTGTATCATGTGTGATTCTTGACCCATTGGTCTTCCATTTCCCGCACGGTCACATGCGCCTGCCTTACTGCATTGACAGTGTATGAACCATTGGTGGGCCAAGCTAACGTATGGGTACAAAGCAGCAGACAGGGGTGTTTGTTTGTGGAGAAGTCACTTACATGGGGGCATGGATGGGGTTGTGTGTGTGTGTTGTCATCACACATTCAGATTAGTAACTCATGCTCTCTTTGCAGCATTGAAGTGCTCCTGTTACCGGACCTGAGAGTGCGCAGGCAGGAGGCCAGCACTCACCCCAGAGATAAGTCTCTCTTTGGCTTGCATTTGACTATTTTGGTACAATGTGCATGATGAACATGTTTTCTCAAATTGAGTATGTGTTTTGTGAATAGTTGTATTTTGCCTACTTTCCCTTGCAAATCCACATCCACTCTCCTGCCCCTCTTTCTGGTTCTCCTGATTACCAATGCCTGTCCATGCTACATATCCCTGACCCTCCTTCCCCGCCGGGGTCTCGGAGGCCTGTGTAAGTTTGACCTTGCAAGCGCACAGATCACGGAGGGGGTGGTTGGTTCGTGCCACTCCTGCACCTGGACACCAGAGCTGTGACAGTACCCATCAGTTGTTGCATCATCATTGTATGTTATGTACCGTAGATGGTACCCATCCTGTTGGACCATTGTTCAACTGTGCTACCTTGGTTGTTCTATCATTGTGCTTGTACATGTGCTTTGACATTTCCTGCTACTTCAAGTCATCTACTGGAGACTCTTCCTGGGTTTTCTGGTGCATACAGGCTTTTCCCCTGGTTTGGGGGTTCGGCTACTTGGAGTTCTCTGCGATTTGGCATTTTTACCAGTCAAGGTGGCCTCTGAGGGGGCTGGACCCCATTTACACGCAAGCTGGAACATGGAGACCAAGGGGTAGGGTGATCCTGTAGCCAGGTAGACTTGAAGGAAGAAGGCTACATGCCCCAGAGACAGTTGTTCAGAAGGTCAAGGTGATGTGTAAGGGAGGGGCTTTTGTTGTTGGACAGTTGGCTTGGCCTACAGTGTCTTGGGCACTCTGACATTGTAATTGTGGGGTACTAAGTACATGATGTGTTGTGCTGGTCAATGCCTGTTCCTGTGTTGTGTTTAATTTTCAGGTGTCAGGGTATGAAAACAGAATCAAAATATCGAGGCTGAGTACCCCAAAAGGAAATACACCGAACACAGGTTACAAAGGAACATACAAAGTACTTTATTCTATACTGAATCCAGTTACAAAAACAGAACAAAATCAGATAGCTATCGGCCCTCAGTACAACACAACAAACTCCAGCGTGGTTCAGAGTGTTCAGTGAGAGACGTTGTATATTAGAATGCATTCGCTTTTTATACACTTGGTGGGCACGATGTCCAGCCCCACTGCAGGTTAATATTCCATGTAATACATCACCGATCTAGGGTTCTTGCCAAGTCTCGAACAACTGCATATAACTGGTTTGCCTTTAATACATGTATCAACAAGCCTATGCAATAACTGTGTATTCTAAGATTTTTCCATGCAGGCCTTCTCAAACATTAATACAATGTAGTAAAACAAGTGTTCTACGTTCAGTATTTGAATACATTGTTTCAACATATGCTCGTGGATTAGTTTCAGTGCACGAGTAATCCTTTTACACACAGCTCAACGAAGGACAAGGTCTCAGTTCACGACCTCAACAAGCGGCCTGCAGGCAAGTTACATATTAGCTATGTACAGAGGTCAGGACGGCCTGACATCGTCCACCATTTTAACTCACAGGGTGACTTTTACAAAGCAAATCCTAAAATGGCGGATTGGCCTAAAATGGCGGCTTACATTGATTTAAGGTCAGGACCTTGCAACACGGATTCTCTCGCAAGCGACTTTCGAGCAGCTTGGCATAGGCCAATATACATATATTTATTGCAATAGAAGGCACAATGTCATTTCTCTTTTGACAAGGGGATTGGTGTGGTTTGACATGCCGGGGTGTTCACGTGTGCAATGTTCACATGTGATGTGTACAGGACACTGAGGGTCACTTGATTTCACATGCATATATTGAGTGCATGTCCCTAATGACACACACAGTTGCACAATGACCCACCACACGTACAACCACACTTCCATGGCCACAGGTGCACACAGATTGCATTCTCGGGCCCGCTGTGTCCCTGCAGCACATGATCTATTACCATTTGGATGTCCTGTACTTGCGTCATTTGGTTATTGATTTGATTTGTCATTTTCATGTGATGCTCAAGGTGTATCTGCAACACAATGGCTGCTCAATGTGCTGTGTGCTGAGCAGTGTGTTGTAGGAGACACACACAGCACACGGGTTCGGGAGTAGGGATTTTGGCTTGCCCAATGTGCATGTGAACAGGCATTCAGTGTTGTGTTCATGGTAGGACTGGTGGATAGCATTTGTGTATGGCTTGGTATGTGTGGGAGGCTGTTGGTCAGTCATTTCATCTGATTCCATGTCAGGCGTCATTGTCTTGGGACACTTTCCATTTATCACATGTCACTTCATATCTTATTGGTAATGAGTTGGGCTTTTGCTATTGCATGCCATGTCATGTTGTGGCAGACAAGGGTGATGTGGGTTGGGAGGGTTTGGGTGACATACCAGGGATTGTCATGGCCTGTTTTTGGGGGGGGGGGGGTGATACACACCTTGCATGTGTTCCTTTTTTGGTCACACAGGATTGATTATGTTTAAGTAGCTAGGGATGCACACAATGTAGCACTTCCGTGGCAACATTCTCAGGGTGGTAAGGTTGTGACAGTTGACTGTCTCTTTGTCATCATCGATTGTCACCTGGTATGTACCAGGCCTGTGTGCACTCCGCAGGGGTGGGAGTTTAGGTGAAGAATGTGGCCACAAACTGGGTCCAGGCTGCCTCACCACGTGCCCTGTCCCCTCCCATGGGCAGTGCCTGTGCCTGTGGTTGGGGATGTGGGGGCACCACCATGTCCACCGGTACCTCCTGCCGTGTTGCAACATTGTGCAGGACACATGCTGCCACAATGATCCTGCACACTACTGGGGGTGCATATAGTAGCTGCCCACCAGAGCGGTCAAGGGAGCGGAAGCGTGACTTGAGCACTCCGAATGTGCGCTCCACTATGCCCCTGGTTGTAATATGGGCATCATTGTATCTTACCTGTGGTGGGGTGGTGGGGTTCCGGATTGGCGTCATCATGTGGTTGCTCAGAGGGTAGGCAATGTACCCTGGGGAGGTGATAATAGTTGTGATTATTAGGGTTTTGGTATTTGTCTGTGTGTGACATGCATGCATGGTCACAGGCATTTGTACTCACCTAGGAGCCATGTGTCACCATGCTGCCCAGCTTCCAAGGCCCGGCTCAGGATGGACATTCTGTATATGAAACTGTCATGGCTGGAGCCAGGTTATTTTGCATAGACAGAGGTGATGATTCCTTAAGCATCGCATACAACCTGCATGTTGATGGAATCCCAGTGCTTGTGGTTCCGATAGATTTGCTCAGTGGCCCTAGGTGGACGTAGGGCCACATGGGTGCAATATATGGCACCGAGCACTTTGGGGAAGTGTGCCACCCTGTAAAAGTCCTGGACCACGGCCTGCCTTTCTGCGGGTGTTCTGGGCATGTATATGTGCCTGCGGACTGATGGGCATGCAGTGATGATTGCCAACACCTGGTGTAGGCAGCGTGACTGCGTGGCCTGTGAGACTCCCCACTATGGCAGTTGTCCGCTGAAATGACCCAGTGGCCAAAAAATGCAGGACATTGAGCACCTTCTTCAAGGGGCTCAATGCTTGGGAGCACAGGGTGGGTGATGTAAGGTCATCTTCCCACTCCCTGACGAGGTCTAGGATGATATGAGGTGGAAACCTATACCTGCCATAGACATGGTCGTCAGGCATCCCAAAAAGGCTGGTCCGTGGAAAAAAAATGCGGGCCCTGGCTATTCTCCTCCTCCTGCGGTGTCCCATGATCAGTGCTGTGACAAATGGGGCATTCATCGTAGCTGTATATACGTGTTTGTTGTTTGCGCACACTTTTATATTGTGCACGGGGACGCTTCACCTGCCTTCATGTGGCGGACGTATTGACGCCTATGCACGTCTTTTGCCGTGCGCGGGTTTCCCGTATTCAAATCCATGAATACGGGTTGTTCGCGTGCGTGTGGGCGTTCCATGTATTTCCCTGCAGTACTTCCCCTGTTACTCCTTCTTTTTCACGCGTTGGTCCCCATTCCGCCTGTTAGGCCCTGTGTCCCTCCCCCTTTTTGGTGTATGCGCGGACGTTGTGTGCTTTCCCTATGTGCGTCGCGCACAGCATTCTGGATGTTGCAATGACGTGTGCGCCGTGTGCACCACGCAGAGGTTTGGGACACATCCCGAGGAAAACACGCGCAGGGACTTCCATGAATCACACACGTGCGCCTGTTTTTTCACGCTTGCACCAGCTTGCGCCTGCTTGCGCCATTATTTTCGGCGCACATTTATTCCATGAATCAGCCCCTTAGTGTCAGTATTTTGCAACATTGTTTGGCAGTTCTGCACACATCTTATTTGTAGTTCATTCACTCACTTTGGAGAGCACCATAGAACAACAATATAATAACATTTCTCATCATGCCTACAAGTTAGAGCAAGGGCATGGTTAATATAATTTTTAGCTACTGGTAGTGATTGATGATGTGCTTTGGTTGTATTAAGAAGATATTAAAATATGCGGTTTCATTTTATATCCAGGAAAGCTTGTGGAAGCGGGTGAAAAGGTAGCTGAAGTGTCCAGCAATGAGATGGGTAAGAGTTGTGTTGTAGTAACATGAGAGCTGTGTGCCATGTGAGCAAGAGTTCTGCAATTTTGGATTAGACCCTGTTAGAAGTTGCAACTTCTTGTAGTTAGAGAATTAGGTCGCCTGTTGGAGCTTTTGCTCTATCCATTTAATTAGAGTGTATGCATCCTTCCACACAGTGAGTGGGCAGGCAGCCAATGTTATGGAGGAAGGGAGACGTGCAGCGCAGATATTGTGTGAGGCCAAGCAACTCACAGGAGCTGAGAACTGAATGTTGGTTTCCAATGATTAGCTTAGGGCTGCCGGTGTGAAGGACGAATCACATGAGAATAGAGCATGGTGTCTGGCAGTGCCAAGGTGTCGAACTAGGTTTGAAGTAATGCTGCCCCCATTGAGAAGTGGACAGTCAATTGGAACTACAGGTGTCTGAGCAAATACATATTAGAAATGCATCTGTAAGGATGGTGCCTTGACTGTGTTTTTTATAAAGCATGTGATTCCCAAGAGAGATAAGGTAGGAGAAGGAGTAACATATTCTAACATGGTAGTAGCAAGGGGTGATGCCAATGAGTACAGCTGCACGTTTGAAGGGGCTATATGAGAGTGCCAAATTGTCTGGTCTCATGAGGAAACCATTGTATTACCAGCACAGTTGACCTCATTGTTCGCATTCGCTCCCTGATTGAGTCCTGTCGGAGGTATACACATCACGAGTTGGCAAAAGGTTCCCTGACCAATAAGTAGAGTCCATTGTTGCAACAAAGTACCTGTATATAGTGGACCAATCACATCACAGTGTTTTCTGCCAACTGTACAATTATGTCTTCTTGTAAGGGGTTCTATTAAATATGCATGCATGCATGGCCAATGGGTTAATGAACTATAGGGGATGTTTAGTTTTTTGTATAGATATTAGCCAATGGGAAATGTTGGATTATGTTGTGCCTGATTTGTTTGGTTTTGCGGTTTTCTTCTATAAAAGATGGACCTCGACATGGGCGTGTCAATCGTGTTTTTCAGTTTTAAGTTATATGGGACGGACTGACATTCCTGGCTGTATTTGCTGTAATAAAACATTGTCTCTCTTGCCATTGGTGCACTTCTAATTGATCCCGTTGGAGTTGTTTTTTAGTGATTGGTTTTTGGGCTTTTCCTACAAATGTTGTGCCCATGACATTAATCCAGATCCTCTGTTAGGTGTTAGGCTGTGGGCTTCCCCGCAGTGCATCCTGGATTCCGGGCACTAATCTGCTGTGACCAGTCCATGTGCACACTCTGAGGAGGTCCACAGGTACTGTGTTGCCAGAAGGCCTGCCTGATCCTTGGAGCAGGGTGCTGCACCCAGCTTTGCAGCCAATTGGAGGGAGGCACCGCATCCGAAGGGGCTCAGAGGAATGCTTAAAACATGAATGCACTTTTGTGGGAAAAACAAAGGTAGAATGACAATTATAGTTTGGGTGTGTATGAGAGTGTGAAGAAAGAGAAGGAGAATCTCCTTGAAAAAGAGGAAAGACCATGTGGTGACATTATATATGTTTTTTGAGTAGTAGAGAGGTGAATCTCCCCCGCGGCGGGGTTCAATTACATCATAGTAGTGTAGTAGTAAAAGAGAAGAATTGATGTGGGATATCTTCTCTTAGACGAGGAAAGCCAGTGCTGTAATTAAGGTGTTGGTCTCATGTATAGACGGCACAGTATCCCTCTGTCCTAGATTGAAAGGGGTGTGAGGAGGGTTCAATTCCCTCATCTAGAGAGAAAGGAGACAGAGGAAGGGTACCGTTTTTTTAATTTGATGACTTTGTTAATAATTGTGTATATAAGAGTTGAGTAGTATGGAGCGGTGGTTGCCCATCTGTGTGGATAGGGGTTGCGTTGAGGCGAGTGCATGATTAGAAATGTTTTGAGGTAGGAGGGGTTTGTATTGGGGGAGTGGGAAAGGGGAGTGATTTTGTTGGAGCATTAGGAGGGGTTTGAAAGAAGATGCTGCTGGACCAGTCATCAGTGAATGTAGGGTTTTAAATAAGGTTTTGAGGAGGAGTATGAGTACTTCATTAAAACATATGTGTTCAGCACTGTATGGAGTGAAAATGTATTTTTCTATTCATCGAGTAGAAAAAAAATGATATAGAAAGATCGTTCTGTGACCGCACAGAGCAGTCTTTCTAAATCAAACCGTCATGTCCCTGCCACACACGAGTGCGAGCAGGGGTTGACACATCAGGACCTGGACGAGCCGCCACAAGAGAACAGGTTAGTTTTTGTGTGTGTGTTTGTGTGGGTTGCATGTTTGTGTGTTTGTGGGGTTGTGGAATTCTTGTGTCAGGAGGAAGGTGGCTGTAGCTGAGGATGGGGCGTGATACCTCCAATTTTGAAGACATCTTGCCAGCGATCATGGAGCTAGGGGGCAAAAGAATTTCGGTGGGCCACTGAAAATCGTCCAAAAGAAATAGATCTTTTTGGTAGGAAACCTACAACAAGTAGAAATATCAGATAAAACCGTTCAACACTGCCACGTATAGGAAGAAAATCATGAAGTACCATTGTGAGTGGGTTTGGGGAATACCGGAAGGATGTTTAAATCTTGTCCCGAGGAGGGCACAAATGATAAAGCAGTCTTTGAACACACGTATACGTATTTGGCATCAAAATATAAAGGAAAAAGGTTAAAGAGCAGGCAGAGTATTGTCACAGTCAATTGCCCAGGAGCACACCTGCACCAGCAAAAAAGGGTCAACCACCCCCGTACTGTAGTGGGGTCGCTATACCAGAAAAGGGCTCAGAGCGCCACCACAATCAACACCCGTGGAATGCAAGGAAGGGCCACTTGGACCCTGTCCTGGCGCCTCTGGCACCGGGCTCATGGAGGATAAGAACACTGAAGAACCAGCAACTTCCCAGCAACTTCCTGGTACTCCAATATGGCGAGCATTGAGCCAGAAGATTCTGTCTACATGTAGGCCAGTGTATGGAAGTGGCTGGCCTAATGGGGTTTGGCTGGCTATATAAGCCACACCTGAACCTTGCCTCATGCTTCGCGTTGCTCTGCCGACCACAGCGTAAGTCTCTCCGTGACCGATGACCTGCAAAGAAGACAGAAAGCATATTTTCCGTGATTGGGTCCAGCCTTCGAGCATCATACTTACCTGGGACTGCATCTCTGATCATCACATCTTGTGAGGCATCCGGATCCCTGCAGCTTCAACTTCATTCCGCGGAGTGGATCAATCAGCACCTGTGAAGAAAGTAAACAAAAGTAAGCTCATTAAAGCAGCATTTGGAAATGCACGGCACCCGTGAATATAATACAACAAAGCTTGGCGCATTTATACTTACCACCGCATTCTGGAGCACAAGCTTCCCAGCATCTGCCACCCGCGCCGGAACCGTGCATCCAGCACAGCTGTACAGCGTACCGAACCAGCGCTAAACACCTAGAACTGCAAAACAAGGAGCAAATCACAGTCAACAAATAAGGACAAGACTATTGATCAGAAAAGCAGATAAGGAAAAGACAATAACCATAAAACAGCTACAAGGAAGAGACTATTAAGCATAACAAGACAAGCAATGAGCAAAGTGAGTCATTGCCACAACTGGAGTGGGCTTGGACTCAACAGGCTAATGAACCAGTGAAGCAACTAGGTTCCATCTCATACAGATACATCGCCCCTGCTGAGAGGAAGCAGGACGGAGAGCTTGCCTTCACAAATCATGAGGTGAGAAGAACCCCTGGGGGAACTCGGAATTCAGGGAACCAAGACACGGTGTACGGGGGGCTCCAGGAACACTGGCAGGCTTCATTTATCACATTTCCTCTTTTAGGAGCTGATACCAGAGCAGACCGAGCAGCCATCCCTGATGATCCACCCCAGAGCAGACCAAGCAGATGTCCACACATCCAGCAATGCCCGACGCCCCTGCAGAAACAAGTTGAGCGTTACAAGTATACTCCAATTTTGGAAAATGTTTGAAGATTTAGAGAATACCCCTGGCAACAGCAAAGAGAGGACAGGCAATAGGCTCTGTTCTGGCCCAGTACAAGTCACCAGCCCCAGTGCATCGCCTCCTTATGGGTGCTTTCCTCTACAGCCCGCAGAGTGATACACCAACCTGCAGTATTCCCCCCCACTGACCCAGGCAGGGAACACCAGCAGATCGTAATGATATGACATGGGACCCATTGATTTTGAAAGTGGAGAATAAGGTGCAGAGAGAATTAGAAACAGTGCTGAAGAAAACAAAAGAGAAGCTAGCGCGAGAGGTAAAAGGGAGGAGCAGAGTGCAGCAATCGGTTCAGATCAGTGGAGGGCGGGAGAGATCCTTTTCAAAATAGATAGCTGGGTCATCAGAGATATCCAGGTAGTGACAAGTGAGGAACACCCTAATTCAGGGGGAAAATCAGAGGGTTCACCGCAGGGAGGGGGCAAGCACCAATAGTGTTGATCATGACTTTGTAGGTACCGACAGTGAAGTGGAGGTCACAGAAGAGAGGTGGGCAACGGATGAGGGACAAATAGAAGATCAAGGAGCAGGACAGAGGGCAGGGTCACCATTTGGCCTGAGGCAAACAAAGCGTCAGGGCCAAATGGCCCTAGAAAAAGGCAAGAGGGGACGGAGAATGCCACAGACCAAGACACATTCCCTGTTTTTGCACAAGGGACTAGGGAAAGCACACTATGTGCCCTGGCTGCACATGGATTGTAATTGTAATTGGTTATGTATAATGCGCTTAATACCCAGAGGTTTCTGAGCGTGGACCCGGGAATCGAACCTGTGTTGCTCTGCGTTGTCTTGCTTACAAGGTGAGTCGTTGCCCCTGAGCTATCCTCCCGAGATCAGAACAACTTAATGAAGGCATTACCCTCACTCACAGCGGTGGTGAGCAAGTGGATATAAGCACTAGAAAAGCAGAAAACAGGGATCACGTTAGTTGTAGGGGACATGAAGAGTTTGTTTGCCATGCTGTTAGGGAACAGGCAGATAAAATATAGAGGAAGGCATGTTACTCCGGGGTAGAGATGAACAGTGACGATCACGATAGAGCGCAATTAAACAACTGTCAAGCATACATGTGCAAAGCTTTGAGGATAGCACACCCAGACACATCTGACACAAATTCAATCATGGCCCATACCATGGCGGCAGCTAAGGACCCCGCACTATATATTAATCAGATTCAGGGGAGGTGGTGAGCGGAGATAGGGGAAGGTTGGGACAAGTATATAGCTATATTTTATCACATGTTATATAAGGGTCTCCCAAGGAAGTTCAACATTATTTGGATAAGGTGGTTGGTATCCAGTAGAAGTGATGGGCCGAAATTCAGGCACATATGGTACATCACTGTAGATGGAGAAGAATTTGGCTAAATTGAGTGTGGAAGAAGCTATGTGTGGAAGAAGCTATGATAACTAGCACTACAGAAGGGTAGCCTGACCCACAACAGGCACAGGAATGGCACTAGGGGTACGCAGATGATAGAAGGGAAATTGGAAGTTTTCAGAGGGGAATAGGAGGGTTTCAGAGTGGAAGGAGGGTGACTTCAGAGGTGTGAGGCCTAGGTTTTGAGACAGTGCCTTTAACAAAAAATTACAGTTTGTAGTTGGTCTAAGATTGGAGGGGTCTTGTTGATCCAGACCTTTTTATTTTACTAGGGGAGTGACTGTGACAGTTTTTGTTTCCACAGGGACTTGAGTTTGTCAAGTGGTATAGATAAGGAGCAAAGGCTTCTGCATTATCTAGGATACATTTAGGAGGCAGGATGTTCTCAGAGCATGAGGTACAGTTTATTGAAGAAAGGGTATTCAACATGTCTTCTAATGAGACAGGTGAGAACTGGAACTTAGATATTTTAGGTATTGTGATCCCCTCCTTGATGTGGGGCAGAAGTGGTGGGTCTGTCACTTTGCAGTTTATTATAGTTTCTCTGGCTTTTTTTAATCTTATTTAGAAAGGCTGTTTGAACATTTTTGCAATCTTCCCGGTAGAGTTTGTGGCAGTAGAGATCTGATCATTGTAGTAGTTCTTTTTCAATTCTGTTAATTTGGCTCTATACAATTGGTCAGTTTTTTTTTCCAATTTTCTTTGTTTGTCTTGGAAGGGTCTTTACGCCACTGTCTCTCAAGTTTTCTTTTGGCTTTTCTGAGTTTTGCTGATTCTGTCGGGGCAAACTTGTTTGTTTTTTAGTGGTGCGTGCTTATCTAGTATCTCCTGAATGTGGTTGCTATAGACGGATGTAATAAAATCACAAGGGTCGTCATCTTTCGTTGTGTTCATAATTTGTGTGATCCCATTAAATAGGATAGATGGTGTGATTTTTTTCAGGTTTCTGCTCTTAGTTGTTTTTGGGTGTGTTGTCAATGTAACTGATCTTGAATGCTACAGAAAGCTTAGCTTAGATTTTCTAATGGTCTCTCCAAATACAGGGAAAAGTGTCAGTCACTGTTATTTCTACATTGTTGGTAATCATCCAATCCAGTTGGTTGACAGTTTTGCTAGTGAGGCCTTTGTTTGCTATTGAGTAGCTAATGTTCCGTATGTTCCTAAAACTATGTAATTATTGAAGGTCATGGAGTTTTGATTGTTTAAGCTATACCAAGCCCTTGTTGCAAGGGATCAAAGAAATGCAGATCGTTAAGGAAACGATTATCTGAATAGGAGAAATGGTCACCTGCTTTCAGGAACTAAACAATTGCCATTAGCAAATCCCCAGTCTTAGCAACACCAGATTAAGCAAAACAATTTTTATTATTCTCACATTCTAATGGCCAAGTAATGACGGCCATTCTCACACAGCAGACATCCATTGTACACAAACCCATGGCTTACAACAGTGGACTTCTAGATCCAGTAATTCAGGGTCATCTTTCATGTGAGCAAGCTCTAGCAGGAACAGATTTCGCAATGCAAAAAATCCTCTTCAATCACAATGGGATCCCCACTGATATTATATGTGCAACATGCAGTGTTTGCTATTTTAGAGAGATACAAATCCACCTTTACCACACAGAGAGCATTGGACTATGAGTTCATGTTATCCAACTCTTCCTTTCACATTGTCAGGTGCCAAACAGTGAACCCAGCCACCTTCATTACAGTATCTCTACAGCCAGGCTAGGAAGTACATGATTGCATAACATGCAAAGGTCCTGAAGATGACACCACCCAAGCCAGGGAGGACGCACTTGAGGGGGAACTACTCTTCATTGATGGGTCATCGACAATTGATCAGAAACAGGAGAAAGACACAATGAGGCATCAGTAGTTAGCCTTGTAGATAGGGACTATGAGGTCAGGCAGCAGAACTCATAGCACTTATAGAAGCATTAGAAATGTCAAATTTAGTTACCATTTATTCTGACTCAGTATACATAGCTTCCAATGTGCAATTAGATTGTCTAGATGGCACAGGAGAGGGTTCATAAAATCAGATAGAACGCCAGCTGCATTACCAGCAAGATTAATTTACACATTGACACATCCTTCAGTATTGAATGTGGTCAAATACACAGTCCATATGAATAATACAGACCCAGTTTCTAGTGCCAAAAGAAGCAGCATAGCCAGAAGTACCAAATCACACAGCATCCACAGACATAGCATACCAGCAGATGCAGCTGCCTTACAATGCAGTTCCCTTGACACAGATTATTAAATTACAGATACAAGCTCCACAACAGGAGAAGGATTGATGGGTCAAAAGAGGATGTTCCCTTTCACTAATGGACCTCATTTGGAGACAAAACATTACAGGTAAAGTAGTAATGCCTCAGGAATTCATTACAGTTGCTATCAAGAAAATTGCACCATCCTACACATATGCCTAAGCAACACATTGCACCAGACATTCAGGAGGACTGGTTTGTCCCCAATCCTCAGAAAAATGGGGATAGGTTTGCGGCAAACTGTACCATCTGTCGCCTTTATAGTTCAGGCCATACCCTCAGAATGGTACAGTGAACATTGCCCCACCCGTCAGGGCCCTTTTTGAAGCTCCACATCGATTAGATCAACATGGTTAACAGATACAGTAACTATCGTTATTTGATTGTTGTAGTATTCCCATTCTCTCATTGGCTTGAAGTAGGACTATGAGCCCACCTTGATGCTAAATCAGTAGCTACATTTTTGGTATGCAATGTATTTCCTCTCTGGCAAACGGATGCACTTTTCTAACTAAGGGCCTCATTATGAGTTTGGAGGTAGCCATGGTGCTATTAGCGCCTTGGTTGCCTCCAAAATCGAGTCTGGGTTCCTTGAATGAGGAATTACCGGGTCATTCCAACCTTGGAGTACCCGGTAATTCCTCATTCAAAAAACAATCCCCATTCCCATTTGAGCCCCCACAGGGCTCAATGGGAATGGGGATGGAGCTAATAACGGGCCCGTTAATAATGGGCCCGTTATTAGCTCTCTGCTCCCTTTGCGAGTCCCGCAAGGGAACCTCGTAATAGGGCGGAATGGGTTTACCGGCACCGGCACCATTACTGGTGCCGGTAAACCCATTCCAGCCAACCTCATAATGAGGCCCTAACTATTTAAAGAGATTACCTCCATATTGGACATAAAACACAAACTATGCTCAGTTTACCACCTGCAAGCCAACAGAATTGCAGAGATTCTTAATGGTTTATTGAAGCAGTGCTTGGCTACAATGTGTCACTTTTTAGAGAAGAACTGGCTCCACTGTCTTCCACTGCACTGTTTTGCCTGAGAAATCATCCAAGGAAAGAGAATACAAACAATTCCTTTAAGTCTAGAATCCAATGATTCAGGTAATTCACCCTGTGAAGTCACATAGGTTTTATGGATATTCCCAATACTGGGTTACATAGATCAGCAGTGTAGTATTAGTCCTGCACTATCATCCCAAATGCGGTATTTTCTTCCAAATGAATATCCTGACACCCTTTGTTATCCATCAGTATTCAAATGTGTCCATCCCCAATCTCTACCAGCGTTGTATATTTGCATTCTGGCCCTTGCTGTCTCATGGATTCATTTAGGGACACAAATACATCAGACCCTTTCATCTGTTGTCCCTTTACATACTGTTAATGCTATTGTAAATTGTCTGGTAAATGCAGGAATAGTGACATCCTTCTTCACTTGAAGCTCAATAGCATATGGCATCACTTGGGCAGAATGGCTGTCTTCAAATGCAGGTTCTGCTCTACCCAGTCTGGACCAGGCCTTTTGATTTAAGAAATCTAACACCATACACATTCTGTGCATGATATAATTTCCCATTTAAAATATAATAAAAAATAGTTATGTTTTTGTTCCACGGTTATCTAGTTTCTAACCACCATTTTCCTTAATATCCTGAAGATAAGCTATCTGATCTTCGTCTGCTCTCATTTTACGAGTCACTCATGTCTGACAAGTCTGGGTACTGAACCATAAGTGCTGTCCACACGCCAGCTCGACAATTATTGAAAGGTGCACCATCATGGTCAGTATTTTGCACTGCCACCCCAGAATATCCCACTCGCTTCCAAATGTCATCTGATTGCTCCGCTAATATGTCAGCAAGCAGGCTTTGTATGTCACCTACTTCTATGGTCATTCAAACTGTCATTCTCTCTAATTCATAAATCCACTTACCCACCCCTTATTTAAGAGATGGCAATTTACAAATTAAATTATTTTTGTCCTTTTGTGACCACAGGATGGATTGCAGCAGTCCTCCCCTTTCTCTAATAAGGGGAATTGTGTAAACCCAGCACCCAGTCTGAGTGCAGTTCCACCCTTTGTCTTTGTCACTGCATCTGTCATACCAATTCTCTTCCATCCTGGTAAATTCCTCAGTCTATTTACATACAGCGTTCATTCTTCTAAACGGTTTTATTTATCTTCAAAATCTAGTTTCCAAGGGGACTTGTCCTATACGTTCCACTCATCACCTCCTCCAATATATTCCATCCCCTTTCTTGTGGAGATCCGTCTTTACTCCCCTTTAAGCTGCTTGTGCCATCCCTTCAGTTCCTACACAGATTACTAATCCTCCTTTTTATAGCCCCTTCCTCTCCTTTATCTGGAAGTGTATGCTTTTTAAGAATCTCATCCACTTCCTTGCAGCACCTCTCTAAGTTTCTCTCTAGTTTGCTCTGTTCTATTTTCCTGTCTCTCTTTCTGTCTGGTAACATACGCCCCCTAATAATATCATCAACTTCTTCATGTTGCCTTTTCCTACTTTTTTCCACATCTCATTCTCACTCCCTTTCCCTTTCTTCCTCTCTTCCTCTCTTCCTCTCTTTTCCTTTCTCTTTCCCTCCCTGCACTTTCTTTTTCTCACTCTAGCTGTATTCCTCATGTCTATTATCCCGTTTTCTGTCTGCCTCTTGCTTCCTTTCTCTCTCCCTTTCTTTTTCATTCCATCTTTCTTTCTCTCCTCTCTTTTCTCTTCTTCCTGCTCCTGCCTTTCTCCAACTTCCCTTTCTTGTTCTTTAAAATTGTCCATGCCCTTTCCATCCAACTTGAGCATTATCTTTCTTCCTACCCATTCATTCAGTACAATCGCCATCTCACCTTGTTGCCCTGCCTGCTACTTTCTCGCTGAACCTCCTCTTCGGCTTCTATCAGTTTTGCTTGTAAATTGCGGTGCTCGTCATATTCCACGTGTGTGGACACTGGTCTTTGCTTACTTATTTTTTCTCCACTTATAATGTCTTCACTACTGGATGCAGGGGGCGCATATATAGGCCCTCATTAGGACCCTGGTGTTAAGGAGTTCACAGCACCGTAAAAGGTGTTGGCACCATTAAACCCTTAACGCCTGATTACGAGGTCCCTTTGCGGGACCCGACCTTAACGGCTGGTCTAGACCAGCCGTTAAAGTAGGGGCTCGCAAAGGGACTCTCGATGTAAGTACGGTACTGCAATTTGCAGTACCGTACTTACCGCCTTCCCCATTCCCATTATGCCCTATGGGGCAAGAATGGAAATGGGGAAGGGCCATGGTGGCATGGGGAATTACCACCCCGCCAACCTTGGAATGGGGTGGTAATTCCCCATTCCGCCATGGCGGACTCCGCCATCGACCATGGTGCTAATAGCACCATGGTTTTCCACCGGAGTCCTAATGAGGGCCATAGTATTAGTATACCCTGCCGCTACTGTGGAATTGGATAAAATGAGGAGCCTTGGATTGTTATCATTATGATGAAATCATGGACTCTCTGTAGAGAATCATAACACCCATTATTAAGACTCACTGTTAGAATCACCATTACCCATTCACCATTATCCAATCATTACTCTTTGCTATGGAATCATTCCATTATTGCATTCTGTTTAGCTATCCATCGTACATTGCTGTAGTAGACACCATTACCCAATCACATATTAGACTGATGCATTTGCAATATGTTTTTAGAATGATTTTGTATGCATGTAGTGCTTGCCATTTAGAATGATAAAGAAACATGCTGCCACTTTGCACTTTTGCCATTTGCAATAGAATGACACTTGCCATATGATTGAAGTGCCATGTAGTGTTTTAGAGACACGATATATACTCACCATGATATGCTATGTATTCATGCTTGCATTAGAAATAGCGCTTAGGCTGAGAGAAACATTAGGCCTGTAATGACACACACAGTGGCATATTTGAAATGCCTTGGAGAGACATTTAGAATGACACACATGTATGCTTTGTAGAGACACATTTAGAGACTGTCATGTATGTATGTATGTATGATTGAGTTAAAATGAGTTGCTTTATCGTGCCTGGATTTGCGGTAAACGTTAGAAAGCATTAGGCTGGCATTTGAATCCATTTGCTCATGGAGACACAGAAGTTGGTTCGCACTGGGCCCAGTGCGAAGAAATGTTATGGTACAGTGTTCATAAACATTTGCTTGGCAGGAACACAGATAGAGGAAGCTTATTAGCTTTGCTGGTGTGCTTCGCAGAGACTGCAAAGGTGGGGGCTGCGCCAAGGGAGTGACATGGAGAAGGGGAGAAGGTGCTTTTGCATGAGAGGGACAGGGCCTAAGACAGCATTTCTGTAATGCAGAGCGATGCCTACAGTGGAGAGAATGGAGAAACAGGGAATAGATGATGTATTTCGCAACATATTCGGAAGGCCAAGAGAGAGAGATATGAGGTCACGCTGACAGCACACGAAGTAACAGGACATGCCGAGACAAGTAACAAGCAAGGAGACAGGCAGGCATTTTGCTAAATGCTGAGGGAGAGACATTCTTAGACATGCTGTGTGTCACTGGAGATTATAACCAGGAGGGCTGGAGAGAGAGAGGGAGAGAGAAGTTCGGAAGAGTTGTGAGAGATGGAAAGGTTGGTTGCTGGAGGCTGCACGAGAGTGGGACTGCACTAGAGTTGGGGAGAGCCACAGAGATCGAGAGTTGGCTGGAGATGGTGCTTGGTGCAGCAGACTGATGGGCCTTGATGAGATCGATGAGGCAGAGAGAGAGCTTGGGAGTTCGAGTGACCAGATCTTGAGAGGCAGATACTGACTGACCTGGCACATGCAGAATGGGAAGTAATGTTTGGCCTAGGCCTTAAATTGATTGATAAGAACAGACACACACACAAACACAGAGCTAAGGGGAAACCAGACAGGGATTGATTGCAGTGATGGTGTGGATTTGGGGTGGATTTGCCCATGGAGGAGATGGATGCTAGCGCTTGCATTAGATTGCATTAGAACCACACACTTGCAGCACAGGCTTACATTAGAAACCTGAGAGGCTTACATAGTTACTGCATGGTAGCTTTGCACCAGAAGTATAAAAGGTGCAAATTAGACATAGCATTAGAACTGCCTGCAATGTTATGCAATATGCTTAGGTGTGTGATATAAATAAATGTATCCCAGTGTTATAAATTGAATCGATTCTTTGTGTTTTCTTTGTGTCTTAATGTTATTTGTTATTGCCCACGGTAGTAAAATAGGTGTATGTTATTACAACACATTGCACATAGGGCCTGATACGAATGCAGTCAAAAGGGGGTGTATAGTGATCCACACCCCAATTGGAGATTGTCCAAGTTTGTCTGAAGACTGGTGGTTGTGGTTGCCCAAGGGGGGGCAACACGACGGTTACGGGTTTGGGGTTTTCAGACTGACACTACATTTAATGCTGGCAATGGATATGATCCCTGTGCTTTCGAATATGGATGACTGCTCTGGGCCGGAGGAGGAGGAGCTGTGTGTGCTATGCCCCCTTCATACAATTATTTGTGGGTGGCTCCTCTATCTCTTCCCTATACATTTTCCACAGTTTCACATTGGCTAGTCGATTCTGTGACTGTTTTCTCTTATACACATCATGTAGATAAATGCACATGTGTGGCAGTACTGTCTTCGAGCGAGTGCCTTCTTGCGGCCAGGGCATAAACATTTTGTCCGATGTGTCCCGCACCCACTGTGTGTGGTATTTAATTATGTTGTGCTTATACTGGGGTAATGCTTTGTACAGGTAGATAGTGGGAGTGTCTCCCATGATAATACATCACAGCTTAACTTACCAATACTTGCCAAATTTTATTTCAATTCTCATTCAACATCTTTTTCCTCCCTTTCATCCTCTTTCCCAATAATACTTGTCTCCAAATGAATACTTCTGCATCTCTCTCTGAGACCACGCCTCCTGCGTCACCCAATGCTTCAGAGTGGCACTACAAACACCACTCACACTCTGAACAGTCTGACCTCGCTGTTCGCTCCAAACCTTCTGAGTGACACCACAACCGTCACTCATGCTATGAGAAGCACCACCTTGCTGCTCCCACACTGGTCCATACCACAACTTCACATCCTGCACAATATATTCCAATATACAAAAAAGTCTACTTTTCACAAAGCCTAAGCTGCCTTACAACATGAGGCTGGCACCAACAATTACTACACAAATAAATAAACTACGGCAATCTTCCCAACTCCTGGTGAGGTATTCATCTCTTCTTAGTATTACCCCATAGTGAGGTTCTTCATGTGATCTTTCCTGACCCTTGTCAGAAGCTATCATTTATCTCTTTATTTCATCACAATCCCCCAATATTCAGACAACACCCTCCCTGCTTTTGCCAGGCCTATGTCATACTTATATCTATGAATCTGCTGATGGTCTTTGGTGTCAAGTCTCCCCTAACAACCAGCGGTCCTCTGCCCTATGGGGTGCCCTGCGGGGACCGGATAGGACTTTCTCCAAAGGGGCTCCTGTCAACCTCTCTCTTTTATGCGTAATCCTGCTCTCCACTGGCCACCTCTGTAGTCTTAGGCCCATGGAGGGGACCCCTCGATGACTCCTAGCAAACCATCACCTCTGCTAACATCTGTTAAGACTGCCTGGGAAGTCCCAAACTACACAGAGATTCAATTCTGGACTCAATAACGGAAATAGACAAAGTGCATGGCAAAGCCCAGCTTCATGATCATCAACACAAAGCAGGTACAGCATACATGCATAGGATTCTTGGCGGTCTCAACATGATTCAAGTACCTGCTTTCAACATTTGGCATAGGTGACATCATTCTGTAATCTTAGCTACCAAAACCTATGGGGTACAGGGATTGGGTAAATAGTGGTGATTAAATATACATTCTATAGGGGTTACATTTCTAATTGGGTAACGCTTGTCTGATGGTTTCTCATGCGACCACCTCTAAATTGATAACGGTAAAAACACATAATTTCTCCAATATGTAATTGACTGGCACTGTCCTTCCTTGGTGGTGTAACATTGGAGATTTGCATTGGTTGGCTTCTTGCTAACCAACTTTGAATAACTGACAGGTCATCAAAATATGAGACAGACAGGAGTAGGGGAAGAGAGGTCAACAGGCTGCTTTCCCTTCAAATAAAGAAGATACCATCCCTCATGAGCTTTGTTCTTAAATTATGGGTCACGTGAGATGAGACTGTGTTTGGAATTATTTCACCCTTCATTTATTGGAAATTTAGCTAATATTAATGTCAGTGTTATGCTTTTTCTTGCCACTGGGGACACTACTGATGTATTCTTCATGAAGTCTTTTGCTTATTGTTGGCCTGCACCTGATTCACAAGGGCTGGTTGTACTCTTTTACAACATTAATTAATCTGGAAGTATCCTACTTGCGTCCTGGCAATTGCTTGCATATGCCTTCACTGCAATGTTCTGACCCTCCCTTACTTCACAGTAACCTTGGTTGTGGTTGCCATCTCCGGCTTGAGCTGTGCATGGATCTCTATTTCTATGATTTTAGCATTTTGAGTTCTTGTGAAGCCATGAGTCCTTTCAAATACCTAAAAGCACATTGTGGCTTGCATTTTTGGAAAAGATGGCTGCACATTACTGTTGCGTTTCTATGTTAGTGAGCTATATTTGGATGTTGTTCATTTTGCATTCAGTTTATACATTTCTCATGTTAGTATTCTTCATGTTTTATGGATGCTATGTTAATATTCGTCATGTATGAATGCATATGTTACCTAGTGTCTGCATTCTTCATGGTAAGTGCACATTTTCATCGTGTCTATGCATGCCCAAGAATTGTAATGATGTTAGTTTGGTTACTCTTGACATTTTCAGCTTAGATCATGTCCATCTCCAATTGTACTTGTCTGGGATAATGGTGGTACGGTTGTCTTAGTGAGTAGTGTTTATCACCTTAACAACATTGGGGTGGGGGAGTGGCAGAAGCTATGGATGAGGTATTCACCTCACTATCAACATTTGTTTATGAAGAATTTAATCATGGAAATGTTAGAATGATTGCTTGCCAATTCAGGCAATGGAGAAGGTTACCTGGTAATTTTGATTGACTTGGTAAATTCAATGTAGATCTTGAAAGCACCCGTGTGGTTGCCAAGAGCCTCAATGATGCAGTTAAAGTTATACCATGTTTTCCTCTCACCCATGGATTTATAAGCTTGACTGAAAAAGGTGCCTGCTGCTTTGTCAGAAAAGGAGACTTATTTACACCATTTATGTTCAGGTTTTCTGCTTTCTCTCTTGGGGAAATTATCCTTAATATCCTTGATATCCTTAAGTCCATAGAGAAACCTAAGGCCTTATCTCCCCCCTTCAACCCCAAACAGGATGATTTCGAGTCGGTGAAAGAGCTTTCGCTTCCAAAATTCAGAAAGCTAGAGACACTATGGGCCTCATTACATGTAGTGCGGTAAGGGTTTACCGGTACCGGTAAGGGCACCGGTACCTGTAAACCCTTACCGCCTTACTACGAGGTCCCTTTGCGGGTTGGTACTTTAACGCCTGCTGTTTAGCAGGTGTTAAAAACCAACCCGCAAAGGGACCAGGGTGCTAATTACGGTACCGCAATTTGCGGCACCGTAATTAGCGCCTTCCCCATTCCCATAGAGCCCAATAGGGCAAAAAATGGGAATGGGGAAGGGCAATGGGGGAAGGGGGAATTACCACCCCGCCAACCTTGGAACAGGGCGGTAATTCCCCTTTCCTCCAAGGCGCTGCCGGTATTTTACTGGCATGGACCAAGGTGCTAATAGCACCTTGGTCCACCGCCTACCATGTAATGAGGCCCTATAACTTCGGCCAGAGAAACATCCAACAGTGTGGCATCCACACTTGTTGGGGAACCTAGGCAGAGGGAAGTAGCCAACTTTCACTTCCATCCCACTTCCGATGAGGAGATGGTCAGAGTGCTGGCCACCATGAAGGCCTCCTCATGCCAGAGAATATAATACCTCTGAAAATCATATTGGAAAATAAGGAAACCTTTTCACCAGTCCTGACCAAAATAGTAAATGCATCATTTAAAGAAGGCACCGTGCCCAAATCCATAAAAGCTGTTGCCATCACTCCCCTTATCAAGAAGCCAGGCCTAGACCCCAGAGACCCAGGCAATTTGCATCCCATTACCAATTGCAACGTCATACTCAAGGTCCAGGACAAAATAGCAACAGCCCAACTCCAGAAGTACGTCGAAGCCAATTCCATCTTGCATGACCAACAATGGGGTTTCCGTGCTGCACACAGTACGGAGACCGCCATGTTGGACTTACAGACACACATGCTCAGCGTTCTGGACAAGGGCAAAACAGGGCTATTGATGCTCCTGGATTTCAGCTCAGCATTTGATCTAGTAGACCACCAATTATTACAAAAGGTCCTGGATAAAATGGCCAGCTGCTCTAAGGAAGCATTGTCATGGTTGACATCTTTCTTGGATGACCGTGAGGCAAAAACCTATTAGGGGGAAAAGTTCTCCAAGGCAGACAATTTAAGTTGTGGGGTTACTCAAGGAGCCAGCCTATCCCCTCTCCTCTTCAACCTGTGCATGGAATGCCTGTGCGAATTACTGGAAAGCGTTGGCGCCTTTTTTACAAACTATGCTGACGATACCCAGCTGGTGGTAGAGCTGGAGGGCGACTATCTTAAAGGTAGCCTCAAAATCTCAACTATGCACAACATCATAGAAGGCCGGATGGAGGGCAATTGTATGTGCCTCAACAGTAAAAAGACAGAGATGATGATCTTCCATACTCGCCAAGCCCGAGTCAAGCTATGGCCAGACAATGAGGCTTTTTACATTAAAGACACATGCACACAAGTAACAGAGCAGGTTAAAACCCTTGGAATGATCATGGAGGCATCTCTGGAAGCAGAGGCACAGGTTCACTACTTACACAAAGAAAATTCCTACTATCGCTGCTTAATAAGATCCATCCGCCCGTTCCTGAGTGAGAAATCACTACACAATCGCTAGGGCAACCATTTTGTCCCGACTAGACTATGGGAACTCTCTTATGCTCGGAGCTACTAAGAACTGCATAGAGAGATGCCAGATCATGGAAAACAATGCTGTATGTATTATCAAAGGTATGAAGAAAAAGACCACATTTCCATGGAAAGGAAAGAATTGCATTGGCTTAAAATTGAAGATAGGATCCAGCCAGTTTAAAACCCTGACATTAGTGCATAGGTGCTTATATAGGACCGTGCTGGCATATCTCAAGAAAAGGATCTCACTATACATCCCGAATCGTTCATTGAGATCAGAGGCTCAAGACAGGATCACAGTGACTTCTTACAGCCGAGCCACTGGCTCGGGCAGAGCCTTTCCTGCTCGAGCAGCAAAGCATTGGAACAATTTAGCCTTAACTCTCCGACTTGAACCAAGTTACTGGGCCTTTAGAAAGAACCTCAAAACACACTTATTTAAATAGAAAATCTCAGATCCTGGTTTGCTAGTCAGCTTAGGCTGTAGCGTTTTTCAATCCTGTTTTGGTACTTACATGTTCTATGTTATGCACCCCGACGCCTCTGGGCATTCAGCACTTTAAAAGCATGAAAAAAAAAGGTGAAAGGCACTCCCCTTCCTGTAATACTTATTTAAGGATTTACTTTTCTTTGTTTTTTTGGTCTCAAGTACATTCATTGTTCTTTCCAATTCAGAACATAATGCACAGAGGAAAGATGTAGGATCAGGAGGATTGCGAGGATAAATGAGAATGTGACAAAGGTTTCAAAGACGTTTTCAGGTGTCACATCCTTCAAGTGTCTGATAATGTTTATATATTTAAATAAATGTAATGTGTGCTTGGTTAGGGTGGGTGCAGCTGGGTAAGTGGGTAATTAGAGGTTGGAGGGCTGATCAAGAAATTAGGATGTATTGGATGGGGCTCAGAAAAGATGTTGTGAGAGAGCACAACATCAATCCAGCGGCCATCTTGGTGTATTGGGTTATATGTTCAGGGTTTTAAGCTGATTGTTGCCAGCTAGGTCAAAACATTGTGGGCAGGATTATTGCTTTAAAAGTGGAGGTTGAACAGGATGAGGATTTATTTTAGGGTTTGTTGGAAGGCAATTATGAGACCTATTCAATCATTTATGAATTTGACACTATATCAATATCCTGATTGGTGTTAGATCAACAAGATGAAACGGGGGCTGTTCTGGTCAGTTTTTCGTCTGCAGAGTTTTCTCTCAAAGGAACTGTATGATTTGGTGGGAAATGGGTTGGTCTTCATGTAATCAGCAGTTATGAACATGACCCCTCTCCCTTTTCTGTTTGGTCTATTTTGGGTCTATAATGTGTAGCCCTCAGAAAGAAAGATGAAAATAGAGCTGGTATAGTTCTCAGAGACACAGGTTTCTGAGATACTCATGGCACCAATGTCCAGATCTTCAAGCAGGTTTTGAATAATAAGTTTTCTTTACAGATGATCTGGCATTAATAAGGCCATATTTAATCATAAGATTGGGATTGTGAACTTCCTGGGATAGCAGTGGTGCTGAGGTTGAATTAAAGCATAATGGTTTCTGTAAGGGGCTAATGATGGGATGAGCCACATTTAGCATAAGCATTGTAAGAGCAAGTAAAGTGGGATGATTCAATGAAAATGCATGTTTTCTGGCTCAGAACAGATTAGGCCAGGCAGAATTGTATTCTATCAGATACCTTTTGTTTCCTTGAAACATGATAGTTTCATTGTAATAGACTATCATGGTGAGCCTCATGGGTCGGGGAGAGGTATCCACAGTGAACCATGTTTTTCCTCCTTACAGCGATATGATGCTGAGGACTAAACCAACATGTGAAGCACTCTGCAACGGATAAGAATGTTTTTGGTGTACAGTATTGTATAAGTATATCTGTTAGTTTCCTTTAAATTGAGATATATATCAGCAAAAGGGATTTCCGGGCTAGAAGTAATTTTGTTTCTTTTGACAGTTTTACTACCAGCTCGGTGTTAGGATGACCGGGGTAAATAGTTTGAGCATAGTTGATGTAGGACCTCAACGTTCATTTATTCTATGATCTCCTCCAGTTGGGCTTCCGGAGCAAGCACTAACCTGAAACTGCTCTTACCCATGCATGCAACCATATATCAGTGCTCACCAAGCTCACCTCTCCTCCATCCTCATACTACTTGACCTCTCGGCAGTCTTTGATAGAGTAGACCATTCCTTCCTCTCTCAAACCCTCTCCCCACATGGCTTCAATGTCACCTAGCTTGACTCAGTGGCCTCTTATATTAACATCTCTTTCTCCATCTCCTGGAACTCTAACACCTCTGTTGCATACTCATCCTGTGGGGTCTGTCAACGATCACTTATCAGCCCACATCACTTTACTTTTACATCTACTCCACTTGCAAACTCACCTCATCCTTTGTCTTTCACAACCACCTATTTGCTGATGACACGCAAATCCTCACCACCTTTCTCTCCGTTAACCACACATCTCAGAATGCATTACCAGCTGTCTCTCACCAATGTGTCAATTGATGGTGTTAAGCTGATTATTACTTAACTGCTCCAAGATACAGGTCATTTTTCCCCTTGTCTCTAATGTTGACACCATTCAACTATGTCGCATTGCCTTACCTCCCAATTTCCCAATTCCATCACCCAATGCTCAAAACCTCGGGGTATTTTACGACAGTGAACTATGATGCTAGCATTTCATCATGGGTACTTCTACTGCTGCCAGGATTAACATACTCAACATAAGAAAAACTTCCCCTCTCTCATTCATGATTCGGCCAAACCGCTGACCTCTACCGTTCTGTTCGGGAAAGCTGGAGTGCTGTTTGAGCCTACTCCTTGACTTCCATATGCCTTATACAACCTATCCAGAACCCCCCCCCCAAGCTCCCCAACTCCTGGGTAACAGTCTCTTTCTTGATCGGTCACCCTTGCACTGCCTCCTGGCCTACCATGCACTTAGGGGCTGTAACTATATCCCTACAGTCCCTTGTTCTAGTTGCACTACCCAGAGAGGTGCTGCCCTGGCTGCACTTACTCAGAGCATTGCTGCCCTGTTTCCCCTCCCCTCCCCTTTGCACTCCCCCCTCCCTTTCCCCTTGCATTTATCGTGTTCGCACTTGCACAATTGGAATGGGACAATGCCTAGTAAGACCGTTTGTCTTGTCCTCCCTCTGTCTTCCCTCCCTTGTCTTGTTGCACCTAGAAAAACTTGGGTACAGGCTTGTTATAAATGACATCATATCATATCATAAACACCAGCAACATGTTGGATGGCTCTTCTTAAATAATTGCTCATCCCTTACGTTCCTACTCTCTGTTTACAAATCGATCCATGGTCCTGCACCCCCTTACCTTGCAAACTGCATCCCTCTCAGCTCTCCTCTTTAAATTGGCATTACTTCTCTTGTCACAAACGTCCATCCCTAATGTGCTTCTTACTTGCATCTGTACCTTATCTCGACTTCTCCACTTCACTGAAATGCTCCCCCCCACTATTAAATCTAGCTCATAAGTGGAATTATTTCAGGTCGATCTGAATCTCGGATGATCGCTAATAAACAGCCTCTTGTAAGTGCCACACATGTCAATAATAATAATAGTAGTTGTTTACTTTATCACGGTATATAACCAGAAAAGTAGAGAAGAACAGTGCGCAAAAACATGAACATAAAAACACTAAAACAATAGACAAATCCTTATAATTACTGAATACATATTACTAATTAGGACAAATAATAAAACTCATATTAATTTAAATACAAAAATTTAAAACTCCAGTAATACTAGTATAAAAGCTGTAAAGCACTGATGGATAATTAATTCACGATCCATTCATGGTGCACAAAAATAGAACATATGTTGGACTAGCAAGTAATATACGTATTTACATCAAGATGTAAATACATATTACATATATTTCTTGCTTGTTCAAATGTTAGCCCTTAAATGCACATTATATGTGCCTTGTCCTTTTCCCTAGAGTATCTCTCTCTCTATCCATATCCCTCAACTCCTGGACTTTCAATCAATAGAACATCCACATCGCCTTTTCACATAATTTTATTGATCATCAAAAATCTAAAAACTGGATTCGAGGTGAGTGGCATAGCTAACTGCAATAAATGCGGAGTGTTTTTCTTGTGGCGATTAACAGGTTCCTGTTCCTTTGTTCAGTGCCATTAATCAAATGCTGAAATTGACTATTTTCAGAGGTTCACCGTTACATTATGAGACGTGCCTAATGGAACAGCAGTGAATTGTGAGTATTGCATCCGGACACTGGAAGTAATATTTTGAGAATGTTTCATCGTGGGATTGATATTAAAACCTTGCTGGTGAGCAACTGTGTGTTACCGTGATATGACTGCACAGTTTGCAGTATGCGTTCTCAGTATTTTATGTAAACGTTGGGCATTTCTCTCTTTCCTCTCTCTCTTCATTTAGTAACATACTGTCTCTTGATAGGTTTGTTTGTAAATTTTGGTGTTTGCACTCTATATTTCTTCAGCTCGCCACTGTTTAAGAACAGGTATTTATTTCCTTTCTTCTCTATGCAAATCATCTAATCACTAACACGCACCTAATTCATAGCCTGTATTAGACCTTTTTGTGAAGGAGTCATGTTTACTCAGAGAACACCAAATGACATTTTAACAAATTAGAAAATTCATAAATATATTGGGAGATGTGGCATGGTTCCCTGGAGTAGCTTATCCCTTGCAACCTCCAATGTTTCTTCTTATCACGTGTTTGTCAATAATGTTTCTACTTAGAATGTTTACTTTTTCTTGCGCTATATGAATCAGTCATCATGTGATGATCAATGCCATGGGATCAAAATAGTTAAGTTAGCATTGGCATACAATGCTTTGAATGCTCACAGTGCAAATTATGCTTTATGTGCATTTGTGTACAGCCAAATAGACTAACATGCATTTTGTCTCTGTTTTTTGTCCTCTCCTTCCCTTTTTCTTCTCTGTGTACTTTGTCATTTCATCAGTATGCATATTTAGCATTTGCTTTGTTTCTAAGAAAGATCTTGCTGTGTGAATATTTTGCATCAACTTTATTCTAAGGGCTTTCAGATGCAGTAATACAAATGATGCAGCTCTGTGACATGCAAATAGTGTTTGTAGGTTGAATCATATATAGCACCCAGAGAATTCAATAATCAGAACATGCCCTGAGGAGGACCCGATAGCAGTTCGAAACACGTGTTGGCATTACTGTTGATTGTCTTTGGCATGAGACGTTCACATGATAACTGGGCTTCTTCCATGATTGGTTTGGTATAACCCATCAGATAACTTTGCATCTTTGTTTTTGGTAACACATTACTTGTATGAAAATTGGATCTTTTCCAGGATTACGTTGGTATTATACATCAATATCTAAATTTTGAGGATGTTACTGTCTAGTATGTAACAAATCAAGTATATAGGAACATATTTGTGTTCTTGGTATTTGTGCCTATACAAGAGCGGGGTAGTATCACTTTTGAGTCAGTGTGGAACCTAGTGCCTAATGGTGACTATCATATTATATGTTCAAAATCTCCACTAAGTACAATAAATGTTGACACTGTTCTTCACCTAACCCTCTCTGTTTTCACTACATTTGTTCACAAATATATGTGAATGGTTTTTCAGTGCGGGTTTGGGAATCCTTTTATCATGTACCTATAAGAAGTTCATCTGTCTTGCATGTCAACATAGTCAATATGCAAGTGCTGGAAGATCCCTTCCAGTCATGGCAATGTCCCACTCACCGTCTTTAAAGTATGTGCGGACAAAAACTGCTGACACACCACACAATTCCCAGTAAACTCTGCCAAACGCTCAAGTAAATTTGGAACGTACCACCCTTCGCTTATTTCTGCTGCTATGTGTTCTTGGGACACATGGTTGGGAAAGTGCAGCGCTCTAGCGCTACACTTAATAACTTTTTTGGCATCATCGGTTTCCCTGTACTATTCTGCCTCCATATCAAATCGGTGGTTGAGAGGCAACAACCTCTTTGTATCCACAGATATTTTTCATCCTGCAGGGCCTCTCATTGCAGCTGTATTTTCTGTACAATTGGTATAGTGTTAAAGCTTTCCCCCCTTTCTTGCTCCTGACCCATTTTCTTCTCTGCCACCATTATTTGCATTCTTTCTTTTGCACCTGGGTATAGTCTCGTGGTCCTGTCAAGTAAATAGGCCGCTTCTTTGGCTTCTGTGTCGGTCATCTCGTTTCCTAACGATTTCAGGTCCTGCTCACCTGTATGGGAGGCACATTTTATAATGGCCACCTCCATTGGTAGCTACAATTCTTCAATCAGTTGCCAGAGCAACTCAGCATGTTGTACTGGGGACCCATCACTTCTCCCAAACCCCCTTCTCTCCCATCTTGCTAATCCTGAATGTATTGCGGATGTCACGGAAGCTGAATCTGAAAATATGTTAGCTGAATGCCCTTCCATTATGTTCAGTGCACTTATCATGGCCACTAACTCAGCTGCCTGTGTGAAATAATGTGATGGTACCCTCTGCTGTGATGCTATCACATACACCCTGTACTTGTAGCACACTATCGCAGCCCCATTATGTTCCCTCCCGTAATGGCATCTATAATTGCAGACTCGTCAATGAAGACCATGTCTGCCACTTCTTTTTCTTCTTCATTGACCCATATGTTCCCTTTCATTTTGTCCATATGTGCCATGCAGTTATGCATGTAATCTCCTTCCTCTGCAGGTTCTGCTATGAATGTTGCTGGGTTTAGCACACAACACCTCACTAACTCTATTGCTGGGTTTGTCAGTATTACTTTGTACCCTGATGCCCTCTGTGTTGTTAGCGTACATTTTGATTTTTCCAAAATGGCAAACAATGAACGCTCCATCTACAGTTCTACTGGACAACCCATGGTAATTGTTACGGCCTTCTCTATTGCAAACACGGCAGCCGCAAGCGCACATTCACAAGGAAAATGCCCCTGCATTACTGAGTCTAGAGTACCACTATAGAAAGGCAATGGTTTGTGCTCCTGTGGCTTCTTTTGTGTGAGGATCGCCGTCATCACTGAGCCATCTGAGTGGGAGAACAAGTAGAACTTCCATTTGCAGTCAGGAGAGGCCAACACTGGAGCATCGTCCAATGCATCTTTAAGTTCTGTGAAATTGTCATTCATTTCTGATGTCCACTTTATTTCCCTTTTCTCTTTTTGCATCTCCTTAAGAGCCTGCAGTAAGGGTTTTGTAAATGTAGAGTAATCAAAAACCCATGCCCTGCAGTATTTACAGGCATGTTTGCATCTCTTTCACTGACGGTTCAGTCAGGTGAATTGCTTCTACCCTCTCCTGTGTTATCTTATGTCATTCAATGGATATTATTTGCCCAAAGCACACAACCTCCTCCTGGCAGTATTATAGTTATTTCCTTATCAACCTTATACCCTTTGTCTGATAGTAGTGTCAAGAGAAGCACTGAAATGACCCTACGCTGTTCCTCCATTTTGCAGTACACCAACAAATCATCAAAGAAAATTGCATCACTGTGCTCGACATTTGTAGGTTCCTTATGTCCATTTGTATTACTCTGTTGTTACTCTGTTGAAAAAGCTAGGTGATTCTCAGTACCCTTGGGGCAACCTAGTGTGTTCAAATCGGGTCACCCAATACGTAAATACTGTCAAATATCTGGTGTATTGGGATGGAAAAGAAACAGCATTCATTAGGTCAATTAACGTAAAGTACTTTGCCTTCGCTGGAATGCTGCACAGTATTATAGAGGGGTTCAGTACCAGGGGAAACTCTACTTCAACTACATTGTTAAGAGGGTGTAAATCTTGTATAAATATACACAACCCGCGCTTTGACTTCTTTATCGGGTATATAGCCGTGTTGCACTGGACTGTGGATGTCTGTATTTTTCCCTGCTGCCACAGTGCATGTAGGGTCGAGTAGATTCCCTCATCTGCTTCTCTGGACAATGCATATTTGTTTGCTCGGGGCAGCAGCGCCCCTTATTTTAACCTTATTTTTACTCCCCCACCCCTTTTAATACCGCTACAACATGGGGCCCTTTTTCCATAGATTTTCTGGGACCCTTTTGAGATACTCATCTGTGTCTGCTTAACCTCTTTACCAGTTGTGTGAGTATCAGCACCAGCTTCTCTACTACTTTTACTGGGCAGCGTATTTGTAGCTGGAATACCATCTCTCCATCCTCTTCCCCATCGGAGAAGAGTTGTTTATCTGTTACTCCTGTTACTGTCAGTGTTGGGTTGATGCATAACACTGTATGCCATTCCATGTTGTCATTGTCCGTCTCACATACAATCACCATGTCTCTGTGTATCACTACTTCTTCAAGCTGTAGCGCCACTGTGGTGCCTTTCTTGTCTTCCTTCTGGCACAGTGGTCGGAATAAGAATTTTGACACCAGCTGGAACAACTTCCCTTGTGTGCCCGGGACTCATCCCTGCAGTATTTTGACCCCATACAAAAACATTCTAGGGTACATGGTGTAACCTTGTAGTTTGCTCTGAGCATGGGCTGCTAGAAGGAGCAAAGCCACTTGTGTGTAATAGATACCTGGCGTTTAGGCCACCATCCTCTTTTCCGTGATTGATATTGCGGCATTCAGTTTTTTTAGCAAGTCTCTCCCAAGTATATTGATAGGGGTCTCTTTGGAATACAATAGTGGTGCTACAATGTGTTCTTTCCCTATTGTTAGTGGTCAGTCTTTTGTTAATAAAACCATCACTACTGCCCCTGAGGACCCCTATGTATTTACTTATTTATTTATACATTTATAATACGCCAGCAGCTCGCAGGCATGAGGGCGCAAAAGACAGAGGGAAGATCAACCGGGGGGCAGAGAAAGGTTATTATGTTTTCAGTAATTTCCTGAATTATATGTGATTCCTATGTTGTGGAAAGATCTTTTGGGTGATTATTCCACAGACGTGCTGCCTGTGCCTGTAAGGATCTTCCCAGACCCTTCACTCGCTTGCTCATAGGGATGGTCAAATGAGCAGAGTCACTGGATCTTGTTACTTTCTTCGGACAAGTGGCCCTTATTGAGTCCTTAAAATAACTCAGCACGTCACAGGAAAGGCATTTATACACAACAGTGCATACTTTGAATCGAATCCTGGCTTTTACCGAGAGCCAGTGCAAGTCTTTATGACGCTCTGTAATGTCTTCTCTCCTAGAAACACCTTTAACAATGCGCACTGCATCATTTTGTCGAATTTGAAGCCTTTGAATGCAGCCCTTACCAGCACCGGCAATAGCGTGCTACAATAGTCAATACATGGCATAATCAATGCACAAACGATGGTGGTGCAATTGGCCTCTGATACAAAAAGTTTAACTAACCTAAGTAATCTCAGGAAGTATTGAGCCTTATTTGTAGTGTGCTGGATTTGGGTATCTGAGTTAGGAAGGCCTCAAATACAACCCCCAGGGTCTTAACCTTTTAAACAGTGTTTACATGATGGTTCTGGATAACAAAGCTTGAAAATGTATTGTCCAGTTTCGAGCGCGCCTGGGCAGAACCGAAAATAAGAAGCTGAGTTTTGACCACGTTGAGACACATATTATTGTTGGACAACCAACTTTGAATAGTATTGTAGATACTAGAGATGAGACCCAAGTCTTTTTTATAGTTATCACTGATATTTATAATCAGTTGGGTATCATCAGCGTAATTAGAAAAAAAAACTCCCAATGAGTCAAGGAGATCACACAACGGATGACAGAATATATTAAAAAGAGCTGGTGAGAGGCAGGCGCCCTGTGGCACATTGCACTGTAGCCTCTCTGGTTTTGATCGAGCTTCACCCCAGATGATTTTAGACATCCTATTTTGCAAAAATAATTTGATCCAGAGGGTTGCCTCCTCAGAACAGTGAGCAAGACTCTTCAAGCGATCCATAAGCTTACTGCGATCTACAAGGTCAAAGAAAGCTGACAGATCTAGCAACATCAGCAGCCCGACCTTGCCATTATCCATGATTTTGAGCATTTCGCTCTGGAGATCCAACAGGGCACTTTCCGTGCCATGATGAGACCCAAAACCTGATTGTCTAAAGTGTAAGACTTTTCCAAGTGTTCTTGCAGCTTTAAGGTAGCCACTTTATCAACCGCCTTCATAAGAAACAATACATTCATAATGTGTCTGTAGTTAGTGTGGACCTATCTAGCCCTGGCTTCTTCAATAACAGGGTGACTACCACATTTTTCCAGGAGTCGGGAATCCAACTGTCCTTAAAGTTTGCGTTAACAAATTGAACTAAAAATGGCTGGAGATACTGAGATGTTCCAAATTTATTTTAGAGGGGAGAATCTCACCCTCACAGGTTGAGGGTTTCATTTTGCTTAGTCATTTGACAAGAGAATCTTCCAAGATGATTTGGAAAGAAAAAGCTGTGTTTCGTTCCGGATTATTTTTACTCTGTGCCAAATAGATAGGCAAAGAGTTTGCCAGATTTTCCTTGATTTGAGCATGGACAGTCAGGATTGTATCCACAAAGGCCTTCTGAACTGCTTCACAGTCCTCAGTACTGGGAGAGAACTGATGAGGCAAGGATTTAGGTTTTTCTAAGTCTCTTAGTATTTCAAACAACTAACTGGAGACATTCTTAGCAGCCTGGATCTGTGAGTCAAAGAAACTTTTCTTTTCTTGCAGAACCCCCTGGTGATATAATTTGTCCAGAGACTTCCAAGTATCCCTATGTTTCTGTGACTGATCTTTATGCCACAGTCTTTCTGCTTTCCTCTTTTCTTGCTTACGGGTGGATAGAGCTGTGAGAACCATTTCTTATTATGAGACTTCTCTTGGATGAGCTTGCATCTGACCAGTGCAATCCTATCAAGGTTTTTTTTTTTTATTAGAGCCTTATCATATTCCACCACCGAGTGGTGAGGGGAGTCATCCTCGTGCTGGTGATCATAAGCTCCACAAGTCACTGTTCCAGACCAGCACAAATTTCAACACGCCATCCTTTTAGTGGCATTGGGTTTCAGAGTGGGTAGTGATGGAAGTGCCATGGTGAAGCTCAACCATGAAGTGGTCGGATCAGATGCAAGGTTGGACACATATCGACACATATTCAGCTGAGCATCAAATACCTAGCTATAATCCAGTCAAAAGTATTGCCTAAATTATGAGTCGGGTCCCTGCTGTGAAAAGATGCTCCAGGTGAAGGACTTCTGTATCTTGTGGATTATTCAACCACCTGTTAAAATCCCCCAACACCAACGTGGAGTTATTGGGTTTATAAAGAGACGCTAAGATACTTGACATTTACTCATAAAAAAGGGGTGTATCAGAAGGTGAGCGGTAAAGAAGTGTGATATTCAAGCAGTTGTTTGGGGTAGGTGTGGTCTTCAAGAGAATGATTTCACAACCTGAACAAGTGATAGGTAATTGAAAAAAGTGCAAGTCCTCATACCATACAGGCCACTCCTCCTCCCCTTCCAGTCTCCCTATTTTTAGAAAAGAATATATACCCAGGGGGAGTTGCCAAGTGGATATTTGGACCACTGGAGTCCTGTAGCCACGTTTCTGTAAGGCACATAATGTTAATTTGTTGATCCAATATATAACCCTTGTCAGCTAGTGCATGTTTATCCAAGGACCTGTTGTTTAGCAAGGCCATTTTAACAGTGTTATGAATACCTTCTGCAATCCTAAAGGTATCAAGTGTGATACAAGGGTTCAAACACATTGGGGGTCATTACGACCCTGGCGTTAAGGGTTTAACGGCGCCGTAAAAGGTGTTGGCGCCGTTAAACCCTTAACGCCTGATTACGAGGTTCCGTTGCGGGACCCGACCTTAACGGCTGGTTTTACCAGCCGTTAAAGTAGGGTGCTGCAAAGGGACCTTGGTGCTAATTACGGTACCGCAATTTGCGGTACCGTACTTAGCGCCTTCCCCAGTCCCATTGAGCCCTATGGGGCGAAAATGGGAATGGGGAAGGGCCATGGTGAAATGGGGAAATACCGCCCCGCCAACCTTGGAATGGGGCGGTATTTCCCCATTCCACCATGGCAGACTCGTTACAACACCGGCACCAACCATGGTGCTAATAGCGCCATGGTTTAGAGCCGGGGTTGTAATGAGGGCCATAATGTGCTGTGGATCGTATTATTTAAGTGTATGAAAAAACAACACCGAACATAACAGCGTTTCTGAAGTTCAAGAGTAGGGGAAGAGAAGCAGTCAGCGCCGGCACGATCAGTGTGGACTAGTGTAGACTAGCTTGCCCCTGACACGCTGACGCTGATGCACCTGAAACTAAACAAAAAGGGCACGAAAACTACAGGGCTAATGGGAAATGTAGTCTTGGCACATGTGCTCACAAGCAATGCATCTGTATAACGAGGCAAGGAAGCTTCATTTCATACAGAGAGTCACAGGGGAGCAAAAGGCAATATAAAGGAAGCTACAAGTTAAATCAATACATTTTTTTAAATGATTAAAAGTTAGTTAAAAGTTCATAATATCGTGAAGTTCACAAAAGCTCATGTAATTTCGAAAGCTGATAAGCGCAACAGGTTTCCTATACTAAAAGCAAGAATCTAAAAGAGAGCAACACAGGTAAACAATGTAAATTTCAATCACTTTATTTGAAAGTGGGAATCACCCTTCCCTTATACAAGATTTGGTGGCTCCTTTATCTATGAGTAATGAGAATTCTGTCAGTATGATTTTCACTGCTACCTCTCGTTCCTCTTCGGGGGCCACCAGTTACTGCTAGGACTGGATACACTGAAGCTGTCTGCGGGCCACCCATTGTTGCGGGTTTTTCTGTGGGTAAGGGAAAGGGTTTCGCCCGTCAACGCTGACCCTGGTGTAGTGGGGTACCATGTTCTGTCGTAACACCACTGCACTTCCCCCGGTGCTGGCGTTTGTATCATACTTGGAGGTGCCAGTCCGCTATGGCACCTGGAGGGGATTGGGCTGTATCTGCTGCTACTGCTGTTGTGCTGTGACAAACCCTTGCCGTTGTGCAATTTGGATCACTTGTGCCTGAGCTTGTTGCCCGAAAGGGCATGTGTGCGCAAAATGTCCCATGTTCTCATATACGAAGCATGGCCTAAAAGCCCTGTATCATGTTCCCCAGTATCCTCCTCCTCTCCCTCATTGCGGGTACCCTCTCTCCATCGGAATGCACCCCCTATGCATGTAATTCCCCTGCTGTGGAGCTCACCACTGTGATATATACTGTGGCTGCACACACCCCTGCTGCTGTAGTGCATTCCCTACAGGAAACCCTCCATGTTGGGCGGGTGCCACAGAGGCAGCATCAGGAACGAGCATTGCCTCTTCCATTTTACACCATGCAAATTTCTTTTGCAGCTGTTTGTTTTCTTCCTTGGCAGCATTTTCTGCCGTCTTTTGTGCGCTCTCTTGCTTCCTTTTAGAGTAGTGTACTATTGTTGCCTTTATCTCCATCCATCCCTTTGCTTCTATTCCTACAATCTTATCTAGTGGTGCCTGGACGTCCATCGGCAACCCCCTGATCAGCATGTGGTAAAATAAGGGTATGCACTGCTCTCAGCACCTTTGTGTTTCCAGCGTCATCGACCTGTTTCATATATTTTGCAGGGTCCTCGTCAGGCTTCATTGTACATGCCATTACTGTCCCTAAGTCTTAACTATCTGGTTACATGCTTCACAAGACCTCCCATATGTGTGCTCGGCAGTTGTTCAATGAAGCCCCATCATGTGCTTTAGTACTTAGTTTCACTCCCTTGTACCGCACCTGCTCGCGTGTTTTGTCCCCTCGCTCCCCTATTATGGTCATGAATAACCTTTTCATATCCCCGATTGCCAGCGTCACCCCTGCTGTCTTTTTCTCGAGTGCCTATATCCATTTTCTGGTCCCTGCAAGAAGGAAGGGCAAGCTGCATATTAGGTTGTCGCTATTGTCGGCCATGGTATGTAATGTATGTCCCCTTTCCCCTTCTGTAACAGCTGCATCTGCTTAGCCCTGAGCCCTGTCCCCCCTACCCCTTTTGTTGCTTGAGCCAGTCAAATTTCACCTTCTCCTTCTGTTCCCAGCAACTGTGGTATGCTGGATACGAGCAGCCTGAATTCAGCTTCCCCAATCCCTCAGTCACATTGTATGGACCTTGGGTTCAGAGCTGGCTTACGGTGTGAGGCCTGCCTGCGGTGACCCCATGGTGTGCGCTTTACCTGTGGTTTTGCCTCCTTCACATTTATGTGCCAAGTTCCCTTGTGTCCATATTGTGTTATATAAAGAGTGCCCCCCTTGTTCTCCTCCATGATTGGTCACTTGGGCCGGATATAGCTTCCAGAGGCCCTCTTGTTTCCCCCTTGGGAGTGTCCCAGCCCATCCCCCTTATTCCAGCAATTGGTAGGTGTGGCCCCCGCCCTGGCACTGAATTAGCAACTTCATTGCAAGATCAGAACGTTCTGCACCAGCAGAGTTCATTTCTGATGCACTTCTATTTTCTAGAAATAAATACTTGTTATCCTGGCAAGGGTGTATTGGGCCTTTTTCCCTACCGGGCTGTATTTTTCAAGTGTGAGAGTGAAGAGGCATGCCTTCATTTGGTGACCCTGACGTGGTCACAGTGAACCAAGCAATGAGGAGGCTTCCAGGCCACTTCTCCTAAGGGGCCACGTCCACCTGCAGCGACCAGTCCCAGACGAGTCAGTTCCAGGAGTTTGCAATTTTTTACAGATTTCCAGCCTGCTCTTTGAAGAGGGGCGTGGTTCCAGGGACAGTGCAGGCCGGTGTTGGAACCCTGTGAAGGAGGAGTTCTGGTGAACACATGGATATAAGTATACCCTTGCAAGTGATAACAAGTAGGGGAGGGGTATATGGGAAGAAGTGTAGGTTTTTTGTAGGTTTTGAGCAAGCAGAGAGCGAGGTAGTTTGTATGGTGTGGGTGTGATTTTTTGCTTTTATTATTATTTATTTTTTAAGGAGAACATTACGGAAAGGAAAACAGGAGTGTAGGGAGCCTCCCTGAGTGGGGAGAACATGGTGCCACTTATTTGTGCAACAGAGGAAAAAGAAATAAATAGGAGCCCTGCATATCTAGTGGGCTAGAAAATAGTAGTGGTTGTTATTTTAGCTTGTTATTTTAACTTATTGTTTTAGTGTTTTGCAATGTTTTTTGTGTAGGGTGAAGGAGGGGCGTTGTTAAAATAGCAGAGTGTTTTTGTGTGTGTGGCGTGCGAGGGTGGGTGCGTGTAAAGGGGAGTGGAGGGAGAGTAATGTGGGCTGATTGGGAGGAGGGAACAACTGATTTTTTGGTTGTGGCATTGGCAGGATGCGCAGTGTGTTATTAGAAGCGTAGGGATGCTTTAGGGTGTATATATTTCTGCAATGGGAAGGGAGACCCCCTTTAGTGTACATGTACAAGGCCTTGCCCTTGTACCAGGACAAAATTGAGAAATACCATAAGCAGTGGGTGACAGAAAAACGAGAGGGATGCCCCGCTCATGACCAGAGAAGGGCACTCATAATAAGGGAATTCATAATACTAGATTCCTAGCAGCGAAGTACAAGGGTTAACAACTACAGAAAAGAAACAACATTTTAGACTTCTCGAAGATAATTGAGGACATGGAAGACACCAATGACGGAGGGCACGGAACATACATGAGGGGGACAAACAAGCAAAAGCGGAAGGGATACAAACAGAATGCAAGGGGATATGTCCATTAACAGCGCTCCCAGCGACAGGGTACACTAACCCAACCTACGTATCCACTCGGACCAGAGAAAGCTGGCTAAAATAGCTCTAGAGGGGGCGGTGTCCACACCTGCACAGACAGAGGCGACAGGGAGCATGCAGGGTCTGCAAATGTCTGAATAGCAACGTTTTGGCCAGAAGGAGGACAACGGCAGTGCGGAGGTGGACAGCAGAACCCCACCCAGGAGTGTTAACAAGGAGGTCAGGGTGGCTTTAGGAGTTAGAGGGGGCTTTGGAGGCATGGGACCAAAAGGGGCAGGTATGGGTTACTCACAGTGTTGGAACTGTGGAAGTGGGGACATTTTTTGAGAGAGTGTTAGAAGCAGGCCAGGGCTTAGATATAACACTTAAAATGATCACCCACAATCCCAGAATACACAACAGTTGCCGACACCAAGGATGACTTCCATACCCTATGAAATACACCAAGCATACCGGCTCCCGGGGGTGCAGACAAAACAACAGCAGCACCCACAACAGCAGCACCCGCAACAGCAGTACCAACAACAAGCTATGCCCCAGCATGGAAATGGTAACATACACACACCCAACAAAATGCTGAATGGCAACATAGTGTCCTACCGAGGGGTGAGCATGATGGGAAATAACACTTTCACGTTCCCCGGGTCAAATACGTACCCGGATTAGGACAGCCCACAGTAAGTGGTTGCGTGCCCAGTCCTATCTATTATAGTCTGCCCTGATGAGAAAACCTTGGTGGGCGCAGAGATGGGAAACAAACACTTTATTTTTATAGTCAACATGGGTGCCACAAAATCATGCATCAGTCCTGGAGATTTCCCACTATCGGGCCAAACTCTTGATATGCAGGGCTTCTCTGGGGCTATCTCTATGGTTCCATACAATAAAGAGGTTGACATCAAAATAGGGGGGAAGGTAGTGGGCCCCCCTACTATATTCTGAAAGTTCTCCAGGGCAGGGGTCTGCTCAGAAAGCTCAAAATGACAATCTCGTTCACAGACAGTAGCATAGTTTGCACCACGCCAGGGATGTGCGCCATGAGGGCAATGCTAATAATACATGCAATGAGAGGAGAAGTGGTGGTTCATGGAATTTCCATAGACACAGACATGTTCATGTAGGGAATAACTGTGCTTGTGGAGGCAGTGCCTCAGATTGGCAAAGGTTGTTGGCGAGTGCCCTCAGACTTCATTTTTCACCCTGTAGTGTCCCTGAATTGGCAGTAGGTACAATACTGTCCCTAGATTTACAAGGATTGGTGATTTTGACAAAATGGCTGGTTGTGATAGGGAATGACCAGGACAGGTATGAGTGGCGCACAGTACTTTGCATTGACCGCACGGTACCTCTGAAGGAGGTGATTGATGGTGAATTGTTCGAGGACAAGCCGGATGACCAAGAAATTGTGCTAGCAATCTGTATCCCTTGTGAAATAATGGTGCAGCATTGGAAGGTCCAATCCCCATGATGGCCCTTTCAGCCCCACCCTATTTCATTGACAGAGATTTAGAGCAGGTTCCGAGAGACTGTGGACAACTAACCCCATGATGTAGGACTCCTATAGGGAGTGACCCCAGTACACATAACATTGAAACCAGGAGCAGTATTTCCCCGAGTGAAACAATATCCACTCTCGAGGAAGGCAGGGGAGAGAATTAAGGATACCATCAGGGCCATACTCAACCAAGGGATAATTGTACCATCTACCTCCCCGTGCAACACAGCTATATATCCTATAAATAAGGCAAAGGGGGCAATTGGAGAATGATTCAGGATTTGTGCCCCCTAAATGATGTTGTGCAGCAAGAGTTTCCTGTGGTTCCTAACCCTGCCAAGACTTGTGTAGCATCCCCAAAGAGGCAACAGATTTCACTTGGTTGACCTCAAAAATGCATTTTTTCCATATCATTGCACCCAGACTCACAGAACCTCACCGCTTTTACACATGGGGGGATAAGGTTTAAACACACAAGATTATCTCAAGGGTACTGTGAAAGCCTCGGCATCATTAATAGAATACTCCTTGCAGATTTAGGCACTATCCAAGTGTCTAACACGATCATCCGTTATGTTGAGGACCTGCTGGTGTGCAGTGACACTGAGCAACACTGCAGACAAGACTCAATTACACTTTTATAGCTCCTATCATGCATGGGATATAAGGTTGACAGGGCAAAGTTACAGTACTGTCTACAAAAGGTTTCATATCTAGGACAGCTAATATCAGCATATGGCAAAACAATAATACCAGAACACGCTGACTCGGTGCGGGACACCCCACAGCCCACAGCAGTAAAGGAAATACAAAGGTTCCTAGGGTTGTGCAATTACTGTAGGTCATGGATCCTTGACTGCACATCTTAAACAATCCTCTCTCACAGGACCTCAAACAAGCACAAAATACTGACAATAAAGTGGTTTGGACTGAAGAAATGGTACAAAGCTTCAATTATCTTAAAGAAGTAATTTCAACTGCCCCGCTGCTAGCAACCCCAGATTACTGTCATGATTCCTGCCCCTCATGTCCCCAGCCCTCCAAGATGTCAGGCTGGAGCCAGGCCACGATCACCTACATGGCCCTCAAGGGCCTCTCCATCCCTCCAAAGACCCAATTGGAGTCAGACTTGGCGCTTGTGGCACCAGACTCACTCACTCCCATAGGATAACATTGGGGATTGGACTTGTAGTGCATTGATGGGGACAAGATGGATGCCCCCACATATTTCGGTTCCCAGAACTGCATGGGCAGTCTAGTCTGGGTGTGGTTCAGCCCAGAGACACCTGGGATACCCAGAGACTATTTAAGCCACGCCCAGGCTGAGAAACATGCTTTGTGTTTTCTGCACCTGCAGCGTGACACTCACTGTGTTCGGATCAGTCTCCAGTAAGCCTGCATCTTTCTTCTGCGCTCAGCTCCTGCAAGAACAAGAACACCGTTAGGAACAGCCCTACCTTGCGGCGCTTCTGCCCATCATTCATTGCTCCTTCTGTTCTGCAGGCATCTTCGGTGGTGTCATTCCCATCCCGGCACGCCGCTTCCTAAGGAAAAGGGAAAAGAACAGAAAAAAGGCATTAGTAAGCATTCAGCAAATCTATGCTTATTTTTAAAGACTGTACGAGCTTCAAACGCTTACCTGAATCCCAACCATTCTGGGGGAACTCTGTCTCCGGAACTTCTCATCCATCTGCAAGAGGGAAAAGACACTCCAGGTTAGCGTGGAAACATCTAGAGGCGCCGCATACTGCGCTTACTAACCACATTTCTTCTTCATAACCGGCATCACGCTGAAAACGTTGCAGCACCTAAAAGACACAGAAAAAGAACTCTGTTCAATACAAAAGGGTTGCATCGTGCATCAGGCTCTCACTCACCTTCAGCGCTACTCATCTCAGCAGCACGTCGCCATCCCCGAATGCCGGCCATCATCTAAGGAAGGAAAGGAACGAAGTTAGAGAACTGTTCAAAAGACTCATTATACTTACCTGTCAGACTAGGCAGTGAAGTAACTAGGCAGCAATGAGCGTGCATCAATCAACGCACCCCTGCGCTAAAGCAGGACAGAGAGCACACTTTCCAAGAAAACAAGGTGAGCTCTGGATCAAAGGGAAGGGTTGGACCCGGGGAAGAAGGGGTTCAAGCACACAGAGACAATAGGGAGTTAAACTCTAGCAATCCTGTGTTTCAGGCCCAGTCTCCAGTTGAGTAGACTCCAGGGAAGGGTTTGAGGTCATAAGAGGTCAGAACAGGCTGAGTGACGTCCCCGTGGATACCAGGTGAGCGTTACAGAACACAAGGCCTCACATCAAAATCCACCTGGGCATCATGGAAACGTCAGAAACCGACCAGTTAGCCCACATGTTGGGGCAGCGACGTTCCGAAGTACATGCAGCCAGGCAGGAGACCAACACCCTGAGGAGAGAGCTGATAGTAGCCAAAGAACGCACTGATGATTTAAGCCGGCAACTTCTCCAGTCACAAGCAGGGCATGCAGCATTGCCGGGAAACGTGCCCTCGATGCCAGCACCATCAGCCAATTCCGTTCAGATAACCCTTCCTGTGGCAGTTCCCTTGGCCCCGCCTGAACAATTTACGGGGGATCCCAAGAGGTTTGCAACGTTCATGAACCAGTGCCGCCTGCACTTCCTTTGTAGACCAGGGGCCTTTCCGAATGACCAATCACGGGTCGCTTTTGTGCTATCCTACCTGAGTGGGAGCGCCGCGGACAGGTCTGTACCCTTTGTGGCCCAAGACGATCCTTTGCTGCATGACTTCAGGGGCTTTCAGCAGGAGATGAAAAAATTGTTTGCCCGTCGTACTCATGGGCAGGAATTAGACAACGAACTTCTGTCCCTACGCCAAGGGATAGACTCATAGTTGAAGCAGAATGGCCATTGGGGAAGAGAACCACGTTATTTCATTAGGGGTTGTGGGGAGAGCTCAAGAATGTTCTCACACAAGTAGTGAACCCCCCCGAAAGACTGCTCAGAATTCATTGACCTTGTTGTTCAACTGGATCATAGGATGCAGGACCGAAGAGCAGATCGAACCAGACCGGACCCTCGCCCTATGTATGTGCGTTCAAAGGACAATATTGCCCGCACAACGGAAGGTTCAGGAGAGCCAATGCAAATCGGGGGGGTCAGATCCCCCTTGACTAAAGGGGAAAGGGATAAAAGGAGACAGCAGCAGTTATGTCTGTACTGTGGAAGGTCAGGTCATTTCCTTAAAGAGTGCCCTGTAAAGCCACCAAGGAGGACGGTAGGGGCCACGGACAAGGAAGATACAATCAAGGAATCGGAAAACTCCCCAGCCCGGCAAGTGTAGGGGTCCACTTATCGAGCGAAGAAAGTGAACTACAGACCTCCCATTTTGCACTATCTGTGGTCTTGATCAATCACCAACAACCATCTCGGATGCATGCAGTAAGAGCGTACATTGACAGTGGAGCCGTTGGGAATTACATCGACCTGGATCTTGCGGCAAAGATGGGGCTTCCGTTACGCCCTAAATCAACCACCGACACTGTTACCACTGTCGACGGCACGGAAATAGCTTCTGGTCCAGTATCCCAATGCACTGCAGCTTTAACCCTTTTGTGCCAGGATGGACACCAAGAATCTATCATTTTCGACCTCATTAAGGCACCACAGTTCTGGTTGATTTTGGGAATGCCATGGTTGGTAGCTCACAATCCTCGAATCGATTGGCGAGCAAAAGAATTGGCCTTTCCCGAGACTTGCGCCCACACATGTTATCGCCAAGAGAAACAACCAATAGACACCAGAACCTCCACGCTTGCGACTGTGGCAAACGGCACCCTACCAAGTGAATACCAGGACTTTCAAGATGTCTTTCAGAAAGAACAGTCTAATACCCTGCCACCGCATAGACCATACGATTGCCAAATCGACCTGATATGCGGTGCACAAATCCCTTGTGGGCGAATCTACGCGCTCACGGAACCAGAAAACCAGCACCTGAAGGCCTATCTTGACCAATACCTGGCCAACGGGTTCATCCGTCCCTCGAAGTCTCCAGCAGCCAGTCCTCTGTTCTTCGTACCGAAAAAGGGGGGGGACTTGAGAACGTGCATCGACTATCGCGACTGAACCAGATTACCGTAAAAACCTGCTACCCCCTACCATTGATCCCTGAATTGCTTGATCAAGTCAAAGATGCCCAAATCTACACAAAACTAGACCTGAGGGGGGGCATATCACCTTGTTAACGTAAAACAGGGGGACGAATGGAAAACTGATATTCGCACCATATACGGCTTGTACGAATATCAAGTAATGCCCTTTGACCTTTGCAATGCGCCTGCAGCATTTCAATACTTTATGAACAATGTCCTACTGGAATTGATTGATGTCTGTGCTCTAGTGTACATCGACGATATTCTAGTATATTCCGCATCAAAGCAGGACCACGTTAAACATGTCCGATCCGTATTGGAGAAACTCCGTCAACACCAGCTCTACTCCAAGCTCGAAAAGTGCTCATTCCACGTCTCAGAGGTGGAATTCCTGGGCTTTATTCTCAGCCCGAATGGAATCTGAATGGATGTACACAAGGTAGATGCTATCCTGAACTGGCCATCCCCAAATTCATTCATGGGGGTTCAAAGTATGCTGGGTTTTGCAAACTTCTACCGCCGGTTCATTCCAGGATTTTTGCAAATCGTGCACCTCATCACGTCATTGCTAAGGAAAAGCAACAAAATGTTCCAGTGGACAACAGAAGCCGAGGAAGCTTTCCAGGAACTCAAAGCAAGTTTCACATCTGCCCCAATCTTACGCCACCCTTGCCCTGATCTCCCATACCTGGTGGAAACGGACGCCTCAAGCATAGCTATGGGAGCCGTCCTCTCACAAAAGGACCCGAAACGGGCCAGTTACACCCTGTTGCCTTCTGATCGCATAAATTCACACCCCCTGAGCTCAATTACGCTATCACAGACAAAGAACTCCTGGCTATTAAGTCAGCCTTTACGGCATGGCGGCACTACCTCTTGGGCGCCAGACACACAATCACCGTAATAACTGACCACCGGAGCCTCCAGTACCTAAAAACGGCAAAGGCCCAATCCTCACGACAACTACGTTGGGCTCTTTTTTTTGCTGAATATGACTATGTGATTACATTTCAACCGGGGTGAAAAACGGGAAGGCCGATGCCCTTTCCCGTATGGGGGTGGAAGGGCAAGGGGATCCGACCACTGACCAAATTCCAATAATATCGAGTGACAAGCTCCTAGGAATCACAGCAACCATAACTCAGAAAGAATTACATGAAAAAATCCAAAACCTGATGAGTCTGGAACAATTACAAGCATGGAGTGCACAAGGAGAACATTACATGATAAAAGATCAGTTTCCCTACTTTAGGAATCGTTTATTCTTACCAAACCAAGAACTACGAGAACAAGTCATGTCCGGTTATCATGATTCCTTGTTCGAGGACCACCCCGGAATCGCTAAAACCCTAGCCAAGGTAAAACGAAATTATTGGTGGCCCACGTGGCGTAAAGACATTATCCAATTCATCCTGTCTTGTGGAGTGTGTGCTCAAAACAAGTCATCCAAGCAGAAACCGCTGGGCTAGTACAACCATTGGAAATCCCACCAGCACCCTGGCACACGTTGTCCCTCGATTTTATTACTGACTTACCACCCAGTCAAGGGTTTAACACTATTCTTGTGGTCGTGGACCTATTTTCAAAAATGGCACATTTCATTCCTCTTAAGGGGCTCCCAAATGCTTCCACTCTTGCAAAGGTATTTCTTGAAGGCAGCGTACGGCTCCATGGGTTTCCTACAGTTTTAGTCTCAGACCGAGGTACTCAATTTGTATCTAACTTCTGGAGTTAATGCTGCTCTATGGCCCAGATCGACATCCGGCTATCCACCAGTCACCATCCCCAAACGGATGGTCAAACTGAGAGGAAAAATCAGACGCTCGAGCAGTATCTGCGTTGCATGTTACACCAAGCTGAAGGAAGCTGGTTCGACCTATTATGGATAGCTGAATATGCTTATAATAATTCCCTACACACCAGCACTGGGCAGACACCCTTTTATACCATGTATGGCAGGCACCCACGTACTTCTGAGTTGGACGCTCCTACAATCCTGGAAATGCCAGCAGTCAAAACCTTGCACACGACCATTTCTCAAACCTTTAAAAGGGCAGCTGAACACCTACTTCAAGCTAAGAATCACCAAAAGAAGTTTGCTGATCATCACCGAGCAAAGGCCCCCAACTACCAAGTGGGAGACAAAGTCTGGCTGGCGTCTAAACACGTGTCCATTAAATGAACCCGAACTTTCCTTCCAAGATACCTGGGTCCATTCACTGTCACCTCCATGATAAATCCTGTGGTGGTCAGACTAGCTTTGCCGTCAAACATGCAGATTCATCCTGTGTTCCACGTGTCTCTCCTTAAACCTGTTCAACCTGGGACCCGGGTAGCAACGCAGCAAGTAGTAGTCGCCAGGGAGCCAGAATTCGAAGTCAAGGGCATCCTGGATTCAAAGTACGTCAGATCCAAACTATGCTACTTAGTAGACTGGAAGGGGTATCGTCCACAAGACAGGACATGGGAGCCTTGTGAGTACATCCATACACCTCGCTTGCTTAGACAATTTCATCAAAACCATCCAAAAAAACCAGGACCAGACAGAAGAGCCACCTTGAGAGGGGCCTTGGGGGGGGAGTGCTGTCATGATTCCTGCCCCTCATGTCCCCAGCCCTCCAAGATGTCAGGCTGGAGCCAGGCCACGATCACCTACATGGCCCTCAAGGGCCTCTCCATCCCTCCAAAGACCCACTTGGAGTCAGACTTGGCGCTTGTGGCACCAGACTCACTCACTCCCATAGGATAACATTGGGGATTGGACTTGTAGTGCATTGATGGGGACGAGATGGATGCCCCCACATATTTTGGTTCCCAGAACTGCATGTGCAGTCTAGTCTTTTGGGTGTGGTTCAGCCCAGAGACACCTGGGATACCCAGAGACTATTTAAGCCAGGCCCAGGCTAAGAAACATGCTTTGTGTTTTCTGCACCTGCAGCGTGACACTCAATGTGTTCGGATCAGTCTCCAGTAGGCCTGCATTTTTCTTCTGCGCTCAGCTCCTGCAAGAACAAGAACACCGATAGGAACACCCTTACCTTGCGGCGCGTCTGCCCATCATTCATCGCTCCTTCTGTTCTGCGGGCATCTTCGACGGTGTCATTCCCATCCCGGCACGCTGCTTCCTAAGGAAAAGGGAAAAGAACAGAAAAAAGGCATTAGTAAGCATTCAGCAAATCTTTGCTTATTTTTAAAGACTGTACGAGCTTCAAACGCTTACCTGAATCCCAGCCGCTCTGGGGGAACTTCTTATCCATCTGCAAGAGTGAAAAGACACTGCAGTTTAGCATGGAACCATCTAGAGGCGTCGCATACAGCGCTTACTCTCCCCTCGCAGGATTTTCAAACTTAGGTGGCCTCTCCACTGGGTACCTGATATTGCATTACTGTGTTCAGAATTTGTGGTAAACTAGGGTTTTTCTCCCCTCGCAGGATTTCCAAACTTAGGTGGCCTCTCCACTGGGTACCTGACATGCATTACTGTGTTCACTGTGTTCAGAATTTGTGGTAAACTTGGGTTTTTCTCCCCTCGCAGGATTTCCAAACTTAGGTGGCCTCTCCACTGGGTACCTGATATTGCATTACTGTGTTCACTGTGTTCAGAATTTGTGGTAAACTAGGGTTTTTCTCCCCTCGCAGGATTTTCAAACTTAGGTGGCCTCTCCACTGGGTACCTGATTTGCATTACTGTGTTCAGAATTTGTGGTAAACTAGGGTTTTTCTCCCCTTGCAGGATTTCCAAACTTAGGTGGCCTCTCCACTGGGTACCTGGTATGCATTACTGTGTTCACTGTGTTCTGAATTTGTGGTAAACTAGGGCTTGCTGCTCTCTTCCTGTCCGCTCGTGCTTGTCCTACCCCCCCATCTCCCTCCTATCCCATGGTGCTCTCTATCTCACCTATCTTTTCTAACTGCTTCACCATTGACTATCCTGCTCTTCTCACTAAATCTGGTAGGAAAAAGTTTAAAAAGGACATCCTGGTCTCCAACCCAGGCCTCCCTATCGCTGACACCTACACCAGTGCCTCCTCTAAGGAAACTCTCACTGATATCCTCTTTTTCGTGCCTTCACCTGACCTATGGACCCTTCATATGGTCTCTGTGCTCTCTGCTATCTCCTCTTCTCCCATTAATGGTGGCACTCGTTGGGATGTCCTCTTGGCCTCCTTCCACTCCTCTAAGGCCATCATGTCTACGCTAATGGGACCGTCTTGGTCCAAGGCCCTCAGGCCAACCTTCACCTCTTTGATAGACGCTTCCCCCGCCTCATCAACTTCCTTTCCTCTCCTGCTGTCCCCCCTCCTCTGTCCTCGGCTACCTTGCCTCTACCCTCCCTCCCTGCCCCCTCCCTTGCTCCTTCTTCTCCTCCGCAGGGCGTACCTCTGATCTGTACCCCTCCCCGGAAGTCCTTCAAAGATGGCAACCTTCTCCACATTGCCACTCTTACCTCTCGCTCTGCCGTCAAACATTCCTCTGATATCTGCCACCTTCTTGAGGAACTGGACCTTGACGTACTCGGTCTCACTGAGACATGGTTCACGGCCAGCTCTGTCACCAGCTTTGACACACTCCTACCTGACGGCTACAAGATCCTCTCCGTGCCCAGGCCCAACCGTGCTGGGGGGGGTGTGGCCGTTATCTTCCCTGAGTGGATTCCTGCCACTGCTATTCCCAGGCAGACCTACTCCTCTTTTGAATGTCTTGTCTGCCGACTCTCTCTCTCTCCTAGCCATTCCCTTACCGTGGCTACTATCTATCGGCCACTTGGTCAAATTTCCTCCTTCCTCTCCGAGTGGGCGGACCTCTCCTCCTCTCTCCTGTCCTCAACCACTCAACTCCTCTTCCTTGGAGACTTCAACATCCACCTGGATGCCTCCTGTCCCCCCTCTGGACTCTTTCGCGACCTCTGCGACTCTCTCTCACTCTCTATTCTCCCGTCTGGGCCGACCCATTCTGCTGGGCACACTCTTGATGCCCTGATCTCTTCTGACCTTCCCCTCTCTGTCCCTCTCTCCACTCCTCTCTCCTGGAGTGATCACTTTCTCCTCTCCTCCCACCTCACCCTCCCTACCCCACAGGCAAAGCCACCCTCATCACTGCCATCCTCCTTCTCGGTCATCCGACCCATGAAGCGTGTGTCAGTTGAGGCTTTCGCTGCCACCTTCTCGCCCCCTCTTCCCCCTTCGGCTGACTCCCACCCTGACACAGCCCTCTCCACTCTTTACTCTGCTATATCTGATACTCTTGATATCCTTGCCCCTGTCATGAGAATCCGCCTGAAGCCCAAAGCCAAATGTAACTCCTGGTATGACTCGGATCTCGTCACCCTCAAACGCAAGTGCAGGGTGGCAGAGAGGAAATGGCGTGCTTCATGTTCATCCTCTGACAAACTGGCCTGTCGCCTGCTCCAAAGGCATTACCCGCTCTCCGTTCTCACCAAAAAGAGATCCATTATCCAAGCCCGCATCACTGCGGCATCTAACAATTCGGCTGAACTCTTTAAAATCTGCAAGGAGCTGGCCAACCCTGCTGCAGTCTCTACCTCTCCTGTCCCCTCCCAGGCCCTCTGTACGGCACTGGCCTCTCACTTCATTTCAAAAACTCAGGACATCCTGTCCTCACTCTCCTCCCATCACCTCCCCCCCTCTATTCCCTGCCCGTCCTCTGGCCCTTCTGAAGCCACCCCTCCTCTCTCCTTCTCTGCCTTTCCCCTTTTTTCTGCTGATGAGGTTTCGAGACAAGTCCAATCTATGAAAGTCTCGTGAACACAGGTCCACCCCTGCTCCTCCAAAACTATTAAGGACCACATTGACTCCTTGGCTCCTGCCCTTGCTGACTTCTGCAATCACTCCTTCGCCTCTGGAGTCTTCCCATCCCCTCTCAAGCACTCCCTTTTGCACCCCCTTCTTAAGAAACCCTCCTCCGACCAGTCCTGCCCAGCTATCGCCCTATCTCTATCACTCCTTTCCTGGGCAAGCTCCTGGAGAAACTTGCCATCTCTCAGCTTAATCTCCATGCTGAATATGTTGGTAGCCTTCATGACCATCAGTATGGCTTCAGAGCTGCCAGAAGCACAGAAACTGCTCTCCTGAACATCCGTGAGGACCTGCTCTCAAACCTTGACTCTAACATTCCTTGTGTTCTCATTTTGCTTGATCTCTCTTCTGCCTTTGATACTGTCAACCATACCATCCTGCTCAACCGTCTCCGTGATAACCTGGGTATCACTGGTCAGGCTCTGGCTTGGCTGACCTCTTTCCTCTCAAATCGACCCTCTCAGATCCAACTGGGGTCTTTCCTGTCTGACATCTGTTTCTCTACATGTGGTGTCCCCCAGGGTTCAAACTTCTCTCCCTGGCTGTTGAACCAGTACTTGGCACTTCTCGGCCACTGCATCGCTGCTCTCTGCCCCTACTTTCAATGCTATGCTGATGATACCCAGCTCATTTTCAGGCTACCCTCAGCCTCCTCTTCTCCTTCCCTCATCTCTGACTGTCTTTCTGCTATCCAGGAATGGTGTGCCGCCAACGACCTCTGCCTTAATGCCAGTAAGACCAAGATTCTACTCATCGGCACACCCACTCCCTCCTTCCCTGCAGCTCTCTGGCCGGCCTCTCTTGGCCCTCTTCCTGCTCCTACCTGCAAGGCTAAAAACCTCGGGGTCATCTTCGACTCCACACTCTCCTTCTCGCCTCACATTTCTGACGTTTCTAAGAAGTCACACTACCAGCTGCACCTCCTCAGAGGTATCCTTCCTTTCCTCTCCTTCCCCCAGAAGCTCACTGTCTCCAGAGGCCTGGTTCTCTCGAAGCTGGACTACTGTAACAGCCTCTACCTAAATCTGCCTGCCTCTACTCTCCGCCCTCTGCAACTCATCCAGAACAGGACTGCGAGACTTGTCCTTGGCCTCAAGCCCCAGGACCGTATCTCTCCAGGACTGAAATCGCTACACTGGCTCCCTGTGGCTGCGAGGATTAAGTTCAAAACCATCTGCATTGTCCACAAGGCCTTCTGGGGCCTGGGGCCAAAATACCTTCAACTCTCCCTTCCTAAATATCTTCCTTCTCAAGCACTTCGCTCATCCGCCTCCAACTCCCTCAGGGTCAGCCGCTTCTCTAAGCAACGAGTTGGTGGGAGATCTCTCTCCGCTGCAGGGGCCTCCCTCTGGAACAGCCTTCGTACCTCCCTAAAACTTGAGAAGAACCATCTCCGGTTCCGGAAGCGCCTCAAAACCCTCCTCTTTGCTTCTGCTTTCTCTCCCCCTCTCCCCTGCTAAATCACTTGAAATTGTACTAAATCAGCAACTGGGCCTCTCACCAATCTCGGTCCTTGGCCCAGCCACTCTCCCCTGCACTGCCTTCCCGGCAACCCCTGCACTGCTGGACTCTCTCTGTATCCCTACAGCCCCTCTTCCCAGCACTTGTCTGCACTTATCTTGCACTTGCCACCAGCTGGCCCTTATTATTTATCTTGTTTGTTACTTACCGTGTACTGCACTTTCCCCTCTCCCTTTCCCCCTTGCACTTTTCCCGTCCCCTTAACCTTGCACTTGCGCAATCTGAATGACACCTGGCCTAGTAGGATCGTTGTCTGTCTCCCTTTTTTCCCCCTCCCTGCCTCGTCGCGCCTTGAAACACTTGTGTATAGGCGCGTTACAAATGCCATATCATATCATACCATATCATATCACATTTCTTCTTCATAACCGGCATCCACGCTGAAAACGTTGCGGCACCTAAAAGACACAGGCCCTCATTACGACCCTGGCGGAAATCCAAAAACGATGGCGGAAATGTAATACCGCCATCGAATACTGCTCGGTGCGATTATGACCCGTCACCATAAAGTACGATGCCATCAGCGACACCGTAGTGAACGCCAACGCTAACTGCACCAAATACGCGCACGCGCGCCATGCAAAACCGTAATTACCACCATGGCGCAACGGTACGCGAATGCTGACCCTAGCGGACATTTACTTAACGCCATCAAGCATGGCAGAAAGTACCATTCCGCCATGGTGAGAATTACGGCATCGTGAACCAACCGTAAATGGCCCTACTGAGTGCCTGTACACCACTCCCTGCCCACATTGCACAACTCCTCGTAGGTGCAATGAAGTTACACAATGCAACCAGTGAAATGTACAAGTCACCCATGCATGCCAACGAACAAATGAATGTAGGGGCTCCAAGTGCCTTGTGAGTGGCCATCCATATTTGGCATGGCACCATTGCCGTACTGATGCAGCACAGGCATGTGAAGGTTCAAGTACAGCAATATGAACTGAAACATGAGACAAAACAACAACAGGCCCCCATCGCTTGACACCAGTGTAAGGCAACATTCAAAGCAGTATCCTGAGGGAGACTGCACCAGCCCTGTACCCTTGCCAGTAAACAAACCAACCATCAGCATAAGCATGTACCACACAAGTTGGCAGAGTGACTGAGCAGCCAGGCTCATCTGAAGAGGGGCCAATGGGAGCTGCAGGGCACAGATGGCACGAATACAGAAGCTATTCCAATGGACATGACCTCAGTCTCCCTCCAAGAAACGCACGCAAACACAGGCACCTGTGACCAGCCATTTTCTGATAATCACATCATTCCACCAATCCACCTGGCTGACCGGCATCTGTTACACAAAAGCTAATCCCCCGCCCCTGAGCATGACATCATTAAAACAGTCATAATGGCAGCCCCCATCCCTGACCTTACTGGGCTTCGTAGGCAAACGCGGCCAGTACAGTACCACGCAACTATACTCAGAAGCCGGAACCCAATGCAGATCTTCTCAAAATACATCGCTCCACAAATAGGAATATGCCACATTACTTGCAAAGAATAACGCTACACGGTTGATATCAGAATCAAATTTTAATGCACATCAAATTCACCAAGCCCATACAGCTATTAGGTCATAAACTCCAAAATATTTTTCATTACTGTGGGCTGCATCCGCAATAAATGACCAGCTTCTTCTTGTGTGACGCCCTGTTCCTTCATGGTACACAGGGGCTACATTCACATTCAAAAAGGCAACATGGAAGCGCCTAGAACCGCAGGGCCGTCCCATTAGGTAGGCACTAGTCCAGCTGAAAGGTTGATATGTAGCTCCTAGCCACTAGTACTGCGTAAGGGCATGTGGCCCATTGGCGATCGTCCCATAAGATCGTAATGGTGCTCCACTGATTAACTCGAAGCAGCAGGTGTCGGGAGTAAAAGCCATCTGCAGGAGTGGCATACAGATGGCAGCGGCAAAAGGGGAGGAGATACCTGTCACCCAAATGAAATGAAAAAGAATAGTATGGGCATCAGAACTTCATTTGTATTACTCACTTCAATGATCACACTAAATCTACAGCCATATGCATGCTAGCCCACTCAAAAGGATTATTTCCACCCAAAAATCACTTGCGAATCATAACTATATAAATCGAGGTGAAAACACTATTACAAACGAGTGTTTGTGTGCATGCGTCTGTTAAGACAGAATCCATTAGATGGGATTAGTAACGTGCATAGACACAAGTGTTTGAAGGCGCGTCGAGACAGGGAGGGTTCAACAAGGGCAGATCGACGATGGTCCCACTATGGCAGCTCTCCATCACATAGCGCAGGGGAAGGGGATAGATTCCGAAAAGCCATGTACATGGCAAACTCTCAATTAAATCATCTGTCCATGCATCCATACATCATTCCCTCATCCCGGTATAAAAACGCCTGATTATTTACTCACATCACATTTGAAATTTCCATTGAGTCTGTGCGTAATGCAGTCTGCAAAATCCACTGTGCTCCAGCCCGGAATTCTAGTGTTGTGAAGTAACATGTATTTGGGAACGTCCTGCCTTATCGTCCACTACGCTATTGCGCATCCCATACTATTCATATCAATCATTGCATTCTCACCATGGCCCCTGTCCCAAGGACATTAAACAATAGAACGTTATATTTGCAGTCAGACCTGTGGGCGTCTCCTCGCCGCTAGCTGAAAACCGAAAGCGCTGTCCTTCGAATTCCTCATTTGCAACATCACGTCGAAAAGGCATCTGTGACCGCTTGAAATCACAAATTCATCCATGTAGTGCGGCAGTGTGTGAAAATGGCAACTGGCTTCACTCACAAATGGGACGCCCCGCCCGTCGGTGAACCTCGGTACAGTGCTGCATGAGGGTCCACCGTTAATCGAGTACTACATACCACTGACCCTTCACAAGTTTGTTCGCGACTGCAAAGATAGTATGTGAAACAATGGGACCATAGCAGAATGAACATATAAACCAATATTTCACTGCCATCGGGATTAAATACATGATTGTAATAGCAAGATGCCATGCGTCACATTGCAGCGTTGTGTGCGGGACGTGCTCGCCCAAAGGGGATTGCAGCTGGCACAGGTGGAATGAATCACCACAGGTGGAGGCTATACAGCCTGAAAACACATAAATTGCACACCTCCCACAACCACACCCACTCCAAAATGCTACCGGCAGGACTAGCGATGTTGGCCCTGGGGGACCTGATAGCACTGCAAGTACTACAACTTCAAGAAGAAGACGAACACCAACTACTACAACAACCGGCCGCACAGAGGAGACGCAGGAGGAGGAGGAGGGCAAGGCAGGGCCAGCAAGGGCCACCAGCCCAGCCACTACCACCACGTAGGCAGCCCGCAATCCCACGCCTCCGAGCTCATCCGTTCAACCTCACTGCTGAGCAGATCCACACCCTCTACCGTTTGGACGGGGACACCATAACCGCCATTGTGAACATGACACACGCTGACCTTGTCAGCATGATAGATAGCCCAACCGCCATCCCACCCCTACTGAAGGTGGTGTCTGTACTCCACCTACCAGCACACAGTCGGACAGTTGCATGGCATTTCACAGCCACTGTTGTCACGGACACTATCGCAAGTGCTCGATGCCCTCCTGAAGCACGCAGACGACTACATCTCTTTACCACGCTCGGAGCAGGAGATTACAAACACAAAAGTGGGATTCCATGCACTGGCCGGCATACCGGGTTGCATTGGTGCCATCGACTGCACCCATGTGGAATTGGTTGTCCCACATGCCATGGAGGCCCAGTACCGCAACCGGAAACAATATCATTCTCTTAATGTACAGATGGTGTGTGACTCCAACAGGATCTTTACACATTGTTGTGCCCGATTTCCTGGATCAACCCATGATTCTATGGTCTTGAGGAACTCTACAATACCACGCTACATGGAGCGACACGCAGGGAACAGATCCTGGCTACTCGGTGAGTCTCATTTTATGCATGATAATGTGGGGTATGTGATGCGGCAATGACCTGGCAGGAAGGGGGGGGGTGTGTACGTAGCAATGTCATTCCACAAACATCCTTTATTGTCCACATACAGGTGATGCCGGGTATCCACTGAAGAGATGGCTCCTTACACCACTCCGGAACCCACAGAACCAGCATGAGGAGGACTACAACCATGCCCACTCACGTACCCGTGTAGTCATTGAACAGGCATTCGGCCTACTGAAGGCTCATTTCCGCTGCCTCAGCAGGTCTGGCGGGGCACTCCTGTACCGCCATGATAAGGTTGCAAAGATGGTCATGGCATGTGTCATGCTACACAACATGTGCGTACGTAGAAATGTGCCCATGCCCCCTGACGCAGAACTGCAAGCACCTGAAGATGGTCATGATGAGGGTGGGGATGTGGCAGCACCTCAAGGAGTCCGCGAGGCACAGGAGGCCCGTGAAATTCATCAGAATATCATAGATTCATGCTTCTAGCACTCACGCCTGGTGGCTGATACATGGACACGGGACTTGTGGCACTGTGTGTGTCTGGAACATGCACAATGTGGACTGTACGCCAATAAAGGCCTCGTATACAAAGATCAATGTCCACACATCTCATTGGATGATTATGTAATGTTTATAGCATATGTGAAATTATATTACACACCCCATCGACCCGCCACCCAAGAAAGCCCAACACCCCCCCTCCACCCTCCTACCTCCCCCCCGAACACCAGTGTCCAAAGATGCTCATTGTCAGTGGGCAGACGCTATTGCAAGCCCCCTCTCTGGGTATCAGGGGCACCCCTGCCTGTGGAGCGCAGGTTCCTCCCAGATCTACGTTGGGGGCTGCCCTGGACGGAACTTGCAACGGATGATGTCTCTGCCTGCTCACGTCCATGCATGTCCCTAAGGGTTTGTGAGAGCTCAGTGAGCACACGGTGCACAGCGGCAAGTTCACCACATACGTCTTTGGACGTCGCATGCAGTTCCCCCCTCAGGCTCTCTGTGCTTCTCTCCATTTGTACCCTTAGTGTCTCTGTACTTCTCTCCATTTGTACCCTTAGTGTCTCTGTACTTCTCTCCATTTGTGCCCTAAGTGTCTCAGTAGATGTTTCTATGACTGCCTTAGAACCCCCACATTCATCAGCATGCTCCTTGAGGAGCGTGGCCAGTTGCTGCTGTTGCACGATCACCTGGTCGAGGGACTGTTGCCTCTGCTGGGCCATGGCCATTTGCGGTGGTGTCACAGAGGGGCTGATCACCTCATGTTGCCTTGCCACAGGGCTTGTGGCGGATGGCCAGTCGTCGTCTTGTGGGTGCCCCTGCGTGGTATCCTCATGGTGTACGGGATGAAACAAACAGGGGGATTGAGACAGGTCATGGATGGGTCCTACATCGACAGCACCGTTTTCTGTGTCGGAGCATGCTGCCATTAATGCAGTGTCACCTATGGTGCTGCTGCCACCAGAAGCAGTGCCTTCTGTGGCATCCATTGGGGGGACCTGTGGTGCAGCTGTTGTTGGCATGCTGACTGCTGGGGTGCCTTTTGAAGTCCCCTCCTGTCTACTGCCACTTGATTTGTGCTGCTGCCGTGTCTTGATCCGTGCAGCTGAGGTGGAGGGTCTTTGGCCGTTGTTCTTGGCCCTCTTTGCAGGTGTGCTGGTAGGGGTGTCCTGGAGCTCGTCGTTTGAATCGGACCCTGTGGTGGAGTAAAGGAGGGCGAGCGTTATTTATGGGTCTGTGGAAATTGGAATGGCAATGTATCACATGCATTGGGGTGGTACCTGAGGGTGATTTGGGTCAGGGCCTTGGAGGTGTTTTCATTTTTGTGTGGATTGAGGATGCAGTTGTTTTGCAGCCTGCAGTTAGGGTGTGCATGCTGCACGTGTAGAGGGTGTTTTTAGGATTTTTGATTATTCATGTATTTAATGTGACTTTTAAAGTGCGCTATCAGGCCAATGTATGTGGACATTCTCCTGGACATGTGTTTCTGTTGCACTATGTGGACACATGGTACTTCACATGATTGGACATTGTGGATTTAGCATTGTTTTATTTGGCCCACCTACCTGATTCTTCGGATGTCTGCACTCCTTTCTCCATCCCTCCGACTCCCTCTATACTCTCCATTCCAATGGTGGAGGCACAGATTTCTTCCCAGGGGGTCAACTTGATGGGTGATTCCGATCCTCCCCCGGTAGCTGTGGCAATGTTACGGTTGGCTGATAGTATGCTCCGTACGCGTATCCGCAAGTCGTCCCATCGCTTTCTGCATTGCTGTGGGTTGCGGGGTGCGGTCCCCACCGCACTTACCCGCTGTGCCACCAGGGCCCATATGGCCTTCTTGTTCGCAAGTGCCGTCCTGGTCATTTGCGTCGAGAAGACGACGGCAGCATTCTCCTGGAGGGTCTCTGTGAGCACGGTGAGTTCCTCATGGGAGAAGTGGACCTGCCGCTTGCGGTCGCACGCTTTTTTAGCAACTTTTCCCATTTTGATTGTTTTAACTAGGGTGGCTTACGGGTTGGGATGTGTCTCAGGGTCGGATTTGTAATGGTTGTGTTGGGATTCTGATTTTGTAGGTGTACGGCGTGCTGTTTCCCGTTCCGGCCCCATGTTTTTACTTCCGTTTCCGTATATTTACGGTCATCGTATTTTGCGATTACCGCTCATTACGGTGACCGCTATGATGGGTGGCGGAATTGCACCTAGGGCGCCGTACGACGGCGGTGAGGGGCGTTTTGGGGACATTTCCGCCATCGCGGACTTTGCACTTCCGCCATGGCGTAATGCTCGTGCCCGATGGGTCAGAATTAGCCGCACTTTACTCCATCGTGCAATGGCGGAAACGCTATTTACGCTATGGCGGTCAGGTCAGTTACTTTCCGCCAGGGTCGTAATGTGGGCCACAGAAAAATAACTCACTTCAATACAAATACGAAATGGTCGCATCGCGCATTGTGCACTCACTCACCTTCAGCGCTACTCATCTCAGCAGCACGTTGCCATCCCCGAACGCCGGCCATCATCTAAGGAAGGAAAGGAATGAAGTTAGAGAACTGTTCAAAAGACTCATTATACTTACCTGTCGGACTCTTGCCAGTGAAGTAAATAGGCAGCAACAAACCTGCATCAATCAACGCGCCCCTGCACTGAAAGCAGGACGCAGAGCACACTTTCCAAGAAAACAAGGTGAGCTGTGGATCCAAGGGAAGGGTTGGACCCTGGGGAAGAAGGGGTTCAAGCACACAGAGACAATAGGGAGTTATACTCTACCAATCCTGTGTTTCAGGCCTAGTCTCCAGTCGAGTAGACTCCAGGAAAGGGTTTGAGGTTGTAAGACGTCAGAACATGCTGAGTGACGTCCCTGTGGATACCAGGTGAGCATTACAATTACACACAGGAATTCTACTTATTCTCCCACTCTAACATGCAGCTCATGACTGCTGTGTTGACACACAAAGAGCACAATGGGCCACAAGCCACTGGCCTATGCAGTGGTACACTAGACTCAGTTAATCAAGGGCAGTTCGCTTGAAAACAGGCACTTGCAACAGTTGCATTTGCAATTGAGAATAGTTCCACAATTGTGATGGGCTGTTGTATTACACTCTATGTAGAACATGCCGTCTTTGCCATTTTAGAGCGATTGAAATCTACCCTGACTACCCAAGGAGCATCTGCATATGATATCATTCTCGCCAGCACTCATATACACATTGCACAGTGTAAAACAGTGAACCCCGCAACATTCATAACAGAAATGTTCACTGATGAGGATTTGGCCAGACCTGACTGTGTAACATACGAGGGGGAGGAGAATGACATTCCCAAGGAAAAGGACAAGCCACTCAAGGAGGAAGGTCCTCTTCGTTGATGGGTCAGTGACAATTGACCAGGACATAGGTCTCAGACACACTGGTGCAGCAATGTTGCGCCTAGTGGATGATGAATATTAGACATTCATTCTAAAAAGACTACCAATGCATTACTTGGCACAGGCAGCAGAACTAATTGCACTTATTGAAGTATTACACTGAGTGGCGCATTTAGGGTTTTTGCTTCCCTAGGCCCAAATAAGTGCAAGTGCCCCCCCAAATATACTCCACCTCTGCCAGACTCTGCACATTCATCAGCTTAGGCCCCTTCAATAATCTCTGTCCGTGTTGGGCAAACTACGCCCCTTCATCCTCATTTTGTCCCACATATTGGCTCTGTCACTCTATGAGAAGTGCCTACCCTGGTATTTAATATTAATACAACATAACTACATTTCTACATATGGTGTTTTGAAATGGTAAAGTTTACAAATAACATATATGCAAGTGGTACAAGCACATCTTATAAAAATGTTGAATAAAAATAACTCAACCCTCTTCTCAAGGTTACAGCTCTGGTTTTGGCAGGGGGTAAAATACAAGTTACCTGCTTCAGTCGATGTACCTCCAATCCCTTGGGCTGGAACGCCATTCAAATATGGCAAAATCATAAGTGAAATTTGTAAACTCTGCCTGGGCATAAACACCTCAGTAGAGTGAAGACATTTGGCGAAGGTTCTTGGAATCTTTGGCTGTGCATTCTCATGGTGGAGTAATGGATAAAAGCGACCATGATCATGCATGTGTGGGGAGCAACAGCATCCCTTGTGACTGCACAATGCAGGCACCTTTTATAACAAACAAAGTGGTATATACTGTTTACACCATTGGTTTTTGTGCAATTGTTCAATATACCCAACACTCCAAGAGTAAAACTGAGAAATGGATGGGGCATTACAGCACAGGATTACCTTTGTGGGTGTGGCTTAGGCTATGGGTCTTCCCAGCTTGTGTTTAAGGTAATTTAAATTTAAAATGTTTGTTAACTGCGTAGAGTTGGTTGGACTGTACAATACATAGACACATTTTGAGATGTGTGGGTATAGATATAGATGTCCTGCTGTCGTTTGAAGTACTGTTTCACAGTAAAAGTCCTACCTATTTAATGTAAAGATTACTTAAAAGCATCACAGTTATGCATTGTGTGACATATACTTTGCAGTTGGTTCTCCTGGTAGTACTGAGCGTGCAGCGGAATGTCATCAAAGACACATGATAAACCCAGCAGGGACGCCTGCATAGCACTGAGCAGCTTCTGTAAAGAAGGCTGAATGGATATCTGAATGGGACACCTTTACAACTGTGAACCAGTGTGTACCTTTGGCACACAGTTTTTGTTCTCACCCTTCTTTGGCTTTGGGTATCCTTTCACAGGTTTCTTGATGCACTTGCGCATTCTGATTTACTCTTCGCCATATTCGCTTCTCTGTGATCTATTTCATGCTTGCACCTTTGGGCAGCAACAGACCTCTGAATGTGGGGCTGGGGTGGGAAATTAATGCATGCTTCTGAACATCATTATAGTGCCACCTGTGGCAAATCTGTGCTCGACTTAAGCATAGGTATGCTTTTAATATTGTAAAATGATGCATCATTTTTAACCTTTACTTTTCTGAAGGGAAAACCCTCATTTTTGCAACAGTTAAATAATGGATGTTGTGTATTTCAATTTAAAAGTGATTGCTTAACACAGTGTATGTGTTTAAGGATTAGAAAGAACACCAAAGGTAATGTGAAGTGGTACAAGGAGGTACCAATAAAACCAATGTGACCTTGGCTGTTTTGCATATCAAAGAGAATTTTGGGAAGATAAGAAAGACCAAAGAGCTTTATATGTCTCTGAGAGTTGCATGACTGAATCACTAAATACCTAAATAAAGTAAGTTGGGTTTGGTATGTGATTTTAAAATTAAAAATCACCCTAACAGTAAACCTTTTGCAAATATCAAGCATATTTACAAATTTGGCCATCAGGGACTTAAGCTGTCAGAGTGGAATGACTTTGAACAGCTCAAAATTAGAGAAACAATGATGGCTTTATATTAAAAAAAAAAGAATTACAGCCAGTAAATTGAAAATAGACTGCAATACAATGCCGCTCCTCTGGCAATCTGCCAACCTTGCCCTGGGCCTAGTCGGTGATGTTGTAAATACGTTTATTGCTACACTCATCACAGGGGTGTTCCATGACCATTTACTCTGACTCGGCATGCATCCCCACAACAGTACATGCTGGCCTTTCACAATGAAAAAGGAGGGGCTTTCGGAGCACGGATGGGTCCCCAGTACAGCATGCCATGTTACTAGAGAGGCTCATTTGTGCACCCTCATATCCTTCTGTTCAGGCGGTCAAGAAATGCCTCACCCATACTAACAACACTGATGAAGTGACACTCGGAAGTGCTGCCGCAGATACTGCCAAAATAACAGCATACCTCCCAGTAAAAAATGTACCTGAATATGTTGTCACGCTACCTGCCACTGACCAGCCACCGGTCCCAAAAATACTCAGCCCATAGCACAAATTATTAAATTACAAGGAAGGGCCCCGGATGAGGAAACACTGTTGTGGGTCAGAGGGAGGTACAAACAATACCCTACTGATTTATTGTGGAGGTAGGAATGCACAGGAAAAACAGTGATGCCTCACAAACTGTTGATAATAGCTTATGATCAGCTCCATCACCCTTCCCACAGCTCCAACCACCACAATGCTGCTGATATACAAGAGGATTTGTTTATACCAAACATCCAGGAACACTTGGAAAGTATGTTTATTAGATGCACCATGTGTCAAAGTTTCATCACACGCAAGACATTAAGAACACCGAGAGGCACTCTGCCCCGCCCTACTACATGAGTTGCATATCGACTATACGGACCTGGGCGAGAGATGCTGCGTTTGCTGGTATCTGATCGTTGTCGTCTGCCGCTTCTCACATTGGGTGGAGGCGGGTCCTTGTGCACATCCAGATGCCAAATGCGCGGCAACATTTCTGTTCCATGAAGTGTTCCCCCAATGGGGTGTGTGTGATGTATTAAGGTCAGATAATGCACCCACTTTTTCAATGAGTTGTTTAAGGAGATTACTGCACTACTTAGAATTAAACACTGGATGTGTATGGTCTATTACTCCAAGGTCAACAGAGTTGTGGAGAGAATAAATGGACTCCTCAAAAGTAAATTATCTAAGCTTTGCACTGCGTTGAAGAAAAGCTGGGTGCATTACTTACCCTTGGCCCTGTTCAGTTTGCACACACAGCCCAGCAAAGACCACCTTTTATCACCTCACAGGGTGGTAACTGGTTACTGCATTCAAACACTAATATCTCCCATTAGAAGGGAATCTGACATGCATAGGACATCAGCAGCTTTAGGCGATGAATTCAAAGTCTATTTGAGAACCCTAACAGGAGCACTCAGATGTATTTCTGGACAGATTGCACCACTGCGGTCAAAAGACGTGCCAGGCACCACAGCTGATTCCACAACTATTTCTCCACCCACTCAACTGCTGCTGCTAGTAGAATCAGCCTACGTGTGGTCCTTGCTCCGCAGTTGGAACAGCCCCAGATTCAATGGACCGTTTGAGGTATTTTTTTCCACTCCTCTTGCAGTTAAATTGAAGGGACTCCATTATTGTATCCAATTGTCCGACGTTCGGAAGGCACCTACGGACATTGCACCAGCACTTTAAAGGACTGGTAATGTGCATCTGCCTTATTTCCCTTTCCACTACCAGCATTCAAATTTGGATTGCCTCACCCACCCCAAACCGGTGCACACGCACAGCTGCTAAAACAATTACAATTACAAAGGCAGTGCTATTTTCCGCTCTCTCTCTCTCTCTCTCTCTCTCTCTCTCTCTCTCTCTCTCTCTCTCTCTCTCTCTCTCTCTCTCTTTTTCTCTCTCTCTCTCTCTCTCTTTCTCTCTCCCTCTCTGTCTCTCTCTGCCTCTCTCTCTGCCTCTATCTCTCTCTTTTTGCATGCATACATGTTGCCTTTCAGATTGTGAAAAGGATGCAACCAGTGCTTTCAAATCACTCAATATACCTTAGAAAGCATTCTACGTATTGTATTATGTCTAGGTTTTCATATTCTTAAATGTGTGCAATGAATTTTATAGCAAGTATATTTGCTATTTCAATGTTATTTTTGGGGATTTATTTAGAGGCTTATTTTAAATTAGAGAGACAGAGGGCCTCAACTTGAGTTTGGCGGTAGCCTTTGCCGATAAAACTGGCAGGCTGCCGCCAAACCTCTGAAAATATCCAGCACCCGCAAATGGCCGATAACCAGGGTATTCCAGCCACACCGGACCCAGTAATTGCCCTTTCGCGGGTGTCAGAATCGGGTGTTCCCCATTCCCGCTCAATGGGAATGGAGATGTCTGTAGCACCGGCATGGTTCATTACTGTGCAGTGCTACAGGCATGCTGAGCTCGCGGGTGCCTTTCACTCCGCCAGGTCAGACCTGGCAGAATATAAGGCACCCGCAAGCACAACTCAGAGTCTGACAGTCTGGATACAACAGTACCGGCAAGCTTACCTATGCTATGTGTGTTCATTGATACTGCATGCATCAGGAGCACCCAAGGTCCTAGTGCCACAAGCAGTACCAATTCTCGAGGCTCAATGCCTAGCGCAACTTGTGCTATGTTGGTTCTGGGGCACTTTTCAGGCACACAATGTGCAACTTGAACTTGTCTATCCAGATCGCCTGCAATGCAACAACAATCGGAAGAAGAACAAATGCCTAAAAACACCTTACCTGCTGATACAATGACTCAAATACACAAACAACAAATGGCAAGAAACAACAGTTAGCTGCATGGCACAGGGTCTAATAGCATACGAAGAAGGGGTCCTGGCCTGGGTGGAAGCAGCATGTGCACCATTCTGGACTGAACACATCACAAAACTAACATGGATTGAAGCAATAGAGACACCTGTGAAAGTGCACAGAGAAGAAAAATATGATCTTTGCTTTTATAGTGCCAGAACAATATCTGTAGGGGCAAATGAACATTGCAATCACCTCAGCACAAGCATTACAAGCTATATGATAGATGTGGGTGTGAACACTATCTTGGCAAGCGGCAGCTATCTTAGAATTTAGACCCAAGCATGGTGAACAAAATTATCTGTTTTAGGATTAGATCCCTTGCATGAGCCTGAACATCCATCACCCCCTACCCCGGCCTGGCATCACAGAGTTCATGAAATCCTCCATTGTTCTAAAAATGTAGAGGCCCTCATGCACAGGGAAGAATATGCCCTACAAGGTCATGAGAAGGGAGCAGCGCACCTCCTGGCAGCACCATCCCACAGGAAAGGTAGCAAGGCCCTCCTGCCCCCAACAATCCCCACACAAGAAATACAGCCTTGCAATGCTTTTATCCTGAGAGCCCTGCATGCCACAAGATCATCCAAACCCAGACCACTGACCATAATGTGTGCTACTGTTGTACTCCTGCATTTTAGCATACCCTGATACTTGTGCTGTTACTATGACCCTGCACTTTAAGTGACCAACCCTGATATTATGCTATAGTCTAGTCACTGCACTTAGTTCTGCCTAAATAACTTCAATACTCCTAGTCTATTGATCCTAGTACACCCTGATAACTCAGTATTCTGATGGCCTAACGGTCTCTATCCACTCTTTGCTCCTCCACGCCTGAACAACTTACCACGCGCCGAGACTATGAACATCTAATACAGCCACACATTTAATCTCCCCATAGGCTCACCTCACTTTTAATACAGTGATGTTAGTTTGGTTACTTATCACCATGTTCCCATACTGCGCTATTCCAGAAAGCACTCCATGCACAGAAAACCACCTGTTGATTTTCAGAAATGGGCTATCTCTGCTAGCCTGCCCTAGACACCACCCCATCCCCTGCCCAACACCATTCTTGCCATCCACTCCACCATTTGCTACCAGTTTGAATCATACCTTCACTCATACACCCATTCTCAAGTCCCTAGCAGACCCTAACACCAACCCTATTGTAGGCAGTGCCAGAACAACCCGCCTAAGATCACACACTAAAACCCACTATCATCACCATACCTCACCTATTGCGGAGCCAATGCCTTGCAAGCCCAACTACCCTAGACCTACCAAAAAACAAATACCACCTACCGCCCAGGCCTCTAATAGATCACACAAGGATGCTCAACGACAAACACCTACCAACACCACTACAGCTAAACCGGAACCACCATCTAGCTTCAAAAGCGCCCTCATTAATGCCCGGTCTCTAGGAGCCCATGCCAAAGAAATACACAATCGTATCACGGAACAAAATCTGGATCTATTGATAATCACATAATCTTGGCTTCACCAAGCTTCAGGCCCTTTACTTGCCTTACCCCTACCTCCTGACTACAACATACTAAGATCTGATAGGAAGAATGCCATAGGTGGAGGTGTTGCCTTCATAGCCAGGACTAACACACAACTTAGATCTATCCCCACTGAACATATCCTAGGTTATGAACTACTACTAGTGAAGCTTGCCATAAATGAGAAAACCACTGTCAATATCATAATGATATATAGAACTCCCAGTGTAAACAGCCAACCAGAAACAGACATCCCCCTCCTACTCGCACCCCACATCAAACCCAATACAAAATGCATTATCCTCTGAGACCTGACCTTAGGATATAACGACAACCAAGACAATAAGGCTACAATATTACAAGCAGCTCTTAAAGATATGAATTTTGCCCCATTAATGAATTACCCACCCATTTCAAGGGTAGAACCCTGGACTGGGTTCTTTCACTAAACAGACTTCTCATTGACTCAATCATCCCATTTGCTTGGACTGACCACTACTGCATAAAATTTACCATCATGAGTGATGAACCCTGACCACCTATACCAAAACTAACGGAAACCATTGAAACCAGAAATCCTTGTAAGCTCACTGTAGAAAATTTCACCCCCACCCTTAAAAAGAATCTCCTATCTAACTTAGTCACTAGTGAAGATCCTAGTGTCATCTCAGACTACTACCACAATTGCCTCACCCTTACCATTGATGAAGTAGCGCCTGTCACAAGTAAAACCTGCCGCACTGATAAAAGGGCCCACTTCTGGTTCAATGAAGAACTAGCCTCCTTAAGAAGAATCAAACGTTCTCTCGTACATGCCTACAACAAACATCCCACCCCTGACTCCGCCAAAGCCTACAAGGACTAAAACAAAATCTATAAATCAGCCATAATATCTCACAAAGCCAACGCATACAATACACGTATAAACAATGCCTCCTCTGATGCCAAAGAACACTTCTCTATCATTAGAGATGTAGAAAACCCTACGCCGAATTCCACTTCAGAAAAGGCCAGCAAAGAATGGTGCACCACCATTCAAGATGGCCTGTGTGCTAAAATCACATTATTACAAAATAAAATTACCACTAAAAGACGGCTCCTAGCTGACAAAAACCCTGTAAACACCAACCCACCCTCACCAACCTCTTTCGAAAAACCCAAGCCTCCTTTCCACTTCAGCCCAGTCTCCCAGGAAACAGTACTCAACACTATCACCAAACTCAAAGCTTCCAACTGCAAAGGCGATCGTGTCCCAGCTAAACTAGTGAAGGCCTGCGCAAGCACGCTCGCCCCTATCATTACCAACTTTGTCAACTCTTCCTTCAACACTAATTCAGTCCCAGCCAGCATCAAAAAAGCTTGGGTCACCCCACTCCTCAAAAAGACATCATTGGACCCCACAGTACCCACCAATTACCGACCTATAACAACGGTTCCCTTCCTACTCAAACTCATTGATAAAATAACTTATACACAAATTCAAGCACACCTTGAACAGAACCAGCTGCTAGGAACCAGACAATCAGGTTTCAGGCCCAACGATAGTACGGAAACGGCACTCCTGGACCTCAAAATCCAGATGGACACTATTAGAAATTCAGGTAAACTCTGCATCCTCCTGCTGTTAGACCTCTCGGCAGTTTTTGACCTCGTGGACCATGATAAACTCTGTACATCCCTAGCCAATGACTTTAACTTCTCCAATGATACCACAAAGTGGGTGAAATCCTTCCTGGCTGAGCGCACTTCCAGAGTGGCCATAGGCAAGGAAGCTGCTGATCCCATACCAGTACCCATAGGAGTACCCCAGGGCTCATGCCTCTCCCCAACACTTTACAATGCTTATACCAAGCTCCTCTTCTCTGCCCTTGATGATATGGGTGTCATCTATACCAATTTTGCAGATGACACCCAGATCCTCATACCCATCACAGGCAAATACGACCAGGACACCATAGTCATTAACACAATATACACGATCATCCAAAATTGGATGCATTGAACAGTCTCTGTCTCAATGATGAGAAAACTGAAACACTTCACCCGAACTATGCCTCCATCAACATAGACGGATCCCCAATCCCAGTACTCAAGCAAGTCAAAACTTTAGGTGTCCACCTATACGCTAACCTCACAATGACCAAATATATCAGCACCCTCTCATCATCCACAGCACACACATCCAAACTGATAGCATTAACCCACCAATTGCCTCACCTTAGCCAGAGCATTGGTATTATCTAAACTGCATTACTGCAATGTACTTTTGCTAGGAAGTTCCAGGGCTAACATCAGTAAATTGCAACTTATGCAAAATAAAGTTCTAAGAGCAGCATTAGGAATAAAAAAATCTGCTCACATATCACAGATTAGAAAATATGCACACTGGTTACCGATTGAAGCAAGAATAATCTTCAAAACTCTATGTATTACACACAAATGCCTGACTAAAAAAAGCACCCATTTATCTGAATCATGTAGTACAGAAAAAAGAAAATATCAGAACATTACGTTCTAATGACAACCACTACCTAGTGGTTCCCGGCTACAATAACACTAGAGCAGGGGGGAGCAGTTTTTGTGTTCTAGCACCTCAACAGTGGAACGCTCTGCCCAACCACATCAAAAAAGATACCTCATTCCCCATCTTCAAAAAGCAATTGAAAACCTGGTTATTCAACCAATACTAATACCCGTCTCTCTCCTGTACCAGCACAATGATTATTTTTCTAAATCTGCAACCCAGATTGTACCTAACCTGTATGATACATTATCTGTTGATATGTTTCCTGTTGTCCTTCTACAAGCCTTTCCTTTCTTGTAAGACCAAGTATTAAAGATGTCTGTAACCACGCCGTGATACTCAAGGGTCTGGGCGTGTAACAAATGGAATAAATGAATGAATAAATAAATAAAAAAAACATTTACACCCCTGAATCGATCACTAAGATCAGAAGGCAAGGCTATCGCGCCTTCACAAGTGAATCACATGATTTGTGCAGCGAGTTGCTGATCTTTCTGGGAAATGACTGGAGCATGTGAGTTGGTGTGACCTCAGTACTCCCCCCAAGCTCATCCCTTTATCCGCCAGGTGCACATTTAGAATAACATTGTTTGTGTTAGTAGCCAATTAATTGTTAGACCAATTTCACCTCGGATGACAAGCCCAGCTGCGATCACATGGACGGAGATGGACAGATGAAGTTGGACCAATGGCCAGGCATCCCATATGGAGCAGACCCTACATGGATAGAGCCCTTTCAATTAGAATTGTAGAATTGTGCCATATACAATTGCCTGCGGAATAAATAAAATAATTACATCATCAGTGATGTTGTTTGTGCTTATAATGTGTTGCATGTGCCTAGGGAGCTCAGAACGTTCAGCGGCAGCAGAGATGTTTGCTGATGCACTTCTATTTTGTAGAAATAAATACTTGTTGTCCCTGCAAAAGTGTCTTGGGCCATTTTCCCTAGTGGGGTGTATTTCTTCTGGTGTAAGCATGCAGAGGTGTGCCTGCAGGAGTACAAAGTAAATAAGGCCAAGCTGCAATACTGCCTCCAGGAAGTTCTTTACTTGGGAAAATTGATATCCGTATATGGTAAGAAAATAAAACCAGAACATACTGCATCAGTGCACAGTGCTCCCCAGACAAAAACTGTCAAAGAAAGGCAGAGGTTCCTCGGGCTGTGTAATTACTGCAGAGCTTGGATCTTAGATTACGCTGCAAACATCAGGCCCTTGTTGCAAGGCCTTAAGAAAGCACAAAAGACAATAAGATAACATGGACAGAAAACATGCTTACGAGCTTTAATGAACTAAAAGAGGTTATTGCTACTTCCCTGTTGTTAGCAACCCCTGATTACACTCAAAAGATTTACTTGTTCTCCCATTCTAATGGCCAGATGATGACGGCAGTACTCAACCAGAAGAGCACCCTGGGTCACAAGCCGGTGGCCTATTACAGTGGAGTGCTCGACTCAGTAATGCAGGGATAGTTCCCTTGTAAGCAGGCGCTTGCCACTGCTACATTCACAATAGAAGAAAGCTCCCAAACCGTGATGGGGTGTTTCTTGACATTGTATGTGGAGTACGCAGTATTTACTATTCTGCAACTATCTAAATCAATGTTGTCCATACAGCAGGCATCCGCATATGAGGTTATTTTATCCAGTCCAAACATCCACATAGTGTGGTGCAAGACAGTAAACCCTGCTACTTTTTTGACACAATTATGCACTGAGGAAGACCTCACTAGGCATGACAGCATAAACTTTGAGGGGGAGGAGGGAGACATACCAAAAGCAAGAGATAGCTGGCTTAAAGGGGGGTAAGTACTTTTCGTTGATGGTTCAGCAACTTTGGACCAGGGGACAAGCCTGAGCCACCTAGTGGATGGTGAGTATGTGATGGTGGTACTAAAAAGGCTGCCCATGCATTACTCAGCACAAGCAGCAGAGCTCATAACGCTCATTGAAGCACATCTAGGATCCCAGGGTTGTTGGGTGACCATTTACTCTGATTTGGCCTATCTCACTACAACAGTACACACTGGGCTCACAAGATGGAAAAGGAGGGGGTTCAGGAGAGCTGACGTGTCCCCAGTCCAGCATGCAGCATTGTTAGACAAATTGATTCACGCATGTTCACAGCCCTCCTTGATGGCAGTGGTTAAATACACCACCCATACAAAGGACACAGATGAAGTTTGACTCATTATCGCTGCCACGGATAAGGTGGCCAAACAGACTGCTTATCTCCAAGTATCTAACATCTCTGAGTATCCAGCACTAGTACACAGACAAGAGCAGTTGCCAGCACCATACACTTCACTTCCGATAGCACAAATGATTGAATTGCAAGGACGTGCCCCACAGGAGGAGAAGGCGTTATGGAAGAAAAGAAGGTGTATACAATCCCCCACATATCTGTTATGGCAACAAGGAAGTATGGGTAAAGTTGTTATGCCTCATGAATTGTCGCTGATTGCATTCGACCAGATGCATCATCCATCTCATTTGTCAAAACACCATATCGCTGCAGACAGGAGGACTGGTTAGTCTCCAATCTGCAGGAGGTTCTTACAAAACTGGTGATAAATTGCATTACATACCACACTTACAGTACTGGGCACACCCTAAGAACAATACGAGGTGCATTGCCTCACCCTACTGGCCCATTTCAGGAGCTCCACATAAGTTACGCTGACATGGGAGAGCAGTGTAATGGGTTCAGGTAGATGATGTTGTGTTGTGTCCCTTCTCCCAGTGGGGTGAGCAGGTCCTTGTGCACATCCAGACACTAAATGTGCTGCCAAATTTCTAGTGAGAGAGGTGTTTCCTCAGTGCAGTGTTTGCGATGGGCTGCAGTCAGACAACAGCACCCATTTCTTTAACAAACATTCGAAAGAAGTGACCGCGTTGCTGCGCATTAGGCATCGGATGTGCACAATTTACCAACCCAGGTAGAAAGGATCAATGGATTGTTGAAAGCAAAATGATCTTAGTTGTGTGTCACCCTTAAACAAAACTGGGTGCACTGTCTCCCTCCTGCTTTATTCAGTTTGCGCACACAGCCCTGTAAGAATCATCACTTACCACCACATGAGGTGGCAACAGGCGGGCGTATACATACACCTTTATCTCCCATAAGAAAGTCGTCTGATGCTCACAGGGCAGCATGTGTTCTTTGTGAGGTGTTTAAGGATTACTTAACTATTTGGACTAGATCAATAACATTTATCTCCCAACAGATAGCACCATGGCGGTCTCAAGAAACAACCAGAGCTGCATCTGCCTCAACGACATCGAAGCCTTGTCAATTGTCCCCAGGTGACTCTGTGTTTGTTAGGAACTCTGTGCGCAGGTGGAGTGAACCGAGATACAACAGGCCTTTTAACATTGTGTATTCCACTCCGTTTGTGATGAAGATCTGGGAGCTGCGATATTGGGTGTACCTTTCTGATGTCTGAAGGCCTCCCAATGACTTACCCCCCCACTACTGAGCCTGATAGTGGTGCATAAGTAATGTCTACTAAGAGTAAAAATATGTTTGCAGAGCAATTTACTGGTTGTACATATGTCTATGAATTATGTATAGAATTTCACAATCTGTCTATTTTAACAGAACAACGTTTTGCCTTATATTTTATTTTATACACTGGTATATTCCCACCGTCTTCAGTAAATTATAGTTTTTCCTTCCTTTTATTTAGTTCTTATCATGCAAGTGTGCTTACTCATTGATGCGTCTCTTACTAATGTACAATATAAAGCTAACAAGAGCTTTGATAGTACTGTGTTTTCCACCATGTATATGTGCGTGCTGCTATTTCCATTGAAAATATTTTGGCATTTTATGGTCAGTTTAGGACAATATTCAGTGTATAATTTTACATGGTTGCAACATATAAAAGGGGGGCATAACCAAGGGCGGTGTACCAGGGGTGGGTGATCATATCAAATGGGCACAATTACGCAATATTTGGAACTGCAACTAATACACGAATACACTGGATGTGATGACACAAAAAATGAATATGAATACACTATCAGATTCAAAGTTATATCTGCCATATGCAAGTATATTTAAATGCTTCAGAAGACAAACTAGAAAAAGAAATGATGAATACCGAGGATTACGTTTTGACATGGTAGAGGATGTGCACCATCCAGAGATGAGTAACAGTTGGTACGAGGAGATGAGCTCAGTGTGGAAACAGGGTAAATGATAGTTGTTATATTTGCTCCTTAATACCACACACATCGGGAGTCCCCAAGGTGCTAATGCCACAAGAGGTTCCACTCTTGGATGATCAATGTCTTGTCCATCTAGCACGAAGTAGATTGCGAAGTATGTTCCAAGTGCACAGCATACACCTTGTGACGATGGACCCAGATGAACAGCAGTGTGCCCACAATGTAAGAAGCCCACAGTGTTTACAAAGGCCATACATGCAGTTGGAAGGAGAGACGTTTGCAGCCAATCAGTGGGAAGACACTGTCGTGAGCTGTATGGTAGGAGGACTCATAGGATATAGAAAAGAAGTGATTCAGAGTCTAAACGAAGCATGTCAAGAGTACTAGGAAAGCACATGGCAAAGATTATAACATGGATTAAAACAAAGGAAAAGCCAGTGAAGGTGCAGAAACAAGAAGAATATCAACTGTGCTATAATTTATGAGATGTCCCTGTTGGTACTAATGATGCAATGTGACAATAAACATTCCAGATGTGAAGAAAGGAACAGCAACAGTAATGGACGTGAACCCATAAATCTGGACTCTTTAGGATGAGGTTGCAATACTTAGAGATGGATGAGGATGCAGAATGTACTCATACATCAATAATCAAACCGGCTCAGGAAGTTGGCAAAACTCAGTGCTGTTTTATTTGCAATTGTCTAAAACAGGGAGTTACAATGGACATCAACTGACGTCGCAAAGCACGATTCCAATCAATTTCATAAAAAACATAACTTTTATAGTCAAAATTCAACATCATTGGCATCAGACTACGTGGCAAACTACTAAAACCTACTTGGGGATGTGATAAACTTACAGGGAACATCTAAGTATATGTTCCATACTAACGGGGGTTGTGATTGGGCCTCTAATATCAGGTGGACAACTAAGCCTTCCCCTAGTACAAGTCATCTTCATCGTCATAAAATACACAACAATTCATTGCTTATACAAACTATAGGGTTCTCTGTTATGTGGCCCTCTACAATTGGTTGACATGCTTGTATCCTTCTGGAATATTCCACATGCTAGCAGCACGCGGGTTGGTACCCCAGGTGCTGGGAGGGTCGGCCTGGTCATGCCTCACCACCTAATTAGCCCACCATCTATCAACACTTTTGTGGTCTGCCATTCAATTAAGGCTTTGGACTTGGCCTTGCAGAAGCTCTCTGTGCCTGTGAATAAAAGGGAGTGTGGCATGGTCTTATCTTCTGGTTTCGGTGTAGCTCGACCTAAAGTCTATTTTCATCTGAATATTTGACTGGAGACCACGTTTTCGAGCTCTTCGCTGCATATAATACTATTATATGATGAACTCTTGATGACTTCAGTGTTTTTTCATCCTGCTTCAAACAGAAGTTTGTTTCTTTCTCACGTTCATGTAACTACTTGACAGGCAACCAGGCTTGACTCTTGGTGATGGGCCAGCCAAGCCTTTCATGAATTTCTCCCTCGCAATCAGCAATCTTCCAACTGCGCCACACTCAAGCCCTTTCCATTTGCGGTGTTCAAGCCTGCTAAAGTGCATTGTGGAACATCCAGGTTCTGTATATTGGTGCATCTCCGCAATCTATTCACTACATAGCCAGCCTCATGATTATTTCGTCTACTTGTGTTACAGCATTTGTACAAGTGTAAAATGACTTTGCATTTTCTTCAATGCTTCCTCGCATGAGCATCTTGATTTTGATCCCGAAATGTTGCTTATCATTGATACTTCCTCTTCAGATCTTGTAGAATGTCTATGTTCTTTCATCTTGTGTATCTTTTCAGGATGCATCAGTTCTGCTTCGCATGACTTCACCAGTATTCCTTCTAATCCATTTTCACACTTCTTCCAGGATTCCGTCCAGAAGACCATCATTTCTTTGATAATGCTCATAGGGTTTTCTCAATGGATACCTTATTTCCAGAACTCTTTGTAGTACAGGCATCCTCACTGGTACTGCACATGTTGCAATTTCCGGTACCCGACATATAGGCAACATGGGGGCAGAGCTTCTGGTAGGGGCTTTTGGCTCTTCCTCTACAGACATGTACTTGCTCTGTGGCCAGCAGATATTTCTGCTCCTCCCACCATCATGGAGGGGCATATGGTTGCTGAGCATACTGTACTCAGCCTCTCTTGTGGTCCCTGAAGCACACCTAACCATGAGACCAGGGAGCTTGGTTGCCCCTGCGCCACCACCAGGGCCAACCACCTCTGCATCACCACTGCAGCTACCTGTCTTCCGGATCTTGCCAGAGAAAAGGGAGAACATAATTTTGAATAGGAAAGGAGGTCTAACTATCTGTCAAAAATAACTCAGCTGAATTACTTAAAGAAATGCCTGATCAATATAGACTGTACAATAAAGAAGAGAAATGTGTTGCTTCTTTGTTACTACCAGGAGTACCAATTGCGGAAAATGCTAAATGGCTGCAAATAGTTAGGTGGGAGAAGATACAGTTGGTGAACGACACTGAACAAGGATTTAATGCAATCGAGATAGAACTGAGAGCTCTCTGGTTAATGATGCTGCAGAACCGGTATGTGCTTGTTCTGCTTACTGCCATGGAAGGGGGCATTTCTAAAAAATTAGGAGAAACCTGCTGTACTTGCACACCCCCAAAGATGCTGAAAATGGGTCTCTCTCACGGATAAAACAGGCTATGCATACTCTCAGAGAACATATGCAAAAAGAAGCTGGAATTCATAAGAGGGATTGGTTCGACGATCTCATTTTGTGCACACCGTTGTGGATGGGAGCAGTTGTGAAAATACTTGTGCCGGTGGTGGTGTTTGTGCTGGTGATGTTCTGCACTTGCAAGTTGGGACTTCGATGCTGTGTTAAAGCTATTCCAAATAGTGCAATGATCATGGTTTCAATTGGGGTAAGCATTGCACCTCGCGGTACAAAAGATGGCCAGGCACAACACAGGACACAAATATGCCCTGCATGGTGAGAATGGAGTAAAGAATTGATCCCCCTTTAACAGTTATCACTGCCCCTTCAGATCCCGAAAATTACGAGGAACACTGGGTTTACTTAGAAGGAGATAGGGGCTGTATATATCTTACTTGTACCCTGGAGCAGTATGGTCAAGCGGGAGAAAGTTTGCGCTCAGTATGTAGAGTGTGGCTGCCCAATAAAGGATCATCGAGGTATAAGGAGGTTGAGAGTATGGCCAGGGAGTTCTTTAATATAGAATTAACAAAATGGGGGAATGTTGGGGAACAGGGGCGGAAGTTCCAGACCCCTCAGCGATTTAGGAGAAGACGGTTGTAGAAGGCGATGGTGCGAGGAGCTAAGAGAATGGAGGGGTAAGGGGTGCTCTCATGCTGGATTGTAGTGGAAATATAGTGAATTTTGGTAATAACAGTATGTATAGAATGAGACTCCATTTTAGAAGGTAGAAGCCATCTTGATATTGAGGCCTAGTGTTGGAGCTATGCCAGTACGCATAATCCCGTCCCAAGGTTTAGAAGGGTGTACATGTGTTTTCTGCCCTGGCAGCCCTGCACAAGGTCAGTAAATTAGAAATACACAGTTCTCCATTGTGTCTTATCATTAAAGCATGTAACTCGGAAGCAATGTGCCCTGCAATGCCAAGAGAGGGTCAGAGTTGATTTTTGAAGAGTTATCTCACAAAAAGGGGGTAGGGTTTTTAGGCCGCTGCACACCCTTAAAGTTACAGCAGTCAGGGACCCCCAAGCACAGGACACACACATTTGAGTGCACTGACCAGCCCAAGACCCCTGGCCATAAAACTGAACATTTGCCGATCGAGCATCAAGATCAGAGAGCGCTGCCCCCACCATAGGTTCATGGGATTTGTGCTGAGAGGTGCCGGGGGAGAAGGTAACAAATTTAAACTGTGGGTGGGAAAGTTGCAGAGGTGCTGGCGTGTCTGGGATTGGAGCGGGCATTCACATAATTCTGAGAAGTTATCACAACCTCAAAAGTATCGCTCATGTCCTTGATTCCAGGTGCCCTGTAGCACCTATGGAATAATTAATTATGTAATTAAACTGCCAATTAAGAGCCTGTGTACACGATGACAGAAGAAGATCCCAACGTGAAAGAAGATGGACAGAAGATGATGTGACCAATTGCCTTTTATCCCATATGGACCAGGCTATATGTGTACAGGGTCACACCTACCAGCTACCTGGATTTGTAACCTATGTGATGTACATCACTTGTGATGCTCTGTACCTTTATAGCCCATGTCTTATGCTGTTTTTGTCAGAGAGTTTTGTGGCAGCATAGTTCTTTGCTGGCACATATTTGTATTTTAGTGAGAATAACCCTTGTTCTCCTTGCAAGAGGTGTGCTGTGCCTTTTTCCCTAGTGATTTGTATTTTTTCTGGTGTTGAGGGGTTACTCTATAAAAGCCATAAAAGACTACTGCAATGCTCAGAGGAGAGCTCTGGGTGGGGCATTTCTGTGATCCTGTTAGTGGCAGCTGCTGTCTAATACTTGTGCTTTGACCTTTTGAAGAGGCCACCAATATTGGGGTAGACTTCACAATTTGTACTTCAGTGAGGTTCTGCCTATGATGTAGCTGCTTGAGCTCAACCTGTACAACATTGAGAGGGCATGTGCCTTGTCAGGCGATGTGGACGCAGCATAGCTGGGGAGGGACCTACTTTCAACCTTATATGGCAATCCAAGAGTAGTTGGATTTAAAGATAACATTGAGTTACTGTTTACTTTATTTATAGACTTCACATTTCAAGGTAAACATGGCTGCTTTTCATCTACATGTGTCATTGTCAGGGGAGGAGGACATGCTGCAAATATCACAAGAGGAGACAATGTGCACATTTGCAAGAATGGTTTGCTACAGTGCTTGCAGCATCAAATGAACAAACAATGTAGGCAGCAGGAAGAACATGAAAAAGACCAAATATGGCAACTACTTTGGAAATGTCAATCTCAAAATTAGATGCACCAGCAGGCAGCACATCCAAGACACTTTTTGAAAGCTGTGTGAGCAGTGCAGGGACAGCCTATGGTGAGGAGATTCTGGTAGACACTCTCCTCAGTGACCTTTGAATCTTCACAACAAATGGTTCAGTAACAAGAACAGACAACTGACCAAGAGCTGCAAAGATGTGTGATGCTTATCTACTGGACACTTCACTTGTGGGGAAGGCTGATGGCCCTGTAATGTGTTGGTACAGTAAGTTTTTGGTCTTGAATTGCTAAGATGCCTCCCACAGGTAAGTAGTTAGAGAGCATTTTAAGCACAGCTTGGGATGTTGTCTCTAACTTCCAGGGAAGCCTCTCAGTACTGCATGTTGTACCATCAACATTTATGAAAATGAACAGCCACTTCTGTGGACTCTTGCAATGTGGAATTATAATCTACCCATAGCCAACACACAAGCTCTGATGAGGACAATAACTTGCTTTCTGGTCCATATCAGACAACGAAAAGAAGAGCTAATTAATTATGCATGTGGTTGGGAACCAGTTGCAGTAGTGACTGAGGGGCCCTTACCAATTGCTGAGTTTCTGATAAAAATATGCCATTATCTTTTTTTACAGTACTGTTTTTGAGCCCTATTATTGTCATGCTCACAACCGCCACTAATCAAAACTTCTGTGGTCTCACACGGAGCATTACCACCCTCTAGTGATCACTGCCTTTGTCTCAATGTGCTCCCAATCCTCTAAAAATCACTGACAATCCCACAGAGCAAAGCTACACCATGCAATTATCGGTCCCTCCTACTGGCACTGCCACCCTGAAATTTTTCAAGTTACCCAAGAGAGTGCAGCCACCCCATAAAGTTGACTAGCTCTCCCAGAGCCTACTCTCACCTGTGTGGAGTCTCCCTGAGAGTGCAGTAACTGCCCCATGACTGCCTAATGCCCTCCCGCACAGCAACACATGGGAAGGAAGGATTGTACTGCAGGAAATGCCTCTCTAAGGCAGCCTTCATTTCTGTGGAGTCCAGCTCCCCCTGACTGGACAATGCAGGCCATACGGGCCTGCATGCCTCTTCATCAGGCCCCATGGACTTTGCCCAAATGCAGGTGATGCCAGTGGCATGCTCCTCCAATACTGTGCTGGTAACACTGGCCTGCTGCTGCCCAGAGCTGCGGGTGTCAGTGGCAGTGACTGGCCCTGGGAGGTGGCATGTACTATGGTGCCGTGTAGTATCCTGGCCCTGGGAGGTTATAGCATGCATATCATAAGCACCGCTGGAGGAGCCTGTGATGGCACCAATGATGGCAGGGGAATAATTCACACAATCAATCATTTTTTTCCACTGGTGAACGCAACTATTGTTATGTTTATTTATACTGCACAGCGCAGCCATTTGCCTGGTCTCCAGGTGCTCACGTGGATCTGTAAGAAAAGTCACTAGGGTTGGTTAGTGAGAGAGAGATGGATAGGATAGACTTTGTGCCCATCTCTTGATGCGTGCTGAACCAGGAGAAACTAGCTTGTGTGCGTGTGAGCTTTCTAGGTGTGCTTGGTTATGTACCCTGGCCTTGTTGTGTCTATAAGGGAGGCGACCAGTGTCTGAGTTGTATGTTGACTGCAGGTATTGGGTTTGTAGAATGATTACAGAGGGGTGTGCGGTTTGTCTTTGGTGGGTTGTTTTACTAGCCCTCGGAGCGTGTGTGATATGCGAGAGGGGTTAAGGTGTAGAAAAGAAAAGGGGGTGGTTAGCTGTTTTCGGTGATCTCTGGATGCTGAGTAGTTTTATTGTCGGTTCTTCATTCTGTACTGTCCCGTATTTGCTTTGGTCAGGTGTGTGGCATTTGTATTTGTATTTATTTTGTTTATATAGCGCTTTACTCCAAAAGGCTGAACATTTTAACAGCCTGATACATATAACAATATAACAGAAGAAGCAAATTACAATTATGAATCAGTCCAACAAAACAGTAAGAAGGGCAATTAAACTGAAGGGAAGAGGGAGAGTAGTGCAGTAGGACTGTGAGGGAGAGGGAGGGGTGAGGAGGAGGAGGGGGGAAAACGGAAGGGGAAAGGGTGAGAGCGGGGTGATGGGGGAGGGGAGGGAGATGATCAAGGGGAAAAAGATAAAGGAAGGAGGGGAAATAAGAAGGGGCACACTTGGTCTGCCCCTTGGTGTGCACAGGGTGTGTAGAGGCACACTTGTAAACTAAATCTAAACAGCTAAATCAACACATTTCTAGTGTGGCTAGTTTCAAAAGCAGTGGAAGACAAATCAGTACAGTTCTAGTGCGGCTACATTGAAAACAGCGTGAACCAGGTTAACAAAGTATCCAGTATGGCTAAAGCCAAAAGGAGCGGGAACCAAGTTAGTGCAGTTCTAGTGTGGCTAAATTCTAAGTGGCATTAACTAAATCGGTACAATTCTAGTTTGGCTAAATTCAAAAGCAGCATGAATAAAGTCCATACAGCTCTAGTGTGGCTAAATTCAGAAGCATTGTTAACTAAATCATTACAATTCTAACATGGCGAAATTCAAAAACAGCGGAAACCAAGTTAGTAGAATTCTAGTATGGATAAAATCAAAAGGAGCGTTAACTAATTCAGTGCAAAGCTTGCATTGCTAAATTCAAAAGCAGCATTAACTAAATCATTGCAATTCTAATGTGGCTAAATTCAAAAACAGCAAAACCCAAACTGGTTTGAATTATGTTTTGATGTCCCTTTACTTCTTTTCTGTAGTCCTCTGGGGCAGGCACAGCAAAACAGGTCTACAGGAATCGCAAACAGGAATTGTGCATAAATGTAATTCCCAGAGTGGGACCTTGCCTTTATTTCCCTTCCTTACTTTGTTGTCTTTTCCCTTTTTTCTAAGGCTGCACACTGATCAGCCTTTACAGTCTTACCTGGTGGTGGGTCACACAGAGAATCATGGGGGCTATGTGAAGAGGGATAGGTCTTTGCTCCCTGGGACGTCTTTTTCTGCCTTGACCCTATAGGACTACTGCCTTCATCTTCCTCCTCCATCTCCTTCCTATCATGCAGAGCATACACCTGCTATGGCACCCCACACTGGTCTCTCTGCCGGGGAAAAACCATTACCTCTTCTGCAATGGCTGCCACCCCAACAGTGATGGCGTAGCTGTTGTCAAGGGTTTTGACCCATGTTGAATTATTAGACTGGGTAGATGTGGGGATGAGCTGTCACCGCCCATCACTCTATCCCAGAACCAGGAGAACCGCGCAGTTTTGCGCACAGCAAAATGGTCCCCTGACCTGCCACCCACCAGTGCGAGCATGAGGGGCCAGGAGTGCCATGAGTGAAATGTGCGCCAAAGGAAAAACAGCAGTGCCGGTGGCTAAAATAAAAAAAAAACGCTTTGAAATCACCTTTGTTTCTCTGAAATGCAAGCTAAAACTGCGTATTTTAAACATTGCAAGATATTCAAAAATCTCAATGAACACCAGCAGACATTTGGCAGAATGTAGTCTTGTTGGAAAGAGAAAGAGCCCAAAACAATGTTTATAACAAAACTGGCTGAGCTGTGGATGTCAGCAGCTGAAGTGAAATTGGACTGAAAGACACTAAAATCTAAATGTTTAAAATAAATGAGTGACCTACTGTTGAGTGTCACATAGTTTGCAACTGTTGAAATGTCATAGTTTTGAACTTACAATCAGCTTTCTAGCTGCATGTGTAAACATTGTCAGTTTGATTTGAATGTAGAAAACTGGGAACTAAAGTGACATTTAGCTGAAGCCTGGCTTGAAGAGAGTGAATTCTGCCAGGCAACTACCCCCGACAGGAGTGAAACCTGCTCAGCCACTCTTCCCAGGCCTGGCTGCATTCTGCTGCCCCTGCCAAAAGGAGATGACACCTCTCTGATTGAATTAGGGGAGGAGCACCTGGGGACTACAGGAAACTAAACAAAGCACTGTCCCTGGCTCAGGCAAATGTTATATTAGAGGAGTCGTAAATGGCTTCCTCTTGGAAGGAGAAGTGGGAGGGGCACTGCATCTGTGAGCAAGCTGAGCTTGGAGGAAGTGGATAAACCAGAAATTCCACCATGTGCTTTGGAAAACCACAGACCTTTGGGGCCAGAGCATAATTTTAAAAAAATGGATAATTCATAGTGCGGACTTGTAAAAATTATATAAATAACATCATCATTCTTGTGATTTTTCTGTGCACATTTTAAGAGATGTTAGGACCCTGTGGTATGTTCTTGGGGATAGTAGCGGAAAAAAAGGTTGTTACTCCAAATGTATGCATGTTAAAAATCCGACACTTTATCCTCTGAAACCCATATCCCTGGTGCACATTTGTGTAAAATCTGGAAAGGTTTAGAGGTCATGATCTGGATGAAAAGGGCAGAATTATGTCATAAGTGGACATGACATCTTACAAAGACAGGGATCGGATGGTTTGGTGCTACAGAAAATATGTTAACTGGACCTATAATATTAGAAAAATGGTACATAGATAAATATGTATTTGGATCAGAAATAGATTTGTGTGCAATTTGACAAGGGGAGGATCCTCTGACCATAAACCTACCTCATCACTCTGACTCACAACCCAGTTCCCCCAATCAAGGGAGAGAGGAGGAAATGGCCAGTGATAAGTTGAGAGGGTTGGGCATAGAAGATGAGCCGACCCTCCCACTTTCCAAACACATAAAAGGAGACTGTGCAGGACAGGTAGGGAGATTCACTTCCACTTCAAGCTGATTTCTTGCGGAGCGTTTTGCCAGAAGACACCAGATCCAGCACTTAGACTTCAAATCCAGACAGAGACCAGAACTTTGAATTCAGACTTCAGAATTTGTCAGCAGGCCTCAAAATCATTTGCAAACTGATTCACCCCAGACTTCCAAGGGGCACATCAGAGTAAAACAGCCGGGCTGAGCTGTCTGATTCTGGCTAAAACCCTGTGCCAGAAACACCCAGAAAGCAGAGCTGTACCCGGAACCAGAGACCAGACTGCCGTGCAGTGCCAAGAACTTTTGTCAGAACCAGAGATCCAGACCACTGTGCAGTGCCGCTAGCAGAGCTGACGCAGTTCGCTGTGAGCAGAAACAGGCAGAGATCGTCCGTGGCGAGAGAACCGCCAGGAGTCCAGTCCAGGAGTCCAGTCCAACCGGTTGACCTGAACCGTGACGAAGTCGCATTCCTGTCCAAAATCTAGTGTGAGTACCCAGCTAGCACTGTGCCAAAACCAATCTCTTAGTTTGAAATAATCTAATCCAAACTATTTTAACCTATTACAACTGCCTCCTAGAATTGTGTCATTCTGTCATCTTTAAAACTGAAAACTGTCATCTGTCATTCTGAAACTGTGATTTCATTTCTGAAAAACGACCTTCACAAAATCGTCCGTATCTCCGGAACCGTTTGTGCTAGGAGCGAGTTTTAACTGTCATCTTAAAGCTAAGATTCTAAGTTTTCCAACGAACCCCTTATAGTGCCTCCGTAATTGCGCTCGACGCACGTGACTAAATTGCCGCGATTTGACATTCATCATTGCATTGTCCGTGAAGCAATAAAAGCATTCTCAGCTACTTTATCCTCTCTATATCACTTCTAAGCCATCAAAAAGAGTGTACCACTGTAACATTATCCATTGTTGATCACTATCATCTTCACAAGTGTGCTATCAAATATTAATTTATTATAAAAGTGTGATATATATATATATTGTTTAATTTTCCAATAAACCTTTTAATTTGCAAAACAAACCTACTTCTTGGCTCAGTGGGGTCAGGGGGATTCTAAGAGAGGGGTGTTATATAAGGGTTGTCATCCAGAGTAAACGAACTGGACATAAAAATATATCAATAAGGGTTTCCCTCAGCATCCCAGACTAGGCATTGACTTAGCTGTAGTGTTGAATTGAATCCGCTTACACTGTACTCTTGCAGGATGCTTACAACAACTACCCCACCAATGCAACATGAACGTTCCCATGTCCACCACAGACCCAGGCTCCAACAGACGTCTCCCTACTCAACATCTTTGCATGCTCAGGTTGGCCTCCTGGGATGACCCTGCCACCTTGTCCACTCCCCCTGCTTCTCCTAAACAACTCCCAAAGCCTCAGACTCTCCTCTGAATCAGAATCCAAGTGATGCTGCATGGCCTATGCCTGTGAGCCAGCACCAAAAAACAGCATGAGGTTCAAACATTCCCCATCAATAGCTGCACCAGCAGGCAGTACCTCACTGGCACCTACTGGAAGCTTTGTGAGCAGTGCAGGCACAGCCTATGGATAGTAGATGCTGGGAGCACCCTCCTCAGTGACTCTGGAAACTTCATTAAAATGAGAATTGCATCACCCCCTCTTCTTACAGCTCCATCACTTCCCAGCACTGACAGCATGTCATTCACCTCTTTCAGAATACTGAAAATGTGGACAACTAGAGAACCGAAGAACCAAAACAACACAGAAAACCAAACCCAGGGAACATGACAGTGCACAAAACAACAATGTAGTATACCCAATATCTGCAGATATACACAACAAGAATGACAAACCATGACAGGTAAACAGATTGGGAAACAACCGCAACAAACAAACCTGCAGGGGCTTTTAGGAAAAGGTAAATGACTTTTTGAATTTATTTTGTTATTTTGAGAAAGGGAAATGGGACACAGTCTTTTTGTTTCACTGTTAACATTTTATAAGGAGAAACAGAAGGAAAAGTAACTAGGGGAACACTCAGCAGACAAAAAGAGCACAAAAATAGGCAAAAGTCCTTTTGCAATCAACATCAAGCTACACAAAAACAAACACTGAAGTCCTTAAACTGGTCAAAACACCCCTAAAACGCTTTAATTGTCCTCCTTAGACCATCCATCTGCCCTGAATCTCACCTTCCCTAACAGCATACCAAATGCACAAATGAACTATATGTTAGCTGGCCTTTTTATAGAGTATTACACTTCCTTTGAGGTCTCTGATTGGCAGAACAAGCTCAATAAATAAGCCTGAGATTCCACCCAGGATCACAGGCTCCAGATTGGAGGACAAATTAATGCAAGAGACCCAGAAACATGGGCATCGAGCATACCAAAAACCCATCCTACACTGGGAGATAGGATGAAACATCCCAAAATGATTGAAGGGCCCCTTTAATTATATTTTAGAAGTTAATCCAAACTCACTATGGAGACATCTTCAGCTATACAAAGGTAATTCTTGCTAGTGGACTCAACCTTCTTTGGCATAGACCCATAATTATGGGGTTTTGGAACAGAGGTGCATATCTTAAATGCAGCCCATTGTCAGACAGGTGTGCAAAAGAATGCAAAGAAGCAGATGACATTGTCACCCGGTTGTAAGTGATTTCAATTCGGCACACACCCAAGACAATGCCTAGCGTGTAATGCACAAATAAAATCCTTATTTATTTTTGTCTAAACGTTCTTTATTCTGAACGATGTACCACTTATATCATACCCCTCTCCTGGAATCCCCCTGGTCACACTGAACCAGGAATCAGGCTTGTTTGCAAAGTTAAAATATGTATTTATGTATTAACAATTTAATCACACTATGTTTTATGGGTACACAATAATCACCAATGGGGTGATGTAACACAGAATAATCTCTTTAATACACAAGGAGTACTAGTGAGCAAAACAATTCAGCACAGAAATAATACTTGTGTGTGTGTGTATGTAGATCAAATAGCACTGTGGTTAAAGGTTCCCCCTGCACACCCCTCAACGCCCCAATAGGCAATGTAAAGAGATAGGAGGAGAGAACAGGTATTCAGGAATGGCAGAATTCAAACAAAATCCCACTTTCCCCCAGCAAACACAAAAGAAAACAGGATCGACTGTCAAGCTATCTGAATGGCTTTTAAAGTTATCTTGAGAATGGATTGGGTAAAAACACTAAATATGGTTTAAATGGGTGGAATTGTTATAATTCTTATGGGAGCCGCTTTGGATGGTTGCCCACAAACACTAGCAATGATTCAATACTAAGAAACAATTTGAAATCCTAAAATTAAGGTCGGGAGCAATCATAAGCTTTTTTACACGTGTAAGAATTTCCCTAAAACGAAATTTGTGGCAAACTTTTCACTGTGCGATAATCGTGATAATGGGATAACTGTATGGATTTGGGATGCGGTTTTAGATGTGATTTAAAGCTGTGGATGCTAGCTACAATCAGAAGTTGACATTTTGTTTCTATCACAAAGACTGAGGTAGTTATGGACGTTTTAGTGGAGGTCGTTTTTTCGAGAAAGGCGCAAGAATGGAGCACAGGAATGCACTTTTAAAATGACAAAAAGGATTTCTTACACTATAGGATAACTATGAAGACAACGAATACCACACAGGAACACAGCCACTTGATCAGGGTGACTGCCTGCAATGGTCCCGCCTTCTTCAGATGAGAAAAGATCAGCGCAGAGATAGTTTTAACAAAACTAGCACAGGAGGAAAATAGGAGGGATTGGATAGAGAGTTCAGACAATTCAAATAGACTCCTAACAATGCAGGCTCTGAAGACAAGATAGGATGAATTTAAGATAGGGATTAACTAAGCAAGGTACATAGGCTAGTGACACAGTTCTATCTATAGATACTCACTAGAGGTTTTTAAACAGAACCGTCAGGATTCTGGTCAGGGATTTGGACAGGGATTCTGGTCAGGACAGACTGCTGGACACATCGGATTTAGGCAGCGTCAAGGCACTCTGGACACCGCACGTCACAGGACTGGATCTGATCTGCAATGCACTCTGGTCACAGCACAGCACAGGACTGGATTGGATCTGCCCTTTTTGGTTCTGATGATAATTATTTCAGCAGGCAAGCAGTACTGAGCAGCCCGGCTGTATTTTAGTTCCCCTTAGGTTTGTGAGGTTGGTTCTGGAAATTGAGGCCTAGCTGAAAGTGGTTCAGCTATGCAATGGGTTCTGCTTTTTCAAGTTTCTGGAGTCTGGAGCAAGGAAGATGGAAAGTTCTGCAGCAGGGTGCTCCGCCAGCATTCGGATAGTGGGTGAATCTGTCTGTCCTTTTCTGCCTTCTGCTGTCTCAATTTATGTTATGCTGAAGGGGGTGTGTGTGCTGGTCTAGCCTAAGCTCACCCCTTTGACAGGGATTGGTCAGAATCTCCTCTCTACCTTAACAGGAGGAGAAACACAGTGTGTCATCTTTAGGATGTGGGTTTATGAGGCTTAGAGTTCACCCCTAGCCTCTTGAACACAAAATCTACTTTTGACACAATACAGATTTACACATATGCAACCTACATAACAACCACACATATAGATTACATATTTTGTACAGCAGCTACTCCTCCAAACCCCGTAGCTGTAGGATCTTGTGTCTGCTTGTCCCAGAATTTCACCCTTTTCATCAGGAACACAATGTCCCATTTATCAGCAAATTTGTACAAGTGTGCATGTATCACGTGGGCATAAGTGTATAAAGTTTCATACTTCTAGCAGAAATACATTTGGTGTAAAATCACATTTTCTGCCGTTTCCTTCCACAATGTGTCACACGATCTTGCTGCCTCTTGAAATGTGCAGCCAAAAATTTGATTTACAGTTCTGTTATTTTTGTGTTTTTGACAATTATAAGTGGCAAGTTATATATATTTAAGCAAAATGTTCTTTGTGAATGTCCAGCCTTCAGTTCAGGAGAAGTCTCCTCCCAGTTCACTTGACAGAGGCCATTTTACGACAGTCTTCACACCTAGCCTTTCCTGCTTTGCAGCTGTTCATTGTTTCCTTCCCCACTGCAGACCAGGTTCTTCCCCCACCCTATAATTATCATTTAGGTGTGATTTCCTGGTGGAGGGAGCTGGAGGAAGGGCCCCTGCCTCTGTGAGGAAAGCTGTTATTCCAGTTTGGTTGCTTAAGCCAGGCTTACATTTAAATGTTAATTCTGTTGCATTTTCCCTTAGCATACAACAAACTTGTGGGATCAAATCACAGCTTAATACTTCTTCAAGATTTTAAACCATGGAATCAAAACAATTACAAGATCGGTTACTCTCAATAACAGGCCTCTTAGCTTGCAAACATTTGATTTTAGTTTATACATGTTTCAAATTTTAATCCTGCAGGCCCCTGACAGCTGTCATTCAGGCGGCCGAGGGTACTGCGCCCAGATTTTGACAGATCCACTTTTGCTGTGGAAATCCCTTGATGCTTTCAGCTTTTCAGGACATTGTAAGGACATTGTAAGTTTCACAATGGTTCCTTGCACTAAGTGAATTGTAGCACCCAGCAAGAATTCTGGATGTTTGGGGGTGTTTTGTACCGGCATTCTGCAGTTTCTGCAACAAAGAAACTAGAGCCCAGTGACATGTTTCAGGAGTGAGATCTCTGTTCCACCACTGACAACATGCATGGCAGATTGGGCAGCCATCTTTTTGTATTTTGCAAAGCGCGATTTTCTGAGGTTTTGGCGCGCCCAAGTTTTTTGCAGCCATTTGGATGTTTCTGGCACCATCAGAACACATTGATGCCTCATGGCAGAGCCAAAGTGGGTTGAATCATCCCACAGAGCCCCCCCCTCATGAGTTGAGGTTGACCACTCATCAAGGGGAAGTCAAGAGATTAGGATGTTCTTTCTTTCTTTTTGGTCCAGGTGCAGAAGGTCGTCTGCTTCTCCCATCAGTGCTGGATCGACATGATCTCCTCGCCGGTTCTGGATGCGATTATGGAGCGATACTCTGGGCCCCTTGGGTCTTTCCTCCTGGTCCCCAAGTGGTCCCCCTTGGTACTTAGAATTCTTGGTTTCAGTGCTATTAGACAGAACAGAGCATGGTTATGGAATTTTCCCCACTACTATTCATGTAGTGGGGCAGATGCAAACATTTGACATACAATTTACAATATTCTCTGCCTGAATTTCTAATGATTTTGACAGGAGGAATGGTTTTAGCAGTCTGAATGTTTCTAGGGATCCGGAATGTCCCCCTCTGAGTTTCCGGTTGGCTCCTCTATTTGCCACAAAGTATGCCTGGGATGGCAACTCTTAAGCTGGTTGATGTGGACCCACTTGTCTTGCCCCTCTGCCAAACTGCCCTAGTGGATGCGGATTTTGTAGGCAACTGGTGAGATTCTGTCTACAATTTTAAAAGGACCCGGCCAGCTAGGAAGGAATTTGCGCTGTTTGGCTTCATTCCTTTGGAAATTGTACAAGTAGACCCAGTCTCCTACTTGGTATTCCTTTTTAGTTGTCTTAAGGTCATAGTGGGTCTTCATACTATCTGCAGATCTTTCTAGATTCCGCTGAGCATAGGCAAAATCATGTTGAAGGTGTTTTCTCAGATTCTCAACATACTCATGAGTTGTGGAGGCATTTATCAAGGTCTGCTCTTGAGTTCTGTAGAGCAGATGCTGGGGTAGCACCATCCTTCGTCCAGTCATCAGCTCAAACGGAGACAGTTTTGTTGCAGAAGAAGGGATAGATCTGATGGCTATCAGGACAAGGGGCAATTGAATGTCCCAACTTGGCCCAGAATCTGCCACAAACTTTTTTAATATGCTCACAATTGTCTTGTTGTATCTCTCAACTCCACCACTAGAGGCTTGCCGGTAGGCAATGTGTAGTTTCCTTTTTACCCCAAGTATCTCCCACATCTTTGTCATCACTTCCCTAGTGAAGTGGCTACCTTGGTCTGACTCAATCCTTTGGGGTAGTCCAAAACGCAAGAAGATGTGATTGATCATCAGGGCAGCTGCTGTTTCTGCCTTGCAATTTGGGACCGGGAGAAATTCCACCCATTTAGTGAACAAGCATGTTACAGTCAACATGTACTTGTTCCCCCTAGAGGAGAGAATCACGGGCCAGATGAAATTGACTTGTAAATCTGACCAAGGCAGTGTCATCACCCTCTTTTGGAGGGGAGCACGGTGTGTGAGTGATGTTGGCTGAAATTGTGCACACACAAGACACCCCTTCAAGTATTGGTTGAGATCCTCCCCCATGTGTGGCCAGTATGCAACCTCTCGGAAGATTTCTAGTGTCGTATGAAACCCCCTATGACCGGCTGTGGCCGCATCATGGGTGTGATTTAGCATCAGGCTTCGGAATGAGGTGGGGACCACCCACTCACTGGTCATGGCCAGCTATGGATCTCCTCACCAACAAACCGCATTGGATTAAGAACATTTTTGGACATTTCATCAATACTCAGAGGTCCTCTTTCCCTATGTAATCGGTATCCGTCAGGGGAAAGTTCTAAGGATCCTCAATGTGTTGATAAGACTTACCAATTATTGGATCCCCTTTTTGAGCCGTATTCAAATCACCATCTGGGGTCTCCTTACTCCATTGTGCAGTTGAGAGTTCATTGTGAGCATTTGTTTGGGACCTAGTGATAGCAGTGACCTGGATTTCCCCCAACAGGGACTCGTTCTCAAGTAGATCCCCTTGGATGACTCTGGTTTTGGCCAGCTGATCAGCTAGGTCATTTCCAGTTTTGTCTGGTCCCTCTACTTTAGAATGACCCTTGATCTTTTTCCAGTAGAAGGTCATCCCATTTGAGGTGACCAGATCATCAATATTTTGTATTAATTTCCCATGTTTCAATGGTTTGTTATTAGCACATTGCATTCCTCTGGTTTTCCAATTAACCAGGTGCTCCACGAACCCGTTCCCTACATAATCTGAATCAGTGATTCTGACCAGTTCGTGGAGTTGGTGTTTCACAGCAGTGAGGATGGCTTGATGCACAGCCATCAGCTCTGCCACTTGACTACTTCGGGGACCGATTTTGTACCCAGCGGAGGGTTCTGGGGCATGATTCACCCATGTTTCCCTTCGCCGGCCACAACTTATTTTTCCCCGTTGTTGTCAACATGGTAGGAGCACCCATCCACATAGACAGTGGCCATTCCCTCACACTGGTCTTCTTCATAGACTTTGTGTGGGGAATTAAGGTATGCCTCCAGGTTGTCCTTGATTTTAAGACTTTTGTCCTCGAGACAGTTTTCTCTGGCACAATCATGCAAAAAGGTGACAGCTAGATATGGGGGAAGTTTTGGGTTCCCCTGGTTCTGATTCTGGGCTGCCCCCCCTTTTGGAGGCAATCGCCAGGATGGGTTTGGACCAGGGGATTTGCATGCTGGTCATTCTGGGGTTTAACGATGGGCGGTTCTAACTCGGACCGCACATCTACCCAGTCTGGATTTGGATTCTTTGGGACCCATTTTTCTTTGGGAGGAGTTCCCCCATCCCTGAAGGGGAAGATCCTATTTCCCAGGATCCTCTGAGGACCCCTCTCCTTCAAACTGGAAGATGCGCACCTCCTCCACAAAATGGGTCTTCTTAGGCTCTTTATTTCTCCTACCCACCCTCTACTCCTTGGGTTGCAGACTTTCGGTGGCAGGAGATTTTGGTTCCGGTTCCTGGGTTTCCAGGGGCTTTTCACAAGTGGAGAAGGAAGCTTCCTCCCAGGCTTTACACCCCCATTTCCCTTGTGCCTCCTCCCTGGGAACCGGTGGGTTGTCAGGGTTCTTCCCCCGTCATTGTTCTTGAGCACCAGACCCTGGATTTGAGGAATTCTGAGCCACCATGCTCATCTGAGGGTTCTGTTGAGCCCTCAGCATGTGACCCAGATCCTGTGCCATGTTCTGGACCTGGTGCTCTAGTTGGGACATCCGCTCTGGCCGGTACGGGGTCCTCAAGTCTACCCTGAGTTGATCCCGCGAAGGGTAACTATCCCTTCTCGCAAAATACACTGGGTTAGGAAAGTTTGGGTACCCCTCAACCCTTGGCCTCCCCTCTCCCGGATTGGGCTATTTGGGCTCAGGAAAGTGGGGAATGAAAGAAGGATTGTTTTGGGGGTTGAAGGTTGGCGGGTACCTGGGAAATAAATCTGGTCCGGCATTTTGGGGATTGCTGCCCTCCTGGGTAAAAAGGAGGAGGGAGGTTTCCTGGGTTTCCTGCTGTCTGGTTGGATACCCCCCCCCTTGGGCTGGAGGAGTCCACAAATAGCCCAGGATGGGTCTATTTCCCTAGTAGCATGGGCTGATGTAGTCAGGGGAGTTAGGGGTCCCATTTGTGGGGTTACCTCCCTGGCTCCCCATTTGGGATTGGCCTGAGGGCCTTCTGGGTTTGGGGTTAGTTGGATTCTGTGCGGACAGGTTCTTAGGCCCCCCCATCTCCAGATCTAAAATGGGGCAACCTTCACCTCCGCCACCTTAGCCGCAGCAGGGGTGTTGGTTGTTTTGGGGTATTTGCTAAGATTTTTATTTTCCAGCAGCTTCTGTACTTCATAGATGCACGTTGCTTGTTCAATGACCCAGTCTAGTGATCTTTTCTCACCCTGGTCCACTCATCCTCTGACTCAGAGGCACTGCTACCACAGGTGGCTGTCTGGTCTTCTAGACTCTCCTGGATTCTGCGAGCTTGGGAATGGCTGGCAGAATGTGGGGGCCTTATTCCTTGGGTCCTGTGGCACTCAGAAGAGACTTCTGACTCTTCCTTGCTCCCTGTATTGATTGAGTACCCCCCCGACTGTCCTAGCTGGGAAACGGTTTTTAGTATGCTCTTAGTGGGCCTAATCTCATGGAATTCCCCACCAAATTTCACTGCCTGATCTCTTGATGAGTTGTATTTCTGAGGATCCATTTCTCTTATTCTCCCCTCACTGGAGTCTCCCTAATCTGAGAAGATGGCCCTAGCACTTGGGAACCTGTACATAGATGCCCACCCATCCATTTCTGGGAGGCGCTGACCTATTAGCCCCATATTTCCCATTGGGTTGAAGTCTACCATCCCCGTGGCCCTTGGCTCATGTGAGCCAGTGGACATGGGGTGGCAGAGTCCATGGAATTGAAAGGATTAAAGTCTCTGGTGCCAGGGTTCCGGAGGTTATGCTCAGGGGTTTCCCTCTCCCATCTGACCTCATCTCTCTCAGCCCCTACCCCCAGATGGCATGCAAAAATCCGACCCTTTTGTTCTTCTATTAAGGCCTTACTGGTCTCTATTAGTTGCTCCTGCATAGCTATTTGTCTATTGAGCCTGTCATTTTTCTCACAGAGAGCCTCATTGTCTCTCTGTGGTTCCTGTCTGCTTTGGGAGTATTGGGCCAATTTATACTGCAGGAGACTCACCTCCTGAGTCCTGTCCTTACTGGCCTGGTCATTTTTTGCCAGAGCATCTTCCACCCTCCTGGTGTGCTCTAACAGCTTTTCATAGTCCATTTTGAGTTCACCCAGTCCCTGAAGGGCCAGGTGATTTTCTTCCACCTTGGTTTTTAAATGGCTGACTTCCTGGCCTAAGGTGTCCCTTTCCTGAATTAGAGTATCCCTCTGTGCAGCCAGGTTGTCCCTCTGTTTTCTAATGGCACATAATTTCTGGCGCTCCTCATCAAAATCTATTTGAATGTGGAGCTCCTTCACAATTAATGTATTATTTTCCTCCTTTATCTCATCAATCTGATTTTCCAGGGCGATTATCGGCCCAGCGCAGGCCCTATTATAATTTAATTGCTGTTCCAGCTTTTGTTGGCTCTGTAGTAGAGAATCCAACCTTTCTTGGCACTCTTTTTGCAGTGTCAGTAATTTGGTATCCTGCTCTACCTTCTCTTGCTTCAGGAGATCCAGATCTTCTTTTACTTTTGTCAGGTACTGTCTGGTTTCACTCTCTGATTCTTGGCTCTTTTATAGCCTTTGCTCTGCAGAGTCCAGATCAGTTTGGGTCTTCTTTAGGGATTGTACTTGCCTTTTTGCCAGGACTAGGTTTTCGGCATATTTTTCCTGTATTACTCCAATGTGGAGGTACAGATACGCCGCTATTTTGGCAATTTTACATTGCTCTTCTTTTACCCTTGGGGCCATATGCAATTCACTAAGTGCCTGGTGTAATGGACCCTGGTCCTGCCATGTATCTAATTCTATGGCAGTGACTTGCTGTTTGATTTCCTGCAGCCAAACATTCTCATCCTGCTCAACCCATTCACCCCTGTGCAGTAGGTGTTCTTTTGCCATATTAATTTCCACTGGGGTCACCATTCCGGAAATATTAATTTCCTTTTGACTTATCTCAGGGTTACTTTTACCGTTGCAAAACAGGCCCAACTACTTTGAGTATTTCTATTGAAGGTTGTTTTACAGTGTAGCAGAGTGTGGTAGCCCAACAAGGTGTATGTACCCCGTCAGTTAGCACACTGTGTTAGACTGTCACAAGTGGTATGTCTAATTCAGGATCTCGTGACGAGCCCCCAAGCGGTAAGTGATTTCAATCCGGCACACACCCAAGTCAATGCCTAGCGTGTAATGCACAACTGAAATCCTTATTTATTTTTGTATAAAAGTTCTTTATTCTGAACGATGTACCACTCATATCACGCCCCTCTCCTGGAACCCCCCGGTCACACTGAACCAGGAATCAGGCTGGTTGGCAAAGTTAAAATATTTATTTATGTATTTACAATTTAATCACACTATGTTTTTAAGGGTACACAATAATCACCAATGGGGTGATGTAACACAGAATAATCTCTTTAATACACAAGGAGTACTAGTGAGCAAAACAATTCAGCACAGAAATAATACTTTTGTTTGTGTGTTTAAATCAAATAGCACTGTGGTTACTATTTCCCCCTGCACACCCCTCAAACCCCCAATAGGCAATGTAAAGAGATAGGAGGAGAGAGCAGGTATTCAGGAATGGCAGAATTCAAACAAAATAACAATCCCACTTTCCCCCAGCAAACACAAGAGAAAACAAGATCGACTGTCAAGCTGTCTGAATGGCTTTTAAAGTTATCTTGAGAATGGATTGGGTAAAAACACTAAATATGGTTTAAATGGCTGAAATTGTTATAATTCTTATGGGAGCCGCTTTGGATGGTTGCCCACAAACACTAGCAATGATTCAATACTAAGAAACAATTTGAAATCTTAAAATTAAGGTTGGGAGCAATCATAAGCTGTTTTACACATGTAAGAATTTCCCTAAAACGGAATTTGTGGCAAACTTTTCACTGCGCAATAATCGCGATAACGGGATAACTGTATGGATTTGTTTCTAGCACAAAGACTGAGGAAGTTATGGATGTTTTAGTGGAGGCCGTTCTTTCGCGATAGGCGCAAGAGTGGAGAACAGGAATATGCTTTTAAAATGACAAAAATATTTTTTACACTATAGGATAACTATGAAGACAACAAATACCACACAGGAACACAGCCACTTGATCAGGGCGACTGCCTGCAGTTGTCCCGCCTTCTTCAGATGAGAAAATATCAGCGCAGAGATAGTTTTAACAAAACTAGCACAGGAGGAAGATAGGAGGGATTGGATAGAGAGTTCAGACAATTCAAAGAGACTCCTAACAATGCAGGTTCTAAAGACAAGATAGGATGACGTTAAGATAGGGATTAAGCAAGCAAGGTACATAGGCTAGTGACACAGTTCTATCTATAGATACTCACTAGAGGTTTTTAAACAGAACCGTCAGGATTCTGGTCAGGGATTCTGGTCAGGGATTCTGGTTAGGACAGACTGCTGGGCACATTGGATTTGGGCAGCGTCAAGGCGCTCTGGACACAGCACGGCACAGGACTGGATCTGATCTGCAATGCACTCTGGTCACAGCACAGGACTGGATTGGATCTGCCCTTTTTGGTTCTGATGATAATTATTTCAGCAGGCAAGCAGTACAGTGCAGCCCGGCTGTATTTTAGTTCCCCTTAGGTTTGTGGGGTTGGTTCTGGAAATTGAGACATAGCTGAAAGTGGTTCAGCTATGCAATGGGTTCTGCTTTGTCAAGTTTCTGGAGTCTGGAGCAAGGAAGATGGAAAGTTCTGCAGCAGGGTGCTCCGCCAGCATTCGGATAGTGGGTGAATATGTCTGTCCTTTTCTGCCTTCTGCTGTCTCTATTTATGCTATGCTGAAGGGGGTTTGTGTGCTGGTCAAGCCTAAGCTCGCCCCTTTGACAGGGATTGGTCAGAATCTCCTCTCTACCTTGATAGGAGAAAAACAGTGTGTCATCTTTAGGATGTAGGTTTATGAGGCTTAGAGTCCACCCCTAGCCTCTTGAACACAAAATCTACTTTTGACACAATACATATTTACACATATGAAACCTCTATAACAACCACATATATATATTACATATTTTGCACAGCAGCTACTCCTCCAAACCCTATAGCTGTGGGATCTTGGGTCTGCTTTTCCCAGAATGTTGCCCTTTTTTATTTTTTTTATTTTTTTTATTTACTTGATTTAATTGTATAAAACAATTTTTACAAGGTTTTGAGTCCTTGAAGCCAAAAGATGAGAAGAAGAAAAGAAAAAAGAGAGAAAGAAGAAGACCTTGGTGTTAAAGGGGTCTCACAGTCAGAAGAGAGGACAGAGAACAGCAGACAAAGAGGATAAGGAGAGAAATAAGGGCGGGGTAAACTGCAAAAGTCATGATGTTTCTCTCAGATCTCCCGCAATGGTAATAGAGAGAAGATTTTCGAGCCGTGATTTCCATTTGCTGTCCCTTCCTTATTGAGTTATTAGGCCAATAGCACGGAAAAAGCCCACCACTGCTATGACCCAGGCCGTCTTTTCTCCGCTGATTAGGCGACACCACCATTCCTCTTCATCGTAGAACTGCAGATTTCTGAATAGGGGACCGAGATGTAGTGTGCGTGCTGTCAGCACGGCCGGGCAGTTCATTAACAGGTGCTTAATAGTTTCCACCTCGTCCCCAATTTCGCAGAATCTGCACCCGTTTTCCTCCGACTTGTTCCTTCTTAACAGAACTTCCTTTGTATGAATAATGTTCAATCGAATTCGCAGGAAGGACTCTCGTAATTTTTTGTCAGGACATTTCGACAAGTATTGTTTAGTAGAATTAACTTTCTGCCAAGTTGGGGGTAGGTCGGATATCAGTTTCGAGATCGATGCCTTCTCCAATGTGTCGATCCAATCTTGCTCCTTAATGCGCACTTTCACCTTTACCGGATTGTTAATGAGTTCGTCACTGGAGCTGTTTGCCCAATCTAGGAGGGTTGTCATTCTTAGTGACCAGTCCAGCAGCATTTTGCACGACCCTGTTATTATTTCTTGACGTATTTCCTTTAGTATCAACGGCGGAGAGGGTAGTAGCATTTTTCGATAGAGCATGATTTCATTTCGAGCCACAATGGAGCTCAGCGATTGCAGTGACAACTCTCTCCTTATTAATACCATTGGGAGCGACTGTGGCAGATTGAGCAGGTGTTTCCAAAAAAGTCCCTCCACTTTTTCCCAAAAGTTCGATGGTAAATTGGGTAGGGCTTCGACTCCATACGTCAAAGTGGGGACTACCTTCATTCTATAGAAGGTCAGGACTGGCACTAATGTGAAACGGCCGTATTTGTTCGCTACCGCTCTAGCCTGGGTTACAAGAAGGCGAGTTTTAGTCAGTATGTTCTCTTGCATTGGTACTTCTTTTAAGCTTTTGTTTAAGATGATCCCAAGGTACTTGAAGTTGGTCACTTTTTCCAGCTGATGGTTGTCTACTGCCCAGACGAATTTCTCCGCATCACGCGACGATTTTCCAAACGTCATTATTTTGGTTTTGTCGAAATTCATCTGGAGATGGTTTTCTTTGAGATAGGCATTAAGATTGTTGATCTGTCTCTGGAGGCCTATAGGTGTAAGGTCCATGAGAATAATATCATCTGCATATAGCAGGCGCGCTATTTTGCTTGTTCCCAATGTCGGGGGAAAGCTTCGTACTTTCTCCTCGTATTCCTTGTAATCCGCTATATAGGCGTTATACAAGGCCGGAGCCAATGGGCAGCCTTGCTTAACGCCTCTCTCTGTCTTGATCTCGGAGGAGAGACGGCCCAGATTGTTTAACCGTACACGCATTGAAGTTTCTGAGTACAGGGCCTTTATTGGATCCAGAATCTCAGATGGGCAAGCATGATGATTTAATTTCTCCCAGAGTAGTCTACGGTCCACACGGTCGAAAGCCTGGTTTTCTTTGAGATAGGCATTAAGATTGTTGATCTGTCTCTGGAGGCCTATAGGTGTAAGGTCCATGAGAATAATATCATCTGCATATAGCAGGCGCGCTATTTTGCTTGTTCCCAATGTCGGGGGAAAGCTTCGTACTTTCTCCTCGTATTCCTTGTAATCCGCTATATAGGCGTTATACAAGGCCGGAGCCAATGGGCAGCCTTGCTTAACGCCTCTCTCTGTCTTGATCTCGGAGGAGAGACGGCCCAGATTGTTTAACCGTACACGCATTGAAGTTTCTGAGTACAGGGCCTTTATTGGATCCAGAATCTCAGATGGGCAAGCATGATGATTTAATTTCTCCCAGAGTAGTCTACGGTCCACACGGTCGAAAGCCTGGACCAAGTCAATAAAAGCCATATATATCTTAGGCCGACCCTCTGAAACCTTGGCTTTCAGTGTGCTCAGAGCCAATATGTTTACCGTCGTGCCAATGTTTTTCACAAATCCTCCCTGTAACGGATCATGGAGGGCTGATGTAAGTATCCAAGATTGAAAATTGTCCAACAATAGAGCTCCAAAAACTTTGCCTATGGAGTCTAGCAGCGCTATTGGGCGATAATTCGATGGAGTGTCTTTAGAGCCCTTTTTGAAAATAGGTACCACTAGAGCTTTCTTCCATGATAGTGGGATCTCAGAGAGCTTGACACATGCCATAAAGACCTCTTTAATGAAGATTGACCATGCTTTCAAATTTTTTTTCAGATCATAGTTCGTGATGCCATCCGGGCCGGCAGCTCTGGAGCTATTAAGTTTTTTGATTTTCCACTCAATCGTCTCGATATCTGTCGGAACCGCCCACACGATCTTTTTTGTCTGCTGAGCTGGAATAGGTAGATTTTTAGATGATGATGGAACCCCATAGAGGTCTAGGAAGTGAGCTACCCAACTTGCATCGCTTATTGAGTTTTGAAGGGCTTGATTCAGGACTTTCGAGTCCCCCTAAATTAGGGACCAGAAGTCTCGCGCGTTCTTGCCACAAATAGTTCGTAACATGAGCTCAGCGTCATCTTGAGCACGCTGGTATTTCGATGACCTTAACCATGATTTGTAGTTGATCGCCGCCCGAGTTGCTTCTTCTTTTTTCCCTGGAGAGTCCGAGATAGCTGCTGCCCGCTTCAATTTTCTCAGCCTTTTTCTGCGTTCTACTAGTTGCAGGTTGAATACATGATTAAATGGCTTTGCTATTGGCTGCTTCTTTCCTTTGTTACAGGCAAATGTTGAGAGAACTGAGACATAATCTGTCGATGCCATGGCCCCAATAAGGTTCCCATTTTTCTCTTCTTTGTACAGATGTGTCAACTGAGCTATTGCAGATACGGACATCTTCAGTCGTATGCCACTTTGGTTAACTTCTAAATTTGCATTTGTGTAGCGGACTTCTGCTCTTGGAGAGGCCCAAGAAAAACTCACGATGTTATGATCACTGTATTTGGTCCTGGTCACTTCAAAGGATTCCTTTATTGCTAAAAAGCTCCTTGATACCTGGATGTAATCAATGATGGCCGTTTGATTATTTCTCTCCCAAGTTGGAGTAGCCTTTGCATTAGGGGGTACTCTTTGTAGCAGATTATGTATGTCTCTAGTCTTTATTAGATTTGTCCATCTGCGAGATCTTTCCGTAGCCGAGTTTAATCCTTTGGTTAAGTCGACGTTCAGGTCGCCAACCAAGATCGTGTAGTTGGCAGTGTTCGATATTAGATAATCATCAATAATCGTCTCCATTTGATTGATGTAATTATCACAGGTCACCCGTTTAGGGTTCCAATAGGTGTTCACCAGTAGAATCTCACGCTGCGGGGCCTTATCACCCACGTTGCGGGAAGTGTTCCAATTAAGGATTACCGCTAGTATGAACTCTGTTGTTTTGACTATCTTTTTCAGGTAAAGGCCACTTCCCGATCTGATGGCGATAATAAGCCCTGATCTGGGTCTGCCCATGTTTTCTTTAAGGGCCGGCGAGTGAATCAAATGGTAACCGTCCAAAGTGGGTTTTTCCCTTAACCAAGTTTCTTGTAGACACAACACATCGAAACCTGTAAGGTCGACGTCTGACTCCACAGTCAGATGTTTGTAGCCTCTAGTGTTCCAAGACCCAAGTTTTAGAGAGGGGGGATCCCATATCGACGGTGCCTTGGTATCCCCAAAGAAGTCCGTGATTAGCCCTTGTGGTGGCTACTTGCTTCTTTGTGGACCTCTGCAGGATTCTGGCTTATCTCCGTTTTGATCGTTGAAATTCGAGGACTGCAGATCGCGTGAAGGCATCTTGCGAACCCCTCTATCACTCAATTGATGTTCAACTAGATGGAAAATTCGACGAGTAGAAGGTATCGACTTCTCGTCTTGTTCCCATTCCCTCTCATTTCTGCTTCTTCCGGTAGATAGTTGCTGGAAACTCTTTCTTGCTAGTGGGGTGTCCTCTAACTTGCCAAAATTAGTGAAGCCCCCCTCTTCGCTTCGTAGTTCGTGTCTTCGCGTGATTTGCGAGATCGGCCTTTGGCGACCGTAATTTCGTTCGTTCACCTTATAGTTTGTCGCTTTTCGTGGAGCACCCTCTTGGGGTGGTTTGGGCCCCAGAATGTCGTCCGCGACATAGAGCAGCTCGAAGCCCAATTTCCAGAGGTTAGACCTTTCCCCCCAGATCTGTTGCTGTATATAGTTTGAGTCAATGTGGAGATACGAGCTGTCTTTTCTTCCATTGGGATTTGGCTCGAGAATGTTAATCTCCTTTGTAATGTTGATTTGTGAGAGACGAGCCTCGCTAAATAGTTTTGCCAGGGCTCTACGGTTCAGGATCCAACTGTCCTGTTTTTCATGGACCCTTTGGAGTTTGAAGATCCTGGTAGTCTTTTCTTTTTTTCCTGGAGGTTCTAGATCCCCAGCTGCTCTTCGTGAGACCCCCTCCGACCCGTCTCCCCTTTCATTCCTCCTCTGCTCGTGGACTCGTGATTTATAATGCGGATTTAGAATTGCTGTGGAAGCTCTTCCAACCTTAGCTCTCTCTTTACGGTCTCTTGCTTCCCTCGGCGACCTCTCTCTTAGAACTACAGGAGTTCTTTTGTTGTCACTATCACACTTTTTCCTGATGATAGGCCGGGGGGAGCGCCTTTCTTCCATGGGTTTGTGTGAGAATTTATCCTTCTTGGTTCTCAGTCCCTCTGGACCTGTCTTAGAGGTCTGGCTCAAGTTCCTCTTGTTCTTTGCCCGAGGGGTGTATGTTGACGAGTCCATAAGGAGGGCTTTTGTTTTTGGTTCTTCCGCAGCTCTGTTTTCACGAGTCTCTGGGGTTTTTCGTTTTTGCTGGGTTGGGGGCGACAGCTCTATCTCTTCCTCTTCCACCGAGTATGTGCTTAGGTCGATAAGATCAATTGAATCTAAGTCGCTAACCGACTCCGAGTCAGGGGGATCCTCCTGATTTTGATCGGCTGGCATTAGTTTGAACACTTTTCTATTTTGCACTGGCGGTGGATCATTTGCCATCCTTGATTCTCTTGTGTTGTTCGGTTTCAGCTTTGCTGTTTTCCTCGACTCAGTTGACATTGGTTTGGCCGCCCTCTGGGCTCTTTTTTTTCTTCCTTGGGCCGGATAGGGAACTCCTACATGCTTAAAGATTTCAAAAGTTGACGGGATCCGGAAAGCTGCAAAATTGGATCCCTTCTCTGCAGGTTGAATCTGACCATCTTCCGGGAGGTCAAGAACTACCACACCGTTTTTCGTGCCTGCTGAGTTCTTTGTTTGCGGATTTGTTGACACTGCCTCGATCCTAGGGGGCTGGGGGAAGATTGTATTTTCCCTTATGGCCCTCAGATCAGCTGAACTGCAGACATCCTCCGTCGTTTGGGACTCCTGATTACTTAAGGAAACCTGTTTGGGCACCATTGACGTGTCAATCAGGTCCCCGTCCGCATGTTGAGGTCTCTTATTACTCAAGGGATTTTGAAAGTCAAGTCCACAAGTCCTATGGGCCAGCACGAAGCCCTCCAGATAGATGAGTTTAGAGTGCATCAATGCTATTAGAGTGTTTTGATCTTTAAGAGTTTCGTGGATCGATTCGTACAGCTTCCCAAACGGAGCCAATGCTATCGTGACAGTGGACAAGATCGTCATTGGGTCTAGCTTTTTCCCAGGTGTTTCTGGCATCGGTTTGGCAGTTAGTTCGCTCCTCCGTCGAGGAAGCACAGGGGAGTTCAAATGCGATGCGTTCCCGGTGCATTTATCTAATCCGCTTCCTAGCCCTGTCTCCTTGACTCCTTTAAGGGAAGGGGGGAAGATCGAATCAAGAGGCGGCGGAGGGAGGAATGATTTAAATGACGAGGCTGCCCCCTCTTCCGAGTCCGGAAGGGGCGAGGGCTTCTCCTTCCTCTCCCGCGAGCCCCTCCTATCCTTATCCTGAACTTCCTGGGGCTGCCGACCGGGGTCCTGGGTTTTAGCAGCTAAAGAGCACTCTTTTTCTCTTGGTGCAACTTCCAGAACGTCACTTGTCACTGAAGGAACTCTTCTCTCATCCGGATCAGCCTGAGTGTCTCCTTCCTCGCCAGGCCCAAACTCAAGCCCTGGTAACGACTTACTGGGAAGGACATTTGCCGGCCCGGTGGGTAGCTTCGCTACCCCCGTCATGTTGGAAACCTCTTCCGCCTGAGGTTTGCGTTTGGGAGGTAGAATTAAATTTGAGAGATGTAGGGCCGTGTCTTCCATTATGGCCAGCAGCTCCGCATCAGAGAATTCCTGCTGTCCCCGCCCTTCACGGCGAGAGTTTTTGCCAAAAAAGTCTTTGAGGGTAATCATTGCATTTGGGGGATTCAGATGTTGAGTTTTTTTCCCTCCTACTCCCCCTCTCTTGTACGGAACTTTTGGGCGCGCTGGTCTTTTGGGGAGCGTTTTCTTTAGATTCCCCTGAGTCTTTAGGTAAGCAGAGGGATCCGTCCTCCTTCTATCAGATAGAGGACTCGATGGTAGGATGATCACAGGAGAAGCGATGGGGAATGGACTTGTGTTCGGCTGGGACAGCGCTATCGGGCTGAAGAAAGTTGTAGTAGCCGAGGCGCTGTGGTCCTGGGGGTTTAGAGAGTCTATTAAACTGGCCTCCCCTTGAGGCGACAATGGTCTCACCCTGTCCGCTGGCACCAGACTCTTCAGGGAGGTAGAGGGACTAAGTTCTAGAGCTACGGAGCTAGCCTCTAGCTCAATTGATGATGTGGGAGGGGGGGTCTCCTCGCTGCCTGGCGGTGTTCGCAGGTCGTCCATTTCCCCCATCGTGTGTATCATTATTTTCACTTGTTCCCCCCCCATAGCAGGCGTATCGGGTGGGCCTGCCCCCAAGGACCCCTTCCTCCCGTTGTCGTCCACTGGCTCTCTCTCCGAAACGAGCGGACTTAGCTGGTTCTCTAGTCTAATAGGGGGGGGTTCCAACCGTGGGACTTGGCTTGTCTTGGTTGACGCTTGGGGTTCCCTAGTTCCCCCTTTTACCACATGGGGCAAAGTTTTAGGCGTGGGTAGTTTGTTAGTCATAGAGAAGTCTATAACACCCTTCCCCGAGGTGGATGTTTCCTCCCCCCTCCCCTCAGTCGTGGGGAAACTGAAGACACACTCTGAGTGTTGTGATTGAGTCTTTGCATTATTCAAAGGTGTTGGTAGGGGGAGGTGATGATGTGTATCCGGCGAAAGGCCGGATTCTGTTACCTGTTCGGCTGCATCGGTAAAACTGCTATTTAGAAGCTCTGGACATCGCTGCTTCTTGCTCCGTAGATTTCTCGGCTCGGGATCATTCACCGATGGTTTCCTTTTGGCTCTCTGCACATGCTCAGACATGGTAAGAAAAGCCCTTCCCTCGACGCGCGCTGATTGCAGACCTCTCCTTCCTCCTCCCGCCGACCGCGGACTGCTGACTGCCCTTGTCAGTCCCTTTGCGGTCCGCTTTGCGGAGGGTACTGGTTAAGTGCCAGAGGCTCACCAGAGCACACGCCTCTCAGCACACGCCTCCAAAAGAAAGTGAGGAAATACTGCGCTCTCGAACAGCGCTCACTGCTCACACTGCTGACTGCCCTTGTCAGTCCCTTCGCGGTCCGCTTCGCGGAGGGTACTGGTTAAGTGCCAGAGGCTCACCAGAGCACACGCCTCTCAGCACACGCCTCCAAAAGAAAGTGAGGAAATACTGCGCTCTCGAACAGCGCTCACTGCTCACACTGCTGACTGCTGACTGCCCTTGTCAGTCCCTTCGCGCCTGGGTTTTAGCAGCTAAAGAGCACTCTTTTTCTCTTGGTGCAACTTCCAGAACGTCACTTCGCGAATGTTGCCCTTTTCATCAGGCACACATGTCCCATTTATCAGCAAATTTCTACAAGTGTACGCAAATCACGTGGGCATAAGTGTATAAAGTTTCATACCTCTAGCAGAAATACATTTGGTGCAAAATCACATTTTCTGCCATTTCCTTCCACAATGTGTCACACGATCTTGCTGCCTCTTGAAATGTGCAGCCAAAAATTAGATTTACAACTCTGTTATTTTTGTGTTTTTGACAATTTTAAGTGGCAAGTTGTATGTATTTAAACATGTTCTTTGTGAATGTCCAGCCACAGATGGCTGTTTGTCTCTGCCTCTTTTTATCTCCCTTCAGTTCAGGAGAAGTCTCCTCCCTGTTCTCTTGGTAGAGGCCATTTTACGACAGTCTTCACACCTAGCCTTTCCTGCTTTGCAGCTGTTCATTTTTTCCTTCCCCGCTGCAGACCAGGTTCTTCCCCCACCCTATAATTATCATTTAGATGTGATTTCCTGGTGGAGAGAGCTGGAGGAAGGGTCCTTGCCCCTGTGAGGAAAGCTGTTGTTCCAGTTTGGTTGCTTTAGCCCGGCTTAAATTTAAATGTTAATTCTGTTGCATTTTCCCTTAGCATACAACAAACTTGTGGTATAAAATCACAGCTTAATACTTCTTCAAGATTTTAAACCATGGAATCAAAACAATTACAAGATCGGTTACTCTCAATAACAGGCCTCTTAGCTTGCAAACATTTGATTTTAGTTTATACATGTTTCAAATTTTAATCCTGCAGGCCCCTGACAGCTGTCATTCAGGTGGCCGAGGGTATTGCGCCCAGATTTTGACAGATCCACTTTTGCTGTGGAAATCCCTTGATGCTTTCAGCTTTTCAGGACATTGTAAGTTTTAAAATGGTTTCTTGCACTAAGTGAATTGTAGCACCCAGCAAGAATTCTGGATGTTTGGGGGTGTTTTTTCCCGGCATTCTGCAGTTTCAGCAACAAAGAAAAAATGATTTAAAGCAAGATTTTGGGGTTTCCTTCAGCAAAGCACTGCTTTTCCTTCTGTACGCCATCTTCACATGTTGTGGAGCCTAGTGACATGTTTCAGGAGTGAGATCTCTGTTCCACCACTGACAACTTGCATGGCAGATTGGGCAGCCATCTTTTCGTGTTTTTCAAAGTGCTATTTTCAGAGGTTTTGGCACGCACACAGGTTTTGCGGCCATTTGGATCTTTCTGGCACCATCAGAACACAGTGATGACACATGGCAGAGCCAAAGTGGGTTGAATCATCCCACCCGGTTCTGCAGCATGGGGCTGGCGCATCTGTGAACCCAGAACCCAGCAGGCCCCACCACCACGCAATTGCCCTATGCCACGCAACAACAGGGCCCACCCACTCCGACCAGGCAGGCCACCTGCTGATACGCCACAAGCATGCCCAGATGCGCCAGCCCCATCACTCCTACACACGGGGGTCAACACATGCCCCCACCCTTGCCCAACATGTAGACAGCAGGCATGCCACTGCTACACATACAGGTCAACACACCGGCACTTCACATAGTCTGCACCAAGGCAAACTACCATGCCCTAAACTCAACCTTAACTTTGGTAATTTCAATACTAGGACCTGCACTGTCAACATACGAGACCCGCCTGAAGCATCACCAAGACCCCACCCGGCGCAAGTTCCAATCATACAGAGAGGTAAGAGCCAACATACATATATTACATGCATGGGACAAAAACCACAACACTCTATCCTAACACGGACCTGTGCTGCTTCCTCCCCCTCTCTGTCTCTTCCTCTTCTCTCCCTTCATATCTGACAATGACAACTTACAATGTATATATAAATATAATCTAATGAATGTAACATGCACTTAACTTAATTTTCTGCACCCAAATTTTGCAATGAATTGTATGTAAAAATGGCATATACAATGTTTACATGTAATTGGACACAAAAACCACGCTTTCACCCAATGCACCACCTGTCACTCTGCACACATGTCACAAACAAGTGCTGGATATCTGTGTAATTTTTAAAAATGACTTCAGCCTTGATATAGACTCACAAGGTCGAAACACATGTCGGCTGACCACCCCTAGGACCACAAGTCCATACTCAACAAATTAAATAAATCTGCACTTGTAATAAACCGCAAAAAGCATGGAAAATCAAATTTTTCCCCAAAAATCAAAATTGCAACGTATCCAGGAACACCCTTTTCCTTTCCATATAAAGAGGTGTGGGCTTCACCTTAACACAAACCTGTGACCTTGCAGCAATTAGGGAAACAGCACCAAATAGCTAGAGCCTAGCGCAGGAGTGTTCCAGTCCTAGGGCCCAGTCTCTTTTCCTTAAAACCAAAGAAAGACCTCACAAACATAAAATGGTGAAAAAAGAAGACCGAACCATTTTGGCAAAATGGTCACCCATGGGTGCTATAATGCAGCTGAGGATTCAGCCTGCGGTAGACACGCACAATGGTAGGAAAATTAAACCACTGCCACCAGCCATTTAAAGTAGTGAGGGTAACTTTAAAAATGTTACATGAGAATGTAGGATAAGGGACGACTAGATAACACCCCAGCACTGCACATAAGATAGTGTTTGCTGGACCCACAAAGAGAAAAGGTAAGTAAAGGCAATTTCACTTTACTATTCTTGGGAACAGTAGTTCACACAAGAAAAGGTATTTAAACTCTATGAGAAATCTAAAGGATTTCTCTGTGACACTGCACTGAAGGTGCTGTGTGTCATCATACAAAAAGTAGATGCCTATGGAGTTTGTCAGACTGCAAATACAGAGGAAACACATAATCCAGATCAGGTCAAAACACATGAGTGAGTGAGAAAATCTACTCACTATAGGGTTAAAATTAAAAAGTCCCAAAGTCCAGCAAAAGGGCTGGGGGTCTCTAAGGATGAAGGGAATTAGCACAGAAATGAGAATTCTCCCTAACAGCCTGTTATAGGAGACATTTCGTTAGTCAAGAGAGTTCTTTTCACCCAACTGTTTCTAGAGATGACAGATACCCCTTGCTGAATATTAAGGGTTACCAATTTACATTTTTTTAAGGTTCCGCGGAAGGCAAAGCAATGGAATGGATGCTCAAAGCAGCAAATATCAAGGGTAAGCGGGTTGCTAGAGAGCAATTGCACCATTAAAAGCGGGAATTACTTTTTCTACAATGAAATATAGCAATTCAAATCATTCTAATGCGAATTGCACTGGGAACTTGCAGGCTGCGAAGCATTATGCAAAACGCTCCCACGGAAGATACTCGCCCCTCCACGATTGTTAAGTTGCACAGGGGAATATGTTTCACAAGGGCGCAATTTCCTTATTTCCAAGCATTTGCTTCAATGCCACATTACCGATACATAAGGAAGTGCCATCTGTGCAACTCTGCGCCTCACACTCATGACTACACACCTGTGTATGCAAAGCAGCCTTTGCCGTTCTGGAAGTCCGCCTTTATCATCTGAAAGATGTCGTCGGGTGGCATTTTTACTGATGGAGCGACACGATGGCCCCCACTTCCCGTGTCACACCTCCCAGTGGTACCCAACCCGAACCTGCACAAATATTTCAGACCTACAGCTCAGGAGCAATGCAGTCGCCTTGGAAGCAAGACGATGCGAAGCAACACGGGTCCGGACCCGGGTTCGATTCCTGGGTCGTGCTTAGAAACCTCTTTACATTAAGCAAATTATACATAACCGTATTTCAGCATATATAATGTGTGCGTGTTAATGGACTGTCAAACCGCCAGCGCTGGTGATGCTACACTGTGATGGGTTGAGCGATTCTGTGCGTAGCACCAAGAAGCGAAGCCTGTATGGAGCAATTGAAAGCCGATGTGAGGTGGTACAATCTACGCACTAGAGAGTAAAGGGTCCTCCTCTACCACAGAGAAGATTGGGGATAAACACATCACAGCAAACAAGACAAAACACCTCCTCTGGAGTTAATATGTACTCATTTTCATCATTTATAAAACAATATGCAATTCATGTTATTCAGTCAAAACATTTCTGTTGAATCAAAACCATTTAAATCAATTTCATTCTAAACAATTCTTTGAGAAAAGATTAATTAAAGCACATGTTGGAAGGTTGCAGTAAACAATAGAAAAGCTGTTTTCAAAAGAGCTGAAGAATTCCCAGTTCTGTTACACACATCATAACAATGCAAATCACAAAAAAGACAAATACATTGATGTTTAACAATGCCATTAAGGACACAACAAACGAGACTCAGTTAACAAGAAGACTGGGAAAAATATATATATATATGGCCTATAACGTACACAGTCAATTACACATAAATGGCGAAGCATACTGTTTAACAATCGTTTGCGGGCACCGCCTTCCTCGGGAGCAAAAATGCATTCTGTCAATACAATTGGAAGGTAGGGTTTGGATAAGGGAAATCCACCAACACTCCTCCTTTACGCGTTGCCCTTCTTAGTCAGGCTCACTTGGGGAGGAACGAGTGCATTCTTTATCATGAAATGTGTAGCATTCCAGGCAGAAAAGGGACATTTTAAAATGTGTGTGTGTGTGAAGAAAAAAATATATATTGCCACATGAATTAGCCACTTACCTAGAATAAGAATCATTTGGCCGTATTATAGGTTTGCAGTCTGGGAACTACTATACCTACGAGTTGTGCTCGCGGGTGCCTTTCTGCCCGCAGGGGTCTGACCTGGCAGGCAGAGCGGCACCCGCGAGCACAGCATGTCGGATGCACCGGCACCGTTTATAACGGTGCCGGTGCATCCGGCTTCCCCATTCCAATTGAGCCCTTTTGGGCTCAGATGGGAATGGGGAAAAATATTTTCCGGTGCAATGCCGTAATGACCCGGTTATTGCACATTCCTGGGCGCCGGAAAAAAAATATACTGAGGCCCATTGTCATTCCTGGGTACTCTATTTGCAATGGAGTGTTTCAGAACACAGGTACCCCTGCTTCATATTGTCAGTGGGGCTGTGAACAAACATGTATTCATAATCACTCTTTAATTAACAGGCCGTGTTTTGAGTGAATTACATGAATTTCATATTGTTTTATAAAATATGAAAATTAGTATTTATTATCTCTACAGAAGGGATTTGTCTTTTTTGTATAATGGCACTATTTTAGTAGCAGCTTCGTTTTGCTTTTGACTTTGGGATTAAGGTGGTAAAGTCTGACCACTTACCAGCGGTGCTGTCTTCGAAGGACAACTATGTTATTAGAAAAGCAAAGTGGAAAAAGTGAATGAAAAAGGCAATATATAGAAGAAGGGTAAGCCTGTTTAATATGTTCTTTTATGTGGGTCATGGAATCCACACCTCTGCCATTTGCACTATCTTGTAGCATTAATATATACGTCAGACGAACAAAAGTGAACGTGTACAGACTAAAGCCTGATTTACAGAACGCTCACAAAGCCCGCGGACATCCAGTCGCTGTTACAGGAATTGTTTGTTTTTTAGTTGCGTAATTGCTTGTATTTTTTTGTTTTAGTTGCGCATTTATAATGCGCTTAAACACCCAGAGGTTTCCAAGCGCGGGCCCGTGGATCGAACCTGTGTTGCTTTTTGTCGTCTTGCTTCCAAGGCACACACGTTGCCGCTGAGCTATCCTCCCGCCATTATAAAACACTTCTGTGAATTATTGGATGTTTTGGCGCCGTAGAAGATGATGTGGAATAGTTTAGAGCAACGCCATGTTCAGTTCATGATGGTGCACCAGCTTTTACGCAAAAGGTTTCCACCACAATACTGGGAAAATGGCTGCAATTAACAGAGCCAGATATCTTTAGTACTCTGAAAAATAAATGGGCGAACTGTACTTTCTTTTCAGACGAGTACTAAGAATTTAGTAATAATAAAGCTGTGCGCTATAGTGTTGCAGACTTGCCCAATGTGGTCGAGGCAATTGACTAGAATCATGTCTGGGTCTGATCACATGAACAGTGAACACAATTACGATCAACTTAATGTTCTTTATTGAAGTTGATGAGGTTAAAGAACAATAGTATATAGTCATCTGTGTTTTCAGTGGCAACAACAACCACTATCATTCACTGATATGAATAGCCTCAATGACACCTTCCACGCAATCTTATAAAACCAAAATCTGGTAACTGTACTGAAAACAAGATAAGAAACCAACAGACATGGATATGAGTATAAACAAATAAATGTTTATTTGCTTCAAGCGGACTCAGGTTCAACCCAGCAATAGCTGTGCAGAAGTTAGCCATTTACAGAAAGAAAATGGCATCCTTTTGTGTGCTGCAGTTTACATGAGTTTTGCAGCAAGTGTGATGTCATAGATGTCATAGACAGTTTACAGCTCCATGCAACGTATAAGGTGTTCTGTGAAACATACATACATACATTTCTGTGAGTGATTCCGTGCTCTGTATGTGCTAACTTTCTGATCTTGCAAGAAAACAGACTGTTCGTACTGAAAGGAAAACATTCCTACCAACATTATCTTTTGTTTTTATAACCAAGGGTTACTTGCACAGCAGTGTGTTCTTACAGTTTGTTTAGGGTAACCCTTTCCTGCTACAAACAGAACAGAACAGACAACAACATTTTGATCATGCATTTTGATCACGCTTGTGCAAGCCAAGGTTGTAATAACAATGAGCTCATTTCTTTGCAACAGCAAACTCAGCACTCTTGCGCGGCAATTCCCTGCAGCTCCAAATAGGAGATTTTTGCAAGATGGAATGAGTGTATGAAACAAAGTAGGGAGCTTAAGTATAACCTGAAATAAATGCATTTTCACAATCTGTATTATTCTCTCTGCGATGTCTCCTGACTTACTGCTGATATGGGTTTCATGTTATGTTTTAAGCCACTAAACGTTCCTTTTTTTGCATATGAAAAATTGGGATATCTTTCGGTAACACATTCCCCATGAATTCCAAACTCACACTTGGCGTCTTTTCCTCATCATCTGCTTTCAGTTTTCTATTAAGTTCTCCATTATGATTTCATCCCAAATGGAAATCCCACTTTTCAGTAACACAGACCTTACTTCATACTACTCTAAATGTAAAATATATTTCCTCCAAAAAGTTTACTGTTATTATTATTATTAAGGTTTTTATTGAGCGGAGATCTAGCTTTGGAAAACAGCAAAGAGCTACACAAGTCTTGGGGGAAAGGCTCAGTGAGGGAAGCAGACATACAATGGAGTGAGGAGTTGGAAGAGTTGGGGCAGGGAGGGCAATATGGCAGCAGGGGATCTACAAGCATCCTGGGAAGGAAAGAGGGGGAGCCGATCACCCACTCTCAGGTAGGTGGAGAGCAGAGGGTATGAATGTAGGCATTAGAGAGGAGCCATTCCTTGAACTGGAGGGTCTTGAGCTCCTTCCTGTAATGTAGAAACGAGGGGGCAAGTCTGGTGTTGACGTGAGAGGAGTCTGGTGGTGTAAATAGAGAAAGTCTGTCTTTTGGTTCTTTTCTTCTTGCACCAGCAGATTTCAAGTCCGTACACGTCCTTACTTCTGGTGGATTGGAGGCCTCCAGAGATGCTGGGTTTCTCAGTGAGGTAATGTGTGGACTTCTGGGTGTCAGCCTTTTAGATGATGAAGCAGCATTTGAAGATGAATGCAGTGGGAGCCAGTGTAGTTCAAAGAGGGCTGGGGAGATGTGGTTGAATTTGCGGAGTCCTTTGACGAATAGTGCTGCAGCGTGAAGGACACATAACAAGAGCAGAAAGGGTAGCTGCCGGAAGGCATTCCAGGAGGGCATTGCCACCGTCCAGATGGGAGAGGACCAACATCTGGACAGCATACATGAAGTTTTCAGGGATAAGAGGGCTTGATTTTCTACAGAGAGAAAGTTGGTACCAAGTGTCTTCTTTGCTGTATGCTACTTGAAGGAAATGTGTCTGTTAATGCCAAACCCAACCAACCTGGTGCAGGTAGTAAGTTAGGATGTGTGTGTGTGTGTGTGTTGGGTGCGCTACAACTTGAATATGCATTGGATTTGATGTTAAATGTTTTCCGCTGCTACAGGAAATAAAACAACTGGAGATCCTGAAACAGCTATCACCTTCCACCAGACGCCACCAAAATTCACATGACTCCTGTTTGCCATCTATGTTTGTCCATTTATCTGATGCAGCGCCTGTCCACGATGATCTGACTGTTCACTTTACTCGGGCTCATCCACACCGTGCTTGCTGCTTTCCACCTGCCTTATACAATCACACATGAGACTTGATTATCGAAGACCTGCAGTGGAGACAAACAGCCTATGCCTTTGAGCATCTCAGATTTCCACCTGCTATCTTAAACCTGATTTACAAAGCATAATGTGATATTTCTCTCCAGCTAAGTTTTGTAAGGAAAGTGTGATTCAATGTCTGTGTAGTTTTGTAAGGTTGTGTAAGCAGTGTTATCAGAATGAAGGGGCCTATTCGCACAAACATTACTCTCACTTGCCCTTGACCTATGGAGATGGCTGTTCCATGTACAAAAAGATTATTATGAGTAAGTCTGACTTCCTTCTGAATTAAATCAGGAGAAAGCCAGAGGTTCTCATAGCAACTCCTTTGTGCATCCAAAAGCATCCTCCAAGTGTAAGACATGTCTAAGGCGTTACTCAGAGTAACTTGTTTGTAACTCAGCCACTCGGATCTTTTTATTATTACACTCTAAATATGTCTAATCATGGAATGTTAGCTAATTTAAATCAGGGGTGTGCCGAATAGCATATTTCGTTTTTTATTTGAGTTTAATTGTTATTTAACATTTTTTTACAATTTTTTTTTCGAGTCCTATTTGTGAGGTTGTTCTCGCGATGTTCCTTTAGCTTCACTGCTAGCTGTTCAAGTTCTTTTTTAATTTAGCGTGTCTTTCTGGTTGTGACCAGTTTCTTGCTTCAGTCCGATACTTAGCATAGCATATTTAGTATTCAGCCCAATATTCAATATTACACCAAGTATTTGGTCAAAACGACTGGTTGTTTCATGTATGAAGTCATGTTCCAAACTTGAAAAATACACTTGTTTCTAATACATAAAGCGCTATTTTAAATGTGTTCCCATGTTGGATTTGTTTCTCTTTATTTTAACGACGTCATCGTCCTTATTTAAAACATCAAAGCAAGAAAATATCAATTAGTAAAAGGAAGCAAGGGCCAAATGTATGGATGGATGTTGCATAGGCAAAACCAGCACAACTCAAGTGGCAGGCACACCATTAATTCAATACACATTGTAGTTGCTACTAACGATTTGGCTGCAGTCACTTCAATTGAATACAATGTAAAACTAAGGTAAATGCAAAGCCCGGGGTAGAGTAGAGTCCTCCCCATGTCATATAGTCATCTGGCAACCCTAGTCCGTTGTTAAATGCTTTGCTCCCCGGCAGTCACTCTGCTCTGCTCTGTCATCCCTGTGGACCTGGGCTGATATGGTAAGTTGCTCCTCTGGTTCTTGGCAGCTCTCATCCATCCCCCTTCTGGTTTTAGCCAAACGCTTCCTTGTTCTGTGTGCTGTTGCTGTCAAAAGTGCACCTTCAAAAGCCCCAAATTCCTGTGTTTGTATGGTGTGGCCATGCAATCATATTCAACAGTGATCGGAAAAACCCTAACCAATAACACATCTCAACAAATAACGCATCCACTATAACAGAGGTTACACAATGAAATGCACATCACCAGAAGGTGTAATGCATTTCTCTAAACATCACTCTAACCTACTACAGATAAACCAACATAACTCGCCACACTCCTTAAGACAACCATACAATTGCCGTAGCAACCTGGAGTTAACATTAAGCACTGTTCCAGACAACTCACAAAACTCTCAAACGTACACCCCAGGGGGAACCGTGTTTTTCAGATCTGCACACATCCACATTGTAGAAAAGCAACCTGGCCCTGCTTCAGATGCTACTAAAGGAGTCCTTCATCATATCTATTTCATCTCTTTCGTCTCTTTCAGGAACCTCCTAGAAACCATGTCGGTAGCAGAAGGCCTGCTATAAGATTCAATAACATAGCCTAACAGGGCTTAGAATAGAGTTTCACTTTTGTTCATGTGGGGACAGCCCAAGCAAATTCAATGACTGGCTGCAGGGGAGGAAATTAATGTTGGTTCTGCTGTAGCCTCCCTGCTATACCCGAATCTCTGCTGCACTATATGGCTGGTGAGACTATACAGCTGACAGGCAAATCAAGTGATGTGGGACTGAGGGAGGGCCAGTGCAACAATAATGCAATTCTGGTGACTGCTTTGGGGGGTCACTGACACAGAAGCACGAAGACACACTATTTTATCCATAAAATCATTAAATCACCCTATTGTAAAGGTGAATTTTTTCGCATAGTGTGAACTTAATCACTTATAAGTACTCATTGTTACAGTTAAGTGAGAGTGAGATTCAATTATTTGCCCAGGATCACACACTTTGGCAAGACAGTGAAGCAGTGACACAAACGTTCAGCTCACTGTTGGCTATCAATTTTGCATTACAAGCCAACAAACAGCATTGCTTCAAACAAATCTTTAAAAGGGTGTCTTTATTATGTCACTGACTTTCGAAGCAGATACAGATATTCCATGTAACTGGCATTGTTTGGCATATTTCAGATGGAAATGCCCCCCCATCACGAATAAGAAAGGCTTTGCTGATAAAAGCATAATGATTGCGAGGAAGCGAGGGTGATTGTGTCACAGCCTCTGACTAGGCTGTATCTCAGCGTTGCTGTGACATGTGGAATGGGCATTGCTTGCTTGTCCAAGCCGCGCACTTTCTAAATTTGCCTCTGTTAGACAGAATCATATGCAGTACCCTTTGGGAACATCACACACGATTAAGACTACAAGTGCAAGTACAAATATACCTTTGGTACAAGCCTGTACTACACAGTAAAGTGGTAGCGATGGCTGAGCAGCCAGGCTTATCTCAAGAGTAAAGTGAGCAGTATCAGACGTTACACAAAGGACAGTAATTACTATGGTTCAAACAAACACTGATTCAAGGTTTCTGAGTAAAAGAACATACATTTATTTACGCCACCAGTTATAAAACAGTTCACCAATATAAAGCAGCAGAAAATCGCAATCTTAATACACTACGAAACACCCAATAAATTCTGGACAAGTTAAGCTCAAAAAGAAGTGTGAGTAAAATGGCACTACAGCAATTTAAAAGGGAGGGAAAGGACAAGGTTATCAAAAATCAACAACACCAACAAGTGATAGGCAGGGCAATCTAGAAAAGGCTTACTACAACTAGGATTCAAATCAATAGGCGTGGGCCAATGTTAATGGTTCAGAGCCTTTGCAGAGGATCACACAGTTCAGAGTAGTACGTGGTTAGGTCTTTGCCAAGAGTTCAAAACGAAGTTGGTCGGAGGAAAAGTTATTCAAAAGAGTAGAGAAGGACAAGCCTTCAGAGAGGTGAAAGATTTAAAACACTTTCACCGTGGTCAGACGGAACGAACGACCGGATTTGAACAGTACCTTAGACGAAGAAGCATGCTGTAGCTGAGGCAGTAGTTCCTGGGAGTTCCTGCAGGCTCACGGTTCCTGAAGCGACTGTTGGACTGACAAGAAGGAGGAAGACTGGAGGGTCCTGTGCTGCCCAGGGAAGATACTAGCAGCAGGGCAAAAGGGTCAAATAAAAGGTGCGCTCCTTAAAAGCACAAATGGACTCTTTCTCACTGGCTATCCGGTTTCCTGTAGCACAGCAAATTCGAACAGGCTGAAGAGGAAGTCCAGGGACTTTGTGAGCTGGTTGATCCCACCAGGCTCAAGGGGAGAAGACTCCTTGCGGATCTTAACTGTCATCAGAGCTTCAGGTGATTCTGAACCTGCAGCAGGGCTTCACCAGGATGTCCAGTAGTTGCAGCAGTCGTCTTCCTTCGGCTCCTCGTTGGTTCTCTCGTTCCAGTGGCGACTCTGCCTTTCAAGTCCCAGAGACCTGCTTTTAAGCAGTTTTCCCCCATTCACACAGCCTGGCTGTAAATCACACAGCAGGGTGGCTGTCCTGGCAGGACAGCCACCTAGCCAATCAAACTAGAGTGTGATTTGGGTCTCCAAGGAGACCCTGTGCAGGGGGCTTCAAACCCCTCCCTCACATCCTGTACACCCAGACACTCAGGTTCCTAAGGAGGGCTTCTGTGCAGAAGCCCGCCAAAAGATGGCAAACAAAGGAACCAAACCTGGTTTGGCGCGCAGAGAAAAACACGAGAAAGAAATTTACAAAAAGAAATGGTGAATAAACCCAACCAGAACCAAATAAAATGAAAAGGGGTCCAGCGGATTAAAGTTGGAGGCTACCACCATAGCCTCTAACAGTACCGAGGCTATTTTCATAGCTTGCGGTAAATCAAAAATGGTAGATACCACTGCCACCAGCCAAATCTTAGAGAAAGGGAAACGAAATAATGTTCCATGAGAAACAGACAAAAGGGGATAACTATTAACCCTTCCGGTACTCTATGAAAGATAGTTTGCACTGGGTTTGTAAATTTAAAAAGACTAGTAAAGTCAATGGCAATTTTACATGTTCTGGGAGACAGTAGTCAGTCCCAGAAAATTGAGTTTAAAGTGGGAAGTCTAAAAAGACAACCCTGTGTCACTGCACTAAAGGTGCTGTGTGACACACAGTAAAAAGATTATTCCTATGGAGTAGGTGAGACTCCATAGTTTATGAGCACAAAATGTACCACCCACTCAAAACCACATGCAAGAGTGGGAAAAAAAGGCTTGCACTCTTACCAGGTGAAAAAAATAAATCCTAGAAATCCAGCAAAGCTGCTGAGGGACTCAGTAGATAAGGGGAATTAGCCCTTCTGGAGAATTCTCCCTAACAGCCTCAGAGAAAGAACATGTGTCCAGAACACTTTTCGTGAGCCTTTGAAGTAGAGCTGCACACTTAAAAATAAAAATGAACTGGTGGCATGCGTATCAATGATTTCAATTACACTTCCACCTCTGCAATGAAGAAAATTAATATTGATTGCACTTTTGCAATCTCTTGTGAGTTGCAAGAGAGTTTAGGTACACAGTTAGTGTTCAACCTTCCTTGCAGCTCATGTAGAATATCATAAATGGCTTCTGTCCACTGGTGCAGGATACAAGTCTAGGCAGATTTCGTAAGAATACATTAGTTTAAAGCCAGCATTAAGGTGCATGTTGACTTTAAACCATGTAGTATTTGAAGGTAGAGAAGGAGTGCATGATGGAAACATTCTTTCGGTTTGTGCCTCTTCTCTGCCTTCCAATGAAATGAAAATGTCCCAAGGTGTAAAAGCAGGCATACATGATTATGCCTGACTTTTATGCTTCACTTTTGCACTTTTGGGACTTTAAAAATAAATCCTGTTTAATTCCATTTTCTCTTGCAATCTGCACTCCATATTTGTGTATGAGTGTCTCGTCCGCAGCACTGTGCAAAATAAGAAAGTGTCATTTTGTGATGGAACAACACTTTTTTTTATTTGTTCCATACACTTATTTAAATATAAGCACATAAAATGGAGCTAAGAAGAAAAGTGTAATTGCATAACAGAATGACACTTTTCTTATCTTATATGGAGCTCAGATTCAAACCCCAGAGTTGTTAAATTGCATTAAATGAGAAGGCAAAATATTCGACTTAAGGCGAATACCCCAAAACTATTTGGCTAGAACAGAATAGCTTTTTTTCAGCCAGAATTCGGCCAAAAACTTACTTGAAGCTGCGGTTCGATAAACCCCTAATTTAAATACAGTATAAGCAGGAAAGAAAAAAAAAACACACCCTGCTATTGCAATAATATCACCCGCCGACAAGAAAAAAGAGATTCTCTTTATAGGATATCAAACCCCAATAACAGATGGGAAATTACTATTGCAAATTTTATCAAGTTGTAAACTATTTTAAATCATAATTTACATAAAAGTTGCAGCGATTCAGGAGAAATAAGTTTGCATAAACTTGCTAAACTAAAGCTTGACCATACCAACCATCCTTTTAGTAATAATCAGGAAGCAGGGCTGAAGTGAAAACAAGCGAGGAATAGATGTCATTTCACCCATGAATGATGAAGTCATATCGCAAAGGCTGCTTTATTGACTACATCGAATGAAGTTGTTTATTATGAGGAAAATGTATAAGTACAGGGTCTGTCATATCTGTCACCCCTCATATCAGATGTTAATAGCAATTCTGCAGCTCACTGAACTCGCACAGATGCGTTCAGCGTCCATCAATATAAGATTGTGCTTACTGTGAGCATCAGTGCTCACGTGCATTTGGAGTTGATCTGTTTGTATGCCCCTCAGCAATTATTTCAGACACTGTGTTGATGGGTACGGAAAGGAGGGGGCGTTTTGGGTGGTGACAGTGAACCTCCAAGGCTCGTTTGAAGAAGCCTGGACAGCAGTACAGTACCGAGGACCAGACATCACTGACAGGAAGCACATCAAAGTAGCTCTTCATTGAGGTCAGGCAGTAAAGAAGACTTTATTAAAGACACTTTAATGAATTCAGCATGTAGTGAAAATAACTGACCAGAACTAAATAGGGAGCGTCGAATTAAGTCCATTGGACTACATTTCAGAGTACATGGGGCCCAAATGATATGTATTTTTTCCGGCCGCAAATACATTTGTGGTCAGAATAATGGGGAAATTGCATCCAGAGTGAATTGCACCTAAATCACAAAAGTATGGAAAAAAAATCATTTTCAACCCGTTGCAATGAAGAAATGGCGGGAGAATGGTGAACCTCCTGACAATCCAAATTAGTATAATGGGTGTTTCCGGATAAGTGTCATTGGATGGCACATGTCAATGAAATTTGAAAACCAATTCGCACAAAAAAAGAAAGTTGTTCCTGTAGCACTTTGCTCTGTGTTAGGAAAGATCTTTCTTTTTGGGCCTTTCCTTCCATTGACATCAGTGGACACCACCAGCTTCAGCTCTGGACTTTTAAAGGTAAGTAATGCTCTTTTGCTTTACTTCCCTTGCTCAGCTCATCCCTTATATGCAGGAGGTTGCTGTCCCCCATGTGAGATCCTATGCTGTTTTACTGTTGCACACATCACCATACAGCGAAGTGTCCTTCAGGAGTATTATTATTTCTTATTATTATTTCTTCTTCTTCTTCTTCTTCTTCTTCTTCTTCTTCTTCTTCTTATTATTATTATTATTATTTATTATTATTATTATTTCTAAGTTTCCCTTTTTTTTGTGACATTTCTGTTTCCTTTTTCATGTATCCAGGACAGGATAGTGGCAGCAGATTATTGTCTACTGGTTTTTTTTCTCCATTCTTTTATTTTACTCACCTGCACATTAATGATTTATTGCTTTTTACCATTTTGAATAGCATATACTCAAAATGGTCGTGCCACCTCTCCTAAGGCTTGCTTATCCCTCAGCCTCCTTCCTACCAACTTTGGTCTGGAAATGTCATCTATGGAAAGCACGTATGGGGGCTCAGCTTAAGTTCCTTGGTAAAGTTGAGGTGTATGCCTATGAGGGATTGTCCCAATCCGCAGTACTGCCACGGGGTGTCTGTTGCTGTGAGGATGTGGGGTGACTGGACTGCCCTTCCTGGTTTTAATGGTGTAGATCCTTAACATGGGTGTGGTACAGCAGCCCCCAGTCCAAATGGGATGAAAGGAGGAGGCTTTCAGAAAAGGTGGAGTCTTTCAGATTGTTAACTGGTGCCAAGACCTCGAAGAACAGGAACAATGTTCTGAAGACCTGTAGACTGCTGCTGAAGACAATCAGTATTGGTTCCAGCCAAATCCCAGTGAAGACCTGCCTCTCTTTCAATAATCCAGGAAGTCCCTCCTCGCTGCTTCAACCCTTGGATTGGTGGGACCAACCAGTGTGGACCACTGCATGAGAAGCCTGCCACCAGAAGCCTTCAGAGGCGTCCCAGAACCATTGTGAGGACTGACCACCTTCTTCCACCACAACCATTGTGAGGGCTGACCACCTTCTTCCACCACAACCATTGTGAGGGCTGACCACCTTCTTCCACCACATCTCCAGTGCATCGCTCCCATTGTAGCTCCTCTCTTTCATTAAGAGAGGCCTTTCTGAAGATGGGTATTCTTTGCCACCATGAGTGTCTTCAGCCACCCCTGATCAGGTGAACTTCACTGCATCCCCATATCTGTCATGTCCTGGGGATCTCCTCTCATCATGGGACCTGCTGCGGCTTCTGCCCTGAAGTGCCTGGGCCATCCAGCTGGAAGACGCTGGAACCATCTCATTGGAGCACTAAACCGGCATCTAGCCAGACCTAACCTCAAAACCGTAACCAGCCACTGCACCCACTGTCCCGAGATCATCAGTCACCAGATGCACAAGAGAAGAAGGTGGCCCTAGCAATTTGAGTGACATAGGGGTAGTCACTCAGGAAATCGGAGTTCATGGTGCAAGCTTTGATATCTGGTTTCTCACCCCTCATATCCCAGTAGGGTTTGTATAGGTGTAAAGTCCACTACCTAACTCTCCCTTGCTGGTCATGATCGGTGGTGTTCCGGCAAAGGATCTCCCTAGGGTAAACCCTAGTGTGATTGGTTTGGGAGAGTACACCTAAATTGCCTTTACTTAGCTTCAATTCTATAAAGGGCGTTACGTCTGGAACATTTACTCACTTATTGGTTTTGCCCAAAATTGTTCTTTGAATGTTAAAGCTTCCAATTCTATACACAGGCATATTCCTGGAACTCTGACTCTAAGAGGCAGTATACCTTGGTACCTCTTAGATAAAGTGCTCTTAATTATAGGGGTCTTATGACTATATGGCAGGTTATAGGCTTTATGATTACAATGCACTGTTTTCTTCACTTTACAGGCTACAGAATGATGTGTTTCAATAATATTGAACTATTGTTAATGTTTTAAATGTAACGAGTAGGTAGGTGATCTTACTTTGAGATCTCGAAGTGTGTGTGTGTGTGTGTTCGTGTGTGTGTGTGTGTGTGTGCGCGCGTGTGGGTGTGTGGGTGTGGGTGTGTATGTGCGTGTCCAGATTACAGGGTCTGTGGTAATGACCCTGTAGTTATGGTTAAGTTGCTCAACCCATAGGAAGAGCAATGTTTGGGTGGCTTATAACTTTGGCGTCTGACTTCCCGGCCACCGGGGTCGTAATACCCTGTTGTTACCGGGAAGTCAGGCGCCGGTCATTTGTTACGGGTCCGGCAGCAACCCGCCGGTTTTACCGCCAGGGTTCCTACCAGACCCGTAATGAGGCCCAATATCTGGGGAAGTGAGAGGTGATGAAGATGGGATGGGCTATGTCCAGAAAAAACAAAAATATCAGGTGTTTTTTCTCCTCCAGTATCTGCGAACATCTCAAATGTTCACAGACAATGATGTGGTGTTTGCGAACTTGTCAAATGTGTGAGAATATCTATGCATATTCCTGTATTACAGGGTTGGCGAAGAGCAGTTTTTGGATGGCTAATTACTTTGGCGCCATTCAACAAAACTGCACGAAATGTTGCAATGAAAATAAAAACCCAACATTGAATGCTTGTGCAAGGTTTGGCACTGTTTCGCAAAGACGGGGCAAAATTGGACAGGGGTCCCAAAATGTTTGGATGGCTTTTGACTTTGGTGCCATTTAATAAATCTGTATACAAGTTTGCAAAAAATATTGTTAGGGGGGTTTTGCAAAAGTACTGTCTGAGACAGCAGTAGGAAAGCCTTAGGTGTTATACTATTTAGGTTTAGCTTGAACCACACAAGGGTTTGGTAGAATGGCAAGCAGCCAGGATTAGTCTAAGGAGGGAGGAGGGCTATAGTGAGGTACAAAGAACTCAGAGCATACACTTAGTCCAAGAAAACGCTGATACACATAGAGGTTAAATACAACATAGTTAATTAATAGTTCCACTAAAGCATACTGTTGTAACTTTCAAGACAATTAAGTGCCATAACACAATAAAACAATCAAAAAACACTTGCAATATTCTTTGAAGAATACACCAAAGTTGTAGTCACATCAGAATAGCTTTTTCAGTAACAAATCGCATCGTAAAACCATGTGAAATATATATGCAAATGTTTCAAAATGCTTATAATTTGTGGTATTATTGTTCCAGTCTGCCTTAAAGAGCTCAACTCTAAATTATGTGAGCCTCACAAAGCACCAGTGACCAGGGATTGGACAGGAAAGGTGGGGAAAGAGGGTATAAGGTTCAGAGTGGCACAGTCCAACGGGATCTCTTCTTGGTTTTGCAGGCAAGTAAAGGTTAGGTTTCACAAGTCAAGAAAGTCAAGAGCTTTCTGTCATGATCTCTGCTTCCAAAAGGTCAGGGTTTTCCCAACTCCCTTGGAAGCAGATCCATAACCCAGGTTCCGAGTGCCAACCAGTCCCAATTGGGACCTTTTGGACCCAGTCCTGGCGCCAGTGGCACCAGGCTCATGAATATGCCCAGTCCCAGCGCTGGAAGCGCCGGGCTCATAATGCTTGGGTGGACTTACCTGCAGCAGACCATGCTGCTTACTTGCCTGCCAGTTGAGCCTCTGATCCTCTTCTGTTTGGAACTACTTTTCCTGTTGGGTGGGGCAGGAGCCACTCCCTAGATTCAGAACACTGGAACTCTTCTGGAAAGCAGGAACTCTTTTCTTACCTAGGCGTGGCTGTGGAAGGAGACACCTAAGCACTACAGGAGGCTATTTAAACCACACCCGATGGATGAATCTTGCTTTGCGTTATTCTGCATCCTCTGCAGCAGAACGCTCATCGTGTCTTCTGCATCTGATCCTGGGCCTAAGGAAAAAGGCTTACCATCCTGAATCCAGTCTTCAGCAACACCTATAAAGACAAGAAAGAACAGTTTAGCATTACGGTCTTCAGTGACAGCTCTTCACTTACCTGGTCCATCGGCTGTCACCAACGCCTCGCGCTGCATTCCGGCATCTGAAAGACAAAGGCTTACCTACTCTTCGTGCGCTCCGGAGGTCTTCACACTGCATTCCGCATCTGAAAGACAAAAGCTTACCAACTCTTCGCACGCTCCGGAGGCCTTCGGCGCTGCATCCCGCATCTGAAAGACAAAACAAGGTGCGTTTAAAGACATTGGGGAACTTTAATACTCACGTGCCATTACTCCTTTCCACATCTAACCCAGTGGGTATTCCGGCACCCTGCAGCCGCTCCGAACTTGTACCTGCAAAATAAAAAGACAGTTAGAGCGCATCGTGAAGCAGGCAACAAGCGCTTACTTACGTGCTTCCAGGCGCTTCTATTCATCACACGGGCTCCATCTTCAACTCACTTCAGCCCGTCATCCGCCATCGCCGGAACCCTGCAAAACAAGAAACATCATTACTAAAGACTTTAAAGACATTAGAATTACTCGAAACTTACCGTTCGTGCAGTAAACGACGGACAGCAGTCCTCTGAAGTCAAGAGGCCTGCTCCCCTTATCCAGTGAAGAAACTGGTTACAGCACCCTGCCCCGAGGCAGATGGAGAGCACGGCGTTCACTTACCTAAGGTGAGAGCGTTAACCTTTGGGGTTCTACGGAGAAGAGAAAGGGAAGAAGAGAGAGACATTCAATAACCCAGTTCCTTAATCCCATATTTTCTATCTGCAGACATCTTACCCTTCGAGTCAGACATACAGTGCACAGAGGTCCAGCCCAAAGAGCCAGCCGTGTGTTACACATCACCTTTGAAGATACGGTATACGCCCAGTCAAGACCGGCGCCTCTACGGGAATCAGGTGAGCGTTACACTTTCCTTGAAGGGTTACCCCAAGGACCAATGTCCTAAAACAGGATCAGAGTACAATGGATTGTACACCCCAATATAACTCTATGGAGACATGGAGGGGTGCATGATACAGGCTATCTACAACCCCCAGCAGACCACATGTACATTTTACCAGGAGCAGAACAGTACCATCAAGTGAAGAAAACAGCTTCTTCAGAAAGGTCCCAGCAGTGAGGTGACAGCAGACCCAGTCACTGGTTTCTCGGTCTTGACGACAGAAGAAAGGAACGTTGGTGGATCTAGCAACAGCACTCATGCAGACAGATGCCCAGGAAAGGATATTCATGGTTCTGGCTCGTTGGTGCCTTTTTCAGACTTGGGTGAAGGATGGTTGTCATGGATGTAGACTCTTCTCCTTTTCTCGGACCTCATCACTGGTGAGGGCATTTTAGGGAGCTGACTTGAGTCACTGTAGGATTAGGAAGATGCCCACAAAAAGTTCCAGGTGAAACCACGGTTCAGGCGACGATGGACAGTGATGCAGCATGGGTCACAGGATATTGGTGAATTGCAGGCCGTTGAGGTTGCAGCTCTTGTAGGGATGGCGCAAATTGTAGTTTGTCTTGGTACAAGCTAGGTCCACCAGTCCAAGGGAGGAAGTCATTAGCCACCTGGAGTCAGACAACCCTCTCTTAATTAAACGCCTCATTAAGACAACCATAAAATTCATTATACTGGTTGATTTCAATGTGGGCTTCAATGACCCGGCTGACACTAGAGTGGCTGCACTTGTTCATTCACTAGAGAAATGAGCTTCACTCAGCTGATCCCTTCCCTTACACCTGCTAAAGGATGCATCTTAGATCGAATTCTCACCACCAACACCACCACTGATATCTCCTCCATCCGTCCTGTACCCTCATTGGACCATTCCTTAATAAGGTTTGCACTCTCTAACTGTAAACCTTTACACACAATTTCACCACATCTTAACCCAATACTGGTCCACAATACCCACAAGCTCACCCATTAGTTACCCAAACCCACCCGCCAACCTTTGCTCACCCCACTACCACCAGCAAACAAACTCCCTCAAGACTTGGCCAACGTCTATCATTAGAGTCTCCTCTACACAATGGACCAGCAAGACCCTCTAAAAACTAAAATACCCAAACCACATAAGCTTCCTAGCATTTGGTTCACTAAGGAGCTTGTCACACTCTACAGAAGCAAAAGAGCCTTACACCATCTCTGTAGGAACCATCCGACCAATGCTAGCTGTAAAATCCTTTCCAACTTGACCAAGACCTACAAAAAGCTGTAATCACCCAACAATCTCATTCCTATGACTCCAGAATCTCCAACGCCAGCTCTAACACCAAATAACTATTCTCTATTCTGAGAGAGCTAGAGAGCCCAGCCCGAGCTAGCACCCGACTTGTTCTGACAAATCCTGGTGAACCACTATCCAAGACGCCCACGCCAACAGAATTGTCACACTATGCAGTAAAATCAATGAGAAAAAAGCACAACTAGCAACCAAACTCCCATCACCGAATACTATGGTGAACCTATCCCCACTCATACCCCGCAGAAAACCACTCTTCACCTGCTCCCAAGTACACCAAGCAAATATAATGGAAACTATTAAATCACTGAAACCCGACAATTGCAAGGGAGATACCTGCCCTGCTCACATTGTTAAACTCTGTGCTACAACATTGACACCCATTATTATGGTATTTATTAATGCCTCCTTCACATCCAATGTGGTCCCTATCAGCAAAAAGGATCATGGATCACCCCCCACCTAAAGAAACCATCACTTGACCCGATCCTGCCCACTAACTACTGCCCCATCACTACTGCCACATCCCTTTCCTTAGTAAAATACTGGACTGTGTAGCCTACATCCAGATTCAATGGTTCCTCGAAAACCACCAACTTTTAGGAGGCAGACAATCCAGTTTCCAGCCAAAACACAGCAAAGAGACAGCCTTGCTTGATCTCAAAATCCAATTAGACAACATAGTGGATTCAGGTAACCTGGCCATTCTCCTACTTCTCGACCTCTCTGCAGCATTTTAACTAGTGGACCATGATACTCTATGTCAGCACTTCAGCATGCATTTCCATTTCTCCGTGGGAGCAGCCACCTGGGTAAAATCTTTCCTAAGAAACCACACATCGAGAGTCTTCATCAGAGACTCATCAGCTGATCCTATTTCAGTCCCACTAGGCATCCCCCAAGGCTCATGTCTATCACACTGCCTTTACAATATCTTCACCAAGCCCCTTTTTGATCCTTCTTGACTTCCTTGGTATCACCTACACACATTTTGCTGATAACACGCAGGTCCTAATCCCTATTACAGGGAACCAGACAGATCATAAAAGGCTATAAATGGGGTCTATAGCGCTATCTGAAGCTGAATGGCCACTCACAAACTTTGCCTGAACAATGACAAAACAAAGATGCTCATTGTGGGCTCCCCCACCATCTCAAAAACCCTGACATGGCATTCTCCTAATTTCCCATTGACGGCACTGTCATACCCGTCCTGAAACATGTCAAAACTCTAGGTGTTTATCTGGATGCAGAATTGTCTGTGACCAAACACATCAATGCCTTTGCCTTCTCTGCAGCATACACCTCCAAGCTCATCTCCCTATGCAGACAATTCCTCTCTCTGACCAACAGTCTCACGCTCGCAAGAGCCATCATTATTAGAAAACTGGACTACTGTAACATCCTCCTCACGGGTACTTCTAACAATTATAGACCCAACTTTGTATGTGTTTGCAAAGTGTGGTAGGATTTTGTCAAGAGGGGTCAGAATTAGGGGCGGGCTCCCAATATTTTTGTATGGCTTATAGCTTTTGTTGCCGGTTTGGTGAATCTGCACAAAGGTTTCCAAAAAGGTTACAGACCTAACATTGAATATTTGTGCAAAGTCTGAAGGGATTTTGTCATGAGGGGGCAAAAGTGTAGGCGGGGGTCCCAAAATGTTCAAAAGCTGGATAGGCTTGAATGGGGAAAAAACATGCTTTGATGGGTTTGTTGAACGGGTTTGCAGCAAACCTGTGCACGGTGCATCAGGAAGGACCTGAAAGCATGCTTTTGCAAATATGTCCTGTGTTTTTTTTTTCCAAAGTGTCAAAATATAGGTACAAAAATAGTGATATAGCTTTGGTGCCTAGTTAGTGAGCCTGGCCCCTGGCAAGCACAAATGTCTACTCTGATTTGCTTATTGGGGCCTGCAGCATGGCTGAAGCACATTAGGGGGGGTATAGTGGACACTGGACAAGGAAGCAGGCTAGGTGCAGTGGATAATAAGAGTGGTTTGGTGGGGCCAGAGTCATGGCCGAGCCTCATACCCTAAGCAATTCAACCATGACTTGCATCCAAAGCATGCGCTGCTGAAAATGACACACATCTTTATTCATTTATTTATTTATTTATTGAGCACAGCTAGAACCCAGGGATATCTTGGCGCTAGCGAATCAAAGGTAAGCAGGGGACAATCGGCTAGAAAAGATACATTTTAAGTTCTTTCCGGAAGAGCAAACGTTCACTAATGGCCAGCAGGGTCATGAGGATAGAGTTCCACAAGACAGGGGCCGCAACCGAAAAGGCACGCCCTCCAATGCTAACTTTAGAGAAACGAGAGACCCGCATGAAGGAGATGGTTAGCAGAGCGAAGATTCTGGGAGGGGGCATGTTTGATATGCTTCTTGCATATGTACTGTGGACCAACGCCATATTAGGCCCAGCGAACCAAATACAGGCTCTTGAATTTTATTCTAACTTCAACAGGCAGACAGTGGAGAACCCGAAGCACCGGAGGACATGGGCGAATTTGGACAGACCAATGACCAAATGAGCAGCAAAGTTTTTCACCACTTGCAGGTGTTGGATAAGGAACCTAGGCTGGGTGAGCAATGTAGCATTGCAGTAGTCAAGGGTCCCTGATACGGGCACCAAGACTACCAGACACCACAATTCAGATTTGATATACTGGCCCAATTTTCCTAAGCATTGTAACCTTAGCGTGGCCTGCGCTGCATCTTGCCTTGAGCTGAGGAGGAACTGTGAGAGACGATGCAATTTTCACTCCAAGATTTTTTACCACATGGACCGGAGTAGTTAGGGGGCCAAGGGAAGAGGGCCAGAAATAATTATTCCAAAGGGCTTGGGCAGCTGCAGACTGGCCGAAAACCATAACATCAGTTTTCTCTGCAATGTGTTTTAGCTAGTTGGCATTCATCCATCTGCCAATATCCACCAGGCAGTTCTTGAGCAGAGAGGTTCTTCACACCCTGTTCAGGGCTGGACTGCCCCACCAGGACACCGGGACTTTCCCCAGTAGGCCTCAGGGCATAGGGCCTCTTTTCTTGCTTCGGCCCTTGGGTGGAAGGATACATAAATCATTACATGACAACCGACACCCAGGCCAGCCTTGGTGGGGACTCTATCACCCTGGCTGCTGCATTTCTCTTTTCTCCCTGGGGCTGACGGCCGGGTTGCACCTGCGCATTTGTGAGGGGCACAGGCCGGAGAACCGCACGTGCCCTGTAGTTCAGCTCAGCACAGGCAACCTGAATGCTGCTGCTGTGTGCTCCGAGGACGAGGCGTGCAGGGCAGTGTGCTCAGGCCGCTGAAACCTAAGTTACTGCGGTGTTGTGTCTACTGGATGGATTCCCGGGGAGTTAATGCCCACTCAGAGAGGAACGTTATGACCCTGCCACTTTCACTGATGCTTTGGGGTAAGTTTTACTTTTTCTCTGACGATTATTCATCAATGTGTCTGTACATTTGTGATCAAGGACTCACAGCCCAGAGCATTCCAATTTGAAAGCACCTGTTTTGCATAGTGGGCATCCCAAATAACCCCAACTGCACAGAAAGAGTTGAAACCCGTGTTCCAGTTTATACATCCGAAATAATGCCCTTTTGAAATGGGGCAGCCTTATACTGTGGCAAAAGGTCACAATGTTCCTTTGAATCCTGGAAATGCTGTTTAAACCGTTCTTCACCCGTTCCGCAACATTTAAAGTACGCGAGTTTCATGTTGTATTTCAAGTGTGTGTAAGAGAAAGTACAACTTGTGTATTCTTCTCTTATCATCCACTGTATCATCCTCCTTAAAAATGTGCCTTCCTGCAGCCCTGGCTTGGATTTTGCGGAGAGATACCTTAAGGGATGTTAGGCGCTATACATGCAAGTAGACATACACACCTCAATGTTTTCTGTTTGGGGTGGGGGCAGGCCATTTATTGTGTGCTGTTATGAGCGGGCTTTTTTTGGATGAGTGAGTATTTCAGAACTGTCGAAGAGGTGGGTAAAGTAGAGCGCGGCACGTAGACATCAGAAAGAGAAATGTTACTCCCGTCAAAAGGAACAGGCAAGGTGTGGGAAACAGTTCGGAGTCACAGACAAATAAGTAAATATATAAAAACAAAAGTAAATAAAAACAGAAGTAAAAGTTAAAAGTTGGCTCATACAATGGAAATTTGGGTGAAGAGGAAGCAAATCAAGTAAAACAAGCGCACTAGCAAATGTTGTTGAAACAAGGTAAAAAGCCAACACAGTTCACACGCACTGCTTATTCATCATGGTACAATCCCAAAACCAAAGACATTTGCCAGTTATGGCAAGCTATGCAACCATAACTCGCGACACCGCCATACACTGCTACGACTAACACCCAGGACAGAAAGGTCCCTTTAAGGAACGCACCCGCAAAAACAAAACTGATTTGGGGGGGGGACTTCCCTTCTTCTGCCAGAGAAAGTGCAAAGTGCTAGAGAGAGGGGCCTGGGAAATCCCACCCCTTTGAAAGCAAAGCAAGAACAGTCATCAAAAGTCACTATTTTCTTTGACAATATCAGCTCACCTGATGCATATGGGGAACAGCGTGCACCGTGTCATCACGCTTGCTCTCACAAATCTTGCCAATCAATGGTGTAAGCAAAGGACATCATTATGTGCTTACAATTAGTCTATGGCAGGAATTAAGAGGAGATATCACCAGGAGTCAAGTCGTAAAAGTTAAAGTGGGGGACTCGTCAACAAACGCAATGGGATGTGATGTCACCAGAATTACGCATATTAAGGTGAAATATGTACATTTCGTTAAATTGACTTTGCATAACCACCCAAATTGCACAGGACGAATGGCATTTGGCTTTCATAAAATCAACACACACACAAAAAAAAGAGAGGATATTTTCTTCAAATAGTGCTTTTGAAAGCGTTCAAAGGTGTGCATGTTGTAAGCTCCAAGACCCAATACAAATGTTTTTTTATGGGACTTGCAGTACTGAAATGGGATATTTCACCTTCAGTTGTTTGTTACTTTTTTCGTTAGGTTATATACTGCAGTGGTGAAGTGTCCGGCCTCCAAACCTGAGGACTGCGGTTTGATCCCTGAGGCTGGCTTTAATTCATAAATTCAAAGAGGACCTCCAATGCCAACGTTTTTGTTTTAGCTGTGGGGCACTGAGTCCACCCTCTGAATAAAGTGGGTGGGCTCCTTCCTCCCACGTGTACCCCCGACTTTTATCACACATTATTCAGATACTTAGAAAGATGACGGCAAGCTATACAGTTGAAGACTCCTGATCACAGTTAACATTTTGGGAGATAAATACTTAGGGCCTGATTCCCAGGAGCGTTTCATAGCCCCCTCGCTCTGGTCCTTCCGTAAAAGCCTCAACGCATGGCTCTTTACCCTAGATGTATAAATAGCCATTTACCAGGGCAGAATGTATGCATATTCTGTATCTTATGTCAGCAATTTCTCCTAATGTGATCACTGTAAGCAACTGTATAATAATGTAAACTATGTGCGAGGTCTGTAAACTATCACCATTGCAAACAGCTTTTGTAACCATCTCCTTAAGATAAAGCGCCCAGATGCCACAGGGCTGGGTGCACTGTACAAATGACCAAATAAATAAATAAATAAATAAATAAATAAATAAATAAATAAATAAATAAATTGATAGATAAATAAATGTGTAGTCTAACAGAGCACACAGGCAGGTTTTCAGGGGTTGGGGAATCTTATTTGGGTGTTGTTAACTTCAAAGAAAGACTGCCATGGCTAGACTAGAGCATTACACGAGTCAGACGATGCGCCATGTGCCTTCTCTGGGGTTATAGCGTTATCTTTTGTGTATTCACAGCAAGGAGAATCAAGCATTGTTTTATTTTTCAACTGTCTTCAAATCACCCTGACTGTAGTGATCCTAAAGGTTCTCTACTCCCCAGCATCCATACCTTTCTAATGGTCTGGTATTTGTATATAGTACAGCTGGCCTAAGGATCTTATCCCAAGCTCTACCCTTAACTCTCTGGAGGGAAAGATTTCTGCAAACCAGGGGCAGGAGTGATTGACCCCTGATGCATCGGGCAACTGTATGCTTTCGTGTTTGCCATCCACTTGGGAAACTCTATTTATCATACCAGGATTCTTTGAACGCGGGTCACGAGTGGGGCTATGTTTCATTCACATCGCAGAGAAGCAGCAGCCTGGGTCGAAGTTACATTGTAGCACTCCACGTGTGCTGAAACAGGTTGCACTTGCAGCACGTGTTCAGTTTCTCATGACACTTTTGCATCCCCTACACGTTTCTTTCATGAAACCCTCTTTTGACCGCAGGCCTTTCCCCACGGCAGATTTTCCTCATTTGTCGGCCATTATCCAGTGGAACCTGGTCAAGGTTTTAATTGTAGGGGCGTATACGTTTCTCATGAATATGCAGGAGCAACTGAGCGTACACAGGGAGACCCAACCAACCCCTGCTGACCTACCTGTCTGCTGCGCCGACTGGTTGCTTGGCTACCCTCAGAATCTCAGCGGGTACCAGGCTCCTACATGATCAATCTCCCCTGCACTGCCTCCAGCCTACCTCTCACTGATGGGCTGTAACTGTAGCCCTACAGTCCCCTGCCTCCTTGCACTTACCCAGAGCCGCGCTGCCCAAGCTGCACTGACTCAGAGCAATGCTGCACTGACTGCACTTACCTGTCCCTCTCCCTGGCACTTCCCCTTCTCCCTTCTCGCTGCTTTGTCGCACTTGCACTATCTGAATGACACAAGGGGCCTCATTACGACCCAGGCAGTAAGTTACCGCCTGGGTCGTACCTTTACCACCATGGCGTAAACTATGTTTACGCCATGGTGGTTGGCGGACTTACCGCCCCATTCCGAGGTGAGTGGGGCGGTAAGTCCCCATTGACCCATTTACCCTTCCCCATTCCCATTTTTGCCCCATAGGGCATAATGGGAGTGGGAAGGGCGTTAATTACGCCACCGTAAATTACGGTGGCGTAATTAACAACAAGGTCCCTTAGCGCCATGGATTTTAACACCTGCTAAAAGCAGGTGTTAAAACCTCCATGGCGCTAAGGGACCTCGGAATCAGGCGGTAAGGGTCGGCGCTGTTTACGCCGCCGTAAACCCCTTACCGCCTGGGTCCTAATGAGGCCCAAGGACTAGTTAGATCGTTTGTCTTGTCCTCCCTCTCTTGTCTTGTCGCGCCTAGAAAGACTTGTACAGCCGCGTTATAAATGACATATCGTATCATCTATTATCATAAAGTATTTGGGGCCTGGGGGACAGCATTTCTCGCCCTCCGAGAAAGTGTTCAAAAAATAGTTAATTTTACAACGCACTATCTAAGAAAAAATGATAAAAAGCCACACGGTATACAATCCATTTTGGGGCCAATACATACAAATAATCCAGCAGATGCCAAGTGCTAGCTCATCTCTGCATTGTTCCCAAAAAAGCTTTAAGGATTTGGCCTATATTCTATATTGAGTTATATTTACCTATTATTCCTGCCTTTAGCCGTGTTTCTATGTCCTGCGCCCCAATTTTGGCACTGGCCTTTTTATATTAAGGTGAGGCTAGCTTGACATTCAGATTTGATGGTTTGTACTCATCTTTTACAGGGGCAAAGTGAGAGAAGATCTGAAGTGTATAGTCAAGAGGGTTGGTGGGTCTTTTGCATAAAATCTTCAGAGATGAAGGGAGTTGCTGTGGGTTTCTCAAAGTCTGTATTAAGATATGCTTACACTTGAGTGTTTAGACCTCTGACGTCCAAACCAAATAATAAAGACACCCCGCTAGGGAATAATGCAAGGAGATAGCTGTGCAAGGATAACAATGTTTTTCTATAATATAAATGCCAGCAAAGAACTCTGCTGCCTGAGAGCGATCTGCCAAAAATTACACGAGCAGTACACTAAAAAGGCCAAACGCATCAACAGTGATGACATTACATCAGTAGAAAATCACATCACTGGTTGGCGTGGACATATAGCACAGCCTGCTCCACAGGGGATTCCAGACGCTAATTGGCTGCGGCTTCCCAGTCGATCTTGGTGTACGTTGGTCAGCTGGGCTCATCTTCGCAGTGAATGTCAGGCTACACATTAGAAACATTCTGTCTAATTTAAGCTAAACAACATGAACCAATCACTCATTAGTCTTAGCAGGCACCTGAAGATCATATGAAAGGGGTGCTTAACATAAAAGGACATAATACATAAGCATATTGACCCCACATTCAGGGCTACGTTAATGCTGCAGTTCTCGCACCCAAGTTTGTCCCCCGGGGGTTTGATCTACCTTCTACCTTCCCTGGTGCCTCATGATACGAGAAGATGCTATTGGAGAGATATATAGCCATGCAGGCTTTAGATCTGTGGTGGGTAATCTGGAATGGTCAGGATGCTGGCAGTTTAGTGGAGATCAATGGACGCAGTGCTGGGGCCTGGTACTGTCTCACGCTCCTCACAGAGCATATTCTCAAAACTCGGTGCGAAACTGGAGATGCAAGTTCTGCAGTCCTCAAAGTGGTGATTTTCGGCCTAGTAGAAAATGGCGTCAGGGCCTAATACAAAATGGAGTCTTGGAGCTGAGGCATAGCTGGTGTTATATACTGAATTCTATGTGCTTTAGGGCTCTTCCGCACGCCCTGAAGGTGGGGGCTGCTCCCCCCTTAGCTCCAATGGGGTATATTCATTTCGGCTGTGACTAGGGGTGTGGGATAGGATCATTTCCTTCCCAACATTCTCCCCTTTCGTTACTCCTAAAGTAGCAAATATCTCCCCCTCCATGTCATCGCTCGTTGGCTCTCCTTTCTGCCTCCTCCCACGCAGTGCTACCTTTTATAGGCATCCATGCTCGACATACGCTTCTCAAACTCTCCCCACATTGTGCATATGGTTCAGAGGTACAGGTCATATATATACATCCCCCATCACCCGCCAAATCTACCCATACTTCTTTATAGTTCTCGGGGTTGGGTGGGTGTGGGGGTGTAATAGTTATGTGATATAAGGGGTCTACCTCATCTCCATTGTGGTATATAGCGACCATGCAATATTTGGGACCATCATTCTCTTCTGTCTGTACTTGCACTTCCTGTGTATTACGAGGCACCTTTTTATCATTACTATTCCCAATAGTCACCATCATTATTGCACTGTTAGGTACTGCTTTTGCACAGCATCGGAGACCAAACGGACACACACAGAAAATCAGCAGGATGAATACTATGATAGGGATCAGCATCTTTATAGTTGTTCCAAGCCATGAGGGCAACCAGCCAAATGCCACATTGACCCAGTCGTCTTCCTGTATTCCTGCTTCTTTTTTCATGTTTACACCTAGTTTGTGCACCGCTGCTATCACGTGTGACAACATCCCATTTTCAGCATCTGCAGAAGGTACGAACCTGCAGCTTGAACTCCCGATCTTTTTGCAAACCCTGCCCTCCATGGCAGTGAGGAGGTTGAGTACATAACGATTTTGCATCGTCAGGAGCAGGAGTGCTCTTAGTTCCACCTTGATGATGTTGAACCCCTCCTCACTGTCATTTGCCAGCTGGAACATCTCCCACCTGACAATTTGGAGCCACTTGGCATTCGCTCTTGTTTAGACGCTGGGCACAAAGGATGCAAAAAATCTCTCTGCTGCATTAAAAAGTTTATATTAATTTGGTATCTGGGTAGTGGATCAGATGATTCTTGGGACAGGTAGTTTGAGGATGGTTTTTTCCTGAACAGGAGATCATTCCGCTCTTCTTCTGAGAGTATTCAGTAGATGGGGGTGGCGCTGTGGGTAGTGTCTCTGTTGGTTTTGGTGCCACTTGCCCATCTGCAGGCACATCTCCCCCCTTTAGGTGCTCCTCGGGTACGACCAACAGTGCTGAGTGTAATGTTGCAAGCAAACAATAGCCCCTTCATGATGGCGAGAGGTGCAAGTACGCCTTTTTGCCGCAGACCCAATAGTCCATCAGCGCGGATGTGCCATTCCGAAGATCTGGAATGATCTGTTGAATGAATTGTTCTGTTGCAGTGTTTGTTATAGGTAACTTTCCCTCACCATAAAAGCACAGTTCGCAATTTTTCTCTTGTTGTACCTTCACTGGTTTTTCGAGAGCGGTGACCCACGTTAGCTTTGTGATATGCTCTGTCCATATTTGCGCACATGTCTTTTCTTGGAGCCCTTCTGCCTTTCACATAAAAGTTGATTCTTGCCACTTGTTATCCGCAAAGCTTGTGCCATCTATAGCCAGGAATGGTTCTTTGAAGCAGTTAGTGTCTTTTGGTCCCACTTTGTATTTCCTGTTGTCTAGTGGAGAAGTTTCAATTCAACGATGCATGCCTGTAAGGTGCTCTTTATCCTACATAGTGCAAGGTGGCTGAGACATTGTGACTCTACTAAGGGCACTTCTTGCAGTACTAAAACCTTGGGTGCCCCAGATGCATGCAGTATTAAGGAACAAACGTAGCAACTCCCATTGGTCCTTTGCCTTCCCATGGTACTCATATCCGAGTACCAGTGGTTAGACTACCCAGGATGACAAAGGTCCTCCACTCTATCTAATCCTAAATCATGGTAGGCATTATATTTATACTTGCGTGTTTGCCTTCTCCTTCTACTCGTATGCAAGAGAGATTATTGTTTCCTTGCCAAGCTTCTACATAATCTATCATTATTACATAGAGACCTTTGTACATGTGGTGGTAATAGCTGGACCATTAAGCTACTGTACAGTGTGGATTTGGAGTGGCTACACGCAGTATTAATGGTGGTAGACATCATAGGTTGTTCAATATGCATTGGAGAAACATTAGTATTCGCATTCACTTGTTGATATACCATTGTGGGGTAAAAGGAACTTATTTTCCTATTGGGAAATGGGGTAAGTAATTCATCAGACATTGAGCTAGACATAACATTAGGTTGTGAGGTAGATTGCTCACAACCTAATGAGGTAGATTGCTGAGCTGTAAACATTGTGGGGGGTGCTAACGTAATATTTGGTGCGTCTGGTATACCTTCAGTCACATTGCCATTAATCATAAGAGCATCTGGGGTTATTCTTGTTGCATTATTATGTAAACTTGTTAAATTCAAGGACATATTGCTGTTCCATATCCATTTGACCCCCTACCCCCCTTCTTTTATATGCAACCCAAGATAAAAAATGTTCCCCAATAAATCCCCAAAATGAACATTAGCAACGTAAACAGTGTAGTACTAAAGTGCAGTCCACAGTGGTAACTATATGCTCGGGTAACACTCAACCTATTTCTGCTGTGTTGGGCGGGGTCAACTCCAGCATCGTTGTACCTATGGAAAGGGATAGAACGGAGTGGGCATTCATTGAAATTTAGATCGGACAAAAGGAATAGGGTGATGGAGAGGGAGAAAAAGAGAGAGAGAGTTGTAGCATTTTGTAGTTTTAACATTTGCGTGAATTATCTTTATTATAAATTCCAGGCATCAGTGAAATATTCATCATGGCCACTTCCTAAGTTATAGTAGTGGCAGTTGTTTGGCTTTCAGTCTGAGTGTTTGGGGCCATGTTACCATGTGCTTTTCGGACATCTGAGAGATGGATCCAATACTGCAGCCCTTTCACTTTCACAGTGAGCGGGATGCAGTATATCACCTCATACAGACCATGGAACCCTGGGGCGTTCCATTTCCGGACAAAGCTTCGTACATAAACCAACTCCCCTGGCATCAACGGTTTTACAGGGCTATTTTCAGCTGGACCGTCTGTGGTTGTTACACTTTCTGCCGTGAACAGGGGTGCAATTTGTTGTGATATGCATGTTATGGCACGTGTGAGTTGTGCAAGATATTCCTTAAACTCTTCTCTGTGTACTGTGGCTGTTCTATGAACATCAGAGACTCTTCTCACTGGTGACAATGGTGTTTGCCCGCGTCAACCAGTAACAATTTCATGGGGGGACAGGTGGCAGTTCTTGCTGGGTTGGGTGTGCAGCTGGAACAGTGCCAGAGGCAGGCAATCCATCCAGTTTTTCTTTAGGGAGTTACTCAGTTTGGACAACCTACTCTTGAGGAGGCTGTTTATTTTCTCTACTACTCCATTCACATGTGGGTGGTAAATTTAACACATTTTGTGTTTTATCCCCAGCAGTGAAGTGACTTCTTTGAATAGCTTGTTGAAGAAATGTGTTCTATTGTCTGATCGTATGACCTCACATTCTCTCCATCAGCAGAATACCTCTCTCACCAGGAACCTTGCTGCAAACTTTGCATCTGGGTCGGCACAGGGCCCTGCCTCCACCCATAGAGAGAAGGGACACATCACCACAATCAAATATCTTGCCCCATTACATCTTTCTCCCATGTCTGCGTAATTAATGTTCAGCTCACGAACGGGACCCATAGGGTGGGCCAGCGTACCCCACACCGTTCTTAGAGTAATCCCTGTGTTGAACACTTGACACGTGGTGCATTGGATCACCATCTTGTTAAGGGATTTGTGAAGGTTTGGAATGAACCAATCTTCCTGAGGATCAGCAGCAATGCATTGTTTTGAACTGTGGGCTGGAAAGTGTAGCTGTTCAAATGCTATCCATAGTAACTCAACTGTATGAGAACTTTCCCTGTTGTGCTCTGTTACCATAGCATATCAGTGGGTGATTGGGTGCAGCTGTGTTTAAGCCAGCCATAGCTCTTGTTCTTGTTTGGGAGTTTATCCTTTGCTCGTTATGATGCACTCTGTACTCATGGGTACTGGGAGGTACTCTGCTTCTTTGGTTGCCGAGTCTGCGGCTGCGTTCCCCAAAGATATTTCGTCTTGGTTCTGTGTGTGTGCTTGGCATTTCACTATCGTCACTAGAGAGGGTTCTGCAAGGGCCACAATCAATTTATTTAACAATCCTGCATGTTGGACTGGGGACCCGTCAGCCCTCCTAAACCCCTTCCTTCTCCACCTGGATAGCCCAGCATGTACCGTTGTGGTTGCATACGCTGAATCCAAATAAATTGTCATGGATCATCCTTTTGCTGTGTGAAGTGCTTCAGTCAGGGCTATGAGTTCAGCTGCTTGTGCAGAATACTGCATGAGCAGCCGTTTTTTGATCAGTGTTTAATATTCACCCTCTTCCATTTTCACCACTGCAACCCCTACATGCTTTTCAACTGTTTCTTGGTCAATGGAAGCTTACCCATCAATGAAGAACACCCCCCCTCCTCTAAGGTGTATTCTCTGGCCCTTAGAACATAATCCCCTTCTCCTTAATATGTTGCACAGTCATGTTCTTGCATGTCTTGGACAGTGCATGGTTCTGTGAGGAACGTGGCAGGGTTTACTGTCTTACACCTCACCACATGTATATTGGTACTGGACAGAATCATTTCATATGCTGATGCTCTCTGTGTAGTTAGGGTTGATTTTTATTGCTCCAATATCGCGAACAGTGAATGTTCAACGTACAGTGTGATGGAGCACCCAATGATAATGGTTGATATTTTCTACAATAGCAAAGGCGGCAGGTACAAGTGCCTGTTTGCCTGCAATTTGGCCTTACATCACTGAATCGAGAGTACCACTATAATAGGCAAGCAGCTTGTGTCCCATTGAACTTTTTTGTGTCAACACTGCTGTCATGAGAGTGCCATTAGAGTGTGAAAAGGGATACAATTTGTGATCATAATCAGGTGTGGCTAGTACTGGGGCTGTCGAAATTAACTCTTTTAGGTAATTAAAAGCTGTTATCATTTCTGCTGTCTATGTGATATGTGCTTCTTTCAGCCCTTGCAGGAGAGGCCTTGTGTATGCTGCATAATCTAGGACCCATGCTCTACAGTAATTGCAGAGTCCTAGAAACATTTGCATTTCTTTTACTGTGTTTGGTTTGGCAGTGGCACATCCTTTTACCATCTTTGTAAAGGAGTTTGCCCAAGTACAGGACTTCTGCCAAACAGTACTGTAGTTTTTTTTTGTCCACCTTGTACCCCTTTTGTGCTAGGAGTCAGAGCAGGACAATGTAATCTTTCAACAGCTTTCTTCATTCTCACTGCAGACCAGTAGGCTGTCTACGTACTGAATGATTGTGCTAAGGACTTGAATATTGCCAAGGTCTTCGTGCTGCATTATTCTATTGAATATGCTGGGACTTTCACAATACTCCTGGGGCATGCAACAGTGTTCATATCTCCTCACCCCCAGGGTAAAGGCTCTGAGGTATTGTGACTCCTGGTCGAGGGGCACTGAGAAAAAGGCATTTTTCCAATCCACCATGGTAAAGTAAGTGGCTTGTTTTGGGATACTGCACAAGATGGAGGAAGGATTTGGGACAAGAGGAAACTCTTTCTGGACATTATCATTGAGGGGGCGAAGGTCCTGGATCATCCTCCAACTAACCCCTGTTGCTTTCTTAATGGGGTTCACTGCGGTATTGCAAGGTGGAGGTAGCGGGGACAATTATGCCTTGCACTATGAGGGCTCACAGTATCTCTTGTATCCCTTCCTCGGCTTCCCTTGACAGGGGATATTGCTTCACTCTGGGTAGTATAGCTCCTGGCTTTAGCTTTTTTTTTTACAGGAGTCACTTCCCTTAGCAATCCAACATCATGGGGGTTAGTGGTCCAAAGGTGGGGCGGGACCTGCTGCATGTCTGTCTCATAAAAGGGTGGTGGTCGGCTGATAATAGCAATGAAGGGGTTTGGTACTTTTATGTACTGCACCATAATATCACAAGGAATACTGATTTCTAACCAATCTCCCCGTCATTGTTGTTGTCAGCGAACAACTCTTCATCAGTCAATTCACACAATGGTAGATTAGGATCAATGCACAGCACTGTGTGCCACTCGCATCCATGAATGTCAGTACCAATTACAACAATTATTTTAGCAGACAATTGCACCCCAACAAGTCTAGGGACAGGATGGTACCGGCAACCATTTCAGGTGTTGCTACGGCGTGAAAGACAAAATCCAAGGGCACTTCCCATTGCTTCCCAGTAAGGTACTGTTCTTGCTAGCACTCAAATCCCAAAAAAAACATGTCGGGTTCACTGGTAACCCTCTCACCTTTATTTCATTGGCCACAACATGTATTATCAACATTGCTCTAAGGGAACACATGCCTGGGGTGGCACAGACAATCCCTCTTTCAGTGAACAATATGGTCATGTTTAGTTTGCTGAGCAAGTCTCTTCTCAGTAAATTGATGGGGAACTTTCACAATAAAGTAGAGGTGCTTGCACTACCTTTCCCCCTATTTTAACATTTAAATCTTCTGTGTAAGGAACCTTGACCACAGCCCCAGAGAATCCATGTGTATCAAGAGTTTGGCCAGATAACGGGAAATCACCTTCACAGATACATGACTTTTCTGCCCCCAAGCACAACATGAAGATGAACTGTTCATTTCCTATCTCTGCCACCACCAGTGGTTCCGCTTCTGGATGCAAGGTAGTCAATAGTAGTGGACACAGAAGTGTTCTCTGTGGGCTGTCCTAGTCAGGATAGGTGTCTGTCCCCGGGCAAGAGAAGAGCTACTCTCCCAGCACACCGGCCCCTTGATAGGGTGCTGGTGCATCATTCGAGGTGGTGGCAAAAGGGTTATTATTTCTATTTGGTTGTTGGTTGGGGCAATTTTGGTGTGTCTGCATCATATGCGGGGGGGGGGTGACGATAAGTCTGGGGCCAGGCATCTGGGGAGGTAACTGGGGCTGGGGTGTTGGTATCTCATATGCCCCTGTGCTGGCCCCTGTGGGCTTCCAGGGTGGGGGTTCCCATAGTGTTGTTGGTTGTAATAGGGTTGGTTATATTGGTAGTTTCCTCCCAGCCTGCTGCTGTATTCTCACGAGAAATGCCCCCACCTCCCACATGACCAACACTGTCATTGGTTCGCTCCTCTAGGGTCTTGTCCAATGAATCCTCCTCCCGTCTATCCCCAGGACCCACCTCGTCCTCTTGCTGGTATTCCTTGCCACTGGGGTCCCATGTATTGTTGATCTCCTCCCCACTGTTCCTGCCCGTTGTCTGCCCACACTGCTGCCAATCTCGCCTGTGTGGCGACAGAGTTAACCCCCTCTTCGCCCATCTGTTCTGGGGGCAGAGCTGCTGCCACAGCCGCTACTTTCACTAGTTTAGTCTGTGCGAGTTTCGCTTCCGAGGCTAACCTCCTCTGAATAGTTTCCTTTTCTCTCTCTTTGGTCCTCTTACAAGGAAGCACTATGATGCTTTGAATTTTGGGCCAGTCTTTTGCTTCTATCCCTGCTATCTTGTCAAGGGCATTCTGCACTTCCTTTGGGAGTCCACGCTTTATAATGAAATAAAATAGGGATGTTGATTGATCCAACACGGTGCCCGTCTCCACGTGGGATCACATCTCTTGGACCCGAATAATGAACTGTGCAGCATCTTCCTCATCTCCCATTATTCATTGCAATATGTAGTGTAAATCGGGAGTATCTGGAAAGTGCATCCCCCACACATGCCCGAATGTTGTTAAATGATACCCCATCATGCGTGTCGTTACTTATAGTCACTCCCAGGTACCCTGCTTTCAACCACACTGATTCTGCTTGATCTCCCACTGCAGACACTAATAGGCTTTTGATATCTCCTATGGCAAGGGGCACCCCTGCCGTTTGTTTCTCGAAGGCATATATCCATTTTCCCACACCCGCTGTGAGTGAGGGGATAGATTTAAGGAGGTAATTTTTATCCATCTGTGCCCATGGAACATAATCAGGCCACCTTGCTCCTTTTTGGATAAGGGACATCTGTAGTTTTGATTTCACCTTTCCACTTTTTACTCCAGCTCCCTTCTTTTTTGCAAGGGCCATTCTCCCAAGCCTGTCTCTCAACCTCCCTTCCCTTGTCCCTTCCACTCTAGGTGTGGTCAACTGTACATGTTGGATCCCTCCCACCGCATCTTCTTGCACATCATCAAAGTCACTCCAATACTCCTCATCTTTACTGACCCTATGTTCTCATATCCCAGACTGTCTTTTTCCCCTTCTCTTTCCACACACACAGCCCGTATGGGTGCGCTATCAATCCTGAAGAGAAAGTCTCCTGCTTTCCATTCATATTCTGGTGGGAGAGGAGTTGTACTCGGGGGGTCTTGGTCCACTTTCTGGTCCACTCGCTGCCTCACAAGCTGCTCGAAATCAGGCCAGCTACGTACAGGTGGAAGTCAATGCTACCCCAATATCCCTTGCACTTACTCCTGTGTGGATGGGGGTCATGGCTGGTGTGTCATATGGCAGGGAGGTGCTGTACTCCCAGTTGCTTAAGCTCTTCTCCCTGACACATAAGTTGGATTTCAGTACCCCTCTGCTGGTCGTGTTAACAACAGGTACATTTTCTTCATTTCCCCTTCCCCCTTTCGCTTTCTCCCACATTACCACCACACGCGATTACGTTTTCTGAGGTGGTTTCCCTTTTTTTCTGTGATGCGTATTTCTTCGAACATCTGTCAGAGATCCAATATCTCCCTTCTGTTTTGCAGTTGCCTCCCCTTGTATTTAGCAGTCAAATATGTGGACATTTGGTCTAGAGTTCCCTTTTCGAAGGACCCGTCCTCTGGCCAGGAGTGTAGTAGTCCCTCCCCTTTTGTCTCCGTCACCCACTGTCCATGACATTTCTTAATGTTGTCACTGTATAGGAGATGGTGTTTGCAGTTATGGGATAACGGGGTGTCCATCCCCATGGCTTATCCCTTTTTCTACACTCTTGATGACAATAGATGTTCCTGCAGAGTTCCCCTTCTCTACCCCTCTAGATCTTGATCCGTCTGGACCCTAAACACTTACAATGACAGTCTATGGTTTAAACATCACACATATGTCAATATTGTCTTTCGTATGGTCAAACAAAAATGGACACACACATTTTTAACCACAAAAAAAGGACAAATAAACCAAAACATATACTTGACACCCCCTTTTTTTCCCCTTAGAACATTCCCATCCTCACCTACCCACTTCTCATTCACACCACACCTGCCCCTACTGGGCCTCCTCCATGCATATAAAAAGAAAAACTGAAAATAACAAGCTAAAATTACAAGTTAAAATAACCACTACTTGTTCCTGAGCCCTCTAATTATACGAGGCTCCTACTTTATCTCTATATTTATTCTCCACACTGGTCAGAACACTGCACTGTGGCTGCCACCGTCTACCCCTTTGCGAGGGCAGGTTGCAGTTTCTTCCTCTTTTATATTCTCGTCATAACTTAATTAATAAAAAAGAATAATAAATGGCCATGAAAATTCTCCACTCCAAATAATCAAACCATTCATTCACTTTCAGTCACTGCATGATCCCCTCAATCATACTGCTCTATACCCAAAAACCCCACAGTTTGTTTTTCCTTTCAATCTATACTCATGTGTCCGTGTTCTTCCGAAAGCCACATGCGCAATTAATCCATAACACATCTGGGCCTCTCCCTGGGGCCGCACCTGGCTCCAATGAGCAGCAGGGTATTTGCAAAGCCTGAACCCACAAGAACCATGTCTGCTGCGTGCGCGTTTTATGGGACTGGTCAGCTGTAGGTGGGCAATGCCTTTCCGGAGAGGCCATGGATCTCGCTGCAAGTACGGGGGACTAAGGAATCATGTACAGGGGTCACCAAATGAATGTTTAGACCTCTGATGTCCACTCCAAATAATAAAGACACCCCGCTAGGGAATAAAGCAAGAAGATAGCTTTGCACAAACAGCAACGTTTTTAAATAATATTAATGCCAGCAAATAACTCTGCTTCCTGAGAGCACTCTGCCCAAAATTTCACCGGTAGCACACTAAAAAGGCCAAAAGCATCATCAGTGATGACATTACATACGGTAGAAAATCACGTTGCTGGTTGGTGTGCTCAGCCTGCTTCATAGGGGCTGCCAGGCCCTAACTATCTGCTGCTTCCTAGTCGATATTGGTGCACGTGAGTCAGCTGGGCTCATCCTCACAGTGAAGGTCAGGCTACACATTAGAAACATTCTGTCTAATCTAAGCTAAACAACAGGAACCAATTACTCATTAGTCTTAGCAGGCAACTGAACATCATATGAAAGAGGTGCTTAACAGAAAAGGACATAATATATAGGCATATTGACCCCCACATTCAGGACTTCATTAATACTGCAGTTCCTGCACCCAAATTTCTCCCCGGAGGTTTGATCTACCGTCTACCTTTCCTGGTGCTTCATGATACGAGAAGACATGTGTTGCTATTGGAGAGATATACAGGTGTGCAGGCTTTAGATCTGTGGTGGGTAATCTGGAATCGTCAGGATCAGAGGGCCAGAGACTTATTGGTATGTGAAGAGATAGGGAGTCAGGGCAAAGGAGTGGGGTGGGTTCCGGCATCACGGGCTGGGGGTCAGTAGTGTGCTGGCAGTGTAGTGGAGATGGATGGACGCAGTGCATCTGGTACTGTGTCACGCTTCTCACAGAGCACATTCTCGAAAGTGATACTAGATATTTGCAACATTTGAGAGGACAGGGAAGGATGGACTTCCATGGGAACAAGGCTCATGCAGAGCTAGCCTGGTGTGCTGATGGCTGGGCACCTCTGTGAAAAACTGGAGATGCGAGTGCTGCAGCCCTCAAAGTGGTTTTGGGCCTTGTGAAAAATGGCGTCAGGCCCTAAAACAAAAATTGAGTCTTGGAGCTGAGGCATGGCTGGTGTTATTTACCGAATTCTATGTGCTTTAAGGCTCTTTTGCATGCCCTGAAGGTGGGGGATGTTCCCCCTTAGCTTTGATGGGGTGTATTAACTTCAGCTGCGACTAGGTGGGCGGGATAGGATCATTTCCCTCCCAACACACTCACAAAACCAATCATAAGATACACTTTTCTGAATTATCCAGGTGACACCTTGTCACCAGGGACACCCTATTACTGTTTTGGGTTATGCTTTCACATTCATTTAATTTTTGTTCAGTCTGTTCAATTGAAGAGACCCAAGGCTACAGCTCTGTATGTGTAACTGATGTAGAGTTGAAAGCCCAGGATTGGCGCAAAGTATCAGAGGTGACATAGGGGCATTGCGCATTACACCTTTAAGTTCAGACATTTTATTTTGGCTGGTTATGTTAATATTACTTTGATCCCGCTTTAGATTAATTAGAACATTAAGTCTGAATGATAAGTACATGAAATTGACTAGTTTTGAGATTAAATAGGACGTAGTACATTTATAGAGAACATTCAATCCAGTAAGGAAGTAGTGCACGTCCTTTTCCTGAGTGCACGGGATACAATCAAGGATACATTTTATTGTGATTGCGAAAAAGGGCCTCATTTACAAAATCTTTTCCAATAAGGTTGCACCTTTCTAAAACATTTTTGTAAATCAGGCCCTTTGTGGCAATGTGCTAAAAATAGAAAATTCAGGTATATTGCTATCATACCATGTGCAGTGTTGACACTGACAGAATTCTCTGTTACGGACCCCATAATGAGGTGCAATTGGAGATCAGATGTCTCCCTTCTAACCAATAACAATAATGAAGAATGAGACTTATTTTGGGCCTTAAATGGGAATTTTAGGGAATTTTTGGAAGACAAATGATGTATCAGTTGAGAGTGTTGTGACAAATAGGGATTTACCCAAAGAACACACACCTCTGTTGATTCCCTCCCCCTCCTGGACTAGTGAAGAGGCTGCCTGTATGCCCTTCACCCACTGACAAATGAGAGATATGCAGTATCGCGTGTGGGGGTATACCATATGAGCAATTGAGGACCTGGCAAATGGAGTGGTACATTGTGCTTCCATCTAATCCTTTCAGGGCAAGACTAGGACACCTGCACCTCTTCACAGATAAGCAGCTGTACAGTATATAAGGACACAGGAAATATATGCATTGTGCCATATTCACAATTTATGGATGATACAATTGCTTGTAACACACAACTCACAATCGCTCACTAAGTAAAAGTTAAGGTTTTGGTGTGGTGTGCTGGGTTTTATTCGGAATCTACGATGATCAATCCTTGTATACATGTGTGGTTAACCATGTGTATTTTACACTCTACTACAGAAGTAAAACAGTACTCTGTTGTTGGCTTATTAATAATGTGTCCATTATCCTATACCTGGCCCCACTATTTACTACAGTGACGTTTAATAATGTAATTTTGTATGTTTATATATTACTCCTCTTCTGTTTGAGGAACTTTCCTTCTTAGGCTGTTACCTTTGTAAATCACCTGTTTTTGATATATATTCTTTTTATGTTTATTTTGCTTTGTCCCTGCTATATGCCCAAATTTTTCACATTCTCGTAAAATGGTGTTGGGTAGACCTCCAACAACCAGACTGAGAAATGACAACCCTGTAGGGATAAAGGCAAGACACACCCTTTTGTGAGAAGAACAAGAGCTTCATGTGTATTCAAAAAGGAAACAGTGACAGGATATTATAAGTCTGCTGCCATAGAGCTCTCTCTATCCTTCAAAGAAAACAGCATGTTATAACTATGAAAATCGTCATCTCTGTGGTACAATATATACAGTGTTCACCCCCAACCTCATTGGCTTCTGCCTATTTACATAGTACTAATCACACACAGATTCCCAACTCATTGGCCACGTCTTCTCTGACTCCAACTTCTTCACATGTAGGTGACGGTCTCTTCATCTTGGGTTACTGTAAAATGATTGATATGATATGATATGATATGATATGGCATTTGTAACGCGCCTATACACAAGTGTTTCAAGGCGCGACGAGGCGGGGGGGGAACAAGGGGAAGACAGACAACGATCCTACTAGGCCAGGTGTCATTCAGATCGCGCAAGTGCAGGGGAGGGGGGAAGGGAAAAGTGCAAGGGGAAGGGGAGGGGGGGGAGTGCAGTACAAGGTAAGTAGCGTAAAAAATAATAAATAAGGCCAGCTGGTGGCAAGTGCAAGGTAGATGCAGAACAAGTGCTGGGAAGGGGGGGCTGTAAGGATACAGTGACAGTCCCGCAGTGCATGGGGGTGCCAGGGAGGCAGTGCAAGTGGAGAGTGGCTGGGCCCTGGACCGAGGTCACTGAGAGTGGCCCAGTTGCAGATTCAGAGCAGATTCAGTGAAGAATTAAAGCTGTTCAGCAGGGGAGAGGGAGAGAGAATGCAGAAGCAAAGAGGAAGGTTTTGAGGTGCTTCCGGAACCGGAGGTGGTTCTCCTCATGTTTCAGGGAGGCAGGAAGGCTGTTCCAGAGGGATTGGTTAAGTTTCTGAACGCACTGCCTACCATAAGGCCTAATCACATGATGTGCACCTGGCCGTTAACATGAGCTCAGTGGATGACATCAAGGTCAGTCTGGTCCTTGCAAATAAAGCAACTATTTTCTCATACCAGACACACAGGCGCCCCCATCTTGCCTCCCTGCCACAATCTTATAAGAGTTGGCATCACCCTTTGCTCTCCCTGGTATAAATCACGGGCCTCTTTGTCCTTTGTTCCCACCTTATCAGCTACTCCTGCTGAGGGGCAGGCCTGAGTTTCCTGCAGGTCCCACTAATCAGTCTAAATTGTGAAGGATTTAGGAGTTTTACTCATCGGCATCTGAAATTCAAATAAAATGGCCATTATCCTGGGGGGCACTGGGGTCCAAAATCTCAGCTTGTGCTTTGGCAGCTTGAGATGTCTGCCCTGTCTCCCATGGGGTTTGTCCTTCCCGACCAGCCACAGCCCTTGCTCTTGTTGGGCCACACACATTCCGTCCTACAGGATACATTTGCGTAGGTGGGGGCATGTTCCCTTCTTCGCCTGGGGGTGGGGATGGAATAGTCGAGCATTAGGCTTAGTTGTTCTCTGTTTCCAAAACGCTGTGCAAGGATTCAGGCCTACCTTCGAATACAGTGTCGATTCATACAATGAGTGTGTTCATGGTATGTGTGTAATATGCATGCAGTGTGTTTACTAGCACTCTATAAAGCTTGTTAGTTTTCCTTACACCTATGAAAGTCTCTACAAAACGCGTGTCCCACACCATTCGCCACTACCCACAAGACTTCCCCCTTCACCCTGTACCGACTTGTTTGCATTACCTACATATTAGTATATTTTCCACATTCTGAATCGTTTGGGAGGGGCTGGAATCTGAACATGCATCCCGACATTTGCTCACTACTTGTTCTCATCTTTTTGTGATTGTACAGGCAACATTCCGCCATCTGCAAATGTGTTATTGTAAGTAATTTCTGATTGAAACTGGTACTGGTAGCAACTCCAAGAGCCAACAACAGTGATTAGTGCCCTGGAAGTCTGGAACCTGTTTGGCTGTCCAGCTGTATGTTCTGAAGAAGGTGCTAAAACACCTTTATACTTTGCCAGTTACCTACTGGTCCCCCAGTGTCAATTCCTGCACTACGGATACAATAACTAGACACATGTGGTCTTCTCAGCAAATAAAAACTAGCATGTCATCAAAAATTGAATCGTTTAGTGGACGAGAATAGAACCTTCATCCATCCACAAATTGCCAAAGTAAGTGTTAAGATCGATTTCTAAACTCTGACTTGGTAGGAGGTCACCCTAGTTTAGTGGAACAGGGGAACCTTCCAGACAAACCAGGCCAATCTACGGTAACCTAGCAGGCAGTCAAGACAAAGTCTCAGGAAGGATGAGAGTGATCAGAAGCCCACAATGAACACACACAGTAAAACTCCACAGAATGCTCTTAGACAGGTGTATATCAAAAATACATGTATTATAGGCCTTTATAACTAAACTCAAATAGACCACTGTAATAATGAACAGTTACCACACACGCCTTACACAGTGTAACATATATACAAAATGTCTTTAGTCTAATGCGGATAATGGGGAGAAACACAACCACAACCTGCAACAGAAGAGGTAAACAAAACACAATTATCACATTAAACAGTTCTTCAAAGTCAATCCCTAGCTTATGCAGTCCAGCCCTATGAAGTGGGGAGCCTTGTGCTCAAAAGTAAAGCAGTGTGTTAACAATGCGCAGTCGTGCATAAGAGCGAAAGCATATCGTTTTCAGGGAGCTGTAGCAGTCAAGGAAGCGGGTTGAGGTGATGATGAATACATTCCTATTATACAAAGAGGCTCTACCCTTGCAGGCAGAGTGATTTTTGAAGTTAGGGAATAGCTGGGGGCGCAGGCTAGCACAGCTATTGAGTATATTTTCAGGAATTCTTGTGCATAAAAACAGATGGATGTGCCAGGGGGCCACCAGTAAGTGATGCAAGTACTCACCGATCCTTGACACAGTCCGGCGAAATGTTGCCAGTGTAGTCCAGGTTGCTTGTAGGTTTAACCCCTGCAGTTACACGTCTCTCCATCTCTCAGCGGCTGCAGGACAGGGTGAACATCCGTGGTGGGACAGTAGCCTTTTCTCTGCTCTCGAAGAAGAAAGGAAGACAGTTCCAACGCAGCATGTCTCAGGATACAGGGGACATGTCTGCAGGCACTTACAGCGTCAGTAACCACAGCGGGTGACACAGGGACCGTAAATGCTAGCAGCATGGCACACTCTCATGAATTGCGACCCAGAAGAGCTAGAACAGCAAGTTTTGGCGGGAGAGGGACCAGGACCACAAGTAAGTGATTCCCAAAGTCTTGAGTCTCAACTCGGGATGGCGGTGCTCTTATACGATACCCTGGGTTGGAGCTGGTCAGTTCGCTGAATGGCCCAGGAGCGCTTCCAAAGAGGCTCTTTGTGAGGATAAGCAGGAAGGGCTGAGAGTAGATGGTCCCACTACTCCAAAGGATTGAAATGCCCTTGCAGGCCTTTTTGGTCCAATACAAATGCAGGGTTCCAATGGGACAACAGCGGGATCAGGGTGCCAGGCCTTCCAGCATCTCTCTGGCAGTTACACAGGTCTGCTCTTTCATTTCAGGATACTTGGCTCCTTCTGTAGTTCGGTGTGAACTTCAGTTGATTGACCTGCAATGAATGCAGAGCCCCTTCTCTTGTCCAAGATTTGTTTTGCACACAAATCTGGAATAGCCAATTGAAGATCTGCTCTCTTGCATTCACGCCAGGTGTGGCCAATCACGGCCCATGGTGGTTCCAGCCATTCAGGCATACCAGACATACTGGCACCATTAGTGTGGATTGGGACCAGACAGTCCCAGCACTAGCCCACAAAAGATTCGGTTTTCGTGGGAGGCTGCATGCCCAAATAAGGAATACCTGGATCTCTCCACCTGGGGGAAGGCAAAGGTACAAAATGGCCAAAGAACAGAACAAAACACTTTGTAGCACAACCATTTTTCACACTGGCCACAATCTTGGACCAAACGCGTTAAACACCATATGGTCCATAGAAACGAAGTAAAAATACTTTAAAAGTAAACTGCTGCCACCAGTTCGTCCTAGGCACACTTGTACAAACACCAAGAAATCCTCTGAGGGTAGCTAGGGCCCTAAAACTAGAGGACCAAACTGCAAGGTACTTGGCACAGAGATACAAAGTTACAAAAAAATGGCAACATAGTCAAAGACTAAGGGAAACATAGTTTCCCATTACTGACAGCTTGAAGGATGTGTCAGTCTCCCCATAACAAATGAGCAAAGGCCCAGAGGAGTGCAGCTGAAGGCTGTACTCCAGTGGAAAAAGTCAGGTTAGGTAAGCCAAACAAAAGCAAATGTTTGGGGAGGTCCCTAAATGGAGGGAAATTGCACCTAAGGAAAATCTTAAGGTTAATTGTATCGGTCTTCCACACATCTGCCAAAGGCCTCGTAGCACTGTGGGCTGTCTGATATGTGCATTCCCATGTGACTCTCTGTTTTCATACAGACCATACCCTTAAATCTAGAAAGTTGCTATGACTTGCTGCTAATATTTACTTAATCGTCAGCATATTGGGCACTGTGGCCCAGCAGTGTGCAGTGGTCAATGATGTCATTTTCGAGGCATGCAACTTTTCTGGCTGCATTAGTGCGGTTCTGTGCCATCTTGGTGCGTGTGTCTGTTTGATGGAAAGTTCCAGCATAAAGTGGTAAACCAGGTGTGGAAGTTAAGAGTATGTAGGGTATGAAGGTGCGCTATTATAGGCTTTTCAGGAAATGCAACAATTAATAAGATGGGTGGGTGTTTTTACCAGTGATTAATCTGTGGTGTATGCCAGCATAGCTATTCCGGTTGAGGCATGGAGACTCTGCAGCATTTGGGAGCTAGATGCAGGGGTTGGGGACAATGTGAATGCCTAATGATGGCGATGTGAGTGCCTGGGTCTATTTGAAGCTCTGTTCTAGACCATACAAGCGTTTGTTGCAGGTAATATGGGGTTCTTTCGGGGCAAGGCAAATACTCTGGGTTTCGTGTGATGACCTTTTGTGGAAATTAGGAGGATCTTTTGGGGGCTCAATAAGGATTTTTTGTGGGCGATGTGACGTGAGCGATCTGTGGGGTCCAATACACATTTTCCGGGGCTGAGTGAGGCTGGTTTGAGGGTGGTTTGAGGAGCTGCTGGAGGATATGTGAGAGACTTAGATTGAAGCAATGCTCTCATCAGGCTATACCATGCACTGGCATGTTGAGTGCTGAAAAAGTGCTTATGTCACACTATGGGCACTTGAGGGATAACAGGTGAATGGAAGAAGGGGCCAAGAAAGAAAATAACGACTGGGAAAGAGAGAGGGGTAAGGAAGGAAGGAATGAGGGGAAGGTGATTCTATGCTGAACTATGTCTAGAGGAGCCAGCCAGTAAAGGCTAGCAGCCTTCCACAACATCATTTCTAGGCTCTGGCTCGGCTCTACGTCATGATAAACGTTGATCAAGACATGTCTAGGCCTCCCTGTCTGTGTGAAGTTTATCTTTGTTACAGCTGTTGAGGAATAAGGGAAAGAGGGGAGAATGGTAAATGTGGGGTCATTCACACAGGGGCAGATACCCTCTTTTTGATCATCCCATGTGGGTGCATACACACTCCTTAAGGCAGAAGTCTAAGTACAAGAAAATAAGTAGAGGAGCTGTGAGCATGATAGGGGGAGGGGGCAGGTAAAATGTGCTTTGGGAGGTTTTCCACCAGAATATTCTAGCAGTGACATTTTATATTGTAAACACTTTCTATTCATAATAGTGCAGGTTTGAAGAACACTGGTGGTAAAGTTGTTTCCCAAAAGATTAACACAAGGGCAGCAGGGTGGACTGTCCCTTTAAAGAAGCAGCTTCATTGAGTCAAGCCTGCCCCTCTTCCTCTTTCTGGGCCCTGGCAGTTGTTGCTGGAAATACTGATAATGGCGCCAAAGTTGTCCAGGAGTAGTTGTGTCATTTGTAGCTCCTACACTTTTGTAGTTTTCAAGCCATGTTTCTAAAATGTGCCTACAAATCGCATTGCTGGTCATTTTTATTTGTATACAGGACATATAGAATGATTGTTCAGAAATAATGACCAATTTACAGATCAAAGCAGTTGGATACAGATCTGTGCACAGCAAATGGGGTAGGGGTTAGGTTATTAGTGTCAGTAAAGAACTGTAGTCATCTAACAGCGCCATTCTCTAGCAGAGTCATATGTCAAGCTACGTGCTTGTGAGCTTTTAATCCCAACCGCGAGTTGACACAGAGGGCATTATTGTGAGTTTGGTGGTGACGGTAAAACGTGGTATTTTAGAAATTGGAGACATTTAAAATATCATGGAAATATCACCAATTTTCTAGTTGGGAGCGGGCCTGCTTTGCCAGCTTCTCCACTGTTGGGGCGCCCATTGCTCAATGAAGTGGTGCATTGGTCTGCCATCAGCAAGGGGTTGTGGTCTTACCCTTCCCTGGCACAGGTACCTGTTGTGGCTGAGTGAGGTGGGGTCACGCTTACTGGCTCAGAGCCTGCTACCTCTCGTCGATCTCCCTCTTCTTCTGCGGGTTCTGGGGTGACCTGGAGGGCCTGTGGCTGTTTGATTGGGTCGGTCTGCACTTTGGTTTGCCACTGCAAATGAGTCAACGGGCACAGTAGTAGGGCCCGGCTCCGCTCCCCCCTGACATGGGGATTTTTTTGGATGTAGTGAATAGGGGATCTCAATGGCTAAAATGGTTCAGCTGGTGTCTCCCGGCAGCCTTGTCTGTGGTTCCTTTTGCCGCTCATGCTGGTTATAGTGCTGTGGCAGTGTGTGATGACGTTTATTATTCATATTTGGGGATCCCGGTGACCCCATGAGTGGGATATGGGCTTGCTCGCAGCAAGTTGCTGGGGGATGCAGACTTCTGTGCCCCGGTATTGGGGTGCTACCGTGGTGCATCCCCCTGACCTACACTTCCTGTGGGTGTCAGGCCTTGCATTTATTCCTCTCGGCTGGCTGGGTGCCGGCAGGTGCTTGCCGGTTTTAGCCTTGCGGGGTGTTTTGCTGGGGACGTCACTTCTATTGGGCCTTTCGTTTTGGACGTCTTTTTTGCTCCCAGCCTGTTCTCGGCTGGGGGTGGAGGTTGTAGGCCCTGCCCTCCTCTTTGCTTTCCAGGCCTGCCTGGGGACGGGTCTCCAGTGAAACGATCCTCCGGAGCCAATGGCAGGCTCAGCATGTGGTATCTTCGCCTGCTTGTGGTCTCGCTGTCCCCTGGGTGCCTCCTGTGGCCCCAGATTGCCTCTGGCTTCTTCTTAGGTCTTTCTCTTGGACGGGGCAGAGGTAGTTCGGCCCTCCCCTCCTATCTGATGGCTGCTCTGTGTGGTGGCTCCTGATCTCTCTCTAAGGCTGGGGGGGGGCTGACTGTGCATCCCCTTCGGGCTTCTGGCAGGGCCTGCTGGTCCATTGGGTCTCTCATGGCCGCGTGGCCATTTTTTGGCCTTGCCGCTGGTACATTGATGGACCTTTCTCACTCGTCTTTCTGCTGGTTGTGTACTCTGGCCAGAGTGTCCTTGCATGGCTCCCGGCAAGGATGCCTTCGGGTTCCGTCCTCGCTAGCTTGTCTTTTCTTTGTGGGTCCCTGCGACTCTGATGGGCGCTTTTCTCCTGGGTCCTTCCGGCTTCTCGCCTCTCCAGTGTCCGGCTCTATGGGTCGTCCCTGCCTGCGACTTGGTGTGTGTCTGGTTGTCTCAGCCTCTTTTTTCCTTTGCCGATGGGTGTTCGGTGGCCTTCCCTCAGGCTGCCATGGCAGATTGGTCAGGCCTCCTATGGATCGGGGTTTCAGGTGGGTTCCTGTCTCCGCAGCTGGGTGTTCTGGACACTCCCTCAGCTTCCCCTCTGTGGGGAGGTTGGGGAGAGATCTGGTCCTCCCCCTCTCCTCTGCTGTTTTCCCGTCAGCCTTGTTGGTCCTGCCTGGGTGTTTCTTTGTCTCGGTCCCTGGCTTAGTGGTGGCAGGTTTCCCCCTATGGGGTTGAATTGGGGGGGGGTCTCTGGGGGGGCGCTTCAGTCACTGCCTGTTAGTTTTGGCTTCTCCTTTTGGGGTTTCGGCTGGGGCCTGCCTGTGCCTTGCTCCGCTGTATCCCTTCTCTTCGTATCCGGCTGGGGTCCCGTCAAGCTTGCAGCATCAGGTGGGCTCCAGGGCAATCTCTTCTGGGTTTTAAGCCTTCTCCAGGTGCGCGTCAGCCTCTGGGGTTCCTGCTTGCTCTGTTGTTAAGGGCTGTGGGTACCTGGTCGGTTCTATCTCCTGTGTAGGGCTCTGATGCTCGGACACTGCTGTGGGGGTAGATTCTGCTACTCATGGGTTCTGGTTATGCTCCTCCGTCCACTTCGTGGCTCTTCCTCTGGGCTCGGTCTTCCGGGCAGTAGGTTGCAGTGTTTGGCATGTCCTCTCCTCCCTGCTCCTGTGGTTGGTGTGTGCCCCTTTGGCGGGTGGTCCTCCCTGGCTGCTGGGGCGACTGTTGCTGGGTGACCCTGCTCCACCTTGTACCTTCATCTGCGGCTCCTGTGGGGCCTTTTCCGGGCTGTTTCCTGCATCTTTCCAGGGACTCTGGAGAAGGGGTTGTCTTGTGCTCCTGTTCTCAGGGCATTCGAATGGCTCTGCTCGCCCCCCCCCCTTTCTGCTTGTGCCAGGCGTCTTCTTTGTTTTGGGCAGGTGCCTGGGGGTCCCAGCAGGCTGGGGCCCTTTGTCTCCCTTTGGGGGCCACGTATGGCTGTTGGTGCCTTGTCGCTTGGTCTCCTTTCAGCTCGGGCAGTGGGTATTCTGGAGGTGTTCTGCCTTCGGTCCTGTGGTTCTGCCCCACTTCTGGAATGTCCAGTCCCCTTGGGCCTTTAAGTCCTTCCCCTCGGAGGGCAGGGGGGAATTTGACTGATGTTCTTGTGCCTGCCCTGTGGGCTGTGGCTCTGGTTCTGAGCCTCCTTTCAGGGGTTTAGGTGTATAAGGGGGTTCGGCTGTGGTGTCTGATAGTGCCAGGCGGTTTGGCCGTTCCTGTCTGTTCCAGGTCTATCAAGTTCTCTGTTGGGTGACCCATCTGTTCATGCACCTGGGAGGTCTTGGGGCTCGTTGCTCCAGGCTGGTGTTGGTTCTCTGGTGAGAGTTCTTCGTCTTCTGGGGATCCTCTCGTGTGTCTTCTGGTGTCCCTGGCCTTGTGCAAGTTTGGTGCTGTCAGTCGGGGGCGAGTGGCCTGGGGGGTTTTCTCGTGGCTCTTCCTCTGGCGGTGGGTCCTGGTCGGTCCTATCTCCTGTGTAGGGCTCTGATGCTTGGGCACTGCTGTGGGGGTAGATTCTGCTATTCATGGGTTCTGGTTATGCTCCTCCGTCTACTTCTTGGCTCTTCCTCTGGGCTCGGTCTTCCGGGCCGTAGGTTGCATTGTTTGGCGTGTCTCCTCTCCTCCCTGCTCCTGTGGTTGGTGTGTGCCCCTTTGGCGGGCGGTCCTCCCTGGCTGCTGGGGCGACTGTTGCTGGGCTGGTGGAGCAGGGTGACCCTGCTCCACCTTGTACCTTCATCTGCGGCTCCTGTGGGGCCTTTTCCTGGCTGTTTCTTGCATCTTTCCAGGGACTCTGGAGAAGGGGTTGTCTTGTGCTCCTGTTCTCAGGGCATTCGAATGGCTCTGCTCGCCCCCCCCTTTCTGCTTGTGCCAGGCGTCTTCTTTGTTTTGGGCAGGTGCCTGGGGGTCCCAGCAGGCTGGGGCCCTTTGTCTCCCTTTGGGGGCCACGTATGGCTGTTGGTGCGTTGTCGCTTGGTCTCCTTTCAGCTCGGGCAGTGGGTATTCTGGAGTTGTACTTCCTTCGGTCCTGTGGTTCTGCCCCACTTCTGGAATGTCCAGTCCCCTTGGGCCTTTAAGTCCTTCCCCTCGGGGGGCAGAGGGGAATTTGACTGATGTTCTTGTGCCTGCCCTGTGGGCTGTGGCTCTGGTTTTGAGCCTCCTTTCAGGGGTTTAAGTGTACAAGGGGGTTCGGCTGTGGTGTCTGATAGTGCCAGGCGGTTTGGCCGTTCCTGTCTGTTCCAGGTCTATCAAGTTCTCTGTTGGGTGGCCCATCTGTTCATGCACCTGGGAGGTCTTGGGGCTCGTTGCTCCAGGCTGGTGTTGGTTCTCTGGTGAGGGTTCTTCGTCTTCTGGGGGTCCTCTCGTGTGTCTTCTGGTGTCCCTGGCCTTGTGCAAGTTTGGTGCTGTCGGTCGGGGGCGAGTGGCCTGGGGGGTTTTCTCGTGGCTCTTCTTCTGGCGGTGGGTCCTGGCTTTGTCTGTCTTCGGCTTGGCGGTGGTCTGCAGGGATTGGGTCTTCTGGTTGGTCCTCCGGTCTGCCACGTCTCTTCCTTGGTCCCTGGTTACAGTCTTGGTGTTTCCTCTCTGGCGCTGCGGGGGGCCTCCTCTCATATCTGAGGCACAGTGGGTGGTCCTTTGTGCTCACCTGAAGAGTTCAATGGGTTCTCCTGCTTGTGCTGGGATTGGTGGGCCATTTCGTGAGGGTTTTGGTTTACTCCCGGTTTCCTCGGGGTGGGTGTTCCTCCTTGGATCTGCATGTTGGATTGCGCTTCTGCTGTCAATCCCTTTGCTGCTTTTTATCCGTCTTGTTTTTGGGATGTGGGCTCTCCCGGTTGCTTTGTCTTTCATTGTGGTCCATGGGTTTGCCTTCTGTGGCATTGCATGTTCCTTGGTTTATGAGGGTCTTTCCTCCTGGCTTGGCTGGCTTCTGGGTGGCCTAAGGGGCTTCTGGACGTGGTTTGCTGGGTGTTCGTTTGGCAGTTCCAGATGCCTTGTCATTCGTTCCTGGCTTCTTGGTGGTGATCCAAGGGCTGGACTGCTCTTTTAGTGTGTGGGGGCTTTGGTGGCGCTCCTCTGCCTTTTTGTTGGTTCCTTTATGCATTCTGTGGGGTTGCTGTGGTGGTTCCTTGGTTTGGAGTGTCTCAGTGTGCCCGTCCTCTTTTCATGGTTTGGGTATGCCTCATAGGTAAGTACTAGGACGAGGAAGAAGTGGAGGTAATGCTCAGATTACTTAACAGTAATCTTCATTACAAGTCCTACTCTTCCCAGTCACAGTACTGCCGACCCTCTGCACCCTGCCGTGGTTTGGATGGTCCCATGAGGTGACTGGTTTTGCAACGAACTGGGAATTATGGGTAAATGGGAGGTATGACCTGACAAGGGGGGAAAAGTTCATGTATGGGAGTCGGAGCCTCATTGGTAAGCACTGTGACGAGGAAGAGTAGGACTAGGAGTAATGAAGAGCACCAGAAGGTAATCTGAACATAGAGAGCCTGTTCTAAAGTCCAAGATCCTAACAAGAGAATGCTTTTTCTCCATTTTGCAGTTCTTGGTTTCTAATCCAATGGCTGGCCCGGGTTCTGCGGTGGTGTAAAGAGATGGTGAGTTTTTCTAACAGTCTGGGCAGCACAGTTCTTTGCTGTATTAGTGGTAGGAATGCCATTACTGCCCTGCACCATCAATGTGTGTATGGAAGGCATGCGCTGGGTGCTTCAGCGCTGACCATTTTGTCGAGCATCATGCATTAAAATGATGTGGCAATACAAAGCATCAGCAGTAAATACTTTGACAAGGGCCCGTGTGAGGCATCTGCAACCCTTGCCTCTCCAATTGGTTTGAACTACAACTCCCATTATCCACCATTGATTGTACTTTAGAGTTGATGGAAGTTGTAGTCCAAAACATATGTCAGGCCCAATGTTTGTGACAGTGTACACAGTGCAGCCAAAAAGAGTACAAACAATTAAACACTTGGTTATGGGGCATCATCTCAACATCCAGTGTAATTTGTCTACCAAAAACCAGCTTTGTTGCAATGTCAGTATTTCTCGACCCCAGTAATCACCTCATTGTTAGTTTGGAGCTGTCATAAGCTTTCTGCCACTGCCTAATTTGTGGGGTATTTGCCAGGGCTCAGCACCTGTTTCTAAGCCTCAGTACTTATTGTCCCAGATTCTGTTTGATTATGATTTTTCTGGGCAACTTTACTATTTTAATTGCCATTCGGCTGCAGTAACGCAACAAATAACAAAGGGGTCAAGGGCAGGTAGAAGCTTAAGGCACTGCCAAACAGGAGTGCCATTTGAGTGCCAACTTGTTCAAGAGTATCTTGCATCAGTGTTTTATAGGCAAGTTCATCAGTTCAGTAATGATTTTACCCCCCATTTTTCCATCAGTTTACCATAGGAGGAGATCATGTTTGGACTTCTCTCTGTAGATAGTCAGCATTTTCCACTTGCCACCTGTCGTAACAGAGCAAACTGTTAATGATGATGTGCTTATAGCAGTACCTAATCATGTAACTTATTTTAAGACACATCTAGTAGTTTGTGTGTATTGGAAGTCCAAGGTATGTGAAATTCGAGGAGTTGCTGGCATGTGTGTTTGCATTATAGCCAATTCGCCGACATGATGGGGTGGCCAAGTCCCTGCGAGCCGCCTATCTCTAGTTGGCAAGTGGGTGGGTGTAGAGAGGTAGTCTAGAGGGGATATGCAAGAGGATAGTTATCATGGGTACAAAAGGTAGCAGCGTTCTTATGGCAGAAGTTCTGTGCAAAGTGTCATTCAAGTTGTGTAGGAAAGCATATGATGCCACTTCCTGTGATGTCAATTGGTGAAAGGTTGTGTGCCACAACTTCCTGTGATGTCACTTGGTGGTGGGGTCAAATGTCATTGGGGAGTTCAAGGGTCGTGTGATGTCACTTCCGCTACTCCTGGCATTTTGGTGAAATGACAACCCTGATAGTGCCTTAATTGTACATGCATGTTTAGGGAAACAAAAGGGTTGATTACTTGGTTTGAAGTATATGATGATGTTTATGCGGTTTGTAATATATAATATTGATGAAATGTTATTTATGATTATGTATATTTGATTTGTGGCAAACGTTTGATTATTTGAACTATATGCTTCGAATAAAAAAAATGTTAAAAGTTTGATGGTAAGGCTTGATTAATGCAAGCTCAAATAGTTCACATGAGGAGGTGTTTTGGTCAGGGAGGAGCAGAAACAGGGTCGCAGTGGCCATAGGGATTAGCATGGGCAGTGAATGGTTGGTCAAATAACCGAATAACATCTAAAGGCTTTGTGTCGCTCCTTAGCCAGTCAGATAGCATCCCGACCTAAGCTCTCATCCCTGACTGCGGCTGTGGCAGGTTGGAATCCCAGCAGTGTCAACTCAGACTTTCATCCTTCCGAGGTCGATAAAATGAGTACCACCATGTGGGATAATAATGTTTTCTGTTATTTGAGCGTTCTGAGACCTCTGGGTGTGTAGCGCTATATAAGAAATAAACATTATGTGTATGCCTTTTCGCCCTATCTGTACTCTAATGCAATAGTTTCCACCACCTAATAGTCCAAACAAAGAAGGAGGGGAATTTCAACAGTACAAAAACTGACATGAACACCCTGAACAATAAAAAAATAACCTAACAGCCTGAAAAGAGAAAAGGCAGAGCTAACCCAGAACCAAAGCTTCACAAACCCAACAGATCCAGGCAAATCCTCAACAGATTCAGGCAAAGTAAACTGAATAGAGCCCAAACAAAACTCAGAAAGCACCAAACGTACTTGAGCGAAGAGACTGAGCAGTCAACAAGAACTAACACAAAACCTTAACAGAACATGAACAGCGACTTCAAAAAAGACCGAGCAAAGAGCCAGAATAAAATCAGAAGCCAATAGAAAAAACAAGCATTGTAGATGCCAACAGTTTTGTCTTTTGTGTAGGCCTGGTAAAAGAATTTACCAGGCACTTTGAATAAAAATTTTGCTGATAAGGCTTGATTAAAGTAAGCTGAAAGTTTTCCTGTAGGAGGTGTTTTGGGCGGGAAGGGGCAGGAACTGGGTGGGAATGGCCATAGGGATTAGCATGACCATGGGCAGTCAACAGGCGGGCAAATAACCAAACACCTTCGAGCCTTGTGTCCCTCATCATATTCCATTTCTCCCTAGCTGTTCTCTCATGCAATAGTTTCGGCTTATAGGTGGCACTTCCACCAAATAGCCTAAACTAAAAATGGGCACAAATTCAGTGTTACAGAAGAGACCTTGTGGCAAATGGCAACATTTTTGCATGGGTCACATTTGTTTTCCTACAGCCCCTAATGTGGCCCAAGTGAGCCAATTTGATACATTTCTACAATGTGCAGATAGTACTTTTGGAAGGGTTACTTAACAAGTATTCTTTAAAATGTACCTTTTGCAACACATTTTACCAATAGCGTACTTGTCAAACAGTGTGCCACAAAAGGAACACATTGTCATATTTGACTGTGTGCCACTTTTTCATTGTTGCCCAAACCAATTGTATGTCCCAGTCCCACACTGCCTCTAATGGGAACTGCAGAAGACTTTCCAAATCTTAGGAGGGCGAAACAAGACAGTTGTCCTGGGGCTGGAATCCCCCAGACTGACAGAGCGTTGTTTTAAATGTTACATAAATAATATATGTGGGATAAGTATCCACTACCAATATGCTATAAGGATATTTCAAGTCACTGAGGAATGTTGTGGCCAAATAGAGGAAGGAGGCTGAAGGCCGAGTTCCTTTATAAGGCCACAGAACTCAACGATCACTTGCAATATCCTTTTTATGTATGGTAGGAGGTGTCATATTCCTTATTATACATGGCCAGACACTGTCATTTCTTCAAGTGCCTTGACAGGGTCCGATTGGCCCCTCGGCCTTCTGGGCCGAAATCATCCCTGGGGTGTGGGGGCCGGTTTCTGGCCATGCCTGGGCCGGTTTGGAAGAAAAGAAAATAGACAAAGAGATATATATTTTTTAAAAAATTGTAGTTTTTGAAAACATTTTTATTTTTTCAAAAAGCCTTTCGTCCTTCTTAGGTCGATAAATGAGTACCAACACAGGTTGGGTGATATTGTATGCATATTTGTTCTATAAAAAAGAGCTTAAGCGTAAGTGCTATACAATAACATATTATCATTTGGCCTTGGACGTCTGCTTGGATTCACAGTAATTTAGTCTACTTAGGAACAATGCTATTTGATGCCACTTCCTGTTTTGTCAAGGGGTGAAAAGTTGTGTTTCATCGCTTCTGGGGATGTCACTTTGGGATGGGGGTCATATGACATCACTTCCGGTGATATCATCAGAGGTCAAGGGTCGTGAGGCGAGGGTGGGCCACATTTTTTTAGTGACCGGGCCTATTTCTTGTCACAGTCCGACCCTGTGCCTTGACTCTTGCATAATAGAATGTAAGAGACCTTCCATTTGCTGATCCAAATAATCAATATAAAATCTGTTTGCACTCCAAAAATGCAAAAGTGCTTCCTAATGTGTTGCAGAAAAACAGTTCAAGCAGTTTAATAAAATATATCGAAAAAACGTTTTTATTTCGTGCTTTAAAATAAGTAATAATCTACAGATTCTTGCTTACATGTGTTAAACTCCAGCAGTGAACAACTAGCCTGTAATAAGAACATAATTTCCACGCTTTTCTACCATTAACAGTTGCTGGTCAATGAATGCCTTTAAGGTGACACAAAAAACTATTTTTCAAGCAAGGAATTTGAAAAGCTTTAATTAAGTGCTGTAGTGACAGCTGCACTTCTCTCTGCTGGCTCAAGCAGCAGGCACTGTGGCGTCACAACTGATTACAGAGTTGTGATGTCATTTTCTTATTACAGTTCAGTTGTGATGCCACAACTAGCCTGTAATAAGACCATAATTTCCACGCTTTTCTACAGATATTGCAGGCTAACATGCACTATTTATTAGTATAACGTTATTTCCTGGAGTGACTCCCAATCACTTTTTATTGTTAGCTCCTACTGGGTTATCCGGTTACTCATATAAAGCATCACCAGAAACACTGTGCATTTCTCTTTAAAGAAAGCTAAGTCCATGCATCAGTCTTGGCATAGCTGGAAGTTACACGGTTTTCCAAACTGCGCCCCTGTAATAGGAGTGTGCAGTGTACTGCATGCACATCTGACAGGATTGGGGCTGGACAAGGCGGGTTAAAGCAGACATCACATTGACATTACATTTGAATGCACATTCAAGGAGCTCTTTTTAGCACGCTTCTTTTCTACTGCACCAATCATACATATTTTGCAGAAGCTCCTGTTGATGCACACTGTATGAGATGAGTGAAGTGGGTGTTGCGCATATCTCTTGCCTACCTTTGAGGGTTACATTGCCCGTGACTAAGTAGATAACTTCGATTGTAGTGATAATAGCCAGTACCACTCAGCAGAGTGAGGAAATGGAAGATGAAATCAAACAGCAAAATGAACCATTAGTCTCTCTGCCCTATTCCAGAAGGGAGTCGTGACCTCAAAACGAGCATCTAAATGTATTGTAAATGGAATGTAATATGACAATCTCTTCTTCAAGGTCAAAAAGTGAAAGCAGTTAATGAGTCAGGCAGGATCCACAGAGAAGTGGTCCATGGCAACTGAATAAAGAATAGCCTTCGGTTTCAAGTTTTTCAACGTGATGTAAAGTCAGAAGGAAGAGATTCAGAAAGCAGACCAATGTTTCCATTTTGTTTACCATCATATGATGATGCCATGCACTATTCTAGCAAATACAGCCCCCTGTATTCAAAATTCATAAACAGCTCACGATGCACAATGTCAAACAACAGCGCTTTGGGAAACTAGCATCGGCAAAGCAAAGTTTCTACTTTTGTGTGGGCATGGGATCAATCTAATCACTGCAAAATTAGTACTACCTGGTCATAAGAGGCAACAGCTAGCAAATTATGTGAGTACCTGGGTATATGATTTCAGTCCCTGACAAATGCCAAATAAATGACTTTAACAAAGCTGAAACTGCTTTACCAATGTGTGTTTTCAAAAGGAATTCAAAGCAAGGGACAGATGTGAGGGCACACATAGGGCCTCATCACAAGTTGGGCAGTAACGCCTGCGCTATTAGTGCCAGCACTAAAAGCCCTACCGCCAAACCCCCGGCGCTATTTGCGCCGGATCATGGGTTTGGCGGAAGGGTTATTGCCCATTCCCCATTGGGCCCATTCGGGAATTCCTCATTCCCCATTGGGCCCAATGGGGAAAATGTGCGCTATTACCGCCGGTGGATTTCCCGCCGGCGGTAATCGCGCCGAAAATCAGCAATTTTGCCGCGGATTACCCCCAGCTAAGAGCTGGGGGGAAATCCGCCAAAGCCATGATCTGGCGGACCCTTAAATGCGGCGGCAATAGCGCTACCACCGCATTTAAGGGTTACTGCCAGACTCGTGATAAGGCCCATAGTCTTTAAAAGTCAAGTTGCTGAAGGTACACTTAGTTTGCGGATGACACACAACTATCTTTCAAGCTACCCTCAGCTACCTCCTCCTCCTCGCTCATATCTGATTGTCTGTCCACTACTCAGTCATGGTATGCTGAAAATGACATTTGCCTCAATGCCAGTACGACTGAGATCGTTCGCATTGGGACCCCGGCTCCTGCTCTGGCTGGCCTCCCTTGGCCCTGTGCCTGCACCCACCAGAGAGGCTAAAAACCTTGAGGTCATCTTCTACCCCACTCTCTCCTTCTCCTGTCACATTTCGGACATCTATAAAAGTCTATCAGCTACGCCTGCTCAGAGGTACTCTACCTTTTCTCACTTTCCCCCTGCTGCTCACTGTCTCCAGAGTGCTGGTTGTCTCTAGGCTCGACAACTGCAACAGCCTCTTCCTCAACCTCCCTGCTTTTGCCCTGCGCCCTCTGCAACTCATCCAGAACAGAACCGCAAGATTTATACATGGCCTCAAGCCCAGGGACCACATCTCTCCAGCGCTGAAATCCCTTCACTGGCTCCCCGTGGTAGCAAGGATCAAGTTCAAGAACCTCTACATTGTCCACAAGGCTTTCTGGGGCCTGGGACCGACCTATCTGCAACATTGCCTTCCTAAATACTGTCCCTCCCAAGCCCTCCTCTCATCTACCTCCATACTTCTGCGAGTGATCCAGTTCTCCAAGCAGGGATTTGGAGAGAGATCCTTATCCTCAGCAGGTGTCTCCCTCTGGAATAGCCTCCCTACCACCCTCTGTCTTGAGCCTGATCTTCTTAAGTTCCGGAAACTCCTCAAGACCTTCCTCTTCTCCTCTTCCTTCTCTCTCCCTCTACCCTGCTAACCTAGCTCTCTGCTCTTTCCCTCTCTCCTTTTCCCTACAGCTTGCTGACTGTCCACCTGGTGTACTTCAGAGTCTCACAGGTCCCTGGCACCCCTGCCAGTCCTCTCTCACACTTGACTCAGAGCCCTGCGCTCGCCCCACCCTCACTGCACTTCAGAAATGAGCCAAGAGAGTGGCTTTCTCTGCACTTACCCCAGTCTCCACCGACTGGGTGCACTTGGACCTCCCCTTCCCTGTAACCGTCTGTGCACTTGCACAATCCAAATCCACGGATTCGACTGTCTGTCCTCCGTTGTCTTCACCCCTAAACTGCACACGGTAAAACTGCAGAATAGTCGTAAGGCCTAATTGCTGTGTTGCAACTGTTAATTGTATTATATGCACTTACTCTGCCTGTGCAGACTATTATCTACTCAGAATGTCAAGGGCTCCTAGCAACTGTTGTTTTTCCCCATGTTCCCAAACTCCTTGAGCGCTTTGAAACTCTTGCCTTGTGTATAGGTGCTTTATAAATAAACATGACCATTACCAAAGACATTTTTATTACAATAGGAATTGATTTACAGCTGCAATAAAGCATTTACATTTCAGAAGACTGCTTAGAAACAGCAATGGCAACCCATAAACACCCATAGGTTGATGTTTCTGTGTGATATAACTAGGTCAATGAGATCTCAGGAGTGTGTATTTTGGGCAGTCAGGGGCAGGTGGGGGGTGTGAAAGACTGTGGCGATTAGCAGGACTATGGGTAGTCATTGGGTGGGTGCGGAAACTACATTCTGATCTGAAGGCGTACAGGTTTGAGACGTGTCTAAACTTCTTAGCCCTGCACTACTTCTAAAGCAGCACTGATCTCAATCATAAAAATGAAACAGGCACAACAGGAAGGGTACCCCTCTCTTGCACATCTTTAAGGTAGCATGGGCGGAGGGAAGTACTCTTCAAGAGGCTTATGAGCCAGCTAGGAAGTATCAAAAGCAACAAAAGTATTGTGGGAACAAAATAAAAGAAATGTTCAAAAAAGGTAGGATTCATCAATAAAATTAAAAATACAAAGGTGCTAGTCAAACACTAACAACCCATCCCTGTAAAGGAATACACAGACTATGCAGTCTTGTGGATGAAAGGGGGCACTCTGGGAATGGGGACAGGGGTATTGTTTTTGTATCAAATTTCAAGTTGACAGAATATGGCTTTAAAAGGTAAAGAGTGTGGTCTTCAATGTCACTATGGCCCTTAAAACCAAGGGGATAGAATGAGTACAGGTACCTTTCAGAATTGTTCTTGCGGCTCAACAGCATCAAGCATCGAGATGGTTGAGTCAGGCACTTCTCAATGGTTCAAGTCAGAATCAAGATGTTGAGCCAGTTCATGACCTCCAGTGATGACATGTGTTTCTGCAGAGGCAGTCGCCTCCAACGCCTGTAGAACAGTCAGGTAGAGGTCTAGTCGGTGGGTGAAAATGGCTGTAAGTGGTTTGAAAGCCTTGAATGCCAAAGCAGCTCTTTGGGTCTTGCAGTAAATGCTGCGAATCAGCACGAAAACAGGTTTAAGGAAGTAAACAGAATGCAAAGCTGCTCTGCTCCTCTGTGGTTGCTGTGGGACCCCGCCCAGGGTCTCAGAGAAAAGGTGAGTCCTTCTTCCGCCCTCACAGGGCTGTCACTTCGAGGAGGCAGATTCCCTGGTACCAGTTACCGAGCAGTAGGCAGACCATGTTCAACATCAGGTCACTTCAAATTATCCTCTAAAGCGGGCGAGGGAATGTTCTGACACTTTAGCTTCACTTCAGTGGCTGAGGAGATTGAACCGACTGTACGCCAATAGAGTCTCAGAAAGATCATCCCTCTTTGTGAGTTCTCGCGCCTTGAAACACGTGTGTATAGGTGCGTTATAAATGCCATTTCATATCATATCATTCAGTGAGGCATAGTCTCAACCCTTTACATACTCATTTGGGTTCATGGTACCAATCAGAGGATCTGGATTCATCACATTCTTCACTTTCAATGTGGACATTTTCAACAAATGCCAAGAGATTGGCTATTATGCAACCCAAAACATGATGCAGGGTTTGTTTGAATGCATTGTTTCATGAGGATTTAAGTCACATTAAATGTAAAACAACATGCGCCTTTACTTATTTAAAGGTCTGCACAGGAACCTATGCAGCTTCAAACTTCTTAGAGTTGTTGCCAGCAGTATTGCTCTAAAAATAGAGACACAGGGATAATTTGTCAAAAATGGGCCTTTGTAATTACCAGAGGTATAATCAGCTAGAAATGCAAGTGGAACAACTCCAGTTCAATACTTTCCACTTGCCTGCCCTTTTGGTGCTGAAAGACATAAATGTTATCACGGGGAAATTCGGCAATGAAGTCCACAAATGGACTTCAAAATGGTTGCTCCTTTAAATAAAACATCCTGCTATTTAGTGACATCATCGCGCCATTACGCAATGATGTTATATGTGCTTTTCGCAGTAAACAGTGCTAAGGGAGCAACAGTAACAGTGCAAAGTAACTGGCAACCAATGCAGGAGGCTAAAGCCCTCTTGAATAAAAAAAAACAGGCCATCAACAGTGGCAAAGTGTGGCCAACTTGATGCAACCTTTGTGAGTTCCTCAACTAAATTGTATTCATTAAAATAATGTGGCTTGACAACAATTAAGGTCAGAGGTAATAACCATACCACCAGAGCGCAACATATTCCTCCAGTGGTTGTTCAACCGGAGGAAAGGAGGAACAGGAAACCCCCCCAAAAAAACAATACTAGAGAGTAGGCCTGCTCAAAGGGTGTCATTTGGGCTGCAGTCCTATATTAATTGATATGCTTTATTAATAAATTACAGCAGAAACCAAACCTTTTGTGGTGCACAAACATTATCTCCCTCATCAGGAGTAGTGATCAATAAAGGAGCCTGAGTAAAAGGTCCAGAACCAGGTAATGGCTGGAGATCATTAAGCATCTAGGCATCAACTCAACATCTATACGAATCACTGCAGAGTTTAACAATTTAGTAGTATGGTACACAAAGACGATCTACCTCATCGGGCATGGTAGTTAGTTGCAAAGCCTAAGGACTGAATGCAGTTGATAGCAATGGCAGTGGATCAATATGCGACTATGCACTGACTGAACACCTGTTTTCGTAAGCGTTTTCATAACACAAACTCATCCACCGGGGCCCAAATAGTGGCTACAAAGATACATTGTGCCACTCAACACTCTTGTTAAGTCTTAGACTATGGCTCTTAGTCTGAAAGATTCATTTTTTTTATTCCAAATTCAAATGTTTACGGTTGATCTCACTCTGGTTGTTTCCCTTAACCTTTTTCAAAATTACCCAATGTAAGTCCATATAAGCATGGGATTTACTGATATAGTGTTTCACTAAGGGTGCCTGTTCTATCCTGTTCTTAATGCAGCTCCAGTGTTCAATGAATCTGGTTTTACATTTCGGTTAGTCTTGCTTATATAGTGTAAGCCAAAAGGACATGTGATCATATAAATAACATACATATATTGGGGAAGCCCACATGCCAGTATATCCCAGTCTGCACCTTTGCCACCACAGGGTTCATGATGCTCCAAAAGGGTACTGCTTCGAAGTACTGTGCAGCATGGTATACCACCGCTAAGAGCTATCAGTTATCTGAAGTGTTTGGGGGGTTTAAGGACCCACTATGTCCATTCCTTTCCTCTTGAAAGGCCATCCAACTACTGGAAGTAGAATGAGGGAGTGCTTGGTTTCCACACCTGACTTACAAGAATCTTGGCAAATCCGGCAGGGGTGCACAAATACCTTTATATATACACCTATCTGGGGCTAGAAAAATTAGCTGAACACCTTGGTCACTCATAGGTGACCTACCAAAGGAATGGTGTGTGCCAAAGTCCAGTAGGAACCTCCAACGGCACGGGAACAACCAATATCTGATTGCAAGATGCCTCAGAAATCTTGAACTTACTGTACAGAGACCATTCTCTGATTACACCTTAAACAAACCTGTGGCCTCACCGGGGCTTGCTCCTCTGCCTTCTACCACAGACCTACCAGAGTGGAACAGTCTCTCTAGTCTCGGGAGGATAGCTCCTGGGCAATGCGCTCGCCTTGGAAGACAAGGACGACGCAGAACAACATAGGTTCGATCCCGGGGTCCGAGCTTAGAAACCTCCGGGTATTAAGCGTGTTATGAATGCCCAATCAATCAATCTCTGTGCCTGGCAAAAGTCAGCCTGACTTGACACCAGTACCCAACTGAAGAAAGCTGACTCAGTTGTGGAAAGCCCCTGAGGTGTAAAGCTTCCATGCCCTTCATCATCTACATTTTATTTTATAAACCAGTGGGCCACTCTGGGATCACTGTGTCATTTAAAAAAAAAAAAAAAAACTAGGCACCTCAGTGGCTGTTTGGGATCTGGAGAAGGACCCACCAGTGGAACTGGTGTTTTACATTCTCTGGATGAAAATGCCTCGCATCTCAAGACCTTCCTCTCTAGATGCTTGCAGAGCTCTCACTCTAGTGACAGCTGTGACTGTTTCTGGATCAGGAAGGTCATTGCCTTTACAGACTGTAACCTACGAAAGCGAGGAAAGGATCCCTAGCATTTGAAACAGCACAGGGATCCTTTCATGAAAATAGAAAAATAAAGGCCCCCGCACATCCCCACCTGGGGAGTCCTTTACTCTATTTAGAGGAAGAGACCATTGCTCAGGGCAAGTGGATCACTGGGCAAAACGGTCCCAACCTTCACAAAGGAGGGTTGAGAGGTGCTCCGCTCCGCATCACCTTAACGGTGCTACCCGGCCCTTCATGGTGGTGCTACCAAGACAGGCAGGAGAGTGCCCAAAATCACCACCGCCTCCCAGACGTACCTTCTGTCACCCGCGGGCACTGGGCAAACTAATTACTGGTGTAACCCCCAGTGCTGAGTACCCAATGTTTCAGTCTCCAGAGCCACAGCCATTCTTAAAAAAGGGTTACTTCCTGCCACGCGACACACCTGGACTCCCTGTGCCGCACTTGGCATATGCAGCCCAGCCAAATTAATACAAGTGACCACCGCCCAACTGCTGGTAATTGCTGGGCTTCACCTGACATATGCAGCCCAGTCAAGGAAATACTTTGGAGCCCCCCACACGCTGATGAGGCTGTCTGCATGCCCAAGGAACACCCCGCCTGCTAAAGACATCTCAGCACCGAAGAGAAAGGACATCAAGAACAACAGCAAAGACCTCGAGACAGCCTTGGCCAGGCTGTCTCCAAAGTAAGGCATTTATATAGTTTAAAGGGCAGTGTATAGATATTTTTAAGGGCTTTCTATATTTTTGAAGAACTGTTTTTAGATATTTTAAAAGGACTGTTTTTATATTTTGGAACAGAGCCGTTTAAGTTTGTATTGCGCATAGTGTCTAGTGATTTCCCCATGCACTTGTTATACACAAATTATGAAAACTCTTCTGTTAAACTGGAAGAGGGAAGAAGTAATCAGAACAACTAGAGAGACCATACACCCGCATTCCATTGTCCACCTTTGCTTTTGTGTGCCAATTTTGTATAACCGATTGTTTTCTTCCCTAGGGGGTTTGAGGGGAATCCATCCTGTCCTAACCTTCACCTTTCCATCCCCTGCCAATATCAAATAGAGTTCCACCAAGGTAATCTGGAGCTTACGTAAGTGGGAATGGAGACAGGTAAGAGGGGGTCAAATAAGTGACATGAACATGTAATGTTTTCCCGCCTACACCTGCCTACCAGTAAGTGCGTGGTACAATCTCCCACTGCAACACACCCTATTGGAATGGAGACTCTGACTGCTACACAGCGTGCAGTGCCTCCTGCCCCTTCAGCTAGATGTTTCCATTGCCAAATGGCATTGGCTGAGGCGGTCAAACCCTCTGACATTTCAATCTGGGCCTTGGACATACTGGGCCTCATTAGGACCCAGGCGGTAAGGGGTTTACGCCGGCGTAAACCATGGCGCCCCTTACCGCCTGAGTACGAGTTCCCGTAGCGCCATGGTGATTTCTACGCCTGCTTTTTGCAGGCGGAAAAATCCATGGCGCTACGGGACCTTGTTGTTAATTACGCCACCGTAATTTACGGTGGCGTAATTAACGGCTTCCCCACTCCCATTATGCCCTATGGGGCCAGAAATGGGAATGGGGAAGGGTAAATGGGGATTGGGGACTTACCGCCCCGCCAACCTCGGAATGGGGCGGTAAGTCCGCCAACCCCCATGGCGGAGTTGGCAGTTTAGCGCCATGGACCATGGTGCTAATAGCGCCATGGTCCTCCGCCAAGGTCCTAATGAGGGCCACTGTCATCTGACAGCTGTGACGCTACAATCTGTGTCACAGAGCGTAAACTTCTTCTTCCCATTTGTGAGAACATGCTCCAAACAAACCTGAATATTGGTGGAAACTGAGTTTTCCTTTGGAGATGCAGTCCTGTTTCCACTCAGAGTGAAAAAAAGATTCAGTCTCTTCCTGCCCTAGTTAGAAGGAATTCGCTAGGAAGCCCACAGTAACTATGGCCTCTTCCAGAAGAGCAGCACTGACTAGGGCCTGTTTGGGTTTGCCCTTGCAGGCTGAATCTCCCTTTCTAAGTGTAATGTCTCCACAGAGAACATCCTCTGTGTGTTGAGGGTGTTGGTATCAAAATGTTAGAGTTACCATCACTATTCCTTTCTATGCAGGCTGACGAGCTATATGATAGGGAGTTCGCTTGAGATTTTTGGGGGACCAAAGAGAAAAGATGGCCACTTAAATTCTGACCTCCAAGTACCAGATGTAACAAAATTACAATTTGCAGCGGATACCCTGATCATAAGCATAACGCTTGCCCAGCATTCAGAAGGACTGGTGGTAGAGAGCCTGCCATGCATCCTTCATGCCAGACACAATCACTGCAGCAATCAATTATGAAGGTCCAGTGTCCTATGGAGCAGAGCTGCATCAGAAGGGGCGACAGTTCAGGGCATCACAAGCAGTCCACCACCCAAGTTCCGAAAGTGGCTTTTGATGTCTCCAGATACTCTGGTGAGCGCTGTCATATAACATATTATATGGACTCTGTTCCTGGTAAGGAGCTCTGCAGAGGGACCTCAGTTGAGCTGGACAGCTCCATCTGGGAGTCCCTTTTCCCTGTCAACTCCCACTGCCTCCTAGTTAAAAACAGCAGGCATCTGGAATGGTGTTGGGGGCGGTATACATAATCAGCTCACAGTGGCGGTCCCCTGGCTATTAAGCTTCATGGTCGAGTGAGGCAGCCTTTTATCCATATATTTGCTCTGCTGACTACATACTGAAACTAAACCAACTCTAAAGGTCTAGACTTAACCTGCTCTGCACTAAAGGCTGAGGCAAGGCTCCAAGACAATGCCAGCCACGTGAGACAAATAATTCCAAAACAGGTCAAGCGCAGACAAATGGGACCAATGTACTGAGGCCAGACACGCATCTCTTCCAGCTTGAAGATCTTCCAGCGTACATATCTTCCTTCCTCTTCTGGTGTAGTTGGTGCATTCTCTGAGGGATAATGTTGTTCATTACATGCGGTTACCTTAAATTCCAACCGATGGATAATGCTAAATATTTGAATATCAAGTGTATAAGGTGCCCTTTCAAGTGGCAGAAGATTCTGTCACATCTATGGAAGTTAGACCGCCATATTGACCGACTTCAGGGAACACACGTGTCCCAGGTTGACATGGCCTAGCTCCAGAAGCAATTGGTAGGACAGGCTGTTGGCGCAGAGGCAAAGGGGCACTAATGGGGGTTTGAAGCATTATTTCATAAAAAGCAGCAGGTGCATATTTTGTAATCCAGTTCAGGTGAGAATGCTTGGTGTTTTTTGGTAAAATGCACAGTTAACTCAAAACCAGGCTGACCCTGGTTTTTGGAGCACTGCATCTCCGTCTTTATGGATGAAATCGCACAATACTCCATCATTTCGAAGTTAAATGTAGATAAGATGGAAGTTATGCGCTTACACACATGTTGGAAAAGCAAAATTCATAGTAATATTCAATACAAAATATCAATTTAATTCACAAAGTACCACAATATGAAAACAGCCACATAGTTTTTCAAAAAACAAATTATACTTTTAACATCTGATTCTTACCACCTTTCATACCCATACATCCTCTCACTCAGCCAATGCAACAATTCACAACACAACTCAAGAAGGACCACCTATCACTGGAAACCTTCTTGTATTTTTTATTTTTTTATTTATTTTATTTGCATTTTTAAAGCGCTCACACAGCCCAGGGGCATCGAGGCGCTGTTACAGGTATATGTCTTAGTTGCGTGTTTATAAAGTGCTTAATACCCAGAGGTATTAAAATTGGAATAAATGAGAAATAATGATATTTTGTATTGAATATTACTGTAAATTTTGCTTTTGCAACCTCATTACCAAGGTCCATATTTTGAATACATTATATTACTTACCTGAAGGGTCTCTGATTTGCAGGTACCTTATAATTTACACCTACACACTGGTCAAGTGGCACAGCGAGTAGAGCGCTCACTTTGACATTGACATCCGTGCAGAGCCTGCTAACGCAGGTTCGAATCCCGGCGGGGCCAAACTCAGCCTTTCAGCCTTCCGAGGTCGATAAATGCGTGGGTAATAATAAGCAGCGCTCAGATACCTGAGGGTTCGTAGTACTATATAAGTGCCTAATTATTATTATTATGTTGCCTTAAGTCGCACATTGGAGGTCACAATCTCCTGTGGCAACAGGTGGCTATTCAATTTACTAACGATTCAGGAGATACTCCAAATAAATACGGATGCTATCAAAACAATTGTAGGGAATCTTCTAACTAAATTGACCCCGCTCCTCCTCTTTTGGTGGGGGATGAGCTGAAACCATTATTACGTCCATTTGCCTTGTAGTTTTACATGGTCTTGCAATCTTACCATTTGAATGGCCATCCTCTTTGCTTACCAATATTAACAGAACAATCAATGAAAAATAACAAAACTCTCACTAAACAGACTTATCCTGCACTCTTCTCATGGCGGAATTGGCTTTTCATATTTCATAAGATACCTTGAACCGATTCTAAATAATCAAGGCCTACGCTGGTAGGCACACGTAAATGATATGATACGGCATTTATAACGCACCCATACACAAGTGTTTCAAGGCTCGAGCTGTGTTCTGGATGGCTCGATTTAGAAGCTCACTTGGCCACAGAAAAATCCTCAGTAGTGCATATTTCAAATCCAAACCATCTATTGAGGGTATGAGCGCAATTATATCTACTTGTAAGGCTCTACAGACATGGGAAAGCGTCACTGACTGTTTCACTCCATTCCCCTTCACCCCTGTCAACACATAAGATTAACATAGGTTGTGCTAGCAGTTTGAACAGTGGTTAGTGAGCGGACAATAACTAGTTTTGTTCTTGACTTTGTGTGTGCCATATATCTTATTATGCTAATGATAACTGTTTTGTAAAGTTGTACCTTACAGCTAGCGGTAGCGTCCATGTAGTTATGGTTAAGTTGGTGTTTCCATAGGAAGAGCACTTTTTGGGTGGCTTATAACTTCGCTCCCTCTGGACGAATCCTCACCAAACTTTGCAAAAATGTAAATGGCCCGCTCTGAATTTTTTTGCAAAGCTTGGAGAGGTTTGGTCCAGGGGGGGCAAAGTTATAGGGGGGGTCCCAAAATGTTTGTTTTTTCCCATAGACATAATGGGAAAAAACTTTGCGCACGCCTACAGCCCAAACCGCTGGACGGATTTACACCAAATTTGCGGCAGGAGCGGGGGCTTGGTCCCAAAAGCGTGCTTTTGCAAATTTGGTGTAAATCCGTCCAGTAGTTTTTTTTAAAGTGACCAAAATGTAAGGCAAAAAATTAGTGATATCTCCGTTCGCTTCGCGGACGGACTTCCCTGTTCGCTCCGCGGACAGTGCCCTGATTGGCCGAGCGGCTTGCGTGATGTCCGCGGACATCCGACGTGTTCGCTGATTGGACGGCGTGGGGCGTGGAGCGCGTCAGATTTTTGGTGACGCCCGCCATGTTGCATTCGCGGACGACCGCGGACAGCGCAGTGAAACTTGGATTAAAAATTGTATTTAGTGGAGTGTGTTGGTGTGTAAGAGTGTTTGGGGAGGGTGGGGGAGTATGAGATAGGTGCAATGTTGTATTTTTTTTATGTGCTAGACGCTTTTGTTGTGTTCGATTTGTCTGCGGACAACACAGCTGTTCTGAAATTTTCGTAAATAAGCAGAATGGATTCAGTGTCAAGTTGAAAGTGTTCTAAGAAGACGCGTTGGGTCCTGGAATGTTCGCAGGGGGTTTCCTGAAGACGTTGTCTGTATTGTTCGTTGTCAAGCTGAAAGTGTTCTAAGAACACTCGCAGTGTCCTGAAATGTTCGTACATAAAGAAAATGGGGGTGTCCTGATGACGCTGTCCGTATCGTCCTGTGGCAAGTTGAATGTGTTCTAGGAACTTCTTTGTGTCCGCGGACATTAAAATGGTTGAAATGCTTGAATCTATGGGTGTGATATGCTGCGGTGGTTGTGGCCAGGGTATAGAATGTTGGGTGCATGGCCATTTGGCCATGCACCCAAGACTCTATGCCCTGGCCACAACCACCGCAGCATATCACACTCATAGTGGCTTATAACTTTGGGTCAAAAACAAATTTATAAGGAACAATGTTATAAGCCAGTATGGGTGCGATATGCGGTGATGGTTGTATTTATCATGTTATACTTACTATTTGGTTTAGTAACGGGAGTCCATGTTTTTCTTTTTCATTTCTGTGATAAAAGAAAATGCATGTTAGTATTAGTATTTTATAAAGACTTATTACATTGTACAATCACAATTTTTTCTTTTTTTGACCCTCATATTTAGTAGATGACAAACCAGAGTACTGTGCAATTTGCTCAGTTTCTGTGTTTGTTGCTAAAATCATTGGGTCTGTGGGAGAAAAAAAATCCATGTTGGATTAAAAAAAAACTTTTTCTGTTATGCTACAGTTTATGTGTTTGTTTGTTTTCAGTGTTTACTTGTTGTTTCTGGCTAATGCTTTATACATTGGATTGTTCCAGTTTTTGGGAGCAGTAAGATATTAGGTATTTGTTTGGATATTGTAAACTTTTGGAGCAGTTAGATACCAGTAGGCGTATTCTAACTGTTTATTTTTTTTATATAATTTCGTGGTATTGCTTTATCTATTTGGATATTTCTAAATTTTGGGACAGTTAGATACCAATTGGCGTATTCTAACTGTCTATTTTTTTCTCTTATTTGGATATTTCTAAAGTTTAGGACAGTTAGATACCAATTGGAGTATTCTAACTGTCTATTTTTTGCTCTATTTGAGTGGTATTAATTTATCTGATTAGTTGTAGCTTCTTTGGGCAGTTAGATAGCTTTTGGAATATTGTGACAGTTTATATTTTTTTACTACAAGTGTACTTAAGGTTTAAGTACAGTTTAGTTATAACATTTTGGTTTTAAGAACATTAAATAAGCGTTTGTAAGATTTGCTGGTAATCTCTGCTTTAGAGTAATGGTACTATCATTACATTCAAACCATCCACATTTCTTTTTTATATATGCAGTGTAGTGCCCTGAGTTGGTTGTGGCTCCTGCGTGGTACATTATACCTATTGTTGTGAAGTTTTTCCTACCAAGTGATATTTGACTATGCGTGAATCCAGTCAGCTTGCAGTTCTTTTTGGTACCATCTGCATTGTAACGTAGAAGCATTAGTATTACGTATTTACTATGTGTTTGTATTACTAACGTGGAGCGCTTATCTGAATTGCAGGTCGAACATAATCTACCGTGGTTTGCATTTTGTACAAGTTGCTGAAATGGAACGGATTCACAATTAGGTATTGATATATACGCAAAGCGTTCATTGGGGATTTGTTCTTGTGTCACATTGTTGCAGAGAGTGCATGTATGTTTCCACATGTATGAAATCTGGAAGATTTCATTTATAGGTATGTTTTTGTTTTCCAGTACTTGTAGTAAGTACATTAGAAATTCTTGTGGATCTTCCTGTGAGTTTATAGTGAATTTCACCATTCCAGCACAGTGTCCAATTGTTGTCTTATTCCATAAACACTATACGTGTTGTCAGGATTGTTTGCTGCGTTTCTGTGAAGTACTAATATTTGCAAACACAATGGGTCTGTACTGTGTAAGTAAATGTTCTCAACAATTGGTGGTAATTGAAATAGAATATTGATTGCTACATTTGCGTAGCAATTTACACCAACTATATTTGAGAGTTTAAATGGACCAGGTAGTTCTGTATCTGACTGCTTTTTTTGGAGTTTGTCTTCCTTCTTTGAAGAAGTACCTGGTTTACTTTCCCTAATTGATTCTTTTTTGCTTGTGGCACTTGATGAAGTAGTACTTTCTTTTACTCTCTTTGGAGGATTTGCAGTGACATCCTGTTGCTTTTCTGTTTGATTTATTTTTCTTTTATAATGTTTTACTTTTTGTGGAACAGAATATGTGTTTAGATGGGGAGTGTATAGTGAACAAAGTCTATTGTATTCTAAAAATTGGAAATTGAAAATTACAAATAAATAAAAAAATACAAATACAAATAAAATGCAAGGAATATCAGTGTTTATTTTACTTGCATCAAAGTTGATTAGAAATAGACTGTCAAGACCTTGTGATTTATGAATGGTGACTGCGTATGCAAGAGTTAGAGAAAATTGTTCTCTGCATACATACATGTCTTTGAAGAGAAGGAATCGAGCTGTTGAGCGTCCTATTCTTTTTACTTCGGAAAGTTTGTCAAAGAGAATATTGACAAACTGAATTTTGTTGTCACGTGGGTATGTTTGAAAGCCAACAACTTACCCAGTGCTCCATTAACTAGTCCTTGGTCCACGTCAAGGTTACGTTTCAGCATTACTCTGCAATTTAAGGATAATTTTAATATCTTTTCCAAGCCTGCTGTGTTTGAGATTGATTTTTCTAAACTATTTAGTCTTGTTGTGGCTTGGTCACACATGGGTAGTGTCATTCCATGTACATCTAGTTTGTCTGTGGTGCTAATTTCCATTATTGGTTGCATTTCTTTACATTATTTCATTGAATTTGAAACAGCTTGCAAGAGTTGGCATTAAGGCCATACAATTGACATTTTTGTGGGCTAATTGTTCCATACCATCTGTAGCACATGCATTATCACCATAAAGTGCATGAATGTGCCGGGTTTTCAATATTGCTTCTGCTTATTTAGAAAGTATACCAACTCTGATACTTTTTAAGATGTTGGCATAAGTGAGATCTGCAGATTGGCGCATGTTTTCTGTTAATTCTCTGTATTGGAAATGTTGCAAAAGGTTGACATTTCTTATGCTGCCAAAGTTTTACGGCAGAGTTTGTGTCCTAATGTTTTAAAAATAGGCTCACCTTTTACTGGTGTCAATTGAAGAAGATCTCCAAAAACAATAATGTGTTTTCCTGCAAAGAGCTCTTCATAGTTTGTTTTGAGTACTTCTTGTAATCTGAGGTGAATCAAAGCCAACATTAGGTTGGACACCATGCTCACTTCATCTATTAGTAGCATTTTCATTAGTTTCAATACTCTGCGTAGTTCCATTGCAGCTTCTGCAGAAAGTTTGTAATAATCTAATTTGTTTTGGTGTTCTACTGGCAGGAGTAGTAATCGGTGTAAAGTGACACCACATATGGGGGCAGTGACAACAGCTGACAGTCTGTTGTTTGTCAATTGTTGAAGGAACTTACTGATGATTTTGATAGGAATGTTTTGCCAGAACCAGCTTCACCACTGACATACAATAGTATAGGTTTGTAATTTTGACAGGTGCATTCTTTGTTTTCATGTTGTATACCATGTGCAATTTATTGTGTTACTTCTTGAAAAATGCTACGTTGCTCATTGTTTAGCTTTGATTGTAGTGTAGTTAAGTCTTCTTTATCTTCATACTGACACATGGTGTTTTCTACTTCTATCATAGCTAATTCTGCCTCATTTGTTGTTAGTGGGTCTCGCAGTGGTTCTTGGCTTCCTGTGACAGAAAATTGACTACTGTCAGGAGTGTCCTTATCTAGTTGGGCCTGGGGTTCTTCTTCGTGTTGCTGTTCATTGTGCAACATTGTTTTGTACTGTGCAAAGTTTACATCAGTTATACTGCTTTCATTTGCTTTGAAAGCGTCTTCATATAAGTAATAGTTATCTAGTATTTCTTCTTCTTTTCTCCATGGTTTAAAGAGTTGTAGCAGGGACATGTAACATACTTCTTTATGTTGAGGAGTCTTTAATGACAATTTGATATGATTAATTAAATTTGGTTTGGTGAGTTTTACTAAGCTGCCTTCACAGTTTGTCACTTTGTATTTACGGTTTTGTTCATCAGGTTTTATATTATTTTTGTATATGTAATTTTGGGCTATGTGGTATAGACACATGTGGTTTCCAAAGTGGTACTCCTGTTTGGGTAGTATGTGTCCAATAAATTGTTTTTTAAAATGTCTTGGCTGTTGGGATCATGTTTGGCTATTGTTTCTATATCTTCGTATGATTTTAGAACTCTTTTTCTAGATTTAGCTGTACCAAGACTTAGCCATGCTATATTTGCAGATTTACCATGCAATGCAGTACCAGTTAATTGATCGGGTGCTTCATAGGATCCACATTCTCTATAGGACAACATTTTTATGCCCAAGCTGTATAATTTCTGAGACACTGTTTTATCTGATGACAGGTCATTCCAGAGGTCTTGGAGCTCTGTCTTTTCTGATTTGGTTAAGTATGCTGTGACATATCGTGCAACTGCAGTCGAATTGTCTGCAATGTACTGCACATCTATGTTTGCATTCCATAAGTGGGCAATGATTGCATTGTAATCATTGATATATTTTTCTTCTTCTTTTCTTTTTATGTAATATGTATTTTTAGGTGACTTACCTTTAACACAATGGCCCTCATTACGACCCTGGCGGTAAGGGGTTTACGCCAGCGTTAGCTGCGCCGACCCCTTACCGCCAACTACGAGTTTCCAGAGCGCCATGGTCACTTTTCCGCCCGCTTTTTGCGGGCGTAAAAATCCATGGCGCTATGGGACCTCGGTGTTAATTACGCCACCGTAGTGTACGGTGGCGTAATTAACACCTTCCCCACTCCCATTGAGCCCTATGGGGCCGAAATGGGAATGGGGAAGGGTAAATGGGTCAATGGGGACTTACCGCCCCGCCAACCTCGGAATGGGGCGGTAAGTCCGCCATCCGCCATGGCGTAAAGGGACTTTGCGCCATGGCGGAAAAGTCCGCCGATGGCGGAAAAAATCCGCCAGGGTCGTAATGAGGGCCTATGTCTAACTGAAGACATGAGGTTGTTCACTTGACCTGTATTTGTAACTGGTCTAGGGAAACCAAATTGGCATTTGGTGTAGTATTTCCCTTTGTTTTTGTATTTGTGACGACAATATTTGCCACATTTGTGTCTTTGGAATTGTAAAATATTTGCATGAAGATCACTATTTGTGGATTCTGATGGAATTTCACAAGTGACATATTTTTCAATAATCTGTAAAACAGTGGCATCACAGTCTTGACCAAATTTAGGAGCATCTTTAATCCATAAAAGCATGTGGACATGTGGTGCTCCTCTGGCTTGGTATTCTTTTCTCTAAAAGAAGTGTTGCACTTCTCCAAGGGGAGGAACATTTTTATTACAAATAAAATGTAGCATAGCAATGAAGCGATGGTGAAAATATCTTGAAACATTAACAGGATCCTGAGAACAAAGTTCTCCAGGTGTTAGTATATCTATGTTTGTTTTGTTTTCATTTGATATGCGTAGGAAAGCATGTAAATCTTCCCATGCATATTCTGCACAACTTAATGTAACAAACCAAGTGGGTGGGCTAAGGTTTCTGATCATACAACGTACATCTCCATGACGTCGAAACCAGTACTCTTTTGTACCACGCATATTTGCTAATAGATATGTGAGATTTGCTTGTAAAACCTCATTTTTTTGTTGAACTTTTTGTAATAATTGTGTAGCTGTCATATTTTGAAAGTCTGATCCTGATTTTAATATGTGTGCAACTCTGTAACATAAAGTTGCTAGTTCACTTTCAAAGAGTAGGTGGAATATGTATTCCACATTTTGTCGAAATCTGGGATCTTCAGAATACATTCGTAATGAGCGATATTCTGATGCTGATATTTGAATAGGTCTATCATCGTATCTTCCTCCTTTGCCAGTCGGAAAGAGTAGAGGAAAAGCACGTGCTTCTATACCTTTTTCCCATATGCTGATTGGTGATCCTTTTGTTTGACGCATTTGGTACGTTTCCAGTGCATCTTCTATGGTGTCATTAGAGTGCAATGGATGAATTGTATAATGGTCTAAAGTGTTTGATATTGTAGCAGGATCTAGGAGCTCAAATTGACCAGCTTCTTGTGTCTCTTGAATTATTTCAGTTGTATCTTTCAAGTTTTCTTCAATATTAATTTCTTTGTAATATTCATTATTCTCTTTAAGATATTGCAGGGCTTCTCTAACTTTATGTAAATCTACCAGTTGTTGCCAAATTTGTTTGTCTTTTGTAGGTACTCCATTTACCAAGATAATTATAGATTGTTGCATTGGACGTTGCACTCCTAGAGTGTGCACATTTTCTTTTAGATCTAATGGTAAATACACTACTTTTCCACGAATACCTTTCACTAATTCAGAGGGAGGTAATTTTGCAGTTTTTGGTTGAAGGCGTATTATTGCTTGAAATGGGTGCACTGTTTGAATTATAATGCTCTCATATAAATTAAGTTGTTGAAGGGGTTTCGGTAGTGGGTATAATTCCAAGTTATTTGTGATAGCACGTGAAGGAGTTTGGTTGTTGTCAAGTTTTGTAGTGCAGTAACTGCAAAGTATTATGGGGTCAGTTATTTCGTATTTGTTTTCTGCTATAAGGTAGAGAGCTAATTCAAACCATTTAGATTCTTCATTGTCTTCTATTTTGTATGATAGGTCTACAGTTTTTGTCTTACTTTTATAAAAAGTTCTGCGGCAACATACACACACGTGGTTTGGTACTTCAGCTGAAGTACTTTCACATTTTAGTATTTCTTTTTTGTATGTGTGTAGTGAAAGGTTGCCATGTGCAGAATTGTTACGAAGTTGGTTTACAGCTAATTCATCTTGTAAGTGGGTTTCACTTCCAAAATATTTTGTCTGGAAATAGTCGATTTCTTGTAGTAGGTCTTTTGCTGTACCATGTAGAAGAATGCTATTTAAATTGGCTAGTGCTAAAGCAGGACTTTTAGCATAGTACAGTTTATAAACTAGATTTCTTATACCTGCATGATGTGTTGATATCCTTTTGATATCATGGAAGGTTGTTTTGCAAGTAGGTCCTGTAATGCAGGCCAATGAATGTCCTTGTAGTCCTGTGTACTTGCGTACTGGACAAGCATCCATATTTTGCAGTAGTTTAATTTTGATTTTGTCTTTGCTTTTCACATATTGATTGAGGAATTAGCGTAAAGACTTGAACATTTTTTTGGGAATGTTACACATTGACGTGCATGGCCATTTGTACACTAGATGTTCTGATTCAGTTGAATGGACGGGTAAATCTACATTTTCAGGGCATATTTTTGTAAGGAGTACTTCTTGTTCCATTATGGTATTATTAACTTTTTCATAACCTCGACCACTGCTATGTATGGCAATTGTACTTGTTTGCTTTTGTTTGTACGCTTCTTCATTAAAGTATGGTTCTGTGCTTGTAGTGTGACTCCATTCACCTCCACAGATATTTAAGAAGTTATTTCTGTTGACATTTCGTTTATTGAGAAGTCTTTTTTGTAATTTAGTTATAAGTTTTGTTAGTGGTTTTATTCTGTTTAACACTAAAATAAATAACTTTCTTTTGAGAAGAATTGCACTGTCTATCAACGCTTCTAAGATTACTTTTCTATGATAGGTTTGAAGTGTTGAACCTGGTTTCTCTCCTGTTTTCATAAGATTTTGAAGGACTTTGTGACGGAACATTTTGGCTAAAATACTTTTCTTGGTATGCTTGCTTTGTACTACATCAAGATTTATAGAAGAAGTTTTATTTTTAGTGATAGTTGATTTTCTGTTAATTGTTTTTTGGTTTGTTTTACTTTTTGATAGAGGAGGCAAAGTTTTTGTACTAGAAACTTCTTCTGTTTCACTACATGACCGTATTAGCTGTTGCGTTTCAACTTTTTTTTACAAATTCTGCTATAGATGGATGTTTATGTTGGAGAGTTTTCTTTTCATTTGCTCTACTTCTGCGTTCCTTTCTACGGAGTTGCTTTTTGGTAGGCATTCTTTAGGGTCTGTTGAAAAAAATACAGAAGGTATGGGTTGGGGTGTTCTGGAATGCATGTGTGTTGTGTGCATGAGTGTTTGAGTAAGATGATAAAGATGTATGTAATGGTGTGTGATTGTGCTTTGGGAAGTACAACTACTAGGGATGGGTATTCTTGAATTAATGTGTTACTAAACTGGGGTTCAGATGACAGAAAAAAGTAAGCCAGTGGTTTGGAGAAGTATAAATAGTATATCTAAAGCTATACAATTAAAACAGTTGTTTGTTCAACAACATCTAAATTCTAGCGGCTGAGTTGGGTAATTTGTGTGTCGAAAAATAGGAAGTTGTGGGCCATTCTGCCAGTAAATCACTGTTTAAGACAGGGGGATTTTTGGTCAGAATGGTGCAGAATCTCTATTTGTAGGCACAGAAATAGCATGAATTAACCTTACAGTGTGTTTCAGTAATAATTCAAATATTATGGTAACATTTTACTTACTTTTTTTCTAAAATGAGCAGTTTACTTCTTAGTTGTTGATTGTACTTCAAATTAGGCTGCTTCTTTTCTGGAGAATGGTCTTCACTGCAATTGTAAAAGAAAGAAATTAGTCATTTGGTTTGTATATAGCACTGTTTTTAATTTAGAAATAGATTTTTTAAATTGAAATGCTCAGCGCCTTCCTCAAAACCATTAAAACTATTTTATGACTAACTGTAGGAAAGAAAATATCTTTACTACGGCTTGTGAAAATCATAATGTACCACTGTATACCACTATTCCTGTAACTAAGGTTTTCCACGTAATAGTGAGTCCATGTGATAGCCTGCTTTTCCACGTAAGAGGGAGTCAATGTCATAGCCTGCTTGTCCTATATAAATGTAAGTAATTATATAAACTAAAAAAATTAAAACCAAGTATGTGTTTGTACAAATATTATTCTTTGAGATTTGATGATAGAGTGTGCATGTAATTTTGTTTGATCATATGTAGTCTATATATTTTATTTCAAAAATGTTAGTTTAACATTATTTGCGTATGTGTGTGTATACGAAGAAATTAAACGGTATAAAGGTTTGTAAGTCACAGTTCATTTTAGGAGAATGAAAAAATGATTGTAGATTCATTTTACAGATTATACAAGGTAAAAGTCGGTTAGAAAATGTGTTCATGTACTGTATAGAAAATATGCATACCTGTAGTTTGTGTTCATGCATATGGATATGGACGAAGCTGCAAGTAGAAATCTTGGAGACTTGTCTAGTATTTCTCGTAGATCGTGCTTGCCAATGGTATGAGACTTGTAGTCCGAGAGATTCACCGTACATTTGCAGTGCTGATCTATGATGATGCAGTTACATGTAGAGGTCTTGGATTTGATTGGTGGATGGTCATGTGATTTTTTTAGCTACATCCAATGAGGGAATGGCACAGAGAGTGAAGTGGAAGTGGTAGAAGGGCTTTCCATGTTACGATATGTTCGCGGACATGGCGGTAGTTCTAGGACACCGCGTATTACATCCGGGGAATTTGGGGTGGGGAGGCATGCAACTGAGATTGAATGTAGCAAGGGATTGGTCAGTAAAGTTTAGTGAGTGTGTTCTGCTAGGAGAGGTTTTCTCAGATATTCTTTTTGCTGAGAGAAGAACAGATAGCTATGGCTGAGTGTTTTAAAAAACAGATTGTGTGGATTTTGGGAGACTCATGGATACATTGGTTGAAGGTGCATGCAGAAAGCTGTGGAGTATCTATAGATCTTGGATTCCCACATGTGGAAGTGCACTGGCATGGAGTCTGTGGAATGAAGTGGCTGGACTTGCTACCTCTCTGTGCAACTTTGAAGATAGAGGAACATCCAGACATAATTGTAATTCATTGTGGAGGGAACAGTTTAGGACATGTGTCTGGAATTTCTTTGCAATTTGCAATGAAAGAAGGACTTCAGAAGATCATGGACAGGTTTCCAAACTCCAAAGTAATTTTTTCACGGATTGCGCAGAGACAAATGTGGCTTCGTTCTTTCTCATGTGGTCCACAAATGGAGAAAGCAAGGCGTAATGTCAATGAGGCTGTTTGTGCCTTCCTAAGAGATTTTGGCATGTCCTCTTTTCACAATGAAAATATTATGTTTCGTAGTACATACATTTTTCGCAGAGATGGTGTCCATCTTACCTATGCTGGCAATCAGATTTTTCTGAGAAATGTACAAAATGCATTGCGACCTTTTTTAGAAATGCAGCATGCATTTCGAAGTAGGTGTTAAGTATTTATAATTTTTGACATACAAACACCTCCCAAAGGCTCTTTTCAGAGCCACCACTTCCTCCCAGAGAAAAATGCAATGGTTACAATAGGGTAGCATCCCAATTTTTTTTATGTTCGCGAACTGTCCGCTGACTTTCAAGAAATAGAAAGGGCCCTGCGTTATTTATCTTTACTTCTGTTTTTTAACTGTGAAAGGCGGCTCTGAAAAGAGCCTTATTTTTTTTTTGATTTTTATTTTGTATTTTATTTGGTTTTTTACACACGACACACTAGGAGAGGAGAGGAAAGAAGGGTAAAGGGGGGACACCAACCACAGGGATAAGAAAGGGTGAGCTGAGAGAGGAAGATGTAGAGTGGGTTTTATTTGGGTAGTGAGCAGGTCTTCTCGTGCTCTGAGACGATAGTCTCAAAAGCACTGCAAAGTCGCTCCCCCCTGCAGAGTACTGTGTCACAGTACACACATACAACTGTGACCCTCGAAAGGTAAGGGTCATCAGAATTCTGTATGGCCTGTGAGGCAGCTTGAGGAAGATGCTGTCCCAGAGAGGTGTTCCTTGTGGTGACAGGATCAGAAACGGAGGATGAAGTAGAGGCAATCAACCTACTACGCTCTTCGCAAGGTACAACCTTGCGAATGGCCCCAGTGTGGAATGAGTTCAGGTGTCGCTTCATGGTCGTAGTCCCAAAGCTATACGAACCATGCCTCCCGCGACTGAGTACCATTTTGCACTCATTGCAGGTGACACGGTTCGCACGAGCCTTAGGACCATTCCCATGAATGGTAAACAACCGCCACACCCAAGAATCACGCCGAGGGCGGGTAGTAGGGTTTTCCTCTACCTCATTCTCGTCATCCTCTTCTTCCTCCTCTGTATCCTCACTCCTGTTCCCCTCTTCAGGCCCTTGGGAAGGTGGTGGTGGTGGAGGGGGTGGGGGCGGTGCTGAGGCAGATACAGCACCAGGTGGCAGCAGTGGAGCCACAGAAGCCATCAGGTTGAAGATGGAAATCTGCAGGTTGCAGCAAAAATCTCTGTGCTCTGTAGAATAGCCAGAAACACAATGAGAATGAGCTCTAGGGCGTGGTCTTTTATAGGGGTGCTTGCGCGCAGTTCGCGGACATGCTCGCCGTCCGCAAGACAGATCGAACACCAAAAAAGGTTCAAAAAGTCACAAAAACTATGTGGAAACTTAGGATTAGTATGTGGGATTTGTGGCATGTTGAGTTTTTAATGAGAAATATTGTGGATTACTTGGAAATGTACTTTTAAAGTGTTCGGGGACACGAACAGTGTCCGCATTCAGAACACGTGATCAGCATGGGCACTGTCACATGATTGTTTCATGAGCATGTTTGATAAGGTAGCAGCCGTCCGCAGGACACCCAATGTACGGACATTGTTTTGCGCATGCATGTTGATGTTCTACGGACAGTGTTCGGGTCCTGAACTAATTAAAAGTGCGTCACACGTAAAATGAACAGTTACGGACAGCCGTTTGTTCTTAGCACAGTTTAATTTACTTGTGCACAATACGGACAGACATAGCGTCTCAAGCACACCTCCATTTTAGTTTATTTACGAACAATTCAGGACACCACGAGTGTTCTTAAAACAGTTTCAACTTGCTAGCGAACACTACGAACAGGCATAGTGTTCTTAAGGACACCTCCATTTTCGTTTATTTACGAACATTTCAGGACACTACGAGTGTTCTTAGAACATTTTCACCTTGCATGAGAACATTACGGACAGATATACAGCCTGATCACGACTTGGCCGTTACCGCCGGCGGTATTACCGCCGGCGGTAATAGCCCTACTGCCGAACTCCCCAGCGCTAATAGCGCCGGATCATGAGTTTGGCGGTAAAGTAATTCCCCATTCCCCATTGAGCCCATTCGGGAATGCCCCATTCCCCATTGGGCTCAATGGGGAATTTTCGCGCTCTTACCGCCGGCGGATTTCCCGCCGGCGGTAATAGTGCAAATTTTTTGCGGATTTCCCCCCAGCTCAGAGCTGGGGCAAAATCCGCCTAAGCCCTGATTCGGCGGACCCTTAAATCCGGCGGTATTAGCGCTACCGCCGGATTTAAGGGTACCGCCGAAGTCGTGATCAGGCCCATAGTGTCCTCAGGACACTTACATTTTCGTTTATTTACGAACATTTCCGAACAACCGCACTGTCCGTGGACACCTAAATTGGTTTTACCACAAAGAACTGAAAGTAATTACAACACAATATAAAAAAGTAACTTTATTTAACATATATAAACAATTTATGACTGAGAAGGTGGGGCAGAAACGGAAACAAAAACAGGAGAATTAGGGTTTTCAATATAAGTGGGATCAGGTGAAGAAGGGATGGAAATCTCATCAAAACGTTGTGGTCCATGAAGAGAGTTTGGGGTTAAATGAATGGGATATGGTGAGGGGGGACAAGTACAGGTGGGATAATTGTATGTTGTTGGTGGTTTTAGGTGATCTGCCACAAAGTTCTTTAAATCCGTAAAATTTGCCATAAGTTGGTCCATTTTGTGGGTAATGTGTTCAAGAGTGTTATCCACCGCTTCTTTTTCTTTGGAATTTGCAATTTTTGTAGGGTCTGTAAAAAAAAAATGTGTATGTTGAATGTATACAAAATAATATTTATTAATTGGTTTATATAGTAAAGTGTGTACCATTAGGTGGACTATCTTCTAACATTTCGTCTCGTGGGAAATGGTCCGCTAGCCAGTCCAGAGTTCTACACATTTCTGTGAGAAAACAAAAAAGTAATATGTTTTTTTTCTAATATAGAAAGTTTATAAATATATGAGTAAAATGAAGTGCACTTACTATTTCTGGTAAGATATGTAATCAGTAGTGTATACGTCTGGTCTTGCTCTTAGTTCTGGAGTGTCTGTGAGGTAATTATGTTGGAAGCCACTTTATCTTCTTTTGGTATATTCCATTTTAGAACATATTGTATTTAAATGAATGGTTAGTGTGTTACATATATGGGTTACATTTCTTAAGTATTACTACATATACTTTGTATGTGTGCTGCTTTGTGAATTTGTTAAATGTTCCTATGTTATGATATAACAATTACACATACCCCCCCAGAGTTTTTAGGTGCCGGTACTCTTGTCAGAACATGTCTGCGGACCGTCAAATTCAGTAGAGAGGGTTCAGTATGTTCCATATTACATGTACATAAAGTCAAAGTTATTATTGTTAAATTGTGCTACTAAAAACCTATTAAATTCAGTAAAAAAACGTTGTTAAAGGGACGTTATGGTTAAGTTGCGCAACTAAAAACCTATGAAATTCAGTGAAAAAACTGTGTTAAAAGGGACGTTATGGTTAAGTTGCGCTACTAAAAACCTATGAAATTCAGTGAAAAAACTTTGTTAAAAGGGACGTTATGGTTAAGTTGCGCTACTAAAAACCTATCAAATTCAGTAAAAAAACTTTGTTAAAGGGACGTTATGGTTCAAAGTAAAACCAAAAAACCCCTGAAATTCGGCAGTTATGGTAAGATAAGCAACCATAACTCGCGCCACCGTCGCCTGCTAACACTTACACCCAGGACATCACTGATGACATCACATGGCTGGCTCTCCCTTTTTTTCCTTTACTGACATATCTAAGCCACATAGTTTTCTTCAGTAACAGTCAGGAAGTAAAAATTGAAAAGGTACTATATTTGTAGACTTAGGGTCCAGTCATATCATATGAAACATATATATAGCGGAAGAGACAGGCTTGAAAGAGAGCAATCCTTTCTGTGCATGAAAATAATCATTAGAGTTATCAGCACTTTCTCATAGTTTTATTTTTATTACTATACCTTCCCTGTATATGCTCATATTTGTATACATTGTACTCACATTCCTTTCCTTAGGGTTCACTGACATCATTTGATACACATACATACAGTAAGTAGCACCTTTGAAACAGAGCAATCATTTCTCTGCATAAAGATAATTAGTTAGGTTATGAATTCTTTCTGCTACTACTTCTGCTTTTTTGCTTACTTCTCTGTCCCTGTATATACTCATATTTGTATGTGTTGTTGTCTCTTTGTGTTTTGTCTGTATTAAGTGTAATTATGTTTTAAGTGGGTTTTATTAGCTACTTATTACATGTTAGATTATGAATATTGCACCTTCATCATGTATACTGCACACACTGCCTAAGTTTCTGCATGAGTTGCTTAGTATACTGAATAGAACTTCATAATAGAATGATATTTATATCAATGCATTGCTTAATGCACTAATTAGCTCATGATATTTATTCAAATGATCCTTCACACTTTTTGGTCAACATTATAAGAATCCCTCCTACAGAGTTTTCATGAAAAGTAAATGCACATGTGATGTCATCAGTGATGTCATCAATGACATTTGTGATGTCATCTTTGATGTCCTGGGTGTTAGTGTTAGCAGTGCACGGTGGCGCGAGTTATGGTTGCTTATCTTACCATAACTGCCGAATTTCAGGGGTTTTTCGGTGTTACTTTGAACCATAACGTCCCTTTAACAAAGTTTTTTTACTGAATTTGATAGGTTTTTAGTAGCGCAACTTAACCATAACGTCCCTACACTGAATATATATATATATATATATATATATATATATATATATATATATTTGTGGGGTTTTTTGTCCTTTCCCTTCATGTGTGTTTTATTTGTCTCAGAAGCCTTCTATTCTGATTCGGGTGCCTTTTTATGGATGTGAGTATGTGAGTATTCACACAGAGGTAACCTCCCCCTGCGTAAGACTACCTAGGAATTAACTTTGTGGCCAGTCTATCATGGACTGCACTGAAGAATTAAGGTCTCTATAATCCAGTAAACAGAGGTGCTTCTGAGCTTCCTCTGTTGCATGGGAGGCTGCTCTATGAAATCTGCATGTATGGCCGACAATGCTAAGCCATTTGATTGGGCAGAATTCCAGGGGCGGGGCAGGTAGGGCCTATACACCATTGAAAATAACTATTTTTGATTGGTACTATGCGTCATACTATCACCCTCTAAAGCAATCGTGCACACGGATCTTGGGATGTATACTTGACAATAAGCCCATAGTATATTGATCCAAGATAAAACAGGCTTCAGGGAACTCCTTATTAAGCATGTGGTGCTATGATATATGATATGATAAGTCATGTATAGCGCACCCGTACACAAGTGTTCCTAGCCGCAAAAAAGTTATCCATCCACACATGCTTAAAATGCCATGGTTGTCCATGAAATCAAACATGTGTGCCCTAAACCCCAGGGAGTGGTTTAAAACCCACTGCCTACATCTGACTCTGCAATGTTACCTTTGAAAGCCACCTTCCTCACAGATGGAAAAGGGAAATGTGTCATGTAAGATAGTATAACATAATAGCCTTGGGCAGGGAGAAGTATTTATTCGATTAAAAATGGCATAATTGGGGCTTTTATGTCACAACCACGAGCCAATAAGTTTCCACTAGCCTCTAATGTGGTGATATAGGATCGAACTAGGAAACTCAATTGGCATTGTCATTGCAAAAAGGAATACAAAATAAATCCTACCACACTTCCCCCTGTTTTGTATTTGGTATACACAACATAGAAGACATTTATTATACCAACTAGGGGGGCTCTGCCTCCCTGGAGCCTTTGGCATCCAACCCGCTGAAAGGCGAGCAACCCTGGCTACTGCTAAGTGTTGAACTCAGCTGCTTGGTCACTTGTAGCGATACTCCACCAAGGATGTTGCTTTGTTCGCACCCCCCCTTTGGGGAATTGGAAAGTTAGACAGTATACCAGCAACGTTTGGAGAAATGTGGGACGGAATGACAGCAGACCCATATCTTTAGGACATACAATGACCCCAATTCAAAGCATTACGGTACCGTCACTTATCACTTACACAGGTTCATCACACAACTTCATAAGTTAACGTCAGTTAATACAATTCAAATGCCTTACGAATTGTAGATTTGGACAGTAGACCATCAGAATTGTATGCATGTGGAACAGAAGGCCACCAGACTCATGTGAAACATTACACAAAATCGTCACTTACACACAACTTCATCAGTGAATAAACTTCAATCGCATTAGGAATTACAGATTTGGACAGCATGCATTAAAGGGGGCTGAATGTGGAACAGAATGACACCAGAACCATGTCTGTAGAACATACAATGACCCCAATTTTAAGCATTACAATAATTGTTACATAAAAACGTTACACAAAATCGTCACTTGTGACTTTATATTATAGGGTGAATTTTAAAAACAAAACATTAATTATGGTACATATGGTGATGCTAGTACCACCTAGTGGCCAAAGCAATGCCAGAGAGAGGAGAAAGAAAGGAAAGGGTGTTGAGAAGCAACATATTTAGTGGGTATGTCAACTGTTAATGATATTGGCATAGATTGGCTGCTTCATAACATGCTTTTTATTTGATTCCTGTATCTTACCATACTTCTTCTGACAGCGTGTCACAGAGTAGTCACAAGTAACTAAAAACTGGATACATCTGTGATTTATGGAGCCTGAGTTACAGTCTCTCCTCCTAGAACTAGTTAATTGTCCTATTACTAGTTGTTCAGCCTAGTTTCTAATTTTAGTCCAAGCCTCTCACCCTCTTCCCACTCATAGTCTCTCATCCTCATCTCGTGTCCTAGTTTCTCTTCTTGGTCAAAGTACCTTGTCCTAGTCCCTCATCCAAATCTTAGCCTCTCGTCTTAGTCAGTAGTTTCTCATCATTATCTCTATTTCTAGTCTCATACCCTAGCTGTAGTCCTTCATCATTGTTGCTCATCGTTGTTCTTCAAACTAGCCCTCATCCTTGTCCCTGGTCCTACTCCTTGTGCCTTGTCTTTGTCCCCTGTCCTAGTAGTAATTTCTCATCCTAGTTCCTTGTCCTAGTCTCTCATCTGTTATCTTTGTCCCTTAACCTAATCTCTCACCCTAGTCCCTAGATATTAGTACTACTTTCTCATCATTGTCTCCCGTTCTATATTTCATCCCACTCCTGCTCCTAGTCTCTCTTCCTTATTGCTTCATACACAGTTCCGTTCAACACTAGAGCCTTTTTGCTAAAGTCTCATCTCCCTTCCTAGTCTCTCGCCCTAGTGCCACCTCCTAGTTCCCCGATCCAGTCCCTTATCTTAGTCTCCGGTATCTTTTCCCTAGTCTGTCATCCTCATTTCTCACCTTAATCTGTAGTTCTAGTCACTCATCCCAGACCAAATCCTTCATCCTTGTCCCTCATTCCTGTTTCTCATCTGTGGCCCTCAATGTAGTGCCTCAGCCTAGTGCCTTATCCCTCATCAGAGTCCCTTGCCATCTCCCCTCAGCCTAGTCAACGTCTCTCATCCTGGTCCAAGTCTATCATCCTTGTCTCTCAATTTGCGTCTTGCCTTTGTCTTTCGTCCTTGTCATTTATCCTAGTCACTTAACTTTAGCGCCTCACCCTTATTTCCTCATTTCTGTCATCCGAATCAATAGTCTTTTTTCCTGTGTTCTTGTCCCTGTTGCTCATCCCTGTCTCTCATCCGTGTCTCTCATCCTTGTCCTAATCTCTCATCCTAACTTCCCATCCTAGCCATAGTGCTCCTCAGCCTGGTCCCTCTCTCTGGGCCTGCATTATACTACTAGTCTTTCCTTCTAGTTTCTCGTCTCAGTCCCTCATCTTAGTGTCATAGATCTCCGGCTTTCTTTTGCTTTTTGTAGCCCTGAGGAGTAAGCTCCTCATGTTTTAATTACCCTCTCACACCGTTCTGTGCTCAGCTCCCATTGTGTGCAGTGACAGCCATGCTGTTTTGCATAGACAGATAGCATCTAGCACCAATTGTTAATGATAGGCAAAAGGGTAGTAAATCACCTATTGAACAGCCAGGTGTGGACAGTGCTTAGTACTGAAAGGTACAGCCATCCTGGTTTAGCTATGATTTTGACAGCTGCAATTGATTATCATGGAATGGTGTTTCTTTAATTTTCATAACATTGAGCCAAGACAGATAGTGCTGTTGAGCAACCGAGCTATGTACCTTAAAAAATGCGTAAGTATATCACATTTTATGGAAATACATTCTTTGAATATGTTCTTCAGTTTTAGTGCTATTCAGTGTATTAACCATATGCTGAGTTCAGAGAGCAGTTCAACCTAGATGTGCCTATTTCTAATTGTTTCTCATATTATTTAATGGTGGCCGTGCCTTGTTATTTGTTTCCCACATTTTGTAATGGTTGGTGTCCCTGATAACCTGACTCATGTCAGATATTGTCGCTGATGAGCAAAGATGCAATAGGAGGTCTGATATAGACAAACATAAGCAGTAGAGTGTGTACAACTAGAGCTGCATTTTGCTGAGAAATTGCTGAATTGCATTGCTGCATGAAGGTGCTACTTGACAGAGCTTGCTGGCATTTGAATTGGAACCTGTCAAACATGACAGACAGTTCACATGAAATTACAATTAGGGGATCAATATGAGATTGGTAGCTACTGTTTTCAGAAATACGGCTGGTGGCAATTACCAACACCCCAGTTGTGTTTATGCAAATCTACCTGATTCACAGTTTACCATTGGTGGAGGTGGTATTGCTCTACGAGGACAAGCTGTATTCCAGCAATACCACTTTCGCCAGTGGTATGCTATGAATGCATAGATTTAAAAACAAAAACTCTGACCCTTTCCACTTTTAGTCTGAAAGTGAAAAGGTAGTGTACAGTGGTGGCCCCTGTACCTTTATTAAATGCACAGAAGCTTCAAGTGTGACCCTTTCCTGCATTACAAAGGAAAGATGGTGAGAATGATTATCAGAGATACTCAATTGGTCCCCCTTATAGGTTCACAATGTGCATACCCTTTTGCCTGTGTTAAAAGGGGAGAACGTGTACTTCCCTTTTGTACAGTTAAAAAAGGTGAAAATACTTTTGTGGCCAATTCAAAATGTGTATCTTCACCTCTGTAGTGGAGATAAAAATAGGCAGACTCTCAGGCTCAGAATCAGAGGACTTTTCCTGTGGCGCTATTCCACTGAAACAATGCCACAGATAATACCTCCAAATCTTGAATCCGGTTGATGGTAACTGCGGCATTACTTTGAAAATACCACCACGATTGCCGTCACTAACAAACACACGATGGCCTACTTAATCTTGAACATTTGACTTGTTTGGACTTTGACTCCAGCATGACAAGAGCTGGATAGTTGGAGTTCTTTCGAAGGCTCTCTCGCTTATGGACTCTCTTGCTCATTGCTCTCATGGTGTACCAATGAATGATTGCCACCTGTTTGCAGTGTTCACAGGCTTCTTTGGATGTGTGCAAATACAAAGATGGTTCCTAATGCTGGCTTTTGTGGAATCGTTCTACATCTGGATGGATGCTTTATAAGAATTGATTGTTTTACAATTTAATTCCTGCTGTTTTGGCTTGAGTATATGTTTGTAGGTAGGCATTTGTCAGGCACTGCTATCATATGCCCAAGTGCTATAACGTTCTTTCATCGATGGGTGCAACTTTGATGGTTTTCTTTACGAGTACATTTTACCGTAAAAACTCATCAAAATATATAGGTGGGTTGGAAAAGTTTATAAAAGGGGTGGGGGAGTTGTGAATAGGTGAAAAAACAATAGGGGGATGAAGGATTGAGGAGGAAACCACCAAGACCAGTCGATGAAATGACATGGGGCCTCATTACGACCCAGGTGGTGAGTTACCGCCTGGGCCGTGACTTTACCACCATGGCGTAAACTACGTTTACGCCATGGTGGTTGGCGGATTTACCGCCCCATTCCAACCTTGGCGGGGCGGTAAATCCCCATTTTCCCATTTTCCCTTCCCCATTACCATTTTGCCCCATAGGGCATAATGGGAGTGGGGAAGGCGTTAATTACGCCACCGTAAATTACGGTGGCGTAATTAACATCAAGGTCCCTTAGCGCCATGGATTTTAACACCGCAGGTGTTAAAACCTCCATGGCGCTAAGGGACCTCGGAATTAGGCGGTAAGGGTCGGCGCTGTTTACGCCGCCGTAAAACCCTTACCGCCTGAGTCGTAATGAGGCCCATAGAACTGCCCAGGCAATCACTTTGTAGCTGTTCCACCATCATTGCCGTGCCTGGCAAATGAAAATTCCTTGCCTACTCACAAAACCGTTCGCTCTGCCAATTCTAATTGTTGTGCCTTATAGAGGTGGTGCTTTATCATGTACTAGTGACATAGAGGGGAGAATGCATTGGCAGATAAACCCACGTGTGTGCCTGTGCTTCACTAACCTACACACTCAGACCGTACTCATTGCTCATTTGTTGCGCCTCCTCTCTGCCTCAATTGAATAAAATGTCTATGTCCTCGTCTCTGGCCACTATTTTCAAAAACGTGCCGCTCCACAAGACAGATCACAAACTCCAACTATGCACTCCTTAGATAAACTGTGCAACTAACCTCACCGACATCATCTGGTCTGAAACGCGAATGAACTTCTGTAAAGTTTGGTTCGGCTGAATCGATGCAAATCGGGTGATGCAGAGTTTGCCCTAAAACATTGTCCTGTGCTTGGTATCTCACACAGTTGCCATCTAAAACTGTCTGTAGCACTAGTTTGCCATTCACTGGATATCGTTAAAGCAACCTATTAGGTGATACCATAAAATGGAAACACTGATGAATGAGAGCAGTCGCAACATTTTTCTTTCTGAAGTCCTTTTCTCTTTTTCTCATTTCTCAGTCATTCTTATTTTTCATGTATTTATTTATTTATTTATTGCATTTGTTATATGCCCAAACCCTCAGATATCACAGTGTAGTTACAGACATCTTGCATAGGGGAGGCAGTAAAAGGGCTCCCTACATTTACACATTGGAATAAAATGAAATTTTGCAATACAGTACTGTTAGGCAGAATTATATGCAGTACCCTTTGGGAACACCACAAACACAGACTACAAGTGACAGTACAAATTCACCTTTGGTACAAGCCTGTACTACACAGTAAAAGTGACAGCGATGGCTGAGCAGCCAGACTTATCTCAATAGCAAGTGAGCAGTATCAATAGTTACACAAAGGACAGCAAGTATTAGGATTCAAACAAACACTGACTCAAGGTTTCTGAGTAAAAGAATATACATTTATTTACACATCAGTTGTATAACATCTCACTAAAGTAAAGCAGTTCAAAAATCACACTCTCAATACACCACACCACTCCCAATAGTTTCCAGACAAGTTAAGCTCACAAAATGAGAGCAAAATGGCACTCTAGTAATTTAAAAGGGAGAGAAAGACAAGGTTAGGCAGAAATTGAGCAGCACCAACAGGTAAGTAAGCAGGGCAATCTAGAAAGAGGAACTACAGTGATGGAATCAAATCAAATAGGCTTAGGGCCAAAGTCAATAGGACAAAAGTCTTTTGCTCAAGATCACACAGTTCAGGGTAGTTCACTGTTTGCCAAGAGTTCCGTACGAAGTTGGTTGGCAGAAAAGTTAGTTTAAAGAGTAGAGCAGGACAAGCCCTCGGATTGGCGAAAGGTTTCACATATCTTCACCACTGCTGGACGAAACGCAGAACTGGATTTGCACTGTACCTTTAAATGGAGAAGTAGCTGTTGCTGAGGCAGACGTTCCTGGCAGTTCCTGCAGGCTCACGGTTCCTGAAGCGACTGTCGGACTGACATGAAGTAGGAAGACTGGAGGGTCCTGCACTGCTCAGGGAAGAAACCAGCAGCAGAGCAAAGCAACGAATAAAAGGTGTGCTCCTTAAAACCCAAGCAGGGTCCGACCAATCTGGCTATCCGGCCCACTGTAGCTATGTACAGCAAATTTGACTAGAGGAGGCAGTCCTGGCTTGTAGTTTGGGCGAACTGCTTGGTCCCACCAGCTCAGCGGAAGAAGATTCCGGGAGGATCTTCTCTGTCGTTGGAGTTTGAGGATTCAGACCTGCAGCAGGGCTTAACCGGGCTGTTCAGTCGTTGTAGGAGTCCTCTTCCATCAGCTCCTCGTCGGTTCTTTCGTTCCAGTGGCGACTCTGCCTTTTCAATCCCAGAGACGTGCTTTTTATGCAGTTTTCCCCCATTCACACAGCCTGCTTGTCAATCACAAAGCAGGGTGGCTGTCCAGGTGGACAGTCACCTAGCCAATCAAACCGGAGTGCGACTTGGGTTTCCAAGGGAACTCATGGCAGGGGTCCTAAAACCCCTCACTCACATCCTGCCTACCCAGACTTTCAGGCACCTAAGGAGGGCCCACGAAGAGACGGTGAACAAAGGAACTAAACCTGGTTTTGCGTGCAGAGAAGAACACGAGAAAGACATTTTCAAGAAGAAATCGTGGATAAACCCAGCTGGAACCGTATACAAACTTATATGGTCCAGCGGGTTTAAGTTCGAGGCTACCAAGGTAGACTAAAACAATACCAAGGTTATTTAAGATAACCACCGTCAAAAGATTAGGATAGTTACCAGTGCCACCAGCCAAGTCTTGATGGAAAGGGAGCGAAACAAGGTTCCAAGAGAACCAGACTAAAAGGGGTAGGTATTACCCTTTCCAGTACTCCATGTAACATGGTTTGTACTGGGTTTGTGGATTTAAAAAGACTAATAAAGTCAATGGCAAGTTTACATGTTCTGGGAGACAGTAGTAAGTCCCAAAAAATGCAGTCTGAGTTGGGAAGTCTAAAAGACAACCCTGTGTCACTGCACTGAAGGTACTGTGTAACACACAGAAAAAAAGATGACACTAGTGGAGTAGCTGAGGCTCCACAGTCTATGAACACAAAAATGTTAAACACACACAGTAAAACACATGTAAGAGTGGGAAAAACAGGGCTCACACTCTTACCAGATGAAAAAAATAAATCCTTGAAATCCAGCAAAGATGCTGAGGGACTCAGTAGGTAAGGGAAATTAGCCATTCTGGAGAACTCTCCCTAACAAGTACAGTGAGTTACAGCAAGCAATACATACGGTACAGTAAATTACAGAATACACAATCAAACATTATCAGTGAAGAAAGTGCACAGATTTTGCTGGCGCTAGAGGAGCTGGTTTTATCTGTGGTTGGGGGGGACAGAGGCTTAGAATGAGTCCTTCTGTTTACTCTTTCTCTCTCTTACCCTGCCTCACAGAGTAGTGCAAAGTGTATTGTTGCAGTGCAAAGTGACTTTGTGCTGACTTTGTACTGAGCAAAGTAACTTTGCACTGTAAAAACACACTTTTTGCAGCGTTCTGTGAATTTGGGTGTTTGTAGGGTGCAAAAGTCACTTAGCACTGTGTTCAAGATTCCGTGCATCAGGTCCCCTCTCTCTCAGAAACACAGACACGCGCATGCGCTCAGAGTGAGGACAACCACTTCATTAGGTCATCTTTCAGTCCGTGTAAATCCCCAACTTTTTAACCTGTGTTTCCTATTCAGTCAATTCCCCTCACTTTTGCTTTGTTTAGACTCTTTAAAACACCCCCAACATATCCAGGGGCCTATTTTCCTCTCGTTCACTTCCCTCACTCGGGGCCCTATTCTCATGTAGGTGTTAAGTACCGAAAAGGACGTTAAAAGGCTTAACGACCTTTTCGGTACTTAAGACCTATTCTGAAGGTGGCACATTCTTCCGAAGTCAGAAGGAATGTGCCACTTTCGGAATACATGTGGCGGTTGCTAGGATGTGTTGGAAACCAACCTAGCAACCGCCACATTCGTAAACAGGCTTTTTGGAAGCCTATTCTTGTGGCACTCCTTCAGTTTAATATGTGCGCTAAACTAGCGCACATTTACGGTACCCTTTTGGTGCCGTTAAACTGGAGGTGTGCTACAAGAAGCCTTGTTTGGTGTAAATGGAAGTGTCCATACACCCGTGTTGTATATGGACACCTTCATGTACAACAAAGCAAGCAGCTTCAACGTTGCTGCAACGTTGAAGCTACTTGCTTTGCTGTACATGAGAGTGTTCATATACAACACACAGTTGTATATGAACACTTTCATTTACTCCAAACAGAGCAGCTTCAACGTTGCAGAATGCAACGTTGAAGCTGCTCGCTTTAAATGAAAGTGTTCATATACACCCACGGGTGTATGCAAAAACTTTCATTTACATCAAAGCGAGCAACTTCAACGTTGCAGGATGCAACGTTGAAGCTGCTCGCTTTAAATTAAAGCGTTCATGTACATGGCACGGGTGTATAGGTACACTTTTATTTAAACCAATGCGAGCAGCAACGTTGAAGCTGCTGGCTTTGGTGTAAATGAAAGTGTTCATATACACCGCACGGGTGTATTTGAACACTTTCCTATACACCAAAGTAAGCAGCTTCAACATCCTGCAATGTTGAAGCTGCTCACTTTGGTGTATCGGCAGCATTTTCGTTAAATAATGAATATATTGTTATTTTACAAAAATGCTGCCAAGATTGGATTGCGCCCGTAAACCCTTCAAACATGCGCAATCCACATAAATCACTGTCGTGCTCTCAGAGGATGCCCAGGCCCACTTGAGAATAGCAGAGGAGCCCGGGCGACCTCTTTTGGCGCAGTGAATCATGCTGTTTAGCACCTTCACTGCGCCAAGATGAGAATATGGGCCCCGCTCTCTCTAATATGTTCCCTGAAATGCATTCTTAAGGTTCACCGTGCACAGGAGTTCATAGGTAGGATCTCGCTCTGGGGCCCTGTAGACATACTATGCCATTGGAATATAGATGTTGTGCTTTAATGGAAATCTACCCTTGCCAAATCACGTGGTTTTGCAAGGCTGCATCAGAGGGTGGGAATAAAGGAATGTATGGGCGGATTTAATAAAGATGCATTGTTTTGCCAGAGGGACGGACACATCTGCTGAAACCCAAAGCAGCTGAAGAAGGAGCTTCTAAACATTATTTACTGAGCTGGGGACTTGCCATATTTCTGGAGGTTTCTGCAGAATGGATGTGGCTCGCGGCATTATCTGCATCCTTCAAAGCATATGTAGCCGAGATGAGTCAAGCCAACCCACAAAAAAACAATTTTTTCACACAACTCAGCGGAGAGCAAGACTGCAAGCAAACATTACCATATCTCATTTCTTTTCAGATATCAGGCGTATTCCAGGAGAAGAAAAACACAGTTCAGACTCATGGCAGCTTCCCCACCCACCCAGCTTTTCCCTGTGTTATTAGAACTGGAGCAACCTTGTCTGCACCCGCCCAAAAGCTGCAAGATCTGAACCCAACAGGAGCCCTCCGAGGCCAGCCGTGGAAAAGGAATATTCAAAAGACAGGCAGGGCGTTCCGGTGTATATAGAAAGAGGCATTCTATGAAAACAGGAACAACAAGTCTAGAACTGTACTCCCACGCACTTGCGCAATCTGAATGACACCTGGCCTAGTAGGATTGTTGTCTGTCCTCCCTTTGTTCCCCTAACTTGCCTCGTCGCGCCTTGAAACACTTGTGTATAGGCGCGATATAAATGCCATATCATATCATATCATAAGTGGCATACACCGAAGGGACAATTTGACGTAAAAACATTTGACCTTTTGACCCAATTGACCTCTATTGTTAAGGATGTGGGGGACACCCCTGCACCCTCTTTTGACCTACTTACATGAACATGAGGAGCAGGGGAGACCCCCGGAACCCTCACACCTCATGTTCAGGTAAGTAGGTATTAACCTATTTGACCTAAAAACAAAAGAGACAATTTGGAACGAATGCAAAAAAAAGGTCAATTTGGACTACTCAGAAAATGTCAATTTGGTCAAAAAGTCAAATGTTTTAGGTCAAATAGGCTAATACCGAATGCACAACGAAGAAAGTAAAACCAAAGAAGTAATAGCGATTTAAATAGCGTTCAAGTGAACCCATTTCTATGTTGCCAGCACTTCGTCTAAATGTATAGGGTTAGGCTGGGAATAAGTTGTTTTCTCTTACATCCTGTCTCTTGTCAGCACTCACTGGCAGCATCCCAAGGCAGCAGCTGGCATGCGGGGACAGGTTCCCCTTGCATTAGCTGATGTGCTATAATTGAAAGGGGTGATTTGTCTATTAAGCTATACACTTACAGTGCAGTGGCCTGGCACTCGGTTCTGGCAGCTGGCTGTGTAGGTGGGATCTCTGCAGAGGTGGGGAGAGCTATGCAATGTGGGGGATCTGGCTTACGTTAGCATCGCGAGAAGGACGTGCCCACGCCAATCTGCCAGTGACGCAAACCGTGTGCAGAGGCAAAGGCTGGCGCCGTTCCGGGAAGAGTGGTAGACATGCCAGGATCCCAGAGCCAGCTGTGGGCAGAAGAGCAGCCGCGCCAATGAGCAGCAGGGACCATAGAGCCACACACGGGATGGATCACTGTTAAACCATGTTAAGGTATGACAGAATTAGCGAGCACAGGCACCCATAGCCAATAGTTCTATAACGCCTTGTGAATTCGCAAGAGTCGAACAGACTATGTAAACCCTACATAGTTATAGCAGCTGTCTTACCGAAGTGTCCATGGTGGTGACGCCAGCCCCCAATTGCCTGCTCCCATTTTCGTTTCATTGTTCTATAGTATGATGTTTATTGCAATAGTTAAGTGAATGTAGGACATGCGAACAGGATTGGGTACACGTTCCCAAAAGGAGCATCACATATGCAATCTCTTCCCAAAGCACGTTCATCTCATCACAGCTTTATTTCGGCCACCCTGCCATAAAAACGCATACAAACACAATGACGCGAGCGAAACAATACAAATCACACACTCTTAAAATTCCCTGTCCCCAAAAAAAGGACAGGAACATCAAGCCGGATATGAAAACATGTTTCCACAGCAGGCTCCTGGCAAGCAGATTTGCTAAACATGGTGCAATCGTTTCAATTAGCCATCGATGAGATGGAAAGTCCAACGTGCATAAATTGATACTATAACATACAATATTACACAGGGGCAACGTGCTGGTCTTGGAAGCAAGACCACGGCACAGCAACAGAGGTTTGAATCCCGGATCCGCGCCTAGAAACCGAACTCATGTATTAGGCTCGTTATAAAAAAAAATAATTAAATAAATAAAGTGAAGGACACACTCTGTTCCTGGTGACAAAGCACAGTAGAACAGAATTTCCATAAAAGACAAACATTAATCATGGTGAGAGAAGGCAGCACATTGTATTGGCATCATTCGTTGCCTCCATGCCCCAGTTGTACAGGTGCAGATGGAGTGCAACGCCAGGCTCTCACTGAAATTGCGGCATACTGTCATTGCCTGCTCCGTTGCACGAACTAACCGACTACGAGCAAGGTTTTACCTATAAACCTTCCTAATGTCCAAATATCCTGGGAAAATTAGCATAGCATGAATGATGCTTTCTGGTAGAGTGCCACAGAACGGGCATTCCACCCCCACTCCCGTTACAACTCCATTGTCTGACTGGCAGAGAGCCTGGACACACTTTAACATACAGTGTTCACAACTGTTTGGCCTGCACAACATCTAGGTGTTCCTCATATAACCAATGTTTTCTTTGCAGTCCCATTCTATTTTTAGCCTGGGTTTTTGATTGACCAAACTCACATTTGGCCCGCTTGTAAATCTATGTGTGGCCTTCACTGTCAGCTAATGCTGCATGCTGGGAAACTGAGTCATAAATCCCAGAGTGACTAGAGAGGCATTCATTGTAAGAAAATGCTGCATGCTGGGGCCCGGAAGCACTTCAGCCAGCGGAACGTGGAGAAAGATATGGCAACGGAGCGCAAGGAGTAATGCTGGAAGAGTGTGTGCGTGCGCGTAGTAAGAGACCCGAAAGCTACCCAGCCAGTAGAACTGTGAGGAAGATATCTTCCTCGTGTGTTAACGCTGCATGCTGTGAAACTGAGTCCTAAGACCCAGAGCGAATTGATGGGATGCTGTGAGTGTCGTTTTACTGTGACACAGGCAGGTATCGCTTGAATTATTTATGTAATAAATGATAACGGAGGCAGAAAGTTAGCATTGGGAGAATGTTAGTATGAAGACTCGTACCCACGTCTCCTGTGGCTGCTCGCTTCCCAGACAAGGATGATACTCTCTGGTCCAGCGACTCTCTGGCTGTGATGTGGGCCATAACTGCTGAACCCATATGCATGCATTAGTATTGGCTGAACCCCAAAACCCTCTCCCGTAATGATAGGCTCACAACTTGTATCAAGTGTTGGCAATAAAAGGCTGTAGGATTTTATTGTACAGATATGAGTTATGGCAATAACAATATCACATATCATGATGGTATCGTACTTTTGGGCACCAGGTCCTGAGTTTACCCCCTTGGACCCGTGCCGCCTTCTTGTGTCCCACGACTATGTTGTGGGCACCGTACAGTGCCTTGTATTTCTTTTTGTTCTTCGGGTTCTGTGGTAAAGAATCAAGAAGATTTGGAAGACACTGAGTAAACAGTGAACCTCCTGTTTGCTTGGGTCCCCGTTCAGGGTCCACAAACAGATTGTGTTTACTCTGAGCATGCTGCTCTCATTTATAGGACCCAGGGAGGCCCTGTGCCTTTCTGTTGTATGTGGTGGGGGCTGCTGTTGTCGCAGCCCCTGGCCGGATAGCTGACTGTCTGACCCCCTTGTGGGGGCAGATCTTTTGAACCTGGGCCCTGCCTGACGGTTCTTTTCCTTATGGCGCTTAGCACCTTGCTGTTTGGAGGAAGGGTGAGATGACTTCGCACCTTACCCTTCCGCGGCTTTGTGCTGCCGAGACTGCGTGTCTCTGTAGCTGGGGGGAGGAGAGGAGCAGGCACGGGGAGGTTAGGGCTGCCCCTCTCCCAGCTGCCGATGGTAACAGCAGTTACCCTGCCTCGCTTGTGGGATGCCCATGCAGCATTGCCCATAACTGCTGAACCCATATGCATGCATTAGTATTGGCCGAACCCCAAACCCTCTCCCGTTTTGGGGGGTCCCTGTATGCCACCAATTCTGCTAGTGTTTTGTGGACGTCGGGCCAACGTAGGCCTCCGTATCCTCACCACGAAGTAATGATGTTTCTGAAAGGTGGCCCTTCTTTAGTCTCTTCTGCCCATCTGCCTGTCCTGAAAACGAATAAGTGGCCCACTATCCATGCTGATCGGAGTGTGGTCCTCGATTCGCCTGTTGTTTCTGTGGTGGTGGGAGGGAGGGAAAAGAAAGAACATTTTAGGGAGGATGGCTATATCAGTTGTGGTCTGGTATATCTTTTATATCAGTCTGACTTCCATCCCCCTATGTTTTTTAGTTGTTGCGGTGCTAGGCCTCCCTGCCATGCTGAAAGTGGCGGCACCTATCCTGAAGAAATGGGTTCCGAACTGTTTGGGGTCCCACCCTGCTTTGCTGATTGCTTTTATCAGCACTCCTTTAAATTGGTAGCGGCTTAGGTCCGATGCAACCTTGTGAATTAAAAAAACTCCCCACCACTTGGGTCGTTGTGCGTAATGGAGGTTGGTGATGCAGGCCGGACAATTTGTTGCTTCATCAATGCAACAAATGTTAATGGTTCTTTTTGCACCCGTTTTCGACTGTTGCATTTCTATGTTAACACTCTCCTGTCTCACCCTGACTTCCATGCACCCAGGCCGTTTGTGGCCTTGGTGCTGGAAGCGATGAGTTCTCCTACCCGGAAAGCCCCAAAGTAGGCTAGGCAAAAGGCTGTTTTAAATAACATTATCTCATATGGGTGGCAACATATGGCTTCCAAATGGCCTGCTATCTGCACCAGCTTGCTGAACTCAAGGGGTCGGCGGGTATCCACTTGGGGACCCTGTATTCTGCCCCAGCCTTAATTGCATAAGAGAAGAGGGCGTTCTGGGTGGGGTCTGAATCGCCCCGTATTTTTGTAAACTATGAAGTTGCCACCAAGTGTCTTTTAGCCCAATCCCTTTTGAACCCTTGTTCCCGAGCCCATTTTAAAATTACTTCTATATCTTTAATCGTTATTAATTCTACGTGGTTTAAACCTGTGGCCTTAAATACTGTTTGCAAACATTTACTGTACTGTGTTGCAGTAGTGCTTGCCACTGCCCTCTCTGCTATCTCCGTTAGGAAGCCTGTGAGGTTGTTGGCACCCGTTGATGATGTGCATGATTCTTGTTGGGCATCCCGGCCTGGGCTCTCTGGCGCTGGCGTTGATGCCAATGTGTTGTTGGCACCCGTTTTAGCGGTGCCTGTTTTGTATTGGTCATCCCAGCCTGCACTCTCTGGTGCTGGCATTGATGCCAATGTGTTGTTGGCACCCGTTTTAGAGGTGCCTGTTTTGTATTGTCATCCCGGCCTGCACTCTGTGGTGCTGGCGTTGATGCCAATGTGTTGTTGGCACACGTTTTAGAGGAGCCTGGTTTTTGTTGGGCATCCCGGCCTGTGCTCTCTGGCGCTGGCGTTGATGCCGTTATTCTTGTCTTCCCATTATTTCCCAGCATTCTGCTGGTATTGGCGTCATGTGTTTTTGGGCGTGCGGCGCTAGCTCTCGGAATCTTGTCCACTGGAAGCGAGATAAGGCATCAGCAATGTTATTATCTGCCCCTGAAATGTGCTTCGCTTTGACTACAACGTTTTCTTGTAGTGTGACTGTTGTAATGGCTCGTAATACTTTCAGTACTAAAGGGCATTTCGTAGACCTTCTGTTTATGGAGCCCACTACAGCCATGTTATCGCACCAGATCAAAAGTTCTGTGTTCGCTAGTCGCCTGCCCCAGATGTGCAATGTTAGCCAGATGGGAAATATTTCTAGTAGGGTGATGTTTTTGTCCACCCTGCTGCTTGCCATGAATTGGGCCAGTGTCCTGCCACCCATTCGGAGTCTAGTATGGCTCCAAACCCCTTGCTCCCGGCTGCGTCGGTGTATAGGACCCTGTTTGACCAGGTTTTAAAGGTGTTTGCCAAAGTCAAGACCCGTTGAAATCTCTGAGGAATTTTCCCCATGTTTCCAGGTCTTGTTTCACCTCTCTGCCTAGCCAGATATGCAAGTGTAGTTTGGTCTGCTGAGTCTGTTGCTGAAGTTGTGGGGGCTGTTTTATTTATAGCTGTGGGTGCTACTGGCAACTGCCGTACTTGTTGTGGCGGGATTGCTGTCAGTAGTGTTACGGGTGGGTTGACAACCGTTATTGTAGGTTTTACTGCGATGGTAGGGTTTGAGGCCCCTGGTTCCCTCGTGGGCGGTGTCTGTTTCCCCCTTACTTCTACCATTAATTGCTGTAATTTCGCTACATTCTCGCATAGTTTTGACTATTTTTTGTTACCTTTTTTGGCGCCTTCAGATACTGTTCTCCTTTTTGGTGGTGCAAAAACCCCTCATCTTGGCTGAGCGGGCTGGTAATTCCTACCCTGGGTAGGCCGTACATGTTTTCTCTAACCCATGCCCATCCGTAGTGCTCTGCCGCTTTAATGGCTGCTAACAAATGTGGTGATTTGGGCTTTTGCACCGGTGTTGCGGGTGCCCGTGCTTTCCGTTTGGGCCCCATGATCTATCAGGGAGTTAAAAGCTGTTGCTATCGGCGAGCTCTTTGAGTCTGTTCTATTTGTTGCCCGTGCTGGGTAACTGCTGGCTGGTGCCCTCTTGTTGCGGCCTGTGTTTTCTGCTAGCTTTTTGCTAAAAGAGTTGTATCTCCTTTCGTTGAGTCTATGTAGGGTTCAAAGAAAAAATGGTCTCCTAGTGTCCACCTTGTGCGGTGTTTATTTTAATAAATGGGCATCCCCCAGACTTGTTTTGCTGGTATCCAAATGATTGGTTTTGCTGTGAGGGCGCCCGTGCAAAATTACAGAAAATATTTTTAATCTGCAGTATTTGGGCCCGCCGAGCTTGAAATTGCATTCGCAAGCTCTGCGTGGATGTCAAGAAACGAGCTCCCGGCTCGCCGTGCTACCAGGCTGGCTGTGACTCTGCCCAAGCAGGCTTGTGTTATCTTGCACCGCCTGCCTTATAACACTGGGGTTCCGGTCCACTGTAACAAATTGTATCTCTTCCCGGACACCAGTGTCTATTATTCCTCCCTCTTAGTCCCAGCGCGGTGGCTCACCTGTAAGTTGTTGAATCGGACGCCGTCCACGCTGGGCTGTTTGGGTGCCTCTCTCTCCTTCGTTCGCACTGGATTAGGACAATTCCCGCAGCACGCGTCTTTGTTTGGTTTGTCTTGGACACGCCCGCCACTCGCTTTTCCTTTATGCCGAGACGTTGAAATTGACGCCGTCCGCGCTGGCTGTTCGGCTGCCTCTTCTTCCTTCGTTAAGGCTGCAATGCAATTGCTTTGAACAGTACAATGTTCAGGAAGGAAAAAAGACGCTGCGATGTACAGCAAACTTCAGGATTTGCTAAAGAAGCAAGAAGATTTGGAAGACACTGAGTAAACAGTGAACCTCCTGTTTGCTTGGGTCCCCGTTCAGGGTCCACAAACAGATTGTGTTTACTCTGAGCATGCTGCTCTCATTTATAGGACCCAGGGAGGCCCTGGGTCTTTGTGTTGTATGTGGTGGGGGCTGCTGTTGTCGCAGCCCCCGGCCGGATAGCCGACTGTCTGACCCCCTGGTGGGGGCAGATCTTTTGAACCTGGGCCCTGCCTGACAGTTGTTTTCCTTATGGCGCTTAGCACCTTGCTGTTTGGAGGAAGGGTGAGATGACTGTTCTCACCTTACCCTTCCGTGGCTTTGTGCTGCTGAGACTGCGTGTCTCCGTAGCTGGGGGGAGGAGAGGAGCAGGCACGGGGAGGTTAGGGCTGCCCCTGTCCCAGCTGCCGATGGTAACAGCAGTTACCCTGCCTCGCTTGTGGGATGCCCATGCAGCATTGCCCAGAACGCATGTGTACCAGAGAACAGTGGACCTGTGTGAGTTGTCGATGTGGCATGCATGCGCAGTGCCTTTGACACCTGATGAATGACATGTGAACATCTAGTGGTAAGACTATAGACACGTCTATACATCTATTCTCACACTGCTGCGGCAGCAATGTATGGGGCACATCTGAGGGCAAGACATTAAAGGTGAGATGTGCCAATGACATTGCCATTTCAGGTGTTTAAAAAGAGCCATGTGTCTAAATGCCGCTCTCAACTACAGTACTGTGTAACTTGGAGGGAGAGGGTAAATTGTAACATGTTGGCTGGAAAGTAGGGTCACGGAACATCCCATTTGGCCCAGCACTGTTTTGGTTCTTATGCTTGGTCCTGATGCCCTTATATGTTTCTTAAAAGAAAACAAATATGTCACTGGTTAGAAAGAGGTGGTTAGTGTGCATGCTCACAGTGATTGAAATATGTTCATGGTCACACTTCAATCAGACCTACTCTCTTGTTATATCACCTTAGCAGAGTGGAAAGGTTGAATGTTAAGCAAGGGGTGAGCTGTCTGGCCTTCTCTGTGATGTTCTGTGTTTCAGGGCACCCTTTCCTTGTGTGTGTGCCTGACCTCCCTTTACCTGTACGACCAATCGTCCCTGCAGCCATCCCTGGGCTCCAGTGTTAATTTGGTGGGGATTTTCACTGTTGTGTCAATCTGTCTCCGGGAAAGTCAGCTTGCATGTGGGCAGCTGTTCAGCTTTGCGTCTCAATGGTTTCCCTTTGACAGTTTATGTTCTCTAGTGGGCATGCCCAATTGACTATGCACATCCGGGGGTGTTTTTCTTCCCCGGGCTTGCATGGCCCAATTTGGATGCAGGATGGGAAACTGCATATCTGAAAATGTGAGGGGGGGCACTCCTGTGCCTGGCTGCTTACCGAGAATCAACCGGGTGCTGGAAAAGTGGTGCTGTGGCTCTGGCACCCATGTGCAGGATCCAGGAAGCATTCTGGGGTGCTTCATGGTTCCAGTTCTTGTCCGTGGGAGCTGGAGGGCCCTTGACAAAAGAGGTGGCATCAGGGAGTAGCAGGATCAGGACTGGGGCATAGGTAAGAGTAAAATGTATTTAATCTAACGTATGTTGTCTGTGCGTGTGCGTGTGTGTGCGTGTGTGTGTGTGTATATGTATACATGTGTGAATGAGTGAGTATATCATGAATGGGTACTTGGGTGCATGTGCACGTGAATGAGTGAGTGAATGCTGTGTGAAGGAGCGAGTGAATACTGTCTGAACTTGTGTTTCAATGAGCGATTGATTGCTTTGTAAATGCCGTTTTAAATTAATGCTGTTTGAATGAGTGAGTGAATGCTGTGTGAAATGAATGCTGTATGAATGAGCAAACCTGGATGTGTTTACATGAGCGAGTAAATGCTGTGTGAATGCTTTTTTAAATTAATACTATCCGTATGAATGCAGAGTGAAATTGTATTTCACGAGCGTGTACATGCGCGCGTTCTTGTGTTGGGTGTGTGCCGGCCTGAGAGGCTGATTTGGGTGGCGGGAGGGGGGAACGAGAGATTTTTTATTGTTCATCTATGATTCTGTAACATAGATGCCCAGTACAAAATGTCATGCCACAGAAAGAAATGGCAAAATGGGTTACATCAAAATGCCAGTCTAGCCACTGAATAACACTCTTCATACTTGCAGCAAGCATGGTAAGTATTTAGACTAGCATTTTGATGTAGCCAGTCTTGCCATTTCTTACTGTGGCATGACATTTTGTACTGGGCATCTATTATACAGCAAGTATGATAGGTGTTATTAGGTGGATAGACTGCCATGTCTTAATGTAGGAAGATATCTTTTACTGGGCATCTATGAAAATGCAAGAGCGACCGAGCGCTGGCACAGAGCCCGAATGAAGTACTGGTGAGTTCCGGGGAGTTTTCGCCTGAGAGCATTTGTTAAATAATGGGTTAAAATAGTACATTATGCAGCAAACTTTCTGCAAAAATTGGGTGAAAAACGAGACAGCTGTCAATCCATTTTGTAGGGTAATTCATGAACACATGTAATGCAAGAGTGCACAGTGGTATTTACCAATGCATTTTCATGATGCCTTTCGCCACAATATATGCCAGTATAAAAACATTTTTGCACTGGCTGTGCACATACTTTTCCATGTTGGCTGCATCTATATATGCTGGTATTCCCATATAAGAACATACTCATGTTTGCTTTACACATAATGCCAGTATTGATACCATAAGAATACATATCCAAACTAGCACTGCCAGTATCTGCAGGTAAGAACATACTCTTGTTAGTTTTGCCATTAAAGATGCCATGCCACATTAAAAAAAGTGTTCAAACTGGCTGTTCCAATGCAGGCCAGTCCAGGCACGTAATAACACTTATCATGTTAGTTCATCATAGATGCCCACTAAAGAATGACATGCCACAGTAAAAAATAACTGAACTGGCTACATCAAAATGCCAGTCTAGCCATATAATAAAACATATCAATGATACAGCAATCATGGTAAGTGTTATCACATGGCTAGTCTGGCATTTTCATGTAGCCAGTCTCACCATATCTTATCGGGCCATGCCGTTTGTTACTGTGCATCTATGCTACGGTATCAAAGGTGACCAATAAAAAAACATGCCACAGAAAGAAAAGATTAGACTGGCTACACGAAAATGCCAGTCTTGCCACTTAATAACACTTATCATACTTGCTGTATCATAGATGCCCAGTAAAAAATGGCACGCCAAAGTATGAAATGGAGAGCTGCAAATATCAAAAGGCCAGCCTAGCCACATAATGACACTAAACATGCTTGCTGTGTCATAGTTGCCCAGTAAAAAATGCTGTGCCACACTAAGAAATTGCAAGGCTGGCTACATCAATATGCCATTCGCCATGTAATAACATGCATCATGCTCGCTGTATTATTGAGAATGATGAATGTTATTATGTGGCTAAACTGGCATTTTTGTGTAGCCTGTCTAGGCATTTCTTACTGTAATATGATATTGTTTATTGGCCATCTACGATACAGTATCATATATGCACAGTAGAAAATATCATGTCATAGCCTCACATCACACAATAATAGTAGGAACAGGATGTCATGGACTGGGCAACCCATCAAAGGGTGGTTGGCAAAGCGTGATTCCTGTTTGTCAGTTCGCTAGGCCAAATACCCCTCCTCTCTCCAGCATAGGCAATAAAGAGCTAATTCGACAACTTGCATTCCCCCTTGAGGAATTTGGGGCTACACAACTTGAAAGTGAATGTGTAGGGAAAAGAAATGCGAGTTTGGTCGGTATGGTTTGAGCCTTTATACCATGAATTGAATGACAAATGTAGTGCAAATGAATTAATTTTCATAAAACAAGCAAAAGGACCCTGAGGGATACAGAGCTCTCAACTGGACCCATTTCAGACAGATGTTGGCCCTCAAGTCCTGTTTTCTTCCTTGCAATTCTTCCAATCCTGCATTTATATGGGAGGTGAGGGGGAAGAAAAACTACATTTACCAGAATGCAAATAATAAACTCTGAAGTGGACATGGACAAAATTCACAGAGATCCTTTCCCTAATAAGCACTCACTTGTACCTGTTTTCATGTTGCACCGTATCACTGCTGCTGCATTATTAGTTGTCATATGAAATTGGGGTGACATTTCTGTACATCAGTGAATTTGCATCATTATCCATTTGTATCGGTACATTTACAAGTGTGCATTTATATCAGCTCTACTCATTTTTGTTAGGGATCTGCGGAACAAGCAAAGCAGATTTAGGAACTGGGTAGAGGTACGTGTTGCTTTTCCCACTTTAAAAAAAGAGCCCAAATGCACTGATGCAAATGCTTAAACATGGAAATGCACAGTCCTAAAGACATCCTGAAATAGCCATATGTCTTTTTCCTATATCACTGCTAGAGGATTGAGAAGATGTCCATACAATTGGCAGCTACATTTCTTTTTAATAGGAAACTGATTAAATAGAAAACAGAAGAAGGCAAAATAACCAGCAAGGGAACAGTCGGTGTAAATAATCAACTGGGAGGATATTCCATTGCCTGGGAGGAAATTGCAGAACGAGGGAAAGTCAAGGCAACGTGGCATGAAACCACATGGAGATGGGACTGCAAATGGAGTCAATGGTTTGGCTCATACACCTGTTGATGGCACCAAGAGAAACTCACCCATTCACAGAATCCAAGGTCATAAGATAAGCCATGACTTGCCCTCATACCTGAACAGACTGAGCAATGCACTTACTATGCTGAAAATCAATGGGCACCCTTACTGTCGTCAACTGGACATTATATTAAAAAACGAGCTAAAACTAGGCTGTGTTGTAAATTAAATGATTCCAGACGTTTTTCTTTTCATTGTTTTTCTCTTTGACATCACACACATCATTTCTATGCTTTTAAGGGCTGGTCTTATTTTTCTGAGTGAATAATAAAGTGAATAACTAAAGAAGGACACTGCTTCTCCACAATATATTATGCGTCTTGTGAGAACTCTGTGACAGTGGCGCGTGAGTGATATGGGCGCGCATGGAACCATAGAGGTTCCCCTCAACTCCCCTCTCATTTGGAGGTTGCCAACCACATTGGACTTGTTGTCAACCTCCTTAAAATCCCCAAATCTCTTAGACCTTGGTAGAATTACCGTCGTAGCAGTAGTATCTGACCATTGCATCTCAGATAGCAGAGCAAGTAGAACGCTTGCCCCTGATATCTGTGTGCCGCCTGCTGCGGCAGGTTTGAATCCTGGCATGGTCAATACATCCTTGCAAGGTCTATAAATTGAGTTCCACTCTGTGGGATAATAATGTCATCTGTTTTTTCAGTGCTCTGAGACCCAAGGGTGTGTAGCGCTATATAAGAAATACATATTATTATTATCATTGTCCTCCAAAAAACTGCTCATCTACATTGGCTTTATAGATTATATATATATATATATTTTATTTATTTATTGTTTTTTTCACTTATATGGCACACTAAACCCACGGGCTATTACATACACCAGTTACTCAAGCATGAAAGGTACATAGGGAGAGTGGACCAAACAAACAATAAACTATCATTAAGCAAACAGCCACGTTTTTAGTGATCTCAGGAAGGACCAATATGATTGCTCAGCTCACAAGGTCAGTGGGAGTAACTTCCATTGTTTGGCTGCAATAGTCAGGAAGCTTGAGCCACCTGCTTTTTCCCACTTGAATTTGGGTTTGATGAGGCGGTGTGCATAAGCCGCTCTAGTAGGTCTGGAAGAGAATGCTTTTGTAATTGTCTGAGAAAGGTAAATGGGAGCCTCTTTCAAAAGACATCTGTGTGTTATCAACAGGGTTCTGAATAGGATCTGTTCGCGCAATGGAAGCCAATGGTCCGTTCTTCTTGCAGAGGTGATATTTTCAAGTTTGCGGATGTTGAGAGAAGCTTGCAGAGCATTGTTCTGGATCACCTGCATCTTCCGGATGTTATACTCAAAGGTGCCCGCGAAGAGAGCCTGGATCCAATAATAGCTCGGGCAATAGTGAGGCAACTGCCAGGGGATACAAATGGTCTGGAAGCATTAATCAGGTTAGTGGTGTGGGTGACAGAAGAGGCAATGGTGTTTACTTGGTGGGAGAGTGAAAGGGTAGCATCAAGGTAGACTCTTAGGGACTGATTCACAGAATGTTTTCCTATGGGATTGCACCATTATAAAACCCTTGTGTGAATCAGGCCCTTACAGTCTTCATTGAGGGAGGGACAGGGATCAGGATGCCGTAGATATTAAAAGAGTATTAGGCATCTTTTCATCATTAAGGTCCCTTAGCGGGCTGCAAAAAGCAGGCGTTAAAGTGTGAATTGGGCATTAAGGGTTTAACGCATCACAGCCTTTTACGGCGCCGTTAACCCCTTGGCGCCAGGGTTGTAATGAGGCCCAATGTTTCTAATTTTGCAGCTTTAGTTAGGATGAGGGAGAGAAGGAAAACAAATCATTTTTGAAAATATGCATTAATCTGTAGACATGATTCATTAACCTTTGCATCACCCCATGTGCATTTTCACCATTGTGTCCCTCTGCTCCATGTCCAACTGCCCCATGATTAGGGGCAGCCTGTGATACACATCCTTCTTTGGCATGCCTACAATGCACCACTTTCCAATGCACCAGAGGACAATATTGTGCATCATACAGGATAATGTGTTAATCATTTTCAGCCGTGCCACGTTTGCACTGTAAGTGCCCTCCCCTTGCTCTGTGTAGACTTCTGTAATGGTCTGTGAGCTCGCTCCCCGAATGCCCGCTTAATGGTGCTCCAGGTGCTGACATGTGCCTCACGGAACTGATGCCATCTTGGTGTCACGAGCTGGAGTAGCAGTCCATTTAGTGTCCTCTGTAAGAAGTTATGGAGGGAGTTTTGAGCAATTGATGTACTTAGTACACACAGTCCGGGGGCATCGGGCACTGTTACAGGAATATGTCTCTTAGTTGCGTGTTTATAACGCGCTTAATACCCAGAGGTTACTAAGCGCGGACCCGGGGATCGAACCTGTGTTGCTTCATGCTGTCTTGTTTCCAAGGCAAGCACGTTGCCGCTGAGCTATCCTTCCGGGACTGGATCTAGTGTGCTTTGTAAATGTTCTACTTTTTAAGGAGGCTGGGACTGTTTCATGAGGGTTTACATCTCCTTTTGGAAAGTATAATCAACAATCTGGACCAATCTTTTTATCAGAGGGCAGGGCTTGCCATAAACGAGCTGGGTGTAGTACCATGCACAGCTGTTCCGGCAATCCCACCAAGGACCCTTTAATTGCTATTCATGTATAATAGCATGCCCACATTAAATTGTGTGTTCATTAGTAGGTGACAAAGTATTGTTCCTGGTGTCATATAGGATTGCCTTGCGGAACTTTGTAGTGCAGGTTGTGCCCCATCACCCATTGTTCCACTCACTCACTCACTCACTCACTCACTCACTCACTCACTCACTCACATGTTCAGGGGGGCTTTCTGGTAAGAAGTGGATTATGTGCACATTTGGATACGTTTCTGTGAACGTGCTGTATTTTACACATACTGGCTAAGTCAAGTATTGCTGTCGTACCTTCATGAGGTATGGAAGACAACTGTTGTGTAGGGTCATTGAATAATTTGTTGACCCTGTGAAGCATGCACATACATGTGGGAAGAGCATGTCTGCATCACACGTCTTTTGTGGATGGATTAATTCCTGAATGTCTCTGTTCCAAAGGACCCGCCCGGGTGCCTGTTTGGTACTGGGCTACGAGTGTGCAGTAGAATTCAGCAATGTCATGGAATTTAGCTTGTGTCCGAAGAGGATCAGGACCCACCAGCTACCTGGTAAGCCCTGTATGATACTCACACCATGCTGCATGGGAAACCTTCTTCCCATTCAGCACATGTCTGAAGAGGACCAAGACCCACCATCTACCAGGTAAGGCCAGCATGATATTCACACCATGCTGCATGAGAAACCTTCTTCCCATACAGCGCATGTCTGAAGAGAACCAGGACCCACCTACTACCAGGTAAGGCCTGCATGATATTCACACCATGCTGCACGAGAAACCTTCTTCCCATTCAGAGCATGTCTGAAGAGGACCAGGACCCACCAGCTACCTGGTTAGGCCTGCATGATATTCACACCAGGCTGCATGGGAAACCTTCTTCCCATTCAGCGCATGTCTGAAGAGGACGAGGACCGACCAGCTACCTGGTAAGGCCTCTATGATATTCACACCAGCTGCATGGGAAACCTTCTTCCCATTCAGTGCATGTCTGAAGGGGACCAGGATGCACCAGCTACCAGTTAAGGCCTGCATGATATTCACACCATGCTGCATGGGAAACCTTCTTCTCTGGATGATATTCAAACCTTCATTTCTGCATGATATTCACACCATGCTGCATGGGAAACCTTCTTCCCATTGAGCGCATGTCTGAAGAGGACCAGGACGCACCAGCTACCAGGTAAGGCCTGTATGATATTCACACATGCTGCACGGGAAACCTTCTTCCCATTCAGCGCAGGTCTGAAGAGGACCTGGACCCACCAGCTACCTGGTTAAGCCTGCATGATATTCACACCAGGCTGCATGAGAAACCTTCTTCCCATTCAGTGCATGTCTGAAGAGGACCAGGACCCACCAGCTACCAGGTAAGGCCTGCATGATATTCACACCATGCTGCATCGGAAACCTTCTTCCCATTCAGCGCATGTCTGAAGAGGACCAGGACCCACCAGCTACCAGGTAAGGCCTGCATGATATTCACACCATGCTGCATGGGAAACCTTCTTCTCTGCATGATATTCACACCATGCTGCATGGGAAACCTTCTTCCCATTCAGCACATGTCTGAAGAGAACCAGGACCCACCAGCTACCAGGTAAGACCTGCATGATATTCACAACATGCTGCATGGGAAACCTTCTTCCCATTCAGCGCATGTCTGAAGAGGACCAGGACCCACCAGCTACCTGGTAAGGCCTGTATGATACTCACACCATGCTGCATGGGAAACCTCTTCCCATTCAGCGCATGTCTGAAGAGGACCAGGACCCACCAGCTACCAGGTAAGGCCTGCATGATATTCACACCATGCTGCATTGGAAACCTTCTTCCCATTCAGCGCATGTCTGAAGGGGACCAGGACCCACCAGCTACCTTGTAAGTCCTGTATGATATTCACAACATGCTGCATGGGAAACCTCTTCCCATTCAGTGCATGTCTGAAGAGGACCAGGACCCACCAGCTACCATGTAAGGCCTGCATGATATTCACACTATGCTGCATGGGAAACCTTCTTCTCTGCATGATATTCACACCATGCTGCATGGGAAACCTTCTTCCCATTCAGCGCATGTCTGAAGAGGACCAGGACCCACCAGCTACCTGGTTAGGCCTGCATGATATTCACACCAGGCTGCATGGGGAACCTTCTTCCCATTCAGCGCATGTCTGAAGAGGACCAGGACCCACCAGCTACCAGGTAAGGCCTGCATGATATTCACACCATGCTGCATCGGAAACCTCCCATTCAGCGCATGTCTGAAGAGGACCAGGACCCACCTGTGAAAACATAAAATTGATATGAGGCTGGGAAGCCCAAAAGAAACACACCAACACAGGTTACAAAGGACATACAAGTGCTTTATTTAAAAGCTACAACAGTTACCAAAGTCAATTGACAAACGGATAGCTATTCGACTCTCAGAGTAACGTAACGAACTTCAACGAGGGTTCGATGCATTAGTAGAGAGACCGTACATTCGAAATACTTGGGCTTTTATATCCTTTATCCAGCCCTTGGCCAACCCCCTCGCGGGTTAACCATTCTTGGGATCAGGCCTAGGGTTCCTTGCCAGGTCAATCCTATAATGTATGCATTTTGATCAGTTCCGCTGATACAGTTGTTCATTTACACATAGGTCAGGGATAGGACAAGGTATCAGTTCGCGACCCTGACAAGTGGCCTGCAGGCATATTAATTATTCGTGTGTGCGGAGGTCACAACAGCCAGAATCTCACTCAGAATGTTATTCAGCCTCCATTTTGATGTTCAGGGTGACTTCCACATTACAAGAGAACCTAAAATGGCGGCTAAATCCAAGATGGCGACTTACATTACTTTTCGTTAAGGTCAAGACCTTGCCGCGGAGTCTATTTACATGATATTTTAGACAACTTGGCGTAGGCCAATACACATTCAATTACTGCGATAGGAGGAATAATATTATTTCAATTCCAACAGACCCTCCTTTTGGCCTATGCCAAGTGCTAATATCATTTCTAATACTTTTGCAAATAACTCCATGTATTGTCATCCATACATCCCGAATCATTGTCTGTAATATCTATAGCCATTAGGTCGTTCATCAGAACCTCTTGTAACACAAACTCTTTGGATGCTGTATCTGGGGCATACATTCTATGCCCTATTGTGCTCACTGCTTGGGCACAACATCCCCCTAGCATTCCACATATACTCGGAAGACATTGAAAACAGCAACAAAGTAATAGCAGGATCCCCAAAATAACTAGAATAACAGAAAGCACCTTCCAACCCCAAGATCGTAAACAATCCCAGAACCAGGTACTAAGATTCCAATCTCCTACAGGGATATGTACTTTAGAACTAAGAGTATGCAAGTTCTGTATTGCTTTAAAAATTGTCAGCGAGGAATCTGGTACGAAAACACAGCAAGCGGACCCCGCTAATTTGCATACTCCACGTCGTTCTGCCAGAATGACATCTAATGCCATCCGATTTTGGAGTGCTACCAATCTTATTGCTTTTTGTTCTAGTGTCATATTGTAGAGTATGTCCGTGGTCCGGTTGATCGTTCGCTCCAGTACCCTTGCTAATCCCCTAATGTTCTCAGAGTTTGTTATTTGTCCCCAAAAGGGCACAACTGATTTTGCTATATCTCCCAATACTTGCCCAGGAGTATCTCCGTTCTTGTCCCGCCGTGGGCGAGCCTTAGAAACCTCCAATGTACTAGCTACAAATACCCCGGGTAACAGGATTCCTAAATAACAGGTTCCCTGCCAATCCTTGGGCAACCAGGGAAATGCTAAACTACCACAAACAAAATAAACAGGCCCCCCTACATACAGAGGCCTGTTTTCTCCAGTCAGATTTACAATGTTCATACGACCTTTAAAATCTCCCATTGGCCGAGTGCCATTTCTTTGTACACAAAAGGGGACCGAGACAGGGCTATGATTTATAGAGTAAGAAGGAGGCACGGCGTCCTTATTGCCTATCAGAGTCATTTTAAAGGAAATTAAAGTTTGAAAAGGAAGAGACAGTTTATCAGACGGCCTAATAGAAGCAACATTAGATTTACTTCTATTTGCAAAAAGCGAGCATCCCAGGGGAGTTAATTCACGTTTCTCAAAATCATTCAAATTAGTTCCATCAAAGTTCCCTGAGATGCTATCATTCCAACGGCCAAAGAATAGTGCTCTAAGAGAGGCATAGCAAGCAGTCTTAAAGGTAAAGGGTGAATATACCATCCTAGCCCCTTGTTCCCATGTTGCGGTAAATGAGTGCAAATCCAACAATTACTCTTATTAAAAATGGCATGCGTTGCATTCATTACTATCATTAGAGTGTTATTATGATACTTTTGTCTATTTTGGGAGTCTCTAGGGGACAGAGTGTGAAGGTGTACAGAGGGAGTCAAAGCAGTCGGTACAATCTCGGTCGGTAGTAAAGGTTTTAGAGGATAGATTTCTTAAAAGTACCAAAGTCCTACAGCAGTAATTGAAAAAATAACAATTATCGTTATCAAAACACAGCAGTACGTTTTCGGGGCCCAGGCACATTGTTCATTGTCCAAGTTGGTCACCCCCTTATTCACAAGTCCAGTGCGGGGAGCAGCAGTGGAGGTGGCAGGCATTGTAGTTCCTCAAGCGACAACCCCAATGTTCGTTGCTGGCGACGCTACGGTCGCGCGATTTCTTAGTCCTTCCCAACCCTAGCCAGCAGAATCCCTTTTTCTTCCTGTTGTTCAACAGAAACTTTCTTATACAAAAGAAAACTTTCAATCACTTCTCTTTCCCAAATGCACGGAAAGACCCGTGCCGTAGTTCTATTTTCTTCGTCGAAGATTGTACCTGGTGGTACCCAAGATTGTTTGATCCGAAAACAAGGTGTCGTCACTTCCTGAGGGAAGCGACGTATCGGAGGCGACGGAAGTCGCAGAGCTTGAAACAATGTTTTCCGGAAGTGATTTTTCAAAAGAGTGCGGAGACGAAATGGACTGTTCCCCAGGCTCCACGGGCTCAGAGAAATTCTCCGACGCACTCACAGCGCTGTTTGCTACTCCAAGATCAGGGACTGTAGCATCAGCAAGGGGATCTGCTTCTTCTGTAATGTGTGGCGTCGGGTGAGGAAGTTTCTTGACATGCGTCGCGTGGATCCAGTGTTTCTTCCCAGCCACCCGCACTGCTGTCTGGGTGACCAACAGCATCTGGTAGGGTCCCTTCCAACGAGGAGCGAGACAGGAAGAACTTTCGTAGGCCTTCACTAGGACCCAACTTCCAGGCTGTATATCGTGTCCTGGGCCCGTGAACCGTACAGGTAAAGCCGAATACACCTGGTGATAAATGAAATACAGGTTTTTAGTTAACTGGTTACAGTAGTCTACAAGCAATACATTTTCCACCTCTCTCAGGGCTTTAGGTTTTGGGAGACCCCAAATATTAGCAGGTCTCCCCATCACTACCTCAAATGGAGAAAGCCCAGTCTGAGTTTGAGGTGTGGTACGCATAGCCAATAATACAATAGGTAAGGCATCTGGCCATCTCAGTTTGGTATCGGCACATGTTTTTGCAAGCTTATTCTTTAAGATACCATTATGTCTTTCCACCAACCCAGCACTTTGAGGATGTATGGCTGAGTGAAATCGTTTCTCAATATGTAAAGCTGTGCATATCTGCAAAATTACTGCTGCAACAAAATGAGGACCATTGTCCGACCAAATTATCCTTGGGAGCCCAAATCGAGGAAAGAATTCTTTTACCATAATCTTTGCAGTGGTCATGGCGGTAGCATCTTTAACGGGGAAAGCCTCGAACCATTTACTGAAGGCACAAATAATTACAAGAACATATTTCAGATTGCTACACCGTTCCATTTCAATAAAATCAAAGTGAATGACCTCAAAGGGAACAGAAGGGGGCCCAAAGCTTCCCCTTAGAGTTACTGTCCCCTTACCCACATTGTGCTGTAAGCAGATCATGCAATTCCGAACATAATGTTTTGCAGTCTCCGGAATCTTGTTATTCACCCAAACTTGTTCTAACATTTTCGTGATCTGCTGAGCACACACATGTGTAGGACCGTGTGCCATCGTAACCATTGCCAGTACATATGAATCAGGGAGCAACCATTTTCCTTCAGATGTATCCACCCAACACCCATCATCATCTAGCATCCCCATTCCTTCGGCCCACCTTTTAGATTCTTCTACTGTAGCATCAGTTTTAATATCCCGCACAGACCCAATGCCTTCATCCATTACATAGGCATCTTTTGTTTCCCTTAGCGCATACATGTCTGTGCTAAGGTCTGTGGCCGTTTGCCTGGCTATCAGGTCCGCAAAGGCATTCCCTTTTCCCACATCATCTATGACCTTACGATGTGCTGCACATTTCATGATCGCTAACTGCCTAGGGAGCGAGAGTGCCGAGAGCAATTGCACTATCAAGGGGCCATGCTGAATCTTGGTCCCATGTGAGGTCAGGAACCCTCTTTCCGACCAGAGCCTCCCAAAGTTGTGAGCCACCCCAAAGGCGTACTGGCTATCAGTATATATAATTACTATACGCCCTTCGGAGAGTTCACAAGCTCGGGTCAATGCTATAATCTCTGCGGCCTGCGCGGAGTTATGCGAAATTCTCTTAGTTTCAACAACTTTACTCAATGTAGTAACTGCGTTAGCAGCTGTAGATGTACCATCTGAAAGTTTGAAGCAGGAGCCATCACAAAACAGCTCCCCTTCTGCATTGTCCAAAGGAGTATCTATAAGATCTATCCTGCCCTTCGTTTCTTGTTCAGTGGTATACAGGCAATCATGTAATTCTTCGTCACCGCAAACAGTGTTTTGCGGGAAAGGTAAGAGTTCAGCCGGATTGAGAACACAACACCTCTTAATTTGAATGTGAGGGGCAAACAGAATTAATTCATACCTTGTTAACCGTGCAGAGGTGAGGTGTTGCGTTTGGGTTTTGTTCAATAGGATATCTACAGAGTGAGGTACCATCAAAATCAAATCATGGCCTAGGACCATTCCCTCACTCTGTTTTACAGACGCAGCAGCAGCAGCGACAGCTCGCAAACATCTTGGCAAAGCGCATGCGACAGGATCAAGGGCGGAGGAGTAGTAGCCGTACGGCCTATTCTTCCCTCCGTGTTCCTGTGTTAACACAGCCAAAGCACATCCATCACATTCATGCACGAACAACACAAAGGCCTTGTCATAATTTGGAGTACCCAGAACCGGTGCAGAGCATAACGCGGTTTTGAGAAGCTCAAATGATCGTTGATGTTCCAATTTCCATGGCAGTGGCAGAGAAATGCCCTTCTTCGTCAAAGCCAACATCGGTTTTATCACTAGCAAAAAGTTCGGGATCCACAACCTACAGTAAGAAGCCATACCTATTAAGGCTCTGACTTCCTTCTGTGTATTTGGAACAGACATGCCAGAAATGTGTTTTATTCTTTCAGGTGTCAATCTTCTCCCCTCCTTTGACAGGAGGTACCCTAAATAGACGACCTCCTGATAACAATATTGAAATTTTTTGAGCGAAGCTTTATGACCATTTTTGGCTAAATGAACAAGCAACAGTATAGTGCCTTCTTTACAAGCATTTTCAGAGTCTGCAGCCAAAAGCAAATCATCAACATATTAAAGCAGTGTACAAGTAGGTGGCAATTCAAGGGTGTCGAGCTGCTCTTTCAAAGCTCTACTATAAATGCTTGGACTTTCAGTATACCCTTGAGGTGCCCTAGTAAATGTAAATGAGCGTCCCCCCAAGATAAACGCGAACAAATATCTACTTTCCTTATGTATAGGAATGCTAAAGAAAGCATTTTTTAAATCCACAACGCTGAAGTGCGTAGCTGTAGCAGGGATCATTGTCAATATCGTCGTCACATCAGGCACGATTGGAAATTGTGGGGCGACAACTCTGTTAATAGCACGAAGATCAATTATTAACCGGTATGGGATTGCATTGTCGCCTTTCTTATATACAGGCAAGATCGGACTGTTACACAAACTACCTGTAATCTCCTCGATCACCCCACGATGCACAAAATCGGAGACAATGCATTTTAAAGCACGCTCGCCCTCAACTGATATTTTTTACTGCGGAATGCGTGGTAGTTTAACTCCATGTTTCAAAACTATTTTAACGGGCTCAATCTGCAGTACCCCGACATCATTGTCGTCAACCGCCCATAAACATTCCGGGACAATGCTAAACTCGGGAGGTAAAGGTCGAATCAGAAACTGAGAATCAGGAAGTTGCTGTGGTGAAACCGTCAGCCATACTCCATCAGAGAAACAATGAATTACTGCATTCAATTTCTTTAACAAATTCAACCCCAGCAAATTCTCTCCACAGTTCGAAGTCAGAACAAAAGGGCAATGGTCCGTAAAGGGACCCAAAGAAACAGACACCGGTGAAGAAACCGGACAGACAATTGGTATACCAGAAAACCCTACGGAAACATTTGTTTGCCCTGACAGTGGAATGTTTGGAACCCGAGAATGATCGATGGAGCACTTCTGTGCTCCAGTGTCTATCAAAAACTGGTGTTTCCTATTCCCTACTAATAATTCAATGTAGGGGCCTTTCTGATTAATGGGAATAGGTGAAGGTTCCAAACCCTGCTTCGGGCAGTCCTAATGAAATAGAGTATCGTCGGAAGGAAGCTCTTCAGAAAGGTAGGCAGCAGAAGGGTGATCAAATATGTTCCTCGAGTCCACACTCGAGGTCTGATTTTCCTGTGAAAAAGGTTGCTGAGGATCTTGCAAAAACTGACCTCTATCAGGGCCCCCTGCTCCAGGGCGGCCCCTAGGTCGTCTACCCATACTCCCAAACGCACTGTTTGACCTTTGTCAAAGGACGGGGCACTGTGCTCGCCAATGACCTTCTTGGCGGCAATAAGCACATTGATTAATATTAACAGAACCCAAAGGAGCATTTCCTTTTGGGACATACTGACCTCCGGTCTGTGTCGTGCCTCCTCTGGGGTTTCTAACAATTTGTTGTAATAATACTTTGGTTTTCAAATCTCCTTTCCTCTTTTCTATTTTCTCCTTCTCATTATTAACATGGTTCTCATAATACTGAGCCATGTGCAAAACCTCAGATTGAGATTTTGCCTGCCAAGCGCTCTCAGAGGACATAATCTGTGACTGGATGTCGGGCAACAATCCACGTACAAATTTGTCCACAAACAACCTTTTCCCAGACTCTGTACCCAAATCCTGCCCACTGAAGTCAGAAAATACCTGCTCGAATCTGTTAAAGAATTCGGTGGCGCCTTCAGTTTTCCCTTGAACACAGGCCGTAAGCTTGTCCCAAATAATTCTTTTCTCTGGAATTATAGTTTTTAATTTTGCGACAATTCTATCAGGCAAAGTAAGTATTACCTGTGGTGGTTTCTCACCTGCTGGTCTTTCCCCATCAATCCTAATCATATTAGCCCACGTATCTCCCAACCCTGGCACATCGTCTATTGTCCGAACCTGCTTCCATACATTTACGGGTAGGAGTACAGGGAATAGCAAGTCAATATCACTTAAGGTGAACACAGAGGACTGCAAGACGGACTCTATCTCTTTGTAAAACCCTGTCGGGTTTTTCCTGATATCGGGAACTGATTGTCTAATAGTGTTCACTTCCTGTCGTGAAAACGGGACGTGAACGAATTGCGATACATAATGTGCAGGGATATCCACAGCGGGTGGACCAGTCCCAGCGTTGGCGGGAATCTCAACCTTTGGGACAAAGGTCGGAGGAACCTCTCTCATAGGCAACTGAGATATAGGTACCTCCGGCCGCTTACTAAGCAACAGAGCCAGGTCGAGCGCTAAGGCAGCCGAAGAAGTGTCGGGCGAAAAAGCCCTTTTACAAATCCCCAACAATTCTATGGGGCAACTAACCTGCTTTCTTACACATTCTTCTTGCGGGTACTGTACCATTACCTGAATTACCTTTCTTTGCATTTCTACTGTATACTGACTATACGTGTCATATACTTCATCTGGCGGAATCGATGAATCCGAGATCCATCGAATCGCATCTTTGGTACAAATTCGTACTTCCTCAGGAGCCGATCTACGACACGGAAGGAACCGTTTCTGTACATACATACTATCGTCTTCGTCATCCTCATCTCGTGACTTTTCAAAGTCCTTCCTATACTCAAACAACCTTCCAACATGACCATATACTTTCTGCTCTGTTTCCCTCGAAAGTGCCAAAGCATTTAGATCTCTCACCCCTTGTGGAAGATCCAAATTTTGTAATCTACCCCACATCACACATAAATGAGTCCCCAAACCTTCGATAAAAACGTTTTTCTCGGGAAAATTGTTCAAATTAGATCATGTGGAAAAAACGTTAACTTGATCACCTTTCTCCATACAGTGTTTAGCCCATGCAAACAATTCCTGTTTCTTATCTGCAGAAACAGTATTACGAGTGACGATCTTTGATCCTGCACCTTGATCAACTTCAGTCAATACAGGACCACTCGGGAGTGGAGGTGCAGGTAAATTTAATAAAGGTGCAACTATCGACGCAGAAGGAAGGGGCGGTGTGATAGGTGGAGGAACAACAACTAGAGGAATAGGAACAATAGGTTGTACAGGGGGAACAGGAATAACAGCAGGAACAACAGCAGGAATGGGCAGAGCGCCCATGAAAGGATCATACGGAGGTGGCGCAGAGGCACCAGGCCTGCGTTCGTTTAACAATTTTTCAATAAATTCTTCGGAAACATGAAAATCTCTAGAGGGGTACATTTTCTGGATTCCAAGTGAAAAAGCCCTATCCATATTTTTAACTGATTCTGAATGTTTTTCTTTATCATATAACAATGCTTTTTCAGCATTTGTTTTATGACGGCGTGCATGTTTATCCCTACTTTTAAGCTGCTGTAATGCTTCTTTTTTCCAATTCTGTAAAACATCAAAGGCTGCAGGTCTAGCCTTCTTTTTTAGCAAGACCGATTCTAGGTATTCAATACGTGAGATCTCAAAACTGCCATTGATTGGCCACTGAAATTCGGAGGCATGTCTGGTCTGTCTGTGCCAAATATCATTAAATACTATACTACCAATGCCATACTTACAGTACATAGTACATGCGGCGACCCCTCCTGTGGTGCCGGATGGCTAAATTCCAAAGATTGTTGATCGCTGCGGAACAGAGCCCTAAAGCAGCTAGACAATTTCCCAGGCATTTCACAAAAAATTGGTGTTACCTGGTCAATAATTGTGTCTGCAGATACAATACGCCAAATTCAAATTGTCAGGGTTAAATTAAGAGCCGGTCACGTCTGCACCTGACCAAACCTAAGGAGGACCATACGGTTTACCAAAGAACTTACCTAACGAATTTTACCTTGTATTTGGTGGTTTCGACAAATCTGCCCGCCTCAAAAATGGACCCTCGTCAAGATGCCGTGTCAGACCACACGACTATCGTCCAAGGATCGGATCGTGCAGCGCTGCCGAGGTATCGCGTCTCGTTCGGTCGGGCCCGCAGTATCACACCGTCCGATCCCGGTTCGATAGTCTGCGTCAACCTTCAATGATCCGGCATCAATCTTGAGGGTCCCTATTCGGGCGGCAACTGCGAAAACATAAAATTGATATGAGGCTGGGAAGCCCAAAAGAAACACACCAACACAGGTTACAAAGGACATACAAGTGCTTTATTTAAAAGCTACAACAGTTACCAAAGTCAATTGATAAACGGATAGCTATTCGGCTCTCAGAGTAACGTAACGAACTTCAATGAGGGTTCGATGCATTAGTAGAGAGACCGTACATTCGGAATACTTGGGCTTTTATATCCTTTATCCAGCCCTTGGCCAACCCCCTCGCGGGCTAACCATTCGTGGGATCAGGCCTAGGGTTCCTTGCCAGGTCAATCCTATAATGTATGCATTTTGATCAGTTCCGCTGATAAAGTTGTTCATTTATACATAGGTCAGAGATAGGACAAGGTCTCAGTTTGCGACCCTGACAAGTGGCCTGCAGGCATATTAATTATTCGTGTGTGCGGAGGTCACAACGGCCAGAATCTCACTCAGAATGTTATTCAGCCTCCATTTTGATGTTCAGGGTGACTTCCACATTACAAGAGAACCTAAAATGGCGGCTAAATCCAAGATGGCGACTTACATTACTTTTCGTTAAGGTCAAGACCTTGCCGCGGAGTCTATTTACATGATATTTTAGACAACTTGGCGTAGGCCAATACACATTCGATTACTGCGATAGGAGGAATAATATTATTTCAATTCCAACACACCAGCTACCAGGTAAGGCCTGCATGATATTCACACCATGCTGCATGGGAAACCTTCTTTGCTGCATGATATTCACACCATGCTGCATGGGAAACCTTCTTCCCATTCAGCGCATGTCTAAAGAGAACCAGGACCCACCAGCTACCAGGTAAGGCCTGCATGATATTCACACCAGGCTGCATGGGAAACCATCTTCCCATTCAGCGCATGTCTGAAGAGGACCAGGACCCACCAGCTACCCGGTAAGGCCTGTATGATATTCACACCATGCTGCATGGGAGATCTTCTTCCCATTCAGTGCATGTCTGAAGGGGACCAGGACCCACCAGCTACCAGGCAAGGCCTGCATGATATTCACACCATGCTGCATAGGAAAACTTCTTCCCATTCAGCGCATATCTGAAGAGGACCAGGACCCACCAGCTACCAGGTAAGTCCTGTATGATATTCACAACATGCTGCATGGGAAACCTCTTCCCATTCAGTGCATGTCTGAAGAGGACCTGGACCCACCAGCCACCATGTAAGGCCTGCATGATATTCACACTATGCTGCATGGGAAACCTTCTTCTCATTCAGCGCATGTCTGAAGAGGACCAGGACCCACCAGCTACCTGGTTAGGACTGCATGATATTCACACCAGGCTGCATGGGAAACCTTCTTCCCATTCAGCGCATGTCTGAAGTGGACCAGGACCCACCAGCTACCAGGTAAGGCCTGCATGATATTCACACTATGCTGCCTGGGAAACCTTTTTCCCATTCAGCGCATGTCTGAAGAGGACCAGGACCCACCAGCTACCTGGTTAGGACTGCATGATATTCACACCAGGCTGCATGGGAAACCTTCTTCCCATTCAGCGCATGTCTGAAGAGAACCAGGACCCACCAGCTACCAGGTAAGGCCTGCATGATATTCACACCATGCTGCATGGGAAACCTTCTTCGCTGCATGATATTCAAACCTTATTCTCTGCATGATATTCACACCATGCTGCATGGGAAACCTTCTTCCCATTCAGCGCATGTCTGAAGAGAACCAGGACCCACCAGCTACCAGGTAAGGCCTGCATGATATTCACACCATGCTGCATGGGAAACCTTCTTCCCATTCAGCGCATGTCTGAAGAGGACCAGGACCCAACAGCTACCAGGTAAGGCCTGTATGATACTCACACCATGCTGCATGGGAAACCTCTTCCCATTCAGCGCATGTCTGAAGAGGACCAGGATCCACCAGCTACCAGGTAAGGCCTGCATGATATTCACACCATGCTGCATTGGAAACCTTCTTCCCATTCAGCGCATGTCTGAAGGGGACCAGGACCCACCAGCTACCTGGTAAGGCCTGTATGATATTCACAGCATGCTGCATGGGAAACCTCTTCCCATTCAGTGCATGTCTGAAGAGGACCAGGACCCACCAGCTACCATGTAAGGCCTGCATGATATTCACACTATGCTGCATGGATAACCTTCTTCCCATTCAGCGCATGTCTGAAGAGGACCAGGACCCACCAGCTACCTGGTTAGGCCTGCATGATATTCACAGCAGGCTGCATGGGAAAGCTTCTTCCCATTCAGCGCATGTCTGAAGAGGACCAGGACCCACCAGCTACCAGGTAAGGCCTGCATGATATTCACACCATGCTGCATGGGAAACCTTCTTCCCATTCAGCGCATGTCTGAAGAGGACCAGGACCCACCAGCTACCAGGTAAGGCCTGTATGATATTCACACCATGCTGCATGGGAAACCTTCTTCGCTGCATGATATTCACACCATGCTGCATGGGAAACCTTCTTCCCATTCAGCGCATGTCTGAAGAGGACCAGGACCCACCAGCTACCTGGTAAGGCCTGTATGATACTCACACCATGCTGCATGGGAAACCTCTTCCCATTCAGCGCATGTCTGAAGAGGACCAGGACCCACCAGTTACCAGGTAAGTCCTGTATGATATTCACAACATGCTGCATGGGAAACCTCTTCCCATTCAGTGCATGTCTGAAGAGGACCCGGACCCACCAGCCACCATGTAAGGCCTGCATGATATTCACACTATGCTGCATGGGAAACCTTCTTCTCATTCAGGGCATGTCTGAAGAGGGCCCGGACCCACCAGCCACCATGTAAGGCCTGCATGATATTCACACTATGCTGCATGGGAAACCTTCTTCTCATTCAGGGCATGTCTGAAGAGGACCAGGGCCCACCAGCTACCTGGTAAGGCCTGTATGATACTCACACCATGCTGCATGGGAAACCTCTTCCCATTCAGCGCATGTCTGAAGACGACCAGGACCCACCAGCTACCAGGTAAGGCCTGCATGATATTCACACTATGCTGCATGGGAAACCTTCTTCCCATTCAGCGCATGTCTGAAGAGGACCAGGACCCACCAGCTACCTGGTTAGGCCTGCATGATATTCACACCAGGCTGCATGGGAAACCTTCTTCCCATTCAGCGCATGTCTGAAGAGGACCAGGACCTACCAGCTACCAGGTAAGGCCTGCATGATATTCACACCATGCTGCATGGGAAACCTTCTTCGCTGCATGATATTCAAACCTTCTTCTCTGCAGAATATTCACACCATGCTGCATGGGAAACCTTCTTCCCATTCAGCGCATGTCTGAAGAGAACCAGGACCCACCAGCTACCAGGTAAGGCCTGCATGATATTCACACCATGCTGCATGGGAAACCTTCTTCCCATTCAGCGCATGTCTGAAGAGGACCAGGACCCACCAGCTACCTGGTAAGGCATGTATGGTACTCACACCATGCTGCATGGGAAACCTCTTCCCATTCAGCGCATGTCTGAAGAGGACCAGGACACACCAGCTACCAGGTAAGGCCTGCATGATATTCACACCATGCTGCATTGGAAACCTTCTTCCCATTCAGCGCATGTCTGAAGGGGACCAGGACCCACCAGCTACATGGTAAGGCCTGTATGATATTCACAGCATGCTGCATGGGATACCTCTTCCCATTCAGTGCATGTCTGAAGAGGACCAGGACCCACCAGCTACCATGTAAGGCCTGCATGATATTCACACTATGCTGAATGGGAAACCTTCTTCCCCTTCAGCGCATTTCTGAAGAGGACCAGGACCCACCAGCTACCTGGTTAGGCCTGCATGATATTCACACCAGGCTGCATGGGAAACCTTCTTCCCATTCAGCGCATGTATGAAGAGGACCAGGACCCACTAGCTACCAGGTAAGGCCTGCATGATATTCACACCATGCTGCATCGGAAACCTCCCATTCAGCGCATGTCTGAAGAGGACCAGGATCCACCAGCTACCAGGTAAGGCCTGCATGATATTCACACCATGCTGCATGGGAAACCTTCTTCCCATTCAGCGCATGTCTGAAGAGGACCAGGACCCACCAGCTACCTGGTTAGGCCTGCATGATATTCACACCAGGCTGCATGGGAAACCTTCTTCCCATTCAGCGCATGTCTGAAGAGGACCAGGACCCACCAGCTACCAGGTAAGGCCTGCATGATATTCACACCATGCTGCATCGGAAACCTCCCATTCAGCGCATGTCTGAAAAGGACCAGGACCCACCAGCTACCAGGTAAGGCCTGCATGATATTCACACCATGCTGCATGGGAAACCTTCTTCCCATTCAGCGCATGTCTGAAGAGGGCCAGGACCCACCAGCTACCAGGTAAGGCCTGTATGATATTCACACCATGCTGCATGGGAAACCTTCTTCGCTGCATGATATTCACACCATGCTGCATGGGAAACCTTCCCATTCAACGCATGTCTGAAGAGGACCAGGACCCACCAGCTACCTGGTAAGGCCTGTATGATACTCACACCATGCTGCATGGGAAACCTCTTCCCATTCAGCGCATGTCTGAAGAGGACCAGGACCCACCAGCTACCAGGTAAGTCCTGTATGATATTCACAACATGCTGCATGGGAAACCTCTTCCCATTCAGTGCATGTCTGAAGAGGACCAGGACCCACCAGCCACCATGTAAGGCCTGCATGATATTCACACTATGCTGCATGGGAAACCTTCTTCTCTGCATGATATTCAAACCTTCTTCTCTGCATGATATTCACACTATGCTGCATGGGAAACCTTCTTCCCATTCAGCGCATGTCTGAAGAGGACCAGGACCTACCAGCTACCAGGTAAGGCCTGCATGATATTCACACCATGCTGCATGGGACACCTTCTTCCCATTTGTTAAGACGGATTTCTGAACTCTGTCCTGGTGGCGCAGAAGTTCAGAAGGCCAACCTAATTACTTGGAACAGGGTAACCTCTGGACGAGCCAGACCAATCAAGGTAGCGATCGCGGCGGTCAAGACTAGGTCTCAAGAGGGGTGAGGGTGACTGAAAGCCCGCAATGAGCACACAAAGCAAGAGCGCTTACAAACTACTCCAAACAGTTGTTATATCAAAAATATATACACATTTATTTTAAGGCCTTTAAAACAACGACCGTAGCGAGAAAATCACAATATCACAATATTAAGCCAACACATTCCATATCAACACAATATATATACAAATACACCAGTCGCTAGCGTTATAAGCACGAAATGTGTAGTCCACCTGAAAGGGAAGGAAAACAGGCAGTGCGATAATGCTTTAGACTCAGTTAGCCTTCAGAGGCACCTAACTAGATGGAAGTCCGAGCCCTGCGAAGAGTGGAGCCTTGTGCTCAAAGTACCTGCCACGCCGGTGCCAACGGGCAAAAGGAGAAGCTCTTCGGAGGAAGTCAGGCAGTTCGGGTTAGTGCACAACAGAAGGAGAACAGGTTCCGCGACTCAAGCGCAGCCTCCACAGCGAGCAGAAGCAGAGCGCGAGTACGGACAAAAGGGTGCTGTTTTTACACAGCGGGGAAAAGCAATGGGCTACTGCAGGAGGGCGACCAGATCCTAGCTATACTACTCACCGGTCCCCGAAGCAAGCAGACCCAGGCTTCTCCACGTTAGTTTCAGCAGCTGGCAGGTTCAGAAGAGCAGGGAACGCCTCGTAGTCGTGTAGAGCAAAAAGACGTCCCAATCGACGAAACCAGCACAGTTTGTTGCCGCAGCAGGACAACGGAGCGGCCGTGTGTATTCGAGCCAAATGTACACTCCTCCCTTCAGACTTGGGAACGCCAAGTGTACGAAGCGTGGGAGAGTGACAAGGACTCGAAATACAACACAACCTGGCGGCGGTTACAGAGCAGGACTCCCTTGTAAGCTGGTCAGTCAACTGGATGGCCCAGAGACACTTCCGAAGGCTTAGTTGGCAGGAGTTGATGAAGTCGCCGGGAATAGCTGTTCCTGCTATTCCAAAGGTCGAAGCACCAGTACAGGCCTTCTGGTTCGATCAAAGGAGGAAAGGGTTTCACAGGACGACAGCAGTGCAAAGGAGTATTCCTTCAGCGGGTCACCAGCGATTCCTCGGTCCAGCCTCGTGGTTGCAGGATACTTGGCTCCTGTATTCCTTCGTTCGTGAGAACTCAGGAGATCGACCTGGTAGTGGTGTTTCCAGCTCCCTCTTATCCACGGTTCCCTTCGCGCCAAAACAGAGGGGAGCCAATGGGAGATCCGCTCATCAACACACATACCATACGTGGACCAATCACGGAACACGGTGGTCCCAGGCATTCACACTACCCTAGACTCTCTGGCTCCCAGGATGTGTATTGGGACCAGACATCCCAGCCCACACCCTGGAGGCACACAAACGACATGTAGAAGCCCGCGAAAGCAACCACGTTTCGCGGGAAAGTACATGCCCAAATAAGGAAGGCCCCGGGTCGCTCGACCTGGGGAAGGTGAAGGGAGCAAGACGGTCAGTGGACAGGACAAAGGAGCCTCGTGGTCTGGCCATTTTGGGAGCCAGGCCACCATTTTGGGTTCAGTGCGAAAAACGTGCTCAGAACGCCAAAAGGAGCTCAAAATAAACAAAACGATTGCTGCCACCATTCCAGTCCCTGAATGACTTGCACCGATCAAAATACCATCCTAAAAGAGTATCTAGGGCCTGTAGAAGGCTGGAGACCCAAGAGAGCTGTAACTTAGCTTACAGTGCCCTCTTGTGTCATGTTGCACTAAAGCCGCAACATGATAAAAGAAACTACGGGAAACAGCGTTCCCCGGTACTGACTGTCTTAAGGGCATGTCAGTTTCCCCGTAAGAAAAGGAGCGAAAGCCCAGAGGAGTGCGGCAGAAGGCTGCACTTCTCTGGCAAAGTCAAGAACAAGGTGAAAACAACAGCAAAAAGTTTAGAGGTTGCCACATGGAAGGAAAATTACTTACAATTACGAAATCTTTCCTAACACCATTCAGCGCATGTCTGAAGAGAACCAGGACCCACCAGCTACCAGGTAAGGCCTGCATATTCACACCATGCTGCATGGGAAACCTTCTTCTCTGCATGATATTCAAACCTGCTTCTCTGCATGATATTCACACCATGCTGCATGGGAAACCTTCTTCCCATTCAGCGCATGTCTGAAGAGAACCAGGACCCACCAGCTACCAGGTAAGGCCTGCATGATATTCACACCATGCTGCATGGGAAACCTTCTTCCCATTCAGCGCATGAATGAAGAGAACCAGGACCCACCAGCTACAATGTAAGGCCTGCATGATATTTCACACCATGCTGCATGGGAAACCTTCTTCCCATTCAGCGCATGTCTGAAGAGGACCAGGACCCACCAGCTACCATGTAAGGCCTGTATGATATTCACACCATGCTGCATGGGAAACCTTCTTCGCTGCATGATATTCACACCATGCTGCATGGGAAACCTTCTTCCCATTCAGCGCATGTCTGAAGAGGACCAGGACCCACCAGCTACCTGGTAAGGCCTACATGATATTCACACCAGCTTCATGGGAAACCTCTTCCCATTCAGTGCATGTCTGAAGAGGAACAGGACCCATCAGCTACCTGGTAAGGCCTGCATGATATTCACACTATGCTGCATGGGAAACCTTCTTCTCTGCATGATATTCAAACCTTCTTCTCTGCATGATATTCACACCATGCTGCATGGGAAACCTTCTTCCCATTGAGCGCATGTCTGAAGAGGACCAGGACCCACCAGCTACCAAGTAAGGCCTGCATGATATTCACACCATGCTGCATGGGAAACCTTCTTCCCATTCAACGCATGTCTGAAGAGGACCAGGACCCACCAGCTACCTTGTAAGGCCTGCATGATATTCACACTATGCTGCATGGGAAACCTTCTTCCCATTCAGCGCATGTCTGAAGAGGACCAGGACCCACCAGCTACCAGGTAAGGCCTGCATGATATTCACACCATGCTGCATCGGAAACCTCCCATTCAGCGCATGTCTGAAGAGGACCAGGACCCACCAGCTACCTGGTAAGGCCTGCATGATATTCACACCATGCTGCATGGGAAACCTTCTTCCCATTCAACACATGTCTGAAGAGGACCAGGACCCACCAGCTACCTGGTAAGGCCTGCATGATATTCACACTATGTTGCATGGGAAACTTTCTTCTCTGCATGATATTCAAACCTTCTGCTCTGCATGATATTCACACCATGCTGCACGGGAAACCTTCTTCCCATTCAGCACATGTCTGAAGAGGACCAAGACCCACCAGCTACCTGGTAAGGCCCATCCCAGCAGAGACATCTTTTTTCATTCCAGGCTTCCTTTAATCTTTTTTCCTTAGGGCCGCAGTTCCATCTGCACTTGTTTTCTGCCTCCACGCTCCTTCTGTTCCTCCTGTTGCCTGCCCTCTCATCCCCACACACACCCGCCCCCTCTATGATTGGACAAGGATTCCAGGTAATACGAAATTCACACCACGCTGCATGGGAAACCCTCTTCCCATGCAGTGCGCGCCTGAAGAGGATCAGGACCCTCCAGATACCTGGCAAGGCCTGCACCATTTTCATCCCAGGATTCCTTTAATCTTTTTGTTAGGGCTGCAGCACCATTCGATCTTTTTCTACCTCCACTCTCCTTCCGTTCCTCCTCCTACCCCCCTCACCTCACCACCCATGCCCACCCCTTCTCTGATTGTCCACAGCTTCCAGGAAGCACTCTTAGCCGTGATCCCCTGGGCAGCCGGCTAAGGCAAAGGGCACCTCCATCACCTGTCTGCCTGTTCGCCCTGGGTGCCTCTAACAAGCCAATACCCCAACTTCTGTATGCTGTGACAATCAGTTAAGGGATGGCAATTATGTGTGCATCGCCAGTACTGTACAATTTGACCCTAGCCAATGTTTTGAATCTAGCTGCACTTTGAAAACAGCCACAGTGCTCGATCGGACCTGTTTGTGGTGCACCTATCTGTTTAAATCATGTTGAATCAATGTAAATCAGAATACATGCCGAATATCAGAATAAAGTAATTTTAAAGAAATAAGTCATGATAAAAAAAGAAATAATAAATTGAGTTAAGACAGATAAAGCCGCTGCCAAACGTTCACAGCGTGTCGAGGCAACATGCACACGTACTGATGTATACTGCTTCAATCGGTTTTCAAATCGTTTGAATCGTTTTCGTTGTCAGCTCCTATTTTTTGGATCGTTCCAGCTGATTGGACTCTATTCTTTATAATCTCATTCGAGAGATTTCACCCACTCCTACTTGGACACAAAAAGAGCAGATGTGTATAATGGTCACTTCTTCACGTTCTCTTGCCACCAAGTGCAAAGTGGAAGAATTATTGAAAATCATTAGCAGATGGAGATCGTTATTGACCTTGCCTCAGCCAATCAGAATGTTCAGAGTGCAGTTAATAACTACTCCTATTGACTGCACTCTGAGCATTCTGTCTTCAAGAGCAAACTGAGAAACAACAATGCAATTTTCAGTCAATCTTTTTTTAACAACACATTTCTTCTCTGAGGGGAGCTATTTTTCCTGCAACATCCCATTTCACACAACAAAGAGAAAGCTAAAACATGGGAACACGTTTTCACTTTCTTATGGAGACATGACACATAATGCATGACCATGCTAAACCCACTCCAGTATAGCCACGTTTGAAATTTAAATGCTTAACGTATTAAGGCAAACTAATTGAAATACTACAAAAAAACACAGTTTGTTTATCTATTTACTTTACTCACTAAGATAACGTTTTTACTTCACCACAAAAGCTGCAAAATGTATAGTGCCGATAGCCTTATAGGGAGGGGTCTTTATCGCTTGGATACTGACTATTCCCCAAACAAGTCATTATCTGGCAATAATGACCCCTCTCTCAGTCTAAAAGGCTGTATTATTAGGGCCCAATTCATAGAATTTCTTGCATGGTTGAAAGTGACTTTGCATTGCTGAAAAGTGACTTTGCACTGCCGACACAAACCCTAATTCATGAACTGTGCAAAGTGTGTTTTTGCAGTGCAAAGTCAGTACAAAGTAATTTTTGCAGTACGAAATGAATTTGCACTGACTTTGCCCTGCAAAAGTACACTTTGCCCAGTTCCATTAATATTTACTCTACCCACTAAAATAACGTTTTTAGTGCACCACAAAAACTATAACATGTATAGTGCTGATAGACTTATAGAGAGGGGTCATTATCGCTTGGATAATGACTCTTCCCCAAACAAGTCATTATCTGGCAATAATGACCCCTCTCTCAGTTATAGGGCGGGGACTGATCAGTATCTGACAAATTAACATTGAAAGAAATCCAGCCCATGCCTTGAGAAAAATATCCCCAATTCTTTGTATTTCCTATAGTATCTTATCGCACTGTGAATGTTGCATTGTGTCAGTAAAGCTGTTTAGGACTGTGAGGCAGGTTGATATGGTGCTGATTGGTGCTCTACACCCAAGCAAATGTATTTAAAGTGAAGAAGCTACTTGAGTGACAAGACTCGTCTGCTGCGCCCTCTTCAGTGTTCGAGGCAGACAACGATAGAGCAGCGGCGGTAATTGTACCGCCGGTAAATGATATGTGCAGAGAGACCATTCCAGCCGACAAATGGGGCACCCCACTGTAATTTGGCTTGATGAATCACGCCTAAAAGTGGTGCAGGCTGAAAGCAATTCAGAAGGTGGCACTTACGGCCAGGAGCTGAATAAGCTTTCAAAATGTTAAACACAAGTTAAACTTGCAGGTGTTCATGAAAATACAATACTTGATGGGTCTTTCCTTACTAGGCATTGCAGGGCTCTCTTTAGAAACATGTATAAAATGTTTTATCCCGGTTAGACAACTGCAATGGGCTGTAGACAAGCCTGCCATAAAAAAGTAACAAACCATCTTGAACCGCTCAAAACAAGAATAGGCAAAGCCAATAGCTTTATCGATTGTAGTTTATTGCATATTTTTAGCATGGGGTAAGGAATGAGGAATGACAGCGCAAGGAGGAGAACGAGGGCACAACGTGGAAGGAATGACCATGCAAGTGGTGAAGAATGGCAGCACAAGGGGGAAGATTTACGACACAAGTAGAGGAAGAATGACAGGGCAAAAGGGACGAATGGCAGTGCAAGGAGCAGAATGTCAATGCAAGGAGCAGAATGGCAGTGCAAGGAGCAGAATGGCAGTGCAAGGAGGGGAATAGCAGTGCAAGGAGGAGAATGGCAGTGCAAGGATCAGAATTGTAGTGCAAGGAGGAGAATGACAGTGCAAGGAGGAGAATGGTAGTGCAAGGAGGAGAATGACAGTGCAAGGAGCAGAATGGCAGTGCAAGGAGGAGAATGGCAGTGCAAGGGAACGAGAAGTGAATGACAGCACAAGGGGGAGAAGAATAGCGCTGGGGGAAGAATTACAGCCCAAGTAGGGGGAGAATGACTGCGCAAAAGGGACGAATGGCAGTGCAAGGAGGAGAATGGCAGTGCAAGGAGGAGAATGGCAGTGCAAGGAGCAGAATGGCAGTGCAAGGAGGAGAATGGCAGTGCAAGGGAGCGGGGAGTGAATGACAGCACAAGGGGGAGATGAATAGCGCTAGGGGGAGAATTACAGCCCAAGTAGGGGGAGAATGACAACACAAAGGGGAAGAAAGAATGACCAAGCAAGGTGGAGAATGTCAGTGCAGGTGTGGAAGAAAGAATGAGCCTGGCAGTTCCAGACGGTTGGTCATCCTTCCCTGTCTTTTCTGAGACCGAAGTATTCACTGCTATTCAGCGTATTGAGTCAGGGGCCCATCTGATGTTATCCCCATTGTGGAGATGGAAGATATTTCTTCCGAGCTGCTGTGTGAGATCACAGGGGTATTGAATGCTTCCTGGCAGTCAGGCAGTATCCCAGCTGAGCTCAAGGCTACCACTGAGATCCCCCTTCTTAAGAAGTTGATCCTCTGCAACCTTTTAACTATCGTCCAATTTCCCTTTTACTGTTACTCATGAAACTTCTTGAATCACTGGTTTCTCCCATGCTTTCCTCATTCATGGAATCCACAGGGCTTTTTGACCCTGCCCAGTCTGGCTTTAGACCGGGTCGGGGTACTGAGAGCGTCTTGGTCTTGGTTCAGGACGACATGGCCAGGCTGGTGGATGGGTCAGTGCCCTTGTTCTATTAGATCTCTCGGGTGGCATTTGACACCGTTGATCACCCCTCCCTGCTCACCCGCCTGGCCCAAGATGGAATATCGGGTCAGGTTCTTGCATGGCTCACTTGGTTCCTGACCAACAGAACCCAGGCCCTCTCACACACTCCTTTTCTTTTGTTTTGTTTTTTTTTTTCTCTCTGTTGTGGTGTCTGCAAGGCTCTGCCTTGTCTCCTGTTCTCTTCAATATTTATATCTGGCCTCTTGTGTGTCTCATCCAAGTTGTCGTGGTGCTTGTGTCCGTGGCTGACTGCTGTGGGGGAATGGATGAACCACAATTGTCTGAAGTTGAATGGAGACAAGACGGAGGTGTTGGTGGCGGGTTCTCCCCCTGATCCTTCACTCTGGGTGTCCACTTTTTGGCCCTCTTCCCTTGGCCCCCTTTCAGTCCCGGCAGCCAAGGTGAATAATCTGGGTGTGGTTGTCTCCGCCTCATTATCGATGGAGGCGCAAGTGGCTGCTGTCTGCCAAGCAGGCCATTGCCACCTTAAAATACTAAAGAAAGTGCCTCCACTTATTCCATCTCACCTACGCCCTCCTGTTGTTGCACCCTTGGTACTCAGCCGCTTAGATTACTGCAACTCATTATATATGACCAAGCCAAAAGCGCTAGTTCAGCGACTTCAGCGCCTACAGAACATGGCTACTAGGGTGGCCACTGGTTCCACCTATGGGGCCCATATCTCGCCGGAGTTGCTGTCTTTACATTGGCTGCCAGTTAAGCAGCGCATCATTGTCTTCAAGTCCCTGTGTCTGGCACACCGTGTTCTGCATGATCAAGGGTCTGAATATTCTCACAGCAAGTTTACTCGCTATTTCCCTACACTGCAGTTATGATGGGCTTCCGCGGGCTTACCTGTTGTTCCCCCTTTCTGCCGCTCCCGCATTGGAGGGAGAGCCTTCTCAGTTGCCTCCAAACGGCTTTGGAATAGTCTCCCGCTGTCTCTAAAAAACTTTTCAAATCATCTGGCATTTAGGAAATCGCTAAAAATGTATCTGTTCCAGTAAATTCCTTTTACGGTTCTCTCTCCTCCACCTTTCTTCCTCCAGCGCCATGATGCCTTCTGGTGACCGAATGCTTAACAAGTTCCAATAACATAACATAGCATAACATAACATAACAGTGCAAGGGGAAAGAATGACAGTGCTAGGAGGAGAATGACACTACAAGAGGGGAAAATGACAGTGCGACCAATACGAGGGGCAGATTGACAGTGCAAGGGTGAATGACAGAGAGAGAGGGGAGGAATGACCATGCTGGGTGGTGAGGAATGACAGTTCAAGAGAAGAAATGAAAGCTCAAGGGGTGAATGCCCTGCAAGTGGGGACACGACAGTGCAAAGAAAATGACAGTGCAAAGGAGAAGGAATGACAGGGCAAGAGGAAAGGAATAACAACACAAGGAGGAGGAATGATAGTTTAAGTGGTGGGAAGAATTACAGGACAAGAGGGGGAAGGAATTACAGGGAAGGGGTGGAAGGAATGACTTTGCAAGAGGGGAGGAATGACAAGCATGGGGAAGGAAGGTGCTTGCTTTACCCTTGATGGCAAGTAAAAACATTCCATGTCACAATAAGAAAGTAAACTATTCCATGTCACACTAAAAAAGTATATGCAAACTGGCACTATTTGCAGTGCCAGTCTGCATATACCTTCTTAATGTGGCATACCATGTTTTTTCATTTGACATCAAGAGTAAAGCAAACATGATAAGATGTAGTAGCTTATATTCAATGTAGGACAATCCGGCCTTGTAATTCGAATAACACGTATAATGTTTGCTTTACGCTTGATGCGCAGCACTGTGCATTAAGGGTAATAAAAACAAGTGTTATTATGCGGGTAGACTGGAATACATTCAATGTAGGCCAATTTAGCCACGTAATAACACTTAGTATGTTTGTGTTACCCTTGAAGCAGCATCAATGGCTTAGCCAAGATATAACACTTATGTCTGCTTGACCTTTGATGCACAGTTCTGTGCATCACGAGTGAATCAAAAATATGTGTTATTACATGGAAATGCTAGCCTATATTCAATTTAGGCTAGTTTAGCCATAGAATAACACTTAACATGTTTGCTTTACCCTTTATGCAAAGTAAATCTAGTTTCCTGTAGATCAAGGGTAAAGCACAAATGTATGCCATGCCCTCAGCACCACCCACCGGGTGAGGGCTGCTGGGGCATGGTATGGCCCACCCCTTAAATTAACAGTCTCCCTACCCTTCACATGCACTCACACATACACTTCCACATGCTCATTCATAAAACAAACAACTCCTTGCATGCATACATAAAAACAAACACAGCAACGTACATGCATACACATATTGCATAAAAATGCACTTACCTGATAGGCCCCTCACCACGCACCACCATGGACGACTGGATTGCCCTCCCCTCCTGTACGCAATGTGGAAACGCTGACTGACAGCTGTCAGTTAACATGTCCACATTGGGTAGAAGAGGAGTGGGCATCCAGTCTTCGATGGCGTGTGGTGAGGGTGCGAGCAGAAATGTTTTTTTAAAAAATGCATTTAATGTGTCATAAAATAAAAAAAAACCTTAACTGCTCACACTCTCACCATGTGCCGCCACTGATGACCAGATAGTCCTCCCCTCCACAATGTGGACACGCTGACCAACAGGAGAGGACGCCTCTCCTGTCCGGCAGCGTGTCTATGCTGTTAGGGCAAGGAAAGGGGGGGAACATCGGGTCCGCGTGGTAGCACGGTGCATGGTGTGGGTGCGAGCAGATAAATGTGTTTTTACTTTCTGTAATGTGTCTGTATGTATGTACACACAGACACATTGCATGAAATAAAAAAAACGTACCTGCTCGCACCCTCACAATGCATCACAAAGAGGACCGGATACCCCTCCCCCACAACATGGACAGACTGACTGATATGAGAGGACTCTACACTGTGGAGCAAAGGCGAGGGAGGGCCATCTGGCTCTCTTTGGCGTGCAATGCAGTGAGGGTGCGAGCAGGTAAGTGATGCTTTTGTTCATCCCACCATAAAGCACCAATAGCAAACAGGCCAGCCAGAATGACCATGAGGCTCAAACTAAAAGACCAAACCATCCGGCTTTTCATAACACTTCACACAGGAAACCGATATATCTGACTAATCGATTCATCCATTACAAGCAACCATGAATGGGTCTCAAATGTTCCCTATTCTGATTGGATTAGTACCTCATCCTTTACTGACAATGCCCGATTCAACAACTCCCAACTCCACCCAAAGCCACACATCCCTTCTCCCTTCTCCTGGAAGCACCCTGGTGTGTGTGTGTGTGTGTGTGTGTCATATTGCAAATGAAGCATACTTCCATTAGATGAATGTGTATTATTGTTATCTTCACATTGAACTGTGCTTTCATCTCTTGCTCTAATAGACTTATTTTGATGGATGGGTAAAATGAAAAAGCATGCTAGTATATAACGAAACAAGTATATATCAATGCATGCTACGAAATCAAACTATGAATGGAGTCCCCATATGGAATATGAATGTGGAAATTCCGACTGACTAAAGCCATTGAAAGCCCACGGTTATCCGTATGGCGTCCTCATCGGATTAGAGACATTTTTCTGCACCGATATTGTATGTGGGCCATCTGCATATATATCATAGTATTGGTGCCTGCAGAAAGCATGCTTCACACTGGAAGCACCACCTTAAATTAGCACCTACTCAAACTAGTTGCAAATCAGGAGTGGGGGCAACAAAGCAGCACTACAGCTTTGAAAACAATTCATAACAGCTGACTAAACAGTCAACACCAGAGAAAATGACCAAATCAGGAGGAGGGGGTCAATGTAAAAGTAGACAAATGGACACTGAAACACAGCACCATGGATGAATGGGTTAAGAGCCTTCCTGTTAAGACGGACTGGGAAGTCCCAAATTATACAGAGGGTCCGGAGCTGGAACAAACTGGACTCAAGAATGGAAATTGACAAAGTGCAAGGCAAAACCCAGCTAAATTATCATCAAAATAAACAGGGACAGCATGCAAGCATAGAATTCTTGGCACTCGCAACGTGCTTATCAAAAACAACCATGTATAGATTCAGTATTCATTATAACTAACATCATACTGTAATCTTAGTTACCAAAACCTATGGGGTATGGGGATTGGTTAATAGTGGTGACTCCATACACATTCTATAGGGGTTACCTTTCTGATTGGGTAACTCTTGTCTGATGGCTCCTTCTGACACCACCTCTAATTTGATAACAGTAAATCTCTACAACGTGTAATTGGCTGGCACCTTACTTCATGGGCGGCATAACATTAGAGAGTCTGATTTGTTGGCTGCTTATTAACCAACCTTGTACAATTGATAGGTTTCAAGACGTGAGCCAGACAGGAGAAGTGGGAGAGAGGTCCATGGACTGCTTTCCTTTCAATTAAAGAAGATACTGTTGGGGTGAACAAACAAAAAACAGAAAACAAAAAAAGAAGATACTGTTGGGAAGGAGGCAACTCCGTCTCACCCCCAAAGCATTTTAGAGTAAGTCGAGAGGTATTCGAAGCACTATTAAGGGCCATGTTGGAGGGAGGACGGTGGTGGGACCCTCCCACCCCAATATAATCAACCCACATTGTATAGCCCAAGGAGCTAGCAAGACTGCTATTTTGTGTGGATGTTAGTGCATGTTAGTGCATTCTGTGTAAATCTTAGTAACCATAGTTTGGAGACAAGGCCTGTGCATCGAATGGAGCATTTCATGCACTGGGTCCTAATTGCAAGATGTGGGAAATCTCCAGTCATGCCCAAGCTCCCATGAGGACAACCTACACCACCAACCGCCATAAAGCTCATTCATTGTTCTAACAGTGTTGCAAAGATGTTTTTCTATCCGTAAGGAATGTGCCCTACAACGCCACAATCATAGACCGGCGCCTGGTGTGCATGTTATCTCACACTGGCAAAAGCATGACCAGGCCCATCCCCAGGCGACAACCAGTTATAGCCCATAAAACTGACTAAGCCTCAAGATCCCTGAATTCCATGGCACCAGGTGCCTTTTGTCCACCAACCCCAAAGTAACAAGTCCTGAAAAGTTCAAAGATGACGGACAGTGCATGTCTTTGAGCGACAATCGTAACATTTCTATTGCGAGGTGCTGGGAGGGATAAATTATAGTTCAAAACGAGGGTGGAGACCTTGGAGCTGGATGGCGCAGAAGGGAGAGATGCAATGTGTTTGTGGAGGTTAGAGTGCCCTAGGTCCTGCTTTGAGCCAGTATTAAAGCCTGCCAGGTCCACAGAATAATGATAAAGTAGCATTGTTTTAGGAGTGAAGTTAATTTGTTCTTTGACCTTCATCAGTGAGAAGAAGACTATTTCTGCCGCACCCACTTGATGGAAGACGGATGGACTGGGCTGGAACCAATGACCTGGCATCCCTTATGGAGCAGGCGGACCTTGTATAGGCGCACACCAACCAGCCACGCAGGTTTTTACTGCATGTATTGTGTTACTATGATGATGCATCTCTTCTTAAGCCTCTTCTTGTACCATTTTTTGGCAGAACGTTCTTAGCAGCAGAGTTCTTTGCTGTTGCTCTCATCTGTGTATGAGATTAAAACTTGTTATCCTTACAAGATCGACTTGGGCCTTTCTTCCCTTGCAGGCTGTGTTCTCTCTGGTGTGAGTGCTCCCATCACCCCGATGTGATCCCAGTGCCCACCGTTTTTGTGGAGGCTTCCAGGCCGCTTCTGCAGAAGGAGCCACGCCCACCTACAGCGACCAGCCCCGAAAAAACTTTTGTCCCGAGTTGTTCAGCAGGAGCAATTTTAAGAGAAGTCCTCTCTGCGCTTTGAAGTGGGGCGCATCTCAGAGGAGAGTGCAGGCCGGTGTTGGAACCTGGTGACGGAGGAGTTCGGGTGAACCCACACATGTGAGTAGACTCTTGTAAGCAATAACAAGCATGGTACAGATGCATGGGGAAGTGTGAGCACGTGGAGAGCAAGGTCGTTGATGTGACGTGGGTGTGGTTTGTGTTATTTCATGTTGGTGTTTGTACTGTGAAGAGATTATTTTGGTAAGGCATTATAAGCTAAGGCAAAGGTAAGGCAGGGAACCCCTCCTCGGATAGGGAGGGAAGGTGGTACCATGATAAAATAAATATATTATTTACAGGAGGAATACGGAAATAAAAGGAGTGGTCTCATATAAGTAATGGTTGTTATTTTAGCTTGTTATTTTTGTTTATTTTATTTGTGTTTTATTGGAAGAAGAACAGGCCCTAGAAGGGGGGATAATTGTGTGTGTCACGGTGTGGTGTGGCATTGGATGGATTTGTGGAGCATTATGTGTGCACAGGTAAGGGGGACAGAAAAGGGTGGGTGGGTGATTTTCTTTTGTGTTGTGATTGTCACAAGCAGCAGCAGCGTGCGCAGTGCGTCATCAGGGTTAGTAAGACATAAACAGCAGTAGTATGGGTGAGGAGCACCACTAGAGTACATATGTAAGGCCCTTCCACTGATCGTGACAGGGTGGAGAAATACCATAAGCAGTGGATCACAGAGATGGGAGGAGGGGGGATGCCCTGCCATGGCAAGAGCAGGGCTCCCACAATAAGAGTGTTTTGGAACACATGTCCACATTTCTAGTGGCTAAGTATAAGGGGAAACAGCTACAGAAGAGAAAAGAAATTCTAGACCTCTGGTGAATGTTTGAGGACACAGAGGACAAAGGGGACAGAGCGGGGGCACAGTTACAGAATGATGGAAAGTGCCAGAGGGGAGAAGGAAAAGGTGGGGCATCGGCGGATCGCATGGGATTATATCCCTTGGCAGCGAGTCACAGAGACGGGGACACAAATCCAACCTATGTGCCCATTATGGTAGGGACCTCTTCAGCACCAGTAACCTCACAGGCTACCGCTCCCACACCCCCATACGCACGCCCGCCCAAAGTATCGGCATCTGTGAGTGTCAGGTCCAGGGAGTTCGAAGATAGGTTGGCAGAGTTGCTAACAGAACTGAACAGGATACAGACATCCTCAAGAGAAGTTAGGGATGTAGGGGTGTCGTAAAAAGTATCGGGAGAATGGAGATCAGGGTCAGTACTTCTCAGGATGGATTCTGAAGGAATAAGAAGCGTATGTGTTGAGAAGGAGGGAAGTAAGGGTGAATGGACAGTCCTTGGACAGGAGAATACGGAGTTGGGAAACAATGAGAGGGAGGATGAGAATGACACATTTGATGAGGGACAGAGTCAAAAAGAAGGAAGAGGTCAAGAGGCTACTGAGAGTAGCCCCCAAGGACGTGTGGCAAATATGCAGATGCCCCTCATACAAAGGGGGCAGGGAGGACACAGCATGTGCCCTGACCCCAGATGGATAAAAACAATTTGATTAAGGCTCTCCCAAAACTCACGGCAGGGGCGAGTATGTGGATACATGAGTTTGAAAAGCAAACAGCATGGGTGCCCCTGGCAATAAGGGACATCAAGAGCTTGAAGGTTGCTATAATTGGGAACCAGGCCGGGGATATGTGGGTAAACGCTGGGTATCTGGGAATAACCCTGCGGGATGACACATATGATGGAGCATCCTTCAAAAGAATTAAGCACAGGTGTGGGATGCGATACAAAGGGCTTTCCCAGACACCCCTGATCTACAGTCCCTGATGCAGTGTACAATGGGTGATGTTGAGGACCCAGCTAAATGTAGTCTTATATTACAAAAGATGTGGAGAGCTGAAATGGGAGGACCGTGGGATTGTTCAATACAATTTTTCTATTTTATTGTAAAAAGAGGCTTGCCAAAGGAGGTCCAGAAGGCGTTAGATAAGATTGTGGGTATTGAAGCAAAGGGGTTGCCGGAGATACAGAGTATAATAGTGCACCATTGCAAAAGAATCAATGAGCTGGATAGGGAAACAGCCCAAAGGCGTCAAACGGAGGAAGCGAAATTGGTAGAAAAGAAAATGGCAAAAGTTGTTGTCCAGGCACATGTGTCGACACTAGTAAAGGTGGAAGGGATAGAGAACACCCAGCAGGTTGTGAGCGCCACTATTGCGGCGCTCTGGGCTGAAGAAGGACAAGGAAATTGGGGTGGGGGCAACATTATCCTGGCCCACCATGGCAGCAAGGAAGACCACAGCGAGGAAGAGGGGGCTTCAAAGTTTCAAGAGGGGCAGGACTTTGACCCAGTGGGGGTGGGTTTGGACCAACCCAATGTTGGAATTGTTTGTGGTGGGGGCATTTTGCAAGGGAATGTAGGGGCAGGTATGCAACAGGGTATAATTACGGATCACAGCAGCAGGGCCAAAGCCCAAAGGGCCCCAAGGACTAGGGTACTTACAACTTGGTGAAGGATTTCAGTTATCTTAAAAGGTGGGGCAATAGTGGCTGCACCCTATCTACCTCACTGGCCTGTCCAGGCACAATAGGTGTGCGGTGTTACACTCTGTGTTCGGGCCGAAACTCAGCTGCTAGCTCCATATTCCTCATTGCTCTCTCTCTCTCTCTCTCTCTCTCTCTCTCTATTCCTCTCTCTCTCTCTCTCTCTCTCTCCCTCTCTCTCTCTCTCTCTCTTTCTGCTACCCTTATAAGCCTGCAGGAAACTCAAAATCGCACATTACATGAGTGCATTTGTATTTATCAGTCTAATTATTTTGTGTAGTGAAATGTGCAGAAAATAAAAATTAATATTGTGTTCTTTTTAACTCACTTTTGTGATTTATTTATGCTGAGAGAAGTTGATTGTGTGGTGCCACAGAAAAAGTGGTGTTTAACATTTTTGTGCTCATTTCTATTACTTTCAATTTAAATAACTACCAATATATTTCCTGTACACCGCCTGGTTCTTGGCTCATTGTTAGCTCATGGGACAGGGATGCAAGGGGAATGATAAGTGTCTGAGATAGGGATAAAAAAAAGAATCTGTTAAACAGTTTGTTGCATAAGTGGGGAGAGAAGGATCTCCCTGTGTTGAGGGTGGCTTCTCAAAAAACAGTTACAGATAAGTGTAAGGAGTAAGGCAGGTGTCCTATCTGTGTGTGTTGCTAATGAATAGACAGTGTTCTTCAATTATGGTTCACTTGTGATGCAACCGTATTTGGAATTATATCACCCTGCATGTATTAGGAGTTTATCTAATATTATTAATGTGAATGTTATGGTTTCTTTTACCACCATGGACACGCTTGAGTTATTCTTCATGGAGTCTTTTCGCCTATAATTGTCCTGCACCTGGCATGCAAAGGCTGGTTGTACTCTTAATCAATCTGAGAATAAATGGCTTGCATCTTGGGAATCGTTATCTCATGCATTATCTCTGCTGTTCCTATCCTCCCTTATTCATGGTAACATTGGCTTGGTTGCCAGCTACTGTCGGAGCTCTGAACGGATCAGTATTTTGTTATTTCAGCTTTCTGCGTTCTCGTCAAGCCTTGAGGCCTTTCATTTACTTAGAAGCGTGTTGTGGCTTCCATTTTGGAAAAGATGGCTGCCCGTTACGGTTGCATCTCTATGTTAGTGAGGTATGTTTGTCTGTCGTTCATGTTGCATTCAGCTTATACATCAAGCTCCTGGGGCAAAGGCAATCTACCCCTGTGTAAAATTGTGGGCAGGGAGACAAAGATCTTGAGCACTTTCTGTTTATGTGCCACCGATATAGGAACACCTGCTATAAGTGGCTTGTCCCTATTTATTAAAAGTACAATCTAAGGAGAACGAAAGAAATGGAATTTTTCTTGCGTAATCAAAACCATGTTAACCTCCAAAATCATTTGGCCTTTTTGAAAAACACCTGGCGCTTGAGAATGAAAAGTATTTTGTAATTGTAAATACTGTTCTATATAAACCACCGTTTTTTTCAACAGTGTTTTACAGTCTAAACTTGTATTTTAAATGTTGTTTTATCTGATTCTTTGATATTCCTGCCTTTATGACAATGCTGCCAAAATAAAGAGTGTACTACTACTACGTATACATTGCTGAAGTTAGCATTCTTCATGTCCTATGGATCTCATGTTAATATTCTTCATGTATGAATGTTACAGTGTTAATTTGGTTACTTGTCCCATCTTCAGTTTTAGATTGTGTCCATTTCATGCAGTACCTGCGTGGGATATGGGTGGTACAGTTGTCTTAGTGAGTAACGTTTCTCACATATTTATTTATTTGCATTTTTACATATGCAACTGGGGGAGGAGCAGAAGCTATGGGTGACGTATTTATCTGCCTCTCAACATACCCCATTGCCTGGATGCAAGTCTCACAACTTCTAACACTACCACAGTGGATCAGCAGCCTTGAACACCACAGGGAGCCCAGCAGCCCTCTACATCAAGCAGTCTAGGAAAGAGGACACCAGCCCCCTAACAGCCTGCTGCGGAGGCAACCCAGGCAAAGCTTATGCACAGGTTACACTGTGCTGCTCATGTTTCCATGGCTTCTCACAGAGAACACGTTAAACAAGATCATTAGTGCAGTGTTAACTTGAGGACCCACCCCCTGGGAATGTGCTCCCAACACCCACACTGCTATTTCAGGGGTCTGCTGACAACAGCCATCTACCCCTGTTGCTTATGGCATCCAATGCACATCTCTAAGATGTATGACTGTCCTTAGTACTAGAGATGTCAAGACCATGACCCATTATCTCAACACCCCAGTCTGTGATCTGTGTCAAAGCCAGCCAAAACCATAGATGGCTGATAATAGTATTTGACATCCAAACATGGAACCTGTTATTTAGGTCATGCCTGAGTGTCAAAGGCAACGTCATCCTACTGCATTGTCACAATGCTATCTTCATAGGGGTACTCATATGTGCTTGTGCTTGTACTTGTACTTGTGGGATGTAATTACTTAGGAAACAGGAATGGAGTGCCTCAACCTTAATGGTATACATGTGGTCCTACAATATGGAGTCTGGTGCAACCTTGATGTCCAGGTCTTCCTCCAGTGACTGTCCTAAGGGGTTTTAGTCGGGTAGACCCTCTAAGCACAGCACACAGTGTGTACCTAGTTCCATAGGAAGCCTGAAAATGTAATTGCTAATAACATTTGACTTGCATGACAGATATGGCTGACATTTTGCAAACAGAAAGTTTGTTCCAGGCTACCCCAAAATAGAAAGGTTGGTAAAAATGTGTTAAAAAATTAAAAGGTTATTAAGAAAGCAAAGAAACGCTGTTTTCAGCCTACTCCTATTCTCATGGAGAAAAATTCAAAATTTCTGCACAGTGCAGGGCAGAAACCACTGGACGAAATTGGACCAAATAATAAAACTTGGACACAAAGCATTGAGTCGATTTCCGGGAGGGGCCTGAGGTTATTCCATCCATTTGTTTTTAAAATATTCAATGGGGAAGGGGCTGTCCCCTTTTCCCAAAAGTATAGCTATATCTCCCATAGTGCTTTGTAGCAGAGAGGCTTTTCAGAAATGAAATCCTGCCATTTGTTTTGCTCAATGCAAGCAATTTCAGCAGTAATATCAGGGGAATGCAAAAACAAAAAGTGCCAAAAAAGCTATTTGGAGGAGGAAAACGATTTAAGTCAAAGCAGGCCAGAGGTCGGGAGGGGGAAAAGGACATCATGTGAAGTTGGGGAGTTGGGGGGAGTGGTCTGGGGAGCCAGTTACAATTCTGACAATTTTGCATTGTTGGGGGTATTTCGGGGGCATCTCGCAAGATTACCACGGTAATAATACAAAGCGTACAGAAACAAAAATGTGTCACAGTGGTGTTATCACAGTAATTCATGCATAATTTCTGCAGTAATTATCAGGGGATTGTCGGGTGAATGGAAAGTGGGGGGAAAAAATGAATGGGGTGCATCTGTTGTGAGCACATCTAAAAGACGGGGGGAAATGGGTCTTAGTGACAGTAGTCCTAGCCAGTGGGCCCCAAAGAAACCTATTGGTGCAGTGCGTACAGTGGCCACTGTCGAAGGGCATGGCTAGTTGGCCCCAAGGAAACCTATTGGTACAATATGTACAGTCAGCCACTGAAACCCATGAGTGCATACATAACAGATGGGATTCACAATGGCATTCAAAATTAGAGAATGGCAAGATAGCTCAGTTGGTTGCATGCTTGCTTTTACAATCTGTGTGTGATCTTCAGGTTGCAGGTTCAAATCCCAGCAAGGCCGACTCAGCCTTCCATCCTTCTGAGGCTGATAAATGAGTACCAACTCTGATTGGGTGATAGTGTGTGCATATGTGGTGCATGTAAAGTCCTTAGGCATAAGCACTATATAAATAATACATCAACAGATCCGATGGGTCGGACATTTGTGATGTCATCTTTCATGTCCTGAGTGTTAGTCCTAGCAGTGCACAGAGGTGGCGCGAGTTATGGTTGCTTAGCTTAACATAACTGGCGAATTTCTGTGGTTTTAAAATCCCTTTAACATAGAATTTTCAGTGAATTTGTGTGGTTTTGTTTAGTACAACTTAACCATAACGTCCCTTTTCACCAATGTTTTGTAAGTGAATTTCATAGGTTTTTATTAGTGCAATTTAACCATAATGTCCCTTTAACAAAGTTTTTTCAGTGAATTTCATGAGTTTTTACCACTGCATGCTAATTTCCTACAGCTTACTAATATCCTACTTACCCCAATATAGCACCATTTTGTCCAATTTACGTTTCACCTTAAAACTCTGCCATTCCCCACCATTTTAACACTGTTTTTGTGATCTACAACGTCCGCGAAGGTCTGACGTCATCACAGACTTTTTGGACAGTGTCACGTCACCACGCGCGGCATGATGATGTGTTCCCGAACATGTCTGCACTTCGTGAATAGGTCTGTGCTTCGTGAATAGTTCAGAACTGAATTTTCTGCTGCTCTAGGAACTTTCTAGCTCAAAATGTACCCTTGCACAGCTCCTACACCTATTCTTACTCATTATCCATTAACAATCTAGCACAGACCACATACTTGGAAGAATATTAGCAAAACTGCTATTTATCTTAAAAAATGGCATCAGCTAACGCCATCCCTCCTCCCCAAGAGCCACCACCACCACCAGCTGGAGGACCTACACAACAAAAAAGTGCAGTACTACCAAAGACAATGAAGAGTACCAAGAAGATGAGGTAGAGGAAGTGCCTACCTCTAGCACCCAGAGAGAATCATGGGTGTGGTGGCAGTTCTTTACCACTGTTTGGAATGTACCAAAGGCTAAAGCTACCAAAGTGAAATGATCTAAGTGCAACGTTGTACTCAGTCGTGGACTACCTGGACAGTACTCCTACGGGACCACCTCATGGGCCACTACACCAAATCCAGCCACCGCAATGCTCTCAGAAAGGTTGTTTCTTTCTTATGAAGTAGTAGGCTGTCTTCCTCCACGACATCTTCCTCTACCAATACTGTAACCACACAGCCTACTTCTGTGGGACACAAAATCCCACCAGCTACATTGCAAGCAATACAACAGTACTCTGTATATACTGCAACACACCACTCTGCCAGGGGAGCAATTTCGAAGTGCTTTTGAAGCCGTTATCAAGGAGCAGGAGAAACACTGCCCCCTACCTTAGATGAAAGACATGCGCAACATCGTCCCTGGTCCACCTGCCCCTCCATATTAGTGGTTGGTGCCTCATCCCTCTTTTCTCTCCCTACCTTACTTTCTGACCTCTCCTGCAAAAAAAATAAATCAAAAAAGGTTCCTTTAGGAGCCACCTTTCACAGTTAAAAAATCAAACTAAAAAAAATAATCTTATAGAAGCCATCTACTTTACATTTCTCAATAAAGTAGATAGACTCAATAAGATTCGCCAACATTTCCATTAGTATTGTGGGTTTTGCTAATGAGAATAATGTGGCATGTATCCCCCATTCCAGATGCTGGAACGGTGATAACGGCCTGGCAACCTAAGGTATTGGCCCAAGTGAAGCGAGGGCAGATAACAAGGGCTCTGGGCTGTTATTCCCTCTTCCAGCACCTGCAATGGGGGATGAAAGCCATTAGCACTTAGGGTTGCTAAAGCGGTTACCCGTGGTTCTAAAAAAAGGATTTTCCATCCTACAGCGCGGCACGCATAGTGTCCCGCTGCAGGAAGGAAAATCCTTTTCCAAGATGCCCACCACGGAAATGGAAGGCGGGGCTCTGTATGGAGCCCCTCTTCCCTTTCCATGGCGGTCTGCGGGAGGCGAAAAGAAGGAGCAAATGCGGCAGCAACACCCACAGCTGCAAAAATATGGTAAGTAGGAGGGATGGTGGGTGAAAAAAAAATGAGATGGAGGATAGGGGGGTAAAATGGCGGCAGGGAGAGCTGACCATCGGGCAGCTTGGCGGACGGGTTTGTACTGGCAGTTCAAGTCTGCATTCCTAGCCACCTCATTGGATGGGGCTCTCCCGCCCAGGGTGCTACTGGATAATTGTACACTAGAAAAAAATGCAAAAGGACAGAAACAATTTTCTGTCTCAAATACTTTCTCTAGCATACAATAAGGACCTTTTTAACTATCCACAGTCTCCACAGTCCCCTTTTCCAGGCCATGGATCATTAAAAGACCCGCATGGCATGTGCACACCATTGCACAGGGCAGCCATTCTACCCTTTTTAATTTTATATTTGTAACACTCCCTCAATGCCTGCTTTCAAACAGTTACACATCCATCCACCAATAACTTCCAAAAACCGTACATATAATCCTATGACCATATTAAGCTTCCACACACCAACTGCCACTAAACTTTTAGAAATCTTTTGCAGCTGCATTTCGGATGCCGAGGTGGGACGCCACTAACTAACTTCTGGAGGAGAGGAGTACCAAGGGTGGGATGCATCTTAACCATAACATCCCTTTAACAACGTTTTTTCTGTCAATTTAATAGGTTTTTATAAGTAGAAATGTTTCATGGTTTTGTCTCTTCTATCGCTCGCACGTTAGATAGATATTAAAATGGCCAGTTTATGTTGAATCCTATCTTAAACTATGTAATGTTGTATTGTGTATCACTACTGTATGTACTTACCATTGCCGGCATATGTTTGCCCATCCTTGTATACTACTGTGTAACCCTAAGCTGAAAGTTTTCTTGTATCTTCTGCGCACTGATACTCTTGGGTCTGGCGTGCATTACAAATAAATAAACAAACAAACTAACAAACAAACATCACTGTATACAAGTTATTAATAATTCCTCTTTTTATATATGTGAGAGAACTATAAACCTCCTTTAAGAAACATATTTTTTGCAACACATACTTATGTCTGTCGTTATCAGCAGCGCATGCCTCGGATGGAAAATATTGTTGAATTGCCTAAGGCATAAGGCTCCATCATGGCCCCAGTCAAACCAAACCACCCCTATTATTCACTGCATCCTAGCTCAGTGACCACTATACCCAAATAGTGTAAACAATGGCCAGTGCTCATGGCTTGCAGCCATGGCCAGTATCCAAATCCATTGGGAATAGGCTTCGGCCGAATGCTCCAATAAGCAAATTACAGTACAACTTTCTCCTTGCTGACGGACAGACCCATTGCCCAGACACCAATGTTATATCATTGTGTTGTATACTTACATTTTACACTTTTGAAAAAAATAAAACAAGGGACATATTTCAAAACCATACTTTGAAGTTCTTGCTGACCCTCCTTGTGCATATTTGCTGCAATCCCATCCAGCACCTCAACTTGTACCCACGAGCAGAATGTATTCCCACTCAAACCCATTCCAATTTCGAAAAACTTTACCACATAGCCGGTCCCGGGTGGCCATGCCCACTTTAACCCCATTGCTGGTTCTTCGTGGTCATGGCCAGTAGCCAGATTGTCTGAGTCATGGCCTTGGGCCATGACTCGGACCATTTGGCCACTGGCCATGGCCACAAGCTATCCCTCAGTCACCAAAGGTATATCACCATTTTTTCTACCTACATTATGAAACTTTAAAACATAAAACACAGACCCATTTGCAAAACAATGCTTTCAGGTCCTTGCCAATGCTCCTTACACGCGTTTGCTACAAATCCGCCCATGTTTTATTTTTTCAAAAGTGTCAAAATGCACATACATACAATAGTCATTTAACTTAGCCCCCACTTGGCAAAATCCATTCAGACTTTGCACAAACATTCAATGGTGGGTCTATAATCTTTCTGAAAACCTGTGTCCACATTTGTCAAATGGCAGCACAGTTATAAGCCATCTAGAAATGTTGAGACCCTGCCTCTAACTTCGCCCCCTCTTGACAGAATCCCAGTAAACATTGCTACGGTACTCATATCTAGGTCTACAATCCTTTTGCAAACGTGTGTGCAGATTTGTCAAAAGGTACCACATTTATAAGTCTTCAAAATATGTTGGGACCCCCCAATCTAATTTTGTTCCCTCATCACAAAACAGCACCACACTTTGCAGAACCATTCAGAGTCAGGTCTATAATAAAAATCCTAAATTCCATGCAGTTTCATTCAGTGGCACCAAATATATAAACAATCCAAAAACTGCTTATCACCAACCCTGTAATGCGCAAATAAGCAAACATGTCCGCGAACATTTCGGATGTTCGCGAACATCACAAGACAGCCCCGCATATGTGTCCCGTTCTCAGGCATCGGTGTTGGAAAGCTACCCATTTTGGGGCTTTTTAAGGCCATATCTCATCATCATCACCCCTCACCTCTACAGAGATTGTTTTATTAGTTTGACAAGTGCAATGTTGTGTTTATTAATATATTTTACTGCGATGTCCACCGACAATGGTGGCAGTCTGTGAATCCAACATGGCGGGCGTTTCTGAAAATCTGATGCACCTTGCACTTTTCACCATCCAATCGGAGGCCTGTCTGACAGAGACGCGGACTAACAGGAAAGTTAGTTCGCGTACCAAACCCAAATATCACAATTTGTTTTAACCTACTTTCTGGTTGTTATAAAAAGAAATACTGGACAGAGTTACACCAAATTTATGAAAGCACGCTTTCGGGACCAAGCCACTGCTCCTGCGGCAAATTTGGTGAAAATCCATCCAGCGGTTTGGGATGTAGTCATGAGCAAACATTTCTTTCCATTGCGTCTGTGGGAAAAACCACACATTTTGGGACCCCCCTATAACTTTGCCCCCCTTGCAGGAAACCTCACCAACCTTTGCAGAATCTGACGAGGCCACATTTTTTGCAAAGTTTCATGAGGATTCATCCAGGGGGTTGGGGAGGGGGGGGTTGGGAGAGGGTTGGGAGGGGCAAAGTCATAAGAAGCCCAAAAATGGCTCTTCCTATGGGTTGAGAAACGTAACCATAACTACAGGGCTGATACCGCAGGCCATGTAATATATGTATATATATTTGTAAATGATGAGCCTACCTACTGTGACGAATCTCATGATGTTTTCCCTGCTCCCTGTGGGGGAGAACCTTTCCATGAGGCCAGGGAGGTGAGGCTGCTACCCGATAGTCCCCCTGGGGGTGGTACTCAGTGGGTAGATCTCACGAGGATGGATTCCCCCTCTGGGAAACAGGGAGGCCATCAGGAGGCAGTGTGGTACTCACACATTCAGACGCTTTCTTAACTCCTCTTCTTTGCCTTACTCTTGATCCTGTATGTTCCTCTATGTACTGCTACCGTAAATGGAATTTCTGTTTCAGATTTGGTTGATTTTGGTAGTAAGCAGAAGGCCATCGAGCAGACTTAAAGCATACGATTAAGCTGAAAGGAAATGACCCCATTAAAATCACGTGTGCATGGGGACCAAGAAGTCTATCACAGGTCCCCAGCAGTTATAAACCTCAGGGGAAGAGAAATTACAATGAGCTCAGCTGCAATACCAGGACTACCTGAAGACGTGATAATAGGGACCGATTTTCCCAGATTCAGCAAGATAGCAATAGAGGTTAATTAAGTAAACCCCAAATGTTCACCTTTTAACACCTGGGAAGAGGAAGACATTTCCATAAATACACCTCTTTTGAAATGGGAGAAAGAAAAACAAGATCAGAAAGGGGCCACCGGACATAAAGAAAGCCTTGGTTTGACCCTTTATGGAAAAAAGGGCAGCATTAGGGAAAGGGCATGTGATGAATATCATGATATCATACCTGCTCGCTGAGGGGAGACCCTTTTCATGAGGCCAGGGAGGTGAAGCCGCTACCCAATATTCCCCTAGGGGTGGTAATCAGCGGGTGGGTCTCATGGGGGGATTCCCCCTCTGGGAGACAAGGAAATCAGAAGCCAACGCGATACAACACACATTCACCCACTTTTCTTCCCTCATCTTCTTTGCCTTCCCCGGAGTCATCCCCTCAAAGCACTGTGACAAAGAAGATACACAGAAGCTATGTGACCACTGTGCCTCCCATAATATCAACAATTAAATTGCGGACTCCCATTATGGTGTGGCACAGTGATCACATAGATCACTGTGCCCTGCATCCCCCGTGACCACCTCCCCTACCCACTTACCTTTTTGGGCGGCACACAGAGAAGTGTGCCGCCATCTCTCCTCCAACCCTGCGGTGTCAGTTCTCGCCCACTAACATGGGTCTGAACTGGCATTGGGAAGGGTGACATTACCCCAATCACAGCAGACTGTCAAGAGAAGCCTGAAAAAGGCCTGACGAAGGTAGAAATCCTTTTTAGGTTTGTTATCGCCAGAGCCGCGCAGAACTGCAAGGCATGTCCTAGTCCTCAAGTCCATGGACCGTATCTCTACAGCCCTGAAATCTCTCCACTACCTCCTGGTGGCTGCAAGGATCAAGTTTAAGACCTTCTGCATCGTCTATAAGGCTCTGTGGGGCCAGGGACTCCACTACATCTAGCTTTCTCTTTCAAATTACCGTCCTTCTCGAGCCCTTCACTCAGCTACCTCAAACTCTCTGAGAGTCAGATGCTTCTCCAGGCAGAGAGTGGGAGGTAGATCTCTCTCCTCTGCAGGTGCCTCCCTCTGGAATGGCCTTGCTGCCTCTCTAAAACTTGAGCCGGACCACCTGAAGTACCGGAAGCAGCTAAAGACCTTCCTTTTATCCACTGCTTTCCCTCTCTCGCCCCTGCTGACCTACCTGCCTCCTGTGCCGACTCGTTGCTTGGCTACAGAGTCCACTGGGTACCAGGCTCCTCCATGATCAGTCTCCCCTGCACTGCCTCTGGGAGTACCATGCACTTAGGGGCTGTAACTCCTACCCACAGTCCCCAGCCTCCTTGCACTTACCCAGAGCTGTGCTACACTGGCTGCACTAGCTCAGAGCATTGCTGCCCTAACTGCACTAATGTTGCAGCACTTGCACGATCTGAATGACACAAGGCCCAGTAAGATTGTTTGTCTTTTCTTCCCTCCCTGGTTAGTCGTGCCTAGAAACACTTGTGTACAGGCGCTTATTAAATGACGTATCATATAATATCCTATCGTAAGTGTGAGGGTTAGAAGTAGGATTTTGACACAGGGTGGTGGACCTTTTAGTTTGGGACATTCTGACATTTCCTTAGTTTTATATGAGGCACGGAAACCCCTCTTAGAGTTAGGATTAGATAGGTTTCTTTTTTACTTTTGGTACAAAATAAAAATATTTGCCCGAAAGTGCACCTCCTGTGTGTCAATCTCCTCCTTCCACACCCTCACACTACTTTGGAATGGACTCTAGTTGATGTGCAAACACGTAGGCTGGCATGAAAGGCATGCCGTTGCCTCCCCTCTGGCTAGATTTACCCCCCCCCCACCCTTAAAACGAACTTGATTCTCCCTTCTGAATGTAGGGCCTTGGCCTTCTCCCCCATGTACGAGCAGAGATTGCAGATTGGAACAGGAGAAATGGACTAGAATAGAAGCAACTGCTACTTCTTGTCTCTTTGCCTCCTAGGTGATAAGGCCTAATCTCTCCAGGGCCCTGGAGAAGTAGTGCTTAAGGGAAGGCCTTCACATGTGGAGCTTTCACATCTATCTCCACTGCTGGACTCTGGATTCCGCTCTGGGGTTCCCTTGGATAAGGCTAGTGGTTTGCCCAGCTTTCGTCTCTTGTTTCTTGTTCTGTGTGATTTCTGTTGGGTCTATACCTGTTCTAACAAGGCTGAAATATAGCCATAGTCCCAGCCGCCCTTACAAGGGTCTCCGTAACATGGAACAATTCCATTAGCCAGAGCAATATTTGGACTTATAGTTCTGGTATTCCAGATTGTGATTGGTCAGTGCACTTTTGAAGATATCCACAATGCATGAAGAATACATGGCTCAATTAGTGAGGGACTTTAATATCCGGTTCATGCCGATATCCATGGAATGTCATGTTCTGTAATGAATACATGTTCAGTGTCTCTGTCTATTTGAAAATACCCAGCTTTCAATTATGACAGGATAGCTGTTCTTATTTTAGATTGCTAAAATGTGAACCATGGTTAGTTTCTTCATTGCTCTACTTCAAACAAGGTGACTCGGCCCCCGAGAGAAGCACATTTAAAGAGACAGCAAATGTCCAAAGTATTTCGTAACTTTAATCAACGAAATAAAAAATGCATGTATTTATATGTACTTTTCTGCACAATGTAGCTGTGACAACATGAGCGCCCACACCTGAACTCAATCCCAGTTGCTAGGATATAAACCTACGGGAAATGTAATAATTGTTAAAATGTTCAGTATTCTTCAAGCTTTTGTTAAGTGCGTTAATTCTTTTTTCTTCTCTTAGCTGTGCACATTTTTTAAGATCATCCCATCACGCCCTATTAATATCTGTTCCCAGCTGGGATGACTGCCCTACTGTCTAGATTTCTGTCCAAAAAACGGTTGCCACATCATTCATTTCATTGTATTTAAAGATGTAAAGTACATTTAAATACACCAATTACAACTCAGGGCCGAAAGTACCTTACATGAGGGCTATAGTGGGTTGAAAAGTAAATGTGGGCGGGGCAGTAGGCGGGGCGTGGCAGAAGGCTTTTTCAACCCCCAATTTGTATTAAAACGTGGAAAAAGAATATGTTTTTGAGGGGTAATGATTTTTATTTGCATTTCAAACTTTCATTTTGTACTACACATTTTCCATTGTTATAATTTATTTCTATTTAGTTATTGTATATCGTCTGTTTAATTAAATTATATATATTTTATTGACCCTTGATTAGACATTCCGTTTTTTTGGACTGCTATAGTTTGCTGTTTGGGTTGTCCAAGAGGAGTATGGCCTTCGTTGAGTCAGGTTTCCTCAAAAAGCAAAGGATGTACATCTCCTAACTGTGCCTGTTTTTGCTTTATTATTGGGTTCACTCTTGGAGTGCAACACTATGCCCCATGGCTCCCACCCCCAACCAAACACTATGCCCCATGGCTCCCACCCCCAATCAAACACTATGCCCCATGGCCCCCTCACCACCCCCAACCAAACACTATGCCCCATGGCTCCCGCAACCCCCAACCAAACACTATGCCCCATGGCCCCCTTACCCCCAACCAAACACTATGCCCCATGGCCCCCTCAACCCCCAACCAAACACTATGCCCAATGGCCCCCCTTACACCCAACCAAACACTATGCCCCATGGCCCTCCTCACCCCAAACCAACCATTCAAACTGTCCACTTGAATGGATGATTCGTAGTGTGCAGCAAGTGTCCTTTTGCAGTTAAGCTTGCCCTCAAAGAGCAGTTACCTTCTCTAATCAATTCCATTGTGCATCTATCCCCCTGAACAATGCTTGATGGGGTTGTAGAAAGGTAACAATTACCCACACTCAATGGGTCTCAAACGCTTGATCGAGGTTTAGTTGCAAAATTACAGGAGCAGACATCATCCAGGACCATACGAGAAAAGGCTCAGCCGGTTTTGAAAGCTTTAGGAATGTACAAATAAACCACACCCACTGCTGACCCCCAACATCTCTAATGAAACGCTATGATAGTTTATTTATATAGCGCCTATACACAATGTGTTTCAAAGCGCTTCTCAACAAGGGAAGGAACAAGGGAAAATGCTAAACATTCTTACAGCCCATGAACAACAAGAATGTGAAATTAACTATCGTACTCGGCCTACCGTACTCGGCCTAGCGACATTTCAGATAGTGCAAGTGCTATGACACAGATAGGAAGGAAATGGGAACAGACAGGCGACTACCGTCCTAGGCCTGACAACATTTCTGGTAGAGCCGGAGAATTACACAAGGTGAGGGGGAGGGGAGGAGAAAGGAGGGAGAGGAACAAAACAAGCTATTATCGTACTAGGCCTGACGACATTTCAGATAGTGCTGGAGAGGGAGAAGGGATAGTAAGTGGGGGTGGTTAGCCAACATTTGTTACTATCATACTAGGTCCAGGGACAATTCTGGACCTAGGAGTATGATCTTTAGGGGACTGCAGCTAATGCCAAAGAGCAGTAAAGTTTACATAAACATTTGAGAGCTCAACTCGCACGCCTGCCTTGAAATCCCTGCACTGGAGGTTGTCCAATTCTCGGCCTCGAGGGCCAGAAATATGTCAAATTTTCAGGATATCTGTCATTAATAGTCATGAGCTAAATTTGTATACAATGATTCTAAATGTATTCACATTTATCTGAAGAGTGTTAATGAGAGATATCCCGAAAATCCATCAGGTTTGCATGCCTTGAACCCTGGAGTTGGACACCCAGATCCAAATATCTGTCAAAACTATCCAAAACATATATCCAAGACAGGACCCCAATACCATTGGAGAAACAGTGGGCCTGCAGCAGCAAGGTCAGGAAAAAACAAGAGTGTGAAAGAACAATTGCCTTCTTGGGGTGCAATTCCTAGATTGAGCTCCATGAGGATATACATCCACAACAAAGTCCCCTGAAACTCAGAAAATAGCTAAAAACTGTCCCAGAACTTTCCAAGCTCTCCTACTTGACAGCCGTCTTACCTTGAGGACTTCTATAATAGGTCTTCCGCTGGCGATTGCTTTTATCCTGAACTGCACTTTAGTTATATTAATATAAAGATCTCCTTGAATGTATTGTGAAAAAACCTTGAAGGCAACCTTGGTGTAGCTGTGACTGGCGCGTCCCCTCCATCCTACTCCTCTAGTATCACCTGCCAGTCTTCCTGTGTTAATGCTTTAATAACCGGTTAACATTTCTCTTTTGGCAACTTTTCCTCCATAGTTCTATGGGTACGATGTCCTTTCATCGCGGGATGTTTTTTCGCAGGTTTTTTTGCCGCTGATTTTTTTGGGAAAAAACTCATATTTTTTGGGGACGATAAAAAAATTATATAAATTGGGTGTGGGTGTACGGAAATGTAAAACAAATTAAAGGGGATGGGGGTATGTGGGGTGGGGTAAACCCCCCAAAAATAACAAAATACAAAATTCGATGAGTTGTTTCGAAAAAAAAAAATCAGCGGTAAAAAACACTGCGAAAAAACATCCCGCGATGAAATGACATGGAACCGTTCTATGGACTCCCAAACGTTTTGCTTTTTATTTCTAGACCTGTCCTGAATTTGTACAGGGAAATGAAGCCTTCAGCTCATTTTGTTGTGGGGAAACTGATCAGTCCTTCAGACTATCAGTACTGGAAAACTATGTTTTCCATTTTGTCTTTTACTTTTTGTAACTTTTTAACCTTGCACACAGCATTTTACAATGCAGTGCAATGGAATGTATCACCCTAGCTTTATACACTTGGGATTTTTGGTTACTTTTAAAACAAGCTGGTGGTAGCAAACATATTTTTACTATTTTTGTGTTATTTCTAATGTGCACATGTGTGCGGCTACTAAATATGTCTAGTGCCCTAAAATGGCCATGCCACAAGATTTCCACTTGTTCTTTGGCCATATTGTTGTTTGGCCTTCTTCCTGTCTTGCCAGGTCAGGAAATCCCATATAAGACCATACACTTGCCTGGTAAAGCTTCTGCTTTTGTGGGCTAGTGATGCTTTGTGTGTGCATGGCTCAGGTTAGCGGAGGGACGGTCTGGTCCCATTCCACGTTCCAGGAGCCAGAGAATCTAGGTGTGGTGCATGAGTGAAACCAATAGTTGTCCCTGATTGGACAACTACTGGCTGTTTGAATGGTGCAGACCCTTACCATTGGTGGGCTTGAACTTTGTACCAAGCTAGCTTTCGCATAAGACAAGGACTCCTACAGCTATTTCTGTAGATCAGCATTGGAGCCAAGAATCCCACATTGAAGAACAGCCAACTGATGATCCAAAAAAGACTCCTGAAGAGACTCAGCATCCCTTCTTGCGTCTGACCCAGTGAAGCCCTGTTGGACTACCTGATCAGCGAAGTCCCTGTGCAGTGCCTCAACCCCTGGACTGGTAGGACCAACCAGTCTCAATGGGTTCTCAAGGACCCAGCCATCCTGAGCCTTCGGAAGTGTCCCTGGACCACCCAGTGGGCTGACCAGCGCCCCAGTGGGCTAGATCACTACAACACTGTCCATTCCGTGTTTGCAAAAGGAAATTAAGTGGTCATCAGCTAGTGGTGTAAGTCACCTTCCAAATTAATTTTAGCATCCCACCTTCAAGGAATCCTGCTCTGGAAGGTCTTCTTCAACCATGAATGGAAGGACGCCTGCCGTCATCTGTGTGCAGTTGCTTTTTCTGGAAATCACCTTGCCCAACCTGTGAAGTGTCCAGAAGTGGTCTTTATAGTTTTTTTTGCATTTCTCCATCACCAAGGGTTGCACTCTGTTCCTGCTCTCAAACCTTGACACTAACACTCCCTCTGTCCTCATTCTCCTTGATCTCTCATCTGCCTTTGACATGGTTAACCAAAACATACTGTTCTCACGGCATAGTGACATCCTGGGAATCACAGGTCAGGCTCCGGCTTGGTTAACCTCTTTTCTCTCTGACCACCCATCCCAGGTCGAACTTGGTGCCTTTCTCTCAACTATGACCCTCTCATCCTGTGGCGTTCCCCATGGTTCTAACCTATCCCTCTTGTTCTTCAACATCTACATAGCTTATCTGGGACGTGAGATTGCCACTTTCACCACTAATTTCCAGTGTTACACGGATGACACGCAACTATCCTTCAGGCTACCCTCAGCCGCCTCCTCCTCCTCCTCACTCATACCTGTCTGTTGCTATTCAGTCATGGTGTGCTGCAAACGACCTTTGTCTCAATGACATTAAAACTGAGATTGTTTGCATTGAGACCCCTGCTCCTGCTTCCCCCTCACACTCTGGCCGGCCCCCCTTGGTCTCGCGCACACCCCCTCCTGTGAGTCCATAAACCTTGGGTATATCTTTGACTCCACTCTCTCATTCTCCTCTCACATCTCTGACATCTCAAAAAAGACTAACTATCACCTCCTCACTTTCCCTCAGCGGCTCACTGTCTCCAGAGCCCAGGTTCTCTGTAGGCTGGACTACTGCAATAGTCTCTTCCTCACCCTCCCTGCTTCTGCCCTGCACCCTCTGCAACTCATCCAGAACAGAACTGCAAGACTTATCCTTGGCCTCAAGCCCAGGGACCACATATCTCTGGTTCTGAAATCCCTTCACTGGCTCCTGGTGGCTGCAAGGATCAAATTCAAGACCCTCTGCATTGTCCACAACGCCTTCTGGGCCTGGGACCTACTTATCTTCAACGTTGCCTTCCTAAATACTAACCCTGTCGAGCCCTTCGCCCATCTACCGTCAACCTTCTGTGAGTGAGCCAGTTCTCCAAGCAGAGATTTGGAGGGAGATCCCTTTCCTCAGCAGACGCCTCCCTCTGGAACAGCCTCCCTGCAACCCTCCATCTTGAGCTTGATATTCTTAAATTCTGGAAATTCCTCAAGACCTTCCTCTTCTCCTCTTCCTTCTCTCTCACCCTATCCTGCTAACCTAGCTCTCTGCTCTTCCCTCTCTCCCTCCTTTCCATACAGCTTGCTGACTGGCCGCCTGGTGTACCTCAGAGTCTCACAGGTCCCAGGCACCCCTGCCAGTTCTCCTGCACTTGCATCTGGGCCCTGCACCCACCCCCTCACTGCACTTGTAATACATTATTGAGAGCTTCTCTCTCCACACTTCACTAGTCTCGACCGACCGGATGCATTTGGTCCCCTGCCCCTCCCTTGCCATGCCCAGACTTGCATGATCTGTATACAGCCCAGCTTGAAGATCGTTCTGTGTGTTTTCCGTTATCTTCACCCCTTAATGTGCACTTGAAAAAAACACAAAATCGCCGACAGGCCTATTTGCTGTATTTAAACTGTTAAATATATCATATTCACTTAATCTTAATTTGCCTATGCAGACCGTTATCGTTTCAGTTATTCAAGGGCTCTGAGCGACTGTTGTTTTTTCACCGTGTTCCCACCCTCCTTGAGTGCTTTGAAACACTTGCCTGTGTATAGGCACTTTATGAATAAACATTACTATACCATACCATACCTGGACCCGATCAGAAGAATCCTTGCACCCTCAGCTCCTGGGAACCTCTCACTGGAACCAATGGCAGGAAAGACAATCTCCAGTGACCCCCCAGTCGACCCATCAAGTCCTCTTGGAAAATCGTATTCAGGGTAGTATGTAAATGCAAAGGACGTGTCACCCCGTACTATAAAGGATAACATTGAGAAAAAATCTCTTTGTATCCTTCCCTTCCACTGCTGTTTGGTCGTTGCACCTGAGCATTGAACCTGAAAGATAAGAGCACATTTTTACTTACAAGAAACTGTATTGCATCTCTTCTCTTGACCAATCACCCATACAAGTACTTTACCTCCATCAGATCCATTCTGTTAAGAAGCATTGGGACTTTTGGGCACTAGGCCCTACTCTTCTTAAGGATTGGACTTGTGTAGCTAGGGTATATTTCTTGGATCTTGGTTCCATCTTACTGCATTACTTCTCTTCTTTTTTTATTTAAGACATTGAATGCATTTTAAGAACCTATGGTGACTGCATACATGTTCATTATTGAGTGTTGTGTGATATTACCACTTGCTTATTTTGATTTCTGGTGCTCTAAAGTGAAACCAAACTGAGTGGACCCCTCACCCCTGAAATTGCACAGCAACCTCGAAGCGAGAGCTTCAGCCTCAGGATGCACTCTGACTAGGATTACAGTTGCTTAACGGTGCCCCCACCGAAGTCCCCTAAACATATTTATTTATTTTATTTTATTGTTATATGCCTAATACCATATCTGAGTTTAGTTTTTAATCACAGATCTGGGATTCGAACCTCTGTTGCACTGCGTAGTCTTGCTTCCAAGACAGCACGCTGCCCCTGTGCTATCCTTCGATTACATATGTGAATCACCAACTTCTTTAACCAATGAGTGATTCTCTCATTTGATATTTCAGAACGCAACACAATTGTACATGGGTAAAAGGAACTTACCACTCCTCCATCTGAAACTCTGGCCCTGTACCTCAGTCTCATACCTCACAGTATGAAGATCAGAACAGCAGTGGAGAATCACCAGTTCATCGCTTAATGCATATCTTAAATGACACTCTCTCATCTGTGTCTTCACTTTTCATCTCCCCTTCTTGTTGCTATGTGTCCATTGCACTCTAAAGTGACTTGCCATTGGTCGTGACTTGAATGCTATTCAAAAACCACAAATAAAGTACATTACAATACATCCAGGCAACTTCATTCTAAATGAACACACCAGATCTATTGGAAGGATGGCATGTAATTGCCAGACCCATTGTGGTCATTTGTATTGCAGATGCTTGCTGCTATATGCAATGTCTTTGCATAATATTAGCACATAGAGATCATTATTGACCTCCCCTAAGCCTATCAGCATGTTGAGAGTGCTTAGTGTGCAGCCAATAACTACTGGTATTACATTAACTGCATTCTGAACATTCAGGGCCTAATTCACAGAACGTTTTCCAATGGGGTTTTGCCATTATAAAGTGCTTCTGTGAATCAGGCCCTCTGTCTTCAGAAGAAAACAGTGAGACAACAGTGCATTTTCCCAGCAAGATTTGCTTTCCCACAAGACACGTCCTCTTGCTGCAACATGCTATTTAACACAGGAAAGAGAAAACATTGGGAAATGCGTTCACTTTCTCAAAGAGAACCCGTCTATTTTTACATGACACCTAATGCATGCTCATGTTAAACGTGTTACAGTTCAACCAAGTTGCAATTAAAATGTTTAATTTATAAAGACAACTATTACAAAATAAAACCACCTACCTCAGTTTGTCTTTTTACTTTAACCACTTTTAAAGTAAGATGTTTTACTTCACCACTGCAACCCCAACACATGTATTGATAACACCACCATATGCTAATAGCTTATAGACCTTGAGAGGGGTAATTATCGCTTGGGATAATGACCCTTCCACTACTTATGGACCTCAAGAGGATAGCTCGGGGGGATAGCTCATAAGAAACAAACTTGCCTTGGAAGCAAGACGACACAGAGCAACACAGGTTTGATCCCCTGATCCGCACTTAGAAACCTCTGGGTATTAAGTGCGTTATATATAACCTATCATATCATATCAGTTTCATTATCTCATGATAATGCCCCCTACCTAACTCTATAAGGCTATATCAAAGGTCTATGCCCAACTGAAGTGCAGCACATCCTAATGTGGGCTGCTCCAAAAACGTCATGGGTCTGCAACATTTGGCTCTCTAGATATTTTGGAATAAAGCTACCAAAAGCTGTATCCGCCACTTTCCGTTGCCACCAGCTGGCTGTACTTCTCTTATTGTTATTTATTCTATTTATCCCATGTACTGCATTGTCCTTTCCCTCCTCCGCCCCTGCACCTTTCCCCTTCCCCCCACCCCTGCACTTGCACAATCTGAACGACACCTGGCCTAGTGGGATTGTTGTCTGTCTTCCCTCTGCCCCCCCCCCCCTTTCTGCGTCACACCTTGAAACACTTGTGTATAGGCGCATTATAAATGCCATATAATATCATATTATAATCAATGGCAAGGGATCATGGAAGTCCTAGTCCAAAACATTTGGGAAGCTGCAGGTTGCAGACTTAGCCAATTTCAACAGTCCATATCTGCAGGTGAACATCTTTTAAAATAATGTAATCACATTGCAGATTGTAAGTCACCCCAGGGTTCTAAGCCATGTTTTCCTCCACTGAGACAATAACTTGTGCCTTCCTCAAAGACCTTTACTCACCAATGTCACAAGAGAATGCCTTACCTCAAGTACTTCTCAGCCACAGTGGCATTACTGCAATGCACAGAGATGGTGACTTTCATTAGTAACATAGGGAGATGATCTTTGCTCTGGGGGAAAGGATTCTGAGATGAATCAACAATGAGTAAGAAGGCTCTGAAAGTTATCAGACAGTGATCCTCTTTGGATATCTGAAGTATAACTACAATTGTAAGGGTCCACTGGTTAATAAATCATAGTAGATACTATGACACATGGCTTTGTTGGATTGATACCAGTCTAACTAATTGTCAAATTGTCTAGTGGAAGTTCTTCTGAGGTCTAGGTTTTAGAAGATGCAAATATATATATATATATATATATATATATATATATATATATATATATATATATGTCTAAAGGTTATCTTTGTTGCTAAAAGGCATTAAACATCTGTTGATTTGATCCATTGTGTCCAACAAGATTATACCTGGAACCCTCTCAATAAGGCACTCACTTAAATATCTGTCCCTATAGCTCCTTGCAAATGGGCACATGCTGTTCTGTATGTTGCTAAGCATTTGCAGTTTTCCTCTGTTGTTCAGGTAGATCTCTTCTTACATCCCAGGCAAGACAAATGTAACTTGGAACTGCTACAATTAAAGGTTGGTGATTGCAAAAAACCAGGCTGCTTTTAGGAGCATGGGTGTTCACCCTACCGGCATTGCCACATGGGTCTTTACTGCGCCGCAATGGCAACTCAGGCTCGCAGGCAAGTCTAGGAGCGATTGAGTGGGAAAGGGGCTGGAATGGGGTTGGGAGGGAGCAGGAATAGGTAGGGAACCAAAAACAAAGGACCTGTCTGTTTCAGGATGTCAGTAATTGAAAAGCCATCCTTGTGTAGAAAACGTCCTATCCTAACCCTCACACTACAAACAAAACAATAAAATGTGAAAGGAAATGTCTTCAACCTGATATTAGCAAAAAAAGTATTCACAACTGAAAATTTGAATAGCTCCAACAAAAGAGTTCTCGAAGATGAAAGAACTTCGACTCAGAGGGTGGTTCCCTTCCCCTGGATTCTGAAAGGGAAGGGCAATGTCTCTTTTAAAAACAGTTCCTTTGTGTCTTTCCTTAATTCACAATGCTCCTGTTAGGCAACAAGTTCTGTAACAGTATTTCTTTAATGCAAGTGTTACCTTTGTCTAGCAAACACTGTCCTTCTTCAGTATTTGTTGTAACTCCGCAACTCACCTGGTATAGTCTGTATTCAATTGCAACTTGCTGGTGTACTCTCCAGCCAGGATTTCTCCTCTCATTTCACTTGCCTGGTATACTTCCCTGCCAGGACTTTTTATGTGTTTCATTTGCCTTGTATCATCTTGCCAGGACTTTTTATATGTTTCAATTGCCTGCTATCATTCCCTTGCCACGACTTCTTATGTTTTTCAAAGTTCCACTGCAAACACCTTTCTTGGCTCGGTATATCTGTCCAAGGAATGTTCATTCATACTTTGCCCCAAACTTGCATCTCATGCATTTGTATCTTTTTATTTGGGCTTGAATATGTACGTTGCCTTTGCTGCATTCAATCAAGCTTCTTGTAGTTTCTATACTAAGCAATCTCATAACATTTAAATTATCAATGGCGTGGTTGCCCGGTTGCCCCGGGGTCCCCATTTGCTTTGGTTGGACTCACAGTTTCTATCCAGCATCTCCGGTCCTGTTTGTGCTGCTGCGGCATGATTCTGCCAGACGCTTCCAACTTTGGATTGTGCAGACATCCTTCCGTCTTCCTTTGTGTACTGTGGTCACACACCTACTTCCCTTCAGGTCCCGGTATGGAGAATGCTGCCTCTTTGAGCTCCAGAGCACCCAGGAACTCTCTCACAGCTCCCGGCATCTTCATAGCAGGTCCTGCTCGCACACTGCATTTCTGTGTCTTTCTAGGTGGACTACTCTACTTTGCCACACCAGTTGGTGTCTCGCGTGCTCGAAAGCCTCTGCATAGGACCCAACATCTTTTTCTGCACTGCCAGCTTCAGTAGCGCAGTGGCCATCTTTAAATGTCCAATGCACATGTGATTCTGTAGAACAACTAGTCTGCACATTGGGCTACGGCTCCAATTACCTTGTACCAACACCTTAATCCTCCTCCTCTCAGTACTTCAGGGATTATGGGAGTTGGAGTCCATGGATGTCATCAGACATATATTTCCTGGTGGTTTTACATGAGAGAACATTTTCACATAAAGGTATCTCAGAAGAAAAAAGGGTTTTGTTGGAGCTTTGTGTGTCTAGGTCATAGATGGGGGTTAAACCTAATGAAAATTGGGAAGAGGTCTCTTTACTTTCTCTGCAAGGGGGAACAAATAGCTGACAATAGGCCATTATGGTTTTTGGCTATTAGAGGGTCTTGCTCATGGGAGAGGGGATACTGTTTCTCGTCCAATGAAGTAATGACGTCTCCCCGGTAGTTGTCTCCTCCCATGTGATCCTACTTCATATAGCCACTCCCAGTGTCAGGATCAGGTAGCATCTGCTGTCCCCTGGCCACATGGGAGGAGGTCACCGCCGAGGAATCCGTGATGACTCCACTGGATTTATCACAGACAGGGAGTTGACAGAAGTGACAGGGAGGAAGAGGGCAGAATGGGAAAAGAGGTGAGTGAGGTGGGGGACAGGGTATGCAATACAGGGGATCCCTCCTCAATACAAAAGAATGTGGAAGGCCAGGAAGCAAAAAAAAGTAAACGCATTGAGGTGCAAAAACGGAGCATATAGTTAAAATCCCAGACTTATGAGACTTCTATAGCATTATGGTTGGTTTTGCTGGGAGGTTAGCTCAGGGCCAAGGCTGTAGCAATATGTTTGTGTTTATATTAGGCTCACGTAGACGTGGCATACCGGTCTCGTATCCCCATTTCACAATCCCACAACAAATTCTGGGCAAAGAACAGACAATGTGGTTTTCAAAACTTGAAATGTATTTAAAAGAATAAATCTAACTTTAACCAAGTTGGACTCCAGCTTTGCATCATTTAGATCACCATAGTATTATCGCAAAACCAATAATTAAGCAAAAACTAAAAATACCTGCCTATATGAATCTCACTATTATCATCCCAAATGGGCATTTTTTCAAATGAAATATATCTTGGATTCTAAAAAATATAAATATTCCTCTACATCTCAGAATCACAATTCTACTGCAATGCTAACATTGCCCCTTGTTGGCCAGTGTATGTCCACTTTTCAGAATACTAGTTTTTCTCCAGTATAAAGACAACTATGATATCAGGATTGGAAAAGTTACTTGAAGAAATATCATTTAAATGGGCATTCAATGCTACTCCCCTATTCCGGCGTCCTCTCAAAATATGAGTGTTACTTTCAACCCAGCTATATATGCAGGTGGGACGTGGTGGGTGGAAGGTGGGGTGTGCGTGTGTGTGTGTGTGTTTTATCCAGGTGGCCAGGACACGGCCATCGCTATTGTCAGGGGGTGGACCAGTGAGGGAGGATCACCTGGATGGGGGGTCTTTGCGGAGTGGGACACTGATGAGTGACACACAGTATCCCCCTTCTTTCAACACTTTTTACTCATCCTACCATGTAGGATATTCCAAAACACTGCCCCCCACTTTTTTCACACAAACACTTTCTCACAACACAAAAGACAACAGACTAACACCAGAGCAGTTTACCTGTGTCCCAATACCAGGGTCAGGCAAAGGCAGGCAATTGACCAGAATAACACACACCTGATGGCCCTTTCCCTTTCCCTTCCCCAGAGGTATAAAAGGTGGAGAACAAGAGCACAGGACGAGCAAGGAAGATGGTGTAATGTAAGAGCTAACTCAGCACAGCAGTTCAAGAGGAGGAGAGAGACGGCATAGACCAAGAAGGTGACAAGGAGAGAGTCAACCTTGCCCTTTACGACAAGGCCCGTGGAACCGCTGCAGAGAGAACGATAAGTCTGTGAACAATAGCCAACGTGTATTGCAACAGATGTGCCTGGTACGAAGACCCTCCTCCACTGATTACCAAGCCGGGGAGAGACAATGGTCTCTGTGGTACAAACCTTGACTCCAAGACTTCAGAAAGACAAGCAGTTTGTCAAAGCCAGTGAGTCGAGGGGAGTGTCAATAAGAAACCAAACTGTGTTGAATTAAGGTTGGCGAGAGTGAACCCGGCGGAGGGAAGCCAACTACCAAAAGTTGGCAAGAGTGAACCCGGCAGAGGGAAGCCAGCAACCAGGGGCAAAGATTGAAAACCTGTTAAAAAGGACATTACAATTTGTGAAAATGAGAAACATTGCAAGACAAGGGGAAAGGAAGTGTCCCCCTTGTCACCTGGGGTCTGAGCCCGACCGAGGGAGATCCAGGGGTGGAAAGTTATCACCCAAAGTTCACTGAGAAAGGAAATGTCTTGTTAATTTGTTGAATACGACTTCTGAGGGGTCTGCACCATGAAGAGGGGGACCCAGGGGTGAAGCCATCACCCAAAGTGTTCCTAGAACAGAACTTTGTGTTTCTTGTTTGTTGAGAGCATCAGGCCTCGAAGGCAAGAGACTTTGTTATTACAAAGAGACTTAACCATCGAAAAACCTGGTAGCGGATACCGAACTGTAAGCTCATCCTGGGAATGATCGGGGTTGTGCTGTGCTCCCACCTTGTCCCGTGCTTAAAACGTGGGGAAGGAAGACCTTGAGGCAATCACATCCTGACTTATTATTTGTGAACACATTCTTCTTTATTTTCAATACCCTATTCCACACTCTTTCTGTAATTAGTTTTAAGGAATTGGCAATAGGTTTTTTCTTAGGATAGGTTTTTTACTTTGACAAAACGCCACAAGGACTGCCTTATTTTTCATTTGATGGTTGACGATTGCTCCCATCTTCGATTTAGGTTTAGGTTAGGTGTTTTTCCACCCGGCACTTACAGTTTAATAAACACCCTTGAACTGTGATCACTTGTGTCTGTCTTTACTGTTGTGACCATGAGTTCCTTACAATACATGCACAGCTTTTAGTATGTCTGGTTGTAATTTTCAACCTGCATGTGTTTTTGGGCTGCAGTTCTAACAATCTCCAGTAACATGTACAAAGTCAAGCCCCTCTTCACCTCCACATTACACAAGAATCTGTTTTTGCATTCAATGGTAAGGGATTGCAGGGGTTTGCCCTTTCCACAATCCTTTTTTAATATAATTAAATTAATTTCCTTGGCATGTCTATGACTATGGTATCCCCCTGCTGCATTAATGCACAATATCACCCAAGGCAATAGTATTTTGCAATGACACCATAGCCCGAAGTGGTTATAGACCAGCTTGAGCCACTAATTATATTTAAATAGTACACTGGGATGACACCAGGCATACCAACACCTGTGTTCCTGTTCTTAAATTGCATTCCCCAGGATTCCCTGCCCTTTACCTATCCAGATTTACCCATGTCAATTTATCTGGATAATAGTTTGGGGTTGATTGGGGTTTATTTTATTTTTTTAATGTGGCTTCTGATTTTGGAGAGTCAGCTGGGTACTCAGTCAGCCTGGAATCATTCCTTCAGCAAACTCTCTCTTCGGGTGTATGTCTAGAACCTAAATTCCAAACATTGATTGGCCATCCTTCTTTCGATGGACTGGTCCCCAAACTGCTGGGGGTCAGGCCTTCAAATATCAGCTTTACACTCCCATCTCCAGTTCATTCCTTAATGTTCATCTGCCCATATTTGATCATCATAATAATACATATGTCCCATGTGCATGCATCTATATATCTTTCTGACACTTCCCCTGACCTTTGCCAGATATCTGGTTTCCCCCGTCCCAATGGTGGTGGTCAAAACCACACCAATTGAAGAAATGGCAATGTTGTGTTTGAATCCTAATTTTGGACAAAAATATGCTATCTTAATAAAAACCTATATCACTATAATCTCAATGTCAGTTCCACACAATTAGACACTTGAATGATTGCATTGCGATACATTTCTGTGAGGTTAGGTGGTTTTGCCATTTTTCACCTATTCAAAATGTGGCACAGTATATATTTTTAACATAATTTTGTAGACATTAATCCTAGCAACAAACTGTGAAAATGTAATGTCAATATGAGCCTGCATGGAAATGCAGGGATTGTTTCAATGATTAAACATTTGATTTAAGATTTGCCTCATGTTACTACCTGGTCATGTTGGTAGTGTGGTGTTTTTTTTTTACTTTTTCCTACAGGTGACAGTGATGGTGCATAATCAACATACTCCTTTTGCATGATATCAATCATGTATTCATAACAGATGTATTTTGCTATGCACAGAGTTCTATAACTTTTCCCTTAGCCTGGGCTAATCGAATTTGTATGGTATGCCTGAAACTTGATGAATAATGACAAGCCCTTTGAAGTCGAGAACCCAGATTCATTAGTGACATCTGGCCGTGGATTTATTTGTATACTCCTCAGAACAGGCTTGAACAGATCACCCATGCCTTTGTATGTGCCCTTCGTGTTTTGAATTGTGAATTCCTGATCTGGGTTAGTTCTGATAAGTAGAATATTCAAAGAGTTTCCAGTGTCCCCTTTTAAGCGGTTTCAAACTCCCCCCTTCAATCACAATACTCAGGCAGGTCACTTCAAATTTCTAATGCAAATAGTCAGTATTTGGGGTTTAGGAAATCACATGCCCTCAGCCCTTCCATGGAGCTGGAGCTCCTTAGACCCCTGCAGGAGCAGTGGGCATCTGTGCCACACCTTTGTGATGTCCTGCAACGTTGTGCGGAAAATCGCAGCGCCTAAATTGAATTTTAGCGCATCACGCAATTTTGACTACACTTCCAACGACTTCGTGCCACAATTATCCTTTTGTGCTGAATAGCACTTTGTTTCCCTGCATGAGGCTCCGCTAGCCTACATTGGCAGGATTCACTACCTGTGTCCAGGTAACTCCATTACCCGACACAAGGAGGAAGGCACCTCCAAGATGGCCGCCCGCCGAGAGGCATAGCCATTTCCTGCCCATACAATCGCAGCAGGCTGCCGATTGGTCCCCAGGCTCCCCTTAAGAGCCTATCCCGTGAGCCGGCAGGTGAAGCTGGCCCATGTCAGCAAGGCCCAGGAGACAAGGCTACCTCCTGTTCCCTTGACTGTTACCTGCCGGAGCTGCCGTCTGCCTGTCCCCCTGGCCCACACAGGCTAGCTCTAGCATGAAAGCCCATTGCGCGCCATCACCAAGCAGCTCCTGAAGACCACAGGTAAGCTAACCAACAGCATACTATTTGCGCTAACCCTACCCTCTGACTGCCGCCCCAGACACCCGATTGCCACTGGCCCTAGAGCCCACAAACACCTCAGCAGTTCTTCCCTTGTACACACAGGCACCGTGTTAGACCACTGAGCTCATAGTAGCGGCACCAGCCTCACGTGACTATTGTATTGAATTATGAACTTCCCACTAGCAGACTACATTTTGACTGTGCTGTGCCTTATGGTCACTAGTAGACCACATTTAACTGTGTTGTGCCTCATGGTTACTAGTAGACCACATTTAACTGTGTTGTGCCTTATGGTCACTAGTAGAATGGTCATTAGTAGACCACATTTTACTGTGTTGTGCCTTATGGTCACTAGTAGACCACATTTTAACTGTGTTGTGCCTTATGGTCACTAGTAGACCACATTCAACTGTGTTGTGCCTTATGGTCACTAGTAGACCACATTTAACTGTGGTGTGCCTTATGGTCACTAGTAGACCACTATTTAACTGTGTTGTGCCTTATGGTCACTAGTAGGCCACATTTAACTGTGTTGTGCCTTATGGTCACTAGTAGTACACATTTAACTGTGTTGTGCCTTATGGTCACTAGTAGACTACATTCAACTGTGTTGTGCCTTATGGTCACTAGTAGAATGGTCATTAGTAGACCACATTTTACTGTGTTGTGCCTTATGGTCACTAGTAGAACACATTTAACTGTGTTGTGCCTTATGGTTACTAGTAGACCACATTCAACTGTGTTGTGCCTTATGGTCACTAGTAGACCACATTTAACTGTGCTGTGCCTTATGGTCACTAGTAGACCAAATTTAACTGTGTTGTGCCTTACGGTCACTAGTAGACCACATTTAACTGTGTTGTGCCTTATGGCCACTAGTAGAATGGTGATTAGTAGACCACATTTTACTGTGTTGTGCCTTATGGTCACTAGTAGACCACATTCAACTGTGTTGTGCCTTATGGTCACTAGTAGACCACATTTTAACTGTGTTGTGCCTTATGGTCACTAGTAGACCACATTTAACTGTGTTGTGCCCTATGGTCACTAGTAGACCACATTTAACTGTATTGTGCCCTATGGTCACTAGTAGACCACATTTAACTGTGTCGTGCCTTATGGTCACTAGTAGACCACTTTTTAACTGTGTTGTGCCTTATGGTCACCAGTAGACTACATTTTGACTGTGCTGTACCTTATGCTCACTAGCTAACATTAACGTGCCTCATGCTATGCTTTGCCTAATGTTGCTGACCATATCCCGCTAGACACTCCCAGTTCTACCCACTTATCTGCTCCATTTAGCGGTAACGGAATCCCCCACCTCTGATACTATACCATCCTGATACTGGAATTGGAAGGATGCCAAATTTAGCAATACTGCTCTGTACCAGGGCTGTTGCCATACAGGGGGACTCTAGTAGCCAAGAATACATTGATCAGTCACCAGTACCTTAGGCTACTAACCCCTTCAAATACTGTGCAACCAACTCTCTCCATACACTACAAGGCCCGAGAGACAATACTCTACGCCTCTTTACCATGTGCCACGTCCAATAGAAATAACAGACTTCGTGCCAGACTAGCCAAATTATATGAACCACTGAGAAGAGCCCTTCCGGCCACCAACCTCAAAACTAATTACAAACCTAACCGACGACCACCTAGCCACTCTTAAATTGCCTCCTCCAATGTCCATCTCGGATGCGAATACCCTTCGGCTCAATAACTATAAGACTAAAGTCTGCAATATCTCCAACAAACTTACCCGAGTCAACAAAACACCCGAGGACCCCCTCTCAAAGGAGCGCTTCTCAATGCAAGATCACTAGTCGCACACGCCACCGATATTGCCGACTTAATCACTGAAGGGAACCTGGATTTCCTCGCAATTACGGAAACTTGGCTCCATAATGCAGCAGGACCTGCCCTTATGCTAGCTATCCCTGATGGCTACACCATAGTCAAACAAGACCGAGATAATGCCCGAGGTGGCGGTATTACTATTATCTTTAAAACTGCTCTCGGCCTCAGACTAGTCCCTACCCAGCTATCACAATCATGTGAAACCCTCACTGCCAAAATTCAGATAAATAACTCGCAATCCCTTACTATACACTTTATATATAGACCACTTGGCCCTCTTGGTACCTTTGAGGAAGACCTGCAGAATATAATTATGGATAACCTTAAACCCAGCACACAACTACTCCTATTAGGTGACTTTAACCTAGGCTTTAATGACCAAATGGATAAAAACGCGACTGAAATAGCCAATACGATCAAAGCACTAGGCCTGACCCAAAAAGTCAATAAACCCACCCACCTTAAAGGGAGAATATTGGACTGGATAGCGGACCTTAAATGCTCAGCCACTATCTCATCCATCCTGCCATTAGCATGGACAGACCATTCTCTGATCTCCTTTCACCTATCTACATTAAGACCTACCCCTCTGGCTCAACCACTAGCGCCACCATGCTTAACCAGAAGTAAAAAAAAGTATCACGGTAGAGAAAGTTATCCCTGCCATTCTGCCCACACTTAACGCACTGCCTGAAAATCTTGACCCTAGTAGCCCAGTTCAGGAATTTAACAACATTATGCTCACCACACTGGATAAAATTGCCCCTATCAAACTTAGGCCTAGCAAACCAATAGCCCACTTAAACAAATGGTTCACTCCACAACTTAAAGACCTCCGCACATTAACATTAAAGAATAAAAGTGGAACTAATTGGAGACTTTGCCCCTCTAGCGAGAACAAAGCCAAATTAACCACACTATCCTCACACTACAAGAAGGAAATCTGCCTGGCAAAGCGCAATTCATACGACGAGCGTATTGCTAACTCAAATTCAAGTATGAAAGAACTCTTTTGCATACTCAAAGAATTAGAGTCCCCAATTGTTATTCCTGATGTCTGCACTAAGGACAAATCCTGGTGTACAGACATCCAACAATGCCCTGGCAAATAAAATTGACACACTCCAGAATAAAATTCAACAAAAAAAAGAAGCTCTGAACTTACAGCACCCGCCTAACACCCTCTCGCCTAACGAGTTACCATCGGCACACAATACTACCTTCCATTTTGCTAAAATGTCTACCATAGAGGTAGAAAAAATTATCCTATCTTTGAAGCCCTCGAACTGTAAATGCGATATTTGCCCAGCACAGCTAATAAAAGATGCTGCCAGAGAACTCTCCCCATTCATAACTAAACTGATAAATGCCTCATTTGCTATAGGTACCATACCTGCTAACCTCAAACAATCTTGGGTGATACCCCTCCTCAAGAAACAGTCACTAGATCCGCTTATTCCCACTAACTACCGGCCCATTACCACGGTCCCATTTCTACTAAAAATATTGGATAAAGCAGCTTACATTCAAATTCAAAAACACTTGGAACTGCATAAACTTTTAGGCAACAGACAATCTGGTTTCCGTCCACTACACGGAACAGAGACAGCCCTAATCGACCTAAAGTCCCAAATAGACGAGCTGAGAGACAAAGGAAGGACAGTACTCTTGCTCCTACTTGACCTCTCTGCCACATTTGATCTGGTCAACCACAAGGTCTTATGCCGACACCTTGACTCTGCAGTCCACATCTCCACGGGCGCCATCAAATGGATTGAGTCTTTCCTGAGCGAGAGAACCATGAGAGTATTCTCCCCTTCAGCAGCTGCCGACCCCACACCCATCCTATGCGGTGTTCCCCAAGGGTCCTGCGTCTTGCCCACCCTTTACAACATCTTCACTAAGCCACTGTTCGACGATCTGGACCAGCTGAGTATCACCTACACTAACTATGCAGATGATACTCAGATTCTCCTCCCACTTTCCGGGGATTACGGTACGGACATGGGTTTAGTGAACAAAGTTTACCTTATCATCCAAGCATGGATGGCCACTCATGGCCTGTGCTTGAACGATAATAAGACTGAACTTATAATTCTGGGTTCGCAGACTAATATCAAAAAACGAAGCCAAGAATTCTCATCATTCAATATTGACGGTAATACCATTAAAGTTTCCAAGGAAGTAAAAAACCTTGGATTCTATTTGGACTCCACACTGTCCTTTGATAAACAGGTCAAATCCCTTACCACTGCCATGGCTTACACCTGCAAAATACTCAGAGCTGGTAAACCGTTCCTCTCTGACAATAGTTGTCTGATCCTGGCTAGAGCTCTAATACTCTCCAGAATCGACTACTGCAATGCCCTCTACAGTGGTGCCAATAAATCTACCATTCAAAAGCTCCAAACACTACAGAATAAAGCCCTAAGAGCAGCACTAGGCATAAATAAGAAAACTCACATCTCCTCCTTGAGACGCCAACATAAATGATTATCTACATCTAACAAAATACTACTAAAAACGCTCTCCTTGACACATAAAGCCCTTAACAACGTAGCCCCAGCTACCTCATAGATAAACTCCAGAGAAGAACTTCTCTCAGAGCTACCAGAACTGGGAATACTAATTGCCTGACTATTCCCAAATATAAGCTCACTACCATTGGGGGTAATAGCTTTACTGTTAAGGCAGCTAAAAGCTGGAACTCATTGCCTCAGGAGCTGAGAGCAGACCAACCTTACCTACATTTCAGGAAAAATCTAATAAAACATATCACTGCTATGAATCCTTAGTCTCCCATTACCCTCAGAGGACTTGCCCACTCCCACAGAGACTTGGTCATCCTGCAGTAACAGCGGACTACCGTATTACTTTTGATTTTTGCATTAATCTCTAAAGACCTTGTGCATTGTGATCCATTCGGGAGCCTAGTATCTTACAAAGGGCCCCACGTGGCACATTCATCCTTTGTACAGTGCCTATTGTTCATTTATTTAATGTCATTGGCTATTCTTTTCTTCGTCCTATTCTGTACATTGTATATATCCTGTATTCATGTAAAAAACTGTATATTTTGCTATCATGTAAATATTGTAACCTGTGGATACGAAACTATGTAAGTCTTGCATTTCCATTTTGCTGCGCCTTTTTACTCACATGTCTGGTGCACTTAACAAATGAATAAACTAACAAACAAACAAACAAACAAACAAACAAACAAACATATGGCTGAAATAGACTTTACAATCATTTATATTATTTAGTACTCTATACACATAGTAAAGGTGGCCATTGAATACGAATCACATTTCTACTGTAAATAGATTTCTTTTACATATGATATCCAAATTATGTTTAAGAAATCCAGTTCTTTTGAGCTTCTGAGTTGCAAGAATGAGTGCTTTGGGACCCAGGCTGGGATCTTATGTAACCATATTTCAGATGCTTGAATCTTGGCTTGGTGTTTTTTACATAAAGAAAGTTCCTTTTTCAATACAATTAATTCTCAAAATGGCATCAGTATCAATAGGGCAATGATTGGAGAAATGCTTTGGTACTGTGATGTATTGAATGCCAGCTAACAACAGTTCTCAGCATTGCTTAAGCTCTCATAAGACAGTCTTTAAATACTATTGAAAGATACACAAAACCTTTGAAATAAGGTTAAGCACATGTACATGCCTAGTTTTATCTTGCATGTTTCCAGAGCCATCCTTTTGTCATAACAGTGAATAAGAGGCATATATTTCCAACAAATTGCATAACTGGTGATAGGTGCCTCTCTTTTGGGAAGGCCATTTTCAATTCACTTTATTTTAAACCATCATTTTTTGCTGAATGTATCTTTACAAAATTCTCATCTTCAAAATAAGACAGCACCGAGCAGCACAGGTTCAATACCTAATCCCCGCGCTTAGAGGATGGAGTTTGGCATGAAGCGTGTTAAAGAAAAATATTTTTGTCAGAAATGATTAGTCAGTCATGCTGATTGGGACTGTTTCCTAACACCCCAATTCATCCTATTGGCTTGTCGTTAGATGTTATGACCTACAGGTTGCCTTCTCTGCTTGCATTTCAATACTGGTTCTATGTCAGGTGTACCACGTGCCTTCGTAAAGTTCTATCAACAATAGGTGGTCGGTTTCTGTAAGGAACTTTACGATGGTTGCATTCCCACAGTGAATCTTGCAGGTATGTAATGTTTTCCTGGTCATAGTGCAAAACTAACCCAATCCTGAAGTTGTTTCCATCATATGTCCAAACATCACGCCACTTGGCAGCTGGGAGAGCCATCAGGTGCAGGTTCTGCTCAATATGGCAGGCAGTTTGCCCATGTGTCCAGATACTCCCGCCACGTGCCCGGTAGCTCCCATATTTGCTCATGTACATTTAGAACCCATGCACTCACATGAACATTATGCACAACCAGGACTAAAAATGTACAATTATGAATAGGGAAAAATAAGCACAGGCGGGCACTCAGATGAACAAACTGGTGCCAGTAGAGCATCTATGTTTCAAAGTGTTCAAGGCTCGCATCGTACTCATGACAACAACTTTGAATAAACTGTGGCGACCTATACTGACACAACATAGCAAGTACCCGAGGGATCATTTTGCGGTTCCCGCAAATCAAATGATCATATTTAGGCAGCATACATGTACTCTCATTTTTACCGATAGGCAGAATTTTCCACAATTTGTGGAGCAGAGAACAGGAGCAGGATGGATTTGAAGGGTCCACCATCTGTGTCCGCTCTGCTTGACAAATGAGAAATGCTGAGGCATTACCGCTAGAATGAGTTTTTTTCATGCAGGTGTCAATGCAATGGATTCCTATAGAATCTGTCTGAAATTACCAAACTGCACAAGCAGGCAGATCCAGTGAAACCCACTGTAAGTTCCTTGTGCAATCAGTACTTGCTGGAGGCATTTTCACTTCTACACAAACTTAGCGGAAAAATAAACTGTAAAGGGGATGTTGCCTTTGTTCTAAGTTTTACTTTTCACTTTGTGATGGAAAAGTAAAGAAAATTGCATGGAGGCGACCTTTTGCACTTAAGTGAAAATGAACGAGGTCCCCACCCTGTGCAATTTCAGTTTAAATCAAAATCAACCCACCTGACTCCTCAATACCTTTTGGAATTTCCTCTCCACCGAAGCCTGTGCTGAAAAATATCATCAGGGGTGAAACATGTTGGCCTTGATTACGTTGGTGTAAGTTTCCCACAAATCAGTGTACATTGATTGTTAAAATTATAATCCTCTGATAATGCAGCGACATATGCTTGACATGCGCTCTTCAGATAACCCTAAATTCAGACCACACCTGCTGCCACTAGAGATGAAATATGTCAGCTGTTTTTACAACGCTGGATGGATTCAATATCAAAAAAATCTATTTTAACAAACTATAATGCTAATGCATAGTTTTCTAGTGTGTATTGCAGCAGAACTCCTGTGTTCCTTTACTGATCTCCTGCTATCTTTCTAAAACACAATTAAGTTCAACTTTCGTTTGAGGTAGCAAAGCTCCCCCACTTCACTTTCTACAGTGCTTCTGGCAAATAGAATTAATAGAATCTTCTTCTATTGAGAATAGATCATCTACCAGTCCTTGCTAATAAAGGATGCTATAATCTACAGACCCCAGGAGATAGATTGTGCCGGGTGTGTAAAAACACTGAAATCATTGAAACAGCTAAACATGTATTGTCTGCGTGTCCTCTCATGCTGAAAGTAAACTGTTTGTACCATGGTAATCATGTTCATGATCTGGAATCCATTGAGGAACCTATGTTTTGGTGTTATTGTGTGAATTCAAATAGTCTTAAAGTACATATGGCAATGTATAGTGTATGGCTCAGGATTGAAACATTGTTGGGTATATCCATTTAAGATCTAAGCAACTGCCCATAGCGATTCATCTGTATGCTTGTTTTCGATTCTATAATCACTTGTCATTTATCATTTCTAAAACAAATACTTCATATATTTTTTGTGTCACACAATACTAGTCAATCACACTCCTATTGCTTTATTTAAAAATGTCTTCAGATAATATGTGATAATAGATGATATTTAGTTTTATGCCTTTCCAATTTTTCTAGAATGATGCTATATATATATTTTTTTGTTCTTATTTTATATAATCATGTGAAAAGTTTATATATAAACTGTAACACGTTATTAAATAAATTGAAAACAAGTTGCATGCATGGTATTTAATGTATACCTTTGGGTGGTGATCGGGGGTGGCACTTTGAAGAATAGCGTAAACCACGGGTGCACCTGTAAATGAGCTCCCAGCATGAAACCTCAGATGTATTCCAGCAAGGAGGCATTTTAGAATGAATCTGAGCAACTCTGCAGCAACCTTTACAATGTGACAGAAATAGATTGGTAACTGGAAAGCTGACATCACTCAGCTGAGGACACCTTCTGTCCGGAAGTAAACGCAGGGCCACATTGTATCACAGCACTGCCCAGTAGACAGTGCAACTGAAGCTGACATTTCTATCTAGGTTCATCTCTATATTTCTCTGGCGGTGAGGGAGAGGGCCAACTGTTGCACTTAAAAGCACAGCTCTGCAAATATATTGGTCAACAAGACACATGTTTTACAGATAACGTCTCGTTCTGGGTGAAATACTGCCAGTAGAAACTGGCAACTCCACCGGCAGTATTTCTGAAAAGCGGCCCAATTGTGAGCTCGCTGTAGATGGGGGTGGTGTACTGGATGTCCCAGCAGTATTACAGCAATGGAACCACTTCCAGTGGTACTCTGGACATTTGCACATTTTCTAAATGAAGAAAAGGATCATGTCTGACCGGTTTTTGCATTATATACAGAGTGGGGCTTGCCCACTTTCTCACCCCCGTCCAATATCACCATGTAAATGTTTTTCTCCTCTATTGAAGGGAAGCACGTGTGCTTCCTTTCTATGCAGCTTAAGTACTTAAACAAGTCTTTTATGGGATAGAGGTAAAAATAGGCAAACGTAACCTTAAAGTTCCCCTTGAAGTACCACTGTCCGTAATCCTTAGGAATACTGCTGGAGGTAGTTCACATTTCGATCAGCTGCGTGGACGGTAAAACCTGCTGGCATTACCATTACCACCTAATTCGTCATTTATCCCCACCCCCATAACTCTGAACAGTTCTTAATGGGAAGACTTAAATATTACCATATTTCAGGGGCTGCTTCTCTCCAGAGGAACGCATCTGGGCAGCAGCAAATTATGTATTCACCGATTAGAATCCTGCATGTCTAACATTGGAGGGATCACCGACTAATATCAATGCCACATCACTGCCAGAGAAACCAGGCTCAGGCATCAACTACGGTGATGACAAAGAGAGACAACGTTATTGTTGTCTTGCAAGACAAAACACAACTGCATCCTACCTCTACCAGGAACTCACTGCTCTATCCTGACCCCCTCTCCAGACCCCTCACCTTTATAGATCACAAGTTAGCTAACAGATTTGAAATCTAAGAACATTCCGGGAACCATCACTACGCAAGTCGGCGGAAATAGCTCGCCGCGTGCAAACACAATACATCATTTCATTTAGCTTAATCTTTCCTTTATATCAACTTCCGGTTACCGCGTCACATGACAAGTCCTCCTTGAAAAAGTCCTGCCAAGGGGTATATGCAATCCTCCCATTGTGTTGCCATTCACACTCTCGGAGAAATCTTTAGTCACACTGTATCACCTGAAAAGCCACACCATTGCATACCTGTTGACCCTGATTGTAGCAGACCTTCAGAGCGCCATCACCATCAGCACTGCCATACCACACCTGCTGAAGCTGTTGTCTGCCCTCCAATCCTGTGCCACAGGTGCATTCCAGGAAACTGTTGGGATTGCTGCATGGCATGTCCCAGCCAGCTTTCTCCAAAGTTGTATAGCATGTATTTTATGCGCTCATACTTTGCTGCCCACCTCCTAGGCCCAGGTGCATGCTGCAAAGGCACAGGTTTATGCCATAGCCCAGTGCCCTAATGTCTTAGTAGTACTGGACTGTGCACATATGGCATTAGTGCCCATCTACCTAGGCAGTAGAACCAGTATATCAGAGCTGAAACAGCATATTTCCATGAACATTCAGATGACATGTGTCGCTGATCTCACCAATAGCCACTGATGTGCCTGATTTCTGGGTTCCAACCATGATGCCATGGTCCAGAGCAACAGCACCCTGTTATGTTATTGTTATTTATACCTCGCACCGCTGCCATTTTCATGGTCTCCTGGTGCTCTGCTGGATCTGAAAAGGAAAGGGGGCTGAGTTAATGGGATAGAGAGAGAAAGCACTAGAGAGCTTTGATGTGCTGTGGTAGCTTCAGTTTGGGAAAAACCAGTCAGTGTGTGCTGGGTTTGTTTTTAGTTGGTAAGGGTTAGGTGGTGTTTGTTGTATGAGTGTGTGTGGGATGATCTGTGTATAATTGGTTTACTTTTCTGTAGTGTGCTGTGTTTGGTTGGGTGTTGCTGAGTGCATGTATTTTATGGTGGGTGTCAGTTTCTGCTGCAGTAGAGGTATGTGTGTGTTTTGTTTGATGTTTGACGGTGAGTATACGGGGCATTGGAAAAATTTTAGTAGGGTTAGTTAGTGAAGCTAGCAGTCTGTGCCCTTCTGTGCACTTTTTATGTTGGACTGGCAGGGTTCATATTGTTCTATGGTGGTTTGTCTTAAAATACTTTATTTCGTTGGAGCATCCGGGTTTCATTCACTTCCTTAGGATTCAGGTGTTTGGGGCGTTTCTCTTTTGTTGCCTTAGCTGTTTCCCTTTGACTGCGTTTCCTGTTCATCTCAGAGAAGTTTCTGAATTTTAAGTGCTCCTCTGTTATTCATATTTCCTTCAGGAGGGAGTTCCACAGGTTTGCTGAGATGCAGGAAAATGCTGATCCACCAAATGTCTGCTTTGAGTATTGTTTTGGTTAGAGGCGAATGTCATTGCTGAACCTTACAGCTCAGTTTGGTTTGTAGAGGGAGATTTTTCCCTGTATGAATTCCGCTGTCTGCCTGTGGATTGTTCTGTGGGTTATGCAGAATGTTTTGAAGAAAATTCTTTTTCTGACTTGTAGCCAATGTAGGGTTCTCAGTGCTGCTGTGATGTGTTCTCTCTTAGTGAGTATGAGGAGTAGCATTGCTGCTATTTTCTGTATTCGCCTAGGATACACGAAGAAGCACAGAGGACAGTGTACCTGGCTTTCGGGCAAGTAGGCAAACTGCCAATGAATCAGCACAGAGACACACATGGAGACACGGATGAGAACAAATGTGACTGAACTACAAGTCCCAAAATTCCTTGTCCAAGACACATGACGTAGGCCATGGCCTTTTATCCCACCCTCCTCCTCGCACAGTGTGACCTGAGCGAACAACATAGTAGGATATTCTGGCATGCATACAAACAGCCACATGATTCCTTGCATCAACAATGGTCCCTGTCACATCCTGCAAGTCATTCTCAGCCAACACACAGGATAGGCCAGAAAATGGAAACGATGATGCAGGATACACTGCACTCTTGGCATGGGTAGTATAGCTCAGTGGAAAACGCGCTCGTCTTGGAAGCAAGACAACGCAGAGAAACGCAAGTTCGAATCTTGGGTCCGCACTTAGAAACCTCTTCAGTATTAAGCGGGTTACAAATAACCTATTATACAATTAATATATACAATTATACTCATTTGCATAGACCCATTCAAAACCACAGACACCCCAATTGTTTTAAAGGGTGACATCCACAAACATGTCAGCACACAAAGGCCACCAGCACAATTGTAATAGTAACAAGCACTTTGATAATCAATAGTCCCATTCACCACTATCCTTCCTGCCTGTTGTAGGTGAGGCAGTCTACTCGTAGTAGCCATGGTTGATGACACCAGTGAGGAACCCTGGTACACCTCAGAAGGTAGCCTACAACAAAGCATACAAGAGGACAAGAACATGCATTGAGCACACATATGGACAGCTGAAGGGAAGGCTCAGGTGCCTCCACCAGACAAGTGGGGCACTCATGTTCAGCCCAGTAAAAGTAGGAACAATTGCTCTCATATGCGCAATGCTGCACAACATGTGCATACGGATATTCCAATACCTCCAGATGAGGACAACTACCCCCTGACTCTGATGATGAAAAAGGTGCAGGTGACAACCGGGCACCTCGGGGTGGACATGAGAATGGGAGGGATGGATGTATTCTCCACCAGGACCAAATGGACAATGATTGTTGATTACATGCATATGCAGCTGTCACGGTACTCTTCTTTTCACTGAAACACATATCACTGAAATTAATTATTTGCTCTATTCATTGGTTGTATTTTTAAGTGATTCATTTAACATGTGCACATCCCTGTCCTCCACACACCCACATCACCAACACCCTGCCCTCTCCACATACACATCCTCAACACCCTGCCCTGCCCATATCCTCATGGTGTGCATTCAGTCCTACAAAAGTCTCTACTTTTTCCTTCTCGTGCCACCTTCCCGAGTTGGAGTGGCAGGATGAGGGATGTGCCGCAGAGAGCACCTTTGTGGTGTGCTTTCCACAAATTCCTCTATTGGGGTGACTGACACAGAAATAGCCATTCATACCCCGGATGCGGTGGCAGACATGTCTTTCGCCAACTCCTCCCATTGGCTCATTAGTGTAATGCTGACTCTGCCATCTTCTGAATGCCATCACAAATGGTCTCAGGCAGAAGCTACCCTCTCGGAGGTACCCTGCACTGTGTCTCGCATTACCTGGGAGTGGCACAGTTGTTTTGGGGTAATGCGTTCCATTCACTTCTGCCACTTCTCCATCTATGTGAGCATCTTCCAGATAGCATCAAGCGTGTGTTGCGTAGCAAGGCTGCGAGGATCATGGAGTTTCCTACCTGCAGTTCCAAAAGGCTGTACACCTTCAGCATCATCATCCTCCGGCAGTCTGTCTGTGTCATAACTTTGGTGCTAATGCCGTGCTCAGTCAGATGAAAAAGGGGAAAACTGGTGTTCAGAGATGAGAGACTAGGAAGGGGCGGGGAGTCCATTAATACGTGGTTCACTGCAGGGGTTTGGTCAGTGGTGCCTGCAACCGGTGCTGCAAGGGGGGAAGGCGAGGCATCAGTGTGCTCTGCGGTGGGCCAGAAAACAGGTTTCCATTTGTCAGAGGTGTTATTGGTTGCTTGCACCACTGACTCAGTGATGACAGTTGGGGGGAGGGGCGCGTCTGAGTGGGAGTTTCATCTGCATATTGCCCTGTGGCTACAACGGTGGGAGTTGTGCCAGTGTCCCCAAAGATAGATGCAGTGGTGCCCTGAGACAATGTGGTCCCAAAGTGGCCTTGTGCTTTGGGCCATGGCTACTTGCCTTTTTGAGCACTGCATCATTAGACAGTACAGCATGTTCTGGTGCATTGTCGCACTTGCAAAAGCACATGTGGCATTAGTGCTGTGGCATACCATCTGCCTAGCTGTTGGGAACCATGGAACATGGCACAATTACCTTTGCAGTCCGCTGTGGTTTCATGAATCTAGCAGTCAGCTACATGACAGGCATGGTTGGCAGTGTCCCAAAGTCCCAAAAGGGGCTTTTTGGAATGGCAGGCAGTGTCACAGTTGACTAGATTGATGATTGTTCCCAATATTAATGTGTTAGGTATGTGTACTGTCGCGAGACAGATGAATACATAACTAGTGGCCACTGCCCCTCTCCCATCGCAAATATCATACAGGAGAGAAATGCTATGCATTAAGGCTACTGTAGCAGCCGTATCCCAGACCAATACAGGAAGAGATGGACTTACTGTAACCGAAGATGCCAAGAATAAGCAGACCTGCTGTTAGACTAACATACGTGCATGCAATAGACATGTAGCAAATACTACCTCACAATGAAGAAATGCAGACATTAGGTCATGTGTGAATTTAGACACAAAGAATATTGCTTGCACCATAAAGACACAAAGAATACAACACAAGCAATGTATAAGCTAAAACGCAACACAAGCGATGCATGCCGATAGCCTAGTAACGTAGAGATGCAATAGTAAAGGTCTGCCATCTTTGTTAAAATGGAAGTCGTAACATGCATTGAAAGGAATAGAGGGCACAAAGCATCATGGAAGCACAAAACTGCTGAATCTGCTGAAGTACAGATCTGTACGGGGAGCAGGCAAGGGCAGCGCAGCCCCTCTCCAAGGTTATGGAAGAATTAAGGGAGGGCCTGCACAATCCAGAAGAAAATAGAAGATAAGGATTCTCAGGGAACAAGACATATTTCTCTTAAAGTGAAGAATAAAAAGCCTTTGAACTCCAGGTGCGACTAATTATAATGTAAAACCTCATAGAGAATGGATCGACCAACCGATGATTCAGAACATGGTCGCCTCACACATGACAAGAACAGTGTCATTAAGACCAGACATGTTCCGGCACCTGCCTCAACTCACCATACGTTCTCCGACTTAAAGCATCTAGCAAGGTCAAATACAAAGGAATTTTTTTGGCTTATGGCTTAGGGATAAGAGAATAATTGGAAGAACGCACTTCTTGGACTTCTCACCCGCCCTTCTCAGTTTTAGATCATGGGGGTCATTAAAAGGTGGGCGGTAAGGGATACCGGGCACTGGTAAGGAGACTGGTGCCAGTAATCACTTACTGCCCTATTCCGAGGTCCCTTGGAGGGAACCATAAGGAACGTGTGGTCCGACCATCTTTGATTACATTGGAGGTGCATCTATATGTGTAGTGATTGCTGGTGCTAGCAGTAGAGGGTTAAGGGGTTTGGATTGTGGAAAGTAAGGACTTGTGTATATTGATGTAGATCGTAGAGCATGTGAAGTTGTGGTTTGGACCAAAAGGGTGTGGTCCAGAGAGTGGGCGGCATTTGTGGTGCCTGCCCGAACAGTTGTTGTAGCAGAGAAGGTGTTGGGAGGAGATGTAGAAGTGTTGGAAAAAGAAGTAAATATTGTTGGAAGGAAAGTGTGAAGGAGGAGTGGAGAGGTAAGAAGTTTGAAGGTACATTAAGGTCTACTAAGTATTGGTAGCCAAGTTTGTGACGTGTCATCACAGGAGGCACTCCCCTTATGCATTTATTTAAGGTGTTGTCCAGGTACAAGGACAAGATACTCAAATATCATTTGTAGTGGGTTTGTGACACTGGTGGCTTGATTATCATGCACTGGCCACAGGAGGGACCCTTTTTGAGATCAGTGCTGCAGCACATATCTGCATGCTGCCTACAAAGGGAAAACATTGCAAAAGCAAACAGCCATTCTAGATTTGTGGAGGATGCATGGGGATGAGACTGAAGTGCCACCCATGAGCCAGTGGATGCTTAATCAGCATGAAGGGGAGAGCACAGCGCCCTCGGCTCCGCCTCCTCCTCAGAGCATTAATCTGTCTGCTGAAATACAAAGATTGTACCCATTGAAGGAATTAAAAGAAGAATCAGGGTACATTAACTCTGTATATGAGTCCCCCATTCACAGTAGTGAAGATGCTGTAAACGAGTTAAGATAAACAAATGAAATTCACCGTCTGCGGGCGATGAGTATAAAGAACGCTGCAACTGACAGAGGCTGAGAAAGAGATTTAGAGACAGAGAGGCAGGCAGGGCAATAGGGAAGAGACAGCAATTACCCTGAACGAGTGGCTAAGTGGGTAAGAGGTCAAATAATGCTTAAATTAAATGGAAATGATGTGGCTAATTCTAAAGAGAGAGAAAGGGAAGCTGGAGGAAGATAGAAGAAAGAAGAGGAAGGAAAAAAGGGCAAAAAGAATTGGAAAGAAGAGAGCAGGAAAAGGAAGAAAGAGAGAGGGAAAGAAACGGAAAGGGAACGGAAACATGAGGCAGAGAGAAGGAGAGGAAAAGAAGAGAAGGGAACTAGAGGAAATGGAAAGATAGACAAAAGGAAGAAAGGGAACAAGTGAGAAAGCAAAGAGAAGAAAGAGAAATGGCAAAGAGACGAGAAGAAGAAATGCAGAGGGAAGTAGAGAAAGTGAGAGCAAAGGAAATGGAGGAAGAAAGAGACAGGGAGATAGAATGAGAGATGGAAATAAGTCGAGGAAAGTGACTAAAACAAATGTATGAGACTGACCAGGAACGCATGCTTTAGGAAAAGATGAAGATGAGGGAGAAGCCATGCGAAGGAGAATTGGTAATTTGTACAGAAGCAGGAGATACTATGGTGTACGCCCTGTAAAAAGGAGTGCAATGGGGTTTCCACAGAGAGGAGAAAAGTCTATTGGAAGAATCAATACAGAAATTGTAGGGACGGGTCCCCTGAAGAGGTTAGATTTTGAAGATAGAGAAGATGAAGGAAGTGATGGAAGTTGGCACACAATGTTTACTGATGAGAGGAAAGTGAAAATGAGGAGGAGGAAGAAGCCACACAAGCCCTTTCTACAAGGTTAAAAACAGGGGTAGAGTGAATGTGTTTGGACCTGGAAGAAACAGAAAGAATGCTGGAGCATGCTAAAAGGTGCCGGCCCCCTAAAATGCAATCAAAAGTTTTAGAAGAAAGAATACTTTATGTTATGTTATGTTATATGATTTGTAATATGCACCTGATACCCGAAGGCTGATGGGCGCAGACTGACAATCACAAAACAAAACAACACATGCAGCCCAACTAAGAACTGTCCATTGTAGTGACTAGCAAGACTCTAGGCAAAGAGCAATGTTTTCAACTTCTTTTTAAAAAGTTCTGTTGAAACCAACATTCTTAATGAAGTTGGGAGTGCATTCCAAGCAGTAGGGGCCGCTACTTCAAAGGACCACTGCCTTATTTTGTTGGTTTTATGCCGTGGTACAATGAGTATATTTGAGTTATCTGATCTAAGTGATCTTCCCTTATCTTTCACAATTATGGCCTCCTTCAAATAAGATGACATTGGACCTACAATGCATGTTTGAGTGATGAGAAGAAGCCTAAACTGAATTATTTCTCCAACCAGTAACCAATAAAGGCTTCTTCTGGCCTCAGAGACGTGATCTCTTTTACTTAGGCCCCTCACTACTCTCACTGCCCCATTTTGAATTACCTGGAGGCGATGGATCTCAGTCTGGGGGATACCCGCCAAAAGACTGCATCGATAGTCTAGTTTTGAGCCAATAATGGCTCTTGCCAGTGTTTCTGAATTTTTTTCAGAAATGAATGGGTGAAGATGGCGGAAAAGTTTAAGGAAATAGGAGGCTGACGAGACTAGGCTATTCACCTGCGCCTTCATATTTAAATGTCTATCCAGACATACGCCCAGCGTCTTAACTTTGGACAAGGTTTTAATAACACAATTGTCTAGGTTGATATTCTTGTATTCCGCTCCTAGTTTATCCAATTTGCTTGGAGAGCCTACAAGGAGGAGTTCAGTTTTAGCACTATTCAAGGCCAAACCATTGGACACCATCCAATTTTGAATTTTCAAATAAATTGTATTAATGAAAGCTTCATCTTTTTGATATATTCCTGAGATAGGATGCATTGCGTGTCATCCGCGTAGTTAGCGAACACTATCCCTTCCTCTTCTAACATCTGGAAGAAGGGGATCATGAAGATGTTATAAAAACACGGGGACGCGCATGCTCCCTGTGGAACTCCATACAATAGCAGCATGGGATCAGCAATTCACCGGCAACTCTAATTTGCCTATCCTTTAAAAAGGATGATATCCATTGAATGGCCTCTTCAGAAAAAGACGCATTCTCTCTTAACCTGGTGGACAAGATCGAATGGTCCACCAGGTCAAAGGCAGCGGAAAGATCTAAGATCATCAATAAGGCAATCTGACCTTTATCCATACCCTGAATAAAATGGGATTTGAGGGCAAGAAGCGCTGTTTCCGTGCCGTGATTGGCACGGAACCCTGATTGATAGTTACGCAGAATTTGATTCTGTTCCAGGAATAGAGAAATCTGATTATACGCCACCCGATCTAGTATTTTAAGGAGAAAGGCAGTATTGGTAATAGGCCTGTAATTAGAAGGGGTAAGTGGACTTAGGTTGGGCTTTTTTAATAGAGGTGTAATCCATGCATTTCTCAGATTAGCAGGCACTACCTTTGACTCAAATGAGGCATTAACACATTTTGTAAGAGCTGGTATTAAAGTGGGTAGGCATTCCTTAATTATAATGGAAGAACATGGATCGCCTTTACAACTTGTGCTCTTCAGTTGATTAATGGTTTTTGCCAATTCCTCTTCAGATATGGACAAGAATCTGAATATAGGTTGATCTTTATCTTAAACTGGGGATTGTATGATCTTCTCCTGCTGATCTGATATATTTAAAGAAAGTTTCTTAATCTCTATGGTTTCTTTGATCTTGTCTAATTTATTCGTCATAGCTGATAGAATTTCTGTGCACCAAACCTTGTTTTTAATAATCAGAGCTGGTGTGGGTCCTGGCGTGTGTGTTTGTTCTTTTAATATTTTAAACAGCTCCTTGCAATCTGATTTGGCATTGATGATCCTCTCATTCAATGCCTCCTTTTTAGCTGTTATAACCTCTTTTTTAAAGTTTGTAGCGCTACTTTTATAAAGTTTTAGGTTACCGGGGGATTTATCATTTCTCCATGCATGATAGAGTTTGTTTTTCTTGGATTTTAGTTCTGACAACTCCTTAGAGAACCAGTTATTATTATGCTCAGTTCTCTTCATTTTATTTTTGATAGGAGCAAGCTTGTCGGTCACTGTTTTCAGTGAGTTTGTAAACATATCCGACATGGCATCTAGATCCCCTAATGTGAATAGGTTGAGTAATTTACCAGGGCTGAAGAAAATTCATTTGACTGATGTCACACCCAAAACACGTGGACTGACTGCGGTTAAACAGAGAATGGAGCTCACTCAATTTCTATTGTTAGAAAAGGGAGGACGGCCACAGTAGGATAAGAATAATTATATAGTTTATAAATAGTGCGTAAATTACCAACTTTGACATCAGGAACGGGCAAGTGGATCTATGAATTCGAAAGATTGACAGCAGGAATTCCACACGCAGTGGGTGACAAAGAGATTGCTTGCTGTCATTATAGGGGAGACAGCTGACGACATTTGGAAGTGAGTGGGGTATCCTGGAGTAACAGCTCAGAATACTACTCATGACAGAGCACTGTTTAACAACTGTAGGAAGGATGTATGGAGAGTGATTAGAGTGCAATACCCAATTTATCAAACATGAGTCAATCATTATGCACAACATGCGTGATGATGAAGACCCAGTTGCTTACATTCAAGAGATTGGGGCTCGAAATGAGAGAACCATGGGATAAAACTATATCTATATTTTATCATATATTGTGTCCGTGATTGGCGGAGCCAGTGCAGAGACAACTGAAAAAGATAGTGGAGATGGAAGCAAAACCATGGCCAGAGATTCAGATGACTATAGTTTATTATTGTCAGCTAAGGCAAGAGAAACCCAGAGAGAAAACTTGAATAAAGAAAGCTAGAGGATGCAGAACTAGTTATTAAAGTTTTCAGTGTAAGGAGCAGTGTTAACAAAAAGGAGAGGGAGTGATTACACATGGAGCACCGCAGGTACAGCCATGGCTGGAGGGAACTTCACAGGAAGAGGAGAATACATATGTATCAGACATATGTGCCACAAATACAGCCTACACAGCAGGGACGGCCAGTGCAAATGCAGCAGGCGGCAATGCAAGTGCAACAAGCACTGATGCAAACACAGCAAGTCCCCATGCAGACACAACAAATATAGATGCAAACACAAGCACCAATTAAAACAGAATAGCATGTCTACATGGAATGCAGGTGGAGGGCCTCAGACACCTACACCCAGGATAGGGAGTGTGACCGTGGTGGGAGGAAACACTTTCACTGGTACAGAGAAGAACCTATATCCGTAATAGGGCAGCCGACTGACACTTGATGAGTTCAATCTCATCAGTTACACCAGACCCACAAGAGGAACCAAGGGTTGGATCACCATAGGTGACAAGATATTTTTCTTCCTTGTTTAGCGGGGGAGACCGTGTCCTGTTTTAGGGATTCCAAGTACCCAATGTTAGGCATTGCCATTAATTAGATTTTCTGGGGCTAAAAGTTTGGCTCCTTTTACTAACGACTTACCTATCACTATAGAAGAACATGGCCTCTCCATGCCACTACTGTATTCCCACTACACATCAGTTAACATACTAGGGGGAGATTTAATGAGCAAACTTAATCTGACAATATCCTTCACTGACCAGGTTATAATATGTTGCACTCCAGGAATTCACTGTGTAAACGCACACAAATTTATATCAGCATTCTATGGCCGGAAAGCACCGCAGGCATGCCATTAGGCTCAGAAGTATTCCTTTCTGGAGTACAGATATTGTTAGCAATGCTTCCTGGAATAAGGGGCACAATGTTACAGCTACCTGCAGAATTTGTGTTTAGACCAGAAGTGCCTATGGATGAGGTAGAAGGGCAAGTGATTCCAATAGAACTAGATACAGTCATAGTGAGAGAAGACAGGGTGTTTCTTCACATGGCTGATGATGAGGGACAAACCTGGAGAACAATGATTGCTCTTGACGAGGGGAACAGATTGACTGATTTGACAGATGAGAAATTGTTCACAGATGATGAGGTAGAGTTTTTCATAAGCCTCACCTATTGGTTGAAAATTGAGAACAGGGATGTCGGCTTATTAAAAGGAGTAGGTGCAGTCAAAATTAAGTTGAAGGCAGGAGCTATTTTGCGACAAGTAAGACAGCACCCAATGTCGAAAGAAGCAGATGAGGGATCTTTGATACCATGTCTGCTCTATTGCAGCAAGGGATACTAGTGACATCAGAATGCCCATGTAATACGGCAGTGTACCCAGTGAAAAAATCAACGAGGTGGTTGAGGAAATGTGTTCAGGATGTAGCCCCCCTGCTGCCTGCAGGCTACGGTGCAAAATAAATAAATATTGTTGAAGCAGAATTCCTATTGGTCCCAAATTCAGCCACAATATTGTGCAATATCCCATCCAAAGCTAAATATTTTACAATGATTGATCTAAAGGATTCCTTCTTTCAATCCCCCTTCTCGAGGAGTCACAAGACTTGACTTTGTTTTCCTATAGAGAAAGACGTAGAAACATACAAGATTACCATGTTAGGTAAGATTTTAATGGTAATGATAAATTGTCAACCCTGGGTCAACCCTTTTACTGGTGGATTATTTTTCCTTATACTTTTGTGAGTGGGATTCTTTGTCCACACTCACAGAATCTTTTACTCTTTTTATGGGTGCCATTTTTAAGACACTCCATAGTATCTTCTAAAAGATATCGGGCCTCATTAGGGCCCTGGCGGTCCCGTAATGAACGGTGCCCGTACAGGACCGGCACTGTTCATTATGGGCTGCCCTATTAGGAGGACTGCTGTGGGACCCGCTAAGGAACATCTGGTCAGACCAGGCATCCTTAGCGGGTCCCGCTAGCAGTCCAGGATGCTAACAACGGGCCCGTCATTAACGGGCCCATTGTTAGCATCCTCCCCAATCCCATTGAGCCCTATTGAGGCTCAATGGGAATGGGGATTAATTTTTACCGTGTCCCAGAAAAGGGCAATTACCGGGTCCGCCAAGGTTGGGATGACCCAGTTATTGCCCTTTTCTGGGAACCGGTAAAAAATCAGTACCAGCGGCAGCCGTGCCCTTAATAAGGGCACGGCTACCGCCAGGGTCATAATGAATCCAGTCCTCTTTTACAACATTTTGGTAATACGTGCCTATTGTTGCTGGGTTGCCCTGGGGGCCCCCTCTTAACATTCTCTGGCTAACCCTGTGAGAACTACAGTTCCCAAGGGTAGAAAGGATCTTTGGATCCCTTTTACATGTTATTGAGACCAGCACCCCACACCTTATGTGGAGTGCTGAGGAGATACTGAGTATCCCCTTTCTCATTTCAAATGTAACATTTATCTTACAAGGACAAACTTGCTGGTGGCAGTGAACCTTTTAGTGCACCTTTACCACGGGCTATTTGCACAGGCCTGGTAAACGCACCCATTGATGCTCATTTTACCAAAATGGCCCCTGTCTTGTTTTGTTTGCCATTTTAGTGCCCCTTGTCCTTTCTTGTTCTTTCTCCTGACCTCCATGGTAGGAAATTCCTTTGTTTGATTTTTATCTTCAGCAGTAATCATGTGGACTCCCTACTCAGGATCCAAAGTGCATGTGAAGGCAGGAAGCGAGGAAGGAGTCCAAAAGTCTGCAGCTCCTTGTCTTCTAGTCTGAGCGTGAGATTCCAGTTAAAACTGGGAGGCTGGCTGTCTGGAAAGGACTGCCAACCCTCCAGAGTTTGAATTTTACAAGGCTGTCTGCATGAAAGTCAGATCCTGGAAGCTGAAGAGGTAGACGACCACTGGAACCAAAATTGAAGAAGAAGATGAAGAATTTGCAGCTGAAACAATTTTGAGCAACCATAGAGCCTGCTGTGTAACTGGAGCTTTCTGTAGTCCTTCATTCCAATTGACCTGAAGACTCTGAAAATGATGACCCCAGCCCAGAGCCTGGTGACACTCACTAGACTCAAGAAGACCTGCAATTTGAGCCTTGCAGGGCTGCAATACCCCAATACTCTGGGACCTCGAGCCATTGTGTGGTGCACGGTCTTCCGAATTCTGAATCTCGTTGAAACGTCGTGAGCATCCTGCTGGATCTCTAGAGGCACAATTCGAGTCTGAAAAGTCCCCTCACCAGAGTGCTGGACCTTGCAAATGATGAGAATCCAACCAGCGATACAATGTCTTTTTGTGCTCCTGAAAAAGGCACCAAATCCACAGAGCCACATCCAGTCATGAGGAAAACCTTGCCTAGAGCCTTCCCCGTGATCCTTGCTGCAAAAGTCATTCCAGTGTCCTGTCTTCTGTCTTCTTGATGAAGGAATTCAACAACCAGTTTTTTTGGCTGCAGATCCTGAAGTCCTCCTGGTGAAAAATCTTCTTCTTTTCTGAGGTACTGTGTTGGCTTGGGTATTTACTTACCTTAAGTCTCTTGTGATTCCTGAGTAGTTTTGGGGTGTTTCTGTGATTGGGAGTCCCCATATCCAGTGCACCAAGGCCCCTGCTGGAATCCTCCTCAGGTGTCTTCTGTGAAGCCCCTGGACCCTAAACTAACTCTAAAGTAAAGTACTTACTAGTTCTAACTGTCTTCCTTAGGAACTCTGACTTTTGCTACTTAAGAACCTATGCTGACCTGCCTGTTGGACACTAGACCATAGGGACCCTGCCGCCCCCCATCTGCCACTAATAACACTCATGCTCCAGGAATAAGGAGAAGACTTCTAAGGATTGGGCCTGTTGCCTAGAAAAGAGAAAATAAGTGTTTAAAAGTTACTTACTTGCAAAAGAAATTGGTTGGTAACTGTAACTTTGTGAGTGAACAGTTACAAAAGGTATTACCTTAGAAATGTTCTACCATTCTAAAACGTATATTTAAGGTTGTTTTACTTACCTTAGAAATGTTTTGCCCTTCTGAAAAGTATATGTAACCTATTTCTTTCCTAAGAAACTGTTTCGCCATTCTAACAGAAAGTAGATATAAGGGTATATACCTGTGATTTGGTTGAGTCTCTTCCCAAAAGTAATGCTGTTGGTTTTACTTCACTATTCCTGTTAGGATAAATGTATGAATGTCCCCAGCTGGGTCTTGCTGCCCTGACTTGCTGTTAGCCTGTCCAGAGTAAGTCTGCCTTAGGCTTTAGCTACCTAGAATAACCTTGAGTCATTCATAAAGAGTAACGTTGGGTTTTGCTTTCCCTGGTCTGTTTTAGACAAAAAGAGTCTTAGGTTTACACATGCCTCTAAGTGGCTGATAGCGCTTGTAAACGTGTCTTGGTTTTACTTACCTTGAGCATAACTGTTTTATCCTAAAATAAATTGGAATTATTGCTTCCCTTAATCTGTAATTGAAAATTACACCCCACGGTTCAAATCCCCTAGAATAACTGTGCTATCGTTATAGCTATAATCAAAGTTATAAGTGCTTTTCTGTTCCTAGAATCAGTGTTCCCCGATTCACAAAAAGGGTATTGTCCAGTTGGGTTGCTGAGGGATTTCTTGCTGAGCGTCACAGTACAACTGCTAGGGTGTACAACCCTTATATTACTGAAAGTAATCTAAAAAGTAAATATTGGTTTGCCTTCCCTAGAACTCCTGTTAGGTGTTCTGAATAAGGTTAAATGCTTCGGTCTGTGTACCTTCAAGCATAAAGTTTTTCTATAATGTGTTAATATGATCTGTGATAGTACTGATTTCCCCCATGATTTATCTGGGTCTACTTGTATGTAAATACACAATTTATTTGTACAATACATAGTGTTTCAGTGTTTCTTTGGACCATTTATAATACAATTTCATTGTACTGATTCTACAGCCCTCTCTCCCTCCTAAGAAAAGCCTGGCTGCTCTGTCTACGCTACCCTGAACTGAGGTGGTAGAGCCTTATACTAAAAGTGCAGTCTTGTACTGCCTCAGTTGAATGGTTTTACTAAGCCCTTCGTTGGACTTCAGAAAAAATGTCCTAACACACCTCAGGGCCCTGTGAGTCTCCCTCACTATTCAACTGAGTCCTCCAGATGGACCTGGGAAATGTACACCTTCACAGTATAGTGATACAGTTTGTAGATGACATTTTGGTGTGCAGTGAGGCAGAAAAGCAATGCAGAAAAGACTTAATACAGTTAATGACAGTCTTTACAGAGAAGGGGTTCAAAGTAGACAAAGAGAATTTACAATATAGACAGGAAGAAGTGTTGTACATAGGACAGTTGATATCTCAAGAAGGAAAAAAACTGACGCCTGAGAGAGCAGAAGCAGACATGAAAACAACTAGACCAAAAACAATGAGAGAGATATAACGATATCTGGGGCCTTGCAACTACTGCAGGGCATGGGTCTTTGATTATAGTATATAGGTCAGAAACCTCTTACAAGGACTCAAGAAAGCTCAGAACGATGACATTGATATAGCCTGGACAGGTGAAATGACAGAAGCCTTCGATGAGTTAAAAATGGCAATATGGACAGCACCTGTTTTATGGATCCCAGATTACAGTGCAGAATTGTTCTTATTCTCGCATTCACATGGAGTAATAATGACAGCAGTCATCTCACAAAAAACGACCCTAGGACACAAACCATTAGCATAATACAGTGGGATCCTAGATCCAGTGATGAGAGGCCCTTATCACTGAGAACAATCTTAGGCAGCAGCAGCCTTTGAAATTGAGAAATCTGCTAGATGGGCTGTACAGTAACGTTATATGTGGTGCATGACCGGTTTGCCATCCTTGAAAAACCTAAAAGCACATTGACCATACAGAAAGCATCTGGATATGAGTGATCATCTCAAATACAGCGATCAAGATTGTCAGGTGCAGAGTAGTGAATTGTGAGAAACCTGAAGGTGTCTCACCCGCTAGTCCTGAGGATCTGTCATCCAGGTGGCCATGACATGGCCATTGCTTTTGGATCCAGTTCCTGAGGGTGGACTAATGTGGGAGGATCACCTGGATGAGGGGTCTTCGGGGAGTGGAAGTGGGACACCGGATGGCAAGATGTGGAATCCCCTTCCCTGTAACACCTTTTCCCCATCCTACCAGGTAGGATACTTAGGAACTCAACCCCACCCCCTCTTTCCCGACACAATCACTTTCTCACGGACAGCTCACCATGAGTGAAAACAGACCAACACCAGAACCGTATACCTGGCATATCCCAATACAATGGTCAGGCAAGGTCAGGCATTTACTGATTATTACACACATCACACTTCCAAATTTGGATAAAAGGCGGCGCACGAAAGCACACTCTGAGCAAGTCAAAGCACACGAGGAAGCAGCAGTTCCAAGATGGCACTTTTAGAATGAGGAGAAAGACGGCAAGATCAGTGAGTGGTGCAAGGAGGGAAGTGCCCTTGACCTTTTCAGACCGTTACTTTTGGGAGTCTTGGAAAATAAGAAACCTAAGACCTGGAATTAAAGTGAATAAACCTGCATTGTTTGTCAGAGGTACCCAGAGCTCTCCCGCGTCGATAACCAAGGCGGGGAGGAGCATTTGTCGCTGTCGTACAGTCCTTAGCTCCTACAACAAAGCACCACCAGTAAAGTCAGCACAGCCTGTGAGTCGGGGGGACTGATACCAGACCAGCCTGTGTTAGAACCAAGGCTGTGTTAGAACCAAGGTTGCAAGTGGCAACATTGTAAGGAGAAATCTAAAGAGAACAGTGTGTGAATTGTATGTGATGAGCGGCGCGAATATAATTGAATAACAGAGGAGTGACTAAACCTTTGAAGCCAAGATAGATACCGTAAACAGAGTGGTCCGAAGTCATGTGGAGGCTCATTCGAAGGTCTCTGGTTAGGTATCCAACTAGTTGGCGAATGTGAAAAAGGAATTGTGAGAATTAAGTGGTCCTTGCAACAGGTCAATCTAAACCCTGTGCACATATGAAAGTCTGCGATAGTTAATACAAACTGAAATTGGTTCGAGCCGGCAGAGGGGGACTAATTGTGTAAGAGGAAAGATCTGAGCCCGGCTGAGGGGGTCTGTGGTGAACCGTGAGTCACCCAAGAAAGAATATTCTCCGAACATTGTAAAGGGGGATGAGCCAGGAAGAAGGGGATCCAAAGTAACAATCATTGTATAAAAGGGGGATCTGAGCCCAGCTGAGGGAGATCCAGGGTCAAGAGTGAATCATCCGAATTGAGTACTTGTGAGAGGAAAATAACTATTCATTTGTTTTTGCAAATTAGGCCCTCTAAATGAAGAGACTTTGATAAGTAAAGAGACTTGGGCACAGAAGGCCCTGATACTGGTAATTGAACTTTGTCCTCGTACTGAAGAAGCCAAAGAGTGTGCTACGCTCGAGTGAACTGCCTTCTCCCATGCAGAAAACATGGGGAAAGGAGGCCAACAGCATGAACATCCTGACATATCATTTTGAACCCTTCTTTCTTTTTATAACATTGTTCCCTACACTATTTGTATTTAAAAGCAAGGACTGGCAATAGCTTGTATTAGTATAGGGCTGTTTATTTTGACAAGACACCACTAGGACTGTGTAATTATTATTTGATGGTTGTAGCTTGCTCCCATCTGTAGATTTAGGATATAATAGGCGTTTATCATACCCTTTTTGAAGTTCAATAAACACCCTTGAACTGTGGTCACTTGTGTCTGTCTTACTGTTGATACCGTGCCTTCCTTATAGAATCCATCAAGATTTATAGTAGAGTCAGTAGAAGAAGAAGACTGTGCAGGATTGCACCAAGTATACGGAGTATCAAGATGCCCTACCACATTTTAAGGAAAAATGCAATAGGAGGAGGGAGAAGTCCTTTTCATTGACAGCTCCACATCGTTTGACCAGAGCACATGGGAAAGACACATGCGGACCACAGTGGTAAAATCGAAACTGAATGGCAACTTTGAGACAGTGACAAGTTCGTAATTGCCTTTGCATTTTTTTAGTGTAAGCAGCGGAATTGGTAGCATCTACTTTAGCACTTGAAACACATGAGGATGAGGAAATAACAGGGTATTCAGACTATGGGCCTCATCACGAGTTGGGTGCTAACCCTGGTGGTAATAGCCCTACCACCAGACCCCCGGCGCTATAAGCACCGGATCACAGGTTTGGCAGAATGGTAAATCCCCATTCCCCAATGGGCCCATTTGGGAATTTCCCATTCCCCATTGGGCCAAATGAGGAATGTTAGGTGCTATGAAAGCTGGAGGAATTACCAACAGTGGTAATAGCACCAAAAATCAGCAAAATCGCGGCAGATTTCCGCCCAGCTGAGAGCTGGGGGTAAATCAGCCAAGCCCATGATTTGGCACACCCTTAAATGCAGTGGTAATAGTGTTACCACTGCATTTAAGGGTTTACACCAAACTTGTGATGAGGCCCTGTGCCTACATGACATCACCAGTGCATGCAGGACTGTCACGTTGGAAGAAGAGTGGCTTCCTAAACTCAGACGGCACACCAGTGCAACAAGCACCATTATTGGACAGGCTAATAAGCACACTACAGCTCCCATCAGCCATCACTGTGGTGAAGCCTGCAACGAATACTATAGGTGCACACAACAATAATGGAGACGCCGACTTAGACACCAAAAAAGCAGTATTTTTCGTGAACTATCTGATTTTGACACGGCATCAAATGAATGCACGCCAGCATGAAGAATGGTAATAAAAGAAGGTTTTAAGACATAACCCATAGTGCAAATAACTGAATTGCAGGGACAATCCCCACCAGAGGAGCAACAGATGTGGAAGCGCAGACAATGTTTATTGGCCCCCACAGTTGTAATGTGGTGACAGGACATCCCTGGAAAACCAGTTATGCCCTTAGGATTACTTAAGGTAGCATTAGACTAACTAATTATACTAACTACATCAACCAGCACATAAAACATGAAAGAGTCTCACAGCTCTTATCTCCGAAGAGTGGTTCATGCCTAACCTGGTGGAGCCTGTTTCTGCCTTTACTACAAATTGTTTGTTCTGTCAGCAGTGCACTGCAGGGCACACACTGCGAACAGTGAGAGGAGCAATACCCCATCCTATTGGACCCCCTTCAGCATTTGCATATCGATTATGTGGATATGTTCCCAGTTTCTAATGGCTACAGATATATACTAGTAGTCGTGTTTCCTTTCTCTCGATGGATCGAGGCTGGTCCATGCATACATCCCGATGACACATGTGTTGCGAAGTTCCTCATACATGAGGTCTTCCCAAGGTGGGGAGTGTGCGAAGTACTCCAGTCTGACAATGGACCACATTTTGTAAACAAAGTCTTTGGGCCTCATTACACGGTAGGCGGTAAGGGTTTACCGGTACCAGTATTTTACCGGTACCAGTAACCCCTTACCGCCTTACTACGAGGTCCCTTTGCGGATTGGGGAATTTAACGCCTGCTTTTTGCAGGCGTTAAAAACCAACCCGCAAAGGGACCAGGGAGCTAATTATGGTACCGCAACTTGCAGTGCCGTAATTAGCGCCTTCCCCATTCCCATAGAGCCCTATGGGGCAAAAATGGGAATGGGGAAGGGCAATGGGGGAATGGGGAATTACCGCCCCACCAACCTTGGAATAGGGTGGTAATTCCCCTTTCCACCAAGGCGGTGCCGGTATTTTACCAGCATGGACCACCGCCATCCGTGTAATGAGGCCCTTTGAGCACATCACAATTCTATTGGATACTAAGCACAAATTCTCTTCTGCTTATCTCCTGCAGGCAAACAGACTTTGTGAGCGCCTCAATGCCCTCCTCAAAGAACACATTCCCAAGCTAAAGGTGACTCTGAAACAAGGATGGCTCCACTGCGTACCCTTAGCCCTATTTGCATTAAATAATCAGCCCGGTTCAGACCATCACCTGACTCCTCACGAGCTGGTGACAGGATGTCATGTGTGTACCTCTTGCTTCTCCAACTAGAGCGCAAACTGATGCCCAAAGCATTTCTAATGTACTCGGAACTGAATTGAATGACTACTTTACTGCTATGATGGCGAGTGTTGCTTTTATGTCTCAGTTGCTTGGTGCCCGGCAGGTGAGGTCAAAGGAGAGTTATGAAGACAACAAACAAACTGATCCTGAGACATTGTTGAAGCCTCCAGCGTCATACCCTGGGGATCGAGTGCTCATTAGGAGCTTCACACGTCTGGCACGAGCCACGTTTTGAGGGACCACACCTCATAAAAGAGGTCACACCCATGGCAGTAAGGGGGCAAGGGAGAACAGCCTGGCTGCACCTTGGTGACATCAAACCCTACAAAGGAGTGACCCCAATGCTGTAACTCCCTGAATCTGAACATGACGAAGAGATGACACATGTGCAGACGTGATCTACCACCTGAGCCAACCAACAGCCAAAGGATTAAGAACAAGAATCTTTGTTTGCTTTTAAATAATAGTAGTAGGGCTCTTGGGGATGTTTTCTCTGAAACATTATACCTTCACACGACAAAGACTAGCACTTTTACAAAGAAGAAAAGTACATAGGCTAAATGGTTTCTCTGCAAACTTTATTGTTTATTCTTTTCAACTACTTGGTAGACACGTATCCTGAGTCAAGATTCAGAAACCAAATCTCATTGCTCTTTTAAGGGATCCCAAAACATGGTTCCTTTTTGAAAGAATTTGTATTGCTATATTGATCAAACTTTTCTCGATAAAACACTGACATTGTGTAGAATTGAAAGAAACATTGTGAAGAACAAAATGAGACTTCTTAATTCTGTTAGGTACTTGCTTTTGACCCTATGATGAAATAATGCATGTGATTATTTACTAAAGGTAGATAATATGGCAATAATGCTGTAAACAATAATTTTAATATTTTGCAGCCTTTATTTTTATATTCTTATTACATTACAAAAGTTGGTCCAGTATAATGAATCCAGCCCCGTCTATAGCAATCTGACCATTATTACCATGACAAATGAAACAACAACCCCAGCATTCCCATGACTTTGGAGACAGGAGTTCGTATATAACTAATTCTGCCCATGTTAGTAATAGTTTATGGTATCAGCACATGACACGAGTGGGGAGGGAGACTTCTGATGAGAGCTGCTATGTATGCTCTCTTATCCCCTATTCCATGAGCTCGTCCCGAGTCTTCATAGTCACAGAGGTATCCACCCATAAGTCGCACTGCCTAACACACCTTGCGCTATGCTTGACGAGGGAGCAATTCCAACATCACAATTCCTTACTCGTATGGGTTAATAAAGCAAAGGCCACACAGGAAGACAATTATATACAATAGACCAAAATGATGACAAAAACTGAAACACAGCACACAGTGTTGAGATATTTGCTATCCGAAACAAAAGGGCAGGGATTAGAAGAGAAGAAAACAAGATGCTCCACTGGAACAACAAGAATGGAAAAGAAATACCTGGATGTTGGGAAAGAGGTCTGTTGCAAATAAAAGGAACTCTGTGCACACCTGAGGGGTGGGCTAAAGGACGGGTGGTGTGCAAAGCATTAGCCATCCTCGGACACTGGGCAGAAGTAGTGCTAAATGAAAACTCTGTATGTCTTAACCTGTGGTCCAAAATTGCCAAAGAACTCACATTGGTTTATAACGAGGGGGGCCAGTCCAACTAATACCCCTAAAAAATGACACCCTTTGTTTGTAAAACAAAGGTACAACAAACATTGGAAGGAACACTGGGTGTATACTTATTTGCATGAAAACAGGAACAGCAGTGCTTTTGGACCACTACTGGGCTTGCCGTGCAAAAGCATACATACAGCTACCGCCCAAATTGGGGAGGCCTATGTTCCATACACAATTGTGTACACCAGCCCTTGTAGTTCCCCACAGTGATATACAAATTGCTGACTTTCCTTAAACGAATACACATTTAAGGAAAAGAATATCCCTCACTCTTACATGCAATAAAAGGGAAAACTATTTCACCAGGAAGTCAAAACAGGCCCCTGCGGACATACCATATGAGCAAAGGTTGTTCAGGATAACAGCAGTGATTCTTTCACCCATTTTTCTCCCTGGATTGCAGACCACTACAAATGGAAAATGGCTGTAGATCACAAGATGGGAGTTGTTACAAACAATCAAGACAACAGTGAAGGGCTTCAACGCGATAAAAGAAGAGCTAAGGAACATAAGGCTAATGGCCCGTCAGAACAGGTATGTGCTTGATCTGATAACGGCTCTTAAGGGGGCTGTGTGTGCAAAAACTGGCCCATCCTGCTGCACATACAACCAGCCCATGATGTGGAAAATGGGACCCTCACTAAGGCCATAACTCTATTAACAGATCTATGCACAAAAATGGAACAGGAGGTGGAAGACATTCTAGATGATGACTGGCTTTCTTATTAATTCTCCTGGGTCCCTGCCTGGCTGGGCAATGCATTCAAAATACTAATATCACTTCTGATATTGATGCTGCTAGGGTTCTGCCATAAACCAATGCAAGAAGACTGCAAAAAAGGCAGTGGGGATGAAAATAGTGATAAAAGTGGATACTAAAGTACACACACTGATACCTCATATACACACAAGAGAAAGCCCTATTACACCTCCAGGATCAACATTCTTTTATCCCCCATTCCCGCACAATTATGTGGTATGCTGGGTATTCTGCAAACCAGATGGGAAGTGCTGCTACAGTGTGGATGAGCACATAAGAAGTGCAGGTGACCTGAGGGGGGTGATACGCAAGGTGTCTTATGTGAAGGGGGGCCATAATATGGGCGTGGTTGAGGGCTCGACCAGAGGGGGGAATGTCGAGAGACAGATGAACATGTCACTAGTGGCAACTTCCCCTCCCATGGCCTAATATCGTAAAGGAGAGAAACGCTATGCATTAAGGTGACTGTACCAGCCGTATTCCGGACCAATCCAGGAAGAGATGGATTTAATGTAACCAAAGATGGCAAGAATAGGCATACCTGCTATTGGACTAATACACGTGCATGCAACGGACATGAAGCAAATACTCAATCACCATGAAGAAACACATACATTAGGTCAAATGCGCATTTCGACACAAAGAATATCGCTTGCACCATAAAGACACGAAGAATGCAACACAAGCAATGTATAGGCTAAAAAGTAGCACAAATGTTGCACGTAGATAGCCTAGTAATGTAGAGTTGCAACAGAAAAGAGCTGCTATCTTTGTTAAAATGGAAGTTACTATTTTTTTTTTATTGAAACTTCAGTCTAACAATCACAACTTTACAGTTGATCAAGCATGACTTTTGTTACAGAAGCGATTTCACATCTGGACAACATCAGAGATAAGAGGAAGAAGAAAAGTCAATTGACTCTGATCACGTGATCTCCACTTTGTACTCGATGGCCGTAGACAGTAAAGGATACAAACAACAAAGAAAAACAGAAGGATTGGATAAGCAATTAAACAAGTATGGCGACAAGAATCAATCAAGTATGCTCGCTGTCAATTGATACTTGTGAACTCCTCTTCAGGAATGAATCTAGATAATTCACTACAGCACAGGTTAAATGTATATCATGCCCTGCAAAATGGAAGTTATAACATGCATTGAAAGGAATAGAGGCCACGAAGCTTCATGGAAACTCAAAACTGCTAAATCTGCTGAAATACAGTTCTTGGCAGGGTGCAGGCATGGTGCAGCGCGGCTTCTCTCCATGGCTATGGAAGAATTAAGGTAGAGCCTGCACAATCCAAAAGAAAACACAAGATTAGGATTCTCAAGGCACTTAGATTAAGTTAAGAATAAAGCGCTTTTGAGTGCCAGGTGATGACCAATTATAAGTTTAAACCTCATAAAGAATGGATCGACCAAATCCCCAGTATTTGGAAAAGTAATAACACTCGCCTTCATATTAGCTAAATTCTCAAATAAATAGAGGACGGGATAATTCAGAACATGATCTCCTCACACGTGACCCAAAGTTCAAGAACAGTGTCTATTCATTAAGACCAGACATTTTCCACCACCTGCCTCAACTCCCCACACATTCTCAGATTCAAGATTCCTAGCAAGGTCAAATACTAAGGAATAGTTTACCTCATGGCTTAGGGATAAGGGATAGCGTCTTATTTCGTTGGAAAAAACACAGTTCTTGGACTTCTCACCCCTCACTCACAGTTTTAGTTCATATTTTGATGAACTGTCATAGTCAAGGTTGGTAATACAGAAGCCAACCAATCAAAACTCTCATTGTGATCCTGCCCAGTATATGTTGCATTAGCCAATAGTTAACTTTAAAGGTGACATGTACTCTCTCTTATCAATTTACAGGTGGTCTCAGGTGGAGCCATCAGATATAATATAGTCAATGGGAAGACTAACCCATATAGTTTATTTATGTAGACAATTCCCCTAACCAATTCCCCGACCCTGTAGGTTTTTCCAACTAGGATTGTAGTATTAGGTCAGCTATGATGTGTTTTTCATTTATAATTCATTGTTCTGTATGAAACCTTTGACAGTTCTTGAGTCGTTTGCTTATATGCTGCCCCTGCAGGATTGTCAATAAAGTGGCCTTTGCCATTTACTTTGACTATTTCCGTTATTGGGTGCAGATTTCCCAGCCTGTCTGTTCTGCTTGTACTGTGGCTTTCCAGTAAACCTTTACAGTAGCTTGGCTGGTCAGTGGCCTTATGGAGTTTTCAAGCTATGCAAGCTCATGTGTTCCCATGTACAGCTGAGCACATGTTTTTTAACTGAGTTTTCCTCTCACCTAAGAGGTGCACTTGTAGCAGTCACAGTGTCATAGCAACATTTGGGGGATCAAACCATATGTACAGAGGGCTTGCTGCTAATGCTGCGTTTCACTTGTTTTCTGTGCTGCCATGTCATTCAATGTCTGTCCAGCATCTGGAGTTGTGCTATGGATGGGGGCTCTTTAGCTGAAATATGTTGTGTATACATGGACGTGGTAGCTACTGCCGACTGTGGTTGTTGATGTACTTTGTGATAAATTTTCACTCCAGGATACTTGCTGTTGACTTTTGCTTATGCATGTCCTACATTAGGGGCCTCCTACTTCTCTCTGGTGGGCAGTACTTGCCTGTGGGCCAATCATGTACTACCCAGTGTCTTCCTGGCTTCCAACATCCCATCGTTGGTAGCTGCTGTCTCCCTACAGTGGTGGGCTTCTAGGGTGCAGAACTTGGAATTCAGGTCATTCAACCTGTTCCTGAGGTCCTCACAGTTCTGTGGCACTGTCCCCACGGCGCCCACCTTGTCCTGTTTCTTGCTCCATATAGTGTTGGGTGGTCATTCAGTTTTGTACCACATAGAGCTCCTCTGCTTACCAATCCACATTTCAGACACCCTGGATTTGAATTTGCCTCCTGACTGCTTTTGCCCTGTGATTCAGGAGGCTTGCTTTTTTAAAGATGGCTACTGCACAGCTTCCCGTTTGTTCCTGGTGCTATTTCCGCCTGGTGGAATTACTGTTTAGTAATTACATCTCTTTTATACGAGTAATGCTAATTCTGCCTAAAAATGGTGGTTTTACCAGACGATAATGATTTTTGGCACTAATTCCGCAAGGCAGAATTACTGTCACCGACAATAGCTGGAGTTTGCACATGTGGCTGTATTTTGCTGCTAATTCCACCTGACTTCATGGTGGTAATGGTAATTCCACCCAGTGAAATTATCAGCATGTTTACCACTGAACCCATAATGTGGCCCATAATGCCCATAGTTGTTACTGTGCCAGTGCCCATTAATCCTAATGAACTAGAAAACAGATTGGGCCTCATTACAAATAAGCAAGTGCAGGAATAAAAGTTGGTAAGCGGGTGGTAATTCCGTCATTTCCACACCACCATACTTTATGTTTGGTGTTAAGGTGAAGGATTTACCTCCAGCAAAAATCTGGAAGTAAATCTTACACCTTACTGCACAAAATCGGCAAAATCGGCAGAATTACCTACAGTGGAATTACTGCTGATGGTAATTCCATCGTCGGTAATTCTGCTGTTTTTTGATGGTATGTGTTACTTCCAGCTTTTTGCTGGATGTAAATACTGCACCTTGCCAAAATACCTGTAATACGGCAGTTTCGTAATGCGGAAATCATAATCCCTTAGTAAATCTGCAGGACCAAGTGGCGGTAACAGTAAACGAGTTGGGTGGTGATTCGGCAGATTTACTGCCAAACTCATAACGAGGCCCATTGCACTGTATAGGGGGCTTCTAATAACATGATGCTCAATGTGCAAACCTGATAGGTGGCTCCTCCTTTTAGTGCTAGTGAGGTTAAGCATTTCAGATTGTGCCAGTTAATATCCCATTAAATTTAGAATGACAGAAAAATAAAATACCATTTGTACCAGTAATTTGGACATCACAATTTGATGCCAGAAAATGATTGCACAATCAGAATGTCTAATGTGTAATGTCAAGGTGTATAAATAATGCCAGATACTGTCAGCATATGCTCAAATGCTGCCATCACAAGTCAGGTATAACCAATATACCCAGTACTCCATTAACATGGTACGTATTGTCCAAATGGCAGGATGTGCTATCTCCGAGACACATGCCAGCTAGTGTGCTCAGTTGCCTGGGTACCATGACCACATGCTCAATGCGGGCATCATGTGCTCAGGCATACATGAGTTGTATTTGTCCTATGTTTCATCTCTTCAGAGAACTAGGGAGAAATGGAACCAGATAGAGTCAAGAAAAGGGAATCCATGCACAATCGTATGGATCCGTCTGGTGACTTCTTGGCTACCGGGACTATGGGCAACACCCATGGTGTAGGCCCGGTGACTGGCTCGATTACCTGTTGTTGTAGGAGTTTATCCAGCTCCTCTTCCACCTGCCTCTGAATGTTCACAGGTATGCCCCGGTAGTGTTGGGCCACTGGCCGGACTTCAGGATTAATATGCAGTTGTATCTTCCTGTGTTTCAGTTTTCCCAGTCCTTTGAACAACTTGGGGAATGCCGCCTACACATTGTCTGAGATGGCAAAGTACTTATGTGCCTGTTGGGCACAATTATATGTAGTACCCTTTGGGAACACCAAACACAATTAAGACTACAAGTGACAGTACAAATTCACCTTTGGTACAAGCCTGTACTATACAGTAAAGTGGTAGCAATGGCTGAGCAGCCAGACTTATCTCAAGAGCAAGTGAGCAGTATCAATAGTTACACAAAGGACAGCAATTACTATGATTCAAACACACTGACTCAAGGTTTCTGAGAAAAAGAATATACATGTATTTACACATCAGTTCTTAAACATTTCACTAAAGTAAAGCAGTTGAAAAATCACACTCTTAATACACCGCACCACTCCCAATAGATTCTGGACAAGTTCAACTCAAAATGAAGTATGACCAAATGGCACTCCAGTAATTTAAAAAGGGAGGGAAAAACAAAGTTAGGTAAATATTGAGCAGCACCAACAGGTAAGTAAGCAGGGCAATCTAGAAAGAGGACCTACAGTGATGGAATCAAATCAAAAAGGCTTAGGGCCAAAGTCAATAGGACAAAAGTCTGTTGATCACACAGTTAAGGGTAGTTCGTGGTTAAGTCTTTGCCAAGAGTTCTGGACGAAGTTGGTCGGCAGAAAAGTTAGTTTAAAGAGTAGAGAAGGACAAGCCCTCAGATTGGCGAAAGGTTTCACACACCATCACCATGGCCGGACGAAACGAACAACCGGATTTTCACAGTACCTTTAAATGGAGAAGAAGCTGTAGCTGAGGCGGACGTTCCTGGCAGTTCCTGCAGGCTCAAGGTTCTTGAAGCCACTGTCAGATTGATATGAAGTAGGTAGACTGGAGGGCCCTGCACTTCCCAGGGAAGAAACCAGCAGAGCAAAGCAACAAATAAAAGGTGCGCTCCTTAAAACCCAAGATGGGTCTGACGTTCCTGGATATCCGGTTCACTGTAGCTCTGTACAGCAAATTCAACCAGACGAGGGAGTCCTGGCTTGCAGTTTGGGCAAACTGGTTGGTCCCACCAGCTCAGGGGAAGAAGATTCCTGCTAGATCTTCTCTGTCGTTGGAGCTTGAAGATTCAGACCTGCAGCAGGGCTTCACCGGGCGGATCAGTCGTTGTAGGGGTCCTCTTCTGTCAGCTCCTCATCGGTTATTTCGTTCCAGTGGCGACTCTGCCTTTCCAGACCCAGAGACCTGCTTTTTATGCAGTTTTCCCCCATTCACACAGCCTGGCTGTCAATCACACAGTAGGGTGGCTGTCCCGCCGGGACAGTCACCTAGTCAATCAACAGGAGTGCGACTTGGGTTACCAAGGAAACCCATGGCAGGGGTCCTAAAACCCCTCCCTCACATCCTGCCTACCCAGACTTTCAGGCGCATAAGGAGGGCTTCTGCATAGAAGCCCGCGAAAGGACAGTGAACAAAGGAACCAAACCTGGTTAGATGCGCGGAGTAAAGCACAAGAAAGACATTTTCAAAAAGAAATGGCGAATAAACCCAGCCGGAACCGTATAAAAACCTATATGGTCTAGCGGGTTTAAGTTCGAGGCTACCAAGATAGCCTAAAACAATACCAAGGTTATTTAAGATAACCGTGTTAGGAAAAATAGGGTAGTTACCACTGCCACCAGCAAAGTCTTGATGAAAAGGGAGCGAAACAATGCTCCAAGAGAAACAGACAAAAAGGGATAAGTATTAACCCTCTCCAGTTCTCTATGTAAGGTAGGGTGTGCTGGGTCTGTGGATTTTAAAAGACTAATAAAGTTAATGGCAACTTTACAGGTTCTGGCAGACAGATAAGTCCCAGAAAATGGAGTCTGAGTTGGGAAGCCTAAAAGATAACCCTTTGTCACTGCAATGAAGGTGCTGTGTAACACACAGTAAAAAGATGATGCCTATGGAGTAGGTGAGGCTCCACAGTCTATGAACACAAGAAAAATGTCAAACACACACAGCAAAACACATGTAAGAGTGGGAAAAAGGGCTCACACTCTTACCAGGTGAAAAAAATAAATCCTAGAAATCCAGCAAAGCTGCTGAGGTACTCAGTAGGTAAGGGAAGTTAGCCATTCTTGAGACTTCTCCCTAACAGTGCCATCAGCTGGTATAGGATGTGCACCAGCCCCATGTCGACTGTCGTCCTGAAGCTGAGTATGCAGCCACCCTTGGCCTCCGTGTTTAGAACGTGCAGTGGTATCTTCACAGCGTACGTCTTGTGAGTGCACCAGGCAGTTTTCAGGCCCTTGCAGGGTAGCGGCTTGCTCGACCCAAATGGTAAATGGCAATCATCGTCCGTTTGTGTTTTGGAGGCTGGGCGAGGGCATTGTATGCTTCTTCACTTATGATATTGACTGTTGCCCCGTTTCGATGAGGAACTTCAATGTGGTGCTGTTGATGTGCAGCATGAGTATGGTGCTATGTTGTGTGGCGGTGCTGTTATTTAGAGCCCACACATAGCCTTTCTTATGCTGGTCATCTCCCGATGACAGGGAGTCACTGCTTGATGGAGATCTAATTTCTATGTATCGGACGAATCTTCTTCTGCCAGTGCACCTAATGCCCTCGGGTGCTTGGCGGTCTTCTCGGGTGTACGTATTCTGGCGTTCACGTTCTTCTCTCCTCTGGCTCCCAGGCTCCCCTTCCGGACGACTGATTGGGGGTCTCACTCTGGAGCTTGTCCTTCATTCCTGGAGTCTCCGCCTGCTGGGTGTGTTGGACGGGGCATTCTTGCAAACTAGCCAGAAGTGGTCATCTCCCCCGCATGCAGTGCACTGCTGCCCCAGGGCAGGGCACTCACCTGTATGAGGATATTCGTAACCGCAGCGGAAGCATGTGGCTTCTCACTGTCTGCCTGCTTGATTCGGCATTGTGGACAGTTTGTCAACAGCGTCTGCTTCTGCCGGTTTGTGTTTTATAGCGATTTTCCCTAAGCTGTCCAGCTGGGACTCAACAGCTGCTTCCATTCGAGCCAACGCTAGGATGTCTTCCAGGGAGTGCTGCTTCTGCAGTAGCTTCTTTCTGAATGCTTGCGACTCGCAGCCAGCGATTACTTGCGACCGCAAGGCTTCTTCATTGGAATATCGGTGGAATTTGTAGTACTTGAGCTTGATGCGAAGCCTCATGAGGTAATTGTCAAGGGACTCCCCTTTCTCCTGAAGTGTTGTATGAAAGATGTGCCTCTCATAGTCTATGTTGGTGTGGGGGGAGAAGTATTCCGACAGTTTGCCATGCAGGTCGCAGTATGACGCTGAGTCCAGGTCGAGTAGTTCTCTGGCAATGTCCCGCACCGCAGGTCCCACTGCCATGCACAGCGCGTTCTTTAGTTGTGTATCGGCCGTGAGGCCAATGGCTCCCACGTAGAATTTGAAGTGTCTCAGCCATATTGCCCATCTAGGCCCCAAGTAGCTGGTATCCCGCAGGTCAAAAGCATGGGGTAGATGTAGCACTTATGCAGCATCCCCAGATGTGTATGCCTGTCCTGCAGTGCCACCCAGCGCACCGTCAGTCGATGCAGAGGAAACTTCCTGATCTGACACGGTGGGTGGTGCAGATGACCCCTCTCGGGTCTGTGGTGCGTGGTCTTGGTGTCTTTCATATTCGTTCACTCACTGTGTAAGTTCTGACGTCCTTCTGGCTGCCCCAAACTTTGTCCTTGTCCCAGGGCCCTGTGCCATTGTATGTCACTTGTATTCAGTCTGAGGGTGTGGTTCCCAGACCATGTGTGGCCTTCTGCCTCGAGGTGTGTGCCCCTTATCTTGGTGATAAGGCTGTTCCGAAATGTTACACTTCCCTTGTCACAACATGCCTTCCAACTCTTGTGTAGCAGTGTAGGAGGCCCCATGTGCTGCTCCCCACGTGTGGTGGGGAGAGAGGTTACTCCTCTCCTCCTATAATAAGGCTGGCATGCCTCCGCCAGCCTCTGCGGGCCCAGTGCGGCCTGCAGCATTGCGGGAGGAGGTAGGGTGCCTCCCTTACCTCCTTGCCGGTTCTCAAGGCCTGCATGCTGTCCACGCCGTCCAGGAAGCTGTCCCTGAAGGGAAAATGGGCTCATGGTGGGGAGGTGTGGCGACACGTGGACATGCCCGATGGCATCCCCCCGTGGCCTGCAATCAGATGCCTAGCGTCGCAGCAGGACCTCTGCTGCGCCGTGCGTGTGCCGCGCTGCACCTGTATTTGGGTCTCCTCATCGCCAATGTCAAAGCCCAGGTGTATGGGGACTGCTCAACACCCGGCATGGCCAGGCGCACTGGAGGTCATGGTCGGGACCTCAACAAAAGACACGCCAGCCAGGGGAGTCAAACGAAACATTTCTTCTTTATTTGATGTACACACAGGAATTGCCCTTGTCCCCTGCACCCACCTCGCTAGCCCCAAAGTCACTTCCCCTGGGATGCGGTCCCCATGCGGGCCATCCCACATAACAATGTGGTGGGCTGAAGTGTCACGTCCGTGACATGACATCATGCATAGGTAAACGCAAGCACAGGCAGGCACATGCTTGCACCCAGATGCGCACACATGCAAGAGCTGGTATTCTCTTGCCCTCATTACCATCCTACCCAATTGCTGCCGACTTCTGTTCCCTGTCTGCAGAAACAGGGCCTCATCACACAAGTGTGCTGGTCCGGTAACAACGGTGGTGTAAGCCTACCAGTATCATTATTACTGGACCGGCACACTATGGGTCTGCCTGCCGGAGTTGCTGTGCTCGGCAGGTCTGACCCTGCCGGGCACAGTGACCACAGTAAGCAGACCGTAATGGTAGCACCGGCACCGTTAATAACAGTTTCAGTGCTAACGCGCTCCCCATTCCCGTTGAGTCCGGGACTCAACGGGAATGGGGAGCAACAATTGTCTGGTGACTAACTTCCAGAAACACCAGGGTCATAATCCCCTGGTGTTTCTGGCAAGCCAGGCGCTGGAAAAATGTCCAAGTCTGGCGGCAACCTGATGGTTTTACCGGCACGGTTACTGCCAGACTTGTAATGAGGCCCACAGCCTTTGATTTCCCCCCCTCCAAAATCTCCTGGAAACAGAGTTGCACCTGCAGGGCCAGACTACAGAGGCCACCACCTGCATCATGTCCTCCAATATCTCTCCCTGCCCCAGCTTTAATTTAACTTCACAGAGTGTGAGGATTCTTAGAGATTGTGCCACCAGTCTTGTTCTGTGACTTTGGGTGCATAAATTCAGTTTTCCAGGACCCAATTAAACCTCAGACCTCTTCCTATTTACCCCACCAGTACAATTCCTGAGCACCTGTATCATGTGTGGTTAGGAATGTGCCACCTCTTCATACACAACCAATTTTGCGGTACCTAAAAATAGCGAGTGTTGCATTAGAGAGAAGAGACAAAGAGTTACTCATTTAAAAAAAGGAAATAGTCTCTGCCCATTGCATCATTCAGTAACTTTAAATGGTAGCAAGTGATAATATTGAATTTACAAAGATGAAAAAATATTGCAAGAAATAATAGAGCGGGTAAAAAATACCTAACGGCGGAATAAATATCGAAATGAAGAGAAGAAAATGTAATGGTATTGGTGGGCTTTAGGTGTAAAAAATAAAATAAACAGATTTAGGTTCAAATTAGGATAAAGTGAAGGGAGACTAGGAGAGTTTATGAGTAGGAGAGGTAAGGGGGGTACGCCCCCGCACTCCCAGAAATTAGGTATTTTTACAATGTGCACTGTAAACGGCATTTCAATATTTTTCTGTGCAATATTTTTTGCTCTCTGTAATTGTACATCTGTTATTTCTAAAAGGAAATCACAGTGAATACTTTAAAGGGCTGGTGGGATGGAAGCTCAATTGCACATGAAAAACAAGCCCAAACTGATTGCAGTGTCACAAGATTCATGCCACAGCATCTGCTTGTGGCTTCGAAAGCCAACACGAGTAGAAGAATGTGGTGTCACCTGCCTATGGCCCAGAGGTCATGGGTCTGTGGTGTGAGTACCACATTGGGGTCTGGGTCCTTGTAATGGTCCCTCCTTGCTGCGTCAAATGATACTAAAGAAAATGGCTCCACAAACTGGTGATTGCAAGAAGTCAGCCTTTATTCCGGACACTGCCACCATTTAGAAAAGTCCCTCCTTCTGGCTTCTGAAAGAGTACTGTTTTAATGCTCACGTTCGATTGTTATGAGTGCATTGGAAGCCAAACAACACCTCAATACTGAGAAGCAGTCTGACTAGTCAACATATTTAGACATGGCATACAACCAGCCATTTGTTTGTCATATTTTTAATGTCAAGTAATTTAACTCGCCAGCAGCTACTTAAACTGGTTGCCAGCCACCACACAGCAGACCTGGCTAAAGACTACAAACGTGTCTAAATAGGGCAGGATTTGTAATTATTGCTGGCACACTGCTCACTTAATTCCTGGAATCTTTAGTATGGGCCTATCTCGTTTTATTTCTAGCTGATGGATTCTATATTTAAAACGTTTCTGCCATAATTTATAGGAATTCTCCTAAACCTAGATTGGCAAATCTCACACCCTTCAGTAAGCCATTCTACCGTAGTTTTGGTCAAAATAAAAACTGTTCCAGGCCCTTTAGAACGTAAATAAGAGGTGATCCTAAACCTATATAAAGGATTTCCTAAAAACAATAATAATTTTGTCATGCAGCCAAAAACAACCCATATATAGATGGGAAAAAAGAAAGTGAACATTTGGTTTTAAAAAACATGTTCTCTATGTATGATACTGGAGTAAGCAAAATGTAAGCATGCATCCGGTTATATAATTTAATTAGATATAGAGCGAGGGCCTACTATTAAGGAAACTCCTGCATTTTCTTTTTTTTTTGCAGTCATACCCTAGCTGGATTTTTTTTAATATTTACCGTTCTGGAAGAGGGATGTGGCCACGTGCAAGGTGAGCTGCCTAACACTCATGCCTGGCTAGATCAGCGTGCATGTCAGATAACAATGATCCAAGTAAACTGTGTCATCCTTAATAGGAATAAATATCTTCAAATGCCCCTCACTGTTTTTTTAAGAACAAGTAGGGCAGGCTGAAATTGTGTTGTTGGGGATAAACTAATATGGGATAATGTGAACCTGTAACAGCAGCTCTTATGGATTAAACAAACGATCATGGAAACTACTAACAAACAAAGATTCTGAACAAATGCCGGGAAGGAATATTCAAAGGTAAACGCTTATTTAGACAATGGAATATTCTTGAATATACGTTTCGAAGAAACTGATGGCTGAGACATACAAATAATGACCCAAGTGAACTTTGTCATTGCACATGGAAACGGAGTCCCTCAATTGCACCACAATAGTAAGCATAGTACGTTGCAATTGTGTTGTTGATTGTAAAATCAATAGAATTATTTGAGCATCTCAGAAATTGTGTAATGGAAGGAACAATATTCACTAAGAAAACTGCTAACAAGCAGAGATTCCGAACAATTGTGGGGAACTAATAAAGAGTGGTTAAAGTTTATTTTAGACAATTGATTGATTGATTTTCAAGAATACCAATTTCAAGAAAATGTACAGATTACACGTGAAGCTGAAGGTCAAAATGGATAATGTTTAAAAGAAATTCTCGAGAATAAGTTAGTTTGGGATCTGAAGAACGGGGAAAAAAGACTGGCATAGACCAACATTGTGGAACGCAGCCATGAAGAAAGCCCCCAGCAAAGTCGGTCTTATGGCTCTCCTCTCTCTATTCATTTCTTGGGGTTCATGCCATATAGCCCCTCTCCTGCTGTGCAGCTCCACCATCCCCCATCCCAACCACTTACCTGTACCAAGCCCGCTTCGTTCTGTGTTGCTCTACAGGCATCTAGCCGGAAACCCGATAGAATGTTCAGCGCGCAACGCAACCGTTAGTGCATCAGACTTCTGGGGAAGAGGCATGGACTCTGGAATCGGAAATGTTTCACCTGATCTCTTTTTCCACACTCTTCTTCTTCACCTTTGTGCTCCCCCTTCCACTTTCACAATTAGGATTGATTACATCATTTACATTTCAGCCTTCATAAAGGGCCCAGGTTTCAAACACGTATCCACTGGGCATGTACACAAATGTGATCTAATTAAACATTAATAACTGGATCAGCACAGAAGAAATATATATTCACTTGCCAGATCCTTAACGAAGGTTAACGTACCAATATCGTATGAATTGATGTGTTAATACAAGAAATAAGTTGATCCACTGGTTACATTAACCATAAGATTAACTAATAAAGCAATAAACACCCATTCTAGGGATTCACTGGATGGTACCGGCCCAGGGTCCCAAGTTATAGGCCCTTGCTTTGCTCGGGCTTTAATGCTGGGCCCCATCAACGTTACCAGTCATTGAAGCCACCAGAACAGGCGCTTATTGTTATTAGCACCCCAGGTTTTAAATTTGGAAACCCGGGGTGCTATAAGCAATGTATTTTGTTTGAATGAACGGGACACCTTGCAACGCCACGTTCATTCAAACTATATACTTATCTAAGATAGCAGTCATGGATCTGGAAGCTGGGGCTCCCTACAGAGGGGAAGCAGCCATCTGGCTGTTTGGAATGTGGGCTAAAATAGTGGGATGCAGCACACAATCTGAGCAACCTGATTGGTTGTTTTGCCAGCCCTGGGTGCTAATATGAACCTAAAATCTGCAGGTCTGCCACCGGTATAAGGGTTATTATGCACCTTATATAGCATACATATAACAAGGGTATGCAAGATGCCTCTCAAATAGGCCTTACCAGCAGGCTTACCACATCAGTGCATTCCACAAATAGTAATGTAAGTGTTCATATACAGCGGGTGTCTGACTGTATTGTGGCCTCTGGCTCCGTAATAGAAAAGGGAGGATGGGGTTCATCAGTGGGACAGTGCAAAAGGCAGATGTGAAACCTGTGGTGTTGATGAGTACAAGTCAGAAGTACTTGGTTCGTTAGTGCCAATCTGCTATCTATGGGTTTGGCGCAGAAAACTGGGAGTGTGTTATGTTATCCATATGGAAGAGCCCAAGATCGGATAGACTGCACAGCTTTGGGTCTGGTTAGCTGTGGATGTGGGAAAGTGAGAAAGTGCTAAAGAGAATAGGTTAGTTGTGGTTGGTTATTGTTGATGTGCTAATGGTTTCGGCCACCTCTACCTTAAAGAACCATAATTGATATTGGCTGCTTTCATGGACACCTTTAAACCAGCCTCCACACTCCCCCCCTCCATAACTGGGATGGATGTCAAGTTCTTTGTTTGCACTACAGGATAAAACTAAGTACCCAATCTGCAGACAGAAAAGGAGGAGCATCATGTGGTGAGGCCAATTGGTTTGAGGCGCAGAGAATGGGTCAATCAGTCTAGAGTGGCACATTATAAATTTTCTAAATCTGCCTGATTACTTTTTGTCAGTGAGGCTCAACCGACAGCAGCCTAGCGGCTCTGTATCATGTGTGTCACCTTATCCAACATTTTGGATGCCAAGCCTCGTCGGCCCGTAAGAATGGTAGGACAACTAAATACAATCTCCCAGACTGCTAAGTGCTCTAAGCACAAAAGCAGATGCTCGCTTAAGGAGGAACACAATATAGGGGCCTTTTTCAAGCTATATCCAAAAAAATAACCGTGGATAGGGGTGAGGGAAATGTATGAGCCTGAAGCTAAACAGGCAGATTTTGCCTCTTTCATTCCACCCTCTTGTCTGTGGAAATCTCACTCATCTGCAGAAAAATCTGTTGGGGCGGGGGGGGCAGGGTGCTTGGACGGTCCATAGCCAATGCAATAAAATTGCAACAGTTATGGTCCATCAATAGATTGACCAGAATGCTGATGCCAGGGGCCCTGCACCCTGACTGGCTGGATTTAAGTTAAACAGAGCATGTGTGATTTCCAAACCCCGGACTGAGTGAATATTTTGGCACTCTTTGCACAGGCTGGGTGGAATTTTCGTTTGATTGGTGGGTTTCCACTCAATTAACAAACTACAAGCAGGCGGAGGTTTGTCCACTGACTTAGTCAACCGATTCTAGAGTGAAGCCTGCAAGATCTTCACCCACCATTTGCTTATGCAAACTCTATCATTCAAAACTAAGAAATCATTTTTCCTTGACATAATCATAACACAGCCTTCATCCAGGCACAAAATATTATTTCTCAAAATTGTGTTCCTTGAAATGGGTTGACTCTCAAGGGTGACAAGTGGATACAAAGTGGTCTGGCGTGGTGCGCTCCATTGGAAATCAAGCAGCAGTATTTCTTCAGTGTCTACTTGTGGAGGAGGTGCTTGCTTGCAAGGCTGCACAGAAGCAGTTCAAAACATCCAGAAGGCGCGGTGGGCCGCGTGGGTGACAAGTGGATGCAAAGTGGTCTGGCATGGTCTGGTGAGCGTCAGGTGGGGGCGTGGGCTGAAAGCAATTCAAATTTGCGGTGATTCAACACACTAGTGACCCTAGTTTGCAAACTTTCTTTTCACCAACAGCCCCTGCCTGTTTAATCTTGTACTGTGCAAACCCCCTGAACCCCCCCACTTGAGGGTAACAGCTGGGTTGGAAGCAATTATGCCCGGAAAAGCACCAGCAAAAACAAGAACATACAAAACGTGATGGCAATGACGCAAACAGAGGCTCTGAACATTTCAGAGACAGAGGGGCAGGATAATAACAGCATATACTTTGGTGACATTGACAACAACTCGCTTCTATAACTATGTTATTCTATTCGTGATACTACATGCCCACAAGAAAACCTATGAGAGATGGTGGGAGTTGTGATGCTGGAGAGGGGTTTGTCTGAAGTTGTGAATGAGTCCCCCTCTTCCAACGCCTTAATCTATCCCCCACCATGCCTCTCCCAACTTATGTTTTGAGCCCATGCCTCAGACAGTAGAAGACTCTGCTCCCATTGGAGGAGTAACAGGGAACTTGATTCTTTCAATCTCTTAGAGCGATCAGTGAAATCGACCATCCCTGAGAAATCGACCATCCCTGGATAACAACGATGCAATGATGTCTTGAATTTTCCAATAAAGATCCTGCTGAAGCTATGTGGTCGCATAGATGAAGACTTGTTAAAACAAGGTGCTCTCATAGAGAGATTAGGCAATACACAACTACTAAAAAACTCGGAGCAGGAATTGGCAGATCAAGTGCAAACATATGCAAATGAGTGTGACAACCAGAAATCACCATCTAAAAAGATCACCCCTCCACCTGAACTGGAAATCTCAGGTCTGCAGCCCCTATCTCCATTGTCGTATCCTACGAGAAAGGAAAGGTGCAGGAGGAAACATCTGCAATGTAATCAAGCAACCATTGCCACTAAATCTCCTCCAGCCCCTCAGGCCCAACCTAGCACTTTGCTGAATTCAACTATAGTCTCAATAACTCAGCTGCGGTGTGTGAGGAGAAAGATCACCAGGAGAAAAGAACACCAACAGCAGCTGGTGGGCCCACTTACTAGCTGGCTCCTTAAAGATAAAAGCAGCAGGAATCCGACAGCTGGTGACACTTCTGAAGAAGGAGCAAAGGCGGGGGACATGCCTGAAGAAGGACCCAGGGTGGGGTTTCATGATCTTAACATGACTGAGTAAGTGCCTATTAAGCAAGCAGACCTGGTCACTGCTCCCCTAGATCCCTGCATACTATCCATAATTGACAAAAAAGAGACATTAAAGCTCCTAACTTGAAATGATCTACCCTCATGAAACTGTTAACAAAGATACCTTCTCTGTGAATTTGAAACTCATCTGACTTTGACTTTGTACAACCTCTGGGACCAAAAAAGGCTTTCACGACTCGCCTGCACTGTATGCTCCCAGAAAGTGCTGCAATGATAAGAGCCCAGAAGGCATCTCTAGCCTACCTCGGCTTCGGCCTTAATTGACAATTCAGTGAGCCGGCACCGGGAGCGATATACACCTGCAAGGGCCAAAGTCCAACTTTGGTGGTGGAGCAGTCTCGTCCGCCCCCCAGGGACACAGCAAACCTGAGGGGTTCAACAATGAGGCTGGTCTCTGATGGTTGAGCAGTGTCTTCGAAAGTATGTGCCCAGCTCCAGTATGAAGCTGGAAATTGGGCTGTTGGAATACTAGGGGGTGCTCACATTTTTGTCCAAATGGGCTATCTATTGAACTGTTAACAGGTGTTAAAGTTTTTATTTTGCAGGAAACCTGGTTATGTGCCCCATTTCATTTAGTTGGATATAGCAGTTTCCGAACACCTGCTTCGAAGGGCCCTAGGGGCCACCTAGGGGTGGCCTGATGCCAGGGTCTGTGTCGAATGACAGGCAAGCCAGGTCTCCTCACAGAAGTTGAGAAAGGCAATGTGTTGGCAATAGCAGTGTGTATTCCGATGGGGGGGGGGCTGCCAAGCGAATGTTAGTGCTGAATATATGTGATTCTACAGGTGGTAACACAACAGAGGAAATCTTTGAGTACATTGATACCTGGGGAGCCTTGTCTAAGGATGAGATCATTCTGCTTGGGAGTCCCTCCCCCAACTCCTGCCCACCAGTGTGGGTCCTCAAGTAATGTGATGCAAGATAAAAAAGAGCAACCCGAAAGGAAGACGGTGGCTTGAATTCAATACAGAGTGGGAATTAATATTCCAGAACGGAAGCACAGCTGATGATTCCCCAGGGAAATGGACCTGGCAAATGGCCACAAAATCAGCCACCCTTGATTATATGGGGGTAATAATACCTTGCTGGAGGCTACAGTCGATTTTCCAGTAACACATCGCCTCTGTAGTGACCACGCCCTTTTGTGCCTGGAGCTGGGGGGGACTCAGGTCACAAGTGACACACAGAGCTTGGGGGAGGTAGAAGTGAACGCTGGTGGCAACCATTAGCTCGTCCTACCTAAACATCCAAAAAGCCTGCTCTGACCTGAGAGGGGTAGTAAGTGTAGTCCTGTGTACATTCAACAGGGCATCGGCCGATGACATAGAAGAATTGATATACGGTATGACGTGCGAGGTGGGTGTGGGAGGGACAGCTGAAGGGTTGTTTTAATAACTTGAAACCACCCAGACATGACCCTGGAATTAGGAGAGCTAAAGCCAACTTAAGAAAACAATTGGGGCAAATTAAAGCTATAGACACTCCCGTAGTGATAACCTTGAAATAAATCAAAAAAGCTAAAAATCACTATAGGAATTGGCTTACACACCACAAATTCAATGTGTAAATAGGGAATGGCAAAATATGATGGTTGCCGTCTGTAGCAAAACTATGCGAACAATGTGGCAAATATTGACGCTGACAAGAAGCGCAAAAGAGAAGCCCAGGATAAATACAATAGCGGAACAAAACTGGATGTAGTTCATACAGGGGAAAATGTTTTCCCGGGAAGCACAAGGTAGAGACAATAAAACCACTGTAGAAGGAGACAGAAAGTGGCCATTGACTCTTAGTTTTATAAATCTACAAGATTGGATAAAAAAGCTCAAGAACTCAGAGCCCCTCGCCCCAACGGCCTGGTGGCCACAGTATTAAAGAAAGATCCCAGAGGATGGGCAATGCTGTTACTGCAGTTATTTGAAAAAATGTTGCAGAGATAAAGTGATCCCACTATCATCGACAAAGGCTATTCTACTGCCAATATATAAAGCGGGTGACAGAGACCAGAGAACTATAAATTATTATCTATGTTAGATGTGAACGGGAAACTGTTTGCCTCCTGTGTGCTGTGCCAATTAGAATCCTGGGTAGAGATGAATAGTATTTTGGGCCCCTTCCAGAGTTGCTTTCGCTCCGGCTCTAGTACACTCCACAACATTAGACTCTTAGACACCTTGCTGATGAGAGTGCACCACTATATGTGTCGTTTGTAGACTTTCAAGCAGTATTTGACCCGGTCGACCGTGCCAGTCTGTGGGGCAAATTAAGGGAAAAGAACTGCCCCAAGTGGCTAGTGGAAATCCTTATGGCTATTCACAGTAATAATATGGCGCGCATCTGCCTGGGGAATAATGGAAGTCTGACCAGGCCAGTGAGTATTAACAGGGGATTCAAGCAAAGGCGAGTGCTAGCCCCCTTGGTATTCAACTTGTACCTGGCAGACTTACCAGCCTGTCTAGAGTCTAGAGCTAAATGCCCTCCTAAAATTGGAACCACACCTGTCTCTGCCATGCTTTATGCAGATGATTTGGTTATATTCGACCAGACCTTCTCAGGGCTCAAGGCCATGCTGAATGAGCTGGGGAGATATGCTATTGCCAATGGGTTGGGCGTGAATTTAAGCAAGGCGAAAATCATGCTGTTCTCCACAAGGAAAATCAATCGTCCTGTGATGATGACGACTTTGGGAGAAATACAATATGCAACTATTACAAATATCTGGGCATTACCATATCTAACTGGACAAATTATGCTAACATCATAGATCTGAAAACCAGGAAAGCAAAGAAACTAAGTGTGCTCTGCTGCAGATTTCTTCACCAGCATGCAGGCTATACCCTGGCTGGAATAGTCACTCTGTATAAGCAATGGTTTTGTCCTTCTCTCTTACATGGACTAGAAGCTCTAGCAATGTGTGACTTAAAGTGGCTGAATGGATTAGAGGGGCATTTTATTGATACAATGATGAACTCACTGAACTTAGAAGTAAAGAAAGAGCCCTAGAACATCTTACCAGAAAAAAGACCTCCAGTGAAACTAAAAAAGAACTTGCAATATCCAAAACGTACAAACTTGCAGTGATCACCCACAAAGCTAACTGCCTTAACCTTTGCATCTCCAATGCCACCTCTAACAGTAAAGAATTGTTCTCAATCATCAGAGAACTAGAAACTCCCATCCCAGACCCCAACCCTGCAACAGTGAGCAAAGCATGGTGTACCACCATCCAGGACGCACTAGCCTCCAAAGTAAACACTCTTCAAAATAAATTGCCCTGCAAAGAAATACTCTGGCACACACTACTGAGTTCACCCTTATGCCACCGATGGGCGCTGCAGGAACTATACCCCAATTTAGCTTCAATGCTATGACCCCAACCCAGGCACTGAATATAATTGCCTCTCTCAAACACTCCAATTGCAAAGGCGATAACTTCCCCGCCAAACTAGTCAAAGCCTGTGCCCCCATACTTGCACGTACTATCACTAACTTTATTAACGCCTCATTCAACACTAATTCCATCCCAGCAAATATCAAAGAAGCTTGGGTAACACCCCTCCTCAAAAAGTCCACCCTAGATCCCCACAACCCCTACAAACTACAGACCCATTACGACAGTCCCTTTTCCGCTTAAAATCATAGAGAAAATTGCATATACACACGTTCAATCCCACCTGGAAAATAATCACCTATTAGGAGATAGGCAATCTGGTTTCTGCCTCAGGCATAGCACTGAGACAGCCCTATTGGATTTGAAAAATCAGATGGATGCCATTAGAGAATCAGGAAACCTATGTATCCTACTATTGATTGACCTATCGGCGGCATTTGATTTAGTGGACCACAACAAACTATGCACTAACTTCCACTTCTCAAAGGATGCAACAGCCTGGATCAAATCTTTTCTCTCAGATCGTAATTCTAGAGTAGCCATCAGTGATGAAGCAGCTGATCCTAGAGCTGTCCCACTTGGCATCCAGCAAGGATCCTGCCTCTACCCAACCCTGTACAATGCCTACACCAAACTTCTCTTTGCAGCCCTAGATGCCATGTGAGTAATATACACCAACTTCACGGACGACACAAAAATACTCATCCCCATCACAGGTAATTTAGAACAGGACACCATTTGTGTTAACAAAATCTACTCCCTTATCCAGAACTGGATGGAAACCAATAGCCTCTGCCTCAATGTAGAAAAAACAGAGATTCTCATAGTAGGTGCTCCCACATGCTTCAATAAGTTACATCCAGAGTATACCCCTATTGTCATAGATGGTAAACCACTCAACATATCGAACCAAGTCAAAACCCTAGGTGTATACCTCGACTCCAGCCTCACTATGTGCAAACACATAAACTCACTTGCCTCCTCTATGGCTTAAACAGCCAAACTTATTACCCCAAGCCAACCCTTCCTCACACCTCATCCTGGCCAAGATCAATTACTGCAACATACTACTACTAGGGACTGTGGGATGTTCTGACCCACGGGCTCTGCCCAGCAACATCACTATGCGCTGCTTTCATCAAAACAACAGAACGGCCACCGAAAAGTCTTATGTGCACTATAAATCGCTGAGAAGTGCGCAGGGAAACCTGAAAAATAGGCCGCAAATCCATTTTGCCTATGTCAGTGGTAAAACAGGAGACCATACTGCCAAAACCTATCATTGGGCTGCAGAGTGAAATGAAACTACTTGAAAAGGCAGTACTACATTCCAAAGGAAAACCCAGAAGTTCTTTAAAATCCATTTTTCCTTGGCTGTTAAATTTACAAAATAATGATGCTCAAACATCAGAAAAGATCCAACATCCTTGTGTTAAACATCACTTTATTTATATTTAAAGAATCCACCTAAGCACAATGTCAGGAGAAGTACATTTCATCACAAAATTATCCCCATTCAATAAGGTGCTTGCATGGAAAAATATGTCAGATATGGGCGCAGTACCACCGCTCGCCTGTGTCAGAAGCTCTCATTTACTTAACCTGTCAGTTTAAACTTGTCTTAAAATGAAATTGTGGAAAAGCAGAGACTTGACATCTAAAGCAATATGGGTTGTTACAATTCAATCTCTATGTTTGAAAAAGACTGAAATGAAGAGATCCGTGGGTATATTTGTTAAAAATGTAATTTTATTTTAGAAAAGACAATCTTAAGCAGTGTTTTAAAGTGGACTAATGTCAGCTACACTGGACTTCAAAGACATTCCACAGCTTCTCCCCAAACAAAGGAATCTTCCTCCTGCTCTCTCCACAGGAACTGGCATGGAGTTGTTAAGGGAAGTGGGAGGAGATTTTGGCCTTTTGCTCTGAGTGGAGACAAAAGACTCCCTTGACTGAAAGGAAATGTAAATTTGGGCATCAACAGAAACCCACTTGTCGGGGGGGGAATTCTCCCGGGGTCAGCTGGGCCGTCTCCGGACCTCCGGGCAGGGAGGCCCCAACTCCTCCTGCGTATCCCAAAAATGAGTATGAGACACACACAAGAAGCAAGGTGGTTCTGCTGTTTATTAAACAACGGCAGGGATGGGTCTAGGATCGTACGCGTCTGTCCTGACTCTGGAAATTCGTGGGGCTCGCAGGCCCTTTTTGCCTCAGTATGACGTGCTACTTGCGTCACCTGGGAAAGTTAGCAAAAAACCTATCGCCACTCTGGATTGGTTCCTCGAGTGGTAGGGTTAGTATAGCACACGTATAGAGGAGATTGTTAGTGGTTAAGGGTCAGTCAGGTGGTATACTTGGGTTGTCCCTTCTATTAGATACATGAAAATTGTTACACGAAGACCCCTGATGATTGGCTAATGTTAATGGCGTCAGTGATGAGTGCCCCATGTTTTGTTTGGTCCACCCGCGAGCCCCCCAGCCTGGGACCATCGTTGTTCCCAGCTCACGGTGTACCTGTCATTTGCAACAATATGTAACTATGTGTTTGTGCAGACAATACGTGGATTTGCTCATATGCTTGAGAGCAGACTATTCCCACCACCGTAGGTGTCCATTGGGTCATTTCATTGTTGCAGCCTGTGTCTCAAAATGTGGGACCCAGGCGACTTCTCCCTCCTGGGTCTGGCACCCTGTCAGGTTCGGCTTGGTCACGTGAGGAGAGACCGTGGTTGAGGCAGAATTCTGCACATTTAAAATTGTATTTGCCTCTGCGTGTCTGGCTTAGTTTGCAGGTGTGACCTTGGTTTCGGCTTGCGGCATGCGAGTTGCAACATTGCCCCCTTGGCTGTCAGTTCTCGCTGGGCTCATTCTGCAGGGTCAGCAATTGTTCTCTTGTTCGTTCAATGTTCGTGGAGGCTCTTGTTTGCGGCCTACTTGGGCCTGGTGCATAGGTGGGGATGTTTGATGCACGGCACTTTAAGTTACGGTATCATATTGCTTCATATCCAGTATCATGTCTTCGTTGCATTTTTCATCACAATGCATGGGTTAGGAGAAGCATCAGCAAGCATTTTAGATGAGTGCTTTGTGCGTCTTGCGTTTCTGCATTTTGAAAACCCTATGTGAAAAATAATAAAGATGTGCGTCAGTGGGTGTGTCCGTCACCTACGTCATAGCACTGAGTATGTTCTTCGTGTGGATTGGTGTGGGAGTGTCCAGTGTGCATGGTTGCACGGGTGTTCTGACCGTTAGCTAGGTCGTCATGGCATCTCTAACGATGTATTTATTTACTATTGAATGGTTCAGTCGAGTTCGTCCATGCCGCAGGTGTCGGCTTGAGCAGGGCAGGCTGGTGGGCACATCCGTATGTTCCTGTACCAGGGTATTTTGTCGTCTGGTAGATAGGCAAATTCCTCTCGTGCCGGGTGTCTGGGCCGCGATCCTCTAGGCCAGGGGCGTGAGGGGATTGATGGGAGTCTTTTGTCCCATTCTCCCACTTCAGTCCCCCTTCTGGTCGACTTGTCGACCACAAACATATCTTTTTCCTTATCTCCTCTTACTCTCCATATTTTAGTTACTCCTCCCAGGTGTCCATAGTGGTTGACATGGTCTTCAAATGACCAATACATATACACACAGCTTCCTCCAGGTGTGCAGTATACCCATTTCCCGATGTAGCTCCTTGGGTTTCTTGGGTTTTCGAGCTTCACGGATGGTGGGTCCAGGTGTTTGGTGATGATCTGTTTGCGCAGTTTTTCTCTTTCTTTTATTATTGTGTCTGTGTGCTGGCCATCATCCGTCGGCATCAAGGGGTGCATACCAACCATTTCGATCATTTCGTCTGTAGTGCGTGCTTTCCGGGCCTTCCAAAACCTTATTATGATCAGTGCAGCTCCAGCCAGTATTATGCATCCAACTATAATCTTCCGTCCGTCCGACAGCCATGATGGCATCCATGACCATAACATTGAAAACCAGCTGTCATCCTTCTTCACTCCTTTACTTTCTTCCATCATTTTGGAGTGCATCTGGGCCAGTTGTGATACTGCTTCTGTCAGTGTACCATTGTCAGCATCGTTAGCAGGAATACATGTGCAGCATGATTGTCCTATCTTTGCGCAAACTCCTCCTTCCATTGCTGTAAGGAGATCTAATACATATCTGTTCTGTAGTGCTACCATCCTCACTGCTCGCAGTTCCTCTTTTATTGCGTTGAATCCATTTACTGTAGAATTAATTGTCATCATTAGCTCCCATCGGGTTATCTGGAGCCATTTTGCGTTTGCGTAAGCTTGTAGTCCCAGATGTATTATTGACGAGAAGAACATTGCTGCTCTGCTGAATAGTCTGTGTTATGGTGGGATTGAAGTGAGTGCTGTTTGCGACCTTCCCCATAGGTAATTTCCTGTCAGAAGTTCTCCTTGTCTCTTCTTTCTATTCAGGACATTGTTGTTGTTGTTGTTTTCGTTCTCTGGCCCCTTCTGAGGTTGTACAGATCTCTTCTTCCTCTTGTTTCCTTCATCCATTTTAGGGAAGTTCGCCATGTTCACATGTTTCTGGGGCACCACTTGTGATGGTACATTAATGTGTACCATTGTGCATATACCATTCCACAGAGGGGGCAGTGTGTGGTATGCCTTGTTTCCACAGGCCCAGTAATGGTCCATTAATACTGCTGTTCCTGCTCCCCCCTCAGGTAACTCTATCACGCTTGCACAGTTGGTGTTGTATCCCACGTCCACTTCTCCTCTATGTTGGTAGCATATCTTAGGTGCAGACAGCGGCAGTATGCTCATTGGGTCTTCATCCTTCTCCATCCACGTCAGCATGGGTACGTACTTGCCCCAAATCGTCCAACATCTGTTATTGTGTTCATCAATAGTTGTAATATTTTCTCTTGTTACCATGTTGCTGCCAATCACTCCTATGTCCCATTTGTTGTCCATGTACACCTTCCCTGTTATTGTTACCAGTGGTCTTTCCCAACATCCTTGTGTACGAGGAACTTCAGTGGCGTACCAGTCACATGGTAGGTATTGTAGTGTTACTTTCTTCGTTTCTCCCTTTTCAGGACCACTTGTCATGTATCTGAATGCTTCAGCATGCAAACTGCTCTTGTGGTAACTCAAATAAGTCTTGAGGAAGTTGTTTTCGTATGGATATGTGTCTCGCGTTTTCCACACCAGTCTCACCACCGTCCCTTGAAATCACCCTCTCGTTTGGAATAGTGCCAGGTATATTATACATCGTGCTGTCTTTTCATCTATTTCTGTGGCAACGAATGTTCGAGAAGCGCTCATGGCGTATGGGATCAATGAGCAGACGTAGCAGCTGTCTTCTGTTGTCTGCTTACCTATTTGGGTCATGTGTTGGTACCACATGTTGCTCGAGACGTGTGCTGAATCTGTTATGTAATTATCAATGCCTTTATTATCTGAGTATGTGCTGCGTTTAACTCTATTTCCCTTATGTGGAGGCTTGCTAGTACCGCCTGACGTAACACCTGTTGCAGCCGTGGGTGGGGGTACATTAGGTTTGGGTGCAGCCAAAATATTGATAGCATAACTTTTCTGCCATACAGAGGCAGCCAAAAAACCAGTGATCATCAAAACCCCTATCATCTTTATTACAGAAGCTAGTCTGTAATTTTGCTCTTACCTTGCTGCAGTCCGGCAGCTTATTCTTGCGACGTTAAAGTTGCCCGCCTCAAAATTCTCAATCAGCTTGTTATTAGTGTTAGTTGTTGTTTTCAAGCTCTCCCTATCAAGTAGTCATTCAGTGCCCAGGCGAAGAGCTGTTCCCACGCCAATCTAAGCGATCTGTCTCTTAGGGCAGGCAAGTGTTGGTGAAGATGGGGCATTGATTGTTCTATGGCCAAGATAAATGCTGTGTAATAAACACGTACCCTCCTTCTTTTTAGGTACTTTGGCCTTTTTATGTGATAGACAAATTGGTGTGATAGGGCTTCAGGGTAATTATCGTCTGAGGGTAGCATCTACTCCTGGGCAATGTACGCTGTTAGTTATCTGTTTTTTCAGCAATACAATAATACGCGGTACCTGCATGTGCGAGAAAGAAAAAGAAAACATACAAGTGTGTACATGTGTATATGTGCAAGACAATGTCCTTCAATTGGGTGGTGGCTGTTGTGGGTAGGAGGTTTGTGGGCAGAGGGTTTGGGGCTCAACTGGCGGAAGTCTCTTTACTCTTTGATCGTGTGACCATGGGGTGGGCGGTATGGGAATTACCAGTTTCTATTTCAGTAGTTGTCTCTGGGGATTCTGGGGGTTGGCAGGGTATGGAGACACTGAGGTCGTCAGCTGTGGTAGACGTCTCTTTCTCCGTGGGTGACGCTGTCGCTGTTCTTCCAATGGCCCTGTCGGTGACGCTAGGGCGGGTCTGGAGTTTGCAGATCTTCACGTCGTGTAGGTGATTCCAAGCATGCTTATCCTGCAACTTTACTGCTCTTGTAGATACCTCCTCTACAAGGTGGGGACCAGTGAAGCGTGGGCTGTTCCACTTTCGATTGAAATTGCGGAGTAGCACGTGGTCACCTTTAGCGATTTTGCACAGTTTTTCCCTTTCCAATTCTTTGTCCGCGTCTTCTTGTTGATAACTCTTAGACCCGCCCCGCGTGCGCTCGAGCTGTTGAGACACAAACGCTACACTAGTAATCAAAGAAGACACATATTGGTACATTTCATCACCAAGAACAGTTGCAGTGTTTTCATAGTCTGTGAATGCTCTTGATGTTGGCGTTAGAGGAAGGCGCATTTGACGTCCGGTCACCACCTCGTGAGGAGTGAGGTGGTGGTCGGAGCCTGGTCTATTCCTCAGCTCAAATAGAGCTAGCGGAAGGCAATACAACCAACTCTTCTTTGTTGTTTGCTGTATACCGTTGGTCTGCGGGTGATATGCACATGCAAATTTATGCTTGATGTTCAGTAAGGATGTGATGTGCTGGAACATTTCATTCGCGAAATGCGGGCCGTTATCCGACCGCAGTACCTCACACACTCCCCACCTGGGGAAAACCTCCCTCACTAGAAATTTAGCTGCTCTGAATGCATCTGGATGTGAGCAGGGTCCTGCCTCAATCCACCTGGAGAATGGGCATACCACTACAATCATATACCTATTTCCTTGACATACGTTGATCATATCAACGTAATCAATATGGACGTGCAGGAATGGTCCCTCTGGCCGGGGTATAGTACCTTTTATCACTTGCAGCGTGTGACCGGCCGTAAACTGTTGACATGTGAGACAGTTGTTGATAAAATTTGTCACATGGGAATTTAACTTGGGACAGAACCAATCTTCCCAAATTCGTGCTGCAATAACTTCCTTGCCTGTATGAGCTGGGTGGTGGAGTTGGCTCAGGGCGGTGTTCAATAGTGCCAATGGCATTACCATCCTTCCAGTGTTACCCTGACGCCATAGTGCGTCAGTTGGCGACATTGTACATCCTCTTTTTACCCATATTTCTTTTTCTGCCATTGGTGCAGCCGCTTGTAACTCCATTATCTGTGTGGCTGGGAGATGGGTGTACCCTTCTCTCATCAACATCTCTTTAGCTATCTCCCTCCCTCTCCCTCTCTCTGACTCTGGGGGGTTCCATATCTCACCAAAATATGCAGCATACTTCGCTTGTGCGTCTGCTGCTGCATTTCCTTTTGAGATATGGTCTTCTCCATTAGTGTGTGCGATACATTTGACCAAAGCTAATTCTTGGGGATCATTTATTACTTCAATTAATTCAGCTAATAAGAGAGCATGTTGCACTGGGGTGCCGTCAGCTCTCCTAAACCCTCTTCTCCTTCATTTTGTCAATCCTGAGTGGACAGTAGACGTGACATATGCGCTATCAGAATATATAGTTACTCTTTTGTCAAAGCTTTCCTTCAACGCCAAGATCAGTGCAACCAATTCTGCTGCTTGAGCAGAGTAATGTTGTGGTAATTGTACACATTTCACCGCCACACACACCAATTCCTCTGTCATTTTTACCACTGCTGCCCCAGTTCTCCTTATCCCATCACTCTGGTCTATTGTTGATGACCCATCAATGAACAAGAGCTCTCCTCCATTCAGCGCATCCTCTTCAACTTTTCTAGTACATGAGTACATTTCGGTAGTCTGCGTACAATCATGTGCATAGTCGCCCTCCTCAATAACTTCCGCTATAAACCTTGCAGGATTAACTGTGCTGCATCTGACAATTGATAATTCTGGTCTAGATAAGATGATCTCATAACCTGACGCCCTCTGCGTGGTTAGTGTGGATTTAGGCTTGTTCAATATTGCAAATAGTGCATGTTCCACAAATAGTGTGGTTGGGCACCCCATTGTAATAGATGATGATTTCTCTACCGCGAAGGCAGCTGCGGCGAGACCTTGTTCGCAAGGGAAATGACCTAACATAACAGGATCCAAGTGACCGCTGTAAAATGCTACTGGTTTGTATCCCATGCTTGTTTTTTGAACCAACACTGCTTTCATTACTGCTGAGTCGCAATGTGAAAATATAAAGAATTGTCGTTCATAATCTGGGGTGGCCAGTACCGGAGCAGTTGATATTGCGTCTTTCAGTTCATCAAAGGCCTCTTTCATTTCCATTGTCCACCCTAATTTATTTTTCCCCTTTGTTAGCTTCTCTTAATGCTTCAAGTAGGGGTCTTATGTATGAGCTGTAATCAAATACCCATGCTCTACAGTAGTTGCACAATCCCAGGAAGTGCTGCAGCTCCCTCACTGTTTGTGGCGTTTTTGATATAGCCTGTGCTCTTTGTGGTGCAATCTTTCTTTCGTGTTGGGATATCAGCTGACCAATGTATAGTACCTGTTCCTGACAGTACTGTAACTTTTCTTTGTCTACCTTGTAACCCTTTTCAGCCAATATTGTCAGCATCTTCAATGAGTCCTCCCTGCATTTTTTTTCCGCTTGTGCTGCAAATTATTATGTCGTCAACATACTGCAACACTGTGCTTTCCAATTCAATGTTTCCCAAGTCCATCTGTATTACTCTGTTGAAAATTGAGGGTGACTCGCAGTACCCTTGTGGCAATCTGGTGTGTTTCCATTTTGTGTTTCTGTACGTGAAGCTTGTTAGATCTTGTGAATCTGGATGCAGGGGTATTGAGAAAAAGGCATTTTTGAGGTCAATCACTGTAAATCGTGATGCCTCTGCTGGAATGCCACATAATATTGTGGCCGGGTTTGCTGCTATGGGGTATTCTGCTTCCACTATGTTGTTCAAGGGCCTGAGGTCCTGGATGAAACGCCAAGACCCTCCTTTAGCTTTGCGCACTGGATATACAGCTGTGTTACCTTTTTTCAATTTTATTCTTACTCCCCCTATACTTTTTATGCACCCCACGTCATAGGGACTAGTAGTCCATAATGATGTTGAGACTTTTGCCATATCCTCCTCAAAAAAAGGAACTGGGGTGGATGTGGGTGCTTCAAGTGCCATTGCAATTTTCTGTGCCACTTGTTTGTATGTCACTCTTAGCCATATATCTAAACTCATCATAAATACCATTTCACCCTCTTCCTTTTCTTCTGAAAAGAGCTCCTCGTCTGACACCTGGGGGAGCCTACATCCATCAGCTAGGGCTATCACTGCCCTCCATGCTCTTCCTTCCCTGTCTTGGGCATGTACTGCGATATAATCAGCAGTTGCTATAATGCTCTCCATGCTCACTGAAATCACCTTTCCTTCTGGTTCATTGGCTGGTGTTTCTGGTCTAAACAAATAGGCTGTTGGCCTCCTCCAGATCTTTCCTTCTATTCCTGGCATCCATGCGAATGCCATGTCTGTTCCGTACTGGAACAGTTCGCCATCTACTGGCTCAGCCCTAATCACTGTCTGTCCACAGTATGCTTCATAATTTGCCGTGCAGTGAGCATGTTTATTCCAGGAGTGGAACAAATTATGCCGTCCTCCGTAAAGGAGATTGTCATATTCAATCTGCTCATTATGTCTCTCCCAAGTATGTTTACTGGTGAGTCCCTTGAATATAAAAGCGGGACGGACATGTCATAATCCCCTATTGATAATGGGATGTTATCAGTAAAGGGAACCAACCCCCTGGCCCCAGAGAATCCTTGGGTGTTCATGGCCTCACCTGACATCTTAAATTTACCTTCCCTTATGCAAGACCGGGTTGCCCCGGTGTCGACAAGGAATGATAACTTTTTGTCACCTATCGTTACCTCTATGCGTGGTTCCTCCGCACTATTAGGTGTTACCGACAGGATGGGACACACCAAGGCCGTCTGTGGGCTGTCCTATTGTGGGTATAATGATTGACCACTTCCTGTGTAAGGGTTGTGAAGTGGGAGAATGGAATAAAAGGCTCCCACCAATCCCCTCTCACCCCTGGCCTAGAGGATCACGGCCCAGGCACCCGCCACAAGAGGAGTTTGCCCATTTACCAGACGACCAAATACCCTGGTACAGGAACATACAGATGTGCCCACCAACCTGCCCACCAGCCTGCCCTGCCCATGCCGACACCTGCGGCATGGACGAACTCGAGTGAACCATTCAACAGTAAATGAACACATCGTTAGAGATGCCATGACGACCTAGCCCACGGTCAGCACACCCGTGCAAACATGCACACTGGACACTCCCACACCAATCCACACGAAGAACATATTCAGTGCTATGACATAGGTAACGGATACACCCATTGACGCGCATATTTATTATTTTCACATAGGTTTTCAAAATGCAGAAACGCAAGACGCACAATGAACGCATCTAAAATGCTTGCTCACGCTTCCCCTAAACCCATGCGCCATAATGAGGAATATAACGAAGACATGACACTGGGGATAAAGCAATATGATACCATAACCTAAAGCGCCGTGCATCAAATGCCTCCACCTATGCACCAGGCCCAAGTAGGCCGCAAGCAAGAGCTTCCATGAACAGTTAACGAGCAAGGGTTCAGTTGCTGACCCTGCAGAATGAGCCCGACAAACACAGACAGTCAAGGGCACAATTTTGCAAACTCACATGCCGCAAGCCGACGCCAAGGTCACACCTGCTAATTAAGCCAGCCACACAGTGGAAAAACAATATTAATTGTGCAGAATTCTGCCTCAACCACGGTCCCACCTCACGTGACCAAGCTGAACTTGATAGAGTGCCAGGCCCAGGAGGAGGGAGGCGCCTGGATTCCCCGTCTCAAGACACAGGCAGATACAATTAAGCGACGCAATGGACATCTGCGACAGTGGGAGTAGTCGGCCTTCCCGCATATGAATAAATCCTCAAACTGTCTGCACATTCCTATAGTGAAACATTGTTGCAAATGACAGGTGCACCGCGAGCTGGGAACAGCGATGGTCCCAGACTGGGGGGCTCGCGAGTGGACCAATCAGAACACGGGGCTCTTATCACTGACGCCACTAACATTGACCAATCCTCAGGGGTCTTCATGTAACAATTTTCATGTATCAAATTGAAGGGACAACCCAGGTATACCACCTGACTAACCCTTGACCACTAACAACGCTCTCTATATGTATGCTATACTAACCCTACCACTCGAGGAGCCAATCCAGAGTGGCGATAGGTTTTTTGCTAACTTTCCCAAGTGACGCAAGTAGCGCGTCATACTAAGGTAAAAAGGGCCTGCGAGCCCCACGATTGTGTGTGTGTCAGGACGGACGCGTACGATCCTTGACCCATCCCTGCCGTTTTGTTTAATAAACAGCAGAATCACCTTGCTTCTTGCGTGTGTCTCATACTCATTCTTTTGGGATATACGGGAGGAGTTGGGGCCTCCCTGCCCGGAGGTCCGCGGACGGCCCAGCCGACCCCGGGAGAACTTCCCCCCCGACAGTTGTGTCCCAGGACCGTCACCCTTCCCAGTTGTGTTTGCTGTAGCTGTGAATTGGTAGACGTTACTCTATGGTCTTGGATTTGAGCAGGTTGCTGTACTTGCTGCACTTGAGGTTGTTGTGTCATTGCTACCTGTTGTTGTGGTGGTGAATATGTCTGTGGCTGTTGTTGTGTTGCTAGTTGTTGCTGCACATTTCCCGGTTGCAGTGCCTGTTGTTGTTGGTGGCCCTGCTGTTCCCTTGTAGGCCCTTGTTGTCCCTGTTCTCCCCATGCTGGTGTGCCGGGTCGCATTCTACATGTGCGTGACATGTGTCCTAGTAATCCACAAATCCAACATACTGGTGGTTCCCTGGTCTGCCATGGAAAACTCCCTGAATTGTCCTGGTATACTGGTTGCCCGGTGGGGTAGAAATTTCTGAATCCTCCGGTATACTGGTTGCCCGGTGGGGTAGAAATTTCTGAATCCTCCCCCTTTCTGTTGTGTGTTATAGCCGTATCCCCTCATCATTCCTCCCCTTCCCCTGTTATAATTATAATATCCAGCTCCTGGTGTTGAGTATCCTCGTCCCATGTTAGTCGTATATGGTGGGGGCGGCTGTTGTGCTACAATCTGTGGTGATTGTATTTGGGAGGGATCTTGTGCAGCCCCTACTTGTGTGGGGTTTTGGGTCATTGTTGTAGGTGTAGTTATTAGTGCACCTTCCATCGTGTATTTAGTAAGTTTTTTCTGCACCAATTTAGCCTCTTCCGCTTTTCTATCCTCTTCCTTTTGTTTCATCTTTTCTTGCGATGTCCTACAATGATGTACTATCGTCAGTTGTATTTCTGGCCATACTTTTGCTTCCAACCCCACTACTTTCTTCAATTGTTTCTGCACTGCTTCTGGGAGCCCTTGTATTAGTATATGATAGAATATTGCTGGTGTTTTGTCCCATTGTTCTCTAGTTTCCATACGCCACTTCTCTTGAATTTCCTGGATATAATCAACAGGATCTTCGTTCTCACGAATCTTGCGTGATGTAATCGCTCCTATGTCTGATGTGTCTGGGTATTGTACCCTCAGCGCTTGCCATAATGCATATCTGCAGTTTGCGAATGGTGCCCCGTCGTGTGATGTGTTTGTTATTGTGACCCCGGGAAAGCCTGCTCTTTTCCAGATGTCATCTGCCGCATCCCCCAATATTGATATTAGGAGGTCCTTTACATCTCCTACTGCTAGTTTCTGTCGTGCGGTGTGTTTTTCCATTTCATATATCCATTTTCCCGCACCTCCACTTAATGATGGGAGCCTGCACTTTATATTTTCCTTGTCTGCATGCTTCCAAGGGACGTATTGTGGTCTAACCCCTCTCCTCTCCAGAAGTGGCATTAGGTTGTGTCCTGTTTGACCCCCTGGGTTCCCCAAAGTCGAGTCCATGTACCCCTCATCTTCTTCCATATCGTCTACATCGTCTGTTGTGTCCATATTTCCCTTGCTCGTAACTGTTTCTCCTCCATCTCTACCCCTTCTTTTATCATTTCCTTTATTTAATGTGGGCGTGTGTATTCGTTCTTCCTGCCTGCGTCCAGGGAGGTCTCTAAGCCTGCCTGCATAGGGTGTGTGTTCGTGAGGGGCGGGTGCGGGTGTAGGTGGGCATGTTGCACGGGATGAGTGTGGGGTGGTGGAGCATGTTGGATGGGATGATGAGGGTGTAGCTGCACGTGTCTGCCTTCCCGCCATTCCTTCCTCTTCCCCCTCACTTCCCCCCAGTTCTTCCTTTCTCCTGCAGGCCCATGGTGATTCCCTGTTTGTCCGGGTGATGTACAATTTATCTAGGCTTTCCCTTTCCCTATTTCTTCCTTCCTTCTCCATTCCTTCTTCTTCCTCACTACAAAAGTCATCCAGGAGCGACAACCCCCAATCTGTCTTTTTCCCCCTAATCGTTACTGTTTTTAAGTCTATTAAATCCGTTCCTCCCGTTTCTTCTTTACCAATTGCTCCCCTTGTGCTGATGTTGTTGCTACTTCTGTGTCTCTGCGTACATATCTCCTTACTTCACTCTCCTATCTTCTCTTTCCCCTTCTCTTTTCTCCGCTATTTCTCTACCAATTTCCTCTCTTTTCTTTATTAATTCCTCCATTACTTCACTACTCATCTTTTCCAATATCCTTTCCTCTTCTCTCTTCCTTTCACATCTCTCTCTTTCCCGCTCTAATATGCTCTCTATCATCCTCCCTTCTTTGTATTTCTTTGTCATTTCTGATAGTATTCTCCTCTTCCATATTTCCATTTCTTTTTCTTTCTCTTCTTCCTCTCTTTTCTTGTCACGCAGTGGTGCTCTGGATACCCTTTCTGCTACTGCCTTTACCCTTTCAGCTTCTCTCTTTCGCTCCTCAGTTCGTTCCCTCATTTTTTCCAACTCATTCTTACTTTCTTTCCTTTCCCGTGCTCTCTCTCTTTCCTCTCTCTCGAGCTGCTTGATCAGGGCATTTTGCTCATCCCTTAATTCTGCTAATCGTTCCTCCAAAATCTCTTCCTTTTGTCGTGACAGCTCTTCCTCCTTTCTTTTTCCCCCTTCCCCTTTCATTTCGCTCTGTCATTATCCTCGTCCATTTTCCTTACTACCTCCTTCTCTTCTCCTGTTAATGAACCTCGTAATTTTAATAATACCTGCGCAGCTACCCACTCATCATGTCCTATTGCTGCGATTTGTTCCTCGCTAGTCCTCCCCTCCCCTGCGGGCATCTTCGTATAAGTTGGTCCCGTCGTACTAGTCTGCTCCCCTCCCGTGTGGCCACCTGTAGCTGTATATGGTGGCGGGCTGTATGCCGGGTTCGAGTACCCCTCAGCCGCCCTTAATTGTTCTCTCACTATTTCTCATAGTTCCGTTAAAGGATATAACCCCCCTTCCTCTTTTTTCACTACCTTCGCTAGGGGCATGTCGTTGCTCGGTTCCTTTTTTATTTCCTTTTCGTTTATGTTGTTACTCTTTTCTCCGCCCTCTTATCCGTTCCCCGTGTTCTGTGTGCCTTCACTCTCTTTTTCCCCATTCTCTTCTTCCTCCTTAATCTTCTTCTCTTCCTTTGTTTCCCCCACAGTGAACATTCCGTTTGGTCCTGGTCAGGACCCCTGGAACATCCTCCATAAGTTAAACACCTCCACGTGGTGTGTCAACTTCTTCCCCTTGTATGTGTTATGCAGGTGGGTTAATAGTGAGTGTTGCATATATGGATCGAAACTGCCATTAGGCGGCCATGGTGTCGTCATTTTTTTTGTCCGTCCCCTGTGTCCATTCTATGCTGTATTTGATCAGTTTCTCCCTATGGGGTGACATTGTTTTACATATATGCTGTAGCGGGGTAGTGAGGGTGTTCCCCCACCCTCCCGATCCTGTCCCGTATGACATAGTAGCACTTCACTTGTTATCCTCCCTCTATATGGTAGCGGTTATCTTGATAATAGTGTACGCTATACAATTTCAGATCTTTACCTGGCCCCGTAATTTTGGGGACTTGCGATTGTCCGCTAAAACAAAATAGTAAAATATAGCATTTGCATTTGTATATTCTTTTCTCTCTTTTCTTCCTTCACCGAACACCGTTACGGCCCCCTACGGCCGAGGCGCACGTAGCCCCCTGCGGCTGCGTGCCCTGTGTGACGTTCTTATACAGCCGTCCCACTTTATTTTACCCCTCCTCCTCTTTCTTCACTTGTCATGGCCGGCGTTCTCCGTGCGCGGCCACGTCCACCTCTTCACCTTGCCCCGATCTACTCGTTACCGTTTATCTTCGTCTCCACTCCCTTACCATTATTCTCTTCCCCACCACTCTCCAAAAAATGCCTTGTGTTCGAGATATCCTATGAAAGCCCTACTGGTGACGTCACTGACCTCTTCCAAAACTACTGGTAAGTTCTTTACATGTTTTCAAAAGTTTGAAATAAGTTTGCAATCTACCCCCGTTAACCCTACAGCTGTCCTCTTGTCACGCCTGGAACAAGGTAATCAACAATATAATCAGACTGCGCACACTGCGTCGCCTCGCGTGTGATACGCCCCTCGACAGGAGGGCTTAACCAGCCAATTATCTTCCGTATTAGGCAACCAGCTAGCTACCGCCTACAGGGAAACGTCATCTATCTATCGAGTTTTCTGCTCGATCAATAGGGATCCTCATAAACTCATTGATCAATAATCACCAAATCGTAGGAAACCACACACACACACGCCCTTACAGGTGGTCCCGACCTAGGCCAATCAGTGTCTACGAGCGGCCGCACGTGATGTTTTCGTGCTCCGCCCCCTCCTCTTTCGTAACGTAGCTGACTGCTCTCGCACTTGTCCAGCTACCATTCACTTCACCGTCAACACTAATTTATCAAACCTTCGCCGCGCACCTGTGTAACACCTCCCACCTCCCGTATTCTATTCCTCCCCCCTCCCTCACAATTTCACATTGCTTGTTGGGCGTGGCATACTCACCAAGTTCTCTTGATGCGGGGCCGCTCCACTGCGTGCACCCCTCCAAGCGGCTCGCCACCTCCCCTCGTCTGGACCACGTCTGGACACTCGCCAACCGCGGGCGGGATACTTCTTAACCGGCTCCCGAAGGCCAATATCCGGATTGCGCTGTCCGGTCTTCTCGCAGTTCCGCGATGGTCCTGTAGTCCTCAAAAGGGGGCAGTGGCAGAGGGGGCCGCGCAGCCGGGCCTCCTCGCAACGAGAGCACTCGGAAAAATAAAATAAAAGTAGATCTTAAACAGATCTCAGCAGTGCCTCCAACTTGTCGGGGGGGAATTCTCCCGGGGTCAGCTGGGCCGTCCGCGGGCCTCCGGGCAGGGAGGCCCCAACTCCTCCCGCGTATCCAAAAAATGAGTATGAGACACACACAAGAAGCAAGGTGGTTCTGCTGTTTATTAAACAACGGCAGGGATGGGTCTAGGATCGTACGCGTCCGTCCTGACTCTCGAAATTCGTGGGGCTCGCAGGCCCTTTTTGCCTCAGTATAACGCGCTACTTGCGTCACCTGGGAAAGTTAGCAAAAAACCTATCGCCACTCTGGATTGGTTCATCGAGTGGTAGGGTTAGTATAGCACACGTATAGAGGAGATTGTTAGTGGTTAAGGGTCAGTCAGCTGGTATACTTGGGTTGTCCCTTCTATTAGATACATGAAAATTGTTACACGAAGACCCCTGATGATTGGCTAATGTTAATGGCGTCAGTGATGAGTGCCCCATGTTCTGATTGGTCCACTCGCGAGCCCCCCAGCCTGGGACCATCGTTGTTCCCAGCTCGCGGTGTACCTGTCATTTGCAACAATATGTAACTATGTGTTTGTGCAGACAATACGTGGATTTGCTCATATGCTTGAGAGCAGACTATTCCCACCGCCGTAGGTGTCCATTGGGTCATTTCATTGTTGCAGCCTGTGTCTCAAAACGTGGGACCCAGGCGACTTCTCCCTCCTGGGTCTGGCACCCTGTCAGGTTCGGCTTGGTCACGTGAGGAGAGACCGTGGTTGAGGCAGAATTCTGCACATTTAAAATTGTATTTGCCTCTGCGTGTCTGGCTTAGTTTGCAGGTGTGACCTTGGCTTCGGCTTGCGGCATGCGAGTTGCAACATTGCCCCATTGGCTGTCAGTTCTCGCTGGGCTCATTCTGCAGGGTCAGCAATTGTTCTCTTGTTCGTTCAATGTTCGTGGAGGCTCTTGTTTGCGGCCTACTTGGGCCTGGTGCATAGGTGGGGATGTTTGATGCACGGCACTTTAAGTTACGGTATCATATTGCTTCATATCCAGTATCATGTCTTCGTTGCATTTTTCATCACAATGCATGGGTTAGGAGAAGCGTCAGCAAGCATTTTAGATGAGTGCTTTGTGGGTCTTACGTTTCTGCATTTTGAAAACCCTATGTGAAAAATAATAAAGATGTGCGTCAGTGGGTGTGTCCGTCACCTACGTCATAGCACTGAGTATGTCCTTCGTGTGGATTGGTGTGGGAGTGTCCAGTGTGCATGGTTGCACGGGTGTTCTGACCGTTAGCTAGGTCGTCATGGCATCTCTAACGATGTATTTATTTACTGTTGAATGGTTCAGTCGAGTTTGTCCATGCCACAGGTGTCGGCTTGAGCAGGGCAGGCTGGTGGGCAGGCTGGTGGGCACATCCGTATGTTCCTGTACCAGGGTATTTGGTCGTCTGGTAGATAGGCAAATTCCTCTTGTGGCGGGTGTCTGGTCCACGATCCTCTAGGCCAGGGGCATGAGGGGATTGGTGGGAGTCTTTTGTCCCATTCTCCCACTTCTCACTGCTAAAGGAAGAGTGGCTCAGGTTGCTCTGGGCCAGCCAAACTTTGGAGGAGGAGCTAGACTGATATGTGTATCTGAAATTCCAAGGAAATATCTTTTTGGAAAAAGACTCATAGAAGACTGTGTAAAACTTGGACAAATCTGTAAATATAGTGTTGTTAAAATGAAATGTCTGCTCACAGTTTTAAACTACTCTGGAATCTGTGCGATGTTCAGAGACAGGACCACTGAAATGTTGATATTGTAGCAATTGTGATCATGCTAGGAATATGAAAGTTTAGAGGATCATGCCCAGATGTCATGCGCATGTATGTGGAAAAATGTGTACAGATCTGACACTTTGTAACCAACCAAAGTGCGAAAAACTGTCCGTTTTGAACTGGAGCTCTCAAGAAGATGGGACTCGGACGGATACGTACTTTATTTAATCTGTGATGTGAATATGTATTATTAGCAAGTTGGTGATATTGTAGATATGCTTTCTATGAAAAATAGATTTTCTGTGGAGAAACAAAGGAGAGGTCTTTCCTTGGACCATAAACATAGCGTCATCATGACACATAATGACACTCTGGTTGCTTCTCAAATCAGGGGAGAGGAAATACTCTGACCAATCGGATTCTTAGAGGGTGTGCTTAGTATAATCAGCCTACCCACCCATTTCAGAAATACATAAATAGGGACACACACACATTCACCCATCAACTGATTTGCTGGAGAAGCGCTCTGCAGGAGAACCCAGATCCAGACTCCACAACTCTGAAAGCAGAAGACCCATTTCAAAGCTGAACCCTTCTCAGCTGGCCTTTGAAATCTTGCAACCTGATTTTAACCCCAGACTTCCAAGGGGCCCACCAAAATTGAACAGCCTGGCTGTGCTGTTTTCTGCTTCTTGCCAAGAACTCTTACCAGAACCCATAGATCCAAACCAGTAGAGCAGAGCTGTAACCAGATAGCTATAACTCCAGAACAACCCATCAGATCCAGTTTGGAGGCCGTGCAGAGACCCAGTGCCGTGCTGCATGCAGAACCGGGTGCCTGAGTCCTGTCTGGTGGGCTAGCAGAATTCCAGTCCAAAACCTTTGAGCAGATCCTGACGGGCCTATTCCAAACCATAGTTGTGAGTATCTAGCATAGAATTGTCCATAGCCAATCTCTTAGCTTTAAGTAATCCAATCCCAAACCATTCTACCATTTCCATAACTGCATTGTAGAATCTCTTTTGTCTTTTCTGAATCTTTCCCTCATCCATATAGTCCTTTGTTAATTGTATTGATAAAATCATTTTTGCGCTGATATATTTGCTGAAGAAAGGCAAGCATCTCGGCAGATAGAAACCATCCGGGGGTGTCACTGGATTGGTGGCTGTGCTGTCATGTAGCTTGTGGCTTCATAGACTCCGTAGTGTAAAAAATCTTTGTAATATTCAAAAGCGCTTCTTTCATTTGAAAATCTTGACTCTTTTGAGAAAAATCGACCTCTACTAGAACCTTCAAAACTTCAGAACCGTACATGCTAGAAACAAAATGTAACTGTCAGATTGAAGCTAACATATTCAGCTTTCAAATGTAGTTATAGTTGTTCTGTAATCATTTTACCCGCACGCTGAATAGTTTGCCGCGATTCTGCATTTGGCTCAATTTCATCACAAGTAAAACAGCTATTTCTTGCACTCAACCTCTGAATTCAGTCTCCTATCTGCCAATCGTTCATCCATCATTGCTAGATTTTACCTGAAGTTATCCAAAGCGGCTCCCACTAGTTTTGAATCCCATTTAGTGATTTAAAGTCATTTTTCAGTGTTTTCCCCATTCATTTAAAATCACATTCAAAAGCATTCGACCTGTTTTAAAATCCTTCCTGTTTTTCTCTAAGCTTGCTGGGGGGAATTGGGATTGAAACTGCATTTGCAGAGAGCGTATTCCTGAAACCTGTTTTCTCTCCTTCCATCTCTATATTGCATATTAGGGGGGATTGAGTAGTATCAGGGGGAAAGAGTGATTACATTGCATTTGATTGAACACATAAAAGTATTATTTCTGTGCGGCATTAATTTCCTATCATTGCATTTCATTGAACCCGCACAAAGTTTATTCTATGATAAATTATTGTTCTCATCCTTACACCTACTGATTAAAGAGATTGTTGATTGTGATATCACCCAGCGCTGATCATTGTATACATATTAATAGTGTGATATGTAGATATTGTTCAAATTCATAAAAGTGTGATATATATATTGTTCAATTCATAAAATAAATCTTTTAACTTTGCAAAACAACCTACTTCTTGGTTCAGTGAGACCGGGAGGGGAGGGGATTCAAAGAGAGGGGCATGATATAAGGGTACATCATTCAGAAATAAAAGAACTTTAGACATAAAATATATAATTAAGGGTTTCAGCTGGGCATCACACGCTAGGCATTGACTTAGGTGGAGTTCTGGGTTGAAACCACTTACAGATTGGGGGCTCGTAGCAGGATTTCTGAATTAGAGTTACCACTTGTGACAGCTTAATACAGTGTGCTAACTGACAGGCTACATAAATCCTGTTGGGCTACCACGCTCTGTTACACTGTGAAAAGCACCCCTCAAAAGGGAACGCTGTAAGGAAACGGTCTGTTTTGCAAAAATAAAAGAAAACTTCTGTAAGTCAGTAAGGAAATCAATATTTCCAGAATGGCAACATTGGTAGAGATCAACATGGCTAGAGAACACCTATTGCATAAGTTATTTGTGAGAGGTGAATGGACAGAGCAGGATCAGAATGTGTGGTTGCAGGCAATCACAGAACAGATCACTGCAACAGGGTTAGATATATGGCAAGATCAGGGTCCATTACATAGGGCCCTGAGTGAACTATATATGGCCCCTAATGTAAAGGATGAGCAAAACAAGATTGCCAACATAGCGGCATATCTATACCTATCTATTGGACCATACAGGATAAATATGCAGAAGGTCAAGATCTGGCAAGTAAGCAACTGCAGGCATTAGGAAAGGCCCAAACTGATCTGGACTCTGCTGAGCAGAGGCTACAGAGGAGCCAAGAGTCCGAAAATGAAAGTAGGCAGTACATAACCAAAATAAAAGAGGACACGGGTATCCTGTAGCAGAAAAAGGCAGAACAGGATACCAGAATTCTGGCCTTGCAGAAGGAGCACCAAGAAAGTTTGGACTCTCAACTGGAGAGCCAGAAAAAGCTGGAGCAACAGATACATTTCAACAGGGCATGCACAGAGCAGGTAGCCACCCTGCAAAGCCAACTAGACAGAGAGAAAGAGGAGAGCAATAAATTAATCCTGAAAGACCTAGAAAACCAGGCAGAATTTGATGAAGAGTGCCAGAAAGCTGGTGTGCTTCAAAGACAGAGAGACGACCTGGCGTCACAGAGGCAGGCTCTTGCTCAGGAAAAGGACACCTTGGGCCAGGAAGTCTGTCATTTAAAAGAGAAAGTAAAAGAAAATCACCTGGCCCTTCAGGGATTGGGTGACCTCCAAAAAGATTACGCAAAACTGTTAAAGCACATCAGGAGGGTGGAAGAGGCTCTAGCAAGGAAGGACCAGGCCAGTATGGACAGGACTCAGGAGGTAACCCTCCTGCAGAAAAAACTGGCCCAGTACTCAAAAACAACCCAGGAAGCACAGAGAGAAAATGAGGCTCTATGTGAGAACAATGACAGGCTCCACAGACAGGTAGCCATGAAAGAGAGATTGATAGAGACTAGTAAGGCCTTGATTGAGGAACAGAAAGCTTAGGTTCTTGCATGGCAACAGGGAGCAGGGGCTGATAGAGATGAGGTTTGCTGGGAAAGGGAAAGACCTGAGCATAACCTCAGGAACCATAGTACCATAGGCCTTCACCTCTTCCAATCCCTGGACTCTGCCACCCCCATGTCCACTGGCGCACATGAGCCAAGGGCCACGGGGATGGCAGATTTCAATCCAATCAGAAATATGGGCGGGCATCCCAGGACTGGATGGGTGGGCATCTGGATATGGGTACCCAAGTACTGTGAAATTTAGTGGGGAACTCCATGAGAGTAGGCCCGCTAAGGGCATCCTGAAAACCTCTGCGCAGCTAGGACAGTGGGGCAGGGTACCCATCAAATCCTGGGAGCAAGGAGGAATCAGAAGACTCCTCTGAGCACCCCAGGACACAGGGGACTAGGTCCCCACATTCTGCCAGACATTCCCAGGCTCGCAGAATCCGGGAAAACCTATAAAACCAGACAGGCACCTCTGGGAGCAGTGCCTCTGAGTCAGAGAAGGAGTGGACCATGGTTACCCGAACCAAGAAGGCCAATAAGGCAAAAAGGGCCTTCCTTAAGGACACCTTAAAGCAAATTAAGGCGATAAGGAGCGTCATCACGCCCTATCATAAGAACGCTAAGTATTCTGTTTGGGAGCACTTAGAACTCTTTGAGCAGATGATGGAAACTTTCCATTTGAAGGACAGCCAAAGCTGTATTCAATATGTGTAATGGAACTTTTCACCAGAATACTCCAGCTTCTTTGCGGGGCTGGAGGACAAAAATCATTCTCGGTGGTCCACCTATAGGGCGGCCATCTTGAAGCATTTTTCTGTGTATAGAAATCCTCAGGAGGCTCGCAAGGGAGCCTACAACTTGCAATGTGGGGAGGATCAGGCCCCACAAGAATTTGTGCAGGAATTAATGCATGCCTTTGCGCAGACCACTAAAAGGGTGCGCACGGACAGCAAAGAATTTGTCAATACTTTTTTCCATGCTCTTCCAAAGTACATCATGACCCAGCCAGTGAGAGATTTTCATGAGAAAAGATCACTAGACTGGGTCATTGGAACAGGCCACCCGAATTTATGAGGTGCAAAAGCCCATAGAAAACAAAAATATTCAAAAAAGCCCCAAACCAACCAACACCCCTGCTGCTGCTAAGGTGGCAGAGGTGAAGGTAGCCCCCATTTTAGATTTGGAGATGGGCGGCCTAAAAACCTGCCCGCACAGCAGAATAATCCCAAGCCCAGAAGGCCATCGGGCCAGTCACAGACAGAGAGCCAAGGAGGTAGTCCCACAAATGGGATCCCTCAGTCCCCTGACTACATAAGTCCCTGCTACAAGGGGACCCGACCCATCCTGGGTTATGTGTGGACTCCTCCAGCCCAAGGGGGTGCGGGGTCTAACCAAGCAGCCAACCAGGGAACTTCCCTCCTCACTCCCCCCAGGAGGGCAGAAATTCCCCAAATCCTGGACAGAACTTTTTCCCCAGATACCCACCAAACTTTCAAACCCAAAACCATCCATCCTTCTTTTCCCAATTTCCTGAGCCCAGACAACCCAATCCAGGAGAGGGGAGGCCAAGGGTGGAGGGGAAACCACATTTTCCAAACCCAGGGTATTTTCAGAGAAGGGATAGCTACCCTTCCCCTGATCAGCCCAGGGGAGAAATGAGAACCCCTTATCAGCCTGAGCGGGTGTCGCAGCTAGAGCGCCAGGTCCAAAACATGGCACAGGATCTGGGTCGCATGCTGAGGGCTCAACAGAACCCTTAAATAAGGATGCCAGCGCAGAATGCCTCAAACTCCGGACCTGGTGCTCCAGAACAATGATGGGGAAGAACCCCGACAACCCACTGGTTCCCAAGGAGGAGGCACAAGGGGAAGGAGGAGTGTAAAGCCTTGGAGGAAGCTTCCTTCCCCACTTGTAAAAAGCCCCTGGAAACCCAGGAACCGGAACCAAAATCTCCTGCCCCTGAATGTCTGCCACCCAAGGAGCAGAGGGGGGTAGGAGAAACAAAGAAACCAAACAGACCCATTTTGAGGAGGAGGTACAAATCTTCCAATTTGAAGGAGAGGGATCCTCAGATGATCCTGGGAAAAGGATCTTCTCCTTCAGATATGGGGGAACTCCTCCCAAAGAAAAATGGGTCCCAAAGGATCCAAATCCAGACAGGGTAGATGTGGGGACCGAGCTAGCGCCACCCATCATCCAACCCCAGAACCAACAACATGAAAATCCCCTGGTTCAAACCCATCCTGGTGACTGCCTCCAAAAAGGGGAAAGCGGCCCAGAACCAGAACAAGGGGAACCGAAAACCTCTCCCATATCTATTTGCTACCTTTTCTTTTCAGATTCCCTAGACTCCGAACAGAATTCTGCCCAAATTTCTTCTCTCAGTGTCCAAAACCAGAAAACTAACCCACCAGTTGTCCAAAAATGTACATTATCTGTGCCCCCTTGCGGAGAAGGAGGGAAGATTATATGCCCCAGTCCAAATACAGGGGCAGGGTACAATGTTGGCACTACTGGACACTGGATCCCAAGCTACCCTTCTGTCCAAAAAGGCCTTTGATAAACTGAATTCAGGAAGGAGGGAGAATTACCAAATTCCTCTCACCCTTCTTCCTGGACAACTTCAGAACTTTGACGGGAAGGAAATTCCTGTCGTGGGGACTGCGGATTTGGACATTAAAATTGGGTGACACATGGTGAAACACCCGGTCATAGTTGTGACTCCAGAGGGCATCCCTTGTTTACTAGAGAATGACCTCCTGCGAAGGTTGTCACCCCTGATAGATTGTGTAAGCGAGGTCCTCTGGACCCAGACTAGCCGACCAATAAAATTAAAACAGAGTGTCAACCATGTTAGTTTAAACGCCACCTGCCACATGGTTGAACAAAAATCTGACCAAGTAGAATTTCACTTCCAGAACAACCAAATCCCAGATGTGACAGTAATAGCAGTAGGACAACAATCTGGTGATGGGTGGTCCTCTCTATTTCTGAAAATCAACCTTCCTTCCAGTCTAAGGTGGCATTCCACACTGGAACGAAACACTCTAAAATTCTTTACCAATCCACAATCAGACATTCCCACCTATATTCCAGAAAGATGAGAAATCAGCTCAAAGCCGGGCTAATATTCAGCAAACTGGAGAGCAGTTGTTCATCCCTGTTCAGTTAAATGAAGGGAAGGACTCTGTTCTCGCCCGAGTGTGTGTGAACAACGGTGAGAGCTTCATCAGCAAAGCCATGTTCCGCAAACTCCCAAAAAATCCAGCCATTCCCACATTTAGGCTCATAGACAAATGGGAAATGGATCTGGAAATGCCTAATTCCAAGCATCTTCTGCCAAGCAGGTGTATGCTCAAAATCTCCATAGGCAACAAGAGCAAAGTCCATAATTGTTGGGTCGTGCGAGACGTCACTGCTGCCTTTTACTTAGGTAGTGACATTCTCAATCGCTTTGCCATTAGTTTGGCCCTAATAAACTTCAAAGCTTGGTCCCGATTAGCGGATAATCCCATGGGCTTTGATGACCCAGAGAAAGCATTTAGGTCAGCTCAACTGCTGCCTTATGCAGTTGTAATTCAGATTGGAGAGGCAGTCACCATCCCAGAAAGGACCCAACAATTCTCCCTGGAAGTGAAAGTGAAAAGAGGACAAACTGAAAAACCCTGACGTTTATATTCAGCTTAATGCTTCTCTCCAACAGCAAGGGTTGGGAGTAAACCCAACACCACTAGTCAATATAGAACATGACACCATTCCAATAGAGGTGGATAACAGCGTCTTAAAAAGTATGACTCTAGCCGCAGGCACCATTATTGCAATGGCGGTTGATGACCGACATTTTTCCATAGATTTAGGCAATGAACTGTTAGGACCAATCCCCAAGGACTGTTTTGACAGTGATAGTGATGACAACACAACACCAGACAGGATCTTTACCCGGCATGGGGGGAACTTCCTGGTGTACACTTCCTGCCCTTATGGTAAGGAATATGTGACCTGTGACTTCAGGAAGGAGGCAGTGATTTTCCAGGTCCATGAGGGCTGCCTGCCCCACCTGAAGCTACCAGTCCAAATCAGCGCTTTGACTAGGGACTTCTCCACCCAGCTGGAGGAGGCCGCTGAGATAGGAAAACCAGAAGTCTTTCCAGGCTTCAGGCAGATGGTTGAAGAGAGAGTCGAAATAGCTGATGCCTGTGAGACTCTGGAGCAGAAGCAAAATTGAAACAGGTTTTCTTGGATTTTCAAGATCTCTTTGCGGTGGACTCATATGACTGTGGTCGCACCGACATCCACACAACAACAATTCCCACAGACCCTGGCATGACTCCAGTGTTTGTGAAGCAATATCGCTTGCCTCTCGCATCAAAGGAGTCCCTTACTGAAATAATTAAGAACCTTGAGTCCCGTGGGATAATCCGTCCAGTCCACAGCACTTTCAATAATCCGATGCTGGGGATATTGAAGCCAAACAGCCAGTGGAGTCTCTGCGCCGACCTTAGGGAGCTCAACAAACGGGTCCATACTTCCCGATGGCCTCTTCCCTACATTGACCAAGGGCTGGCCCAGATCCAGGGTTCACAGGTATTCACTGCAATAGACCTGACCAATGGACACTGGACTGTAACTGTCAGTAGGGAGGACCAATACAAGCTGGCCTTCACCTTTGGGGGGTAGCAGTACACATGGACCCGGACTCCCTTCGGACACATCAACTCCGGCAATGAATTCAACATTTTTCTACATAAGGCCATGCCCGACCTGGGTGAGAGGGGTAACCTGGCCTATGTAGATGATGTTCTCATCAAAAGCTCAACTGTGGAGGAACACATAGCCGAGATCCGTTATGTTCTGACACAGTTGAGGGCAGCTGGAGCAAAACTTTCCTTTCAAAAGGCACAGTGGTGTAGAACCTGTGTAAATTTCTTGGGGCATGAGATTACTTCTCAGGGTCTCTGTCCCCAGGAAAAGAAAGTGGAAGCACTCCAGAAATTGAAAGACAAGCCGAGGCAGTAAGACAACTCAAAAGAAGCCTCTCACAAGCGCCTTGCCTAGCTTACCCTGTCAAAAACAAGGAGTTCTTCCTGGAGACGGGGTTCTCTAATACGTGCTTGACTGCAGTATTATACCAAAAGCATGACAAGGTCAATAAAGTAATCTCCTATGCGAGTAAAACTTTATCCTCTGTGAAGGAAAAATTCAACGATTGTGAGAAGGCCCTCCTGGCAACGGTGTGGTCATTGAAGAAATACCGCCCGTTGATCCAAAGGGGAACACATCATAGTGGAGACTCCACACCAGCCTCTGAAATATATCCAAAGTGACAGAATCCGGGCCGGAAATGTGAGTAATTCCCGAATTACTTCCTGGATTCTGTCAATGCAAGGCTTTCCTGTGGAGGTCAGATATGGCCAAAACAAGAAGAGTCCCCTCGCGCAAGGTCTGGCTGACTTGCATGATTGTGCCAGAGAAAACTATCACGAGGACGAGTCTAATAATCAAGGACAACATGGAGGCATACCTCAATTCCCCACACAAAGTCTTTAAAGAAGACAAGTGTGAGGGAATGCCCACTGTCTATGTGGATGGATGCTCTTATCATGTTGACAACAATGGGGAAAAAGAACTTGTGGCCGGTGTAGGGAATGCATGGGTGAATGAGACCCCAGAACCCTAAGCTTGTACAAGATTGGTCCCTAAGTAGTCAAGTGGCGGAGTTGATGGCTGTGCATCAAGCCATCCACACTGCTGTACAACATCAACTCCACAAACTGGTCATAATCACAGATTCGGATTATGTACGGAACGGGTTTGTGGAGCAAAACTGGACCAAAACCGGAGCCATCCAAGGGGATCTACTAGAGATCGAGTCCCTGTTGGGGGAAATCCAGGTCACTGCCATCACTAGATCCCAGACAAATGCTCACAATGAACTCTCAACTGCACAATGGAGTAAGGAGATCCCAGATGCTGACTTGATTACGCCTCAAAAAGGGGGTCCAATAATTGGTAACTTCTATCAACACATTGAGGACCCTGAGAACTTTCCCCTGACGGATACCGATTACATAGGGAAAGAGGTCCTCAGAGTGTTGATGAAATGTCTAAAAATGTTCCGAATCCAAGACGGTTTGCTGGTAAGGAGATCCGTAGCTGGCCATGATCAGTGGGTGGTCCCTACCTCATTCCGAAGCCTGATGTCAAGTCACACCCATGATGCGGACACAGCCGGTCTAAGGGGTTTCATACCACACTTGAAATCTTAAGAGAGGTTGCATACTGGCCACACATGGGGCAGGACCTCGACCAATACTTGAAGGGGTTTCTTGTGTGTGCACAATTTCAGCCAACATCCCTCACACACCGTGCGCCTCTCCAAAAGAGGAGGATGACGCTGCCTTGGTCAGATATACAAGTCGACTATGTCGGGCCTGTGATTCGCTGCTCTAGGGGGAACAAGTGCATGTTGACCGTGACATGCTTGTTTACTAAATGGGTGGAATGTCTCCCGGCCCCAAATTGCAAGGCAGAAACAGCAGCTGCCCTGATGATAAACCACATTTTATCATGTTTTGGACTACCCCAAAGGATTGAGTCAGACCGAGGTAGCCACTTCACTAGCGAAGTAATGACAAAGATGTGGGAGATACTTGGGGTCAAAAGGAAGCTACACATTGCTTACCGGCTAGCCTCTAGTGGTGCAGTGGAGAGATAAAATAAAACAATTGTGAGCATATTAAAAACGTTTGTGGCAGATTCTAGGCCAAGTTGGGATATTCGATTACCTCTTGTCCTAATGGCCATCAGATCTACCCCTTCATCTGCAACTAAAATGTCACCATTTGAGCTGATGACTGGATGCAGGATGGTGCTTCCCCAGCATCTGCTCTACAGAACCCAAGAGCAGACATTGATCAATGCCTCCACAACTCATGAGTATGTTGAAAATCTAAGAAAACACCTTCAACATGCTTTTGCCTATGCTCAGCGAAATCTAGAAAGATCTGCAGACCGCATGAAGACCCACTATGACTTAAAGACTACCAGAAAAGAATACAATGTAGGAGACCGGGTCTACTTATACAATTTCCAAAGGAACCAGGCCAAACAGTGCACATTTTTGCCTAGCTGGAGGGGATCTTTGAAATTGCGGACAAAATCTCACCAGTCACCTACAAAATCTGCATCCCCAAAGGCAGTTTGGCAGAGGGGGAAGAGAAGTGGGTCCATATTGACCAACTAAAGTGTTGCCATCCTAGGCAAACTCTGCAGAAACTGGAGGAGTCTCCTTGAACCCCAGAGGGGGTCACTCCAGCTCCCTAGAATTCCAACTATAAAATATTCCATATATAGTCCATAAATTACAATCAAAAAATGTGTCCTGATTTGTCAAAATGTATGTGTCCCCCCACTACATTAATAGTGGTGGGGAAATGTCTACAAATATGTTTTTGTTTTGTCACCCTAGTTTTAATTGTAAACCATAGAACCTAAAACCAAGGAGGACCACCCAGGTACCGGGAGAAAAGATCCAAGGGGCCCGGAGTATCGCTCCATACTCACATCAGGACTGGGCGAGGAGAACTAGTCGATCCATCCTTGATAGAGGAAAAGATGATGAACTTTGCCATTTTGGAACCAAAAGAAAAGAGACTGACCATCCCAGTCTTGTGTCTTCGCATTGATGGACGATCAACACCAAATCGCAAGAGGGGGGGGCTTGTGGGATGTTCTGACCCACGGGCTCTGACCTGCAACATCACTGTGTGCTGCTTTCATCAAAGCAACAGAATGGCCGCCGAAAAGCCTTATGTGCACTAGAAATCGCTGAGAAGTGCGCAGGAAAACCTGTAAAATAGGCCACAAGTCCATTTTGCCTTTGTCAGTGGTAAAACAGGAGACCATACTGCCAAAACCTATCATTGGGCTGCCCGCAGAGTGAAATGAAACTACTTGAAAAGCCAGTACTACATTCCAAAGGAAAACCCAGAAGTTCTTTAAAATCTGTTTTTCCTTGGCTGTTAAATTTGCAAAATAATGATGCTCAAACATCAGAAAAGATCCAACATCCTTGTTGGGTGTTAAACATCACTTTATTTAAAGAATCCACATAAGCACAATGTCAGGAGAAGTACATTTCATCACAAAATTATCCCCATTCAATAAGGTGCTTGCATGGAAAAATATGTCAGATATGGGCGCAGTACCACCGCTCGCCTCTGTCAGAAGCTCTCATTTACTTAACCTGTCAGTTTAAACTTGTCTTAAAATCAAATTGTGGAAAAGCAGAGGCTTGACATCTAAAGCAATATGGGTTGTTACAATTCAATCTCTATGTTTGAAAAAGAATGAAATGAAGAGATATGTGGGTATTTTTGTTGAAAATATAATTTTATTTTAGAAAAGACAATTTTAAGCAGTGTTTTAAAGTGGACTAATGTCAGCTACCCTGGACTTCAAAGACATTCCACAGCTTCTCCCCAAACAAAGGAATCTTCCTCCTGCTCTCTCCTCAGGAACTGGAATGGAGTTGTTAAGGGAAGTGGGAGGAGATTTTGGCCTGTTGCTCTGAGTGGAGACAAAAGACTCTCTTGACTAAAAGGAAATATTAATTCGGGCATCAACAGAAACCCACTGCCAATGGAAGAGTGGCTCAGGTTGCTCCGGCCCAGCCAAAACTTGGAGGCGGAGCTAGACTGATATGTGTATCTGAAATTCTAAGGAAATATATTTTTGGAAAAAGACTCATAGAGGACTGTGTAAAACCTGGAAAAATCGGTAAATATAGTGTTGTTAAAATGAAATTTCTGCTCACAGTGTGAAACTGCTCTGGAATCTGTGCGATGTTCAGAGGCAGGACCACTGAAATGTTGATATTGTAGCAATTGTGATCATGCTAGGAATATGAAAGTTTACAGGATCATGCCCAGATGTCATGCACATGTATGTAGAAAAAATGTGTACAGATCTGACACTGGGTAATCAACCAAAAGTGTGAAAAACTGTCAGTTTTGAACCGAAGCTCTCAAGAAGATGGGACTCGGACAGATACATACTTTATTTAATCTGTGATGTGAATATGTATTATTAGCAAGTTGGTGACATTGTAGATATGCTTTCTATGAAAAATAGATTTTCTGTGTAGAAACAAAAGGGAGGCCTTTCCCTGGACCATAACCACAGCGTCATCATGACACATCATGACACTCTGGTTGCTTCTCAAATCAGGGGAGAGGAAATTCTCTGACCAATCGGATTCTTAGAGGGTGTGCTTATTATAATCAGCCTACCCACCCCTTTCGGAAATACATAAATAGGGACTGTTTTAGGACCTAGAAAGACACACACACATTCACCCATCAACTGATTTACTGGTGAAGCGCTCTGCAGGAGAACCCAGATCCAGACTCCACAACTCTGAAAGCAGAAGGCCCATTTCAAAGCTGAACCCTTCTCAGCTGGCCTTTAAAATCTTGCAACTTGATTTTAAACCTAGACTTCCAAGGGGCACACCAAAATTGAACAGACTGGCTGTGCTGTTTTCTGCTTCTTGCCATTAACTCTTGCCAGAACCCAGAGATCCAAACCAGTAGAGCAGAGCTGTAACCAGATAGCTATAACTCCAGAACCAACCTGTCAGATCCAGTTTCGAGACCTTACAGAGACCCAGTGCCGTGCTGCATGCAGAACCGGGTGCCCGAGTCCTGTCTGGTGGGCTAGCAGAATTCCAGTCCAAAACCTTTGACCAGATCCTGACGGGCCTATTCCAAACCATAGTTGTGAGGATCTAGCATAGAATTGTCCATAGCCAACCGCTTAGCTTTAAGTAATCCAATCCCAAACCATTCTAGCATATCCATAACTGCATTGTAGAATCTATTGTGTCTTTTCTGAATCTTTCCCTCATCCATATAGTCCTTTGTTAATTGTAGTGATAAAATCATCTTTGCGCTGATATATTTGCAGAAGAAAGGCAAGCATCTTGGCAGATAGAAACCATCCGGGGGCGTCACTGGATCGGTGGCTGTGCTGTCGTGTAGCTTGTGGCTTCATAGACTCCCTAGTGTAAAAAATCTTTCTTTGTAATATTTAAAAGCGCATCTTTCATTTGAAAATCTTGACTCTTGAGAAAAATCGTCCTCTGCTAAAACTTTCATAACTTCTGAACCGTACATGCTAGAAACGATTGCCAGTCATTCAACCATCATTGCTAGTTTTTACCTGAAGCTATCCAAAATGGCTCCCACTAGTTTTGAATCCCATTTAGTGATTTAAAGTCATTTTTCAGTGTTTCCCTTTTCATTTAAAATCACATTCAAAAGCATTCGACCTGTTTTAAAATCCTTCCTGTTTTTCTCTAAACTTTCTGGGGGGAATTGAGATTGAAACTGCATTTGTAGAGTGTGTATTCCTGAAACCTGTATTCTGTCCTTCCATCTCTATATTGCATATTAGGGGGGATTGAGTAGTATCAGGAGGAAAGAGTGAATACATTGCATTTGATTGAACACACAAAAGTATTATTTCTGTGCTGCATTAATTTCCTATCATTGCATTTCATTGAACCCACACACAGTTAATTCTATGCTACATTATTCTTCTCATCCATACTCCTACTGATTAAAGAGATTGTTGATTGTAATATCACCCAATGCTGATCATTGTTTGTTTGTTGTTTGTGTATTTATTTATAATGCGCAGAAGTACCCACGGGTATCAGGGCGCAGCATTTACAAGACATTTCAAAGCTTAGTTGCAATACATAGAGAATATACAAGGTAACAAGATATGGTACAAAGCAATATATACAAATTAGCAGTTATGTTCAGGGATCATAATGTACAGGTAAGCAAGAAGGCCCACGTGGTTACAGAGTGTGCAGGTGACGTTGGACATTTTATTATCTTATTGGGACCCCAGTTTCAGCCAAGAAATCATCTTGGATCGGAAATTCTGATAGGGTAGGTCTGCTCTGAGGTGAGGAGGTAGCGTGTTCCAGAGCTTGGCAGCTTTTACCGGGTAGCTATTACCCCCTAGAGTTGCCCTTTTGTAGTGGGGAACAGATAAACAGTCTTTGTATATAGTTCTAGTGGGTCTTAAGGAGGGTTGTCTGTGGAATCTGTTGATCAAGTAGATGGGGGCAGCATTATTAAGTGACTTGTGGGTGAGTGATGCCGTTTTTAAGATAATTTTGTCTCTGGTGGGGAGCCAGTTGTTCAGTCGGCTAAATTCTGTGATGTGCTCTCTTTTGGAAATGCCCAGAGCTGCTCTAAGAGCGTTGTTCTGGAGGGTTTGCAATTTGCTGGTGATGGCCTTGGTGGACCCCAGGTATATGGCATTGTAATAGTCCGGACAAGACAATATGAGGGCTCTGGCAAGTGTCAGGCAGATGGAATTAGACAGGAAAGGTCTGGCTGCGCGGATTAATTTACATGTGTAAACCATGGAGGATGCAAGGGAGCTCACTTCTTTTTTAAGGGAGAAAGTAGAGTCTAGGTAGAATCCTAATGTTTTCACCTCCTGTCCGACTTTGATATTGTTATCGTCAATCGTGAAAGAACTGTAGGCTGGGCTGAGTTTCTTTATGCTGAATGTAGTACCTAAGATGATAAGCTCTGTTTTATCATCATTCAGGCATAGTCCGTGAGTAGCCACCCATGCCTGGATGATGATGTACACCCTATTTAGCAAGGCCAAATCCTTTTCATAATCTCCTGAAAGCGGAAGGAGGATCTGAGTATCATCTGCATAGTTAGTGTAGGTGATACCAAGATGGTCCAAATCTTCGAAAAGGGGCTCGGTAAATATGTTGTATAGTGTGGGGGAGACACAGGATCCCTGAGGAACACCACAGGTGATGGGAATAGGGTCAGCTGCCGCTGTGGTAGAAAAAACCCACATGGTCCAGCCGTTCAGGAAAGATGTGATCCAGGTGATGGCCTCGCTGGAGAAGTGAGCTGAGGTTTGGAGGTGTGAGCAGAGGACAGAGTGATCGACCAGATCAAAAGCTGCAGATAGGTCGAGAAGGAGGAGTAGGGCTGCTTGTCCATTGTCTCTAAGCAGATCAATCTGTGCTTTCAGGTCAATAAGAGCAGTTTCGGTCCCATGTTGGGGACGGAATCCAGATTGTCTCGATCCTAGTAGGTTATGTTCTTCCAGGTGCTTCTGTATTTGTACATAGGCTACCTTGTCCAGAATTTTTAGTAAAAAGGAAACAGTCGTTATTGGACAGTAATTTGTAGGTATGGCAGGGTCAAGTGTAGGTTTTTTTAGTAGAGGGAGTACCCAGGATTGTTTTAGATTCGTAGGTATAGATCCAGTAGCGAAGGAGGCATTTATCAGTTTCGTGATAAAAGGTGAGAGATCGCGGGCAGCATCTTTAATGAGCTGTGCAGGGCACAGGTCTCCCTGGCAGTTAGAGGGTTTCAGGGACAGGATGATTTTTTCGACTTCCAAAATGTTGACTTTGGAGAACTGGAAATGGGTAGGGTCTGTGGACATGGGCCTACCCGGCATTTTTGAGTTGAAGGTGTCATTCAAGGTGGCTCTTTTACTGATTTTGCCTTGGAGGGTCACAATCTTATTTACTAGGGCATTTTGGATTTCTGAGCACCAGTTCTTATCTTTGGTGCACGTGTCAAGAGGAGTTATAGGGGTTTCTATTTCTTTAAGGATGGAGAAAAGTTCTTTCATGTTAGATTTGGCTTGGGATATGCGAGAGTCAAAGGAGACTCGTTTAGCCAGATACATTTCTTTTTTGTAAAGTGCAGATAGTTTAGTGAGTTTAGTTTTGTTGGAGACTGAAGGGGATTTTTTCCAAATGGCCTCGCAGTTTCTTTTTTTTTGCCTTAGATTTTTGAGGAATGGAGTGTACCATTTGTTAAGATGCGTTTTAGGTTTGCTAGATCTAAGTTTGAGGGGGGCGATGCGGTCCAATGAGGTGGCCATGATCTTGTTATATTCTTCAACCAGGGTCTCGGGATCCAAGTTGTCAGGGAGTGTGTTTAGTGTAGGGAGTAAGTTAGGGATGAGTCTTTCTACTGTCATGTTCTTCTTATTTCTCGTAGGATTAGGTGGGGCCTTGGTGCTTGGCGTAGGAGGGGGTCTGTCAGTGGAAAGCATGAATGATACTAGGTAGTGGTCAGTCCAGACTAGCGGTATAATGTTAGTAATGTTCACTTGGCAATTGTAGTCAGCCACCCAGTCGAGTGTTCTGCCTTTTGCGTGTGTAGGTGACGTGCATCTTTGCATGAAGCCTAGTTCAGTAAGAATGTTGGCTGTGGAGCTGGCGAGATGGTCATCCGGGTCGTTATAACCCAAGTTGAAGTCCCCTAGTGTGAGAATTTGGGTGGAGCTTTTAAGGGTGTTAGAAAGAATAGTATTAAGGTCCTCCTCAAAGGTGCCAATGGGGCCTGGTGGGCGGTAGTTCAGATAGATGTTAAGGGTTTGGGAGTTAGTGAGAGGTAGTTTGACTACTAAGGTTTTGCAAGAGGAGACAGTGGAGGTAGCTAGTCTCATGGCAAGGCTACACTTGTGGATTATGGTGACGCCACCTCCTCTAGAATTGGGGCGGTCCTGTCTTAAGATGGAATAGTTGTCTGGTACTGCCAGCATTAACTTGGGGCCCGCTGCAGGGTGTAGCCAGGTCTCAGTAATGGCCAGGAAGTCGAGGTCTTCATTAAGGATTAGGTCTGCAATTTCTATCGCATGAGCAACTAGCGACCTGGCATTGATTAGGGCTCCCTTGATTTTAGGGCATGCTGGGTTTTTTGATGTGGTCACTGACATTTTTGACGTAGTGGAGTGGAATTGTATACATTTTAATAGTGTGATATCTAGATATTGTTCAAATTCATAAAAGTGTGATATATATATATTGTTCAATTCATAAAATAAATCTTTTAACTTTGTAAAACAACCTACTTCTTGGTTCATTGAGACCTGGGGGATTCAATGAGAAGAGCATGATATAAGGGTACATCATTCATAAATAAAAGAACTTTAGACATAAAAATATATAATTAAGGGTTCCAGCTGGGCATCACACGCTAGGCATTGGCTTAGGTGGAGTGCTGGGTTGAAACCACTTACAGGACCTCCAAGAAAAACATAAATAAAATGCAGCTCTTACAAAATCAGGCTTTGAGAGCATCGTTAGGTATAAGCAAAATGACCACATTTAACACTACAGGAGAGAAGCACACTGGCTGCCCAGACAAGCAAGAATACTCCATAAACCTATCATCATCACCCACAAATGTGTCACCTCAAATGCCCTGATCTATCTTAATCAATACCTCATACTCAAAACAGCAGCAAGAACACTCAGATCCAGCTCCAACGTTCGGCTGCCTGTCCCCAGATTCAAGAACAATCGAACAGACAGTTCCAGCTTATCTGTAGCTGGCCCCAGAATCAGGAACTCGCTCCCCTCCTAAATTTGTAACGGGCACTCTGTGATGCTGGAAATGCATCTGAGGGACAGGGCCTCTGAATCCTTGTCCTATTACTGTTTTTATCGTGTGTTCTGTCATGTTTTCTGCCCAGGAGTCCATTTGGGACTCCTGGCAGTGCAGCTCTCTTTTGGTTTGGTGAACAGACCCATGGGATACCCTTATGGCACCCATGGGTAGGGGGTACAACCCTGTGCCCCTAGTGTATGTTTTTGGGCACCTGTGGGTGGCCCACAGAGCAGGGTATGGGCTGGTGGCAGCTCCATGCTGAACTTGACAGGTGCTCTGGGTGTCCTCCATTTTGGGATTCCCAGGCCCTGCCATTGGTATCAGTTGATTCCTGATAGAAAACAAGATGCCCCCTGTGGCCTCTTGCTTTCTATTGCCTGTTGTCTTGTTTTTCCCAAAGTCCTGGGAAGCCCTGACTCTGTCCCTTCCCCCTGACTGGCTGTTGGGTGGAAGTTCCATGTATGGTATTGTGGTGAAGGCCCAGCTAGACTGGCTGGAGCCTTCCCAGTGTCTGTATGTTGTGGGTACCTCCTGTGGGTGGGACCTGGGTGAATGGAGTGTGTGACCAATATGCACTTCTTGTTGTGGTTGTCTGGTTTCTGGCATGTGAGACAAAGACTGAGACAGCCCTGCCCGAAACTGGCCTGAATGCAGTGTGTAGTGTTGAATGGCTGGGTACTTGTCCCAATCCACATTCCTTGTTGTGAGTGTCTGGAAGGGAGGTGTGTGGCCTGAATGCACTGTGTGCCTGATTGGCTGACTGACTGCATGAATGGCCTGCAGTATGATTGGCTGCTGAGTGTGTGCCAGCAGCGTGGATGAGAGTGAGGATAGTATATCTGGGGACCTCTCACCACTGGAGAAGTGTTCAGTTCAGGAGCGTCCAGAAGCTGTCTCCACTCAAGAGTAACTGGAACTGCTGATCCTCGACGTCCAGCTGGAAGAAGAAGACTTGCTGTGGCATTTGCTTCGACCGATCCGAAGGCTGTCGAATTCGTCGAGGGCTGACCCGAGAGAGGACCTGGTAAGGCGCCCTCTTCCCGTGCTCCGAGGGACCATCGAGCACCGCTCCATCTTCGCCGAAGCGCCCTGGAAGACAGATCCTCGAAAGGCTGTCGACCCGAGACGGGACCGCCGAGGAGATCGAAGTGAAGCACCCGGACATCGACGCCGTCGAAGTCCATTGCCGTCGACCAGGGTTCGCAGGTTTGTGGAACCGCTGGAGGCCCGTCGAAGTTGTGTTGCCCAGCCGTGGGAACCACTTGACGCCGTGCCGCCGACGATCGGAGCCGTCCGCTCCATTGCCTAAGAACATTCAATCGAAGGACTCTCTCGACCGCATCGTCGACCGCTTATCCTGCCGGAGAAAGTCGAGGGCGACCAACGCGCCGAGGAGAAACCTGCCGGTGGGTTTCCCGCCACCCGACGACCTCAAAGACTCGGACGACTCGACGCCCTTGCTGGGCTCCCGTCTCTACAATCTTTGCGGTCCAGAACTATTGTCATCGAGGTGCCCCGCACACCTCCGCCTTGCAGGACGCCGACGCCCCGACGCCGACGAGCACCGCTCGGACGAAGCTGCCGCCTCTTCGACATCGTTCCACCTCGTTTGTCGACGGACGTTCGACGCCCCGTGCCTCCCGCTTGAAAGGGAAGGCATTCAAGAAGGGCCGTCGATTCCCCGTCGCCGAACAGCGAGTCCCTCGACGCTTGTCGACGCCTTTTCGAGGAACTCGACTCCACCAGGTACATTGGGGGGGTAAAAACATTATAGGGGAAAATAAGACTTGCAGAGCAATATATGGACTGGGCTTGAGCTATATCTTTCCTTACAGGTTGCCCAGGTGGGGGGATCTCCACACAGAACTGTGCCTAGTGGTAGGGGTCAGTATTCTGCCTATTGCTCAACCATCTTATTTTCTCTCCTCTCTCTATTGCTGGTTTCACTCTATTGGTCTGTGTGACATTGTACAGTATTGTTCATGCACTTCAATAGGATCTAGGGTGGTACCACTTTAGGATTGTAAATATTTGTCATTGTAGATTTTGCCAGAGTACAAAGTGAGTTATCATGATAAATGTACATAACCTTAACTATTGATTATATAAAGACTGTGTTTTAACCAATACAGAGTGTGGATATTCCTTTGTGGGGGCTTGGGGATACACTGTACTTAAGAACCAGCCTGCATCACCTCCTGAGAAGCTAGGCCTTGATTGCTCGACCATTGCTACCGAATAGAGAATCTTGGCTGGGGTCTCCTGTGCCTCTCCTCCACCATATAGGGAGCGGAAGTACAGACACCCCCCACCGGTCGTTGAGATCCGTTCTCTCACACTGGTGGCAGCGGTGGGATGCTTATGGTTTTAAGAATCAGTGTATAACCGTGCCACTTACAAAGGATATTTGCCCTTTATTGAATTAAGGTTTAGTTGTGTACAAGGTAACTGCATTACAAACAATGGAGTCTATTGCGAATGGCAAATTAACTCGGATGAGCTTGGAGGCTCTCCAGAGTGCTTGTGAAGCTAGGGAGTTAGACTTTGTGGATAAGTCTAGGGCTGAGCTGATAGCTGCCCTGGTGGACTACCAGACTGATAGTGAAACTCTTGATGAGGGGGGGAATGCAACCAATGAGGACTCTGCCCCTGGGTTTCAGCTGAATCTGTTTCTGGGAATGCCGCCATTCCTGCTGCCTCTGTTCCAAACTCCAGCAATTCCTTAGAACTTGAGTTATTGAGGATGAAATTGGCCTTTGAATACCGCAAGTTGGAAATAGATGCTGAGCTTAAGAAAGAGGAATTGGCTCAACAAGTTGCACTCAAAAATAAGGACCTTGAACTCAAGAGCCAGGACACTGAATGTCAGAGGATCCAGCTAGAGAAAGCTAGAGTGGAGACTTCAGCTAGATCCAGTGAGAGTGTCAGGTCCCCAGCCACCAAGTTTATGAAAGATTTGGTTGGTGTATTTGTGGAGGGTTCGGATATCCTCCAATGGATTGAAGCGTTTGAAATGGCTTGTGAGATTCATGATGTGGATAAAAGAGATTGGGCGAAGTGTTTGTTAAGCAGAGTGCCTCAAACCGGGTATGACTGTATTCTGAAGCTGAGTGTGGAAGAAAGGGGTCAGTACGAGTGTATGAAGTCTGCTTTGATTGCCAAGTTCGGCAAGACACCTACCCAATACCTTAGAAGGTTCAGGGATTTTAAGAAAAAGGAGAATATGTCTTGGGTTGACTGGGTGAGTGCTGCGCACATGAACATGATGGGGTGGATCGATGGATACAAGGTTAAGACTTTTGTTGAATTGTCCCACCTTTTGTTTTTTTGAGCATTTCTCTGAAGCCTGTTCACCAGAGCTGCGTCAGTATGTGGCTGACCAGAACATTTTGGACCCCTTTAAGCTGGCTAGGTTGGCTGACAAGTGGGTCTCCCACCGGGTGTCCCCTAAGGACTCCAGTGGGAAGGACAAGGACAAAGAGAAGGGGGCCTCTCAGAAAGCTGAGGAGTCCCCCAAGCAGTCACAGTCGGGTAAACCAAAACCTTCCTCTCCTAAGACCCAAAAATCTAGTGGGGATAAGTCATCTGGGGGTGGGAATAAGAGTAGTGGTCCACCTGCTGCAAAGCAGGCTCCCAGTGGTTCCAGTACCGTACCCCGCACTCCTGGCGCTTGTTGGGACTGTGGGGCTCTGGATCACAAAAGGGGTGACCCCAAGTGTAAAGGTAAGGCACTTGGAGTACAGGCTGTCAGCCTGACCTACCCTTACCCCGTGTCTGAGGTGGAGGCCACTGTCCTCCCCTCCTCTGCCGGTATCACATTTGGTGCTCCGGTGGAGATTTCCTTAGTGTCCCTTGGGGCCTGGGACCAGTACGCAGAAGTACTGGCGACTATCCCACAGAACACCCGTAGATTTTTGAGAAGTGTCCTCTTGAATGGCCAGCCTTCTACTGGTTTGAGAGACACTGGGGCAAGCATGACAGTGGTGGACAGGACCCTGCTCAGGCCAGAGGACTATGAAGGTGCTCCTCTGCAAACCACCAGGTTAGCTGGTGGGCCTCCCAAATTATCCCCTGTAGCCTTAGTCACACTCATGATTGGCGACAAGACAGCGAAGCTTCCTGTCCTGGTTCAGGACAATGTCCCTGCTAACATTTTGTTAGGGAATGATCTAGTAGAGTTGGGGTTGATCTCGGATGGTCTTCCCATGACTGCTGCTGCCGTCACTAGATCACAGGTGACATCGGGTCCGGCTGTGGGTCAGATACCCGAGCCAAAGGCGAGGCCTAAGGCAAGAAGGCGGAAGACCAAGAAGGCCACCTCTGTGGAGGGAGCACCTTCTCTTCCTGCTGCACCCATTGGGATCCATGCTCAGGACGGGCTGGGTCCAGTGGAAAACCCCAACTCAACTCCTTTGGGAGAAGAGGCAGAAGACTCTCCTGTGGGAGAGGTTCTTAACCCGGAGGATCATCCCGACCTTCAATGCTTGTTAGCTGAAGGGGGACCCTCCCGGGCGGACTTCTGTAAGGGGCAGAGAGAGTGCCACTCTCTCAAGGGACTGAGGAAACAGGCCCTGGCCCAGGCACAAGGAGAGGTGCCTAGAAATTTCCGGATTTATTGGGAGGGTGAGCTCCTTGTTAGTGAGCCCACTAAGCCTGAACCTGGTGCCCGCAAGAGGTTGGTGGTACCCCAGGTTTACAGGCCCTTCCTACTGCAGTTGGCGCATGAGGTGCCCTTGGCTGGTCATCTTGGGACCAGGAAGACTAAGCAGAGGCTCTCTGCCCATTTCTACTGGCCACGGATGGGAGTAGAAGTGGAGTCCCACTGCAGGACCTGCCCAACTTGTCAGTTGTCTGGCAAGACTGGAGGCAGTGTCATTGCCCCACTGCAGCCGTTGCCAGTGGTTGGCACCCCATTTGAGAGGGTGGGCATCGACATCGTCGGTCCCCTTGACCCTCCCACTTCAGGTGGACATCGGTTCATCCTGGTCTTGGTAGATCATGCCACCAGGTACCCTGAGGCGATACCCCTTCGGACGGTTACGGCCAAGGTGGTTGCCAGGGCTCTCCTGGGCATTTTCACCCGTGTTGGATTCCCCAAGGAAGTTGTCTCTGACCGAGGATCCAACTTCATGTCGAGTTACATGAAAACCATGTGGAAAGAGTGCGGGGTAACCTACAAGTTCTCCACCTCTTACCACCCCCAGACCAATGGTCTGGTTGAGAGATTTAACAAAACTCTCAAGGGCATGCTAGGTGCTTTGGAAGAGCCCCTAAGGAGGAAATGGGATCTCCTCCTGCCATGCCTGCTGTTTGCTTACAGAGAGGTACCTCAAGAGGGTGTTGGTTTCAGCCCCTTTGAGTTACTCTTTGGACATCCCGTGAGGGGACCCCTCGCCTTGATCCGAGAAGGCTGGGAAGCCACCCCTCCAGGTCCCGCCAAGCAAGTGGGGGACTACGTGTTAGGCCTCAGGCGGAGGATGACACAGATGATGGGTCAGGCAACAGCAAATCTCAAGGCCAGCCAGGAATTGAATAAGTACTGGCATGACCTTAAAGCCTCGCAAGTGGATTGGACTCCGGGACAGGAAATCCTTGTGATGGAGCCTACAAAGCCTAGGGCTTTGGCCGACAAATGGACTGGACCCTTCAGGATAATCTCCAAGATGGGCGAAGTCAATTATCTGGTTGACATGGGTGCCTCTGGGGTAGCCCCTCAGGTATTCCATGTCAACAGGCTCAAGCCTTTCCACAGGCGAGCGGAGGTCTCATGTCTCTTGCTAGCTTCAGGGCAAGAAGAGGATGAGAGTGAGCCCCTTCCTGATTTGCTACATAGCAACCCTCAGGATGGCTCAGTAGAGGGAGTACATCTCTCTCCAGATTTGACAACAGAGCAACAGAGGGCCTGTAGGGCTTTGCTCCAACAGTACGCCTCTCTGTTTTCACTAACACCAGGCCTTACACCGTGGTGTAAGCACGAAATTGACACTGGTGACAGTGTGCCTGTCAAAAGCAGGAGCTATCGGATGTCAGATACCGTCAAAAACCACATCCAGGCTGAGGTCGCCAAGATGTTGGATCTGGGTGTTATTGAACCCTCAACCAGTCCCTGGTCCAGTCCAGTGGTCCTTGTCCCTAAGGCAAGTTCCCAGGCGGGTACCAAGGATTGGAGGTTCTGTGTGGACTACTGAGGAGTCAATGCCGTCACCAAAACTGACGCGCACCCATTGCCCAGGGCTGATGAGCTCGTGGACACTATCGGTGCTGCCAAATTTGTGAGCACCTTTGACCTTACCTCAGGCTATTGGCAAATAGCTCTGACGGACCATGCCAAGGAAAAGACGGCATTCTCCACACCTGAGGGACTCTACCAGTTTAGGGCCATGCCCTTTGGGTTGAAGAATGCCCCTGCCACCTTCCAGAGATTGGTCAACCATGCGCTCAGTGGGCTGGAAGCCTTTTGTGTGGCTTACTTAGACGACATTGCCGTCTACAGTTCCACCTGGGAAGAGCATTTGACACATCTGGATAAGGTGTTGCAGGCCTTGAAAAGGGCTAACCTCACTATCAAGGCCACCAAGTGCCAGATAGCTCAGGGGAAAGTTACCTATCTTGGTCATGAGGTAGGAGGGGGTCAAATCCAACCTCTCTCCAGTAAAGTACAGGATGTACAGAACTGGGAGACTCCCACTACTCAAACCCAGGTGAGAGCCTTTTTGGGCCTCACTGGGTACTATCGCAATTTCATGGCAGACTATGGAACCATAGCTGCACCCCTGACAGCTCTAACTTCACCCAAACAGCCTAGGAAGGTTAATTGGACTGAAGACTGTCAGAGGGCCTTTGATGGCTTGAAAGAAAGTCTGTGTAGGGCACCTGTGTTGAGTGCGCCTGACTACAGCCGACCCTTTATCGTCCAGACGGATGCCTGCGACACCGGAATTGGAGCTGTCTTGTCCCAGTTAGATGACAAAGGGAGAGAACACCCTATCATATTCATCAGTAGACAACTCAAGGGTAGAGAACTTAGGTGGGCTACTGTTGAAAAGGAGTGTTTTAGTATAGTTTGGAGCCTTAGGCGTTTTAGGCCCTACCTTACAGGGTCTGCCTTCAAGGTCCAAACAGATCATAAGCCCCTGAAGTGGCTTATGCAGATGAAGGGTGAGAACCCGAAATTGCTCAGGTGGTCCATTAGCCTGCAAGGGCTAGACTTCACCATAGAGCACAGACCAGGGAAGAGTCACGATAATGCAGATGGCCTTTCCAGAAGGTATGTTGACCGTCTGGATGAGGGTGTCTATCCCGTGGGAGATTAGACACTCTCCACCTCAGTCTGGGGGGGGCGACTGTGATGCTGGAAATGCATCTGAGGGACAGGGCCTCTGAATCCTTGTCCTATTTCTTTTTTTTTTTTTTTTTTTTTTTTAACCTATTGGTTTTAACAAAAGAAGCTTCACTTATGCTTTGTGTTTTGCTTTATGTTTTGTACTTGTACTTGGGACACCACTTTCGATGAATCATGCAAGTCCAAACCGGGCTTTGCCCCGGCTGTAGTTTCTCTTGTACTACTTTCAATGGTCGCTGCCTTCTGGAGGGTTGATTTTCTTTAACACTACCTCCAAGAATTTGGCTGTCGACCTAGCCCATCTTGGAGAATCTCCTGCGATCAGACGGAACCACAAGGTCTCTTCGTCCATTATTGTAAGATCTGATGTGAGTGGTGCCAAGTACCTTTTTCTTTCTCCTGCTAAAGCTGGACAAAACATGAGCAGGTGTCGGATTGTTTCTATTTGGGCATGATCGGCGCAGAGCCGGCAATGCGCATTAGTTCCTGGACTTCTGATAGCCGTAATTTCATTAGTGTTCAATAAGTTCAGCCTAGCTCTCATGAAAGTTTTTCTCAGGTTCTTCTCTGGAAATTTCTCGCAATAATTCAGAGGGACTTTTAGACGATTTGTAGTGGGTGGCAGATGTTTTAATGATTTATAGCGAAGAATTTTTTCAGTGGTGCGTATCCAATCTTGATTTTCCAGTTTTTTCTTTACTTTTCCCGGGTTGCTCAGGAGCGTTTCTGTTGAACAGGCCACTTCTTCTAGACTTTCAAGGATCTTTCTTTCCCAATCACATAAGGGTTTGCAAGACTTTTTTGCAATTTCCGCTTCCATGATGCGAAATATCGGCAGCGAGCTAGGTAACAGGATTTTTCTGTACAGTTGGACGGCACCTTGCAATATCACTGAGGCTAGTGAAGGTAAACCCAAGTCTCTCCGTATGGCAGATATGGGGGCAGAATTTGGTAAGGATAACACTGATCTCCATATGTGACCTTCCAACTTCGCCCAAATATCAGATGGTAGATGTAGATTTGACGCCATGCCGTAAGTTAAAGCTGGAACTACTTTTGATTTGTAGTACTGCACTGCCGGTATCCGGGAGAATTTTCCGAATTTCTTGTCTACAGCACGGGTTTGGGCTGTGAGTCTTCGAGTTTTTTCCCATAATGTGTGCTGTAAGGCAATGTCTTTAATTGAGTTGTCCAGCTGCACACCCAGATATTTAAATTCTTTTACTGCCTCAATTTTTGACTTCTCCAGAAACCAGGAGTGAGATTGCTGAGCTCCCCTTGTATGTTTGCAGAATGAAATAATTTTGGTTTTTGTTGTATTTATCTTTAGATTATTGCTCTCCATGTATGCTGACAGATTGGCTAACTGTCTTTGCAGGCCTATGGCAGTCTGGTCCAACAGAATCAAGTCGTCCGCGTACCATATCCTTGAAATTTTGACTTCTCCCAACTTAGGCGGGAAGGCTCGCACGTGCTCCTCGGTGGTTTTGAAATCGCCAATGAAGGCTATGAATAGAGCTGGAGCCAACGGGCAGCTTTGTTTCACTCCTCTCTTGGTTTCAATCTTGTCTGAGAGTGTTCCTTGTTGGCATAATCGAATTCTTAGAGAAGTCTTCGTGTGGAGGGACATTATAGGATCCAAGATCTCTTTTAGACAATCCCAGTTTGTTAATTTCGACCAAAGTTTTTGGCGATCCACCATGTCAAATGCCTGAGATAGGTCGATCATGGCCATATGAACATTGGGGGCGCCTTCCTTCACCTTTGCTTTGATTGTATTAAGGACCAGAAGATTGATTCCTGTTCCCGCTCCTTTTTGAAAGCCTGTCTGAAAAGTGTCAGTAGCCGGCGAGTTCTTAGCCCAGTTCTTAAAGAGGGTGAGTATCAGTGACGCGAAGATTTTTCCAATAATGTCTAATAGAACTATGGGCCTGTAATTGGATGGTATATTTCTTGGTCCCTTTTTATAGATGGGAACAAGTACAGCCTCTGTCCAGTTAATCGGTATCTTTTTTTGATGTACACACTGTTCGAACAGTTCTTTAATCACCCTCGCCCATGCTTCAGGATGTTGCTTCAGATCTATGTTAGATAGACCGTCTGGTCCGGGGGCCCTGGATTGTTTCAAGCTTCTGATTGCCTTTAGAATCTCTTCTAGACTGGTGATATTCGCCCAGCCCACGTTTTCCTCCTTTGAAGGTTGGTTTTGCATAGTGCAGAGGGTGCCAGAGGTCGGAAGTGCGTATAATTTCGCGAAATGGGTGATCCACTGCTGTTCTGTGACGTCACACAGAATCTGATTTGGTTTCTGTCCATTAACGGTTTTAAGTAGAGACCAGAAGTCACGATTGTTCTTGGACACACAGACTTTCAGCATTGCTTCTGCATCGTTCTGATAGAGATTTTGTCGTTCTTGCTTAAGCCATGCTTTGTACTTTGCTTTACCTTCTTGATGTTTAGCCCAGGCTTCTTTGGTATTGCTTTTTTTTGCCGTTCTTTTCAATTTTGTAAGATCTTTGCGTTTTGCGACCAATGTTGCATTAAACGTGTGTTTGTGTATGGGTTGAGTTCCATTCTTTCCCCCAAAGCTTACTTTGTGGGGTATCAGTAGAGAAACATATTCAGGTTGAGACGCTTCCCTAGCGCTGTTTATCTCCATGTGGTTTTTGCGAAGCTTATTCTCCAATATGTTTATGTTACCGGAGGTCAGCCGAATTCGATTTTGTTGCGTGTTGACACCAATTACAAAGGGATAAAATGATCGCTCTTTGGTTTCACCCCTCCACGACAGAAATAAGAGGTTGTGGTCACTTTCTCTGGTTCTTTCCACTTTGAATTCCACAAAGTATGGAATCAAACCTTCAGTAACAAAGATGTAGTCGAGATTTGCCACAGCCGGCGCTCTCTCCCAGGTTGGCGTCTGCACTTCGAGTTCTTGGAGAGAGGCGACGTTGTGAAATTGTCTCGATTTCATCAGGTCCATCCATGCTTGACCTCTTTTGTCCCTTTTCCTCAATGCTACTGCCATCGTGTTGCCTATCGATTGTGTTCCACATTTTGCATTGAGATCCCCACAAATGATTATATTGGGGGTGTCGAAGTTTACTCTGATTTCGTCTATTGTTGTTGCAACTTGCTCACAAAATGTTTTCGTAGCTGTTTTTTCGGGATTCCAATAAAGGTTTATTATGACCAGATCAGAGCTCATCTGGACATTTTCCCCTTGAACCTGGGGATTCCACTTTGTTAGGGTTGCCAGCATACCATATTTTTCACAGATTTTGTTCTTAGGTGAGATTCCTGAGCCTAATCGAATTGCTGTTAACAAACCTCCAGAGGGTCTTCCTGATACGGGTCTCTGAGCTGGCGAAACTTCGATACTGTATCCCTCGAGTTGGTTTCTCTGTTAGCCATGTTTCTTGCAGGCAAATTAGGTCGAAGCGGTTCAACTTTACATCGCTGGGCTTAGTTAGGTGGCTGAATCCTCTTGTATTCCACGACGCCATCTGAAGTGAGGTCTTTTCCTTAAATTGGTCTGGGACCGTTACCTGGATCTTGTTATTGACGGCGCCATGGATTGACTGCTAGGCCTTCTTCTTACGGCCGAACGTATCTGCAATCCATTTCCAAGGTTTGATTGACATGGAGGGGGATTGAGCTGGTTTAAGCTCTGTCGCCTGATCCCTCTTTATGTGGGCGTTACGCGAGCTTTCCACTCGTCGCCTTGGCGTGGTAAATGGTATGTGATGATTTCTGTCCCGTTTCCGGGGGTAATCTTCCCCTTTACCTCTTTCTTCTCTGTCTCGAGCGTCCAACTCCTCCTTTCTATTTTTTTTTGTCACATTTTCTGATCTTGTATCATTAGCAGATTTCAGGGGGGCATATCTTTGAGAGCCTGTCGTATCTTCATTTTCCTTTAGTTTTTCTAATTTTAAGCCCAGACACTGTAGCTCTTTTGCCATTTCAAGGGGCCATTCTTGCAGGGCTTTCGACCTTATATGTAGGTATGCTTTAGCTTTATGATCTTTGTGGTAGGGTTCCACCAGAACCAGGTCCCTTGTTGATAGATGCCGCAGTTTGTCAATTTTTGCTGTAATTTTTAAGACTGTCCTTCTATTAAGGACCATGTATCTATCTTTGGATGAAATTTGCTCTAATTTAAATAGCGATGTCCCTTCGAGTTTTAGGAGTTTTTTTTCTGCCGGTTTTGATCGACCGTAGTCTTTTTTATAGGAATTGATCCTATACTTTCTTTGCTCATGATTAGGGATCCATTCTTCGCGACGGTCTGTCTCTTTTTTAGGGACTGGCTTCTTTTCGATTTTCTTTAGGGTTTGGATAGCCTCCAAACCAGTAGTGGGGGTGCTTGAGCGAGATCTCCCATGGTCGCTTGGAGCCTCCACAAGTGTAATCCTCCTTGCTCCAGACCGCGTCCTAACGCATGCCGGCGGAGTAGCTATTCTTGGTTGCTGCGGGCTTTGAATTTCCTCTTCCGCGCAGGCAGAGTCGTCAGAAGAGTTAGATGAATCGAGGGCGTGGATCAGCGTGGGAGACCTTTGCGCGCTTTCGGGGCGATCTTGCTGTGAGTGATTTCCCACTATGTTCGCCTGTCGCTTTTCTTTGCTGAGAATGGCTCTGTCGGATCTGTCGACAAGGGGGTCCACAGAGGAGGTAAGAGATGTTTTCACTCGAATGTCTGGGAGACTCTTTGGAGGAACACACAGGAGGGGGCTCTCCGTTGCATGTTTCGTCATGATTTTTGACTGCAAGGCTCGTCTCTGATCCGACACACCTCCTGGTAATTTGTCACGGGCTTTCGTGAAAATCGCAGCCACTTCTGTGACTCTGGCCATCTCTTCCGTTTGAGTACTTTGAGAGGTCATTGCACGTGTCTGCCTGGTTTGTCGATCCATCTTAAGCTGCTTGTTTTCGAAATTCGTTAGTTTAGTTTCAAGGCTCCTTTGTATGGTATTTGAGTTCCTTTCCACTGCTGTTAGATATCCTTCTATAATGGTCAATTTATCCTTAAGTGAGGTGATCATGGACGTGTTGTCCTTTAAGGCCTCATGAATCGCCTCATACAGTTTGCTGAAGGGGTTTAGCGCTATTGAAAAGGCTGACATGATTGATAGTAAATCAGCCTTTTTTTTCTTTTCTGAGGATGTTTCTTTCTCAAACCCTACCGGGATGTCACTTTGTCTCCTGTTTCTGGTTGGCGTGTAAAGTTCTTTTTCGTTATGGAGCTGATTGAATTTTTCAGAGAATCTTTTGTCCCCTCCTGCAGTCACGCCTTGTAAGCTGGCTGAAGTTTCCGCCCATGATATGTTACTGTTTGCCTGGATATGCGATCTAGTCCACGCCGCTTGTTCTTCGACGCAGGACTGTCTTTCGCTTGGTTTGAGTCTTGTCTGAGTCTCTTGATTAGCCATGTCTGCTGGTGCTTGACATTCAGGTTGGGCTAAAGTGTCTTTTTTGCTCAATAAGCTGACTACATTTGATGGGTCTAACGTTTGATGGTCTATTGCCGTTTTTATTTTTTTTTTATTGTCTTTTTGTTTTGAAACTCCTAAGTGTGGTGTCTCCCCACTTGGCTCACTAGTGAATTCATCATTTGTCCTTAGGATGTTTAATTGTTCTGCATTTTCCTCTGATGTCATAAGGTCCTTCGCACTAATTTGTGCCGGGGTCTTTCCTTTCACGACTTCAATATTGTGAGTTCTGTTTGGTGAAATACGAGCGTGCCATTTGACTCTTGGTAGTTGTTTTTCCTGTGTCTGATCAATTTTCTGGGCTTTACACGGTGAGGGAGGATCTCGGATAGCCGCCAGAATTTCAGCGTCTGACATTTCTTGGTCTGTGACTTGTTTTTGCTTTGTTTGTTTTATAAAGTAATCCCTCAAGGAAGCTGAGAGTAACGCTGTTTCTTGTCTTTTCGGAACTTCACCCGTTTTAGGGCCTCCTTTCCGGCCTTTCATTTTAGGTGGAATATCATTCCCTGCCCTGGCTTTGCCTCCAGCCTTCATGGTTTTTTTGAAGATTTTTTTCCTTGTAATCGTATCTCTAAGTTGTTTATATTCTTCGTCCTGTGATGTAGACTGATCAGATGACACAGTCATCTCGCAATTTACAATTTGATCACTGGGCCCTTTGTTCTCTGGATTTCTGGCCCTTGACTCTTGTAAGAGGTCTTCTTTTTCTTGTTGTACTTTTTCTAGTTGAATTCTTTGGGCTTTTATTTCTTCTGCTGATGAGTCTTGGCTGGATATGTTTCCACCCTCCGACATTGTCTCTATGAAAACGGAGTCATCTGCGTAGTCCCCCGGCCCTGGCTCCTCTCGTTCTTCCTTTTCGTGTGTCTTAAGGGAGGGAAGCCTTTTCGACGGCGAAATGGCCTGCATGTTTCTATCTTTGGCCACCACAGTTTGGGCCCTTTTTCTGACGCTGTTATGTACAATGGCCATTGCCAGACCTCTCCCCTCTCGGCTCTGGACTAGGTCATCCTTTTCACCTGTGCCTACCATGCCTATCCTCATGTCTTCACGCGGCATTGGTGTAAGATGCCGTTGGTGCATGGGTTGCCCCATGTCTCCTTCCACCTGAAGAGACCCTAGCCGTGCAGACCCCAGCCGAGGCCGTCCTCCGACAGCTTCAGGCCTGGTGTCACTCGCCGAGGTGGTACGCTGGCGAGGAGTTTGTGTGGAATCCGTGGAAGGGGCAGGGGCAGGGCCTTTTGTTCTTTCCAGGTTTAGGTTGCCTTTCTGTTTATTTACGGTCGCTTCTTGAAGGGAGGTCTCGGGTGGCACGTTTAGATCTATTTGGTCTCCAGTTTTCAGCCCCCTTACAGTAGCTGCAGGATTCACTGGGGCCATGATGCTTATGTTTTTTTCTCCTGAGATCAATGGAAGAGCATCTGGAGGCTGCCCCTCTTGCGAGGCATTTAACATGCTGCTGTTGTGTTCTAGCATAGCACTGTTGGACTGCTTGCTGGCCACCCTGGAGCCATGTTCTAACTGTGTTCTGTCGCTGCGCATCCACCTCCCGGCCTCCACTTCTGTCGGTGAGGGCGGCGCCATTCCCTTTTTGATATTTTTGGATAGCCGTTCGCTTGAGAATGAAACACGAACGGGGGTTGTGGAAGCTCAAGTAAGGCAAAAAGTCTTTGAGCGAGACTTGCGTAGGATCGAGGTATTACGGTGTCTTAGTGTCTTGTTCACAAATGTCCCCGGAGCGGAGGGAGAACCAGCAGAGGAAAGGTACGGAAGGGACTAGAGGTAAGGAAAAGGAAAAAAAGGAAGAGGGAAGAGGGCAGAGGGAAGACGTAATACAAACGGAAAAGGGAAGGGGGGTTAAAAGGAGGAGCGAAAGGGAAGGAAGAGGGGAAAGAAAGGGGAGGGGAAGGGAAAGGGAAAAAGCTTCGGTTGCTGCTCACCGCTCTTTACTTCTGGCTCCGTTTATCTCTCTCCGTTCTCCGACTTTCGACCTTAGGCCACTGGACACTAGACACACTGTGCCGCACACCGCGCTCCGCGCCGCGCTCCGCGCGTGCGCAGTAATTTTAAAGAGTCTTGTGGCAATAGTAGACAGACTGTCACAGGAATCACAGGAATCACAGAGCGAAACGCACAGAGGTCTGTCCTCAGTCCTCACTAGACACACTGTGCCGCACACCGCGCCGCGCTCCGCGCGTGCGCAGTAATTTTAAAGAGTCTTGTGGCAATAGTAGACAGACTGTCACAGGAATCACAGGAATCACAGAGCGAAACGCACAGAGGTCTGTTCTCAGTCCTCACTAGACACACTGTGCCGCACACCGCGCCGCGCTCCGCGCGTGCGCAGTAATTTTAAAGAGTCTTGTGGCAATAGTAGACAGACTGTCACAGGAATCACAGGAATCACAGAGCGAAACGCACAGAGGTCTGTCCTCAGTCCTCACTAGACACACTGTGCCGCACACCGCGCCTTGTCCTATTACTGTTTTTATCGTGTGTTCTGTCATGTTTTCTGCCCAGGAGTCCATTTGGGACTCCTGGCAGTGCAGCTCTCTTTTGGTTTGGTGAACAGACCCATGGGATACCCTTATGGCACCCATGGGTAGGGGGTACAACCCTGTGCCCCTAGTGTATGTTTTTGGGCACCTGTGGGTGGCCCACAGAGCAGGGTATGGGCTGGTGGCAGCTCCATGCTGAACTTGACAGGTGCTCTGGGTGTCCTCCATTTTGGGATACCCAGGCCCTGCCATTGGGATCAGTTGATTCCTGATAGAAAACAAGATGGCCCCTGTGGCCTCTTGCTTTCTATTGCCTGTTGTCTTGTTTTTCCCAAAGTCCTGGGAAGCCCTGACTCTGTCCCTTCCCCCTGACTGGCTGTTGGGTGGAAGTTCCATGTATGGTATTGTGGTGAAGGCCCAGCTAGACTGGCTGGAGCCTTCCCAGTGTCTGTATGTTGTGGGTACCTCCTGTGGGTGGGACCTGGGTGAATGGAGTGTGTGACCAATATGCACTTCTTGTTGTGGTTGTCTGGTTTCTGGCATGTGAGACAAAGACTGAGACAGCCCTGCCCGAAACTGGCCTGAATGCAGTGTGTAGTGTTGAATGGCTGGGTACTTGTCCCAATCCACATTCCTTGTTGTGAGTGTCTGGAAGGGAGGTGTGTGGCCTGAATGCACTGTGTGCCTGATTGGCTGACTGACTGCATGAATGGCCTGCAGTATGATTGGCTGCTGAGTGTGTGCCAGCAGCGTGGATGAGAGTGAGGATAGTATATCTGGGGACCTCTCACCACTGGAGAAGTGTTCAGTTCAGGAGCGTCCAGAAGCTGAGTCTCCACTCAAGAGTAACTGGAACTGCTGATCCTCGACGTCCAGCTGGAAGAAGAAGACTTGCTGTGGCATTTGCTTCGACCGATCCGAAGGCTGTCGAATTCGTCGAGGGCTGACCCGAGAGAGGACCTGGTAAGGCGCCCTCTTCCCGTGCTCCGAGGGACCATCGAGCACCGCTCCATCTTCGCCGAAGCGCCCTGGAAGACAGATCCTCGAAAGGCTGTCGACCCGAGACGGGACCGCCGAGGAGATCGAAGTGAAGCACCCGGACATCGACGCCGTCGAAGTCCATTGCCGTCGACCAGGGTTCGCAGGTTTGTGGAACCGCTGGAGGCCCGTCGAAGTTGTGTTGCCCAGCCGTGGGAACCACTTGACGCCGTGCCGCCGACGATCAGAGCCGTCCGCTCCATTGCCTAAGAACATTCAATCGAAGGACTCTCTCGACCGCATCGTCGACCGCTTATCCTGCCGGAGAAAGTCGAGGGCGACCAACGCGCCGAGGAGAAACCTGCCGGTGGGTTTCCCGCCACCCGACGACCTCAAAGACTCGGACGACTCGACGCCCTTGCTGGGCTCCCGTCTCTACAATCTTTGCGGTCCAGAACTATTGTCATCGAGGTGCCCCGCACACCTCCGCCTTGCAGGACGCCGACGCCCCGACGCCGACGAGCACCGCTCAGACGAAGCTGCCACCTCTTCGACATCGTTCCACCTCGTTTGTCGACGGACGTTCGACGCCCCGTGCCTCCCGCTTGAAAGGGAAGGCATTCAAGAAGGGCCGTCGATTCCCCGTCGCCGAACAGCGAGTCCCTCGACGCTTGTCGACGCCTTTTCGAGGAACTCGACTCCACCAGGTACATTGGGGGGGTAAAAACATTATAGGGGAAAATAAGACTTGCAGAGCAATATATGGACTGGGCTTGAGCTATATCTTTCCTTACAGGTTGCCCAGGTGGGGGGATCTCCACACAGAACTGTGCCTAGTGGTAGGGGTCAGTATTCTGCCTATTGCTCAACCATCTTATTTTCTCTCCTCTCTCTATTGCTGGTTTCACTCTATTGGTCTGTGTGACATTGTACAGTATTGTTCATGCACTTCAATAGGATCTAGGGTGGTACCACTTTAGGATTGTAAATATTTGTCATTGTAGATTTTGCCAGAGTACAAAGTGAGTTATCATGATAAATGTACATAACCTTAACTATTGATTATATAAAGACTGTGTTTTAACCAATACAGAGTGTGGATATTCCTTTGTGGGGGCTTGGGGATACACTGTACTTAAGAACCAGCCTGCATCACCTCCTGAGAAGCTAGGCCTTGATTGCTCGACCATTGCTACCGAATAGAGAATCTTGGCTGGGGTCTCCAGTGCCTCTCCTCCACCATATAGGGAGCGGAAGTACAGACACCCCCCACCGGTCGTTGAGATCCGTTCTCTCACACACTCCCACCCACAATTCAAGAAATTGTTAAAAACCTTGTTTTGTAATAAATACTAACCTCATGTCTAACACTCTAGGAAACTCCCTGTATTCCAATGCACCACTCGTTACTTACTGTTCCACTCGGGTATACTATGTAACCTATACCCTTGGGCTACAAACTATGCAACTATGCCTGTTATTATCATCAAGCACTTCTACCATGTAACCAAGAGGTTTTGAAAGTGTTCATGTAACCATAAGCCTGTAAGTACTCTTGTAAACCTAAGCCTGTAACCAATCATGTAACCATAAGCCTGTAAGTACTCTTGCAAATCTACGCTGTGATACCTCCGGGTTTGGGCATACAATCAAATGCAATAAATAAATAAAAATAAATTAATAAAATACATTTCTAGCATAGTGTACTGGGGCTGCCAAGATCGACGCTAATATATACGCCTCAAATTAGGCTTGATTTCCCTGCCAGGCATGGCATTAAAAATGAGAGGAGTATAATACATAAAGTCTTGGTTATCTCCACAATGTCCATTGGCAGTAACCTGCATAAAGAACCATTACTGCAAGACTGCAATTACATGAAATCAAACAATGAGCATTTCGACCTAATGCAGTGGCACACTGACTTAAACCGCTGCAGCAATTTTAAAACAGCAAAAGGGGTCTTTTGCAGGAAACCCGACAGATGGGATTGGTGTTGTAACTACGCCCACCTAGCGAAACTAAAAGGCTACGTAGCTATGAACACTGTGACTCACACATTTGGAAAGCCCCAAGGGTACTGTGTGCCGTGCCCCCACCCAGGAATTCATCAGATGCACATTAAGATGCACTGTAATTTACTCCCTTTACAAGCCATCTGGGGAGCCAGATGGGGCCTGGAGGAAGGTGAGAGGTATTGTCAGATATGCCTATGTCCAACTGATATGGAGACTGCTAGGCATGTCTTTACTGGCTGTCCTAAATTGGAACCCCTATATTTGACCACCCTTGGGAAGTTAGTCCATGACTATGAGAGCATAAAAAACATGGAATTCTGGAATTACTGTTTAAACACCGAATCTACAAATGCACATATGGCACTTTACCAGGTATGGCAAAAATTGAGGAACAGTTGGGGAATGTTACTATGTACTGCATGCTGAACTGTAAGTCGGTGTAGTATTGCATTTTTTCACATGAAGTCCGCCGATCTTAATTAAGTGTGTGTTCTGGTTTTGTAACGATGTTATTTGTCATAAGAATGGATTGTGTTTACTTCGCTGTGATTTAATTTCTGTGGTATTATTGTAAGTTAATGTTATGAAAAGTTCTGTATTGAACTAAAACATGAATAAATATGTAAATCAATATCAAGGGGCCATAATAAACATGTGCAATGAGAATACTGTTTCCTCGATAACCACAAGTAGAAACAAAACATCCAGCAAAGCGATTCTGCCCGCCTCTGTTGCAGCGGCTGCAAACATCAAGCAAAGCAATGTAATACTGTAGGATTTCAGGCTCCCCTAGGGCTAATTTTTCTGAGAGCTGCATTACACTAATGGCGCCATAAAGAGTCCATTGTGATATGTAATTGGTTGCAGGACTTTCCTATTAAAATAATAAAAAGCGTGCCGAAGGCTGTTTCCAGAGGTCAGCTGCCTTTGTGTTGCATCAGCTGAATGCAGGTCAGAGTTCCCTTCCGCTGGAGCATCAATCAAGGGTGCGCGCGCAGCCGGGCACTTCTGATGTAAGAGCTACTGGAATATTCATCGGGTTTAACGGGGGTGAAGGAACGACCAAATGTTCAAGCTTGCCTTCTGCCGTTTCATCAGCTGCAAGCACAGGCATTGCCAGTATGTGTACATACATGCTAATAGTGTGTTGTCCGCAGCAGGCTACAAGAAACTAAACAACAGACTAGAAATCCACACTGCCAAGACCCTCTGACTGAATTTGAGGTCCCTGGTGTGCATTTCAGTTTCGGAGAGTTTGATTTCTACGGGATCATGTTGCAGCATATGGATTACCAGATGAGATTATGGGCTCCATTACAAATTTGGCGGTATTCCGATATTAAATCCACTGCAATAACGACAAACGGAATTACTGTAACCGTCACTTCATCTGGCTGAATTTCCGCTGTATTACAAGTGGTGGTATGGCGGTGTTAGTCCCCATTTATGGAGTAGAAATGACTCCATGGAGATTTTCCCAGAATTACCACTGGCGGTAATTCTGCAGATGTTGCTGTTTTTTTACAGTAAATTGACGGAATTATCTCCAGAATTTTGCTGGAGGTTTTTCCTCTGCCTCACCACCAAAGTTACAGTATGGCGGTGCAGTAATGCAGTAGTAATTCAATGGTAACAAGGTTACCTCTACATTACTGCATTTTTTACTGCATTGCCGTACTTGTAATGAGACCCTATAGCTGCAGAGTCACTGCCAATGGGGCTCAGTTGCTTGTGATATGTGTGACTAAGAGGCCGATTCATGGAATAAATGTGTGCTGAAAATTCCTGCGAAAGCGTGCGAAAGCGTGCGAATCGCAGCGCAAGTGCGAAAATTGCAGCGAAACCTGCACACAGCGATTCATGGAAGTGCGTGCGCGTATCAATCCATGGATGTGCGCTAAAATCCTGCGTGGCGCATGCTGGCGCACACATCTCCAAACAGCGTGCGCTACGCGCACAGCGAAAGCGCACATAGCCCAGCACACACAACTAAAGTAGGTGGAAAAAGGGGGGGTAACATGCGGAATGGGGAACAACGCGTGACAATGGGCCTCATTACGACCCAGGCATTAAGGGTTAACGCCGTCGTTAACCCTTAACGCCTGATTCTGATTTTAACGGCTGCTTTTAGCAGCCGTTAAAATCTATGGCGCTAACCTGCCATGATGCTAATTACGCCACTGTAATTTACGGTGGCGTAATTAGCGCCTTCCCCACTCCCATTATGCCCTATGGGGCAAAAATGGGAATGGGGAAGGGAAAATGGGAAATGGGGATTTACCGCCCCACTCACCTTGGAATGGGGCGGTAAATCTGCCATCCACCATGGTGTAAATGTAGTTTACACCATGGTGGTAATGTTGGCGCAATTAGCGCCTGGGTCGTAATGACCCCCAATGTGTGCGTCAGGGGGGAAGTACAGGAGCCAAATGCGCGGAACGCCCACACGCGCGTCTACAACACGTATTCATGGAATCGAACAGGACCAATGCATGCGCCAAAAAAGACGCGCTAATCCGGAAACACGTACGCCAGCAGGAAGCAGGCGTACGTGGACCCGCGCAGCATAAAAGTGCGCGCAAACAACAAACAAGCTCAGACGCCAAGATGAATATACCGTTCCTCGCAGCAGTGGTCGTGGGATACTGCAGGAGGAGGAGGATAGTCAGGCCCAGAATGTTTACACCCAGAACCAGCCTTTTTGGGATGCCTGATGACCAGGTGTATGGGAGGTACAGGTTTCCACCTCACATAATACTCGACCTGGTGAGTGAGTGGGAGGATGACCTCACATCACCCACCCTGTGCTCCCAAGCACTGAGCCCCTTGGAAAAGGTGCTCAATGTACTGCACTTCTTGGCCACTGGTTCATTCCAGCGGACAACTGCCATAGTGGGGGGGGGGTCTCACAGGCCACGCAGTCACGCTGCCTGCACCAGGTGTTGGCCATCATGACTGCACGCCCATCAGTCCGCAGACACATATACCTGCCCAGAACACCTGCAGAAAGGCAGGCTGTCGTCCAGGATTTTTACGGGGTGGCACACTTCCCCAAACTGCTAGGTGCCATTGCCTGCACCCATGTGGCTCCACATCCTCCCAGGGCAACTGAGCACATCTACAGAAACCGCAAGCACTGGCATTCCATCAACGTGCAGGTAGTATGTGATGCCAAGGGAATCATCACCTCAGTATATGCCAACTATCCAGGGTCCACCCATGATAGTTTCATTCACAGAATGTCAACCCTAAACCGGGACCTAGAAGCTGGGCGGCATGGTGATACATGGCTGCTTGGTGAGTATAAATGCCCCTGCACATGCATGCATGTCAGATACTGAGTAATGTCACAACCCCACTAATGATACCCATCATCACCTGCCCAGGGGACAGTGCCTACCCACTGAGCACCCACATGATGACGCCAATTCGGAACTCCACACCACCCGAGGTAAGATACAACACAGCCCATATTGCAACCCGGGGCATAGTGGAGCGCACATTCGGAGTGCTCAAGTCACGCTTTCGCTCCCTTGACCGCTCTGGTGGGCAGCTGCTATACGCGCCCCCAGTAGTGTGCAGGATCATAGTGGCCGCATGTGTCCTGCACAACGTTGCAATACGACGGGGCCTGCCCGTGGACATGGTGGTGCCCCCACATCCCCAACCACAAGCACGGCTGCTGCACATGGGAGGGGAAAGGGCATGTGGTGAGGCAGCCCATACGCAGCTGGTGGTTAATCACTTCACCTAAAATCACACCCCTGTGGAGTGCACACAGCCCTGGCACATACCAGCTGACAATCAATGATGATGACATAAGGGACAGTCAACTGTCACAACCATACCAGCATGAGATTGGTCACCTGGAAGTGTTAGATTGTGTGCATCCCTACCTGCTGAAAGACAACCAATGCTGTGTCACAAGAAAACACACATTTATGCTGCATGAATGACTATCCCCTTGCAAAATACAATATGAAAATAGTGCCATGTCACCCAACCCCTCCCCAGCTCCGCCACCCAACACACCATGGCATGTCATGCAATGTGAAAGCAAACAAAGCAATGCACAAGACCTGACACAAGTGTCACAAAGTGCACTGTCCCAAATGAAAACTGCCCACAGACAATATGCTCCCAGTAATCAATAACAAACAGCACACATTAACAAATACTTACCACCAACACAATACAGCAACACACCATGAAACATTGCAAAACATGACAGTACTAAGTCAAAGTAGTGGTAGTCTTACAACCTGAATAAGCCAGCACATCGACCCTTCCAACTGTAGAGTGTTGCTGCCACGCAAATGTGTCAGTGTACTGCATACAACATGAACACCATCTGCAAAGGAGACAGCCTTGTGAAGACATGAGGAAGGAACCTGCAAATTAGAAGGAAGACATGGATGCACAAGCACATATCAATACACCATGCAGTATACAATACAACAACAATACCCACTAGGGATGTACACACAGTATTGACTACAGACTGCCCACACAGCTTATGGGAGCCCAATGTCACTGTGTAAGTCACTGTCACTTGGTCACACCCTTTGTAAGCTCATGGAAACAGGAAGCAGGAGGGGTGTGTGTCACGAACCCAAGCATCTAACCCAAACTCAGGACAAGCCTGCATGTGCCCAGCTGGAATACAGTGGATGCCCACGGGAGCCACATAAGGCAACACACTGTAAAAAAAAAAAAAAAAAGAAATGGCCATGTGGGGGCCGGGGGGAGGCATACCAGGAGGTTCGATGACATGTTGCGAGAAAAAAAAATACCTCCATGGGCTCATGGCCTGCACTGCTATGCCATTGTGGGAGAACTGCTGTCGGTCTCTTCACCCTCTGCTGCTGTATCAGAAGGTGGTGGCACTATGGGAGGCAGCCCACGCAAAGCCCTGGTATGGTCCTCCATGGCAGCAAGCATGCGGGTCTGGAAGGTCTGATTCTGGAGGATTAAAGTGCGGAGATCCCCATGCAGCACGTCATGGGTTGCCTGCACTTCTGCACGCATGGCCTCGCGGGATGCCCGGATCTCCTCACGTGTTGCCTGCAGCTCAGCTGAGAGCGAATGTGTGAGCTGCTCCAGCTGCTGTTCTGCCCTAACATTTCGGGAAGCCTCAAGTTCAAGCAGACTCTGCCTGAGGTTATGGAGTTCTACCCTCAGGGCTTCCCTGTGACCCTGTGACTCTATTGATATGGATTCGCGCAGAGTCTCCAGTGCCGCCCGTCGGTCCCTGTGGGACGCCAACATGTCTTCCCTGTGTGATTGGCAAATGGAGTCTGTTGCCTGCTGTTGTTGCTACATCTGCCTTTCAGGGGGGATAATGGAAGTGGCCACCCTCTCCATTGCCTGAGCCATCATTTCTACCGATGCTGCCTGTTGGGTTGCCATACCGTACATGGAGTTTTCCCATACAGTATTGCCTGGTGGCGCACGGCCACCGCGTCAGCGGGCACCACACCTGTGGGGGGCAAGGCGATCTGCACCTTGCTGTGCTGGCACTGCCTGAGGCTGAAGGACTGCATTCCCCCTCTGATCTGCTGGCCCAGGAAGAGGATCAGATGCTGTGGAATGTGACCCTGCATCTGTAACCGCCAAAGGCGGACCTACCAACACTGACATCCCCATAGAGGGTTCGACCCCTGGTCCAGGTGGGTTGGACAGAACAGAATCCCTGCCAGAAGCACTGACCTGCGACAGCACATAAGTCTCATCATCCGACTCAGCACCTGAATAGAGGTCTGGGGTGCTACACCCAGAGGCACCCCTCGACAGTATGGTCTGCAGTACCAAAGTGTTTTCACCCACCACGTCCCCCACTGGTGCCTGGTCGTGGCTGAGAATCCTCCTGGGTCTGCACCATCTCCTGAACCTCACCAGCATCAAGTGCGTCGTCACCTGCAAAAACATGAAACACAAGAAATGGATCAGTCATGAGCACCATAGCACACACATAGGCCTGACAAGACAGAGATCCTGTACATGGTTAACACATGTCCCACATGATCATAACCCTGGCATGCATGCACTGTCAATGATTCTGAAGGGGAGTCAAAAAGGCAGACAATGAGGACACCAAGATGGAAAAGCAACACATCTGCAGCATGTCGTGTAGCACTGGCATCACACATCAGCCTGTGAGTGGCATGTCTGTCCAATACACATACATGACACATGCCAGCACACAGATGTCATGTAGCATAGCCATGGTAAAGTAGACAATTACAGCGATATGTCAGTGAATGAGTACTGTCACACATCCATGTCACATGGACATGATGAGAAGATTAATGCAGAATAGTGTTGCAAAATATGCATGTGCCGCACACTGCAACACATCCAGTGTACAATTAGACAGTGATTGTAGGCAGATGTACACATCAATGGTTGGTCACTTCAACATGACAGGAAACAACTATCAGGTTCCACATGCAAACAGGTCCTAAAAATAAATTTCAGCAGGCCAATACTCCTTCGCCCTGAATGGTTTAAACATTCACATAACCAGGCAACTAAAGTGGCACGTTGTGGGGTGTAAAAAATGACAGAAGCATGTCACATATGTGGCATTAGGGATGAAAAAATCATATGAAAAATGGGATAATCTAAACAATCAGCCTGAATGAACACAGAAAAAATCAGAATAATGTTGTTGCAAGATGATAGTTCAAGTGGGACAGCAGTAATGTGGGGCTAATTGGCTACTGTGTGCAGAAGGGATACTGTCATACCCAAATCAAAGGCACATGAATGGATTGGAGGAAGCACATGGGTGACCCATTACACTCTGGAGTGCACACCCTCACCTGGCACTCAATCAGAACCCGTCATCCAAACAACATACACATGGATTACACACACATGCATGGGCACTCACCGGACAATGCCTCGTAATCAGGTAGCTCTCCCACGCCTTGGATCTGTTCCTCTGTGACGAAGGTCCCAGCAACAGACTCATGTTCAGTGAGTTTGTTGTCCTCTGGTCGAGACCTGCCGCCAGTCACCAGGGTAGCGGCATGATTTGAGGCCAGCTTGTTCTTTGCTCTGCGTTTCAGGTCATTCCACCGCTTGTAGCAATCATCAGCTGTGCGCCTCACGAATCCAAGGGCACTTATGCGGTCCGCAATGGTCTGCCAGTGTACCCTACATTGACCAGGTGTGGTCTTGCACCCTGCAGTCACCACCATTTCGAGGCTATGTGCCAACACACAGGTCACAAGTGCATCAAGTTCGGGGTCATTAAAGCTAGGCTTCCTTGACGTGCCGGACTGTGTAGCCGTGTCTGGGGTTTCAGCCTGTAGTGCCAGAGCACCCTTCTTCCTCTTTTTCAAAGGTGGAGCAGAGCCTGAGTGGCTTGCGCCGCTCTGGTCAGCAGGGGCAGAAGCGCAGGTGGACTGGGTACTAGGAGTGTGCGAAGGCACAATGACCATAGGTCTTGGTGTAGGCATTGGCTGAAGTGTGATGTTGGCAGGGGCAACGTCAGTTTGATGGACCAGGACCGACACTGTGCCAGCTGGGAGACTCAGAGCTGGGGTGGATAGAGCTGTAGCTGCCCCTGCAGCCTCCGCACCCTGCCTACTTGGGGCAGCAGATGACATTGCTGCCCCAGGTCCACGTGGCCTGGTGACACCAACTTGCACCGGCACACGTAGCTTAGACTTGCTGACCTGGAAGTCAGCCTGGGAGTCATCCTGTACCGGGTCAGGTGCCACAATGGGCTGGTCCAACAAGGGCTGAGCTGGGATGGTGTCAGCCACGTTTCCCTCAACCATGGGGGGGAGCATAGGTGTCCCTGATTGGCCCTCCACACATGGGGGTCTAGGGGCACCCTGCAAATCCTGGCCACGTCCCCTACCGCGCCCACCACGCCCACCTTTTGTCACCTTTGCCTCCCTTACCACTTGGTCGCCTCCCAACCATGGCACTGATGTTGTTGTGCGTATGGGAGTTGCAGTAAACAATTGTGCTGGGCAATTGGGAGTGGAAAAATGAACCCGCACTATGCTGTGGCACCCAGAAACACAAAAACAAGCGTACGCGTGTTACACGCAGCCTACAATGACCTCTGAAGGGGTACGCGACACACGGGGAAAGCACAGTTGGTAAATGCGTGGCGACTCACCGTCTGCCTGGAAAAATAATGTTAAAAAAATGCGCTTGTGCGCGTAGGAAACACCCCCGCCAAAAGAAGAATTGTACGCTGTCTGAGGAGACAGGACAAAAGAAGAAGTGAATGCTGTTTGAGGAAACAGGCCCAAAAAAAATAAAGAACGCTGTCAGAGGTAACAGGGAGTACGAACTTGAAATGCTGTGAAGTAATCGCGTGTGAACTGACAAGAAGTACAGAATTCACCCACTCACTCTCCACGAAAAGCACGTACAAGGGAATGGTGTCCTACACGTACCTTTTAAAGCGGCCCACACGTACAGCGTCACTCACGCGTGTACGAGCTAAGGCCCTTTCCTCCAATGACACGAGCTGACACTCGGACATGCAGTTTTTGGACGTGTATGATGAACATGCACTCGTGTTGATGGAAATGCCTGCGCGCGCCACTTCACTTACGCACGTAGGCCCTTTCCTCGGATTACACGCATTCACACGTGGATGTGCAGTTTTTTGACGCGCGCTGAACCACTATGCCCACGTCACGAGAGAAACGCCCACGCGAGTCACGTCACAGAAGCGCTTACACGCTAAGGGCCTTTGGTCCAATGAAACCGCATACGTGTGCTGACGTGCTTACACGCAAAGGGCCTTTCCTCGAATTACACGCTGATGTGCAAGATTTTCACGTGGAAAATCACTCCGTATGAAGCTGGCCACGCAACAACACACGGAAGACCACGCTCCTGCCCAGAAGGCCAAATTACTGCCCCCCAGAGCACCGAGCACGCTCCCACCTGCCATCTGCTGCTGCCTGACTCCTGCTGCCCACATGCCCTGCTATTTGCTGCCTGCACGTCAGCCAGGAGTGCAGTTGCTGTGACCACCCCTGCAGGAACCAAAGACTCCCGACTGGCATACCATCGCTCCACAGCCCAGCCCCAGGACCCAGTTGCCCACCCACTCCTGCCTCTGGGGTTGCCATGTCAGGCACAACACCATCTGGCACCACTGGCAACCCCCAGCCAAAGAGGCAGAGGGCCACCAGCTTCAGTGCCAGGGAAGTTGGTGTCCTGGTGGAGCAAGTCCTGGGGCAGTATGATGCCCTCTTTGGAAGTTTGCGCGCCAACAATGAAGGACAGACCAGGATCTGGATGGACATCGTGACTTCCATCAATGCAGAGGGGGTGGCAGTCCGCGACTTACAACATGTCAAGAAATGCTGGGAGGACTTCAGGTCCAGGACCCTCAACAAGGCCCGGCGCGTCTTGAAGGCAGCAGATGCCAAGGGGCGCTGTGGCCTCCTGTCCGAGCACCAAATGAGGGTCCTGGAACACATATGCCCAGCGCTCCACATCCAGGTCCTTGAGAGGCAGACCCGTCTGGAGTCGAGCGGTAAGTGTACATGCATACTGATTGGATGCTGTGCGTGTGGTGGTGTGCCAGTAGTGTGCAGGTTGCACATGTGTTTTCGTAGGGCCATGTATGGATGTGTATGAACAGGGTCGTGAGGCTGCCACATGTGAGTCCTCTTAGGTGTGAGACACATCAATGGTGTATGTGTTGGCAAGCATGCTGTGCAAATGCAGGTGTGGGAGCACACATGTTTGATTTTCTGTGTATGTACGTTGGCATGGTTGTGGTGTCACACATGGATGGTGGTTCCTGCAGCATGTATCTGCACTGTGTACAGATGCATGTGTGTGTAGTTGACAAGTGTGTATCTGTGATACAACATGGATGCACGTGACACTGATATGTAGGAGGCTGAATGCCAGATGTGACATGTATGGCGATCGCAACACTGCGACAGTTGGAGGAGATGTAGACATGCATGTAAAAGTGGTGGCGTGTGTGCATGTCTAGTGCACTCCCTGTGTTTCATGTAATGTCAGGCTCACCTTCGGCTGTTCATGCTGCTGTATGTGTATGGATGGTGCTGCCTGGTGCAATATTACTGTGGAAATGCTCATGTGTGTGAGTTGAAATGACATGTGTGTCGTGGAGTGTGATGCCATGTCTGAAGTTTGACACTGCCACTCATGTGCAACTGTCATGTGTGTATCAGTCCATTGTACAGTGCCCTGATGTCTGTGTTTTATCTCTCCCTGTCTGTAGCATCAACTGATGAAGAGGGCGGAGAGGGTGCTGTGGAGCACAGCGGCAGGGATCGCACCACCAGCCGGAGACGCAAGGCCCGGCTCCCCTCCCAGATTGTCATCTCGTCGGGGAGTGAGGAGTCTGGTGCCGTGTCCCAGGCCGCAGCTGCCGAGGGTAGGTCCAAGAGGCGGAGGTCGGAGGTGGACTCCTCGGCAGCAGAAGGGGTAGCTGAGACCCCACAGGGTCCAACGAAGGAAGATGGCACGGAGTCATCCAGGTTGGTGGGGGGTTTGGTGGAGGAGGAGGCCGCGGAAGGGACACACACGGGGTCTGGAGGTGGGGATTCCACTGGTGCTGGTGGTGCAGTGCAGGGGCAGGGACAGGAGGCAGCACAGGCCGTCGCGGTGGTGCCTGTGTGCAATCCTGTCCCTGATCCTGTCACTGCATCATATGGCACCAGCAGGGATGCCTACGTCCAGACCCATTTTCAGGGAGGGGATGAGCACACAACAACTGGACTTCCTCTCCCTGTGGACGTGGCTATCCGGGACCGTGTTGAACCTGTCCTGGCCGGGATAGAGTTGCGTCAACGGGGCATGCGAGGTGACCTGCAGTATTTTCGTGAAGAGACTGCACGTCATCTCGGATGCCTCTTTGACCACGTTGACCTGCTGGGATGGGTCACCGGTGCTGGATTCCTCTGTGTGCTGAACCTTCTTGTGACCCCCTCCTCACCTGAACCCCCTACGCGCCAGTTGTCCTCCATGCCATCTTCCCACCCATGTATCACCTGGGTACCCTGTGGAGCTGCCTCTGACCCAGCGGCCAGGCTGGTGGAGGACACATCCCTGCCACAGTCGGGAGTCGGACGTCCAGCAGGGGTGGCCACCATGACAACTGCACCCCAGCCGGAGGAGGACATGCAGGCAGCAAGAGCCAGGGCGCAGGCACAGGCACAGCAGCAGCAGCAACATGGTGGGAGCAATGATGGCTCGGGGCCTTCAACATCGGAGGGGCAGGCATCGGCCAGAGGGGAGGAGGACACAGGATTTCAAGTGTCTTCTGTGTGGCAGCGGTTGGGCCACGCCATAAATGCGGAGCGGCAGCGGGCGGAAGAGGCACGGCTCACAATGGTCAGGGTGGAGAACTCCATGCCGAGGGCACTGAGGCAGGGCCGAGTGCCTCGAGGCAATTCGCAGGGAGTTGGAGGTTAACATGTCGTCGTCCCTGGGAACCTTCGAGGCCATGGAAGAGGACCGCCTCCAGGACATTGAGCGGTAGTTCGATGGTTCCCTGGCCCAGGAACATCAAAAAGTGAGCCGTCGGACTAGCCCGCTGCCATTGTAAATAATTTTTAGAGTTAGGTTTCCTTTTCCTTTTTCTTTGATTTGTGGTGAATGGACTATGCCACACACATTTGTATATAGTTTTTTTTATTAGGTAGTTTATTAGGTAGGTTTCATTTCTTTCGTTGGGCTCATGGACCCTTGACAATGGATTGTACATAGTTGGACAATGGATTATTTTGACCTTTTTCATTTGATTTCACCCTGGATCAATGGATTTTTCTTTTTACGTTTCCTTTCGATTTGCGTTGTTGGAGGGAGAGTTCGGACTATTTTTCTTTCAGATTTGTTTGGATTGGTTATACTTTTCATTTACTCATCTTTTGCACATGCTTTTCATTTCAAGTTTGCTGTTTTTTTATGCTTTCATTTTCATATTTTAGTTCCATGTGTGGGATTCGCTCATTGGGTTGATGCATGTGAAAATGTTGGTTTACACAATCAATGCCAACCAGTGTGCGTGTGTGACGGACATGTGTTGATGTACATAGTTGACTATTGGTTTGTGTCTTGAGATAGGCATGTTAGTGTGGGGTGGATTGGGAAATCATTGCGTCTCAAGAATGGGGTGGAGTGCTGTGGTACTTTGGTGTAGAAGTGGGACATGATTGTGCGTCTGTATTTCATGTAGGGGGGACATGAGTGGGGGCCGGCTGGCAGGTGCCCCTGACTGCTGGGGGGTGGGGGTGGTGGGGGACATGAGTGGGGGCCTGCTGGCAGGTGCCCCTGACTGCTGGGGGGTGGGCGTGCTGGGGGACATGAGTGGGACATGAGTGGGGGCCTGCTGGCAGGTGCCCCTGACTGCTGGGGGGTGGGGGTGCTGAGGGACATGAGTGGGACATGAGTAGGGCCTGCTGGCAGGTGCCCCTGACTGCTGGGGGGTGGGGGTGTTGGGGGACACGAGTAGGGGCCTGCTGGCAGGTGCCACTGACTGCTGCTGGGGGGGGTGGGTGTGCTGGGGGACATGAGTGGGACATGAGTGGGGGCCTGCTGGCAGGTGCCCCTGACTGCTGGGGGGTGGGGGTGATGGGGGACATGAGTGGGGCATGAGTGGGGGCCTGCTGGCAGGTGCCCCTGACTGCTGGGGGGTGGGTGTGCTGGTGGACATGAGTGGGACATGAGTTGGGGCTTGCTTGCAGATGCCCCTGACTGCAGGGAGTTGGGGGTGCTGGGGGACATGAGTGGGGGCCTGCTGGTAGGTGTCCCTGACTGCTGGGGGTTGGGGGTGCTGGGGACATGAGTGGGACATGAGTGGGGGCCTGCTGGCAGGTGCCCCTGACTGCTGGGGGGTGGGGGTGCTGGGGGACATGAGTGGGACATGAGTGGGGGCCTGCTGGCAGGTTCCCCTGACTGCTGGGGGTTGGGGGTGCTGGGGGACATGAGTGGGGGCCTGCTGGCAGGTGCCCCTGACTGCTGGGGGGTGGGGATGCTGGGGGACAAGGGTGGAGGCCTGCTGGCAGGTGCCCCTGACTGCTGGGGGATGGGGGTGCTGGGGGACATGAGTGGGGGCCTGCTGGCAGGTGCCCCTGACTGCTGGGGGGTGGGGGTGCTGGGGGACATGAGTAGGGGCCTGCTGGCAGGTGCCCCTGACTGCTGCGGGGTGGGGGTGCTGGTGGACATGAGTGGGACATGAGTGGGGGCCTGCTGGCAGGTGCCCCTGACTGCTGGGGGGTGGGGGTGCCTGGGGACATGAGTGGGACATGAGTGGGGGATTGCTTGCAGGTGCCCCTGACTGCAGGGAGGTGGGAGTGCTGGGGGACATGAGTGGGACATGAGTGGGGGCCTGCTGGTAGGTGTCCCTGACTGCTGGGGGTTGGGGGTGCTGGGGACATGAGTGGGACATGAGTGGGGGCCTGCTGGCAGGTGCCCCTGACTGCTGGGGGGTGGGGGTGCTGGGGGACATGAGTGGGGGCCTGCTGGTAGGTGCCCCTGACTGCTGGGGGGTGGCGGTGCTGGGAGACATGAGTGGGGGCCTGCTGGCAGGTGCCCCTGACTGCTGAGGGGTGGGGGTGCTGTGGGACATGGGTGGTGGCCTGCTGGCAGGTGCCCCGACTGCTGGGGGGTGGGGGTGCTGTGGGACATGAGTGGGGGCCTGCTGGCAGGTGCCCCTGACTGCTGGGGGGTGGGGGTGCTGGGGGTCATGAGTAGGGGCCTGCTGGCAGGTGCCCCTGACTGCTGGGGGTGGGGGTGCTGGTGGTCATGAGTGTGACATGAGTGGGGGCCTGCTGGCAGGTGCCCCTGACTGCTGGGGGGTGGGGGTGCTGGGGGACATGAGTGGGACATGAGTGGGGGCCCGCTGGCAGGTGCCCCTGACTGCTGGCGGGTGGGTTTGCTGGGGGACATGAGTGGGGGCCTGCTGGCAGGTGCCCCTTGATAGGCAGAAACCTGTGCGGTTCCCTCTGGGACCACTGCAAAAGGTTTAAGACTACAGGAGTTAGCAGTAAACCCAATTGGTAGCAGTCTGCACCACCCAGATTTACCTGGTAGCTGTGGCTGAGCAGTCAGACTTCTCTCAAGACGAGTTAGGCAGTATTTACAGTATACTAAATAGGGCAATTTACACAGTAGAACAAGCAGACACTGATCAGAGCTTGGGTGTAAAGATATATAATTATTTATTTAAAAACACATCTATGAAAAACACACTGGCACTAATATGACAAACAACTTCAATCATAGTTAATATAATTATATATTAAATCCATAACAATATTTGACAAGTCTAGGTTCAAAGACACCACTTATTTGCAGACAGAGGTGAGTGCTTAACCTAGATGGCACTCTAGTATCCGTTAGAAAGGGAGAGACGAAGTCAGGATTTGAAACCAACTCAGTACCAACACTTTTACGAAGCAAATGCAAGGCAAGCAAGGTAGGGTCTACTGTAGATCACAAAGTTCAGAGGCCAGGCCCACTCAGAGAGAGGCAAGGCGGTATGTCACAAAAATACCACAGTGGAAATGCATTTCAAGTCTTTGTAGCAAAATGTCACAGAAAGGTTGGACCAGTTTTAGAACAAAAGTTAAGAAGGTCTGGAGGCGACCCAGTGGAAAGGTAAGGATTTAAGACACCTCACGCTAACCGGTTCAAGGGAAGCCAGGCGGACACAGTACCTTGAAAGTGGAGAGACAGCTCCGGCGTGGGCAGTTGTTCCTGGTGGTGGATGCAAGTCGGGGCTTTGCCAGAAGAAGAGATGATCTTGTTTTAGAGGAATGTTGAAGATCGTTGCACCACCAGGGAAGAGACCAGCTGCGGAGTGCTCAGTCACAAGGCACCACCTTTTGGTTGCGGTACAGTGGTTGGTGGCTATCCGGTTGCCAGGGTGCTCAGCACGGGCAATTCGACCACTAGACGTCCTGGAAGCGAAGAAAAAGCAAGGGACTGGGTGTTCCCACCAGTCAAAGGGACGAAGACTCTCCAGCAGGGAGATTTCCTCTGTTGTTGGGAAGTGGTGAGTCGGTTCAGCAGGGCTCCACCGGTGGTGTCATCATTGCAGGTCGGCTCAGCTTCTCCCTCGTCGGATTCGTAGGTCCTTTGGCGACTTCTGAAGTTCCAGTCCCAAAAGCCCTGCTTTTATGCAGAAAACCCCCATTCATTCAGACTAGCTGTCAATCAAACATGCTAAGTGGTGAGCGGGGCGGCTCACCACTTGGGCCAATCACACCAGAGTGCGACTTGAGTTGGCAAGGCAACTCAGTCCAGAGTGTCTAAACCCCCTCCCACACCCCCTGTGGTACCCAGACAGAATGGCACCTCTCTGGAGGGCTTCTGTGCAGAAGCCCGCCAAAAGTGGAACAAAGGTCTCAACCTTTGGTTTGGAGTTACAGAGGCGAACACATATGCCATTTAAAAACCGAGTTCCGGCAGAAAATACCAACCGGTGAATTTATATTAATTTAATAAACCGGCGGTACGACCGAGGCTACATAGAAAAAGTATTAGCCTCGAACAATGGGAAAATCCCATAGGAATATATTTGCGGTCAAATATAAAAAGTGGTATCCACTGCCACCAGCCAAAACTCGACGGGGGGGACGGGACAGTGCCCCCTCGAACAACAGACCCAGGGGTAATCGAATTACCCCTACCAGTACGTCCACAATAGGATGGTTTGTACTGGTTCTGTTAGTAAATTTAGGTCTAGTAAAGCCAATGGTGACTTTACATGCCCTGGGAGACAGTAGTCAGTCCCAGGGTATGGAGTCTATGGTGGGGGTCACCTAGGACACCCAGTGTTACGTCACGGAGGGTGCTGTGTAACACACAAAGCAAAACACATGAGATCCTACGGAGTAAAAGACCCTATAGCCCATAGAACACATTAACATTCAAGGAAATACCACAAATCATGTCCAAGAGTGGGAGAAAAAGAGTCTCACTCTTGGCAGGATGAAAAAAACAAACTCCAGAAAACCAGCAAAGCTGCTGGGGGACTCACTAGGTTAGGAAATTCAGCCCAAACAGAGAATTCTCCCTAACACCCCTGACTGCTGGGGAGTGGGGGTGCAGGGGGACATGAGTGGGGGCCTGCTGGCAGGTGCCACTGACTGCTGGGGGGTGGGGGTGCTGGGGGACATGAGTGGGGGCCTGCTGGCAGGTGCCCCTGACTGCTGGGGGGTGGGGTGCTGGGGGACATGAGTGGGACATGAGTGGGGGCCTGCTGGCAGGTGACCCTGACTGCTGGGGGGTGGGGGTGCTGGGGGACATGAGTGGGACATGAGTGGGACATGAGTGGGGGCCTGCTGGCAGGTGCCCCTGACTGCTGAGGGGTGGGGGTGCTGGGGGACATGAGTGGGGGCCTGCTGGCAGGTGCCCCTGACTGCTGGGGGGTGGGGGTGCTGGGGGACATGAGTGGGGGCCTGCTGGCAGGTGCCCCTGACTGCTGGGGGGTGGGCGTGCTGGGGGACATGAGTGGGACATGAGTGGGGGCCTGCTGGCAGGTGCCCCTGACTGCTGGTGGATGGGGGTGCTGAGGGACATGAGTGGGACATGAGTGGGGGCCTGCTGGCAGGTGCCCCTGACTGCTGGGGGGTGGGGGTGTTGGGGGACATGAGTAGGGGCCTGCTGGCAGGTGCCACTGACTGCTGGGGGGTGGGTGTGCTGGGGGACATGAGTGGGACATGAGTGGGGGCCTGCTGGCAGGTGCCCCTGACTGCTGGGGGGTGGGGGTTATGGGGGACATGAGTGGGACATGAGTGGGGGCCTGCTGGCAGGTGCCCCTGACTGCTGGGGGGTGGGTGTGCTGGTGGACATGAGTGGGACATGAGTTGGGGCTTGCTTGCAGATGCCCCTGACTGCAGGGAGTTGGGGGTGCTGGGGGACATGAGTGGGGGCCTGCTGGTAGGTGTCCCTGACTGCTGGGGGTTGGGGGTGCTGGGGACATGACTGGGACATGAGTGGGGGCCTGCTGGCAGGTGCACCTGACTGCTGGGGGGTGGGGGTGCTGGGGGACATGAGTGGGGGCCTGCTGGCAGGTTCCCCTGACTGCTGGGGGTTGGGGGTGCTGGGGGACATGAGTGGGGGCCTGCTGGCAGGTGCCCCTGACTGCTGGGGGGTGGGGATGCTGGGGGACATGGGTGGAGGCCTGCTGGCAGGTGCCCCTGACTGCTGGGGGGTGGGGGTGCTGGGGGACATGAGTGGGGGCCTGCTGGCAGGTGCCCCTGACTGCTGGGTGGTGGGGGTGCTGGGGACATGAGTGGGGCATGAGTGGGGGCCTGCTGGCAGGTGCCCCTGACTGCTGGGGGGTGGGGGTGCTGGGGGACATGAGTGGGGGCCTGCTGGCAGGTGCCCCTGACTGCTGGGGGGTGGGGGTGCTGGGGGACATGAGTGGGACATGAGTGGGGGATTGCTTGCAGGTGCCCCTGACTGCAGGGAGGTGGGAGTGCTGGGGGACATGAGTGGGACATGAGTGGGGGCCTGCTGGTAGGTGTCCCTGACTGCTGGGGGTTGGGGGTGCTGGGGACATGAGTGGGACATGAGTGGGGGCCTGCTGGCAGGTGCCCCTGACTGCTGGGGGGTGGGGGTGCTGGGGGACATGAGTGGGGGCCTGCTGGCAGGTGCCCCTGACTGCTGGGGGGTGGGGGTGCTGGGGGACATGAGTGGGGGCCTGCTGGCAGGTGCCCCTGACTGCTGAGGGGTGGGGGTGCTGGGGGACATGGGTGGAGGCCTGCTGGCAGGTGCCCCGACTGCTGGGGGGTGGGGGTGCTGTGGGACATGAGTGGGGGCCTGCTGGCAGGTGCCCATGACTGCTGGGGGGTGGGGGTGCTGGGGGACATGAGTAGGGGCCTGCTGGGAGGTGCCCCTGACTGCTGGGGGTGGGGGTGCTGGTGGACATGAGTGGGACATGAGTGGGGGCCTGCTGGCAGGTGCCCCTGACTGCTGGGGGGTGGGGGTGCTGGGGGACATGAGTGGGACATGAGTGGGGGCCCGCTGGCAGGTGCCCCTGACTGCTGGCAGGTGGGTTTGCTGGGGGACATGAGTGGGGGCCTGCTGGCAGGTGCCCCTTGATAGGCAGAAACCTGTGCGGTTCCCTCTGGGACCACTGCAAAAGGTTTAAGACTACAGGAGTTAGCAGTAAACCCAATTGGTAGCAGTCTGCACCACCCAGATTTACCTGGTAGCTGTGGCTGAGCAGTCAGACTTCTCTCAAGACGAGTTAGGCAGTATTTAGAGTATACTAAATAGGGCAATTTACACAGTAGAACAAGCAGACACTGATCAGAGCTTGGGTGTAAAGATATATAATTATTTATTTAAAAACACATCTATGAAAAACACGCTGGCACTAATATGACAAACAACTTCAATCATAGTTAATATAATTATATATTAAATCCATAACAATATTTGACAAGTCTAGGTTCAAAGACACCACTTATTTGCAGACAGAGGTGAGTGCTTAACCTAGATGGCACTCTAGTATCCGTTAGAAAGGGAGAGACAAAGTCAGGATTTGAAACCAACTCAGTACCAACACTTTTACGAAGCAAATGCAAGGCAAGCAAGGCAGGGTCTACTGTAGATCACAAAGTTCAGAGGCCAGGCCCACTCAGAGAGAGGCAAGGCGGTATGTCACAAAAATACCACAGTGGAAATGCATTTCAAGTCTTTGTAGCAAAATGTCACAGAAAGGTTGGACCAGTTTTAGAACAAAAGTTAAGAAGGTCTGGAGGCGACCCAGTGGAAAGGTAAGGATTTAAGACACCTCACGCTAACCGGTTCAAGGGAAGCCAGGCGGACACAGTACCTTGAAAGTGGAGAGACAGCTCCGGCGTGGGCAGTTGTTCCTGGTGGTGGATGCAAGTCGGGGCTTTGCCAGAAGAAGAGATGATCTTGTCTTAGAGGAATGTTGAAAATCGTTGCACCACCAGGGAAGAGACCAGCTGCGGAGTGCTCAGTCACAAGGCACCACTTTTTGGTTGCGGTACAGTGGTTAGTGGCTATCCGGTTGCCAGGGTGCTCAGCACGGGCAATTCGACCACTAGACGTCCTGGAAGCGAAGAAAAAGCAAGGGACTGGGTGTTCCCACCAGTCAAAGGGACGAAGACTCTCCAGCAGGGAGATCTCCTCTGTTGTTGGGAAGTGGCGAGTCGGTTCAGCAGGGCTCCACCGGTGGTGTCGTCATTGCAGGTCGGCTCAGCTTCTCCCTCGTCGGATTCGTAGGTCCTTTGGCGACTTCTGAAGTTCCAGTCCCAAAAGCCCTGCTTTTATGCAGAAAACCCCCATTCATTCAGCCTAGCTGTCAATCAAACATGCTAAGTGGTGAGCGGGGCGGCTCACCACTTGGGCCAATCACACCAGAGTGCGACTTGAGTTGGCAAGGCAACTCAGTCCAGAGTGTCTAAACCCCCTCCCACACCCCCTGTGGTACCCAGACAGAATGGCACCTCTCTGGAGGGCTTCTGTGCAGAAGCCCGCCAAAAGTGGAACAAAGGTCTCAACCTTTGGTTTGGAGTTACAGAGGCGAACACATATGCCATTTAAAAACCGAGTTCCGGCAGAAAATACCAACCGGTGAATTTATATTAATTTAATAAACCGGCGGTACGACCGAGGCTACATAGAAAAAGTATTAGCCTCGAACAATGGGAAAATCCCATAGGAATATATTTGCGGTCAAATATAAAAAGTAGTATCCACTGCCACCAGCCAAAACTCGACGGGGGGGACGGGACAGTGCCCCCTCGAACAACAGACCCAGGGGTAATCGAATTACCCCTACCAGTACGTCCACAATAGGATGGTTTTTACTGGTTCTGTCAGTAAATTTAGGTCTAGTAAAGCCAATGGTGACTTTACATGCCCTGGGAGACAGTAGTCAGTCCCAGGGTATGGAGTCTATGGTGGGGGTCACCTAGGACACCCAGTGTTACGTCACGGAGGGTGCTGTGTAACACACACAGCAAAACACATGAGATCCTACGGAGTAAAAGACCCTATAGCCCATAGAACACATTAACATTCAAGGAAATACCACAAATCATGTCCAAGAGTGGGAGAAAAAGAGTCTCACTCTTGGCAGGATGAAAAAAACAAACTCCAGAAAACCAGCAAAGCTGCTGGGGGACTCACTAGGTTAGGAAATTCAGCCTAAACAGAGAATTCTCCCTAACACCCCTGACTGCTGGGGAGTGGGGGTGCAGGGGGACATGAGTGGGGGCCTGCTGGCAGGTGCCACTGACTGCTGGGGGGTGGGGGTGCTGGGGGACATGAGTGGGGGCCTGCTGGCAGGTGCCCCTGACTGCTGGGGGGTGGGGTGCTGGGGGACATGAGTGGGACATGAGTGGGGGCCTGCTGGCAGGTGACCCTGACTGCTGGGGGGTGGGGGTGCTGGGGGACATGAGTGGGACATGAGTGGGGGCCTGCTGGCAGGTGCCCCTGACTGCTGAGGGGTGGGGGTGCTGGGGGACATGAGTGGGGACCTGCTGGCAGGTGCCCCTGACTGCTGGGGGGTTGGGGTGCTGGGGGACATGAGTGGGGGCCTGCTGGCCAGGACTGCTGGGGGGTGGGGGTGCTGGGGAACATGAGTGGGACATGAGTTGGGGCCTGCTGGCAGGTGCCCCTGACTGCTGGGTGTGGGGGTGCTGGGGGACATGAGTGGGACATGAGTGGGGGCCTGCTGGCCAGGACTGCTGGGGGGTGGGGGTGCTGGGGAACATGAGTGGGACATGAGTGGGGGCCTGCTGGCAGGTGCCCCTGACTGCTGGGGGGTGGGGGTGCTGGGGGACATGAGTGGGGGCCTGCTGGCAGGTTCCCCTGACTGCTGGGGGGCGGGGGTGCTGGTGGACATGAGTGGGACATGAGTGGGGGCCTGCTGGCAGGTGCTCCTGACTGCTGGGGGATGGGGGTGCTGGGGGACATGAATTGGTGAACACTAGTGCAAGGTGACATGTGGCCTGGCTGGGGGGCATGCCCATGGTGGATGGACTGGCTGCGGCACATGACCAGGGGTGCAGGGTAGTCCCCTGTGGTGTGGGCTGCCTGCAGGGGGTGTGGAGTGGGTAGAGGGGACACATGGGAGGACCTACAGTGCTAATTCACGTGTGGTACTCCACGCGCACCCCACTGGATATACGTACCCTGCTCTGACAGCGTATTTGCTTGTGAAACTTCCCACGCACCCCCGAAATACACGTACCCCGCTTGCACTGGTCCAATCGTGTGTGAAACTTCCCGCGCACCACCGTAATACACGTACCCCACTCGCACTGGGCCAATCGCGTGTGAAACTTCCCGCGCACCCCAGTAATACACGTACCCCACTCGCACAGGGCCTATCGCGTGTGAAAGTTCCCACACACCCCCAAAATACACGTGCCCTGCTCCAATCATTTGTGAAAGTTCCTGCGCACCCCTGTAATACACGTACCCCACTCGCACATGGCCTATTGCATGTGAAACTTCCCGCGAACCCCGTAATACAGGTACCCTGCTCCAATCGGGTGTGAAACTTCCAGCGCACCCACGAAATACACGTACCCCGCTACAATCGCATGTGAAACTTCCCGCGAATCCCAGTTATACACATACCCCACTCCAATCGCATGTGAGACTCCCCGTGCAGCGGGGTACGTGTATTCAGAGGAGTGCGCAGGGAGTTTAACAGGCGTTTTCATGGTTGGGGGCCTGTGCGCCATGTACATGATTTGTGCCCTGTGGATGGCGCACGGGGAGGGGTTGGGGGCGTAACTGGCACTGCTGCAGGGTCGCTGCGCCACTCTGTGCCACGGCTGGTTTCGGAAGCTAAAATCCATGAATATGCTGTGCGTGGAAATGGATTTTAGCGCACACGGCTGGCGCAGAAAGTCACATGCGCCATCCGCATGCGCCACTTGTGAGCTGAATTCTATGAATTACACTGTTTATGTCCCAGAATGCAAGTTTAAAGCCAGGACTGGACTTCCATCTCCTGAATGGAAAGGATAATGTTGTCATGTATGGACTTAAGATGTCACACAAGAAAGGGGCCACTTATCGTCTCCTGAATGGAATGTATAATGTTGATGTGTATGCTGTCACTCAGTTCCTTCTTTTCAACCAACAACACTTTGCATGGCAGGACTACACTTTTTCCCAATAAAAGTGTGGTCCTAGAAGTCCCAGAATGCCAAGTGCTAGTCAGAACAGAAAGAATGTGCCACACACAACACAGGAGCATTTGACAACTTTGAGGGTCATCATAAAAAGAAGTGGGAAATGCTACTGGTCTCATAAGAATCCAGACTGAAACTAATAGACACCAATAACCATTTCTGAGATGCATAGGAATGGAATGTTCTCCATAGCTGTAAAGTAGATTACAATAATATATATGCCAGATACTTCATCAGGCAGAAAGGCAAATGTCAAAGGCATTTCCATTATGAAAGGATGCGAAATAAGCAGCATGGAAGCAGCTTTTGTCTTGCCTTGTGTCATGGAGGCAGGAGGATGGCAGGGGGTTTGACGGATGTTGAAGGAATTATTTGCCAGGGAGAAAAACACCTGGCCTTCAGATAGAAACTGAAAATACAGGCACTCATTCCGAGTTTGGCAGTATTCCGGCAGTAAATCAGCTGGAATATCGCCTAACCAAATTACTGTTACCGCTAGTTGGTCTGGCAGAGTTACTGCTGAATTACAAGTGGTGATAGGCAGAGTTAAATCCTCCACTCTAAGGCAAAATTCCGAATATGGTCGAGCGGAAAAAGTGGCGGTAATTCCGTCACCGCCACTTTTGTACCACTCCACTTTACTCGTAATGGGGGCCACAATGATTTAATAGACTGACAAGACCACTCTTTGTCATGCAGACAGCGCTTTTCCATTACTTAGCTCTCATTTAAAAACCATATGGATTCTATCCAAATATAGCGCATCTTGCCTTCTTGGTGAAATACTGCCATCTTGATCGCGTTAAAAGAACAGATGGGGCAATTTTACCCGAAGAAGACATTGCCGAGGTAACACCTCCAATTGCACTTTTATGCAAAACGTCCCCTCCATGCAATTGTCTTTCGTCAACACAGTGGAAAAGGTAAAGAGTAAAGCACAAGCATAATAGCCATGGACAAGAGTAAATGCCTCCACAGTTTTTACGAGGTGTAAAAGTCAAACATATTCCATACGAATCACTTGGAAAACCAGGCAGATTTCACAGTAGAGCATAATGCAAGGGCAAACAAGTAACATCCCCTGGACCCCCGACATCAGCTGCCAAATCAAAGAAAATTTTCATCCCAGGAAACACAGGTAATAAATACTTTTCCACGGGGGGGGCGCTGTTGAGCAGCCGACAAGATGGCTGCCTAGCCTTTCAGCTCCGTGTGCTGCCGCTTTACATCTGCTTCCATCTGCGGTTTGCTACTCTGCCCCGTCTCCGGACTTGGCCCACGCATAACTGACACTCGGGGCCACCCGCCTGTGAAATCTGGCCCTGAATCGGACCTTCTGACCCTGTGTTCGCGGTGCTTCGAACCAGGCCCGTGCGCTGCCGGTCGACGGTGTCGCAGACTTCCTTCCGTCGCAGCTGGCGACCCGGCGGGCCGCCTCCCTATCTATCGCCACCGCGCCCACCTGCTTTGCGACTGGGGCCGGGGCCGGAGCGCGGGGGCCGCCTGTGCGGCCTACGCCGATACGCGTGGGCCGACCCGGCGCGGCGCCGCGGAAGGCTCCGCTGAAGACTCCGCTGAAGACGCTCCTGGCCTGAACCAACTAACGACTGCGAACCGAGCCTGAGGTGAGGAGCTGGTGGGCCCTGTATGTGCGGCATTTCTCCACAACCCCTTGGGTCAATCTGTATGCCGCCCTAAGAGCCGTGCGGGGCTCCGTCAGAACGAACCTCTCGGCCGCTACCTCCGGCACTCGGTTTTAAGGTCCTCCACGCCGCACCGGTGCATTGCCCCGTCTCACGATAACCTCACGAGTCTGACTCCCTGGAACACGCCACGATGTCCAACAGGTCCAGGAACACCGGTAAATCTGGCGCCATGGACAAGTTTGCTAAGGCCACCCCGAGACCCGACTCGGCCCATACATCATGCGATCAAATCGAAGCACCGCTCCCTGCGGAGGCCCCCCCCGCAGACCTGATGGTCGTTATGGAATCCATGGCCAGAAACTTCGCAGCTTTTCACGAGAAGCTAGATGACATTAATGCAAATGTGGCATCTCTACGAACCAAACTGGACCAACAAGGGTCGCGTATCACCGAAACCGAAAACAGGATCAGCTCCAACGAGGACAATATTAACACGCTGCAAAGCACGGTGTCCACCCTTGTCACGGACATGAAACTAGTGCGCGCTAAATGCGACGACCTCGAATCTAGATCACGGAGGAATAACATACGCATCATTGGAGTCCCGGAAAATGCACTGAAGGGCCGACTTGAATCCGCAGTCGAGAACCTCCTGAAAGACCTATTGGGCAATCCGGAATTGTCCCCCTTCTTCACAATCGAAAGGGCCCACAGGGCGTTAGCCCCACGCCCCAAACCAGGAGATTTCCCGCGGCCCATCATCGCCAAAATTCTGAGCTTTAGAGATCGGGACCAAATCCTCCGCCTTGCGTGGGAGAAGGGTGAACTCAGATTGGACTCGCAGGTGATCCGAATCTTCCCCGACTTCTCGATTGCAGTACAGCAGGAGCGCCGCCAATTTCTCGGGGTCAAGAACCTGCTCAGGGAGAGAAGCATTCCATACGCCATCCTGTTCCCGGCCCGTCTAAAGTTCACATTTAACAACAAACTTTATTTCTTCACGGTGCCCTCAGAAGCAGTGAAATTCATAGAGGCACACATCCCTCTGCATCCACCTGCCGGAGATGATATGGAAAATGACTGAACTTAATTTGAAACTTGCTCTCCCGGATCGCCGCCTACTTGAGCGGTCTGAGGGCTTCATCATCCATGGACTGCCCGCACTACCACCCTACTGTTTTATTCCTACTTTTCACGCTCTCCGGGCTGCACTCACAGTTCCTTAGCCCTCAGATACGCACTTTCTATTTTGCATGTTGTTGGTCCACTCATAGTGATCGTGTTGATTCCTGTTTTCATCAAATGCAATATCTCCCCATTTCGCATTCAGGCCGGCGCGGCCACAGGTAATGGCTGTGACATGCATCACTAAACCGCAAACACTGTTTATTTTCTCACGGACGCCTTAGTGTCCCAAGCGTGCTAACACACGGCAATAGCGCACCCCATTGCGATTGCACTGCTTCCTATTTCTTTGTTTTTGGTTCGCCCCTGTTGGGCTCTTGCACAGGCTGGATCAAGTTGGGGTCGGTCCGACTGTGCACTGTTGGAGATGGGTGGGATGTACACTGCTGATCATGGGTTGGTGGTGAGGGTGGGGGGGGGGGAAACTGGGTGTTATCTACAAAAGGCACACGGGGTTGCATGTGGCCGGCACTAATAGGCCACGGTCGTAAATTTTGCCCCTTCCCTTGGGGTGCACACTATTGTTGGGTCCGAGACGTTCATTGAGAACACGTGTTACATATTGAGATACCTGGCACAGGTATGGCAACCGTCTTAATGTCATGGAATATCCGAGGGGTAAGCAATCACACTAAGGCGCGCAAAATCATGGCATATGCCAACAGACATAATTGCAAGATACTGTTCCTGCAGGAGACACACTCCAATGGCCACATCCCCAGAACAATGGCCCCGGCATGGGGACCTACTAGATTTTTTACCTCCTACTCCACTCAATCCAGGGGGCTTCTAACCATGATCCATAAATCCATCAAGTTCACACTGCATAAAAACTACACTGACCCTGAAGGACGCTATGTCATACTACATTGCACTCTGGCCAACACAGAATATCTACTCGTCAACACCTATTGCCCCAATATCGATTCTCCTGATTTTTTTGACAAGATCGCCACTATACTGCTGGGATACGTGGGAACTCTGGTCATTTGGGCGGGAGATCTGAATCTTATCCTTGATGCAGCCCTGGATAGGACTGGATCCAACCCACGGCCTCTGTCCAGCGCCGCACGCAGGTTGCACTCTCACATTAAGACCCTCGACATTTGCGATGCCTGGAGGTCGCTGCACCCACATCTTAGAGACTACACTTACTACTCATCAGTGCATGGGAGCTCTTCTAGGATAGACTTGTTTCTTGTCTCGAAAGGTGTCATGGGAGGGGTGTTGGGCTCCCAGATCTTACCCCGCACGCTTTCTGATCATGCCCCGATCACGCTCACAGCCAGACTAGGAGTACCCGTCCCGACGTTCAGCACCTGGCGTTTTAAATCCGACGCCCTGCGAGATGTGGTATTTAAGGCTGAAATACTCGACGATATTCTGTCTTTCTTCGAACTAAATACTCTCCGAGATACCTCTGCCGCCGTGAGGTGGGACGCCTTTAAGGTGTACATCAGGGGAATGTCTATCTCCCGGGAAGCTGGGGTGCTGAAATCAATCAGAACAGCGCTGAGCCGTTCAGAAAGCAAACTGAAACAACTGGAACTGCAGGGCGCCTCTGGTGCCGTCCCCGCCACTCTTGCCCAGATCTCTGAGGAACTCCAAGCCTTCAACAAACTCGCCGTCAGCGAGATACATTTTCTTGGTCACCCTCAAGCGGCCAGGAGATATGGTGAGGGAGAGAGGCCCGGGAGAACGTTAGCGACACTAACTAAATGGGAATCTGGCCGAACGCAAATCACCTCACTTAAAGATGAACAGGGTAATACCCAATGGGCTGACCTACAAATCCTGAACACATTTACCGAATTCTACAGACCTCTCTACTCCCAGCCTGCTGAGCACACTGAACAGCACATGCGGGAACTCCTTGACTCGATCCCCACCACTGAGATCTCCTCCGCTACCCGTGACGAACTGGACTCTCCAGTCACGCTTGACGAGATAGTAACAGCCATCTCTGACCTACCCAAAGGCAAAGCCCCGGGGCCCGACGGTCTGACTGCCGATTTCTATCAAGAACACGTCGCTATACTCGCCCCCAAGCTACTCGAGGTCTGGGATGAATCGCTCCGCGTCTCTATTCTTCCCCTCTCTATGCGCGAGGCAGTCATTACGGTGCTGCTCAAGCCCGATAAGCCCGACGACGAATGTGGGTCCTATAGACCCCTCTCCCTTATGAACCTCGACACAAAGATCTTTGCAAAAATTATAGCGAACCGATTTCTGCCCATTATGACATATCTGGTCCATGATGACCAGGCCGGCTTTGTACCGGGCAGGTCCACCTCCCACAACATCAGGAGACTGTTTAATGTAATGTCCCGCATTGATCAAGAGGCACAAGCAGTGGCGGTCACACTGGACGCCCAGAAGGCCTTCGATATGGTCTCCTGGAGATACACTTGGCTGGTCCTTGAGAATATGGGTATTGGCCCGAACATGATTAAGTTTATAAAATTACTTTACACTTCTCCTGTGGCACGGGTTAGGATCAATACACTAACTTCTGATCTTTTCACACTGTTCAGAGGTACCCGACAGGGATGTCCCTTCTCTCCAATACTATTCGCCTTAGCAATTGAACCAATGGCAGACTATGTCCGTGCTCACCACGCCCGCAAGGGTATAAGACTGAAAGACAGCCCCGAAATTATATCCCTATATGCGGACGATGTTCTCTTATACATCAGAGACCCTGCAACACACCTTGACTCAATACTAAGGGACATTACTCGCATAGGCACTCACTCCGGCTTCACTATCAATTATTCTAAGTCGGAGATTTTCCCGCTCACTAAGGCCACCCAGCAACCGGCCTCTGAATACCCCCTCCGTTGGTCACCAAATGGTTTTAGATATTTGGGTGTGCACATATCCTTGGCCAAGTCCTCCCTTCTCGCTGACAATTACTCGGCGGTAACACGCATGGCCGAAACTAAAATCCTCAGGTGGCGTGCCCTCCCACTCTCCGTTGCTGGTCGGCTCTCCCTCATTAAAATGATTCTGCTCCCCAAACTTCTCTACATATTTAGCAACGTACCCGTGTGGCCTGGGAACAACTACTTTGCCAGACTGCACACACTGTTTGCTCAGTTCCTTTGGCACGCGGGCGCAGTACGCAAAAAGTGGACGGACATGACACTTCCATACAAACTAGGGGGACTCACAGCCCCGAATATATCACTTTACTGGCACGCAGCTCAGGCCCAACATGCCACCCACTGGTATCCTGGTGCACCAGCGCGTCCCCATGTCAAACTGGAGAGACTGGCGACCACCGGCATCGACCTAATGTCCGCGCTACTGCATTACCAGTACATACCCGACTCTCCTATCGACCCTCTCTACACAACCCTCTTGGCCTGGTCTCGCATGCTTTCCCAGACGCCTGGAGCCTTCCCGTACTACAAGTGGCTTCCTGTGTGGGCCTTTCCTGGCCTGGAACCCACACACGACGCAGCGCTGGCCTGACACTGGGGGGAGCTGGGATACCATGCACTGACGGACTTCTACCCTGAAGGCAGCTTTATTGACCCCCGATCTTGGAAACCGGGTCACACCGGGACCGCTTTGGAAACCCTCCAATATTATAGACTGCGGGCCGCGTTTAGGTCCAAATGGCCCACATTCCCGGACGAGCCCCCAGACAACCCAGCCATCGCATACATTGCCAACTCAGGGGGCGCCCGCGGCGTGGTCTCCTCACTCTACAAGATATTTCAGGCTGCTTCCCCTACTCCCACCCTCAAAGCACGCGATGACTGGGCCGACGACCTGGGCCTGGAAATATCAGATGGGGCCTGGGAGAACATGTGCCTGCACACCCAACGAGTCTCCCTCAACTTCCGTTTTCGCGCCATGCAGTACAAACTTCTAAATAGACTTTATTATACTCCGTACAGAACCTCTAGGTTCGCTCACACTGCGACACGCCCCTGCCCCCGCTGCGGGGCGACAGAGGCCGATCACCTACACATGTTTTGGTCCTGTAACAAACTGCTTGGTTTCTGGGAGGGCATCCTAGAAACTCTCTCTGCTATCATTGGGGTTGTTGTTGACCCAGATCCTCTGGCCGTCCTCTTTGGCGCCTGGACGACCGATGACACTAGATGTTCAGCTAGATTTTTGAATATTGCATGTATGGTTGCCAAGAAATGCGTCCTTCAGAATTGGAAAAATCCCTCCCCTCCGGCTCACCGGAAATGGCTCCATATGCTTACCTGGTCACGCAATTGCGAGGAGGAATTCATATCCATGCTCCCTGTTACATCTCGCCCCCGTAACATCTGGACAGAATTCAACACATACCTTAACAATAGAAGCACAAGTGCCTCCAGCTCTGGCTTGTCTCCCACCCCTGTGTAATTACCCCTACTATGTGCACACTTATTTGTATATATTTCATGCGACCACTGCCTTGTATTGCTGTGTCCAATGTACCATGTTAAATGGACTGTATTGTTACGTCTCTTACACGGGCTGGACTCGTGCCCTTGTTGCCTGCACCATGTAACCTTGTGCCGCTAAAAATAAAAGTTTAAAAAAAAAAAAAATAAATACTTTTCCACAATTTTTAAAGCCTCTTTTCCCTGTCTGTGAGACCCGCAAAACAACTTACTAAACGAAATACCAAAATTTGAAAATTGGACCCGATTCGAGATTTTTAAAATGTACATAGCAGAGGTGGAAGTGGTGGATTTTTCCTAAAATAAATTCTCATATTAGTCTGCTGAATGAACGGTGGCCCAAAGGACGGTACATCACGCAACAGAACCGAGTTGAGCGGCAACACATTAGGGCTCTTTTTAAATAATTGTGTAACGTGTGTAAATTACCCAGAGTGGACAGATCCCATTCAGGCAATTTTCACCACTTGCCTTACAGGGTGCAAAAGGACGTTGTAAAATGGTGGTAGCTTCTGTATGCACCCTTTTGCACTGTGCAGTTCCAAATGAGTGCCTCAAAAAAAGCATTTCACCTGAAAACCCAGCATAACTTTGTTGGTGTTTTATAAACATGCCCCAATGCTTTAAATGAATACATTCTTTAATAGAATAACTAGTTCATGATAGGTCTCCTGATCACCCCTGACATCTTGTTACCAACATTATAAGCACAACCCCTTGTAGGGACTTTTCAGCAACATTAATTTCACATGTGATGTCATCAGTGATGTCATCAATGACATTTATGATGTCATCTTTGATGTCCTATGTGTTAGTCTTAGCAGTGCATGGTGGTGGCGTGAGTTACGGTTGCTTAGCTTACAATAACTGGTGAATTTCTCTGGTTTTTCGGTTTTATTTGTAACCATAATGTCCCTTTAATAACGTTTTTTCATTGAAGTTCATAGGATTTTATTAGTCCAACTTAACCATCACATCCCTTTATTAACACCATTTTTCAGTGAATTTCAGAGGTAGTGCAATTTAACCATAACCCCCCTTTAACAACTTTTTTTCAGTGAATTTCATGGGTTTTTACCAGTGCATGCTAATTTACTACAACTTACTGTTATCATACCAATATAGCAAAATGTGTGTCCAATTTACAAAGTTTCACCTTAAAACTCTGCCATTTCCCACCTTCTAGCATCCTTTCTAATACTTCTACACACTTTTTGCAACTTTTTTCACTGTTTTTGCGTCCGTCAATGTCTGCGAATGTCTGATGTCATTGCTGACCTTTCCGTACACTGCCACGTGACCACGTGGCCATGCATCCGCACTTCGCAATCATGTCTGTGCTTCACAAACAGCTCATAACTCCATTTTCTGCTGATCTAGGAACTTCCAAGCTAAAAATTTACCCTTGCACAACTCCTACACTTATTCTTGCTCATTATCCATTAGTAATCTAGCACAGAGCACATACTTGGAAGAATATTAGCAAAACTGCTATTTATCTTACAAATGGCATCACCTATTGCCATCTCTCCTCCAAAAGAGCCAAAACTACCACCGGCTGGAGGACATACACAACAAAACAAATACGGTACTTAAAAAGACAATGTAGAGGACCAAAAAGATGAGGTAGAGGAAGTGCATACCTCTGGCACCTGGAGAGAATCATGGGTGTGGCAGTTCTTTACCATTGTTGGGAATGTACCGAAGGCTAGAGCTACCAAACTAAAATGCACTGAGTGCAACGTTGTACTCAGTCGCAGACTACCTGGACAGTACTCCTATGGGACCAGCTCCATGCGCCGCCACACCAAATCCAACCACTGCAATGCTCTCAGAGAGGTTGTCCCTTTCTTAGGAAGTAGTAGACTGTCTTCCCCCACCTTGTCTTCCTCAACCAATATTGTAACCACACAGCCTACTTCTGTGGTACACAAAATCCCACCAGCTACCTTGCAAGTGACAAAAGAGGCTGTTGATCAATATCTTTCGAAGACAACAGTACTCTGTATATACGGCAACAACCCACTCAGCAGACGGGATCAATTTCCAAGTGCTTTTGAAGCTTTAGCCAAGGAGCATGAGAAACACTGGGCCTTATTACGAGGAGGGCTGTAAGGGGTCAACGGCGCTGGTAAAGGTGCCGGAGCCGTTAATCCCTTACCGCCCTATTACGAGGTCTGCTCGCGGGACCCGCTAAGGACGCCTGGTTTCATCAGGCAGCCTTAGCGGGTCCTGCGAGCAGCCCAGCATGCTAACAACAGGCCCGTTATTACCAGGCCCGTTGTTAGCATGCTCCCCATTCCCATTGAGCCCTATGGCTCAAATGGAAATGGGGATGTACCAGGTCCGGGTTCCTTGAATGAGGAATTACTGGGCCCTCCAAGGTAGAAATGGCCCGGTAATTCCTCATTTGAGGAACCCGGTACCCGGTAAGGAGGTAGCCATAGCAGCATGGCTACCTCCTAACTTGTAATGACCCCCACTGACCCCTACCTTAGATGTAACACATGTGCAACATCTTCTCCTGTCCACCCAGCCGTCCATATTTGTGGTTGGTGCCTCTTCCCTCATTTCCCTTCCCACCTTACTTTCAGACCGCTCCTGCAAAAAAAATCAAAAACAACAAAAACACTTCCTTTAGGAACCACCTTTCACAGTTAAAAAATAGAACTAACAAAAATAATCCTATAGACTCCATCTTCTTTACATTTCTCAATAAAGTAGATTGACTCGATGAGATTCTATCATCCTAACTTCAAAGGCCCTTGCAACATTAATTACGTTCCCCCAGCCCCAACACTAACATCCCTATATGCTCAGGATGAGCTCCATCTATTTCAATGACATTAGTAGGCAGCGTAGCCAAACGTACCCTGTCATCACCAACGTCATAAGGTTATCTAACGCAGAACCAGGAACTTAAACACACACATCCACAACAAACACAAAACATCTGGTTCTTTTTACAAAAATGATAGAAACATTTTATTTTAAAGAAAACGACAATAGGCGGGACCGTAAAAAAAGTAGTATTCATTTTGACACAACAATGCAAACATTTAATTAAGTCCACAAAAACTTGGTTAACTTTTTGGAACACAGTTCATAGCTACCGAACTTTGTATCGTTCTCATTTTTAATGTAACTGTCAATGATGATCTTGTAATGCCAAATCTAATCATCGATCGATAAATCCAATCTTTGCTTTCTTCACAAAAAGTAATTTTCCATGTCTGACGAGTAATCTACGCACATGGTGCTCCATTACAGAGGAGAAATTAGTGCTTTAAAATTGAAATAAATGCAACACTTTCACATCCACATGTTTCTAGAAACTATGCGCTCACATGTTTCTCCAGATTGCTGTCTGTCGATCACCCCAGATCATCGTTATCTCAGATCTGTTGTTGATAATTATTGTCCAAACACTTTTGAAAAAGCCGTCGGCTGGTAGACTTTACCCATGACATGCTCACATCAGGATATAAGTATGTAAAATCGAGAATGAAAAAACATATTTCAGTAACCACTTTCTAATTGAACATAAAGAGTACATTCTTATTTTGGCAATAGGTTTAATGTACAATGTCTATTCTTTGCGTCAAATTGAACATTCATCCGTCCGAACATTCATCATATGGCACACAGCAAACTTCCAATCCACACTTCAATAAATATTATTTAAGATCTTGCTTACATTGCGTTTTACAAATCCATTCTTCCGATGAGGCGGAGGACCAACCAATTCAAAACACAATTTTCTGAAATCGTAACTTTACTTTCCGGCGTAAGCTTTCAGTATAGTGAATCGTATCAATTCTTTGTGTATTTTTGACACATTTAGTCCTTAAAATTCTTAGAGCGTGTACTCAAGGACACATAACAATGAGACCCTTCATCTAGCGTTCACAATGTGCCCGAGTCAGTTTCGTTTTTGGTAACACATGCCACAAAAATGAACAATATCACTGGCAATCACTGTACTAAAAAACAAAATATATTTCAGTTAAACCACATATCACAATATTTACTTACATTTCAATGGTATCAACGCACCTGCTCCCAATACATTTCCATTTTCTTTCAAAGATGATGTCAGGTGCGGTCCACGCAGGCACGGATTTCCATATACGTCAATAGTGATCGGCCCCATACTCTCTGCTATGAGAAGCGTTCCCCCAGCAGAGAGTTGGAGCAACAGTATCAAAGGTATCATGAAGAAGAGTAGTTGGGCAGAAAGAGCTGCAGGTAGTGTGTTCCCACGCCGCAGACAACCATGTAGATAATGCAAGGGTCTTGAATGTCATCCTTAAAGCAACCACAAAGGCATCAGTGTTTGTCTGGCATAATTGCTCGAACCTGAACGGATAATAGTGACGGAAAGAGAAGTACAATGATCATGTAAAAGTGTAGAGACATGAACACTAGAGTGCAGGCTTACTAGCTTCTCAGTACATCTATTCCTGCAATCATATCCATTTCTACATTCATGCAGGCGCCCCTCGTTGCCCGCCACAGTAAGATGTCAAGATGACAATTCTTACAGTCCTGTTCTGGAAAGTGGTAGCAGGGGTCCAATAAGAATGATCTCAGTCTAACTGGCATTAAGGCAGACATCGCTGGAGGCACACATCCCTGAATCGCAGAAACACAGTCGGGAATAAGCAAGATAGGAGATAATGCAGCACAGAGCTTAAAGGAGAGCTGAGTGTCATTTGTATAACACCCAAAGTTAGAAAAGAAGGTAGAGATTAGGTGTGCTAGAGGTGGCAAGTAAAGGTTGAAGAGCCATGGTGAGATATGCAGTCCCTGGTTTTGAGAGCAATGATAAGTCTTGCAGCCTCCTTTCGAATTAGCTGGACGGGGCTGAGAGAGAAAGTGGGTAGATTAAGAAAGAGCCTGTTGCAATAGTATAGTCTAAAAAGTACCAGAGGTCTAAAAAGGTTCAGCTTCTAAGTAAAAGTGATGGGGTGTGTATGAGGATGGGCAACCGTGATAGGCATGGGTTAATCTTCAAGGGACACACACTTGAAGGAATGGGGTCTTCAAAGGTGAGTCTGAAGACACTAGTACTGACGTGGCCATTTGGACAATAGTCACAGTGCGTAAGATGCCTTTGAGATGCACATGGCGTTCCGCACCTTGAGTGTCCCCATCCAATGAACCCCCTTGTGAGCGCACAATCGCAGGTGCCAACTGCCCATGATACTGGAGGGGAGTATATGAGGATGAGGTGAGCGCCATAGGCCAATGCACGTGTTATTGCGCATCAATTTGTAATGACACTCTTATATGTTTAGACATGTAGTGCACTTATAAAACTTTCTCACAACTGTTTAGCTTGAATTATTTTTAGTATTTGTATTTAGTTTTGTAATGTGAATATCAATGACACTACAAATTATACTGCTGCGTTTGAGATACTGGCTGCATCAATCCACGGTATTGTCCGCTGTCACTGAGGAATTCATCACGAATGGCTAGAACCACCCAGTCTTCCACAAATCCACCATTTAAATGTGGGATATGCCACAAACCTGCACCTCCTGTGTAACAGATACAGACATAAAATACTGGAATGAAGGCAATAAATGATTTTTTTAAATGTGCACTACCTTGTAAAATGTATGGCATTGTTTTCATTTATAAAGTACCTTTTAACATAACATATTAACAGTACCTGTGTTTTGCAATCCACAAACAGAACTCTCTGGTCCATTCAAATTCAGTAACACAAATGGAGTAAATTGTTATGCTAATGTAACAATGAATCGTCTCTTTCAATTGTCACGATTATTCACAACATTTACTTAAACGACTTGGACCAATTGTGTTTGCAAATGCTAGTTCTTCATAGAAATGCCACAAACAATCCTGACAACACTTACAGTGTCTCAGGTATAAAGCAGCAATTGGAATACTGTGCAACTATTGTTAATAGTATAGAATTTACCATAAACACAGAAGAACATCTACAAGAATTCCTAATGTACTTACTACAAGTACTGGAAACCAAAAACATCCCTATAAATGAAATCTTCCAGATTTCATACACATGCAAACATACATCCACTATATGTAACCATGTTTCACAGAACCACATCCCTAATCAATGATTTGTATATGTACCAATACCAAATTCTGAATCTATTCCATTTCACCAGATTCTGCAGAATGCAAATCATTGCATTTTATGTCCTTTTTGCAATTCACACAATCATTCCACCATAAACTCACATAGCCACTATGTCATAATAATGCTTCTAAGGTACAATGCACATGATACCAAATAAAACTGTAAGCTTACAGGCTTCACACACGGCCAAGTATCTCTTGGAAAGAAAACTTTCACAACAGTAGGCATAGTATACCACACTGGTGCCACACTCACTTCAGGGCACTACGCTGCATATGTCGAAAAAAAAAAAGTGGTTGGTTTGAATGAAACGATATCTCTGTTACTCCAAAACATAGGTTACCAGCAAATTTAACAAATACCTACTTAATATTCCTTCAACCCAAATGTAGTCACTAAAATATACCACAATTAACAGTTAGAATACCCCAACAGGTATCTAAGTACATCCATACTACTACAATAGTACTTTTCAATGTCGATCTAGTTAAAATATGCCAAAAGGTATCTAACTACTTAAAAAATACCCCTCATTCCAAAACACTTAAAATATGCCACCTCAATTCTTATATGACAAAACATCTTCTAACCTCTAATGTAGTTAGAATACGCCAACAAGTATCTAAGTACTTCAAGCATTCCCTTAATCACAACATACTTCAAACAAACATACTATCAGCTTACACTGACATAACTGTAATTGTTTTTTTTAATCCACATGCATTTTATTTCCCAATGACTCAATGATTATTTAATGTCAAGCCAAACACAGCGTGTCATAAACTAATGTTGTACTTGAAACATCCTGTTTCTGAGAGTCTAAAAAAATAAATATGTAAAATTGTATACAACTGCAGCTTTTAAACTATCCTGCTTAACAAATTGTACTGTTTTTTTCCACAGAAAATAAACCACATATTCCAGCTTCATACCACTATAAAGCTAAGTAACCATAGCAATTACTATACACATATTACTATTGTGGTGGCCATAGCCAGTGGCCAGATCCTGGGGGTGTGATGGAATGATATAATTGAAGTGTATGTGGTATTTATAATTGTAGCACAATGGAGGATAGTGCTCCTTGGTGTCTCCTCCACCTTTCACATGGTGAACCATTGTATCTTCATGAAACGGTTATATGATACCTTTTGAATCATAGACCGGGCACTGGACTGGCTGATTTGTTTTCCTCACTAATGGCCCTTCCCAGCTGCAACTGGGCTGTTTCTACTGCTCCACCTTACTGTGTATTTGCAGAGTACCCTAGGGATGTATCCTATAATTGTGGCTCTTCCAGATCTATTTCACCCATCTGGTTCACATTATGTCTTTCTTTTCGTCTCATTTCCAGAACTCTTAGGATGAACACTAACAGCCTCTAACTCAACCCGGGAAAAACAGAAATAATGAAGCGGGAAAAACAATCACTACATCCCAAGGGGGTGACAGAACTTGGAACAGGTTTGACTACATCAATGATAGTAGAAAACCTGGGAATCTCGATGGACAACAAATGAACACTTGAGCCACAAGTAAACGATGTAATCAAGAAATGATTCTTCCTCCTACAAGAAGGAAAAAGGATCCTACCATTCCTTTATTTTACCCACAAAACACTCACAATCATCACACTCATCATGTCCAGAGTAGACTACACCAACAGCCTATACCTAGGAATGCCAGAACGGCTATTATAGAAACTTGAGCGCATCCACAGCGCTGCTGCCATACTCATGCTCAAACTACCATGAAGAGAACATGTTAGCCCAGCACAGAAAATGCTACACTGGTTACCAATAAAACAGCAAATAAAGTTCAAAACAATGTGCATAACACACAGAACAATCCGCGTCCAAGGAGCAGAGTTCCTAAAAGAGAAAATAACCATCTACCATAGGACAAGACCACTCAGATCAAGCAACGACATTCACTTACAATCAAAACCATGCAATAATTTGAAGGATCACCTTTCTTTCTCCTGGCAGCAATAACCTGGAATGACCTACCAAAACACAAACACAACACAAAGGGTTATTTGGATTTCAGGAAAATACTCAAAACTTGGCTCTTTGCTCCAGAACCAGAAGGAAACGACTAAGAAGCATGCACCCAACAGGAAACAAGAAGCTTAAGGAGTAACTAGTGACCCTAACTTAATCTCCCCTAACTGAAGGGCGGGGGGGAGGACACCCTCAACAACCCTTGCCCAGCCACAAATATTTCACAGAGGAAACTCAGGTAGTTAAGCACCCCTAAGAGATGGGCAGGGAGTGACCAGAACCCTCTACCCCAATCGTCACCAACCCAGGGCAGGGAACCTGCCTTCTCCAGCCAGGTAGACATACCACTATAGTAACAGAGATGAGAATTGCCACAACTCAACATGCCCACCAACTAAGCAGACAAAATACAATACCACACAAACAGGATAATCATAAATGTTAAGCAGAGAAATGCAAAGACAACTAGGTAAGGAAAACCTGCTAACCCAACTCTAAAACCTCAACTTTCTGCATACTCTTTCCATACAGAAACTCACACAACCACATCTCTGCACAGCATTCTGAACGCACTTCACCACATTGCAACAACAGACTAACAACACCTAACTCCTCACAACAGCACATGGGAAGTTGCGCCGACCTTAAAACAACACTCAAGCTCAGCGAACGGTGCAAACCGAACTGAAGCTGCCAACAAGAAATCAAAACTCTCACTTTCCTATTCCCACTACACCCCACTAACCCCCACCACTCCCCTTTTTTAATTTGTTTCACCACACCCTCCATTTCAGATCTTCCAGAGAGCCTGAGGACCACTCCGGTGGTGACGGTACGAAATGCAAATACCTTTGACATTTCCAGGGTCATAGTAATGACACACAGCTTTCCTTAAGCGTCCCTCAACTAATTTGTCATCCTTGTTTTTTATCCCTGATTTTATGGTCACCATTGAGCACTGTGTGTGGCTAACAAGCTCTATCTGAATGCCAGTAAAACAGAGATATTTCTTATTGTGATACCTGTGCCCTGTTTTTCTCTTATCCCCTGGCTGCTGTCTTTGGGCCCTCTACTCTCACCATCCTGTGAAGCCAAAACCCGAGGGCCATCTTTAAGTCTTTCTCTCCTTTACTACTTACATTATGGAGCTTGGAAAAAAATCCTATGCTTTCAGCTTGCTCTCCTTACAACATTTTACCGTTTCTCACCTTCCCTCAGTAGTTGAACGTATGAGCAGTCCTGTGTAGGCTGGACTACTGCAACAGCCTCTTCTTTAACCTCCACCTTTGTTGTCTATGCCCCCTTCGGTAATCTAGAATAGGGCTGCAAGAATTAACCTTGGCCTAAATCCCAGGGATCATATCGCTGCAGCCCTACAATGTGTACATTGGATCCTGCTAATTGCAAGGAATACAATATGTCCAACTTTGTTTCCCTAAATACTGCCCTGTTAGAACCCTCCGCTGCTGTAACTCCCATACTTTGATTGTCAAATGCTTTTTTGAAACAGAGAGTGGGAGGAATGTCTCTGTCTTCGGCTGGTGCCTCTCTTTCGAACAGCTTTCCTGCTCCTCTTATGCGTGATCTGGACTACCTTAAGTTCCTTAAACTTATTAAAACTCTTTGTTTGTATTCCTCTTTTACTTAATCCCTTCCCTGCTAACTCATACCACTGCCACTGAGACTGGTGGACTGGTTCCTCATGGACCCTCAGGTTCCAGAATCTACATCTAGTTGACACCAGTACACCTCCCCCCTTCAGCACTGCCCTTGTGGGTCTACCGCTTGGCGGATGTGTACCACACCCTTAGGACTCCTCTACCCCAGCAGGTAGCTAGTAGCCTTGGCATTCCATGACACTTTACTTCAGGGCTCCTATAAGCACTTGGCAATCCCAACTCCAATTTCCGGTCATGCAATTTCTTTACTGCACAATGCATATGTGCTTTTATAGCAGCAGTGTGTACAATGTTTTTGGATAAGCAAGGGAAATGCATACGCAAATGACTTGTAGAACATTATGTGGCAGTTGTTGTGTGCAAATTTAATATGTTAATAGAGTTATATGTAGAGTTTTTTTAAACGTATTGGTGGATATATGTGAGACTATTTCAAAGCAGGCAATGAGGGAGTGCCACAAATATAACAGTGAAAAGGATAGAAGGCTGTTTTGTGCGATGGTGTGCATGTGCAATCAAGGGTTTTGAATAATGCATTGCCTAGAGTGGAGACTGCAGAGACAGCGGATAATCATAACGGGCCATGGATTATGGTCTTTATTGCATGCTAGATAAGATTATTTGGGATAGAAAATTGCTTCTGTGCTTTTTTCTTTTTCTCTAATATACAATTGTCCATTATTTCCATTAGCATAGTATAAAATGCTAATGGATATGTTGGAGAATATTATTGAGTCTAACTAATTTAGTTAAAAATGTAAAGTAGATGGACTCTATAAGCTTATTTACTTTTACTTCTATTTTTAAACTGTGAAATTGCCCTTTTTGTAATTCAGACAATCGTTTCAGCATACAAACAAACTCAAATGGCCAATATATGTTATTAATGCTTATAAGGTACAATGCAGATGGTATCAAAAATACCTGTAAACTTACTAGTTTCACACAGCCAAGTATCTCTTGGCAAGAAAACGTTCACAACAGTGGGCATAATCTACCACACTGGTGCCACAACCACTGCAGGCCACTCTACTGCATATGTCAAAAAATAAGTGGTTGGTCTGAATGTAACAACACTTCTATTACTCCAAAACAGAGGTTACCAGATAAATCTAACAAATGCCTACTTAATATTCCTTCAACCCAAATTTTGTCACTAAACTATAGTACAATAAACAGTTAATATTCACCAACAGGTATCTAATTACCTTCATCTTACTACAATAACTACAATAGTACTTTTAAAACCGAAGACATTTGGAATACGCCAACAGGTATCTAACTACTTTAAATATACCCTTCATGGTAATACACTTCACATATGCCATCACAGTTCTTGTTACTGCAATACTTCTTGTGAAAATCCAATATAATTATAAAACTCCAACATTACTACCCAATCTAACAAATGCCTACCTAATATTCCTTCACCTCAAATGTACTCAATAAAGTATAGTACAATAAATAGGTATAATACACCAACGGGTATCCAACTGCATCTGAAATACTGTAATAGTACTTTAAAAATCCAAGAAAGTTACAACATGCCAACGGGTATCTAACTACTTTAAACATTTCCTTAGTTACAACACACTTCAAACAAACATACTATCACACTTACACTCACGTAATTTATCCATGCTACCACGCACAACTATTCTCTAACATGTACATTCTTTAAAACTATTTAAATGCCAAAAACTGCATGTAATTACAGGATTTTTTTTTCACTACGGATGTTTTTTCCCAATGACCCAATGATTATATCATGTCAATACAACAGTGTAGCAAACACTAATGTTGTACCCAACATAGTACATAGAATTTACTATTAATGAGGGTCAAAAAAGTAAATCTATATGCACAATTAAATGCATTTATAGGTTTTGAACGATCTTGTTTAACAAATTAAACTGGGGTTTTTTCACAGAAAAAGAACCAGAGATTTCAGCTTTATTACCATATGCAACTAAGTAACCATATAACGTAATATCCTATTTATTATCTTCACAAAGAAACAAATTCATATTCCATAAGCACTATCCTCAATTGTACAACAATCATAAATACCATATATACTTTAATTAAATCATTCCACTATATTACAAATACTGTATACTCCCCCTACAGTACCTATAATTACTATACACATATTGCTATAGTGTGTGTGGCCACTGGCCAAAACCACCACAATAGAGTTAAACCATATAACAAGTAAGTACAATACACCTTAAGTAAAAATGACCACAGACTCGGTGGCACCTGCACACCTTTTTGTCACCTAGAAAAGCAGCTTCATATCAACTTTATTCCACTCCACCACTATTTCCAGGTCCTCTTTCGGCCACCAAATAACCCTGAAAGGGCCTCATCACAAGTTGCTCGGTGTCCAGACTGCAATACTGCCCAACTGTAATAGCGTTAGCGTCCACTGGACCGGCGGCATTACTGCCAGATCCCGGGTTGGGCGTTAACTGTAAATCCTCATTCCCCATTGGGTCTTTGGAATCTTCGGCACAAATACTGTGTGCTAATACAGCCAGCGGTAGTACAGGGCGCTAAATGGGATTTTCATCTGCAGGAAAAAGCTGGGGTAAAAAGACAGAAACATTTCATTTTCTCAGCAACCCTCGAGGGATGGATTGTTTGTTTCAAGAAATAGTTTTTATTAAAAACAAGGACAGATTAAAATCATTAACCTAGTACTAAGGCAGGGAAGAATATCCTGCTGTGAAAAAGAACATTTGAAGACTGAGAACAAGTCAGGTGGAAATTAGGCCGTACAGAAGACTTGCTGAGACCAGTGTACAAAGCCTCCCCTTTTTCCCTTTTAGTTAGGTGCTTTATAAAGTGGCTGGGCCAGTTAGTGGGATAGGATTTGGATTATAGGACTTTATTTTTGGACTTTAACATACATACTTAGTTTTTGTTTTGCCAGGTAAGGAACTTCCCTCAAAGAAATAGGGCAAGTTTGGCATTTTGATCTTTTTATTTTGAATACAATCCTTGAACCATGCGTCATATATATTTATTTTGTTTATTTACTTATTGAATTTGTTGTTAGCGCCCAGGACACAGAGGGATCACGGTGCAAGAGGTTACAGAGTAAACGGTACATTGATGGAAAATATGTTAAAGGCAAAGCATCATGGGTGCATAAGCAAACATGGAGTCAAACATACTGGTTCAGTCGTACTTGTTGAATAGAAATGTTTTGATCTTTTTGTGGAAGGACATATAGGAGGGGTCTTCTTTGATCTTGGGGGTGAGAGTGTTCCAGAGGGTGGGAGCGATGACTGTAGAGTAGTATCCTCCTGCTTATTTCCTGGAGAACATTGGGGTGTTTAGGGAGCTAGAGGAGGAGGAGCGTAAGCTGCATGCAGTGCTTTTTTGTGATGCAATGGGTGAGGTAGGTAGGGGCAGTGTTATGTTGGCAGCAGTGGGTGATGGAAAGGATTTTGAATTCTATGCAAGACTGGAATGGCAGCCAGTGGTCTTCGCATCTCACCTTGGAGATGCAGTGTAAGCGTTTCATCCCCCATACTGTTCTGAGGGCATTGGTTTGGATAAGCTGTAGTTTTTTTTAGGTTTTTTGAGGAGGTACCTACAAGGATGGTGTTACAATAGTCGGTTTGCTGCCTATGATGTCTCTGGCTAATGTAAGGCAGTTGTCACTGGTGAGGAATATCCTGGATAGATTAATACATTTTGTTGAGTAGTCTGTCGATGAGGCGACAGCCTCGACGTGTTTGTGCATGTTGACTTCGGCGTCAAGGTATAACCCTAGAGTTTTGACATGGGAATAAGCATGGGTGGTGTTGCTGTTGATGGTATGGTATGGTATGTGTAAAGACGTCAGTGGGGGGTGTCTGTACTTCCACTCTCTATATGGTAGAGGAGAGGCACAGAGGACTCCTGCCAAGATTCTCTATTATTGGTAAACGTGGTCGAGCAATCAAGGCCTAGCTTCTCAGGAGGTGATGCGGGCTGGTTCTTAAGTACAGTGTAGTCCCCAAGCACCCACAAAGGAATGTCCACACACTGTATCGTTTACAACACAGTCTTTATATAATTAATATTCAAAGGTATATACAATATCACGATAACTCACTTTGTACTCCGAAAATCAGCAATGGTAAATATATACAGTTCTAAAGTGGTACCAACTTTATTAGATCTCATTAAAGTGCATATGGTTAGAATGGCACACAGATCTGAATAAAGAGGAAACCAGCTGTAGAGAGAGGAAGGAAAGCAAGATGGTGGAACAATTGGCAGAATACTGGTCCCGCTAGCTAGACACAGTTCTGTGTGGAGATCCCCCCCACCTGGGCAACCTGTAGAAGAAAGATACAAGCCCAGTCCATTTATTGTTCACACTAGACTTCCCAATAGTTCTGCAACCCCAAAGTATCTTGGCGTTGTAGCGTTCCTCGTCGGTGAGCGCCCTCTCTTTAAGGCAGAGTCACGGGTCGTCGAACGTCCGACGGAGAACAGGTTGAGCAATGACGGTGAAGTGGCCGCGTCGTTCCTAGCGGTGCTCGTTGATGGGGAAGCGTAAACGTCCTGCAAGGAAGAGGCGTGCGGGCACCTCGGTGTCGATAGTTCTGGACTGCAAAGAGTTTGAAGAACTGTGGCCCAGCAAGTGCGTCGAGTCATTGGCGTCTCTGTGGTCTTTTGGGTGGCGGGAAACCCACCGGCGGATGCTCCTCGGCGCGTTGACGGTCAGGCCTTCTCCAGCAGGATACAGCGGCGACAATGCAGACAAGAGCACCATTGGATCAATGAAGTTCTTAGGCAAACGGGAGCACAGCGGCTCCGGTCAGCGACGGCGGTCGTCGACAGTGGCGGACAACAATCTGGGTGCTTCTCTTTGGAGTTCCGCAGCAGTCCCCGTATCGGGTCGGCAGCCTGTCGAAGGTCTGTCTACCAGGGAGCTTTGGCAAGGATCAGCTGGTGCACTATGGTCCCTCGTAGCTCGGGAAGAGGGCGCCTTAACAGGTCCTCTCTGGGTCAGTCCTTGGAGACACAGCAGCTTTCAGATGATGAAGGAGAGCAACAGCAATTCTTCTCTTCCAGCAGGGCTTCAAGGTCAAGTGTAAGTTTCACTCCAGTTACTCTTCGTACTATGGACTTCAGCTCTGAACACTTCTGAACACGATTCCTAACAGTGAGAGGTCCCCAGATATATCGTTGATCTCCCATTCATTCCGCTGGGTCACACTGAAGCATCCAATCACTACGAAGGGCATTCATGCAGGCAGGCAGGCAACCAATCAGGCACACAGTGCATTCAGGCCATTCACTTCTCTCCAGACACTCACAACAAGTTATGTGTATTGGGACAAGTACCGAGCCATTCAACACTACATACTGCATTCATACCGGTTTCGGGCAGGGCTGTCTCAGTCATTGTGTCAACCACCAGATACTAGACACCCATAACATAGAATGCGTATTCGTCACACACTCAATTCACCCAGGTCCCACCCACAGGCGTACCCACAACATACGGTCGTTGGGAAGGCTCCAGCCAGTCTGGTCAGCACTTCCCCACACTCACACTACCATATATGGAACTTCCACCCAACAGCCAGTCAGGGGAAAGGGACAGAGTCAGGGCTTCCCGGGACTTTGGGAAGATCAAGGTAACAGGCGATGGAAGGCAAGAGGCCATGGGGGCCATTTTGTCTCCATCAGGAATCTACCGATTCCAATGACAGGGCCTGGGCATCCCAGCACCAGTCATTTCAGCACAGAGCTGCTGCCACCAGCCCGTACCCTGCTCTGTGGGCCACCCACAGGTGCCCAAAAACATACACTAGGGGCAAAGGGTTGCACCCCTACCCATGGGTGCCATAAGGGTATCCCATGGGTCTGTTTACCAAACCAAGAAAGAGAGCTGCACCAGCAGGAGTCCCACATGAACTCCTGCACGGAAAGCACGACAGAACATGATAAAAAGCAGCAAAGGACAAGGATACGGAGGCCATGTCCCTCTGATGCATTTCCAGCATCACAGTATGGTATTGTTTATTTATATAGTGCCTATACACAAGCAAGTGTTTCGAAGCACTCAATGAGGGTGGGAGCATGGGGAAAAAATAAACATAGCAGTTGACATTCTGAGACGATAATAGTCTGCACAGGCAGAGTAAGTGCATAAAAAGTACATTTAACAGTTTGGGAGACCAAAAATAGTGCTGACAGCGATTCTGCAGTTTTAACAGTGCACTTATGGGTGAAGACAAGGAAGAACAGACAGACGATCTTCAGACGCGGCGCGTGTAGATCGAGCAAGTGAATAGAAGATGACAGGGAGGGGGAGGATCAAGTGTACCTGCTCAGTTGAGACTGGGGTAAGTGCAGAGAGAGACACTCTCTTGGGTTAAATTTTCAAGTGCATTGAGTGTGGTTAGGGTGTAGGGACCTGAGGCAAGTGCAAGGGAGGACTGGCTGAGGTACACCCGCCGGCCTGTTAGCATCCTCTAAGGAAGTGGAGGGAGAGAGGGAAAAAGTAGAGAACTATGTTAGCAGGGTAGAGGGAGAGAGAAGGAAGAGGAGAAGAGAAAAGTCTTGAGGAGTTGCCAGAATTTAAGGAGATCTGGCTCAAGACAGAGGGCAACAGGCAGACTATTCCAGAGGGAGGCACCTGCTGAGGATAAGGATCTCCTTCCAAATATCTGCTTGGAGAACTGGCTCACTCACAGAAGGTTAGAGGTAGATGAGCAGAGGGCTAATGAGGGACAGTATTTAGGTAGACAGCATTACAGGTAGGTAGGTCCCAGGCCCCAGAAAGCCTTGTGAACAATGCAAAGGGTCTTGAATTGGATCCTTGCAATCACAGGGATTTCAGCACCAGAGAGATGCGGCCCCTGGGCTTGAGGCCAATGATACATCTTGCAGCTCTTTTCTGGATGAGTTACAGAGGACAAGAGGCAGAAGAAAGTAGGTTCAGGAAGAGACTGTTTCAATAGTCCAGCCTGGAGAAAACCATGGCCCTGGAGACAGTGAGCCTCTAGGGAAAAGTGAGAAAAGAAAGAGTCCCTCTGAGGGGTGTAGCTGATAGTTAGACTTTTTAGAGAAGTCTGAAATTTGAGAGGAGAAGGAGAGAGTGGAGTTGAAGATGACCCCAAGGTTTCTTGCTTTGCAGGTGGGTAGGGGCACAGGGCCAAGGGAGGCTAGCCAGAGCAAAAGTGGGAAAGCGAGAGCAAGGGTCCCAATGCAAACAATCACGTGTTAGTGGCATTGAGGCAGAGATGGTTGGCAGCACACCAAGACTGAATATCGGACAGACAGTCAGATATGAGCGAGGAGGAGCAGGCGGCTGAGGGTAGCCTGAAAGATGAGTGTCATCCGCGTAGCAATTGAAGTTTGTATTTGTATTTTATGTTGTTGTATTTTTATTGTTCTTTATATAGCGCTTTACAAAGGATATCAACAGTACATCATACATTGGAGCAACATGGATCAGGTACAGGTAACATGGATTACATAGGAAATCGACAGTACATAAGAACGGTGGTGCAAAACATGGATTAAGTATGGGCGGTAAACAATTAATCAGGGTACTGAAGTAGGGTACAGTCGGTAACAATCAGTGTACTGAAACAGGTCAATTTTTAGGGAGGAACAGAATAGAGAGTAGGAAATAACAGAGTGAAGGGACAGAGGGAGCAAGTTCCAGTGAAGATGGGCAAGGAGCAGAAAAGAGCAAAAGCGGGATTGAGCTCAGGGAGGATGGGGAATGGTAAGTCTAAAGAGATCTGAGGAGCAGAGAGAATGAGACAGAGTAGAATGAGGGGCGAGATGCAATATAGTCAGGGGCCAGTCCGTAGAGAGATTTCAACACTAGGCAAAGAAAGTTGTATTTAAGTTGAGAGTGGAAAGACAACCAACCAAGTGAGACAAGAGAAGAAGAGATCAAGTCACGATAAGAGAGAACACAAAGTGAGTGAATGGCAGAATGGTAGCTAGATTTAAGAGGAGCAAGGCGTGAGTGAGGAAGACCAAAGAAGGTAACAGAGCAGTAGAAAAGTCAAGAGAAGATTAACGACGAGATGACAAGTTTTGAGGCGTGGAAAGTAAGGAAAGAGCGGACTTTGCAAATGTTTTAGAGATAAAATCGACAGGCACGGGATGTGAGAGAGATATGGTGAGTAAAGGAGAGGTCAGAGTCAAAGTAGAGGCCGAGATTACGGGCTGTCGGTGAGAAGGATATGCTGGAAGGGGGAAAGCAAATGAATGGGGGAGAAGACGGTGGTGGGAGAGTGTTTGCGGGGAAGAATAAGACTTCGGTTTTACCGGCATTCAAAGTGAGAAAGTGGGAGGTCATCCAGGATTTGATAGCAGACATACAAGTTGAGAGAGTAGAATGAATGTCAGGTGTGAAAGAGGAGACCTAAATAAAGAGCTGAGTGTTATCAGCATAGTGGAAAGATAGTCCAAAAGAAGAGATTATAGGGGCGGGGAAAGAGGTGTATAGGCAGAATAAAAAGGGACTGAGTACTGATCCTTGAGGGACACGGTTATTGAGGGGGATAGGTAAAGAGGTGTTGCCACACCAACAACAAAAGTGTGGTTGGATAGGTAAGAAGAGAACCACGATAGAACAGAGCCACAAAAGCCAAATGAGAGAGAGAGTTCAGAAGCAGAGAGCGATCAACGGTGTTAAAAGCATCAGATAGGTTGTGAAGAATAAGGACAGAGGAGTGCTTAGAATAACAAGCTGTGAGAAGAGAGTTAATCACACAAGTTCAGAGCTGTTTCAGTGGAGTGACGGGGCAAAAGCCAGACTGAGTGAGAGGAAGAAGAGATAGACAGTGATAAATGAGGAGATTTGAGAATAGACAAGACGCTCAAGGAGTTAAGATAGAAAGGGTAAGAGAGATATAGGATGAAAGTTTGAAACAAGGCAGGGTTTAGCAGTGGTTTTTTTTAAGATCGGAATGATGATGGGGTGTTTGAAAGCAGAGCGGAAGGTAGAAGTGGAGAGACGGATATTGAGGAAAGATGTAAGAAAGGGTCCCAGCAATGGGTAGATTTTAGGAATGAGTGAGGAAGGAATGAGGTCAGTGGGGGCAGCGGTGGGGTGAGGTTTGGCTAAGAGGAGAACCACTTCAGAGTTAAAGACAGGGGTGAAGTTAGAGATAGTGTTGGGAGGGGTAGGCGGTGGTGAAGGAGAGGGGTTGTAAGAGGGTGATAGTAGAATTTCCTGGTGTAGAGAGAGAACTTTCAAAGAAAAGAAGTTTGCGAGGTCAGATGCTGATAAGGGTGAGTTAATGGAAGGATCATGTAAAGGAGGAGAAAGAAGCCAAGTTAGTGTTTGAAAGAGACTTCAAGGGTGAGTAGATTGATTATGGAGAAGGTCAGAGAAATAAGTGTGTTTGGCAGAGTTGATACAGTTGATATAGAGTGTGACAGGAAAAGTAAGTAGCATGATTGGTGGGAGAGCAGAGTTTGAGCCAGCGCCTTTCAAGGCGATGAAGAAAGTGGCGCATAGCGCAGAGATGGGGAGAAAGCCAGGGTTGGGCAGGTTTGGAAGTAGGTTGAAAAGGAGAACGAGTATAAACTTGGTCGAGGCTTGAAGCAAGAGATGAAGAAAGGGTGGAGGCAGCTTTGTCAGCAGAGAGAGTAGAAAAGTTTGCGAGAGAAGTAAGGGAGTTAATACAGGTATTGTGGAAGATGGAGGAATTGAAGTTGCGTAAGTCGTGCCTAAAGAATGTATTGGAAGAGGAAGTACTAGAGATACTAGGAGAAGTGAGTGGGAGCCGTGATGCAGAGAGTAAAGAATGATCAGATAGGTGGACATGTAGAGCGGAAGTAGAGGAAACAGTGAATGAGGAAATAAAAATCAAGTCGAGAGTGGAACCAAAGGTGTGAGTGGGAGGAGTAGGAAATGGGGAGAGCAGGTGTGAGTCAAGTATGCTGAGGAAGGGAGAGGTGGAATGAGTAGAGGAGAGATGGAGGTTAAAATCTCCATGCAGGACAAGTGGAGTAGGACTAGGTGGGATGTGAGCAAGAAAGTGGTCGATGTCCTCATAGAATGAGCCAAGTGGGCCAGGTGGGCGGTAAACAATTAAAAAGAATATGGCATGGGGAACAGAGAAGATCTTATACAGGAACTCAAATGAGGAGTATTCCGGTAAGGGGATAGGTGGAGGGATAGACACACAGTTAGAGCGATGTAGAACTCCAACGCCACCACCCCTTCCATGGTGACGAGGTACATGGGCAAAGGTGGAAAGGGAAGATGTGAGAGAAGCAGCTACTGTAGAGTTGTTGGGAAGAATCCAAGTTTCAGTTATGCATAGGAAGTGGAGATGTAAGCGTAGAGCATAGAAAAACGTCCAGCACGGCAGCAGTCTTGTTGCACAGTGAGCTAGCATTGCATAGGCCCAGGTTAATTTTAGTAGCGGTATCAACAATTTGTAGGTACACAAGATTAGGATTTGAACGTGTGTTGTTAGAGCAACAGTTTGAGTGAGGCGGTCCGGGTGGTAGATTGGTAGGTATTGTGATAGTCATTGAGAGGATTAACAGTACCTTTGTGCTGGACCATACTGCAGATAATGAGGGAGCAGCAGGCGAGCGGGGTCATGGCTTTAGGGGCATTGGCCACAGACAGCTGCAGACAGCGATGTCCCACTTAGCCCCACTTCGCCGCAGCTTCGCCTGAAGGCGAGTTTTTCAAGCCCCGGCGAGCAAGATGAAATCGAGGCAAGTGGGCGTGGCCTTGCAGTATTACCCAAATTGACCTTTTACAATTGACCTTTTGCACAATTGACCTAATTATAGTGGTCCTAATTGACCTTCTGCACAATTGACCTTTATATTGTTTTAGTTATTTTATATATGTATTGGGCTGGTTTTGGATTATAAATAATATAAGGGGATTGGGTGGGGGGTCTTGGGGTTTTTTGGATTGGGTGGGGGGGGTTGCAGGGGGTTTCCCACCGCATATATGTCCTAATTGATCTTCTAAATTAGGTCAATTCTCCTGAGGTCAATTCTCCCGAGGTCAATTGTGAAAGGTCAATTAGTATACAACCGGCTGTCAGCGGTTGCCTGGCAATGGGGGGAGCGTCCGCTGAGCGGCGATGCTAGCAAGCTGGTCCAGATGGTGTGGGGGCCGAGATGTGGAGGCCCAAGGCAGACCAGAGAGGAGCTGAAACACTCCCACAGTTGCAACGAGTTTGCAATCTACTTGTCCCACTTCGTTAGAGTTAGAGGTGAAAGTGGCGATCAAAGGGGCAATCATATGGGCCAGGGCAGCCATATAGACGTTGAAGAACCAGGGGAATAGGTTATATCCCTGAGGAACGCCATAGGTTGAGAGAGTGATAGTCGAGTTAGTGTCAAGATTTGAGAGCAGGTCTTCACGAATGTTCAGAAGAGCAGTTTCCATGCCTCGATGCTCAAAAGCCAGATTGATTGTTGTGGAGGGAACCAATAGATTCAGTGTGAAGGGTTATCTGAGAGATAGCCAGTTTCTCAGGAGTTTGCCCAAGAAAGGAGTGATGAAGATATGGTGGTAGTTTGCCAGAATGGAGGGGTCAGCAGAGGGTTTTCTGAGCAGAAGGTGCACAAGTGAGTGCTTCAGGGCAGTTGGGAAGGCTCCAGTGGAAAAGGAGAGATGGCAGAGATCAGCCAAAGCGTGTATTGTCTTTAATGGTTTTGGAGGGGCAGGGGTCCACCTGTTTGGATGAAGCCTTCACAGATCAGACTTGATGCAGAAGGAGGAGATGGTGGGGGTCAAGGTGTTTGAGGCGATAGGGAGAGCCAACAATTTGTAGTTCTGTCTTATCATCATTGAGGCATAGGTGGTGGTTTGCCATCCATGCCTGGGTGATGCTGAAGATATGGTTGATATTGTCAGAGTCAAGTTTGTAGTTGCCCGTGAGTTTGAGGAGGATCTGTGTGTCATCCATGAAATTGGTGTAGGGGATGTTCAGCTTATCCAGTTGGTCGAACAGTGGCTTAGTGTACATTTTATGGAGTTTGGGAGACAAGCAGGATCCTTGGGAGACGCCAAAGGAGACATGGGTAGGGTCTTCAGATTTGGTTCAACCAAATACTCTGAGGAAGGCTTTTATCCAGTCAGCTGCTTCAACTGAGAGATTAAACAGGTCTGTGAGATGGTGGCAGAGGATGTCGTGAGCAGCTGACAGGTCGAGTAAGAGGAGAACGGCAAGGTCTCGAATATCACGGATGTGATCCAGTTGTATTTTAAGATCAAGGAGGGCAGATTCGGTGCTGTGTCTTGGCTTGAAGCCAGAATGGCTGGTGCCAAGTAGGTTGTCTGTTTGTAGGTGGGTTTGGAGTTGGGAGTAAGCGGTGCAGTGAAGGATTTTCAGGAGATAAGGAACAGTAGTGATGAGGCGGTAGTTTGTGGGGAGCGAGGGGTCTAGAGTGGGTTTTTTCAGGAGTGGTGTAAATCAGACTTCTTTTATGGATTTGGGGATGAAGCAGGTGTTGAAGAAAGCGTTGATAAATTTAGCGATGGTGGGAGCAAGGGGTTCTGTGCATAATTTGATGAGGTTGGCTGGGCAGATGTCACCTATGCAGTTGGAGGCTTTGAGGCATTGGATGGTGTTAAAAACATCGGGGGAATGGGGGAGAAATTAAAAAGGGATGTTTGAGGGGTGGGTGAGGTGTTGGAAGGGGAGGTCCTTAATAGGGGGGAGTATGGATTTTTTGGCGATAGATTTGATACGCAGATTGTGAGTTTTATTCACAAGGGCTGACTGGACCAGGGAGCACTAGGCTTTGTCTTTGAGAAAGCTGGAGGAAGGGTAGCTGGGGTTTTGAGCTCCTTATGAATCTTCAAGAGTTCTCTGGTGTTGGAGCTGGCTCCACTGATGCACGTGTTATAGATGCCATCTTTGGTGGATATAATGGATTTTTTATGTGAGGAGGCCGAGATGGAAAAGGCTTCCTTTTTGTGGGGAGAGGGGTCTTTCCTCCAGAGATGTTCTTTGACTCGTTTCAGTTTACGGTGTGTGATGAGTTCTTCAGTGTACCAGTTGTGGTGACGGTTCTTTTTATGAGATGAGGTTTTGAGGGGAGCGTGTAAGTCTAGGGCAGAGAGGAAAGCCGAATTGTAAGCATTGAGGATGATTTCGGGGTCAGTACTATCTGGCTCTAGTTTGAGGAAGGTGAGAATGGTGGGTTCTAGTGTTTCTTTGGTGAGTTTACGGGTGTGTTTGGCAGTGATGAGAGGTGGTTCATCAGTGTTTTTGATGGCATTGGGAGTGGGGGTGATGGTGAACTCAATCCCTAGTGGTCTGTCCACGGTACAGGGATAGTGGTGGTGACTATGGTGGGTATGCTAGTAGATAGGATACAGTCAAGTGCTGTGCCTTTGGAGTGGGTTGGGGTGAAGACTGCTTGGGTAGGCTGAAGCAAGGGCAGTAGATTATTGGTATGTGGGGTCGTTATAGCATAGTTTGAAGTCACCCAGGAGTACTAGTTTGGTTTTGGGTTTAAGTAGAGGGGAGATGAGTGCGGGTATGTCAATATGAGGGGAGCTGATGTTAGGTTGTCGGTAGAGGAGTAGGAGGTTGATGGTTGTCTGGGGGTGGGGTTCTATTTTGGCTAGGAGTAGTTTGTAATGTGGAAGGGCAGGGAGAGGGGAGGGGCTCTGATGGGGAAGGTGGTTTTGGTTATAATGAGAACTCTACCACCTGCTAAGCCAACTCTGTTGGTTCTAAGGATGCAGTAACCGGGAGGTAGAGCAGTGGACAGTGTTGGGCCTGCTACATCATGCAGTCAGGGTTCCATGATGGAGAACAGGTCGAGGTCCTGTATTAGGTCGTGTACATCGAGTGCGTAAGCAAAGATAGAATGTGCATTAATCAGGGCACAGTCAAAGTGTTTGGGTTTGATGGTGGGATGGTGTGGTTTGGGGTGGTGGTCTTTGATGTAGGAGTAGTATGGGGGATGGGTGGTGGGGGAGTGGTGGGGTTTGGAGTGTGGGGATGCTATGGGCTTTAGTATTGAGGATCGAAGGTGGAGTAGTCTGGAGGGGCCTGTGAGAGTGAGGGGGTTATGCTGGGTGAGGGGAGGTTGTGAATTGGGGGGTGTGCAGGTGGGGTTGATGGTAAGTCTATATGCAAGTCTGTAGTGGCGTGTGGTGCCCAAGCAGGGAGACTCATTTCTAACACTGAGTGGTTGTAGGGTGGTTGGGTGGGGCTGGCAGTGTTGTAAATCTATTAGTGAACTTTGTGAGGTGTTCCATGGTGCCAATCCATTTAAGGGTAGGTAGGAGGTATGAGGGGGTGGTGTGGTAGTGTGGCACAGAGCTAGGTGTAGTGGAGGGGATTGAGGGGAGGTAGGGATGTCAGCACTAGCACAGGCCAGCTTGGGTAGCATAGGTATAACATATCTACTGCCATGGAGGTCAGCATTGGTGCAGGGTAACTTGGAGGCAGCATTACTAGTATCAGTAGGTTCAGCGATAGCACAGGGCAGTTTAGGCAGCATAGGAATAACATATTTATTACCAAAAATGTCAACACTAGTGCAGGGTAACTTAGAGGCAGCATTTCTGGTATCAATAGGTTCAGTGTTAACACAAGGAAGTTTAGACAACAAAATGTCAGCATTGTAGTCACAGTGAGGAGCAAAGTGAGTTAGAGTAGTAAGGGCTGTAACCGCACGGTGGTGGGTGGAATGTTGAGACCAGCGGTGGGTAGTAAGACTGGTGCAGAGGTCAAGAGTGGAACAGTGAAGTTCATAGTAGGTCGTTGTTGTTGAAGTATTGCAGTTCCGTGGCTCGGTGATCCTTATAGCACTGGTGCAGGGGGGTTTGTGGGCCGGGGAGTACGCATGAGTGTGGGTGTAGAGGGCAGATTCCCACAGTCTTGGTGAGTAATCGTATCTGGAGGGTTAATTCAGAAACAATTATTTGTGCTCCTGGTGGCTAGTAGGGTGGCTTTGGTAATGGCAGGTGGTGACACTGCTGTGGGGTGAGAGTAGCAAGAGTGGCAGAAGATGTGGCATTCAGGGATAAGGGTTGTAGGAATCTGGTGGCGGGCCAAAGGGGAATAAATGAGGGCCCATTTTTTGGCGACAGCGGGTGCAGCAGGCGCTTGTGTGTTCTTTTATGTACAGCGGTGGGCTGTCCATGGGCTGGGTGCGCTCTAGGAGGTTCCGTAATCCCTGGAAAGGGGTGGGCAGTGTGGCTTTTGCGCTGGGACATCTTGGGCAACACTTACCTTGAGCTGAGAGTGCCAGGATGATGGATGTGAGCTGGGCGTGTAGCATGTTTCCAGTCACAGATTTGAAGATTAGGCATAGAGCGGCTGGATCTGCAGCCAACGGAAGACAGGGAAAGATACTTGTTCGAGTCTTTCTTTTAGTTCGCCACAATGGTCTATCATGTACACCTACACACACCGTTGTGATAAGTGAAGTGGACATTGAATTACAGATGTTTTTTAGAACAGTTAGATTGAAAACATTTCTTTCCTATCAACCAAATGTAGATAGTAAGGATACCATGTCTAGTTCAAGACCTGCCACCATATTTGTTTGTTTGCTCCTGAAGACCAAGATACGCCACCACACATAACTGCTTGTGAAGGTAGGGTTTTAGAAAGTTGCATTAAATCTATAATAATGTACATTATTGGCCAAGTAATTTGACAAAAGAGGAACAATTGGCCTTGAAAGAACTTTAAAATGATAGAGGGTTGCCTATGACACCCTGACACTACCTAAAGACAAGAGTGGACTGGGCCTGCCAGACGCGAAGAAATACTATGAAGCTGCCCAGCTACGAATCTTGATTCTCCATCTAAGGAATCATAAAGAACACCAATGGATTGCTCTGGACAATCATTATTTGACCCCAGCAACCGTCTCCAAGTGGCTTTGGGTGCCGAGAAACAAATTGTTACAGAGACTAAGGGACCTCCTGATACTGGGGACTATGTGGGAAATATGGAGGGAGAGAAGTGACATGCGCAGGGTTACCTCCTGGCCATCCCCCTGAGTCACTTGTGGGCTGCAGGTATCAGAGAAGCCATTTCCAACTTGGAGAGATTCCAACCCTGGTTTGAAGCTGGGCTGGAGAGGGTAGGCCAGCTGTGGAGAAACGGCTCTTTGATCACAATCTCGGAATTGGAAGAGGCTTTGGGTTTGGGCCCCCTTATCGGTCTCTCAATTCTTTCAGATCAAGGGTGTCCTGACAAGGGACAAGTGGAAGGATAACATCAGGAGAGATCTCACCCCGTTTGAAAAATGAATAAACTCAAGAACGGAAGCCAAGGGACGAATATCTGCTATGTATAGGGAACTGATCGAGGCTGGGAAAGGACCCACATTGCAGTGAAGACCAGATGGGGGACGGGCCTTGGTGATGAAATTGACCCGGAATCCAATATTTGTGTTGCCTAGCGCACACCTAGGTTTAAGGTTTTTTTACAAGATTTGTTGAAAATTTACGGGGTGCCGGGGAGAATAACAACCTTGACACTGGGTTGTTTTAACCTATGTAAATCCAACAGATTGTCCACAAGATTGTGGAACTCTCCCGTCCCCTGCACACCCTTTATACTGTAGACACAGTCAATATTTCTATACAATGGTAATATTCAGTTTCTTTCAGAAAAAAGAAGAAATTAATGAGAGAAGCTAATTCATGACACTATTATAATAAAACAGAATGATGGGGACCATCGGTTTTAATTGAATTTTAAATTAATTGTTACAGATATGAATTTCAATTCATTCATCATCCAGTCTTTGTAAACATAACAACATAAATGTGTTCATTTTGAGGTTACATTCAATATTATAATACAAGGGCATACAAGGTACTCATCACACTTTCTATACAATAGGCTTTTCACATGATATATCCAAAGAAAGTAATGATGAATATTTTCTCGACGCGTTTCGGGGTGTCCCCTTCTTCAGGAATTGATAGCCCTCTTCATTGCCGTTAATCTTTGTTTCGTCTATAATGTATGATACAATGATCAGATTTTAGATTCTCACTGATAACTGTCATTTAACTCTTGGGAGAAATTTTTAATAATAATCACCTGGATGTTCAATGTGGAATATCCTAACTGGATTTATTATCAATAGCAATATCAGCCCAATAATGGTTATACAACCTGTAGATGTAATAAAAAGACAATAGGGAAAGCTCAATTAAAAACGGGATCTTAATTCATGAAGGAAAATCTAGTCATGTAATATCTAAGAAAAAATATTACCTTTCGGTATTTCTGTAAAAAGCTACTACATCCATGGAATGGGTCGCTGTGGTATGTAGAGAGTCCTCAGGTACGGAGGTAGTGCAGTAATGGGCGATTCCTCCACTCGTGTCTGTAAAAACGCGTATATATACTATATAAGATATAAGAAAACAATTGGGTGGGATAATTCTATAGAGAGTATTCTGTGAAGGCCTCTAGGCTCATGGTATGCAATTGGGGAGCTGTTTGCAAAGGATTCTCTTACCTCCTTCCTGAAAAGATGGCCGGTGCTGTAGCTCGAACCGTTCTACACGGTTTTCACTAAAGATGGCCACTATTTACATTATGACGTCATCACGTCGAAGCGTGACGACGTCACTATGTTTAGAACGTCAACGTGTGACGGGAAAAACAGACGTCATACGGGCATATTTTAGAAAACAATGTGTGATTAACCAATAGTATATAAGTGTATATCTATACTGGTGCAGGGAGTTTGAGTCAAATGAAATAAAGGTGAAAAGAGTCGGAAGATAAATGTGAGGAGTGTCTCATGTAACTTCTGGGAAATCTATTGTTTACCACGGACAAAAGTTAATCGAATATTGGACATCCGTGTGTTTACTATTTCAAGAGAAGCATGCTCACATTCTATGGTCTGTAACTTAATACATCCTATGTCAGTAAAAAATCATCCTAAGTGAACTGAACAAATTCAAAAATGTATTTAACAGCAATTGATCTTGTATCCACACTGGGTTTCTGATTGGGTCAGGGGAAACAGTATTTAGTTACAAAAATGAGGCTAAACTGTAATCTTCGTTCATCCCATTGGGAGCTAGACTGTTTAGTCTCTCTATCCAGAAGATTTCCCTCTGGTTCATACGTCTGGCATGATTGCCACCTCTTGGGGCTCTGTTCACAATTTCCAAAATCACAACCTTTAGTTGAGAAATATTATGTTTCTTTATGGAAAAATGTCTTGCTACAGGTGAGTTAACACTGTTGGTACGTATGTGATGAGTACCTTGTATGTTACATACAAGGTACTCATCACACTTTCTATACAATAGGCTTTTCACATGATATATCCAAAGAAAGTAATGATGAATATTTTCTCGACGCGTTTCGGGGTGTCCCCTTCTTCAGGAATTGATAGCCCTCTTCAAAAATCCCACTTAAGGATTTTGCCACTTGTGACACGAAATCAATCATTTATGGTTTAAGCTGCCCATGCGGCATTTACTATGTTGGACAGACACAAAGGAAAGCCAAGGAGCGCTGGAATGAACACAAAAGTAACATACGTACCAACAGTGTTAACTCACCTGTAGCAAGACATTTTTCCATAAAGAAACATAATATTTCTCAACTAAAGGTTGTGATTTTGGAAATTGTGAACAGAGCCCCAAGAGGTGGCAATCATGCCAGACGTATGAACCAGAGGGAAATCTTCTGGATAGAGAGACTAAACAGTCTAGCTCCCAATGGGATGAACGAAGATTACAGTTTAGCCTCATTTTTGTAACTAAATACTGTTTCCCCTGACCCAATCAGAAACCCAGTGTGGATACAAGATCAATTGCTGTTAAATACATTTTTGAATTTGTTCAGTTCACTTAGGATGATTTTTTACTGACATAGGATGTATTAAGTTACAGACCATAGAATGTGAGCATGCTTCTCTTGAAATAGTAAACACACGGATGTCCAATATTCGATTAACTTTTGTCCGTGGTAAACAATAGATTTCCCAGAAGTTACATGAGACACTCCTCACATTTATCTTCCGACTCTTTTCACCTTTATTTCATTTGACTCAAACTCCCTGCACCAGTATAGATATACACTTATATACTATTGGTTAATCACACATTGTTTTCTAAAATATGCCCGTATGACGTCTGTTTTTCCCGTCACACGTTGACGTTCTAAACATAGTGACGTCGTCACGCTTCGACGTGATGACGTCATAATGTAAATAGTGACCATCTTTAGTGAAAACCGTGTAGAACGGTTCGAGCTACAGCACCGGCCATCTTTTCAGGAAGGAGGTAAGAGAATCCTTTGCAAACAGCTCCCCAATTGCATACCATGAGCCTAGAGGCCTTCACAGAATACTCTCTATAGAATTATCCCACCCAATTGTTTTCTTATATCTTATATAGTATATATACGCGTTTTTACAGACACGAGTGGAGGAATCGCCCATTACTGCACTACCTCCGTACCTGAGGACTCTCTACATACCACAGCGACCCATTCCATGGATGTAGTAGCTTTTTACAGAAATACCGAAAGGTAATATTTTTTCTTAGATATTACATGACTAGATTTTCCTTCATGAATTAAGATCCCGTTTTTAATTGAGCTTTCCCTATTGTCTTTTTATTACATCTACAGGTTGTATAACCATTATTGGGCTGATATTGCTATTGATAATAAATCCAGTTAGGATATTCCACATTGAACATCCAGGTGATTATTATTAAAAATTTCTCCCAAGAGTTAAATGACAGTTATCAGTGAGAATCTAAAATCTGATCATTGTATCATACATTATAGATGAAACAAAGATTAACGGCAATGAAGAGGGCTATCAATTCCTGAAGAAGGGGACACCCCGAAACGCGTCGAGAAAATATTCATCATTACTTTCTTTGGATATATCATGTGAAAAGCCTATTGTATAGAAAGTGTGATGAGTACCTTGTATGCCCTTGTATTATAATATTGAATGTAACCTCAAAATGAACACATTTATGTTATTATGTTTACAAAGACTGGATGATGAATGAATTGAAATTCATATCTGTAACAATTAATTTAAAATTCAATTAAAACCGATGGTCCCCATCATTCTGTTTTATTATAATAGTGTCATGAATTAGCTTCTCTCATTAATTTCTTCTTTTTTCTGAAAGAAACTGAATATTACCATTGTATAGAAATATTGACTGTGTCTACAGTATAAAGGGTGTGCAGGGGACGGGAGAGTTCCACAATCTTGTGGACAATCTGTTGGATTTACATAGATGAAATTGACCCGGACAGGTGGAGGAGAATGTGTAGGGCTGCTTCCCTGGTTTCGATATCTAGTCAATATAAGTTCTGTTTGATTAAATTATTGCACAGGTGGCAATATGACCCAGCAGGCTCTACCGGATGTTCAAAGCCTTAATTGACTGGCAGACTGCAAGAGTGATGATAGATGTTGGGCAAATTGGGTGAGGAAGCATGATTACGCCGACCCTCCATGCACCTGGAGTGGTAGCATGCATGCTGCTAGCGTCTGGAATATTCCAGAAGGGTACAAGAGTGCCAAACCAATTGTAGAAGGCCATGTATCAAAGACCCCTATAGTTTGTGTAACCAATTGATCGTCATATATTTTGTGACGATGAAGATGACTTGCACTAGAGGAGGGCTTAGTTGTCCACCTTATATTAGAGATGCAATTACTTCCCCGGTCAGTATGGAACGTATACTTAGAATTACATGAAGTAGGTTCCCTGTAAGCCTATCACATCCCCAAGTAGGTTTTAGTAGTTTGCCATGTAGTGTGATGTCACATACGATGGGTTTTGACTATAAAAGTTGTGTTTTTTTATAAAGTGCATTGAGAGAAATTGAGCGTATGATTAGGACCTGCTACAAACACCAATCAGCATTAATCAATCTCCATGAACTAATTTCCCTGTGCCTGAAACCATTAGCCAGTGTGATTAGGAAAAGCCCTCACATTCAGGGTATTATATTTGAAAAAGAGGAAAATGAGCTCTACCTATTGGCAGATGACATCCTAGTTTCACTGTTAAATTAGCTGCAAAATTTTGAATGAACTAGAGCTAAAGTGTAGTAGATTTTAAAATTAACACGCTTGAATCTCAAATCTTAAATATAACAGTATTCCTTGGCCAATTTCTACAACTGGCAGAGAAAGTCCTGCTCCGAAAAGTAGCTGATGATATAACTTATTTGTGTCTATAATTAAAGCTGGAGACTGATGCATTATATGCAGCAAACTACCAGAGGCTACTAACGTAGACTAGAACTGACGTAACAAAATGGAAAATCCTGTCAATCTCATGGATATGCTGCATTGAACCATTGAAGATGAATATCTTACCTAAATTCCTCTACTTATTCCAGGCCTTTTCAGTTCGAATTTCGAAGTATTGCTTCAACCAATTGCAAAAAATGACTTTTTATTTGTATTGGGCTATGAAGCACTGCAAGCTTCCAAAGCTATATTGAAGCCACAAAAAGATAATGGTGGGTTGGCATTCCTCAACCTCGGAAGGTATTGCAACGCAACACTGTCCTAATGAGAGAATGGTCCTGTGTGACACCAGAAATAAAATGGGCTCGGATGGATCATACTGTCACAGGTATCTCCTTAAAAAAAGATTTTCTGGTTACATAGAGTGGACAGACCACCCAACGACTGCCTTAGCAATGTCACAGGTACACTGTATCATGCCTGAAATACATTCTAATGTAAATTGTGGATCCCATCTATTTCCTCACCATTAACACAGATCCACTTCAATCTGAACTTCCCACAAACTCTTACATGTCGGTCCTTCCAACGATGGAAAAAGGGGGAGGGTCACACTGTGCATGATATGTTCACAAGGTAAACGATTAAGTCATTTCAAGACGGGAAAGCGAAATTTAGGAACACAGAAGCAGACAGGTTTGAATATCAATCAGATAATATATTGGGTTGTGCAACCAGCAATTAAAAAGGCAGACTATAGACCCTGTCAACCCCTCTGTGACTTTGATAACCCCACTTTGTGGCACCAAACACTTGCCTTCAAGATAATATTGATTGTTGAAATATGCAGCAATCTACATGGAGCTGCATAATGCAATGGATTACACGATTTACAGGCTACCAACGGCCTCCTCCTCTCCTTCGTTCATCCATGACTGTCTGTCAGGAGTGGTGTGCCGCCAATGACCTCTGCCTTAATGCCAGTAAGACTGAGATTCTCCTCATCGGCACACCCGCTCCCTCCTTCCCTGTAGCTCTCTGGCCGGCATCTTTTGGCCCTCTTCCTGCTCCCACCTGCAAGGCTAAAAACCTCAGGGTCATCTTTGACTCCACACTCTCCTTCTCTCCTCACATCTCTGACGTCTCTAAGAAGTCACACTACCAGCTGCACCTCCTCAGAGGTATCCTTCCCTTCCTCTCTTTCCCCCAGAAGCTCACTGTCTCCAGAGCTCTGGTTCTCTCTAGGATGGACTATTGTAACAGCCTCTTTCTAAATCTGCCTGCTTCTACTCTCTGCCCTCTGCAACTTATCCAGAACAGGACTGCGAGACTTGTCCTTAGCCTCAAGCCCAGGGATTGTATCTCTCCAGGACTGAAATCTCTGCACTGGCTTCCAGTGGCTGCGAGGATTAAGTTCAAAACCCTCTGCATCGTTCACAAGGCCTTCTGGGGCATGGGACCTCAATATCTTCAACTCTCTCTTCCTAAATATCTTGCTTCTCGAGCTCTTCGCTCATCTGCCTCCAACTCCCTCAGGGTCAGTCGCTTCTCCAAGCAACGAGTTGGTGGTAGATCTCTTTCTTCAGCTGGTGCCTCCCTCTGGAACAGCCTCCCTGCCTCCCTTAAACTTGAGGAGAACCATGCCGGTTCCGGAAGCAACTCAAAACCTTTCTCTTTGCTTCTGTCTATTCTCCTCCTCTCCTCTGATGACCTCCTGGCTGTAACCGGAATTGCACTGGCTACCTGGACACTCTTTGAACTTGGGCTCAGGTCCTTCTCCCACCAGCATCACACTCCTGCACTCACCCCCTGACCACCCCCGCACTTGGGGACTGTTCTGTATCCCTACAGTCCCCCTACCAGCCCTTGACATCTGATTCCCGCCCTTATGCATGCACTTGCCACATGCTGGCTGTTATTTTACTTATTGTTATCATCTTCCCATGTACTGCACTGTCCCTTCCCCCTTCCCACGCACTTGCGCAATCTGAATGACACCTGGACTAGTAGGATCACTGTCCATCATCCCTTTGTTCCCCTCCCTTGCCTCGTCGCGCCTTGTGTATAGGCGTGTTATCTATGCCATATCATATCATATCATAGATATGAGATTTCCAGGTGAAGAATAATATATCAATACAGACCAGGTATGCTAACAATAGGCTAATGTTCAGTTGGCATCCAACCTCAGCACGTTTGAAAAAGATATATCATAGCTATTTGGATTTGTGCTGGAAACAGCGTGTGGGGGAGAGGTACAGCTGTCATTGCGGTGGTCCTGCCCAAACCTCAAATTGTAATGGAAGGAATGTTTGAGTGCTGTAGATTACATTCTGATCCTAGGGATGCAAGACCCCTGTCTGCCAATATTCACTAAGAACACCTGGCATATCCTGCATACATTAGCCACTGTAGTAAATAATTGATACCTCTGGAACAGTTTTCACATTCTCTCATAGAAGACCATATCCGTTCTTAAAGTCATGGAAAGCAACAGTAGACTATCAAGACAGACTTCTATGACATGACATATTACATAACACTGAAACTATTGAAGTAGTTAGTAGGACAACTTGCCATGGTTCTTTTTCTTTGGGGTTAGGAGATACTGGAATGATACATAGTTGTTTGTATCGAATAAGTTAACTGTACAAGTTACTGGGATTGTGCATTGGTTGAAAGGCACTAAGTTTCTATGACGTTGTTCCTTGAATGGAGAGGAGTTTTGGTGGAGATAAATACATTGGCTACTTGGATCTTTCTGTGAGGAGCAGACCCCAACTCTATAATGATATGATCTGTGTCAAACCTTTTTCTTTCATTCGCCATATTATTAAATTCTCTGTATTTCATGTATGTTCATTTATTTGACTCTGAATTTTTGCTGACAGATCAGATGTTACTGTGGCAAGAATGGAAGAGGAATTCTCCTGAAATTGTGTATCCATGTAAAGGGCCTACACAAACAAATGAAACAACACAGTTCCTAAGTGCATATTGAGAATGGTTGTAGAACCTTTTTGTCTGTATCTTTATAACTTGCCAAGTTGATTGGAGACATTGCATTATTCAATATCATAATTGGCTCCTGGTGAATATAACATAAAAATTGACTTGATCTGCTATTCAAGTGTTGAATTCGAGTTTAAGGGATGAGCATGCATGACAGAGTATTTGTCACCAAAAGGGGCAAGGGGATTTTAAGGTGGTGACAAGAATTGTTAGGAATGACGCTTGATTTGTTTTCTTCAGAGCAGGTTTTCACAATTTAGTGAGATGAAACTATATAAGAGATTAAGCAGAATCACAAAAACATATGTATCCAGAAGCTGGGAAAATTGAAGGGATTCACGCAGAAAATTAAACTTGACAAGGTCATAATACCTGTTAAACATAATATGTGTTCGGGGCCACTGATTTAAAAAAAATATTAATCACCTGCCACCTTAAACAACATCCAAGAAGGTGTGCTCTAAATGTTAGAGTCCTCATTGGGGATACACCCAGTGCTGGTACTGAGGAAGAAAATTGGTGATCTCAGGTTGTATGTACAGCAAAGCCACCTCAACGCAAACATCTGGATAAACAGCTTTCTGCTAACCCGGATCGAATAGTGGATGTCCTCACTTGGTACTGCAAAGTTCTACTCAGCGATACACTTATGCTCCATTTTTTATCAAGTAGAGCTTCACTCAGAGCTTTCATAATATCGGATAGCTGACTTCCATTCAGCCTGGCAGCCATCTTTCACAGGACTGCCTATCATCTGTTTAAAGGGATTGGGTAACATAATTGCTTCTTTTAAAGATGACATCGTTGTGTTTAGAGCAACCCAGGTGAAACGCAATTCTTATTAGACAACCGCCTAAACAAACTGATGCACCAAGGAATGACAACACGGGAGGAAATTTACTGTTTCAGGACCCTAAAGTGAGTACTTGGGGCATGTGGGCTCCAAGGATGAGGGAAGGTCTCCTCAAGGGCATCAATTCAGGTCCCTTTACCAGAAACAAGGAGCAAGGGTTATAATTTTTGGGCTTATGTAACGTGATGTTACATGTTATGTTAATATGCTTTTCTACTGTGCCAACAGAGAGAACCATAACGTTCACCTTTAGGGCACAGTGGCAAGCAGAAAAATGAAGCACATAATTGAGAAAGAGGCAGTAGCCCATGTATGGCCTGTCAATCATTTCCGAGCATGCATTCGGTGAAGACATTTTTGCTGGAGACAGAACCCAAGCCACTCATCAACATCTTGTCTGAAGGTGGTCCGTTGAATTTCTCTTCACACCTGTCCAGGATAGTAGTGATACTCTACTGAAATAACTTCACAATGCAACACTTTACGGTGGGAGGTAAAAGAGAACAGACTGCTTGTCTCACTTGCCACTGCCACAACTGCTTAACCGGAAGAGGACCAAGAGGATGTTTGCATGCTTAACATGCATGACATTCTTGAGAGTTGTGAGTTTGGTATGCTATGTGATGAGTGGGTGAATGCTATGAAAGGTGATCAAGAAATGGTGCGTATGATGTTCTACTTGAGGAATAATTGGCCATTTAAAATGCAGCTCCCATTCAATTGCAACCATAGGCCAGGGTAGTACCTCAATAGTCCCTGGGTATTGAGGCATGCTCTCAGGTTTCTTCCACCCCCGGAACAATGACACATGATAGTGAAGCTTATACATTCATGGCACCTAGGATCTACATTGCCCAAGTGCAAGAAGCAAAACATTTACTAGTTGCCTCATCTGAGTAGGCAAAGTCAGCAACATGTGGATAGATTTGGTCTGTCAATCCACTAATAAGCCTTTATCATCTGACTGAACTTTGCTCTTTAATATAGAGGGCTGAGGGGGTATCCAGGAGAGCTTAGCCATTGACTTCATAGGGGTCTGCCACATTTTAGAGCATAAAATGCAGTATACCATTGTCTTCATCGAATGTTTTTTGAAAAGGTTGGGGGTCATCTTCACAGCCTACACGACTTCTAAATCCTTTTTCAATTTCTTGATAGAGGTATTTCTGCATAAAGGGTTTCCCAGTGTATAAAGGAATGACAGCAGTGTTGATTTCCTGGGAAATCCAGAAATTCTTGAAGTCCTGCAGCATTGAACACAAAAAGTGTCTCATCTATCATCCTCAATCCGACGGCCAGCTGGGAAGGAATAACATGGTACTGAAGGATGATGTACTGTGTCTGGTGGGAAAATACAAATGTGTTTTGTTTTCAGTGTAGGAGCCCATATAGCTCACAGACGCAACCCTTATATATCAGGCAGCATCACTCCGTTTTAACTGATGCACATAATACAGCTCAGTAGTAGAATGTGCCTAGGGTGACTGACGGCAATTTATCAGGCGGGCTCACAGAGAAGTCACAAATGGGACATTTTGGAAGTGGTGAAGGGAACAATAAAGGTGACACAAGACAAATCTAAGCACAAATGCAATGCATGTTTTACCACAAAGCTCCTCCAATGTAAGGTAAGTTTGCTGGAGATACATTGTCAAGTACACGTCAAAACGTAGGGGATGGCATAGGGAAAGAATGATTGATGTAGTATGGTGCCGGCACAGAAGATGACATGGGATGGAAGTTGGATCATCTGCAGGTCTTGCCTCTAAGTCTCCTTTTCAATCTTGCCCCGAAATAGACATGCTACATCTGAATACCTCTAAGGTCTTTGGGGGGAATGAGTGGGTGAAGGGCAGAGGAAGCCCCCTTCACAATCTGAGGATGCTTCAGCAATGCCACATGCCACATGAAGCTCCCGGCAAAGTTCAAGGAACATGTCATTCTCGAGTCATTCTGAAATGTCCTTTACTGTTCTTCCGATTCTTTGTTAAGGGAGTGGTTGTTGTGGTGATCTGTTGTATTCTAGTGTATCTTCCAGTTTGGACAAGTGAGTGTAAGGGGTGCGTGCATAGTCAGAATGTATGTGCACATTTGGGACTTCAGGACGTTTCAATGGGGAGTGTTTCAGTCAGGAGGATGTGCGGTGGTGCTTCACTGGCTCTTCAATAAAGAGATCTCCCAACAGGTACAAACTGCTTACGGCTGATTCAGTTTGCTTTGCCACACTATACATATCGCCTACTTGTATTAAAATGAATCCCTGGTTTGTGATTTAATCTTGACACTTGAGATTTTCTAGGCAGGTACGAATGGGTATGCATGAAACAATGCAACATCAGTGCCATTAGGGTCCACTTAAACAACGGCTTTTCAGCAAATACCGCCTTGCATGCTGGGATTTGTAGTCCAGGTAGGATTGGAGGAAGGTGAACCTCATTCAGTTTTTACTTATGAAAACAAAGGCACTTAGAATTCGGATACAACCCTGACACTTATCCACTAGAAGAAGTTACCTGGGCACTTGCTGAACTGTGCTCATACTTATATACCCTTTTATAGTCCCTTTCTTAAGGAGTTGGAGATGCTTAAATGCATTTGCTGGTGGTTTCTGGAAAACTGTACATTACATTCTGAGAACACACCAGAGTAGTCAAAGGGGCCTGCTTCCATTTCACTTTGCAAGATTAAGGGGGGATAATCAAGTATATGATCAGGTGGGGATCTCCAGGTGTAAACATGTAGTTTATTTCAACTTTCAACTCAGTGTGGTTCGTCTTGGAGACAGCGATTCAAACAGGTAGATCAAAGAACGCCTTGCTCTTGCATTGAGCAAGTTTCCTTAACCTCTTGCTGTTGCAAATATGTTGCTGGTAGTGCAGCGTTGCTGCTTTTGTTCTCCAGTGATGTGCTTCCATTTGGCAGTGCTCATGTTCCTGCTTGTAGAAACGTGTACTCTTGCCTACAGTTTCCAGTGCTCCTACTCCGACTCCTATTCACTTGGTTCTGCTCCATGTAGAGGTCTGCTGGGCTCTTATTTGCACTCCACTTCTTCCAAGTGTGACGTGCTCCCGCTCTCTGTCTTCAGTACCCCTATTGGTGCTCCTGGGTCCTGTCTTCAGTGGCCCTGCTGTTACTGTGTGTCTCTGTAGGCCACGTTTGCCCCTGTCTCTCTAGCCATAGCTCACTTTGCTGTTGCCTGTATGTCTGCTTTTGTCATCATCCGTCATTCAGCTTCTTGACCTATTGTCAGCCTCGAACCAGTGGTTTCCACAGCCTAGCTACCCTTTGCCAAGGTTTGCTTTTCTGTTTTTCCCTGAGTTACGCATTCTATTGCCCCTTTTTTCAGAATGTGTCTGGCGGGTTCCCCAAAACAAATTCTATTCTGTCACATCTTTCCATGTTGTCTCCTGTGCCTTATTTGATAACAGTGGCCTGGTTCCTCTTTTAGGAGCAAGTCGCTGTTTTGTTCTGGCTGAACCCATATATATATATATATATAGATGTCTTGTGAGCACCGGATCCTGGTTTGCACCTTAGGGCCCATAGACAGATGTACTCTCCCTCTGCTCATCTCAATGAGCTGACGCAGGCACTCAAACATTATCTTGCTCAGGAGGATACAACTCCACCTGTCATTGTGGGAAACCCTGAGAGCATTCTAAGTACACCCTTTGCAAATGTCTTAAATGCAGTGCGCTGCTCATATCCATTAATTGTATTGGTTGCTTCTTATCTTATCTGCAGACACCTCCTATTCTTTTGTTTCTGTATGACTCTCTCTCTGCTTCTTGTTTGAGATTTTCTTTCCATCTTTGGGGCCCCTCTCTCGTAAGATTCTGGCAGAATTTTGAGTCTTGTGGTTACATTTTCCCATTTAATTTGAGCGACTATTACCCCAGTACTGCTAACTAGAGAAAAAGGTCTCTCTAATGGTGACCATAATTCTATATATTTGTTTATTGATTTGTTAAGCATCCACTCCAGGACATCCATTTTGTAGCCCCCAAGGACAGAAATTATGGGTATAGTTGTCGAATCTGAATTTACTTCTTTAAATACCTCCTGCTCCTTCAGTGTAATATTGAACATTTCTGTCTCTGAAGCGTTTCCCTTTCAACAGACTTTGTTACATTACAACATATTTTATTTGAATGGCTTCAGAAATGGTTTTCTTTCTGGCCTCTCGAACATGCGTATAGGGTTGGTCTAAAAAGTGTTGTCATGCAGGAAGTTGAACCAAGTTCTTCTGGACCCATTTGACTCAATAAAGTGGTTGTGTCCGGCACTGCTAAAGGATCGCTCAGAGAGCACGAGTGATGACACCATGGGAGGGGTGCCCATGTACCTCAGCAGGAAAGTGTTCTCGAAGAACTAGTCGTGTAACGTGGCAACCGGAAGTAGACAAGATGTAGATGAAAGGATGTATTGTGTTTGTAAGTGGCGGGATATTTCTGCAGGAAGGCCTAGAGAGAATTTCCATGAGGTTTTTAATTTTCGAATCAGTCAGCTACTAGTGATCTATAAAGGTGAGGGGGCTCGAGAGTGGGTCAGGTTAGAGAGGCCAGTTCCCGCTAGACCTAGACTGCTCTGTTTGTGGCTTGCAAGGCGACGAAAATTCCCAGTTTCTTAGATGATGGGGCTTCCTTGAGAGAGGGACTCCCCGATATGTAGAGGAAAGCTTGGCCAGCCCTAGAAAATCTGCTGACAGACGATGCATGAGAGCTGGATGTAATTACAGCCTTCAACACTCTAGTGGATGCAAATCAACACTATTTGTAAAAGACAACTAATCTGTGAGTGGAGGCACTCCAGAAGGATATATCTTCCACTGTTTGATACTTAGTTTTTGAGGGCAAAGACCAAACTTTGACTGGAAATTTGATCGAATCACACCCATCCTAAGCAAACACTGCCGTCCTATGATATGATAGGTAATTTATAACTCGCTTAATACCCAGAGGTTTCTAAGCGTGGACCAGGGGTTCAAACCTGTGGTGCTGCGTGTCGTCTTGCTGCCAAGGAAAGCACGTTGCCCCTGAGCTTTCCTCCAATGCAAACTACATTGGTTTCGTCTCCAGGAGAGGATACTTTTCAAGACTGCACGCATCATCTACCGAGCAGTCACTAGAAGTACACCAGTGTATCTGGTGGCACACGTTCCAATCACAGCAAATTGATCAGCCAGTTCAAATAACAACTAGTCTGCAAACAGAAGCCCTACCAACAATCCTTCTCTTGTTACGCACCCACCCGCTGCAATCTCGAACCTCATATTGAGTCTGAATGCCCCCACAATTCTTCAAAGCTCTCAAAACATAGATTTTTCAACAATACCTGACCAAGGACTAATCTCAATGGACGTGCAGACCGCAACTCACAGTACTTAGGTACTGTTAAAAGATGCTAGCAGAAATACTGCCTACTCACACCATTTACAGCGCTCCACTGCTTTCGAGCTATGTCCACACATAAAAAAATTAAACATAAAAAAGAAATGGATTGATTTAGCACTGCATATTAGAATTTGCCTGGTGAAATGTAAGCAGAGCAAAGTCGCTCAACAACCTTTGTTCACATTGGAGGAATCAATCGGTACTAATGATGTCAAATCATTTTGAGACATGGTGGCCTTGGACACAGCGGGTGTGTGCCCTTGAAGAGGAACTATAATTAGCAGCAAAGAGTGCAAAGATCATTTTAGCAAGTTGTACACAGCCCCCGCGAAAAACTGTGCTGGAGGGTGGGGTACCTTGTTGCTGCAATAGAGCTACCACTATGGTTGGTTAACCCCAATTCTATGAATTAAATACAATTCACTATTAAGTCACAGAAGCTCTATAATACCTCTGGGCAGATACCATCCTGGGGGGGCCTTTAATCTTCTCGTCAAGGTCTGTGGACCATGGTGCTTGCAAAAATAATGAATATGTGCCCTTCTGTTAACTCATTGCCCAGAACTTTGGCATATACCGAGATTATTCCAATTGAAAAAAGGACATCCTGACAACCATGGAAATTACAGACCTATCTCCCTAATGGATCCTTACATTAAGCTCTATGGGGAAGTGATCATCAATAGGGACCAAGATTGGATGGACAAACAAATTATAATTTTGCATTTGCACGCTGGCTTTCGGGAGGGGATTAACACTGTCAATCAATGCTTGCAGCTGATCCTCATCAAAATAAAATATGTAGATTTGATCAAGGGTACACTTCATGTCACATTCATTGATTCGAAAATGGCTTTTGATTCCATGGAGTGGCCCCTCCCTTTCATGGGATATAGTGACCCAAATGTGAATCCCCCAGTTTGCTTGTGTGTGTTATGGCACTGCGGTAGAGGGGACACCTGACTTTCCACTGGAGATGGGAGTCAGCCAGGGATGTGTCCTGGCCTCCACCCTAGTGTCCTTGTTTATTAATCACTTGGATAGTGGGCTGAGTTGTGTGGGTGTGGATTCTACCCACATAGTGAGAATGCAGGTTTTCTTCTTTCAGACAATGGTGTCCTCCTGGCCGGGAATGAAAATGCCCTGGCTCACATGGGGAACATATCTAGATAAAAGTTAAAATGAAATATCTCTATAGACACACACCATGAAATGAGGGCACACTTAAGACTCAGAAGCAAGGTATGTTTTAGTATATGCCAACCTTGAAATGATGTCCAGTTTCTATGTTGGCCTTCAGTCAGACTGTTTGGTGGTTACTGGTCTCTAAGTACTTTTGGCAATATAAGAGTTTGAAACAGGTTCTTATCTAAATTCCCAGTTGTGGTTAGGTCTATATGTGGAGCTAATGTTCTTGGATCCGAGGTCTGTTATTCTTCTAAGAAATACACTTTGTTGCAAAAAGCATAGTAGTACCAGGAATGAAAGTGTGATCAAATCCATCTACCTATATGTTCTTTGCAGTTTTAGCTTAGGGGAACCATGCACCCATTTTGGACTACAAGTGGATTGCATGGTCTGTAAACGGCTGGCCTCAGTTCCCTGGGTTTCTGTTAAATGTCAATGCATGATTTCAAAGGCCCTGTACAATTTATACTTGATGCCTGACTGATGCTCATCTCTAGCCCCAACACAAGGTGGGGCCCACAGACTAAGTGTCATGGAGGAGAGAAGCATTTTCATCTGAGAGACACTCCTGCCATGTAGCTTTAGCAGCAACACATGTGAGGGCCCTGGGACCCTAATGAGCCATAAACCAAACCTTAGACACATGCTCCACTCCCACAAAAATGCAAGTACACATGACGTGAGGACAATAGCATGAATGGTTTATAAAACAAACAAATAGCTAGCTACCCACACACAGAAGGGCATACAAGGATGGACTCTGTGGCCCCCATACAATCATAGACTGGCCAAGTACATTCCACTAGGATTTCTAGTCTGCAATACACTTGCAAAAATAAACAGCGACACATCAGGAGAGGATGAGATTAAGTGTAGGCCCATGTCCCTTTTAATGAAACGCAAGTCTACATGACATATGTAGGGACCAGAGCTTTACACACAAAGGTGCAACTAAAGGTTCCTCAAGGGTTAACATTGAGAACCCTAAAGAGGAGACAACTTAGAAATAGTGTGTGCAGGTGTAAGAGGACCTCAGTGACCTTAACACAGGGGTCTTCAACCTGTGACTCTCCTGATGTTTTGGACTAAGACTCTGTTGGTCCCTCAACATTGAGTATGCTGGCAAGAGCTGATGGGAGTTGTTGAAAATAAATCTGGTGAAACAAAAGTTGCAGACCTCTGCAATCAGAATCTTGTCTTCTTTTGAGAACCACAGAAGATGATGTGTAGTCATGTACTGTCATTCTTTTGAAAACAATGCTACTGCTGCATTATTCCAGTCATCCTGTCAATAAACGCATTTATTTCAAAGATTCGTAAAAACTCTTGGTGGCGGTAATATACAAATTCCATTTTTCGGAGGGTTATCAATAGGGATGGGTGAGCCTTAAAGTGCTCAACTCGAATGCCTTTTAGAAACCTTTGAAATAAAGGTTTGAATCAGCTCAAGCCATTTGAGGCGAATCAAGTTAAATCACTATGTATCAGATTCGAGTCGAATCACCTGAAAGTGGCTCGACCAAATTCGAACCATAGGCACTATGGCTCGAATGGTGTGATGCAAACATATAAAACCCAGGTGAATTTTAAGAAAGGACAGGACAGATTTTCAAACATTTTGGGGGGTAAAGTAATGGGATTTGCTTGTGAATCTCTTCTCAAGGGACTGGTCTCAAAGGACATTTCAATGTGCTCGTCACAGGTGCATATATCCAGATCAGGGGCGGAGCCAGCCTCAACATTTTGAGGGGGCTGGGTTTGAGCTTTTGAAAGCAGTTGGTGAATGGGGTCATTAAAGCCTTTGCACTTTGGACCCCTCTCCCTTCCTGTGAGGCCAGAAGGCATAATAGCTATTTCAACTTGCTTTGGCCCATTAGATGCAAATTTTTTACCAAAATACTGAGGCAATTTAGTTTAAAAAAGATGCTATTCATGGGAGGCGTGGGAATCTAAAAGCTGTCAAGCCCAGCGTTTAAGCTTTTAGCTTCATCATAGGGCAGTGATCTTCAAGCATTTCCATGCTAAGATCCCCTTATCATGGTTTACTGATGCATGCTAGTGTTGGTCATTATAAAATGATAAAAGTGACCATTTATATTTCGCATAACAATTATTTGCCTCTTTAGGCCCTCATTGAAACTTTTTGCAATGTGAAATCTCATGAGATGCTGGAGTATAAAAGACTGAGGGCTCGATTCATGGAATTTTCTGCAAGGTTCAAAGTGACTTTGCACTGCTGAGAAGTGACTTTGCACTGCTGAGAAGTGACTTTGCACTGCTGAGAAGCGACTTTGCACTGAGTTTACTCCCAGTGATGTCATTTTCTGTTTGGCTGCTTATAGTATTCTAAGTGCACATGCACATTATGTGGCGTGCACATCTTATGCTGCCCATGTGCAGACATCTTAGATACAGTTGTGGTTTCCACCTGTTCTCTGATAAAACTAGAGATGGGCAACACAGGTGGGGGAGGCAGCTACAGGTTTTTGTGTTCTGGTTTATATGTATACACTTAAAGGCAGAGCCTAAATGAATCCTTCTGATAAATATTTATATTCTTTTTGCAAGTCATTGACACCTGCATGCATCTTGAGAATGTAATTAAAGAGTACAGTCCTAGAAAGTGATGAAACAGACATCATGTTGGCGGGCTCAATAGTTTTTGCTGGAAGAGCTGCCACTTTTATTTGGAATGTGGGAGCTCTGAGATTTTGACATTCAGAAGCTACATTTCTCATTTCAACTCTTTGGCTACATACATGCCAACATTCTGTGACCAAAATCTGTAGGAATCTTAAAGTTTCAAAAATAGTCAGGCGAGGAGGTAATGATAGGAATAGGGCGTGTCAGCAGCCCATTGTCATTGAGTTAGCCCACCGTCGCGGGTGCATTCAACGACAATGAGCGCCTGCCATGCCTTCTGCCACCATGCCATCTTGGGGGAGCCCTTGAAAGACTCCCCCCGAGCTGGCGTGGTGGGGGGCTAATGGACCCTTTTGTCAAAGGCAGACGCGGCGGAGGGGCACATTTAGCCCGCCGCCGCGGGTGCCTTTTACATCAAAAGCCTGCATGCTGTGCCTTCTCCCGCTACACCAGCTCGGGGGAGCCCTTGAAAGACTCCCCGAGCTGGCGGAGCCCTTGAAGGACTCCCACGAGCCAGCGTGGTGGGGGGCTAAGGGACCCTTTTGTCAAAGGCACCTGCGGCAGAGGGGTGCATTTAGCCCACCGCCGTGGGTGCCCTTTACATCAAAAGCCTGCATGCTGCACCTTCTCCCACTATGCCAGCTCGGGGGAGCCCTTGAAAGACTCCCCTGAGCTGGTGTGGTGGGGGGCTAATGGCGCCTTTTGTCAAAGGCACCTGCAGCGCAGGGGCGCATTTAGCCTGCCGCTGTGGGCGCCTTTTATATGAAAAGCCTGCATGCCGCGCCTTCTCCCGCTACGCCAGCTCGGGGGAGCCCTTGAAAGACTCCCCCGAGCTGGTGTGGGCAAAAAACAAAACAAAAAAAATATCTTTTTTTAAAAAAAAAATCGGTATTTGGTATGTGTTGCCAATAAATCGGTAGGCGGTAGAACTGCTTAAAAAGTGATAGACATACTGTCTAAATCGGTAGGGTTGGCAAGTATGTGGCTATTTAATGAGTGCCAAAAACAAAAGCACAGTAAGGCTGTGGCCTATTGTGCCTGAACCTCCCTGACACATTTTCGTAGTGTTGAAGGTGCTCCGGGAGCTTGGCACTGTCTCCCAGCCACCCTGCATTGCGATGACATTTCCAGGGCTGAGATGTAACAGTCAGCTTCGTTGCTATGGTCACACTGATTGATAGCACCAGGTGAAAAGGGTCCAGTGCTGCACTGTTTGAAGAGCATGGTGGGGGTCTATTTATATTGACTGGGAAGGCTTTTGCCATATCTGCCACTGTATGTTTGCTGCTGCCACTGCCGTTATGAGGTGAGAAACCGCACCAACGTGTTGCTGGAGCCATGGTCTGGGCATCAGAAGGGTGATCTCTTATGCAGAAGTGGGCGAGCTTCAGTCCTCCCTAGCCTGGTGCCGCTCATGATTCAGATGCCCTGTTTCACCCACTTTGCACATTTGAGCCAGCCAGTAAAGGGCTGTTAATGCACATACACCCGGAAGTAATACAGTAAATGTCTGTGCTCACAATGAGCAATCCGTTTAATTTGAATCATTATTGCTGATAGTTTATTGATCACCTGTAAACTAACTCTGAGTCCGTTAATAAAACCTGAGGCCTGTTTATCCCATAGCCTGTTGTCATATCTCTCTGTTATTGCCATGAGGGGTTTGGGGACGGATACTCTGGCCTGTCACTGCTATGATTGTCTAACATTTGTGAACCACTGAAACGTCAGAATCATTTTCATAGTCTTTCGCATATTTTCAGTGGCAAAGCAAGCTTGTGTGCTGTGAAGATTCTTGCTGGCCCTTTCCAATAATTCTGCCAAGTACAGATAAACCTATAAACAGCTGTGCAAATACTTAGTTTGAATTGACTCAGAATGTGTGGACGTTAAGCAATACGTGAGCACGCAAAGCGACGCATGCGTGCCTGCACTCCAGAAAAATGCAGCTGGTCTAGCCTCTTACATTGCTAACTGCCTCAGTTTGGCGGTAACCCTTAAATGTGGCTGTAATGCTATTACCGCCGAAATTAAGGGTCCACCAAATCACGGGTTTGGCAGGATTTACTCCCAGCTTTGAGCTGGGGGTAAATCTGCTGCGAATTTGCCGATTTCTGGCGCTATTATCACTGACGATTGGGCCCAATGGGGAATGGGGAATTACTGTTCCGCCAAACCTGTCATCCGGCGCTAATAGCGCGGGGGCGTTGGTGGTAACGCTAATAATCCTGGCGGTATTACCTCGGGGATACCGCCCAACTAGTGATGAGGCCATAAGTGCTTTCTCCATTCTAACATAATATAAGCCCGTAGCCAGGACTGCCACGAGGGAAATAGACGAGACCATCGGCGTGGCATTAAAAATGCAGAGGGAACACCCTTTTAGCATGCAGCTTTGTAAATCCAGGGCGACGTCGCAAGTATATTTAATACTGATCCATGCCATGTTGTGAGGCCGGTTGCCTTTTTTTTTTTCGTTTCCCATTGGGAAACGTCTGCCCCAATCGTAGAAAATGAGAGCTGCATCAAGTGTTAAAAAGAATGACTGAACGTATCACCCCCAGACAATCCTCTACTTCCACAATAGCCAGAGAACTATAATTTGTGAAAGATTTTACTCATTGCTTGAAATACAAATTCCCAAAGATGTCAAATTCTTAAATGAACCCAAACGCCCATTACGTGCCTAGGAAGAGCAGCGCTTGATTTGTAAATAAATAAGTACCAGGGGCCAAATAGTTTCCAACATGCCTGTGCCATGTCAGGGTGGTAGCTCGCCTCCACTGCTGCCTCACCTCCCCCACTGCTGCCCTTCACATTGTCTATACATCTGTGGGAGTACTTGCAATTCCTACTGGATAATTGGGGGTGATGTGTGGGCCACGCATTGCAGATATGCAATATACAAATACCAATGAATAAAGGATAACATATGTGTCTTGAAATGAGACACTAAATGTTTGACTGCTTCTTTAAATGCATTCTCCCCATTATCATTTCCTCTGGCTATACAGGTGGCAAGTGGAACATATTGACCTTCAATTAACAAAAAATAGAACAAACGTGTTTTGTTCATATAGTTAAAAAAAAGACAAATCCAGACAAAATCATTACTAAGCTAATTAAGTTGCCTGTCAAACACCTCAGCAAGATCCTCTGTAGGCAGTGATCGAATTGTGCGGGAACCGTCAGGAGCAGTGTTCCCCTTCTTTTCTTTCTTTCTTTTTTTTTACCATTCCTCTTCTTTGTACAACCATATTCACCATTCTATACAGGGGATTTGCCCATTCATGTCCCTGTGTAAGTGTAAAGGTGTAATAGGAGCCTCAGTTAATAGTCATTTTGACTATTGCAATGCCCTGGCCACAACACCTTGTCACTTGTTGCACTATGCTTCTGCCTACCCTCTCCCTTGCGAGACCACAGCTCCACTATTCTTTTTGTACACATCTAGCACTGTCTGTATGTCATCACTCAGCACAGGCACTCCTCCATGGCAATGTACTTTTAACTGGCCTTGGCCTTCTGGTGATGCAGTTGACTGTGGACTAGCGTGTTGTCATCGCTGTGCCAGGTGCCACTCTGCCCCAACAATGGCAGTGGCAACTCTGCAACACTGACCACAGTCATGTACCAGTGTATGTTTAAGACTCAGTAAGTTGGCAGTCTGGCACCTGCCTACATATAGGTACACCCCAGGGTTTCTGCATGCCAGAAGACAAATGTTAAGTGCCCCTCTAAACAAGACCGGTAATGTGCCCAATGAATGTCCCTTGCAAAAGCACAGAAATGCCAGCAACATACTGAAAATTGAACATATACGGTCCTATGTGAAAAGATCTAATTTGAAAGGTCTGAAGAGAAAAAGACCAATTTACAATCCCCAATTTTCTTTTGATCGTAAAAACAGCAATGTAAAAGTCGTGTTCTCGTTCTTTAAAAATGCTTTTTATAAACAAATATATATCTATATTTGGGGGGTTTTATTCCCCGAGCCCCACATTGTTCCTCTCCGCAGTTCGATTCAGAAATAACACTCCCTGCGGTCACAGAGCTGTCTTTCTAAATCGGTCCTTTAGTGAAAAAATCTTGCCTACCCACTGAAGTAATGAGATGCGCCTGGTACTCTGCCAGCCTGGCTGCTGCATGAAGCACACGCTGAAACCACCCATCTTGCTGTGGCAGTGCTACCAATTACTACAGTAGTTTTCCATAATGCCTCATTTATAAGGGTGCCCAAGTTGTCTTGCTTATTTAGCTTTTCTCACTTTTATGGAGCTTTTTCAGCTTTTTATTACTTTCACAAATGTAACATTTGAGGTTTTTTCTTGATATATTTATTTGGGACTGGCCTATTTGCTTGCAGGCCCATTTGTTCGAGGCTCATTTGCATTTTTATTTTTTTACACATTTTACCACAAAAGTAGTGGTGTGGGTTAGGTTGGGAATATGTTAAGGTGGGGGGTTAAATGGGCAGTTTGCAGGGGATCTCCCTCCGATTGTTTTGCCAGGAAATGTGAAAAAAAAGAAAAATAAATTCGAGCAAATGAGCCTCAAACCAGGTTATCTCGCACAAACATCATAGAACCGTTTATTTTACATGATACAAATGTATAAGTACATAGCGAAAAATGCAATTAAATATTATAGTTCCAAATAGCCTAATGCTTCTGAATGCCAGTACGTGTTTCGATCAGTAAGAGCCTCTTTAAGGCTATCAAATTAATTAAAATAATAAGTATTAACAATCCTTAATCATATTGCACTTCCTGAAATATTTCATGCTATAAATAGTACATTAATAATGGTACAAAATCAACATAGTTGCAGATTATATTTCTGCTACTATCTGAAAGTAAACTAGGTGAGCAAATATTTTAAATAGGTGAAAAAGAAATCAGGGTATGAATATTGACTTTAATAACTTATTCCATGTGGGGCATCCTATTCGTTTTTTCACACTTCCTTCCATTTTCTTTTGGGAAGTTTCAATTATGTTTCTACCATCCTAAATTAATTAATGTTTTTTTTATAGTATAATTGTTTTTTTTATTTTTTTCTTTCTTAAAAAATCAAAAACACATATCAACACTATGGGCCTCATTACACGGAAGGCGGTAAACCATGGTGCTATTAGCACCATGGTTGCCGCCGGTACCATACCGGTACCACCATGGAGGAAAGGGGAATGACCACCCCATTTCAAGGTTGGCGGGGCGGTAATTCCCCCTTCCTCCATGGCCCTTCCCCATTCCCATTTTTGCCCCATAGGGCATAATGGGAATGGGGAAAGAGCTAATTACGGTACCGCAAATTGCGGTACCGTAATTAGCACCAAGGTCCCTTTGCGGGTCCGAACTTTAACGGCTGGTCTACACCAGCCATTAAGGTCGGGTCCTGCAAAGGGACCTCGTAGTAAGGCGGTAAGAGTTTACCGGTACCGGTAAACCCTTACCACCTACCGTGTAATGAGCCCTATTACTTAACTCACAAAAATGAATTCGTTAGAACCTTAGGACTTCATCCTTCTTCAAATTGTCAGGATTATCCAATAGTTTCTGTAGTGTTAATGTTCAAGGATTTTCCTTTTATTATGTAGCTTCTTAAATAGGTTTCGCTTTTTTGCCTGCTTTTCAGCTATAAGTAAAAGAATCTCTATTTAAGTTATATTTTCACAGATTCTTCTTTATTGTGCCATCTAACACTCAAGTACAAACCTTCTACTTCTTACCTCACTTGGAGTATTCTGTGGCGTTTCAGCTTCCTCTTTTAAGAGAATGCTGCCTCCTTCTGAGTGTTTTTATACTCTTGCAGCCCACCCTCTCGCGATAGTTCAAAATCATGTTCCCCATGCCTCTAACTAGAGTGATAACATCATAGCAAATATTAGCGATCAATATTTTTTTTCAATGTTTTCGTCACTTGTGTGAATTGTGATTAGTGTTGTAAATCTTTATATCGAATTTGCTTGCATAGTTTAACACACCATACATTCTTAATTCTACTCTCTTATTATGATTTTCTACTACGGTTTGCAACCTCCTTAACGTCTCAACATATGAATTCTATAGAGCACAAAGGGCCGCATTACGACCCGGGTGGTAAGGGATTACCGGTACCGGTAAGGGCACCGGTGCCGGTAATCCCTTACCGCCCTATTCCGAGGTCCCTTTGCAGGTCCTCCCGTAATGGCTGGTAAAACCAGCCGTTAAGGACGGGACCCGCAAAGGGACTTTAGAGGTAATAATGGTACCACAATTTGCAGTACCGTTATTACCGCCTTCCCCATTCCCATTGAGCCCTATGGGGGCTAAAATGGGAATGGGGATGGGCCATGGTGAATGGGGAATTACGGCCCCCGCCAACCTTGGAATGGGGCGGTAATTGCTCCATTCACCGTGACGGAATCGGTAAGGGTTTGGAGGCAGCCATGGAGCTAATAGCGCCATGGTCACCTCCAGGGTCGTAATGAGGCCCAAGTCTTTTCCAATTATTATTTTATTTGTACACATAAACTTAACATTTACTTATCTAGTCTTAATGAACGTATTTGTCTTGATAATTGTCTCAGGGATATCTCATTTCTTATGATGACAATATAAATAGTAAATGTTGTTAAAGTTATTTATACCGTGCACCGTCACCAACGGAGTTGATCCCCAGGTGCTCAGATGGATCTTTAAGCAAGAAGGCGGGGTGGGTTAATCGGGTGAAGAGGTAGTAGGAAAGTGAGAGAAGTGGTGTGCTGTTGGCGGCTTCGGTTCGGTTTTCATTGTGCGCTGAGCTTTGGTGTGAATATCGGACCGATTTGAGACCTTGTTTGCTGTTAGTGCGGTTTATGTGTGGCTTGCTTGTTGTTGTGGTGTGGTGAAGCGCGTGTCGTTTGCTGAGCGAGGAGATGGTTGTGTGGATTTTCGGGTGAATTAGGTATGCACAGATTTGAGGTTGGGGCTAGTGGGCTAACTATCCTAGTGCTTACAGATCTTGTTCTATGTATCCTATTGCGTTGTCCTGTAGGTAGGCTTAATTTCCACTTTTCTTTCTTGTCCATCTAATTGTTATGTGCAATGGTGTGGCGCATTCCTGGTTGTGTTGTATTTGAACTTAGTGTAATGGGACAGGCGTGTCTAGTCCCTCCTCGGATTTGGTGCTGTGAATGAGCAGTCACCTACTCCCTTGCTATCTATTTCCATTGGTGGTCTATTGGTGCTTGTGTGTAATTTGGAGGCCAGGGTGCTATTGATAAACCATTGATAATGCTATTGATAAGGATCATCTAATATATTTACGAACCAAACAATTGAGCTCATATTTCTGTAATCACTTATAATAGTCAAGGATATTTTGTAGTTACATTCTAAGACTCATAAGCATCTTACTACTCAAACAATGTGTTCCATCTATTTACACAGTGGAATGCACGTCAGTTGTTATACATAGAACTTCATCTTTCACTCTCCCAGTAGGTGCAAAATCTACTATTTAAGAATCTAATAAAGCACCTCTCATATACATTTGCTTGTTAATTCATTCATTAACAATCCATGCTCTATTGATTCATAAACAAACATAATATTCCTATTGAATGTATAGTTAGCCAATTAATATAAATACATGTTTTTCATGATCTTGATTGAGACCTTGTTTCATGCTCCCCATGTTGTAAATCCAGTTTGCTCTCGCAGTCTTAACATCCATTCCTTATTGTCTCTGTTTATTAGCGTAGTGGCACCAATTTCATTTAGGCCGTCTACATCAATGTGCTGGCATGACCTGCACAAGCACCCAGCACTGTCACCTTCCAGCTTATTGTAATTCATGAATATTGATAGCTAACACAGCATTGCCCTCATGCCTCACACTGGTTGGCTTGTTGTGTGACAGACTGACTTGAAGAAAATGAAAGTGCTGCATCAAAATTGAAGTGAGTCTGAGACATTAAGTGCTGGTGTTCAGAAATAAGTCATGGGACTCAGCCCTGACAACACCCCCACAAACTAGGCACTGCGAATAATTGGGAAAAGGATTATTGGAATTTCTCTGAAAAACACTACCCTGTACGGTTCTATGTCATTCCGACACTAGTAAGTACTTCAAAGTGATTTATTTTTAAGTAATTATATCAACGTTTTACATACATTTTTGTTTTGAATTGGTTGATCCACCCCATGCCTCCCCATACCCGTAGACTACTACCCCTACTCCAAGCCCCTACCCATTCCCTTTTTACCCACAACCCCTTATATTATTTCAATGAATGTTCAAAGTAATTACTGGTGTTGTAAATACGTGATACCCCCTGTACTTTGAAATGCCCTCAACCCTCTTCTCATGTGGTGTATAAAAATCTTACTTATACGGAATCCTACTGCTTTATTTCCTGTCGTTCTGGGCAGTGAACCTTGGGAGGCCGCCATGATGGTCACCTTCCTTCCCAAATATTAACAAATATGATATTGCTGGCTTTTCGGTTCACATCTATGACCATTTTACTTGATGTAAAAAACACTTTCCATGGCCATGCAGGGATCAGAACTGGTTGAGGAAGTTCATACTAGGGAGCCTGAGAGCATTTTTTGGGGCACATCTGGAGAGCCAGGTAGGTGGTTTGCCAGGAGTACCCAGGGCCCACTAAGCCTGCTTTTGATGAGGCATGGGGATCAAGCACCATTTAAGAATGGATGGACTGACAAAAGAGGGGCTTCAACTCTGCACAGTATGTAAAGGGATTTGTGCCTTGTACCAATGGATAGAATGCAAACACATGCACAGAAATCCCTGCATCAGGCCAAATAGATTACCCAGACAGAAGATACACACCCTGAGGGTCAAGAAGCAAGGTAATGTCGCAGCCTTCTGTCTGCCTTTCACATTATCTGCGATGCAACTGGGCCCATACGTCATACATTTCCCTTAACTCCCAGTTTTTGAGCGAGGGACCGGAACTGATGTAGATTCCATATGCAACTTGGCTGCTGTACAGGAGCCCCTACATCCCATTTCTGCACAAGAAAGGAGCACACAGCATGTCATTTCAAGGACCTCAGAGTGGGGAGGTCCTCTTCCTGCTCTCCCACCACCGCAAGACGAAGGGGGTGGCAGCCAACTTTCAGCACATCTGAACTGCCTTCACACAGGTATGTCTCATGGGGGTTTGATACATGTGGGTACTTTCTTTGGCACTCTCTTGAGCATCCCTGTGTAGGGCCATCTGAGCCTGGTAGTAGCGGTTGGTCCCCCGAAACACTGAATTATGATTGAGGTTTCCCATTGGGTGGTGGCTATCACAAGGGGCAAAGTATACTACATACTGGCTTCTTGAGGGTTACCTAGCTGCCCTATCACTTCTGGTGAGATGCATGTGTGAAACCTATGGTCTCTCCATCATCATTTGTGGAGCATAGAATCAAGACCAGCATTTGGAATGGCACAATGCGTGTGCAGTATAGATTGGTCTTGTATGCTCACACCTCCATCATATCTCTCTGAGCATACCATATGGGTGTAGACTGTCTATGAAATTGGGAGTAGGTTTACACAGCTGACCCTGTATATGGACAGGAAAGAGTGCCACAGTAAGATGTATCCCAGCTTACTCACTACAATTCCCTAGGCTCTGTTATCCTGCTTCCGGAAATATTAGTCTGACGGCCTCTGAGCAGTGGGTTAAGGAGACTGCGTAACCTGTAAAGTTTAAAGTATCCTTGAACAACGCGCCCGGTTACCTTCGGGTCTGGCGCGCTATAAATAATAAACAAACAAACAAACAAACTCCCAGGCCTCCGCACCAGCAGAAATGCCGGAACAGGGCTGGCAGGGTACAATGTTCTCCGATACATCTTTAGGCACTGGAACCCCAGGTCACCATAGCCAGTCTACAAAGAAACATGAGACCGCTGGGGTAATCGGCCATTGGTCGCTCCTATCAGATATATGAGAGGAAGGGATGCTGTGATCCCCACCTGATTTTCTCACTATGCATACTCTTTCCCTTGTCCATCTGACAAGGGCTTCTTGGTTGGTAAATACCCTGAAAATGTTCTTTGTCTACTGAATCTCTGACATTTAGCCAAGGTATCATCACTTGTTTGACCCTAAAGTCAGCCTCGTTCTGGCCAGTCTAGATTCATTAGGGCTTACTCCAGTGATCAAGGGGGGATGAGATGGCCTTGTTGGATCTCAATGACAGTTACTTTCTCATCCTACATTTAGGGGCTAGTTGCTGTTTCCCTATGGTTGCCACTAGGACTCAGAGTTTCCTGTGCTACCTATTTCCTGGCGCCATTCATCCTCTGAAAAGATCTACAGGGTAATTCATAGAATTTTGCAGAAAAGTGTCACAAGCGGCTGGCGCAGAGTGTCCGCGTGTGATTGACTGCGCCAGGCACGTGCGCTAAAACCGATTTCCGCGCAGAGCGTATTCATGGATTTTAGGCTTCCAAACCAGCCGTGGCGCAGAGAATCGCAGCGACCCTGCAGCAGCGCCAGTAACACCCCCAAGAACGCCCTCGCGCAAGGAAAAGCCATCAAAATCGCTAAATCATCGCAAAGGGCTGCGCTAACCCTGGACCAGTTCACCGGGCTGGCAAACAGCAAACGCCAAGCGGGGAACGTGTATTGCAGGGGTGCGCGGGAAGTTCCACACGCGATTTCAGCAGGGTACGTGAATTTCAGGGGTGCGCGGGAAGTTCCACACGCGATTTCAGCAGGGTACGTGTATTTCAGGGGTGCGTGGGAAGTTCCACACGCGATTTCAGCAGGGTACATGGATTTCAGGGGTGCGCGGGAAGTTCCACACGCGAATGGGCCAGTGCGAGCAGGGTACGTGTATTCCATGGGTGCGCGGGAAGTTCCACACGCGATTCCATCAGGGTACGTGTATTTCAGGGGTGCGCGGGAAGTTCCACACGCTAATGGGCCAGTGCGAGCAGGGTACGTGTATTCCATGGGTGCCCGGGAAGTTCCACACGCGATTTCATCAGGGTACGTGTATTTCCGGGGTGCGCGGGAAGTTCCACATGCGATTGGCCCAGTGCGCGCAGGGTACGTGTATTTCAGGGATGCGCGGGAAGTTCCACACGCGATTGGCCCAGTGCGCGCAGGGTACGTGTATTTCAGGGGTGCGCGGGAAGTTGCACACGCGATTTCAGCAGGGAATGTGTATTTCAGGGGTTCTGGGGAGTACAACACGTGAATTGGCCGTGTGGGTCCTCCCAGGTGTACGCTCCACAACCTCGACGGCCCCTGCAGGCAGCCCACACCACGGGGGACTACCCTGCACCCCTGCTCATGTCCCGCAGGCAGCCCATCCACCATGGGCATGCCCCCCAGCCAACCCACATGTCACCTTGCACTACTGATCAACAATGCATGTCTACAACCACCCCCACCCCCCTGCCACCATGGGCAGCCTCCACCAGGCCCCTACCCATGTCTCCCACCACCCCCACCCCCCAGCAGTGCAGGGGCAGCCTCCACCAGGCCCCCACCCATGTCTCCCACCACCCCCACCCCCCAGCAGTGCAGGGGCACCATCCACCAGGCCCCCACTCATGTCTCCCACCACCCCCACCCCCCTGCCACCATGGGCAGCCTCCACCAGGCCCCCACCCATGTCTCCCACCACCCCACCCCCCAGCAGTGCTGGGTCAGCCTCCACAAGGCCCCCACTCATGTCTCCCACCACCCCCACCCCCAGCCACCATGGCCACCCTCCACCAGGTCCCCACCCATGTCTCCCACCTCCCCCACCCCCCAGCAGTGCAGGGGCACCCTCCACCAGGCCCCCACTCATGTCTCCCACCACCCCCACCCCCCAGCAGTGCAGGGGCAGCCTCCACCAGGCCCCCACTCATGTCCCCCTGCACCCCCACCCCCCAGCATCCAGGGTCACCCTCCACCAGGCCCCCACTCATGTCTCCCACCACCCCCACCCCCCTGCCACCATGGCCACCCTCTACCAGGCCCCCACTCATGTCCCCCTGCACCCCCACCCCCCAGCATCCAGGGTCACCCTCCACCAGGCCCCCACTCATGTCTCACACCACCCCCACCCCCCTGCCACCATGGGCAGCCTCCACCAGGCCCCCACCCATGTCTCCCACCACCCCACCCCCCAGCAGTGCAGGGGCAGCCTCCACCAGGTCCCCACTCATGTCTCCCACCACCCCCACCCCCCTGCCACCATGGGCAGCCTCCACCAGGCCCCCACCCATGTCTCCCACCACCCCCACCCCCCAGCAGTGCAGGGTCAGCCTCCACCAGGCCCCCACTCATGTCTCCCACCACCCCCACCCCCCAGCCACCATGGCCACACTCCACCAGGCCCCCACTCATGTCTCCCACCACCCCCACCCCCCAACAGTGCAGGGGCACCCTCCACCAGGCCCCCACTCATGTCTCCCACCACCCCCACCCCCCAGCAGTGCAGGGGCAGCCTCCACCAGGCCCCCACTCATGTCTCCCACCACCCCCACCCCCCTGCCACCATGGCCACCCTCCACCAGGCCCCCACTCATGTCCCCCTGCACCCCCACCCCCCAGCATCCAGGGTCACCCTCCACCAGGCCCCCACTCATGTCTCCCACCACAACCACCCCCCTGCCACCATGGACAGCCTCCACCAGGCCCCCACCCATGTCTCCCACCACCCCCACCCCCCAGCAGTGCAGGGGCACCCTCCACCAGGCCCCCACTCATGTCTCCCACCACCCCCACCCCCCAGCAGTGCAGGGGCAGCCCCCGCCAGGTCCTCACAATCCCCAATCATGTGCGTAATGGTCAGCCTCCACAGCCAAAAAGCCCTACCAAGTAACCCATTCACCCACATGGAAATGGAAATCACATGTTACACCCCCAATGTTCATGAAGCTAATTAACCCATGTCCGTCACACACAATGGTTGCAATTGAATGGGAAAACACCCAACATGACATGCATGAAACCAATGAGATGAAACCACACAGTGAAGTATGGAAACAAAATTGTATTGAAAAAAATAAAGAATGCTAAAGAAAGGAAACAAACTACAATGGGAATGAGAAAAAATAAGCTGCATGTCCGTATTAAAAAAAAATGCAAATCAGAATCCAAAAAAATGTCGTCCAAAGTCAAATGTAAAAAAATCTCTATGCAATAAAGAACTATGTAAAAAACTACCAAGGGTCCATGAGCCCAACTGAACAAAGGAAACCTACTAAAAAACCTAACTAAAAATCAACTATATACAAAAAGTGGAGCAGTGTCCGTCGACTCCAAATCATAATAAGAAACAAAGGAAACCTAAAACTAAAGAACTATATACAAAGGCGGCGGGCAAGTCCAGCGGCTCACTCCGTGGTGTCCCGGGCCAGGGCATCATCGAACTCCTGTTCGATGTCCCGGAGGCGGTCCAGTTCCATGGCCCCGAGGGTCCGCAGGGACGACGCCGTGTCCTCCTCCAACCCCCTGCGGATTGCCTCGAGGCACTCGGCCCGCTTCAGGGCCCTCCGCATGGAGTTCTCCGCCCTGACCATTGTGAGCCGCGCCTCTTCCGCCCGCCGCCGCTCCGCACCTATGGCGTGGCCCAACCGCTGCCACACGGAAGACACTCTCTGTCCTGGGTCCCCCTGCCCTCCGGCCGATGCCTGCCCCTCCGATGTCGAAAGCCCCGAGCCTTCATGTCTCCCACCATGTTGCTGCTGCTGCTCTGCCTCTGCCCGTGCACTGCCTCCTGCTGCATGCACATCCTCTGCCGGCTGGGGTGCAGTTGTTGATGTGGCCACCCCTGCTGGACCTCCGACTCCCGACTGTGGCAGGGATGCCTCCTCCACCAGCCTGGCCGCACCGTCAGAGGCAGCTCCACAGGGCACCCAGGTGACTGATGGGTGGGAAGATGGCACAGAGGACGACTGGCGCGTAGGGGGTCCAGTTGAGGAGGGGGTCGGAGCAAGTCCCATCAGACGGCGGAATCCGGCCTGGCTGACCTGTCCCAGCAGGCTGACGTGGTCAGCAAGCCATTCGAGATGACGTGCAGTCTCTCCATGAAAAGACTGCAGGTCACCTCGCATGGCCCGTTGACGCAACGCCACACCAGCCAGGACAGGCTCAACCCAGACCTGGATGGCCACGTCCGCAGGCAGAGGAAGGCCAGTTGACGTCAGCTCATCCCCTGCCTGAAAACGGGTCTGGGCGTAGGCATCCCTGCTGGTGCAAGATGATGCAGGGACAGGATCGGGGACAGGATTGCACACAGGCAGCTCCGCGGCGGCCTGTGCTGCCTCCTGTCCCTGGTCCTGCACTGCACCACTAGCACCAGTGGGATCCCCACCTCCAGACCCCGTCTCTGGTGCTTGCACGGCCTCCTCCTCCACCAAACCCCCCACCAACCTGGATGACTCCGTGCCATCTTCCCCTGTTGGGCCATGTGGGGTCCCAGCTGCCCCGTCTGCTGCCGAGGAGTCCAACTGCAACCTCTGCCTCTTGGACCTCCCCCCGGCAGCTGCGGCCTGGGACGCGGCACCGGACTCCTCACTCCCCGACGAGATGACAACACGGGAGGGGAGCCGGGCCTTGCGTCTCCGGCTGGCGGTCGGATCCCCGCCGCTGTGCTCCACAGCACCTTCTCCGCCCTCTTCATCAGTTGACGCTGCAGACAGGGAAAAACAAAACACAGGCATCAGGGCACTGTACAATGGACACATACACACATGACAGTTGCACATGAGTGGAATTGGCAAACCTCAGACATGTCATCACAATCCCCAACACACGTCATTGCAACTCGCACACATGAGCCATACCACAGCCATATCGCAACTGCCACCACCATCCCTACACATACAACAGCATCAGCAGCCAAAGGGGAGCCAGACATCACATGCAACACAGGAAGTGCACCACACATGTACACACACCACCACACTTGCATGCATGTGTACACCTCTGCCAAGTGTCGCACTGTTCAGACGGGCATCCATGTCACATCTGCCAATCAGGCTTCCACATACCGCTGTCACATGCATCCATGTTGCATCACTGTTGCACCCTTGTCAAATACACACACATGCACATGTACACAGTGCTCATAGATGCAGCCGAAAACAACATACATGCGTGACATCACGGACATGTCTACTTACATACACATTCATCCAAACATGTGTGCACGCACAACTGCATTTGGCATGCAAGCCTACACACACAAGAACCATCCATGTCTCACACATTACAGCCCTCGCATGTGTCAGCCCCACGGCCCTGTACACCCCCACCCATACTCGACCCCATACAGACAGATGTGCAACCTGCACAATACCGAATAATCACCACACGCACTGCTCACAATCAGGATGCATGTACACTCACCGCTCGACTCCAGACGGGTCTGCTTTTCTAGGACCTGGACGTGGAGCGCTGGGGATATGCGTTCCAGGACCCCCATCTGTTCTTCCGACAAGTGGCCCCGGCGCCCCTTGGCATCCGCTGACTTCAAGAGGCGCCGGGCCTTGTTCAGGGTCCTGGACCTGAAGTCCTCCCAGCGCTTCCTGACATGTTGTAAGTCCCGGACTGCCACCCCCTCCGCGTTGATGGCAGTCACGATGTCAGTCCATATCCGAGTCCGTCCTTCCTTGTCGGCGCGGGAACTTCCGAAGAGGGCATCATACTGCCCCAGGACTTGCTCCACCAGGACACCAACTTCGGTGGCACTGAAGCTGGTGCCCCTCTGCCTCTCTGGCCGGGGGTTGTCAGTGGTCACAGATGGTGTTTGCCCCGACATGACAACCCCAGAGGCAGGAGTGGGTGGGCAACTGGGTCCTGGGGCTGGGCTGTGGAGCGATGGAATTCCAGTCGGGTGTCTTCGGTTCCAGCAGGGGTGGTCACAGCAACAGCACCCCTGGCTGATGTGCAGGCAGCAAATGGCAGTGCACGTGGGCAGCAGGCAGTCAGGCAGCAGCAGATGGCAGGTGGGAGCGTGCTCGGGGCTCTGGGGGGCAGTAGTTCAGCCTTCTGGGCAGGAGCGTGGTCTTCCGAGTGCTTACGCGTGGCCAGCTTGGTACGGAGTGATTTGGCACGTGAAAATCCTGCACGTCAGCGTGAAAATCGAGGAAAGGCCCTTAGCGCGTAAGCGCGTCAGCACGCATACGCGATTCTATTGGACCAAAGGCCCTCAGCGCGTAAACGCGTCAGCACGCATACGCGATTCTATTGGACCAAAGGCCCTCAGCGCGTAAACGCGTCAGCACGCATACGCGATTCTATTGGACCAAAGGCCCTCAGCGCGTAAACGCGTCTGTGACGTGACCCGCACGGGTGTTTCCCACACAGCACGTGATGACAGAGCACACGTGGAAAGACTGCACGTCAGAGTGTCATCGCGTGTAATTGGACAAAAGTGCGCGTACACGCGATTGGCCTATGTACGTGTATATCAGGGGTGCGCGGACACTTACACACGCAAGTACGTCAGCGCACCTGTATCCCGGGGTGCGCGGGAATTTCCACACGCTATTGGACTGGGTACTGGATTTCAGGGGTGCGCGGGTCACACGCTCGCCTACAACACACGCAACGCATTAATTCGTGCGCTAACAAAATAACAAGCTCAGACCCAGGATGAACATACCGTTCCTAGCAGCAGTGGGCGTGGCCTACCAAAGGAGGAGGAGGAGGATAGTCAGGGCCAGAATATTCACACATCTCCAAACAGCGTGCGCTACGCGCACAGCGAAAGCGCACATAGCCCAGCACACACAACTAAAGTAGGTTGAAAAAGGGGGCGTAACACGCGGAATGGGGAACAACGCGTGACAATGTGTGCATCAGGGGGGAAGTACAGGAGCCAAATGCGCGGAACGCCCACACGCGCGTCTAGAACACGTATTCATGGAATCGAACAGGACCAATGCATGCGCCAAAAAAGACGCGCTAATCCGGAAACACGTACGCCAGCAGGAAGCAGGCATACATGGACCCGCGCAGCATAAAAGTGCGCGCAAACAACAAACAAGCTCAGACGCCAAGATGAATATACCGTTCCTCGCAGCAGTGGTCGTGGGATACTGCAGGAGGATGAGGATAGTCAGGCCCAGAATGTTTACACCCAGAACCAGCCTTTTCGGGATGCCTGATGACCAGGTGCATGGGAGGTACAGGTTTCCACCACACATTATACTGGACCTGGTGAGTGAGTGGGAGGATGACCTCACATCACCCACCCTGTGCTCCCAAGCACTCAGCCCCCTGGAGAAGGTCCTCAATGTACTGCACTTCTTAGCCACTGGATCATTTCAGCGGACAAGTGCCATTGTGGGTGGTGTATCACAGGCCACCCAGTCACGCTGCCTACACCAGGTCTTGAACATCATCACTGCACGCCCATCAGTCCGCAGGCACATATACCTGCCCAGAACCCCTGCAGAAAGGCATGCTGCCGCCCTGGATTTTTACGCTGTGGCACGATTCCCCAAAGTGCTAGGTGCCATCGACTGCACCCATGTGGCTCTACGTCCCCCCAGGGCATCTGAGCACATCTATAGGAACCGCAAGCACTGGCATTCCATCAATGTGCAGGTAGTATGTAATGCCAAGGGAATCATCACCTCAGTATATGCCAACTATCCCGGGTCAACCCACGACAGCTTCATTTACCGAATGTCCACCCTAAGCCGGGACCTAGAAGCTGGGCGGCATGGCGATACATGACTGCTTGGTGAGTATGAATGCCACTGTACATGCATGCATGTCAGATACTGAGCAAGGTCACAACCCCACCAATGATACCAATCACCACCTCCACAGGGGACAGTGCCTACCCTCTCAGCCCCCACATGATGACGCCAATTCGGAACCCCACCACGCCACCCCAGGTAAGATATAACACAGCCCACATTACAACCCGGGGCATAGTGGAGCGCACATTCGGAGTGCTAAAGTCACGCTTTCGCTCCCTTGACCGTTCTGGCGGGCAGCTGTTGTACGCTCCCCCAGTAGTGTGCAGGATCATAGTGGCAGCATGTGTCCTGCACAACGTTGCAACACGCCGGGGCCTGGCCGTGGACATGGTGGTGGCCCCACATCCCAAACCACATGCACAGCCGCTGCGCATGGGAGGGGAAAGGGCACGGGGGGAGGCAGCCCGTACACAGCTAGTGGCTAATTACTTCACATAGAAATCACACCCCTGTGGAGTGCACACTGCCCTGGCACATTCCATCTGACAATCAATGATGACTCAACCTGACACAGATCCTGAATGTCTGGAGAATGAACCGTGAAAACCATATCAGCCTGAGATTGTACACCTGGAAGTGTCACAATGTGTGCATCCCTACCCACACAGACACCACCAATGCAGTTTTGTGAAGTAACACATTCAAGCAGGTAAAATGAATACCCACTTGCAAAATTCAACAAGAGGACAGTGCCATGTCAGCCAACCCATCCCCACCACCGCCACACGACACACCGTGCCATGTCATGCTATTTGCAGGTAAACAAAGTAATCCCCACAACATGACACTAGTGTCACAATGTAGAGTGTCCCTAATTGAAACTTGCAACACCTGAAATGCTCACAGTAATGCAGGACCAACAACAAACTTGAGCAGGTACTACCATTAACATGACATCACAAATGTTATATATTAGTAGTCTCACCACCTGGGAATGCCTGCACTCCCACCACTACCAACTGTGCAGTGTTGGTGCCATGTAGAGTTGTAGCTGCACTGCTGCCAACATGGACCCCATCTCCAGACTAGAGGGCCTTGTGAAGACATGAGGAAGGGACCTGCAAATTGGGAGGTAGACACAGATGATGAGTTACACATCAATGCAACATGCAGTGTACAACACAACAGCAATATGCACTAGGAATGTATACACAGTATTGACTAGACTACCCACACATGTAGTGGGAGTCCAATGTCACCATGCACGTCAATGTAACTTGGGCACACCCTTTGCAAGCCCATGGAAACGGGAAGCAGGAGGGGTGTGTGTGACTCAAACCCAAGCATCTGAACCAAATACATGACAAGCCTGCATGTGCCCAGCCACAATGCTGCGTATGCCCACAGGAACCACGGAAGCCAACCAATTGTCCCAAAAAAATTGGGAAAAAATATTTAGAAATAAAAAATAAAAATAAAAATTAAAATAAAAATCAAAAATGGCCATTGATGGGCCCGGGGGGGTTTGGGAGGCCACCCAGGAGGTCCGAGGACAGGGTGCACACCAAAACCCACCTGTGTGGATCCTGGGAAAAAAAAACACCTCCATGGGCTCATGGCCCACACGGCTACCCTATTGTGGGAGTATCACTGCTGTCGCTATTATCACCCTGTGCAGCTGCATCCGGAGGTGGTTGCACTATGGGAGGCAGCCCACGCAAGGCCCTAGTCTGCTCCTCCATGGCTGCAAGCATGCGGGTGTGGTAGGTCTGGTTCTGGAGGATGAGTGTGCGGAGGTCCCCATGCAACAACTCACGGGATGCCCGGACCTCCGCCCTCATTGCCTGCATCTCAGCTGAGAGCGTACGGGTGAGACGCTCCAGCTGCTGTTCTGTCCTTTGGTGTGTTGAAGCCTCAAGCTCAACAAGAGTCGTCCTGAGGTGAAGGAGCTCCTGCCTCAGGGCTTCCCTGTGGGCCTGGGACTCAATCGAGATGGCCTCCTGCAGAGTCGCCAGTGCCGCCCGCCTGTCCCTGTTGGACCCCAACATGTCCTCCCTGTGTGACTGGCAGATGGAGTCGGTTGCCTGCTCTAGTCGCTCCATCAGCCTTTCAGGGGGGACAATGGAAGTGGCCACCCTATCCATGGCCTGAGCCATCATCTCGGATGATGCTGCCTGTTGTGTTGCCATACCGTAAATGGATTGCTCCCATGCGATATTGCCAGGTGGCGTACGGCCACCACGTCGGCGGGCACCACACCTGTCTGGGGCAAGGCGAACTGCGCCTTGCTGTTCCGGCACTGCCTGAGGCTGCAGGACTGCATTCCCCCTCTGATCTGCTGGCCCAGGAACAGGATCAGATGTCGCGGAGTGTGACCCTGCATCCGTAACCACCAAAGGCGTAGCTGCCAACACTGACATCCCCATTGAGGGTTCTGACCCTGGTGCAGGTGGGTGGGACAGAACAGATTCCCTCCATGGAACACTCACCTGCGACGGCACGTAGGTCTCATCCGAATCAACACCTGAGTACAGCTCGGGGGAGGTGCAGCCAGAGACACCCCTTGAGAGCACGAACTGCAGCACTTGTGGGTTCTCACCCACCACCACACCACGTCCCTCACTGGTGGTTGGTCGGCCCTCGGACCCCTCCTGGGTCTGCACCATCTCCACAACCCCAGCAGTATCAGGTGCGTCTTCCCCTGCAAAGACATAAAAACAAAGAAATGGAAACAGGCATTAGCACCATGGCACACAATGAGGGCTGAGAAGCAAGAGAACCAGTACTTGATTGACACATGTCCCACATGACTAAAACCCTCCCATGCATGCACCCTCACTGCATATGAAGGCCAGGCAAATGGCACACACTGATGACACCAAGATGGAAGAAGAACACATTTTCTGCATGCTGCCTGGCAGTGGCATCACACATTGGCCTGTGATTGCCAGGTGAAACACACATGCCATCACACAGATGGCATGTACCATTGATATTGAGTGAAGATGGAGAGGAGGGCAGCACCTATTCATTCAGTCCAGTTCCCGCATGTAATAGCTTTTCTAATTCTAACAGGTCAGAATTTTCACCTGGAGCTGCCAGTCTGAAATGGTCCAATTGCACAGGGACATGTGTGAACAAATGATATCCAGGTAACAAAGTCACTCCACTTTACCATAGCCATGCCAGACATGTGACTAGTGGACTGGAACATGCCTAGTAAAGGTGGTGGAATGCAAACAATCTGACTGAATGAACAGTGAAAAATAAGCAACAATGCTGTGGCAAGGTGACACTTCAAGGGCAACTGGCGTGCAGTTGGGCTAGATGTCTACTGTTGGCAGAAGGGATACTGCTATGGCCAAATGCAGCTGCGCAGGATGTATTGCATGAAGCACATGGCTGACCCATACGACTCAGGCGCACACACTCTCACCTGGCACACAAACAGAAGCCCTCACACACACACCATGCACATGGATGACACACACATGCATGTGCACTCACCGGACAATGGCTCGTAATCAGCCAGATCTCCCACGCCTTGGATCTGTTCCTCCGTGACGTAGGTCCCAGCGACTGACTCATGTGGAGTGAGTTCCATGTCTACTACTGGAGACCCACCTCCAGTCACTAGAGTTGCGGCATGACTTGAGGCCAGCTTACTCTTTGCCCTGCGCTTTAGGTCATTCCAGCGCTTATAGCAATCATTGGCTGTGGGCCTCACGATTCCAAGGGCACTTACGATGTCCGCAACGGTCTGCCAGTGTGCCTGGTGTTGTGCAGGTGTGGTCTTTGATCCTGCAACAATGACCATCTCGTTGTCATGTGCGGACACATACTCGACAAGTGCATTCAGTTCGTCATCCGTGAAGCTGGGCTTCCTGGACGGGCCGGACTGTGTAGCCGTGTCTGGGGCATCAGCCTGTGCCGGACGAGCACTCTTCCTCTTCCGCTTGGAAGGTGGTGGTGATCCTGAGTGTCCTGCGCCGCTCTGGACACTAGGGGCAGGAGCCCTGGTGGACTCTGTATGAGGAGTGTGGGATTGCACACTCAGCATGGGAGTTGGTGCAGGCATTGGCTCTAGTGTGATGGTGTCAGGGGGAATGTCAGCAGCATGGACTAGGACCGACACTGTCCTGGCTGGGTGTGTGAGGGCTGGGGTGGATGGAGCCGCAGCTGCCCCTGCAGCCTCTCCGCCCTGCCTACTTGGTGCAGCAGATGACCTTGCTGCCCCAGATGCACGTGGCATGGTGACATCAACGTGCACCAGTGCACGTGTCATAGGCCTGCTGACCTGGAAGTCAGCCATGGAGTCAGCCAGGTCTGGTGCCACAATGGGCTGGTCCAACAAGGGCTGAGCATGGATGGTGTCAGCCACATCAGCCTCAACGGGAGGTGGGGGGGGATTATGGGTGCCCTTGACTGGTCCTCCACACATGGGGGGACAGGCTCACCCTGCAAGTAACGACCACGTCCCCTACCGGATCCACCACGGCCACCACTTGTGGCTCTTCCACCTTTGCCACCCTTACGGAATCCTCGCCTCCCAGCCATGGCACTGATGTAAATGTGCGTATGGGAGTGGCTGTAAACTATTGTCCTGGGCATTTGGGGGTCAAATGGGTTGGGTACCAGATGGTAATTGTACCCTAGTGCTCTTGCAAGGCTGATTGTAACCCCTGGGGAAAGATGACGGGTCACGCTACGCACAGGAGCCCCAAAAAAGGGAGATGACGTGCACGCAACCCCTCCTAGACTACGTGTGCAGAAAGAAAAACCTGCACTACGCTGTGGCACCCAGTAACACAAGAATGAACGTATGCGTGTCACACGCAGCCTAGAATGACCTCTGAAGGGGTAGGCTACACACGGGGCAAGCACAGATGTTCGATACGTGCGTGACTCACCGTCTGCCAGGTAAAAGAGCGTGAAAAAGGAGCGCGTTTGGTTGGCAACACCTCCGCCAAAAGAAGATTTGTACGCTGTCTGAGGAGACAGGACAACAGTAGAAGGGAACACTGTTTGAGGGAACAGGCCCAGGTAAACCAGTATGAGAGAAAAAAGAGAAAAAGCTGTCAGAAGTAACAGGGAATACGAACTTGAAACGCCGTGAAGTAAATCGCGTGTGAAACGACAAGAAGTACAGAATTCACCCACTTGCTCTCCACGAAAAGCACGTACAAGGAAATGGTGTTCTACACGTACCTTTTATACAGGCCCACACGTCCAGCGTCACTTACGCGGCGTGTACGCGCTAGGGCCATTTCCACCAATTACACGCTTTGTCACTTATGCATGTAGGGCCATTTCCACCAATTACACGCTTTGTCACTTCTGCGTGTAGGGCCATTTCCACCAATTACACGCGATGAGACTCTGACGTGCTGTCCAATTACACGCAATGACACTCTGACGTGCAGTCTTTCCACGTGTGCTCTGTCATCACGTGCTGTGTGGAAAACACCCGTGCGGGTCACGTCACAGACGCGCTTACGCGCTGAGGGCCTTTGGTCCAATAGAATCGCGTATGCGTGCTGACGCGCTTACGCGCTAAGGGCCTTTCCTCGATTTTCACGCTGACGTGCAGGATTTTCACGTGCCAAATCACTCCGTACCAAGCTGGCCACGCTTAAGCACATGGAAGACCACGCTCCTGCCCAGAAGGCCGAACTACTCCCCCCCAGAGCCCCGAGCACGCTCCCACCTGCCATCTGCTGCTGCCTGACTGCCTGCTGCCCACGTGCACTGCCATTTGCTGCCTGCACATCAGCCAGGGGTGCTCTTGCTGTGACCACCCCTGCTGGAACCGAAGACACCCGACTGTAATTCCATCGCTCCACAGCCCAGCCCCAGGACCCAGTTGCCCACCCACTCCTGCCTCTGGGGTTGTCATGTCGGGGCAAACACCATCTGTGACCACTGACAACCCCCGGCCAGAGAGGCAGAGGGGCACCAGCTTCAGTGCCACCGAAGTTGGTGTCCTGGTGGAGCAAGTCCTGGGGCAGTATGATGCCCTCTTCGGAAGTTCCCGCGCCGACAAGGAAGGACGGACTCGGATCTGGACTGACATCGTGACTGCCATCAACGCGGAGGGGGTGGCAGTCCGGGACTTACAACATGTCAGGAAGCGCTGGGAGGACTTCAGGTCCAGGACCCTGAACAAGGCCCGGCGCCTCTTGAAGGCAGCGGATGCCAAGGGGCGCCGGGGCCACTTGTCGGAAGAACAGATGGGGGTCCTGGAACGCATATCCCCAGCGCTCCACGTCCAGGTCCTAGAGAATCAGACCCGTCTGGAGTCGAGCGGTGAGTGTACATGCATCCTGATTGTGAGCAGTGCGTGTGGTGATTATTCGGTATTGTGCAGGTTGCACATCTGTCTGTATGGGGTCGAGTATGGGTGGGGGTGTACAGGGCCGTGGGGCTGACACATGCGAGGGCTGTAATGTGTGAGACATGGATGGTGCTTGTGTGTGTAGGCTTGCATGCCAAATGCAGTTGTGCGTGCACACATGTTTGGATGAATGTATATGTAAGTAGACATGTCCGTGATGTCACGCATGTATGTTGTTTTCGGCTGCATGTATGAGCACTGTGTACATGTGCATGTGTGTGCATTTGACAAGGGTGCAACAGTGATGCAACATGGATGCATGTGACAGCGGTATGTGGAAGCCTGATTGGCAGATGTGACATGGATGCCCGTCTGAACAGTGCGACACTTGGCAGAGGTGTAAACATGCATGCAAGTGTGGTGGTGTGTGTACATGTGTGGTGCACTTCCTGTGTTGCATGTGATGTCTGGCTCCCCTTTGGCTGCTGATGCTGTTGTATGTGTAGGGATGGTGGTGGCAGTTGCGATATGGCTGTGGTATGGCTCATGTGTGCGAGTTGCAATGACATGTGTGTTGGGGATTGTGATGACATGTCTGAGGTTTGCCAATGCCACTCATGTGCAACTGTCGTGTGTGTATGTGTCCATTGTACAGTGCCCTGATGCCTGTGTTTTGTTTCTCCCTGTCTGCAGCGTCAACTGATGAAGAGGGCGGAGAAGGTGCTGTGGAGCACAGCGGCGGGGATCCGACCGCCAGCCGGAGACGCAAGGCCCGGCTCCCCTCCCGTGTTGTCATCTCGTCGGGGAGTGAGGAGTCCGGTGCCGCGTCCCAGGCCACAGCTGCCGGGGGGAGGTCCAAGAGGCGGAGGTTGCAGTTGGACTCCTCGGCAGCAGAAGGGGCAGCTGGGACCCCACAGGGCCCAACAGGGGAAGATTGCACGGAGTCATCCAGGTTGGTGGGGGGTTTGGTGGAGGAGGAGGCCGTGCAAGCACCAGAGACGGGGTCTGGAGGTGGGGATCCCACTGGTGCTAGTGGTGCAGTGCAGGACCAGGGACAGGAGGCAGCACAGGCCGCCGTGGAGGTGCCTGTGTGCAATCCTGTCCCCGATCCTGTCCCTGCATCATCTTGCACCAGCAGGGATGCCTACGTCCAGACCCGTTTTCAGGCAGGGGATGAGCTGAAGTCAACTGGCCTTCCTCTGCCTGCGGACGTGGCCATCCAGGTCCGGGTTTAGCCTGTCCTGGCTGGTGTGGCGTTGCGTCAACGGGCCATGCGAGGTGACCTGCAGTCTTTTCATGGAGAGACTGCACGTCATCTCGAATGGCTCGTTGACCACGTCAGCCGGCTGGGACAGGTCACCCAGGCCGGATTCCTCCGTCTGATGGGGCTTGCTCTGACCCCCTCCTCAACTGGACCCCCTACGCGCCAGTCGTCCTCTGTGCCATCTTCCCACCCATCAGTCACCTGGGTGCCCTGTGGAGCTGCCTCTGACGGTGCGGCCAGGCTGGTCGAGGAGGCATCCCTGCCACAGTCGGGAGTCGGAGGTCCAGCAGGGGTGGCCACATCAACAACTGCACCCCAGCCGGCGGAGGATGTGCAGGCAGCAGGAGGCAGTGCAGAGGCAGAGCAGCAGCAGCAACATGGTGGGAGACATGAAGGCTCGGGGCTTTCGACATCGGAGGGGCAGGCATCGGCCGGAGGGCAGGGGGACCCAGGACAGAGAGTGTCTTCCGTGTGGCAGCGGTTGGGCCACGCCATAGGTGCGGAGCGGCGGCGGGCGGAAGAGACGCGGCTCACAATGGTCAGGGCGGAGAACTCCATGCAGAGGGCCCTGAAGCGGGCCGAGTGCCTCGAGGCAATCCGCAGGGGGTTGGAGGAGGACACGGCGTCGTCCCTGCGGACCCTCGGGGCCATGGAACTGGACCGCCTCCGGGACATCGAACAGGAGTTCGATGATGCCCTGGCCCGGGACACCACGGAGTGAGCCGCTGGACTTGCCCGCCGCCTTTGTATATAGTTCTTTAGTTTTAGGTTTCCTTTGTTTCTTATTATGATTTGGAGTCGACGGACACTGCTCCACTTTTTGTATATAGTTGATTTTTAGTTAGGTTTTTTAGTAGGTTTCCTTTGTTCAGTTGGGCTCATGGACCCTTGGTAGTTTTTTACATAGTTCTTTATTGCATAGAGATTTTTTTACATTTGACTTTGGACGACATTTTTTTGGATTCTGATTTGCAGTTTTTTTTTTAATACGGACATGCAGCTTATTTTTTCTCATTCCCATTGTAGTTTGTTTCCTTTCTTTAGCACTCTTTATTTTTTTCAATACTATTTTGTTTCCATACTTCACTGTGTGGTATCATCTCATTGGTTTCATGCATGTCATGTTGGGTGTTTTCCCATTTAATTGCAACCATTGTGTGTGACGGACATGGGTTCATTAGCTTCATGAACATTGGGGGTGTAACATGTGATTTCCATTTCCATGTGGGTGAATGGGTTACTTGGTAGGGCTTTTTGGCTGTGGAGGCTGACCATTACGCACATGATTGGGGATTGTGAGGACCTGGTGGGGGCTGCCCATGGCGGCAGGGGGGTGGGGGTGGTGGGAGACATGAGTGGGGGCCTGGTGGAGGCTGCCCCTGCACTGCTGGGGGGTGGGGGTGGTGGGAGACATGAGTGGGGGCCTGGTGGAGGCTGCCCCTGCACTGCTGGGGGGTGGGGGTGGTGGGAGACATGAGTGGGGGCCTGGTGGAGGCTGCCCCTGGTGGCTGGGGGGTGGGGGCGGTGGGAGACATGAGTGGGGGCCTGGTGGAGGCTGCCCCTGCACTGCTGGGGGGTGGGGGTGGTGGGAGACATGGGTGGGGGCCTGGTGGAGGCTGCCCCTGCACTGCTGGGGGGTGGGGGTGGTGGGAGACATGGCTGGGGGCCTGGTGGAGGCTGCACATGGTGTCAGGGAGGTGGGTGTGGTGGTAGACATGAGTGGGGGCCTGGTGGAGGGTGCCCCTGCACTGCTGGGGGGTGGGGGTGGTGGGAGACATGAGTGGGGGCCTGGTGGAGGCTGCCCCTGGTGGCTGGGGGTGGGGGTGGTGGGAGACATGAGTGGGGGCCTGGTGGAGGCTGCCCATGGTGGCAGGGGGGTGGGGGTGGTGGGAGACATGAGTGGGGGCCTGGTGGAGGGTGCCCCGGGTGGCTGGGGGTGGGGGTGGTGGGAGACATGAGTGGGGGCCTGGTGGAGACTGCCCCTGCACTGCTGGGGGGTGAGGGTGGTGGGAGACATGAGTGGGGGCCTGGTGGAGGCTGCCCCTGCACTGCTGGGGGGTGGGGGTGGTGGGAGACATGAGTGGGGGCCTGGTGGAGGTTGGCCATGGTGGCAGGGGGTGGGGGTGGTGGGAGACATGAGTGGGGGCCTGGTGGAGGCTGCCCCTGGTGGCTGGGGGGTGGGTGTGGTGGGAGACATGAGTGGGGGCCTGGTGGAGGCTGCCCATGGTGGCAGGGGGGTGGGGTGGTGGGAGACATGAGTGGGGGCCTGGTGGAGGCTGCCCATGGTGGCAGGGGGGTGGGGGTGGTGGTAGACATGAGTGGGGGCCTGGTGGAGGCTGCCCCTGCACTGCTGGGGGGTGGGGGTGGTGGGAGACATGAGTGGGGGCCTGGTGGAGGGTGCCCCTGCACTGCTGGGGGGTGGGGGTGGTGGGAGACATGGGTGGGGGCCTGGTGGAGGCTGCCCATGGTGGCAGGGGGGTGGGGGTGGTGGGAGACATGAGTGGGGGCCTGGTGGAGGCTGCCCATGGTGGCAGGGGGGTGGGGGTGGTGGGAGACATGAGTTGGACATGAGTGGGGGCCTGGTGGAGGCTGCCCCTGGTGGCTGGGGGGTGGGGGTGGTGGGAGACATGAGTGGGGGCCTGGTGGAGGCTGCCCCAGGTGGCTGGGGGGTGGGGGTGGTGGGAGACATGAGTTGGACATGAGTGGGGGCCTGGTGGAGGCTGCCCCTGGTGGCTGGGGGGTGGGGGTGGTGGGAGACATGAGTGGGGGCCTGGTGGAGGCTGCCCATGGTGGCAGGGGGGTGGGGGTGGTGGGAGACATGAGTGGGGGCCTGGTGGAGGCTGCCCCTGCACTGCTGGGGGGTGGGGGTGGTGGGAGACATGAGTGGGGGCCTGGTGGAGGGTGCCCCTGCACTGCTGGGGGGGTGGGGGTGGTGGGAGACATGAGTGGGGGCCTTGTGGAGGCTGCCCCTGGTGGCTGGGGGGTGGGGGTGGTGGGAGACATGTGTGGGGGCCTGGTGGAGGGTGCCCCTGCACTGCTGGGGGGTGGGGGTGGTGGGAGACATGAGTGGGGGCCTGGTGGAGGGTGCCCCTGGTGGCTGGGGGGTGGGGGTGGTGGGAGACATGGGTGGGGGCCTGGTGGGGGCTGCCCATGGTGGCACGGGGGTGGGGGTGGTGGGAGACATGAGTGGGGGCCTGGTGGAGGCTGCCCCTGGTGGCTGGGGGGTGGGGGTGGTGAGAGACATGAGTGGGGGCTTGGTGGAGGCTGCCCATGGTGGCAGGGGGGTGGGGGTGGTGGGAGACATGAGTGGGGGCCTGGTGGAGGGTGCCCCTGGTGGCTGGGGGGTGGGGGTGGTGGGAGACATGAGTGGGGGCCTGGTGGAGGCTGCCCCTGCACTGCTGGGGGGTGGGGGTGGTGGGAGACATGAGTGGGGGCCTGGTGGAGGCTGCCCCTGCACTGCTGGGGGGTGGGGGTGGTGGGAGACATGAGTGGGGGCCTGGTGGAGGCTGCCCCTGGTGGCTGGGGGGTGGGGGTGGTGGGAGACATGAGTGGGGGCCTGGTGGAGGCTGCCCATGCACTGCTGGGGGGTGGGGGTGGTGGGAGACATGAGTGGGGGCCTGGTGGAGGCTGCCCCTGCACTGCTGTGGGGTGGGGGTGGTGGGAGACATGAGTGGGGGCCTGGTGGAGGCTTCCCCTGCACTGCTGGGGGGTGGGGGTGGTGGGAGACATGAGTGGGTGCCTGCTGGAGGGAGCCCCTGCACTGCTGGGGGGTGGGGGTGGTGGGAGACATGGGTGGGGGCCTGGTGGGGGCTGCCCATGGTGGCAGGGTGGTGGGGGTGGTGGGAGACATGAGTGGGGGCCTGGTGGTGGGTGCCCCTGGTGGCTGGGGGTGGGGGTGGTGGGAGACATGCATTGTTGATCAGTAGTGCAAGGTGACATGTGGGTTGGCTGGGGGGCATGCCCATGGTGGATGGGCTGCCTGCGGGACATGAGCAGGGGTGCAGGGTAGTCCCCCCGTGGTGTGGGCTGCCTGCAGGGGCCGTGGAGGTTGTTGAGCGTACACCTGGGAGGACCCACACGGCCAATTCACGTGTGGTACTCCCCAGAATCCCTGAAATACACATACCCTGCTGAAATCGTGTGTGGAACTTCCCGCGCACCCCTGAAATACACGTACCCTGCTCGCACTGGGCCAATCGCGTGTGGAACTTCCCGCGCACCCCTGAAATACACGTACCCTGATGAAATCGCGTGTGGAACTTGCCGCGCACCCCTGAAATACACATACCCTGCTGAAATCGCGTGTGGAACTTCCAGCGCACCCCTGAAATACACGTACCCTGCTCGCACTGGGCCAATCGCGTGTGGAACTTCCCGCGCACCTCTGAAATACACGTACCCTGATGAAATCGCGTGTGCAACTTCCCGCGCACACCTGAAATACACATACCCTGCTGAAATCGCGTGTGGAACTTCCCGCGCACCCCTGAAATACACGTACCCTGCTCGCACTGGGCCAATCGCGTGTGGAACTTCCCGCGCACCCCTGAAATACACATACCCTGATGAAATCGCGTGTGCAACTTCCCGCGCACCCCTGAAATACACATACCCTGCTGAAATCGCGTGTGGAACTTCCCGCGCACCCCTGAAATACACGTACCCTGCTCGCACTGGGCCAATCGTGTGTGGAACTTCCCGTGCACCCCTGAAATACACGTACCCTGATGAAATCGCGTGTGCAACTTCCCGCGCACCCCTGAAATACACATACCCTGCTGAAATCGCGTGTGGAACTTCCCACGCACCCCTGAAATCCACGTACCCTGCCAAATCGCGTGTGAGACTTCCCACGCACCCCGGTATACACGCACAGGTATTTTTTGTCAGCGGGTGTCCGTGTTTGTGGGTACCCCTTTGCACGTCATTTGTCCTGGAGGGCCACAGTATAGGACATTCATCATGGCAGTATATAGGTGCTATTTGTTGGCGCACCTTTTGGCACACATTTCTTACAGCCGCAGAGACGCTACTGCCTGCTTTCTTGTGGCGGTCGTGTTTGTGCCTGTGCGCTGGTTTGAGCGTGCGCGTTTTTGCCCTATTCTATTCCATGAATACGTGTTGTAGGCGAGCGTGTGGGCGTTCCGCGCACTTGTGCCCTGTACTTCCCCCGTGACGCCCACGTTTTGGCAAGTTGTTCCCCATTCCGAGTGTTACGCCCGTGTTCCGCCTACTTTTGTTGCGTGCGCCGCGCTAATTGCGATTTTCGCTGTGGCCTGTGCGATTTTCGCTGTGACCTGGCGCACGCAGTTAGATGGCCTGTGCGCCAACGTGCGCCGTGCACTTTTTTATCGCACATCCGCTGGTTTTCTCGCGCACTGCCTTCCATGAATCGATGTGCGCTGCTTTTCGTGCGGTTTTCGCACTTGCACTGCGATTTTCGCTATTCCACTGCGATTCGCACGTTTTTGCCCACTTGCGCCGCGCTAATTATTCCATGAATCGGCCTGCTAGGGTCTGCAGCACATGATTAGCATGCTTCATGGAAACCCATGTTCTTCCTGTAATTCATCTTTGGGACAGATCCTACAGTCCCCACATAGAGATAACAAAAAGTGGGGTATCAGTGTTTGCGCCTCGTTTGGGTGAATCTCTCCCTTTTTCAGGGCTAGCCACACCTATCCCCACACGAGGGCCTCTTCTATTTGGGTGTCTTCCCACTCAGATTCTGACTGGTGCACAAGAAACTATATTAACCACAGGGCACATGCCAACGTTTATTGGAAGAGTTCACCCTAAGAGAGAGTGACAGTAGTGACACCCTTGTCCCATGTTTTCTTTGTAATGGCTTTGGCACATGCAGATCAGATGAGGGTGAAGAAGTACATGTGCCCTTTGGAGAATCTCACCAATCTGTTTAGCCGGACTGGGCATGCTTGTGCTTGCCCAGCAGTTTCACTCATCGCTAGGATGAATCTGCTAGCCATCCATGGTTGTAGGCTGGTTTCAGTTCTCACTAGAGGTGAGTATCTCTGGAGGTTTCCCAGTTATGTTTACATTCTTTAATGTCCCCACAGCATCCTCTATCCCTACTCTGCATCTGCTCTGCTTACTTTCTACTGCACAAAGTAGCCACATCCAGGTGCCAAGAGTGTGCACGACTTACTGGGCAATCACTCTCCTTTCCATCTCCCCACTCCCTGCTAACTACATCACCATCAAGGATGGGTTGGCCATGGCTGCCCATTAGCCATCGAGAGGTGGTGGACTTTGGAGCATGATGAACATCTATTTGATGATTGGGCTGAGGATTTTGTCATGATATGGATGATATTGCACATGTAAGGTGTTCTTCTCTAGATGCTCATGGATCTCCAGTGCTTTTCATCTCAGCCCTCATTCCAGATGGGCACTAAATTCCCCCATTAAAGACTGCTTCCTGCAAACTCGTTGGATTGGGGTGTTTTTGCTTCTTGGTTTCCTGTGGTGGTGTTTCCCCCACTCTTCTTCCCAACACCCTGCATGGGGCAGTGAATTGACTTCTTGCCTTAGCTGACCTCTAGGGTTCCCTGTGTTTTTGGCCTTCTATCCCTCCCTTGGTATGTCCCAGAGATCCTACACATTCTCTTGGACATGGAGTTGTTAGACTGATACCGGATCTTCATCTATCCGTTTTCAAGTTACTCCCTCTTCCATTTTGCGTATGAAGTATTGGCTTCTAGTGGATCTCCCCTTCCCCTGGGTGATGACTTTAGATGCCTTCATCCTGGCTTACTTGTTTTCAGTGAGACATCCCTCCAGGTAGGGGTTTCCTGTCTCGGTCCACTTGCACGTGCAGCCTTCAGGCTGCGTGTCTTTCCAGGTGATACGTAGAATTGCGATGTGAATCAACCCTGCACTCTTGTGCTTCAATCTCAGTTTTTCTTTGATCGTTTTCAAATTAGGGTGAAGTCACCTGTGAGGATCCAGGAATGTGACGCGGACACAGAGGAGACACACTTTTGGTTATAAACGTTTATTAAAAGAAATGGGTGTTGAAAATGTATCATTATCCCTATTCAAGGAGGAATGTCCCTACCTCAAATCAAACCAGTGTCAAGATGTTCAAACAAAAGATCTGTCCTGTGTCCATAATCCTATTCTGGGCCTCACACTCTAAATAAACTCTAAAGTTGCAAAGGGGGTTGTTCTTGACTTTTCCAAGTGTTCAAATGTTCAGGTTCAACACAATAGTTCCAATTCAACAGAAAAGATTTTCTCATGAACCATGCTCTTCTTCCCAGGGATTACATGCAGGCTCTGGTGCGTTATAAACAAATAAAAATAAAAAATACCTTCCTCCCGTAGGTTTCTTATATTAACTTTCAGTCACTCAACACTTGTGGGGAATTGGCTCCCTTCCCCAAGCTTTCGCTTGCTTTAATACCTTACAGGTCTGTAAGGGATATGTCTTTTCCCAAGGACTTCCCTCTTCTCTTATCGTCTCCAAATAGTTAATTGAACCAAGGACATTTCCTTACAGGTCTTTAAAATATTCTTATCACTCTTCACCTGTGCACACTTCTGGCAGACCACATTGCACACTTGTTTCACCTTCACTGGTGTACTTTCCTAAAAGGACTTCATTTCCTAAACATTAACATTGACCTGATATACCCTCCTGCAGGACCTTTCATTTACAAACACCTTGTTACACAAATACTTATCCTCACCTGGTATACTCTCCTGCAGGACTTTATTTGTATAAACAGTTTGTTCCTCAAATGCTTAACTTCACCTAGTAAACGCTCCTGTCAGAACTTTATTATATAAACAGGTTGTTGCACAAATAATTGACTTCATCTGGCCTACTCTCTTGCCAGTACTCAGCTATTTTAACATTTTATCTCACAGATGTTCATTTTCACCTGGCATTCCCTTCGTCCAGGACTTTGTCTTACAGAACATTTTTCTATCACAACCTTCATTTAGTATAGCTGCTTGCCAGGTTTTTGTTTTATGGGTTATTCATTCCTCCCCCAATCAGGGTTTAATAATCCATTATCAATCTGCATACTAAATCCTCTGGCTTCTTTAATAATTTTGTTACTTTCTGCTTGTAGCGTTCTTAGGAAGTGTTTCCCTTTAATAACTCAGTAACCCATCTGTCTCTTCTAGTTTTGCTGGCTATTCCTGTTGTTGGTACACAGAAACCTTCATTCTCTGACAACACAGTAACCCTACTTTCTTACCAGGGCTTACTGGTTGCCCTTTGTACCTTTTCCTTCCTCTCAGCCTTGCTGTACTGCTCTCACGTGTGCCTCCTCTAGCACTGCAGTCCTGTGGTGTTGGTTTTCATCATGCGTGGTCTCCAACGCTTTCACTCTCCAAGCAGTGGACCGCCCTCACCTTAGTTTCTCTGTTCCTTCATCGGGTTTGCTTCCCTGACCTCTGCCATGATGCTCCAGCCTTCAACGTGGTACCCAGCAAGCATACGTTTCACGAGGTGATTCAGTGTCTGCATCTTTCCTCTCTCATCCCTGCTGTCAGATGCAACAAGCCCATATTATTACTTCCCGGTCTGCTTACTCATTTCCCAACAACTATGTAATGACGAGCAGGAGTCAGGTAAGTTGGGAACAGCTTTATTCACTTCAACCTGAACAGCCGTGTCCTGGGCCGCTCTCACCACCTCTCCCTTCTCTTTCCAACCGCCAATGGCTCCGCACGAGCGTGGAACTCTCCTGAGAATTCCACGCTCGTGAAGAGCGAGCACAACCGGAAAAGCCATTACAACACTTCTCCCCCCGTTACACACATACACATATACACGCGCGCACACATACACAGGAGAAAGCGCGAACATCCCCCAAACAACACGTGAGGGAACAGGAGAGAAAACAAAAGGAAATCCTCAATCATCGGCAAACTCTAGGACAAAGTCCTTATACTTAGCTGGCACTTTCCTCACTCTCCTTGGGCAGATATTTGTGTCATTGCTAGTTTCCCCAGAAGAATTATGCATAGTAGAACCCACTTCCCTTGGAAACAGTACAGAATCCTGCGGACTACTTTGGAAAACTTCATCAACTTCCCCACCCAGAGGCGCAACACCCTCACACTCCGGGGAAGAGACCCTCATACTCTCAACGACTCCTGCACCCACAGGTGCTGTCACTACCACCATACCATTGGCCCCCGTGGACCCCGGAACGGACGCAATACAATCAGTCACATCATCACCAGACCTAACCGTTCCCTTGCCACCTGCAACCGTACCATCACCACTACTGTCATTTGCGGAACCACACGATTCATCACAAGGAGCAGCTGTCCAATTTCCATCAAAACTCCTATCCTGCCCCCCCGCGTAGAGAGTATTTTCTTCCAGACAGATGCCACCAGGACATTCCACTGGAACCACACGTCTCAAACTCCATCTGGTTCCGTCCTGTAACTTTACATAGCCACGACCAACCTTGGTCACCATACATGGCTGCATGAACTTGCTCAAACCCTTGGCCACGAACCTGGGATTCTTCACCACTACATGGTCACCCACTTTCACACACAAATGCCTCCTACGTTTAAGTTGACTTTGCCAAAACACATCCTGCTTAGCGCGAACTCTATCAAGAACTTCTTGCATGTTCACACGAGTTTGAACACCCCCCCCCCCAAGGCAGCGACCCTCAGCTTGGACCCAGGCTTCCTTCCCCTCATTAGCTGAAACGGAGACACACCCGTAAGGAACGAAGGGGTAAGCCTATATGCCTTGAGTGCTTCTGACACCACACTACTCCACGGCAAGCCGTTAGCGATCGCCAACTGAACCGCTCCTTTCACAAACCGATTCATGCGCTCCACTAACCCATTGGCCTCTGGGTTGTACAAAGCCACCTTGTGGTGACGTATTCCTAACTTAGAGAAAAATTCTTGCATGGCACTTGATACAAACTGAGGACCATTGTCGGTGACAACTCCTGCAGGTACACCCTCCTTGTCAAACACTGATGCCAAAAACTCAATTACCTTTTCCGTAGTTGCGGAAGACAAAGCTGTGGCCTCCACCCACCTGGAGGTGTAGTCAACTAATACCACAAAGAATCTCAACCCACCTCCCAAGGCGTCTATGGGCCCCATGATATCCACCGCCACCTTGGACCACACATCTTGGGGCACCTCCACGGGGTGGATTGGCTGCGCTAGGGTCGACTTACTTTTATCACTGACGGAACAGGCTGCGCAGTCTTTAACGACCCTTTCAACTTCCTCATCCATCTTGGGCCACCAATACCCTTCTCGGAGTCTCCTTTTCGTCATAGATCTCCCGATGTGACCTTCATGCGCTAACTCTACAAGCCTACCCTTTAGAGATTCTGGTGGAACTAACCTAGAACCTCTAGCGATGCCCCATGGACCTTCCGACAACTCTGTCCACACTTGACCAAATGACTTACTCAAATCTTCCTTGCCCGCACCAGTCGCAAGAGCAGACTTAATACTGTTCAAAACGGGATCCCGACCACACTCAATATCCCACTCCTGTTCACTGATTGCAGGAAACACTTTGGCCACCAACGTGCACTCATCCCCTGCTACATTCTGTACCGGATCCCCAGCATATGAATCTTGGCGTGGAAAACGAGAGAGACAGTCTGCCACTGCATTTTTATCACCAGGTACATACTCGACCTTAAAATTGTACTCCCCCATGTCTGCCATCCAACGCATCAGTCTGGAGGATGCCTGGGCCAATCCTTTAGTTGTTAAAACGTGCACTAACGGTTTGTGATCGGTGCGCAAAGTGTATTCCACACCCCATAAAAACGTTCTAAAGTGCTTCGATGCCCAGACCGCAGCCAGGGCCTCCCTCTCTATCACGGCGTATCTGCGCTCTGTTTCACTGAGTACCCTGGAGGCAAAGGCAACAGGGCGGAAGGCCCCCTCCAGCCACTGCTCAAGTACAGCACCCACACCGTATTCACTCGCATCTACGGTCAAAATCGTCCTCCTAGAGGGACAAAAGGAAACCAAAGAAGGAGCTTGATCCACTAGAGCCTTCAAATGTTCAAACTCGCGCTGGCACAACTCAGACCAGTCAAAACGAACACCCTTTTTGAGTAACGCTCTCATGGCCACAGTCTTGTCAGAGTACGTGGGAATGAACCTGCTGTAATATTCGGCCAACCCTAAGAATGACCTCAGCTGGTCCTTGCTGGCAGGTGGTGACACCTCACACAACGTCTTCACCAAATCAGCCTTAGGATGTATCCCCTTAGCATCTAAGGTGTGTCCAAGATAAGTGACACTCCCCACTCCAATCTTACATTTACTCAATTTGACTGTCAAACCACTCTTCTCCAATATGCCAAGAACTTGCAAAAGCCTCTCATCATGCTCCCTGTGCGACCTGCCCCATACCAAAATATCGTCCTGAAAATACTCTACGCCTCCCACACCGGAGAACAACTTCTGCATCACTCGCTGGAAAACAGCAGAAGCGGATGCTAAACCAAAAGGCATTCGCCGGAAACGAAAAGCCCCAAACGGGGTGATGAAAGACGTGAGGGGCCGTGATTCAACATGAAGGTCCACTTGGTGGTAGGCAGAGGATAGATCAAGGGTGGAAAAATGAGACGCTCCGCCCACCAGAGAGAGCATTTCGTTGATGTTAGGCAAGGGATGTCTGTCAATCCAGATACTGTTATTCAAATCCCTGAGATCGACACACATCCTCATGCCTCCATCAGATTTGCGCGCCAATACGATAGGAGCGAGCCACTCTGAGGATTCCACCTCTTCAATCACACCAGCCTCCAATAGTTTGTCCAGTTCTGCCTTGAGTGGATCCCGTGCGACAATGGGCACCCGCCTGACCTTATGCACCACCGGGATAGCACCCCTCTTCAAAACTATTTTGTGGGAAAAACCACGCAACTTTCCCAAGGTAGAGGAGAACACCGCGGGAAATTTGACCTGGAGCACATCAGCTGTCAATGGACTAGCATCCTTCCACTCATCCCCACCTTCCTTGCTCACACACAACACAGGGACCGCCTTACCCGGGCGAACCTCGATATCAAGAGCTGCCTGTTCATCCCAACCAATAACCGGATCACCCTTGTGTGCCACATAAAGTTTACCTCTAGTCCTTCGCCCGTGGAACTCTATGTCAACCCAGTCATAACCAAACACTTTAATGGGGACACGCCCATAAGCACAAGGTTTAATGTCAGGTGGAATCAAATCGGACACCTTTTTCTGAAATTTAGCCTTGTACAACTCGGGAGAGACCATAGTATAAGGAGAGCCAGTGTCAACTAATACGTTAAGGGGAACCCCATTGACATTAAGGGTAGCCCATGCGCTCTTCTTAGTGGGTCCCACACTTAATAACGCCCCCTCCTTGGCGCGCATACCCGGTACCTGCGAAGGACTGACGTACCCAACCACCGTTACATCCTCATCGGCCCCATCGGGGTCCACCATGCGCACACTCCCCCTCTGCGGACCACCCCTGCACATGCGGGCGTAATGTCCCCTCCCCTTGCACTTCCTGCACACAACCGCAGAAGCAGGACACTCCTTGGACCCTGCAACATGTCCTCGCCAACCACACTTCTTGCAAAGGTCTTTGGCACTAAACGTTCCTCTTTGGTCCTTGTCCCTGGCACAGTTATCCTCTGCCTTGCGTGGCTGAACCATGTGTACCAGATCCACTTTTTCAGTCATTTCTTTGACACTCTTCCTGGACTCTTCCAGGGCGTGGGCTATTTCAATCACTTTATCCAAGGGAGGGTCCTTTTCCGTCCATAACCTCTCCCTAACCTTGGAATCGCTTGTCCTCATCATGATCTGGTCGCGAATGTACTTCTCCATAATGCCTGTGAACTTGCAGGTCGAAATAAGGGTGCGCAAAGCCGTCACGTAGGAGTCAATACTCTCACCAGCCCCTTGCGCTCTCGAGAAAAAGTGATACCTCTCCAACACTATGTTGGCTCTCTTTCCGAAACGAACCTCCAACTTCTTGAGAGCAGTTTCATAAGCCAACACTACCGCCTGGCCCCCCTCCCCTTCACCATCGCCAGTGGGCAACGCCAATATGTTGTTTTCTGGAAGATGCCTAAAGATTCTTGGACCCTCCGTGCCAAGACAGTTAAGTAGGGCCGCCTCTTTATCGTCGTCCGATAACCTGGAACCCCCTGAGGCTCTAAGGTACACTTTGAAACTATCCACCCAAAGCTCCCATACAATGGGAGGCTCACCCGGGTTGGATAAAAAAGCGGGGGGAGGACGGGCATTGCTATGCTGCATTACTAACAATGCTGTAGAAACAACTTGCAACGCGGACTGGAGAAACCTCCCAAAACACAGAGTCGGCAATATGGATGCGTGCTCAAGGATACTAGAACTGGGTTAGTGGCACTTTCAGCAGATGTTGTAAGAGGAAGAAAAACAAATACTCTTCTGCTGTTAATAGTGGAGAGTTAGTGTAGATGGTTCTGTAGACACCCCTGGGACCAAGGGGTTAACTGTGGACGCAGAAAGGACAATTCCGCCCCTTTGCAGTCAATCCGTCCCTTTCCAGATAAATCCGCCCTTCTTCTGCTGGTAAAACTGGAGAGTTAGTTAATAAGGGCCTGTAGGCACCCCTGGGACCTTAGGGGTTAACAGTGGACGAAGAAAGGACATATCCGCCCATTTTGCAGCCGATCCGCCCCTTTCCAAACAAATCCGCCCCTTTACAGTCACAGGGGCCGTATCCTCCTCCTCTGGAGGCGGAACGTTAAAATCCCTGACGTGGCTCAGTCACATTGGCAAATCGCCAGGAGAAGCGGCGAGGAGAGGAAACCCGCCCGGCTGGATCCCCATGGGGGCGTGCGCGGCCTCACCTGTGAGGAAAGCTGGAGGCTGTCAACGCCACGCTCAATTAAGCTCGGAGCGCGGCAACTGGTGTCTGGAATGGACCGCGCTCGACCACGTCCGGGAGCGCGGCCTCGAAGGCACCAGTATCAGGCACAGAGGACCGTCTGCAGGCAGCAACAACAGTGGTGGCCGTTGTGGACCGCGCTCGACCACATCCGGGAGCGCGGCACGGCAGACTCCAGTTCCAGGCACAGAGGACCGTTTGCTGCGGAGAGAGCGATCAGGCTGCTGGGCTGAGGGACACAACAACAGGACACACGGCTTGGTCAGGCGCGTGGGTATCAGGTTGAAGCTCGTCGCCAGTGTAATGACGAGCAGGAGTCAGGTAAGTTGGGAACAGCTTTATTCACTTCAACCTGAACAGCCGTGTCCTGGGCCGCTCTCACCACCTCTCCCTTCTCTTTCCAACCGCCAATGGCTCCGCACGAGCGTGGAACTCTCCTGAGAATTCCACGCTCGTGAAGAGCGAGCACAACCGGAAAAGCCATTACAACAAACTACACCGCTGCATTTGCTGCCCGGTCCTTGTGATCATCATTACTCAGTCACTCTCCTTCGTGTCAGTGGTTTTATAATTGTTTTTTGAATGACTTGGTGGAAATGAATACTGAGCTTCCCAGGGAGTGATCTTCACTACTCCCTGCCTCTTCCTTGTTCCAGTCAGCAGTATGGTTTACCTAATGGGAATTTGGGGCTTACACACCCTAGCTTCATACAGAGGTGGGGGATACGTGTGACAGTATGCCATTAAGGCATAAGGGACTGAGGAGACATCCCTAAAAGGGAAAGTATGGCATGTGGTTTCCTCCAAGGACGTCATTGAGATTCCCTGAGAATCACCTCCATCCAGGCGGTACTCCCTCATATAGCCACCCAAAGGGTCAGGATCAGGCAGCGGCTGCTGTCCCCTGGCCCCGTGGGATGAGGCAATCCCAGAGAAAGGAGTGATGATATCCTCGGATTCATCACACACCCCTCGGGCATCTCTTCATTAAAGTATGGTTGTTTAAAATTAAGCTTCAGAGGTTTCTGTAGTACACTCCAGGTCAATGTGGCATTGCATCTTTCAGACCGATCAGCTGCCTTTGACACATTTCACAAATAATTACATGGATGAGGAAGAGGGATATGGAGGTAAGGCTTTGATTTCTGACCAGTACTCTGCAACACTCTTAGTACTACTGTTCCGCACCACAGTACATCTACCCTCCTCACCCACCAAGGTCAGCAGATCATCTGGGATCTTTTTTTGTACCACAAAGAGGATTCTGGATAATAAGGGTTTTTATAACCTAAATGTGGATGGAGAAGAGGTATAAAATAAATAATTTTAGGGGCTAGATTCTTCCAGTCTAGAAGTGTTGGCAGGACCAAGGCTGTACATACGTTCAGCTTCTGGGGGAAGGTGAGGAACAGTGCAATGCCTGTAAGGCGGGCAAGCTGAAAGTATGGCCTTGTTTTACAAGCTTCAAACTGTAAGTAGTAAAGGACAGAAATGACTTAAAGATGATCCCAAGGTTTTTGACCTTGCTGGATGGTGAAAGTAAAGGACCAAAAGACAGCGGCCAGAGGATAGCAGAAAAACAGGGCACAGGTATCACAAGAAGAAAGATCTCTGTCTTACTGGCATTGAGACAGATATTGTTAACTGCATACAATGCCTTGATGGTGATCAAACAATCAGGGATAAAAAAACGAGGATAACAGATTAGTTCAGGGAAGTTTAAGGACAGCTGTGTGTTATTAACCCAACACTGGAAAAGAGAAAAAAAGAACGACATCAGGTGAACAAGAGGGACAAAATAGATATGGAAAAGCCAAAATTACAGGCTAAAATCCTGGGGTACTCTGCAGGTACACAGTGTGGTGGTGCAGTACAAACAGCCCAGTTGCAGCTGGGATGGCCTGTTAGTGAGGAAAACAAATCAGCCAGTCCCATACCCGGTCCATAATGCTAAAGGTATCATATCACATTTTCTCGAGGATACAATGTTTCACCGTGTGAAAAGCAGAGGAGACATCAAGGAGCACTATCCTCAATTGTACTACAATCATAAACACCATATACATGTTAATTATATAATTCCACCATATTGCAAATACTGTATACTCCCCCTACAGTACCTATAATTACTATACACATGTTAATATACTATGTTATGCCAGTGAGACATCAGGTGACTCAGAGGGACGAAATAGATATGGAAGTGCCACAATTATAGGATCAAACCCTGGGGTAATTTGCAGGTACACAGTGAGGTGGTGCAGTACAAACAGAGGCTAGTAAGGAAAACAAATCAGCCAGTCCAGTGCTCAGCCAATGATGCTAATGGTATTATGTAACCGTTTAATATTACTATAGTTTGCTTTGCCTACTGCCATGCCCACAAGAATCTGGCCAACGGCCACAACCACGACAATAGAATTAAACCCTATAACAAGTAGGTATAATGCAACTTCAAATAACATGTGATACCCAGGACCCCCCGGCCCCGCCCCCCAATCCGAATAACGTCTGTGGCCTGAAGAATTAATGGCATACACAGTAGCACCGGCACAGCTTTTTTTAACCTATAAAAAGAGCCCTATGTGCACTCTTTTCCACTCTACCCTTACTAGGCCCTTTTTCATCCACAAAATAACCCAAAATATATTTTCCACACTCCTTTTTCTCACTGTGCTATCCGCAGACAAAGGATGTGATCCATCCAATACAGCGACCATTTCTAAAATTATCGCACACCTCATGTTTTCAAACATCCAATAAGCATGTGCCTCTCTGCAAACTTTGGTAACCATTCGTCAAATTACGTCAAAGTTATAAACTGGCAAAAAAGTACTTTCTATAAATTGAGCAAATTAAGATATTCTTACCATTCATTATATAAATATTTCTCATAAACAAATATCACCATTTCTTATTTTGACAAAAAAGGCAAACAAACTCCAGTGGCTAGAGGAAAACGTTCCCAAAGAAGAAATGCGTGAAGATAACATCTCTAATGGTAAACAATACATCTTTAAATATAAACAAATATTACAATTTATGGAAAGCACATTAAAATAATTCCTTCTTTTCCTATAATAGATAGTTTACAGGAAGAAATTACACCACAGATTAATTATACAGAATCACAAAAATCAAAAATACAATCCTAAACCCCAACTGTACAGAATTAAATGATCTTGCTCATTATCACACTCCTACTTATACCTGTCCCCCTCGCCCTCAGCACTCACCTCAATCAAATTCACAAAACATAAATCAAAGACGGTTTGATGAAACCATCCCCCTCCTCAGATGACTTTATTGAAATTCCAAATTCTCCCATTTATGTTTCCATTTCTGATACCCAATCCCTTTCATAAATGTATTTTTTACTCAACTATCAATGTCTTGTATTGTGTAATACATTCTTATTTCTTTTTTAAAACCCCAATCAATAGTCTATGAGCATCTTGACCATTCAGAGGGTCAGTTTTCACAATGGTGCACCCACGGACATCGTGGCCCATCCATGCATGTCTGGTCTTGCATGACGCATTTGAAATTAGTCCACAAACAACGCGCTGTATGCAAACATCCCAGCACATGCACCCAGCGTCTCCCAGCCACCGATGTCTGCGGACAACCGGCGCCACCATGGCCACTTCACAGACATCATCATTTCATTGCTCTGGTGAGGCATGCCAACGTGTCCATGGACAGTGTCTGTTACCGTGGATGGTGTGAAACTGCATTTTCAGCCAAACTAGAATGTTTCAAGTTGAAAGTTTACCCTTCCAGAGCTCCTAGGCCAATTCTTAGTTGATCTATCAACTTTTTTCAAGGTCTTTTTTCAACTCGGTATTCCGCAGTATAAGGAACTTATGGTGGCAACAGTAAAGACAGACACAAGTGATCACAGTTCAAGGGTGTTTATTAAACTGTTTAAATGGGTGAGAACAATGCCTAATCTAAACCTAAACCTAAAATGGGAGCACAATATAACCATCAAATAATAATAAGGCAGTCCTAGTGGCGTCTTGTTAAATATAAAGGGCCTATACTAAAAGGAAAACGATTGCCAATCCTTACCGCTAAATTACAAAATAGTGTGGGATAATATTCACCAGGTAAGAAAGATATGTTTACAAGATGATAAGTCAGGATGGTATAACTGGGTCTCCCTTGCCCAGGTATTGAGCACGGGACAAGGGGTGACTCTCGAGCACAGCACACTCCTGGGCTTCTCCAGCGCAAGCTTATAGTTTGTTTCCAAAATATAAGAGCCTTCTGTGGCCAAGTCTCTTTTACACCAAGTCTCTTGCCTCGGAGGGCCTGATGCACTATAAACAACAAACAAGAAGTTCCTTTCAGTAATCTTCCTTTCGGGTGATTTCCCTTCCCCCGTGTATCCCCCTCAACCGGGCTCCGATCCTTTTGTAACGTTGTCTTCCCTCAGTCGGGTTCACATTTGCCAGTTTCACACAGTTCAGGTATTCGTAATACCTTGCAGGATTCACTTCCCTTAGCTTTTTCTAGCCCCCAGTCAGGCTTTCCACATTTATCGTTCGTACAGCGTTTTCCTCAGCTGGGTGCACATGCCTGTTTCACAATGTCAAAACTTGGGTAATGGGTTAAGGACTTTCGATTGTAAAAGGGATTTTCTCTCGACCCTTGCATGACCACCTTAACTCTTTATTCCGGCCTTTCCTACGGCCTCTTGTTTCTATAATGATTACAAGAAAAAGGGGACCAGCCAGAGTCTTTCAAATGGACGCGTGGTGCCGGACCACTCTGTAGCTAGTCTTTTCCTGGGCTTTAAAAGTTCACTAGCACACAAGTTCTTGTTCATAACAAGTTGCAGTTTGCAACCTTCACCCAATACTGTCCTGTTTACTATCAGTTCTCCCTCCGAATCACTGGCTGTACTGCCCTCCTTGTTGATTCTTGTCTCTGGAGTCAAGGATGGTACCATGGTAGCAAGCACACCTCTCCGCCTCGGTTATCAGTGCAGGAGAGTCCGAGACATCTGTTACACCACACGTCAGCTATAGTTCCCTGTCTTATGATTCCTTTCATGGAGGCTTTGCAGGTTTGGGTCAAAAAGGGCAATGGCACTTCCCTTCTTGGTGTCCTTTCTGGTCTTGCTGTCTTTCTTCTCCATTTGAACTGCTGCCCTGCAATATACGCTTCCTCGTGCGTTTGTCCTTACTCAAAGTGCGCTCTCGAGCTCTGCCTTTTATCTTTGCGGGGAAAGTAAAGGGCTATCAGGTGTGTGTAGTTATTGTCAATTGCCTGACTCTGCCTGACCCTTTGTTTTGGGACTCATCAGGTAAAGGGCTCTGGTGTGAGTCCATTGTCTTTCACAGTGTAAGAAAGCGTTCGTGTTGGAAAAGGGGAGTAGAGCTTCTAAATAGCCTATGGGGTAGGATGGGGAAAAGGTGTTATAAGGAAGGGGGTACCGCTTCAAATCCGTCAGTGTCCCACTTCCACTCCCCAAAGACCCCCCCCATCCAGGTGATCCTCCCCCACTAGTCCACCCACAGGAACTCGATCCAATAGCAATGGCGTGTCCTGGCCACCTCGATGACAGGTCTCCTGGGACTAGCGGGTGAGACACCTTCAGGTTTCTCACAGCAGACAGTCGCGAGGTCTGCAGATGGTTCCTCTGAAGGGACCCACCCATTACGTCATTCTCAATCTGGCAGACGAGGAGAGGGCTTCTTTTGAGAGCTACTTCCAGGAGTTCAAGAATGACATCTGTCATGACCATCCCGACTTCCCAGGGGTCGCCGCCACCTCCACCACCACCACCACCACATGGAGGACCTGGAAATCATGATGATGCAGAGGAGGATGACAAGCTAAAGGAAGATGAGGTAGAGAAGAGAATCATGGGTGTGGCAGTTCTTTAAGACCATTGAGGGTGCACCAAAACCATGGGCTGCCAACATCGCGGTTTTGGCGGCAGGCGAGGAGTGAGAAGTAATTCTGCTCTTTAGGCACAGCAGGAGAATGCCACAACAAATTGCAGACTTACCCTTTGAATTAGCAATACTGAAGGAAGAAAATTATACAAAGAGAACAAAAAGAAAAATAAGAAATAAAGACAGAAATATTGTCCTGCCCCGTCTTCAGACAGAAGGAATCCTTCTGAACATGCTGCCCATTCCCCTAATGACTCAAATTAAGTGTTGGTCTATTTAACATCCAAGTGGGTTCTTAGAAGCCACCTAATCAAAACAACTTTGTCCTGAAGAAGGCCCACCAACAACAGTTGAAAAGCGTTAGGGATAACGCAATTAGACATAGGGGCCGAAACAGATATTGACTTTTCCCAGGCTAGAACGACCAGCCTGTATGCTGTTTGTCCAGCGTCCCGGTGGAGCTTAAACACAGGGATAGGTCTTTTATAGGCCCTTCAATGTAAATTCGATAAGGAAGGACATAATTAGTTGACCTTCAATATAAGGTGTATGTGCTAAAGAAAATTGAGGTCACATACCATACTAACCCCACAGTCCTTCAACCCATGAATACTAAAGTGTGTTAAATGTTATTGAACCATATTGTGTTTATGTTTTTTATAAAAATTATCTTAATAAATTTAAACATTCAATATACGATTGTGCCTGGTTGAATACATTACCGAAATAAGGATACAGCATTGAATAGTGTTAATTTCGATCTAGTCACTGGGTTATAAGCGAAGGGTTTTCCGTTTTCTCTGCATACTGCATGCTACCTTTCCACACCAAAACTGGTCCCCCGACAGCAAATAATTGGGAAGTACCCATGTTTTCAATAATGCCTTCCATGCCATGCAGAACGCTGTTGACCCTTACCTTTTACGAAAGTCACAATCCTCTGTTTGTACTGTGACACACCACTCTACAGGAGGGAGCAGTTTCAGAGTGCTTTTAAGGCCTTGGTCAAGGAGCACAGGAAACACGGCCACCTACCTTAGACTTAAGGCACACCCAACATCTTCCCCTGCCCACCTACCCCTCCATATCTGTGGTTTGTGCCCCTTCCCTCCCTCTACCTTAACTCCTCGCCTCTCATACAAAAAAGCAAAATCCCCAAAAATATAAACTACAGACCACACAAAAATGGTAGCTTTAGGACCCGCCTTTCACAGTTAAAAAATAGAACTAAAAATAAAAATCACAGGACCTTTTGCAGTCTGCATAGTCTACAGACAGTATGAAAGTCCGTGGACATCTGGAACATTCCAGCCGTGGGGTGGGGGAATTAAAATCAATTCACTTGTTTTTCATGCAGAAATCGGGGCTCTTAAAATAACCTTTTTTAAATGTTTTGGGGGTTGTATATACTGCACGAACAAATGTTCCACTGCACTTAATTATTTTTTATAACTTTCACAAAAACTACTTCTATTTTTTTCTGGTTTTGTTTTTTATTTACTACAACTACTATTAAATACTTCACAACATATTTCACGAGTTCACAAAAGATTTTTCTGTGAATTTTGGATATTCAAAAGCAAACATCTGATTTCCGACACCAGTCAAATGCATTGTACCTCCTCGAAAGATATTTCCACCATGCAACTTGATATTTGCATGTCAAAAGATGCCATTCCTAAACCAAATAAAAAAGCACATACATCTTTATTGACATGCTGTCTAGCTTCCTCCGTTTCAAAACATATGAAGTTTGGATGTCTCCACATTTGACTTTCATGGATTTCAGAAAAGATAAGCTGGAAAAAGTTCCATTAGACTATTCAACATGACTTTCATGGCAAACTGCAAAGATCCTGCAGTCACACAGTCCAAACTGCTGCCTCCACAATGCACAATAATATCTGTACGTTTAAAGTGAGCCTTACTCTCACAGAATGGTAATAAAGTTGCCCCCTTTGAACCACAATCTGAATAACATGAAACTTCCACTTCTTTCAATCTAATAGTAGCATAGATGCCACGAGATTCAGTATAAACCTTCAATTAATGAATCTTAGAATCTCCCACCATCTACACACTCTGCATCTTTGTAGCCATAGCCACGGCCATCTTCTCTACAAACAACAAAGAAAACACTTGTCATCCTGTACTCCTGTACACTCAGCTCCTCCTCCACAACCACAAATCCTGATTGGCTAGTCCCCCAATGTCCTCTTTCCATGGCAGGCATCTTTAAAAGACCCGGATGGCATGTGCAGGTCCATGGACTACTGCAGTGTCCGCAGACACTGTAGCACCTTCACACCTTTTTTTCACCTATAAAAACAGCTTCATATCAACTTCATTCCACCTCCCCCCACCCTTTCCTGGCCTTATTTCAACCACCAAATCTTTTTCCCAGACTTTTTCTCACCGCGCTGTTCCCCGTCATATCCACGAACTCGGCTGCACCTGCCAACCTTTTTTTCACCTATAAAAACAGCTCCATATCAGCTTTATTCCACGCCAACCCTTTCTAGGCCCTCTTTCGGCCACCAAATAACCCAAAATCTATTTTCCAGACTTTTCAATCACTGCGCTGTGTGCAGACACCGGTGGCTGTCCACAGATACAACATGGGTGACCGATCCAAAAAATATGACGCAGCTCACATTTTTGAACATCCAATCAGTGGTGCGTACAATGTCTGCAGACGTCAAGCCGGACCTTGATTGGTCCAGTGGCGTCCACGGACTGTGAATCAGGAAAAGAATTGGCAGACCGCACCCAGATATCACACATTTGGTTTTACTTACTTTTTGGGCATTTTTTAAAAAACTACTAGATGGATTTACACCAAATCTACAAAAGCACGCTTTTGGGACCAAGCCGCCGCTCCAGGCATAAATTTGGTGAAAATCCATCCAGCGGTTTGGGGTGAAGAAGTGAGCCAAATTCTTTTTCCATTGTGTCTATGAGGATTTACAAACACTTTGGGACCCCCCTATAACTTTGCCCCCTTTCTGAAACCACACCGAACTTTTTACAGAATCATTCAGAGGGTGCCATATACTTTTGTTTTGCAATGTTTGGTGAGGTTTCGTCCATGGGTGGCAAAGTTATAAGCAGCCCAAAAAGTGATCTATGAGTTGAGCAACTTAACCATAACTACAGGGTCGCTAGGGGCGTGGACAGCAGCCATGCAGTGAGACAGCAGATCCGTGAGCTCCCGCAAGATCCGTCAATTTGATCCTTATAATGGACTGATGGTGACCAAGATAAATTGCAGCTGAAAAGCCACTGAGCACCCTGATTGCATTCCATAAATCAACCACGCGGCCCTTGCCCGTCCAGTGCTCGGTGACAGTGGAATACATTGGCAACACTGGGGTTATAAAAACGAACACCTGTGTAACACATCGGGCTCTGTGGCGGGGCTGACCCGGGTTTTCTACCCCACTCAAACAGCTACTGGCAATACCACTGTACAAGCCAGCACAGAAGCTGCCACAATGCGAGACAAACAGTTTAGTGGTAAAGGCAAACAGGCCATCATGGAAGCCTATGCCTGCAAAGGTGAATGTGGACAGACCCCACTCATAGACCTCAACACAGTGCAGCCCATCCTGCAGTCACAACAACAAGGAGAAGGCCCCATCCTGGCGGCAATTTGCGGCACTAAATTCTGTGCTGCAACACAAAATAGACAAAATGATAGTGGATCTAGGCCTGCTGTACCAAGATGTGCGAGCACTGGCAGACAGGATGGGCACTGCAGAACACCAAGTACAGGAAAACGCCACTAACATCACCAGTGCCCAAACTCAAATCATGAATATACTGGGGAGAATACAAACCTTGGAATACAGAGCTGAGGATGCAGAGGTCAGAGCCCGGAGAAACAATATCTGTATAATGGGACTACTGGAGGGAGAGGAGGGCAGAGACCCCACCAACTACATAGAAAACCTGTTATTACAAGAAATGATCTCGGGCACACTGTCACAGGGATTCACGGTAGAGAGAGCGCACAGATCCTTGGCTAAAAGACTGCCTCCTGGTGCCCCCCCCCAAGATTGGTGATAGCTAAAATCATGAATTTTCAAGACCAGAAGAAAATCATCACTTTCTCGAAAGAAGGTGGCACAATTACAAGGAACTCCTGGAGGTTGGCAATGTACCCCAATTACACGGTACTGGTGCAGAAGTGCAGAGCGATGTTTGGCCCAACAAAAGAGCAACTCAGGAATGCAAATCTGCGGTACATGATACTATACCCTGCTAAACTAAAAGAGTTTCATGACGGAAGATCCTACTTTTTTTTAAGACTACCACAGAAGCCCAATCCTGGATGGACGAGCAGGGCCTGCCTCAATTGGCAGCCAGGCATAACAGCAACAATGCACTCAGATGACCGAAGGTGACAATGCTTGCCACTGGGCCCCAGACTAAAAAGGGGATACTTGCTATTGACATGGAAAATAAGACCCACATCTACAAGTTGAGGGTAGCAAGAAAAGGACTTTCTAGTACAAGAACTGGCCACCTGGTGGTTGCTACAGACGTCAGCCCTAACAGTCCTCGAAATAAAGTTTAGATGCCAGTTGGAAGGCATCGTGCTGCCTCACGCTACTCCCCAAGAAACAGGAGTGTGCGGGAAAGGCAGCTAAGCATGAGCGTGGGAAGGAAGGCTGGGCGTTTGTTCATAGTTGAAGTTTGTTTGTTGGAAGATGAAGTTGAGACGGGTGGACACATGCTAATAGGTGGGCCGTCAAGAGGGGGCACGTTGGCCAAGAGTACACAAAGGAAGGTCAACAGTGATTTTAGTGTGAACCCAGAGGTGAGACTGACCTGTCGAGAATCTTGCCACCCAATCGTGTGCAATGTTAAGATAAACTCTGCATTTAAAGGTGTTGGGCAGGAGGACACATGCTCGGGATGACTTATGGGAGACGAAGGACTAGCTACATAGAAGGGGAACAAATGGGTTGATGGGAAAATGCAGGCCCTCAAGTGAATTGTTGTGATAAAACTCGAGGGCATGAACATAGTCAAATGGAATGTAAGGGAACTTAACAGTTCTGTAAAGAGGCTGTGGGCCTCATTACGAGGTATGCCGGTAGCCATGCCGCTATTGGCGGCATGGCTGCCGGCAAAACCGCATCCGTGTCCGTGTCCTCGGAATGAGGATTTACCGGACCATTCCGAGTTTGGATGGCCCGGTAATTCCTCACTCGAAGACACGGACATGGTTCATCCACATTCCCATTCAGCCCCGATAGGGCTGAATGGGAATGGGAGAGGGAGTAAACAACGTGCCATTACGAGATGGCCCGTTGTTTGCTCCCTCTTCCCCTCGCGGGACCCGGTATGCACGCCTGGTTTTGCCAGGCGTGCTTAACGTGTCCCGCGAGGGGACCTCGTAATGTGGCGGAACGGGTTGAACGGCGCCGCAGCCTTTTACGGAGCCATTTAACCCGTTCTGCCAGGGTCGTAATGAGGCCCTAAGTGTGTATGCAAGGTTGAATAGAATGAAAGTGGGGGTTGCGCTATTACAAGAAACACACCTGACATGTGACAAACAGGCCACAATTGCAAGACAATGGGGCAGCAAACTATATGGATCAACCTATTCTACCTATGCCAGAGGGGTGTTAACATGGCTGGCTCCCAATGTTCCCTTCCAACTTCTAGCGGTCAACAAAGATAAAGAAGACAGGTTGGTGATAGTGCATGGCCTATTGGAGAACAGACAGGTGTGTTTTATAAACACGTATGCCCCAAACCATGATGCCACAGGTTTTTTTTTCAGTCTCTAAGCCCCGAGATATCACCATAGAGAGGAGCTTCATATATTTGCGGTGAAGACCTCAACTGTACACTTAACCCACCACTAGACAAGTCGGATGCCAAATTTAGAAAACCAGCCCCACCAGTGAAAACCTTAAATGCCCTCCAAGGCCTCCTCAATCTGGTGGACGTCTGGAAGGAGAGACATGTAGTGACCCATGGCTACTCCCACTTCTCTGTCCCACATAGCACACATACACAAATACATTATTTTTTCACAGGAGCAGAGACCCTAGGTGAATTTACAGGAATCAAGTTTAAAGCAAGAACCCTCTTGGACGATTCCCCACTGATGGTGACATTGGTGCACACTGCTGGCAGACCCCCGATAGCAACATGGCGGCTGCGTGCAGAAGCCCTGTCAGATGAGGGTTCTCACAGTCAGCTGTCAGCCGTGATAGAGGAATATTTTCAGGTAAATACGGGGAGTGTCGACAGAACAAGCACACTGTGGGATGCTTTTAAAGTGGTAGTGTGGGGTGCAGCAATGGGGAAGACGGGGGCCTTAGAAAAGACTTGCTAAGGGATCTATCAGATATGGAAGAGGACATTGCTCGGGAAGAAAGTGAGGAAGAATTGATCGAGGTGGAACCAGAGGGGCTGGTGTCAATGCGACTGGAATGCATAACGATACGGGAGAAGCTCGGGAAATTCGACGACACAAAAGTTGCATGCTGAGGGCGATAAGACTTGAAGGTTTCTGGCCTGGTTGACAAAACAAGAAGCGCATAAAGAAGCGATTAGTGCAATACAGAATCAGGATGGAGAGACTATCAGAACTCAGAAGGGCATCAATGAGGTCTTTTTCAAATTTTTACAAAAATTTGTACTCGCCTGTCCAGATTCTGGAAGGGGGTGACATGGCAAAGAGTTTATAAAGAGGCATACGAATGTGGGAGACTACCCGACAACATGCGAGAATCACAGATTATACCGATTCTGAAACCAGGGAAACAGCCATTTGATTTGGGTCATACAGACTTATTTCTATGATAAACCAAGAGAGCAAGATCCTGACAACGGCCCTGGAAAATAGACTTAAAAAGGTAATAGGGACTCTAGTGCACATAGATCAGACGGGATATGTCGCGGGTTGCAATACAATGTGGAACTGAGGAAACTTCAACCCGTCATTGGCCAAGATAATCAGACATCAGGAAAAAGCGCAGTCACTTCCTTAGTCCTTGGTGGTCTTCCTGAGGAAGGAATATGTCGATGCAGAAATAAGCATAGATGACGCAATCCACCTGATCTCCCTGTACGCAGATGACATGCTGCTGTAGGTTAGTCGACTGGCAGACTATCTGCCGCACCTGCTAGATTTCATAGGAGAATAAAGATTACCCAGGCTATTAGCTCGACGGTAGTCTTGAAATTCTATCAAAGTCACGGAGACGGGCATTATGTTTAAACTCTTTATGCCACTTCTCATAGCAGCTTCTTCAAAACTCAACTGCATCTGTTTACTAAAAAAGTTTTTCTTTTTTTTCTTTTTTAAATAGTAAAACAGTAAATAGTCATCCAGCATCTGGGACTACCCATCCACACAAGTCCTCAGTGCGCCTGTAGTTTTGACCTTTTTCTCATTACCAATCCTGGGCGAGGACAGTCCTTGCTTCACATCCTGAATGAACTCCTTCCTCTTTATTTGATGAACCTGCTGAACTGCAACAAAACTATGATCCTTCGCCACATCTCCAGCATGGAACTGCTGCTGCCCGAGTCCATACTCCGACCCTCGGCCGAATCCTCTGCTCATATATCTCCTGTCATGTATGAATGTCCCACTCAGTTACTTTTGGCCTCGTCTACTCGGATCCAAACCAAACAACATATGGTTAAGGTGGGAATACGCAGCTCAGTGCAAAACATATCCACATACATGTTACAGAGAAAAGTATATTAACAGCAAATCATGCCACCACCCCCCCTGCATATAAGGGTGGGATAATGCTCGCCTCTGTGACTTTAACAGAACCAAGACTACCGGCACTAATAGCCTGGGTAATCTTCATTCTATGTCAAGACCGGATGCGAGCATTATGCTTGTTCAAAGCTTTCTAAAACCACATTAGCTACATTAGAGACTGGCTTAAAATAAAAGGTCTTAAAGGTAAACTCTGAAGAAGAGTCTGCTGACTTCAATATATCTTGCAAAGAAACTCCTGCTACAAATGCTTTGGACGCCATGGCTCCCCTGACTGAAGGGGCCCCAAAGACGGTCAAGTCTATTTCTGCCCATACCATCACTCTCTAACCCACCTGGCTATGGTGGCTGTTGCTATCGCATGAAAAGGCCTCCTACGTGCTATCAGCAGTTGCTGGTCCCCCGCTGGCCTAATGTCTTTCGTCTCCCTCTCATACTCCTTGATACAACTAGCCACGCACAACTTGGTCTCTTCAGGAAAATAAGGATATGAAATCACTGTAGACACACTCTTGGTCCTCTGCATCTGAAAAGCTACTCCCTCTGGATAAAAAAAATGTCTGTTAACCTCTAAAGCTTTCACGTCTGAGACCCTTCTACATGATACTAAACACAAAAGCATAGCTAACTTACCGGACAAACTATGCACTGATAAATGGTAATTCTCCGGCCATTGCTTAAAGAGGCAAAATATCACCTCGACATCTCACAGTACTGAATATTTGGAAACTGGCAGCTTGCGCATCTTTACTCAATAATCTCACCACAGCTGGGTGTTCCCTGACAAGTCAGCCTTAAAATCTCTTGTGTCCTGTGGAAATTGCCGACCGATACACCCCAAGCAGGCAAAATGCTCTCCCACTCTCGGACATCTCTGCCAGGAAATAGGGAACATGCACTACAGATGCCAAAATGTGATGAACAAACTGCTGGGTACACCATTCCTCCCATTTAGCCCTTGCGGCATCATAGCTCCTAAGGGTGGAAGGCACCCAGAAATCTCTGATACAATGTGTAGCTGATCTCGAAAGGCCCAGCAAATTCCATTGGTTCCTGAAATCCTGCACGCCAGCAGCTGCAGGGGCCCTGTTTGAATCAGGGGGTGTGCCTGCCCCTTCAGATCACATAAAAAGTCAGCTTCCCATGGAATCAGTTTCTGGAAATCTGAGGAAAGTTCCATGGGGATCAGAAACCACGCTTGCTATTTCCATAATGGCACTACCAACACTATCTCTGGTGGCTCCGGCAGACTTTTGCTAGGACCCTCACCAGCATTATGAACAGGGGAAAGGCATAGTGAAGCGCTCCCGCCCAGCTGTGGAGGAACGCATCCGACCCTAATGCTCCGGGGTCCAGCCTCCAGCTTTAATATCTGGGAACCTGCACTTTCAACCTGGAGGCAAAAAGGTCTACTTCTACAGGGCCCCACACTCTCTGTAACCGTGAAAAAATGTGCCTGCAACATCCAAACGCTGGATTCCTCCAGGTACCTGGTGTTCCAGTCTGCTACCATGTTCTGTTTCCCTGGAAGATACTCTGCTACTATCACCAGCCTCTTCTGTAGACAATAGTGGCAGAAGTCTTTTGCTATTTCCGCTAACATTGTTGACCTTGTGCCCCCTAATTTGTTTATATAAGGCACTGCTGAGATGTTGTCCATCCTCAGCAGAATGCAAAAATTCACATTCTCCTTTGCGAAAGCTTTCACCGCAAAAGACCCTGCCAGAAGCTCTAAGCAGTTTATGTGTAGTCTTAAATCTTCTTCTGCCCATCTTCCCCCTGTTTGTAACGGACCACATCTGGTGCCCCAGCCGGACCTGCTTGCGTCTGACTATTACTAACTCCAGAACGTCTCCAAAGATGGCCCTGCCATTCAGGCCTCCATGTTCTGTAGCCACCATTGTAGTTCTACTCTCCCTTCTTTGTCTAACGGTACCATCTGATGATACCTTACACCTTCTTGCAGGTGTCCGATTCTCAGCCTCTGGAGCGCTGTGTAGTGCAGGGGCCCTGGAAATATTGCCTCAATGGAGGCTGCCAGAAGCCTTACGATCCTCTCTAGACTCTGAAGCAAAATATGAGACTTCCCCATCGCTATCCTCAGTTCCTTCTTTATGCCCTTCATTTTCTGCAGGGGTAGTTCTAACATGGCTTTCCTGGTGTCTATCACAAAGCCCAGGAACTCCATCCGTTTCTTCAGACTGAGTTCTGACTTCTCTCGATTGATCAGAAACCCGAGGGACGACAACATTGTACTCACCCAGAGCACCTGTTCCATCAAGGCTGCCGTGTTCCGTGCTAGCACTAAGATATCACCTAAGTAAATAATAAACCTGATCCCTCCGTCTCTAATGGCCTCTGCTACTGGCCTCATCACTTTCGTGAAAGCCTGATGCTAGACTCAAAGGCAGGCACGTGAAACGCCAGTTCTGTCCTTTCCAGAAAAACTTGAGATAATTTCTTTCTTCTTTTTTTTCTTCTTTTTCTTCTCTTTGCAGGGCTTAAAGTGCCTGTGCCTTACAGAGGGCAATACCGATGAGAGGCTCACCCGGCGTCTTCCCCGTGGACAGTAGCTGCTCCCTTTTTCATTTTATCTACTTGGAACGACCACGCGTACATGGTACTTGCTTCCTCCACGTGATCGGGAGAAGTGGCAGGTCCTTTCCTCTAACTGCAACACAGTCGGAAAGGACTAATTATATTAGCCACAATGTTCTGGGAGAGAGAACCGGTCACCTAAAGTGAGCGAGGTGACTTGCTGTCCCGGTGCTCTCCCTACGTCACCTGACACACACCGAAATCTCGCTGATGCGACCTCCGAAATGCGGGCCCTTCCGACCCGCCTACCACTCACTCTGATAACAGCTAACAGTGTTCGCTGTCACTGCCAACAGGAAAAATGCAATAAAGGCACACTAACAACCGAAAATCGCGCTGTCCTCGCTACATATGCTCTCCAAATCAGTCAAATAACGACCCACAGAACAAATCCATAGCTGTCAAAATAAAGCCCCACAGAGCAAAATTAAAGATTACTAATGTGCTTGAGAAGCAGCAAAGAAAGAGGAGTTCAGTCAGGATGTGAGGCAAGGACTGTGCTGGCCCAGGATTGATTATGCAAAAAATGTCAAAACTACAGGAACACTGAGGACTTGTGGGGATTGGTAGTCCCAGATGCTGGAAGTTTGGACTATTACTGTTGTACTGTCTACATTTTTTTTTAAAACATTCGTAAACAGATGAAGTTCAGTTTTGAAGAAGCTGCTATGAGAAGTGGCATTAAAGAGTTACAGCATAATGCTCACCTCCGGCCTTGACATAGAATTTGGGGACCTATCTGGCATACTAGTCAATAGGGACAAGTCTGGCTTGTTCACTCTGACCGTGCTCAGGAAGCAGAAAATGGTGCAACTACCTGCACTAGGCCTCGAGTGGTCACGAGATTACTTTCGCTATCTGGGAATCAATGTGCACCATGACCCAGTACCCTCACATGATAGTAACACTCTGGCAACCCTCAAGAAAGTTACCACTTCCATGACTTTTGGGAAGACACTGCCTCTCGGGATACCAGGTAGAGCAGCATTACTGAAAATTATAGTGCTCCCTCGCTTATTATAGCATTTCATCACAATATTTTATAATATAACCAGAACATTCTCTCAACAACTAAACACAATCATCCGAGAGTTCCTGTGAGGAGGGAGCAGAAACAAAGTCGCTCAAGACACACTGCAGTGATTATGAGCAGGACGGGATTAAATTACTGCACTTGGAGTTATACTACCTGGTGCGCCAATTACAGTTCATAGCGACTGGCTAGGCGATGGACCCTCCCCGGACACCCTACTCTTACAACCAACACTGCATCACTGTTACTTAAAAGTGGTGCAATGGATGGGTGAGAGCCTGCGCCAGAGACACACCTCCTCCTTGCATTGGGTTTTGCCTTGTGGCGCATAGCATGGAAGATCCGCAAAACCCTGTATCCCTCTTCATCGTGCGCCCCATTAGTGGGACTCATTAGTAGCCAATAGGGGGCAATAAAATGATTCCAGACGCACTGGAAAGCAAAAGGAATTGCCCAAATAGGCCACTATTGCAAGAGGGACAGTGAATTGAGTTCCAGAAGCTAGTGGAAGATTACGACATACACAAAGGCCAATTTATGTTGTATATGAGCAAGGTACAGAAGATGAACAAAAGATGGCCACGACTTAAAACGGGAGAGATAATGAATGAGGTATTTGACATTTGGTTTGATGTAGCAGAAGGTGGACACACTGTGTTCAGACTGCATGAGTTGCTCCTACACAATCACACTACTGCAGAACTGCCAGCACGTAGCAAATGGGAGGACGAAATAGGGAAAGAACTCACTGACGAGGAATGGAAGAGAGCCCTACTGTACATCAAAAGGGTTTCCAGAAATGCTAAATTTCAATTAACACAACTATACATGACACCCAGGGCATATCTAACCCCATATAGATTATCCAAAATGGGTAGTAGAACAGAGCAGACATGTCCGAGATGTGCCTCTGCGAATGCAAACATGCTACATATTTTCTGGGCATGCTCAGCGATTGAGAAATTCTGGGAAGAGGTCATGGTAAGAGCGGCCACAGGTGGAATCCAAATGCATGCTTGGCTGCCGGAATTCTGTTTATTGGGACTATTTCCAAGGGGTAATAAGCAGTCGGCAAACCTAGCTAAAATGAAAGACTGGATGTGTATCCTGGCAAAGCGCAGGATTTCAATGGCCTGGAAATCGACCCCGGGCCCAAGGAGAACGGCATGGTGGGCTGGCCTGAGACACTGGTTGTTCGCGGAGTCAGCCGTGTGGCATAACGCATTGCAGATAGGGATTCATGAAAGCAGCGTGAGGATTGATGCTTGGAACGTAATGGTACAAACAATTTTCTCCCCTCGGGGAGTGACCTGACCTGACCCGGCGAGTCCCAACGGGTGGCGGCAACAACACCGGAACCCCCGGATACAGCATATAAGCAAACTGTCTACTCTAACCCATCTATGGCAAAGGAAGTAATACGATGGAGCCCACCCCCGGGAACATATTCAGGTATCCCCATAGGAAAATGGAGGTGTACGAGGAAATGTGTTTTGAAATGCTATGTAATGCTTTGTGACACCAGTCTGCTGTATGTATGGTTGTTCTGTTTGGTTGATAGGTTGTAAGCAAAGTACCTAATAAAGTGTTTTAAAAAAACAAAACTACAGGGCCATTACTGCAGGCCCTGTCATATATATAATCAGTGGAGAATAAAACGTAACTAAAAGGTAAAGTTAAACCAGCACAAACTATGTCAGCAAACATTAGAAATAACAACATTAAGGTTATAATGCAATGGACTGTTTATGTAAAATTGAAAGTATGTTCAAAATAAATCAAACATTTTAGTTACCTTGACTCACCCTTGTTTTGTTTTTTATGCTGTGGTAAATGTGCATTGTTTTGGTTTATGCATTTATTTTTAGAAAAAGTGATTTATTGATTGTATTTTTTAATTCGTATGTATTTTGGTTATGAATATTTTTTGCAATGTTTGGCATCTATAAATAACTTTATGATGGCATGGTATCAAGAGAGACCCCAGACTCAAAAATAAGTTTGAAAACCTTTATTATAAAGCCTTGTACGGTTGGTGTAATGCCTAACTGGCCCTAACTCTAATGGGGTCGTTGATGCTTCTAAGGGACGTCAATGCCCTTAAATCCAAAACCAAAGTTTGTCTGTGTCCAAATCTATGCTTGCCCTCATTCTTAAAATAAATGCAAAGTTAGGTCTTCCTAAAACAAATGGTGATTCTTAAAGAAATGCAAATCAAGGCTGCTTTCAGGTAGACTTACCATCAGGTTTAGTTCTGCCAGTTTAAAAATAGTTCAATTCAAAAAGGGTTGCTCATGGGATCTTTCAGGTAGGGCTCTTGTAGCAGGAAAATACAGTTTGCAATGTCTTTGGTTCTCTTGTGGTTCTCTTCCCCAGGCTCTGACCCCTCTGGTTCCCAAAATGAAGAGTCACAGCTTCTTCTAGGCCTCTCTCTCTTTTCAACAATGTCTCTCAGTTTCCTTTGGGCCTCTCAGAGTTCCCTTCCCCAAGCCTAGGCCCATCTTGCCTCAAAAGGGTCACTTAAAAGTTCCCAAATACAAAACACCTAAGGGTCATCTTGCCACGGTGCACCTTTAATCGCACAATTCTTTCTTGTGAGTGTGCAACAGCATTTCCTTCACCTAGAAGGAATTTGCTCCCACTTCGTCTCAGTGCAGCTCCCCATTTTCGCACCTTCTAACAAGTGGTGCTGTACTCCTCCTTTGGTCAACAAAGGGCAGTATCAGAGACGTTTGAGAAAGCAGGGTTTTTGCTCCTTCCCACGCATGAACACTCTGATACCTGGCCCCTCTCCTTACACTCTGTCTTCATTCTGGCACCTTTTCACTCTCCACGCCTCTTGCTCACTTTCCTGTTCCACATTTTGTCTTGTATGTGCGTCTTGCACACTTTTCTGTCATCTTCTGCCTTCCGTGCCCCTTGCACACTTTTTCTGCTTTGCTGTGCCTCTTGCACACTTCTTTTGTCTTGCTGTGCCTCTTGCATGCTTTCTTTACCTTGTGTTGCCTCTTGCACACTTTCCTGGCAATTTCTGCCTTTCCGTGCCTCTTGTGCACTTTCTTTACCTTGCTGCATCGTGCTGCTCGCACCTTTTTCACTTTTCCTAATTTCTTTCTGGTCACTCACCACCTCTCTTTTCTTTCTGTTCTTCACATTTTACTGTTTCTGCATTTTCTGCATTCACACTGCTCACACACCACCTTTTTCTCTTGCTTTTCAATTATCGTGTCACTTGCACCTTCTGCTCTCTCATGAAACTCACGAGTAGCGTGGTGCTGGTGAACAGTTTTCTGGATTTCTGTGTCGGGGTCAGGGGCTTACCACCAGCCCCTCGGTCACCACTGGGACCTTCACATATTGCAGGGGAACGAGCACTGCCCTAGATACGGCCAACTGGTAACATCTTTCCCCAATCCGGCTCCATGGAGACACAGCTCCCTCGCCACGTTGCAACCCCTCTAAAACACCGGGTCAGCGTCCTCGCATCCAGTTTTCCTCCAGATCCTCCTGAAGCAGCCTCCTGTTCCCTGGACTCCATGATCTATCCAGCAACCCCAGCTCGTTCCTTCACTGTGGCAGAACTCCACCTTTTCCTCTGCACACTACTGTTCCTATGGGTAATATTTCTAACTCCCAGTTGCCTCTTCCTCGTCCCAGTACATGTTGAAAATGGAGAGGGTGAGATGGCATGAGATTGAAAATACCCCATAAAGGCTGAGGGAGAGTATGCTGATGTTCAATTGGGAAAGGGGGAATACCATATCTCACCTTTAGGGATTCTCCTCCCAATCCCCCTTGACCCTCCACTCAGGTGATCCTCCCCCTTCTTTGCGCCCACGCTCAGGATCCACAAGCAATGGCCCTTCCCTGGCTCCCTGAATGGAAGATCCCAGGCAGTAGGTAGGAGAATACCTTCAGGTTTCTCACAAGCGTTACTGTTTGTTTTATTAAGTTTCTTATTGCTACAGGTTTTTGCATGTATTCTTCTGGCTCTGGAGAAGCAGGGGGTCACCTGTTTGGATGAGACTTTCATAGACTGGACTTGTGTGGAAACCTCATCTGGTGTGAAAGGAGAGGGAGGAGAGAAGGAGAGGAGCGGTGAGGCAGCCAACAAGGGCCTGAGTTTTAGTGGCAAAATGAGGGGCCAGGGCTGTGCACAGGGCGTGGGTAGGTATAGAGGAAGATACTGCAACAGGACTGGCCAGCTCCTTGCAGATTTTGAATATTATGGCTGTGTTGTTAGAGGCCGCAGAGATACAGGCTTGAATATCAACCCTCTTTTTCGAGAAGATGTAAAAGGTGCACCCGAAGCTCTCCATATCCGTTCAGCTGCTCTGCTTAGAGCGGCCAGATCAGAGTCGTACCAAGAGTTGCACTTTTTAGCAGACTTAATCGCGATCCTCATGACATGGGCAAGGATGTCCGGAGTGTTGGACACTCTGTTAGACAGACGTTCCTTAGAAAGATCAGTTAAGGTTCCCATCCCTTTAGAGTTAGGGCCAGTTAGGCATTACACAAACCCAGGAACCTTAGTAAATAACGGTTTTGAAACTAACATCTTTGAGTATGTGTCTCTCTTGATAGCAGGCCTGTCTCACAGTGTGCACTAGGTATGGGCATTGTTTGATGGTTTAGTGTATGGTACTTGAGTAGTGTATGAGTGTTTGGTATGTAACCATCTGTTGTATGGATATGTGTTATATGTGTGTATGTGGTACGGGTGTGTAGGAAAAGAGTGTGTGGCATATGAGACCATGTCATAAGAGTATGTGGTGTAAGAGGTTATATCATATGGATGTGGTGTATAAGAGTACGTAGTGTAGGTGTTCATGGTGTAAGAGTGCAAAGCAAAAGACTGTACTCTGTATTAATGCCTGGCAAATGTGTGTGTGGGAAAAATGCAAATCGTTAAAGTGTGTGGCGCTAGAGTGTCTGGCGTAAGAGTGTGTGGTACAAGAGTGTGTGGTGCATGTGAGAATGTTGTAAAAGTGCATGCTACGAGAGTGTGTGGCATAAGAGTGTGTAGCATAAGAGTGCATGGCCTAAGAGTGCGTGGCCTAAGAGTGCGTGGCCTAAGAATTTGAGATGGACATGTGCATAATGTAATAGTGCAAAGCTTACATGTGCATGGCCTAAGAGTGCATGGCCTAAGAGTTTCAGATGAAAAAGTGCATAATGTGATAGTGGAAGGCTTACATGTGCATGACCTAAGAGAGGTGTAAGATTGTATTTTGAATATGTGCATGGCAATAAGAGTGAGTTGCATAAGTGTGTGGTGTAAGAGTGCATGGCGTAAGAGTGTTGTTGTAGGGATGCATGGAGTAAGAGTGCATGTGGCATAAAGTTTGTGGCGTAAAATACTGTGACGTAAGAGTGCCTAGCATAAGAGTGAATGGTATAAAGTGACAGCCTCAATGCTTACAGGTGCATGCCAGACACCCGCAACAGCCTCCGGCACGCTTCCCACTGCACAGCCTCTGCAGAATGGGTTACAAGTGAGAAAGCCTTCCTTCTGCACGCTTTCCGCTGTGCAACCTCTGCACTTCAGTTTTCTGGGGAAACTGACCCTCTCAGGTATGTCAGCTGGAATCTGCCCTGCAATGATCCCGGCATCCCCCAGCTTTTGTTTGGGCTGCCAACTTGAACCACGTACTTTCTGTTTCAGACTTCCTTTGTTCTTCACTAGCAGAGTCTGCTCCTTCTCCATGGCCTGCACCTAAGGGGACCTTTTAAGCCTCTCAGTCTCCCTCAGGTGTGGGTCATCTAAACTAATTAACTGACCAATCCTGTAACATTGTGCCTCTTCACCCCTTTTCCTCATCACAGTACTTCGAGAGTGCTTGGACTTTAAGTCCCCAGAGGAAACATTCTCCTGTTTTACAATCAAACCCCAATTTGTTCCTGGTAATATTATTTAAAGGAACTTTATAACAATGAGTCATTAACCCTGATTGTACAGAAAAAGGCAATTATTTTACACTGTTGTTATTCCCAACTTTCTTTTCACTGCCTCCTTGGGTGCAAGGGAGGTTCTTTGTTTTATAGGTTTCCCGAACCTTTTAAGGATTTTGATTTATTTCCTGGTCCAGGAATGTATGAGGGGGTTCACCCTTACCATGTCTCATCCTACAGATTCCTCTCACTCACCGGGCCATTTCTCCTCGCTTGTAATCCTCCCTGAGAGCACCACCAAGGTCAGGATTAGAAGTGTCTACCTTTCCCTGGCCACCTGGGAGGAGACCTTAGGCAGGGAGTTAGTGACGGACAATATCTGTAATATAGGTGTATGGCATAAGAGTGCATGGTGCATGCCATATGGATGTGTGGAGTAACGGTGAGTGGTGTAAGATTGTGCAATCTAGAAATGCACTGCATAAGAGTTCATGGCATAAGAGTGCTTGATTTAAGAGTCTATAGTGAATGGGTGTGTGATGTAAGAGTGAGTGGCCTATGATAGCATGGTGTAAGAGTGCATTGCGTTTCAGTGTGTTGCATGTGTGTATTTCATAAAGTGTGTGGGATAAGAGAGCTTTTGTCATGGTTTCATGGGCCATAGGTGTGTGCCATAAGATGTGTGGTAAAAGAGCACATGGTGTATCAGTTTGTGGCATATACGCACACGGCTTAAAAGCATGTGACTTAAAAGTGTATGGCTTGAGAGTGCATGGCTTAAGAGTGTATGTTGTATGGGAGCATGGTTTGAGGGTGAACGGAGTAAGTATGTGGCATATGTGTGTTTTGCTTATCAATGTCTGGCATATAGGTGCGTGGCTTAAGTGCATGGAATACAACCAGTGGCGTAAGAGTGTTTGTCAAATTGATGCATGGCATAAGAGTGTATGTCACATGGGCACCTGGTATAAGAGTGTGTGCTGTAAGCCTGTGCAGCATTAAAGTTTGGTGTACGAGTGATGCCAAATGGGTATATGGTGTAAGAGTGCATGTCATGATGGTGCATGGTGAATGGGTGTGTGGCATAAGAGTGCATGGTGTAAGAATGTGTGGAGTAAGAGTACCTGACATACGAGTGCAGGGCATGTGAGTGTGGGGCATACAAGTGCATGGCATAAGAGCATGAGGTAAAAGAGTGTACGGCATAATAGGTGCATGGTGTCATTGTGCATGATATGAGTGCATACCATAAGAGTCTATGGTGTAAATCTGTATGTTGAATGGGTGTGTGGGGTATGGGTGCATGGGGCAACAGCACGTGGGGCAAGAGCACATGGCACATGGGTGCATGATATATGATAATGGTACATGCCATAAAGTAAGCATGCATGGAGGAAGAGTCTGTGGGATAAGATAGTTTATGATAACAGGAGTCTACTAAAATGACTACGCTGACTCACTAATATGAATACAGAAGCGAATGCCATGATAAAAGCTTTCTCCTTCTTGTGTCTGCTGATAAATACTAGTTTACTGATCAAGCATGCAAAATACATAGCGGACTACTTGCTTGCTAAGAAAATGTACCTATGTGCAATTACAGAGACCTGGCTGCATGAGGCAGTAAGTCCTGCTCTGACACAATACCCAGCGGTTATGATATCCTCACAGTGGATCGCTCCATGGGTCGTGAGGTAGGGGAGTTGCACTAATATATCAGGACTGTTTTAAAGTACACACAGTACAACTGGAAGTGAAGAATGAATGTGACATTTTACATGCCAAGGTATTAGTTAATCCTAATACAACCATTGATGTTTCTGTGGTCTACCGACCACCCACTTCTATGGCAGATTTTCCCATTTAACTGGCCGACATTTTAGCCTCACAATTGAGACCCTCTTCTAAGATGGTGATCTTGGGGGATTTGAACTTGGGATTACATGACGAATAAGACTGTCTGGCAGCCAGCACAGAAGCAGCCCTCGAGAGCTTAGGCTTTCAACATTTCCTGGATACAACACACATAAAGGTTAGAACATTAGACTGGGTGGCTGGTCGTAATATTACCATTAATAATAATACTAATTTAGCATTTATATAGCGCTACAAACCCTCAGGTATCTGAGCGCTGCTAATTATTACCCACGGTGTCTGATGCTCATTTATCGACCTCGGAAGGATGAAAGGCTGATTTTGGCCCTGCCGGGATTCGAACCTGCGTCAGCAGGCTCTGCTCAGATGTCAAAGCGAAAGGCTGAGTTTGGCCCTGCCGGGATTCGAACCTGCGTCAGCAGGCTCTGCTCAGATGTCAAAGCGAGCACTCTACTCACTGTGCTATCGGACCAGACAGCAGAATTAATCCCCTGCCTCTGGCCGTTTGTACATTTTAAATTCAGATGCGATACACAGTACAAGAAACTTAAACCAGAAAAATGACTTTTAAAAACACCCGCTAGCTTACTACTTTAGCATTAGCCCCTCATTTGGAGGCCACTCTGAATGAGCTACCAAACGTGCTCACTGCCAACCCAATAGCTGAAGCGTATTACATTATGTTTGAGAATGCTGGTCAGGCCCGGCTCCAGGAATTTTAATCTGGGTGGGCCAGGTTTGTGACCAGGGGGGCCAAACTTTTCTCAGATTTGTGATCCGGCAAAACACGTCTTCCTGGATCTGAAAAATCAATTTGCCCTTAAATTCTTTAGTCTGTTAGACTGCTTTATAAGGTGCAGAAGCCTGGATTCAAACCCAGGTTGTTACCCACAAGACTACTTGAATGTCTGATAAAGATGCATGTTTGGATTGCACTCCCTGGCAGATTTAAGCCAAATAGATTATTGAGCAAAGCTGACAGATAGCCCCGGGTAGGTGGGGCATGGGTGTGGAGCTTATGGTGGGAGCATTTAATCGCTGTCATGAGTGCAACAAATGTTACATGTTTTTTAAGTTGTCCTTTTCTACTATTGGAGTTGTATGTTTAGAGGTATGACTCTAGCTGGAAACAGCCAACAGCCTGTTCACCTCACCAGGTTTTGCTGACATGAGGTGATTTGCCTAGCATCGCTCAATTCATTCAAATGGGAAATCTGCTCTCGCCTTCCAACTGCTCATCCCTTCCAAACTCACAGGCTCTCCAGTACTCCTTCCACAGTCTTCTGCTCTCTTCTTCCATTTGCTCCTTTGTTTCCTTCCATAAGCTCCCTCACTACTTTAACCTTCCATTGGCTACTCACTTCATCTTCCATATGCTCCCCCATCTCCATATGGAAAACATTTGCCAAAAATGAAAAATTAAAGCTGTACACTGCCCTTAACAAGAGTCTGAAAGATTAATCCCAATTAGTCATGCCCTAAGAAATATGTTTTGTGGCTTTTTTTCAACATACTGCTATAATTGAGATATAAAAAACAGTACAGAGCAAAGGAGAAGCAGAAAAAATAGTGTGGCAATATCACCCCCTGTCACTTCCATCAGCTCCCCCTGACTACCATTCCCATTTACAATCACTCCCACCTACCCCACCCTTCCCCCACCATGTCTTCTTGGCCTGGCTGTGGAGAATCAAGAATTATGCCACCTCCTCCTCTGCAGGGCCTGAGCTACGAGGACGCCGGTCCTTATTCCATCTAACATAGTGTGCACTTAATAATACCTCCCTGAATGCTGTGGCTACTCCCAGGAGGCCACGTAGGAGGTGATTGTAGTCTAGCCATTTTGTTGTGAAAGACAGCCCCCTACACCTCTATAAATATTGAATCAGAGAATAGGATATTTAGTTTCTTCCAAATTACATTACAGCTATTTTTAATTGGGTTGAGGGTGTGTGGGAGCGCTAGCATGCAGGTGAGAGTGGGATCAGGAGGGAGACAGTGGAGGTTGAAGAGTTTCCGGCCTCCTGGCATCAGTCCCGGTTGGATGTGGCAAGGAGGAGGGGCCGCTCCTCCCCTGCTACCCCCTATATATCATTGTGTGGTACATACTGTTTATAATATGCAATTGTCCATGATGACTTCTTATTTGACATGTTTACTTTGCTATTTTGAATGTCACCATTTTGATCAATAAATGTGGCCTTATATTTTCCAAATAAAGATGTGTGTATGTCTCCTTGGCTGGCCCTGACCCCTGCGCTGCCCATCTATTAAACCATATTGCAAACTGGATCACTTCTAGGGGCTCCTAATTTTGGCAGGAAACACACAGTGAGATTAACTGATTTTGCCAGGATCACACACGTTGGTTAAGTGGTAAAGTCAGAATGTTAGCATAGCCTGAAATGTAGGTACTTGATCACACACCTTCCCAGCTAAGGTTGGTACAAATATGTTTTGAAGTTTGGTTTTAAATACCTAAATTATTACAATTCTGGGTCTTTGCACACAAGTCACCTTTTGTACAGATTTTGAAATGGGACTTACGTCCTGCTTACCATAGCTGTTACTCTGTATATAAAAAGAAACTTTAAGTGATGGGGATGATTTATGGGAAAACATTTTTTATTGTCATGAACTGCATACTTTTATACCAATAAGCCATGAAAATAAAAATGTTGTTTATGTTGTAAGTTTCTGTATTCAATGTTTCTCTTTACTTTTCTTATTCCATTTATTTAGTTTCTTTTTCATACTTTGCTAACTTTATTTGTAAAGGTGAAAAGAGTATTGGGTCAATTTTGTTTTGAATCCTAAATTGCATAATGGGGACTGCTACTGTTTGCACCTTCTTTGCAAAAGGACCCCTTACAGGCAATTTGAATCGTTTCCACAAAATACTGGAAAAGTAAATAGCAAAACAAAGGCAAAATCGCTGTTTCACTTCACTTTTGTAGTCTGTGTCTGGAAAAGTATAAATCTCTTCCACAATTAACGATTTGGAATCTGTTTGCTTTTACCAATAAAGTTGCAATCATAGGTGATCATTTTCCAAGTCCTGTGGAGTGGAAAAAGTGGCGGTAAAATGTTTTTTGTTTGTAGCTTTATGTTCCCCGTTCTGATTGGAAGTCTACACGCTCCAGAATGCCAATTAATCAGAACTTACAAAAGATCCCATACAGACACACAGTGAAATGAAATGCATAACAAAGTCATTGTTTCACACAGCTTGTTCTTTACTCCCATCAATTCTAATCACCCAACAGCCAACCCTAAATAGCTAATTAAAAGCGTATATAATGTAAAGAAAAAAGTACCTTTTCCTATCACTAATCACTTCCTTTTTTAAAAAAATCTCCATCTGATACATGTTAAAAAGATAAGGCATCACTGGGAGGAGCTGGGCAGCCCTGACTGACTTTGAGGGCAGAAAGGCAGAGCAAGGGTGCCCCACGAACATTTGTCCATTGTTCGACTGTTAAATCCACCTCTGATTGCACTCTGCAGGAAATATCTCAATACCCTTTTTTATGTTTAACAGTTCTGCACCGTTTATACGTTGCCAGAAACATATTAAGAAATGCTTTTTTCTTGTGTTATTTTCAAGGTTTCATGATCAATCTTCTGAGAGCCAAATATTTATTGGGGGAAGTGGGAACAATCCTCCAGTTCTGCGCCCCTGCCCCTCTGTCACTGGTGGGATCCCAGAGTAAATAACTTCAATTTCTGGCACTGCCTAAACACCTAGCAGTTATATCATACTTTTCAAACAAGGCCCACAATACACATGATGTATTCAGTTTGCATACAGACATTGTTAATTGTTACTCCAATAGTATGATGCCAATAAGGCAGTACTAATCTGCCATTTCATAAAAAGTTCTGGCCAGGCAGCCTAGGCTTCCAGAAAGACAAATATGCATATTGTTTAGGTCAGAACCACACAGGTAAGTTTGTATGAGAAGATGATCTGAAGTTGGTCCATACTTGCCATCCTAGCCTTGATATGTTCAGGTAGGTTCTTGTTGGACCAACTCAGTGAGGTGCTGTTTGAGTCCATAGGCGTTGCAAACAAGGCTCCCACATCAGGGAATGTATACTGTCACTTAGGGAGATAAACTGAAACCAACACACATTGGCAAAGCCAAGAATTAAGACTTTTGAATACACATGGTAAAGACATTTGCCAGGCACTGACAGAACGGTACCACCTGGCAATAAGGCGGGAACATCTAGAAAATGGGGTGAGTACCTACGCATACATGATGTAATTGTCTGGAAAATACCTGTGTAATACTTATACACATGTCAACATGGTTGACTTTGCGATTGCTTGTTTTAGAATTCCAGTGTAAGGAACAAATGTGAGGACACCATGTTGCTTGTAAATCTACTGGCTGAAAACACACCATGTTAAGAGATTTTTGATTACAACAGGAGCTCATTTACAGTGCCAATTAAGTCTGACAGAGCTAGCTCAAAGAGTACTCAAGAGGGTATGTTTCAGCAGGGAGGGGGCAGGTAGTTGGTGGGAATACCATAGAGATTAACATGGCAATGGATGGGTAAATGACCAAACACATCCATTGAATGTGTATCCCTCCTAACATACTTTCTCCATCCTATATGTGGTCCAATACAATTATTCTGGATTACACCCAATAACCTACTTCAACGCCTTACATCAAATCACTTTGATTTTACTACACTCTCCCCTCCAGAATTACATTGTTCTTTCTACCAACCTTACTGTTTCACTTACACCCAAGTAGTTCATGCAGCAGAATATATACTTTGAACGGAATTTGTAAGGGTTCTCAGTCTAATTAACCACTGCCATTGCTTCGGTCAGGCTTCCATACCGTTATTTACCAATCAGCCTTGGCCTCCCTGTCACTAATGTGAACCGCCGTGCCCAATCTGCTGGACCACAAGGCCTACAAATGCTTGCGGTATCTTGTGTTCCAGTGAATGTAACTTGTCAGGGTCTTTAGCCATGTATGCGCCTGGTGTAGAAATCTTTGTCCAAGCATCACCACCTGCCATTTATTGTCTTCTACAGTGAACCATCTTATTAGGCATGATTGGAACAGCTATATTCCCACACATTAACACCTACATTCAATTACAGAAATCTACTTGATAGGTTTGAAACAATAGCTACCATATAAATGAGAGGTTTGTAATGTAAGTAAGATTAAAAGTGTAGTTAAAAAAGCAACACAGGATCTTGCTAGACAGTTGTAGGCTGCCTGCTCGAGCAAGTGTGCTACCTTACTTAGAGGTGTGAATGGCCCTCCATATCCCTGGTCATTTCTGCTTTCATGGCTGTGGGGCATAAATCATTGTCCAAGGTAAGCAAACAAATCCTGACTGAGCCACCTTCAGTGCAGCTCCTCAGAATGCTAATCGCAAAATACCCCCAGCCTGTTTTTACCCTCTTAGTCTCCCCCTCCACCCCCTGGTTCCCAGTGGCATTTTAAACTCCATGTTTAGGTTTTTTTTTATTGCGTATAGTTAAAATACATTCAGCCTTTTGATGAAAAAAAAGAAAAATATGAAGAAAACCTCACAGCACTGACACCAGGAGTTTCCACCGGGAGACCAGGAGTTCCCTGGTAGGCCTCGGGCTACAGGGCCTCTTTTCTTGGGGGAAGGATGCATGGGTACTCAAAATTAAACTATCACTCGCCATTCGGGGATATGCATCATACAGGCCAGCCTGAGTGTCGCCATTCGCTGTATGATTTGTTTGCCTGCAAGGCCCGCCCCTGCCCATGGATTTTGGGGCTTGCACTCTCGTCGCACTAGGGTGCGCGTGCATTGAAACCGCAGTGCCCTAGTATGCTCTGTGCTGTTGAGTCACATGTGCAGGTGTGGCTGGGCCCATGATTGAATGTGCCACTGCCACCTGAGAGACACTGCCGACAGACAGTCCGAGTGCTGTCCTGGTACCAGGCCCATGCCTTGTGTTGTGCCCGTTTTCATGGTGTGCTCTAACAGATTCAAGAAAGACAGCCAACCAACCAGGTGAGGCGGGCCGCACTGCCTCCATCAGTAGACAGCAGCAGGTGACCCAAGTGAGGCTGTGGCGGGGGCTGAGAGCAGCTGAGGGCAGTAGCCAGACCTGAAAGGTAAGGGATTATTTGTACATGCGTGCCCCTCTCCCATTCTGCCGAGTGCTTCTGACCCTCACTCTCACCCTATGCGGTAAACCTTTTACAATGTGCTGTAATATTTGCTAGCCATCATGCTATGATGTTTTCCATGTGTTGCTATCCTGCGCATGCAAGTGCTGAACTTTTTTATTACTGTGATGCCATGGACTGTAACATTCTGCACCTCTGCTGCAATGTGTTCCCCCTATGCTGTAATCATTTACCGGCCAGGGTCGTGTAATATGTTCTCCATGAGCTCTAACATTCCCCTTCCTGTGCTTTAATGATCCCTGCCTGAGCTATACTGTAAAACAGCACCCAGTTTACCTAATATCCGCTCCTTGTGAGGTGATCCCCCGGCCCTGAACTGAATGGGGATGGTTATCGGGGTGTAGTGGGAATACTGGCAACCCGTAGACCTATTAAAATACACTTCAGCTCTGCTATGCAAAACCAAACTAAACTGCTAATCCAGTACTGCCACTCACACCCACCTCTACAAATGTACCTTACTATGAACTAAAGAAGTCCCTAACTATGTCATTATAGAGGATGACACACCACTCTGCTAATGCACCTCTTCCCAATCCTGACCTCCCACAACCCCACAATTCCAGCACTGACTTCCATTGACGCCTGCTGTTCCATTACCGCAACTAACACTCATCTGACCTTCACTACTAGTCCACCCTTACCAGCAGTAACCCCTTTGCTACTATTACAGCCAGTCAAAAAACTGTGCTAATGGGCCTCAATCCTAGCCAGCAGCAACCCCTGTTCCATTACAGTGGCTCACACTCAGATCTGCCAATGGACCCTCCATCCTGTCTTGCAACACCTCCCGTTATTCCATTACAGTCAGTGTCTCCTTCACACGCAGCTCTACCAGTGTTACTCAACCCTGTCTAGAAGCAACCCCCATTCTTCCATCAACTCAATCCCACAAAGCTCTGCCAATGGACCTTAATCCTGGCCAGCCGCAGTCTGATCTTTCATGCTTGTGGTAGGTGGTGAGGTCGGCATGCCCCCGGAGTTGTCCTGATAACCAGATCTAAGGTCATGTTGTTTCTGGACAGGGAGGAGATGTGTGTGGGTGGGGGGTATTCCAGCACCCCTCCGATAACCCCTTATCTTATCCGGTTGTATTTTGGATGCCTTAGCATGGCACCTATGCTTCTGGGCCCCTCTGTCTCTGCGAGAACAATAACACATTCCAGCGATTCCAGACTTTATTTGGCTGTGGAGGGGGGCTGCAGGGTGTGCAGATGACGTCTTAGGCCCGCAGGTGGAACTTAGCAAGGTGCGTTCCCCCTTGTGCTGTAACATTCTCAGTGGCGGTAGTGTGCTCTCCCAGCACTGTACTCTTCAAGCCATGTGCTGTAATAATCTCACTGTCTGCTGCACCATCCACTTCCTGCTGTAACATTGGCCTGTTCTGCGGGTACATTAGCTCCCTGTGGTGTGCACCTCTCTTCCTGCACTTTAACGCTCCACCCGGTGTGCTGTAATATATCAGTGTGGTGTGATTTCCCCAAAACACCTGCACTAAATCTCTCCTTGCTCAGCAATCGTCGGCTAGTACATTATGCCCTGCCCACCCCCTTGCTCCACACACACACTCTGTCCTCCTCTCCACCTCCCCAATCCTCAGGACTCCGTTGGTAATTTTTATATCTTCCCGGCTGATTCATGGGTGCCTGCCTGCCTATGCAGTTGTCTTCACGCTGCGCTGAGCACCCCACCCCACAGCTTGTGCATGCTGTGTAATCCATCAGCCCGCCACTGCTTGATGGTTCTCGTGGTGTGCAAAACCCCCAAACCCATGCTGTAATATTTCTGATACATAAAAAAAATTCCCTTCCATATTATGTAATCCCTTAGCCCTGCATAAAGCCAGCGCTGTGCTGTAGCATGACCTACCCATGACATAATATGTATTTGGGCCAAAATCGTCCAGCCCTGTGCTGTACTATTTCACCCTCTGCTTTAAAAATCACATTTGCTAAAACACCCCCATGCCGTGGGATTCCTCTGCTGTAATATTCACTACACGTGCTCTTATCCTCATCTCTGTGCTGTTTTTTTATTCGTTTGGGTTTATAGATGGCACCTGCACCAGCTATAAACCAAAAACGATTGCATTAAAGTATAGGGGAGATATTGGCTATGAGGAGGGACACCCAGCGTGTAGGTGTTTGGTTGTTTGCCCACCCATTGACTGCCCATGATAATCCCTATGGCTATTTTCACCCAGTTCCTGTTCCTCCCTGCCAAAAATACCTCCTCCAGAGAACTCTGACTTTGCTTTATTCAAGCCTTACCATCAAACTTCACACTCAAAGGGCCTGCCAGTGTTTTGTCGAAGCAGCCTTCTGAGAGTTAATGACTTAATTGGAGTTGTAAACCCACTACTGGTGTAATAAAAGTGTCTTCACCAGGTCTTCTTTTAGCTACTCCATTTATAAGCACTATGCATGCCCTTCACTTAAATCCTGTTAAAAATAAACATTGGTAAATCCAACAGTTTTGGCTTGGTATAAGTATTAGGCATTTGCCAGGCACTGCTAATAGGTGCTCAGGTACTCACACCGTTTTGCACCAGCTGCCATTAATGGCCAGTTAATACCAATACGGCGGTGCTTGGAAAGTGCTCTTGCCATGCCTACACAAACTGTTGGCATTACCAATGCTTGTTTTCAATATGATGGGCCCCCTGGTGCAGAAATATTTTCCTGTGCACTAATATTGCTCACTCGTGCGTCAAAATATGGAGCCACTTTGATCACATTTTCCAGGGCCTCTTTTGGTTCCCAGTCCGGCCCTGATTTCTAGGGGGGGCCAGGGGCTAACATTGGGGGGGCCTGGCCCCCCTGACCCCTCTGCTGGAGCCGGGCCTGATGCTGGTCTGTTGCACCAGAAAAAACACGACATGTGGAAAAAAGGGAGCTCACAATCTGGTACTCCACCAAAATTCAAAACATAAAAGTGATCAAACGCAAATTGTTTGAATGTTGGAAAACTACAAATTCTGAAATAAATAGAGCAAAGTACATGTCGGCATCTAAAAAACATACAGAGGCCGCCTAAGAGGCAAAAAAATCTGCCTGAGCAGAGAATGAAAAGTGCAGAATATGACACCAAAAAGCTTTTCAAGGTCTTGAGAGAGCTTGAGAACCCGGGCTCCCTGAAATAAGTTATCATCAAAGATATAAAATGGTACATCTGTGCAGGATGTTATGAATGACAACATCAAAAAAATACAGGAAAACATTAAAGCAAAAATTCAGGGCAGGACAGTACATCTTGATTGCCAGTCTGATTTTTAAAGAAGCACCCGCCTAGCAAAGTTTCCATCATTTGAATTCTCCCCACTGAAAGAAACTGAGGTACTTATCTTGTTGGACAGGCTTAAACCAACATTCTGCAAAACCGACATATGTCGCTCAAAAGTAGTTAAAGCGTGCACTTGACAGGTGTCCCCCGTAAGGAAAGTATAGTATCAAAAGCAAGACATACACAAAAGATATGATTGAAAAACCTTTATTGTTCTCAAAAAATGGGTTGGAAGAATGCCTATCTTGCCCTACGTCTAAGATGGGAGCATGCTCGACCATCAAATAATAAATGACAAAGTCCTAGTGGAGTCTGGCAAAACAAGATGGCCTATGCTAACAAAGCCTAATGCCAGCCCTTATTCTAATGTAACAAAATGTGTGTTGGAAAAAATGTGTGTGCAAAAGGAATAATCTACAAAACTATAAAGAACCAATGTGGCTGAGTCCGCTCCCCTCCCCAAGTTGGACAGCACGGAGAAAGATGCCCCCGTAAACAGGCTGACATACTCTGGCTCAGGTTCTTCAAAATTAAAGGTTGTGCACAATGTTGATTGAGGCTTGCCTGGCCTTCCACACTAAATTCTCTCTTTCCAGCTTCAATATATAATTCAACAAAAGGTTCACACCGGTCTCCCTCAGTCGGGCTCGGACCATTTCCAAAACACAACGTTCAGGTAGGTCTCTGTCAGTTGGGCTCTGACCTTTCAAAGTACAAAGTCCACGTAGATTTCCCTCTGTTTGGGCTCAGACCTCATGTTGGTCCCCCTCTGTTCGCTAAGACCTATCACAGTTCAACAACACTTGGCGGGGCTCTCTTCCCCATGCTTTTTACACTTCGGGTCTCCCTCAGTCGGGCTCTGAATGCTTTTCAGATGTTGAAGACTTTCTAATGTGCATGGCTCCTTTACAGACCACCACAGGACCACTTTGACTCAGATTTCAATGTTCAGATTTACATCTCCCCTTCTCTCGGGGTTAACTTTGTTCATTTTCACTTTTACAGTTCATTCCCTCCTATCGTCTCAAACAATGCACCTTTCACAGACTCTTTCAAGTGCGCTACTCCTTTTTGCCGGACCACTCCGCTACTCACTATCGCTAATTCCACAGCTGTCTTCATCTTAAAGTTCATTTGCTGGTCTGCCTTTCCTCACGTCTCATCCACACGCATGCAGCCTTCACTAGTGACATATTGTTGCAAACTTCAATCTTTCTTAGAGCACATCGTTCTCTCAGGTTTTTGCCAACTCACTGGCTGTGTGCGTCTTCCTTCTTGTTTATGCAGTTTTCCTCGAGTCAAGCTTAACACCACAGGATTGGCCTCGCCTCATCAACTCTGCCGTTCACCCGGGAAGGTCACTGGCGTCCTTGAAGCACAATTCAGTTTCCTTGTTTCCTCCAGGAGTCTCCCTCGATCGGGCTCAGACCGCCTCCTTAAAGTTCATACAGGGGTCTCCCTTGGCCAGGCTTGGACCTTATAAAAGGCCACAGATGGGTCTCCCTCGGTAGAGTTCGGACCACTTCAAAAAGTCACAGATGGGTCTCCCTCAGCCGCGCTGGGACCCCTCTTAAAGTTCACAAAATAAATGTTGTTTGACTTCCAGTCCCAAAATCCTTCATTATGATTTTGCTCCCACTTCGCTAGCTCCTCCTTTTGGCACTCTGGTAGTTTTGGGAGCTTCAGTAGTTTTTGGGGATTCTTGTTGAGGTCAGGGTCTTGCCACCTTCCCCTCAAAGGCCTGGGCTTGCCTGTTTTTCCAGGGGAGGAGATTTGGTGTGGGCACAGCCAGATAACCCCAGCTGGCCCTGGTTTGGCTCCTTGGAGGTGCAGTTCCCTTTCCACACTGCAGCCTCCCCTGTACTCACAGGCCCAGCCAACAGGCAGTCATTCTTCCTCCAGGCCTTCCAGGGCCTCTCCAGCTCGATTTGTCTCCCTCTGGCTTCCGTGCACCATCCAGCATCCTGGCCACCTAAACAAAAGATCCTCAGTGTCTATCCGTGATAACACCCTCGGGTTTCTCACACCCCAATGGCCACAAAACTGATAGATTCTTCCTTCAAAGAATATGTGGTCCCAATTAGCAAAAGTAAACTTGGATATCGCTGCTAACAAGGAAACCCTCTCTTGAGGTATACACTCGCGGCTGTATGGTTCACGGCTGTTGACCGCCGTTCAGTTTGAATTTTTGGCAGAGCAAGCCCGCACAACAGATTGATACTGTTTTTGGCAATAGAGTCTTTTCAAATTGGTCCATCTGGTGCATTTTCCTTCGTAGCACCCGTCCCTTCGTCGGTGGAGGTGTTGCGATACCTTGGCGGACTGTGACGCCCATTGATTTATTGGTTTCCCATTGCCAAGAGACTGGCTATTGGTCACCCTTAGACGCTCCCAGAAGGTTCACCATTTGAAGGCCCCGGTGTTTGCGCCATTGAGGTTGCCTGAAACAACCCAGTCAACACAGTGTTGAGGAGATTTTTGGATGTTTTAAATTATCCCCTGAAGAATGTTCGCCCTAGATGGGTAGTGAAGAACAGAAACATGTTGGGATCGATATTTTAATGACACATTGAGATTGTTGTGTTTTGTTATGTGATATCTTCTGTGTCCTGTGAAATTGTATGAATTGTGTTTGATGCTTCAGAATTTGTTGCGTCTATTGTTAGAAGCTGCACTGTGTCATGTGAGGGTTGTTTTTATGCTTTAATATTTGTTGAAACACATTGATTAAACATTATTTTTTTTAAATAATCTAAGCACGCAATCCATTTTTTCAGGACTTGTAGTGGAGGAAGATCCAACAGAGGTTCCAAATCTTGGTAGGATGGTGTGAGTGGAGAAAAAGAATCATCTTACTCTTTATTTTATTTTATAAATCGACCTCCCTGTTGGTGGAGAAAGATGGCATTTTCTGAATAGGGACTTTGTTTACATATTTGAACATACCAACCCTCTCTTGATCCCATTGTGCCATATAACTACAGGCCCATCTCTAATGTGCCGTTTCTGCTTAAAATGCTGGACCGAGCAGCATATTTACAGGTAAAAAGCTTTCAGGATAGTCATCGGATCCTGGGGCAAAGGCAATCTGGCTTTCCTAAAGCTCACAGGTGAATATGCTAGACATCCTGGAGAAAGGAGGTACAGCTCTCCGATGCTTGTTGCTCCCTGAGCGGCTTTCGACCTGGTGGATCACTCAAAGTTGATCACCAGGTTCGTACAATCTGCTCACTTTTCATGTTCAGCCTCAAGATGGGTGAAATCCTTTTTGACAGACCGTACTGCCAGAGTTTTCGTGGATACCCATAAGACAGATGATTTTGTGGTGTCTTGCAGAGTCCCACAAGGCTCTTGTCTGTCGCTCATTTTGTTCAACATATTTCCCATGTCACTTTTCCAACTACTAGATGGCAAAGGAGTGCTATATATGAATTATGCTGATGATACATGGGGGGGTAATTCATGGATTATTTGCGCCGAAAAAAATGGGATTTCTGCACCATTCTGCCCGCAAATCCCCATTTGTTAAACAGGGATTTGCGGGCAAAATGGCACACAAATCCCGTTTTCTTTTGCGCAAATAATCCATGAATTACCCCCTCAGTGTCTAATCCCAACTACAGGAGACTACATCAGGGACATTGAGGCCATCAACTATGTTTACGCCATCATACAAATGATGGAGATTGATTTGGCACTGAATGATGCTAAAAAAGAGTTGATGATCATTGGCACGTCAGCCCAATTTAAAAAAACTCAACCCGGACTTCCATATGTTTCAAATAGCAGGCTGTAGTATTGCAACCCTCCCTAAAGTTAAGACACTGGGGGTAGTAATTGACCAGGAATTGAGCGTGAGGGCGCATGTGAGTAGTCTAGTGGCAACCACATCCTACTACCTTAAGCTCCTGGTACAGTTGAGGCCGTTTCTGTCATGAGAGAACTGCGCCACCATCACTAAGGTAGTTGTTAGTGCCAAATTAGACTGCGGCTCAAGCCTGTTACAAGGCATTAACAAAGGTGAAATAATGTACTTGCAAATTGTCCAAAACAATGCTGTCAGAGTGGTGGAAGGCCTTTGAAGAAAGGACCATGTCTCACAGGCACAGCGCACATTACACTGGCTCCCTGTCGCTAGTAGGATCTCCTTTTGCACATTGTGCTTAACGTACAAGTGCTTATACGGCACAAGCCCAGGATAGCTGTCAAGCCATCTGGCATGGCTGCCGGTACACAGGACACTGAGATCTAATAATGTTGGTCTCCTGCAGGTCCCCAGAGCTAAGCTCGAAATAGTGGTAAGGGGGCCCTTTAGCTATGCAGCGCCAAAAAATGGGAATGCCCTTCCCCTGATCTGGGACTATGTCAGTCCCTTGCCATGTTCAAACAAGCCCTGAAGACCCTCTTCTTTTTTGACCAGCATCCCTCCTTCTTCTGATTGATACCTTTAAGATTGTATTTCATGTTGCATTTGTCATGTATGCACTACTATGCCTATGGGCCTGTTTTTATGAGCATATAAATAGATATAAAAAAATAAGAGTATGGCAAGGCGTAAGCATGTGTGGTGCAAGAATACATGTCATATGGTTGCTTTGCTTAACAGTGTGTGGCATAAGAGCATGTGGCAGAAGAGTGTATGTTGTATGGTTCCGTGGCAGAAGAGTGCATGGCAGAAGAGTGCATGGCTTAACAGTGTGTGTTATATGGCTCCATGGCATAACAGTGTGTGGTGTGCGAGTTCATAGCGTAAGAACGCATGGCATATCATTGCAGTTTAAGAGTGCAAGGTGTGAGAGTGTATGTATTATGGGTGCATTCATAAGAGTGTATATTTTATCAGTACATAGCATATGAGCTTAAGGGTGCATGGGGTAAGATGCGTGGCATAAGAGGACATAGAGTAAGAGGTTGTACAGTGGGAATATGTGGCAAACGACTATGTGGCATTTGTTTACATTGCATACGAATGTGTGGTGCAAGAGTGTGAAGTGCAAGAGCAGGTGGTTCAAGAGCGGGTGGTGCAAGAGTGTATGTTGTATGGTTGCTTGTCCTAAGAGTGTGTGGAATAAGAGTAGAAGATGTAAGAGTGTATGTTGTATGGGCGCAAGGCATAAGAGTGTATGTTGTATGGGTGCATGATGTAAGAGTGCATGGTATACGCATGCATGGTATAAAAGTGCATGGTATAAGAGTGTGCAGCTTAAGAGAGTCGCATAAGAGTGCATAGTGTAAGATCACGTCTGTATGTGAGCATGGTGTAATGTGTGTGGTGTAAGAATATTTGGCATAAGAGTGAGTAACATATTTGTGCATTGTATAAGAGTACATGGCATAACAGTGAGTGGCGTAAGTGTATGTAATATGGGTGCATGGCTTAAGAGTGCATAGCTTAAGACTATGTCATATGGGTGTTTGTTTGTTTAGAATGTATTGTGCACGCCAGACCCAGGGGTATATGGGCGCAAGAGCATAAGAAAACGTACAGCTTAGTGGCAGGTTACAAAAAACGTACAGCTTAGTGACAGGTTACAGAGTACAGAGGTGTCGGTAATGAGCAAGATTAAACAATACAACAGTTTAAGTTAGACAAAATGGAACAATTGAAGCATGATTGGAAGTATATGCAGTAGGGTAGGTTTGTAAATGTATTTGTCATTAGTTTCTATTAACCAGCTGATCAGGTTTTGCCTAAATTTGGTGAAAGATTGTTGCATTCTCATTGGGGTGGGTAACTTGTTACATAGTTGGGCGGCTTTGACAGGGAAGCTGGAGCCTCCAATGGTGCAGAGTTTAAATCAGGGTACCTGAAGGAGATTAGTGTTTGCTATTCTAATCAGTCTGGAGGATGCTATTCTAGAGAATCTGTCTGTTAGGTATTGTGGGGCTTTGTTATTTAGACTTTTTTGTGGGAGGGAGGCAGTTTTAAGTCTAATGTTCTCATGTGTGGAGAGCCATTTATACTTCATTCTTGTTTCAGAGATGTGTTCTCTCTTGGGAATGTTCAGAGCAGCTCGGAGAGCATTATTTTGCTCTATCTTTATTTTATTGATAATGGATTTGGTCGCTCCAATGTAAAGGGCATTGCAATAGTCTAGTGTGATGATAATCAAGGCTCTGGCTAGTGTCATACAACTATTCGAGGATAAGAATTGTTTACCTGCTCTGATAAGTTTACAGGTGTAAGCTGTTGATGAAGCTAGAGAATTGACCTGTTTGGTGAATGATAGTGTGGAGTCTAGGTATATGCCTAGCGTTTTTACTTCCTTAGCTACTTGAATTAAGTTCTCATCGATGATGAAGGCTGAGTAACTTAAGCCTAATTTGTTGAGCAAGGTTGTAGTGCCCAGGATGAGAAGCTCTGTCTTGTCATCGTTCAGGCAGAGGCCATGGGTATCCATCCATGCCTGAACGATACTGCAGATTCTGTTCACCATTGCAAGGTCCTCACTGTAGTCCCCTGTGAGTGGCAGGAGGATCTGGGTATCATCTGCATAGTTAGTGTAGGTGATACACAGATTGTCCAAGTCATCAAACAGGGGTTTAGTGAGGATATTGTATAGTGTTGGTGATACACAGGAGACCTGTGGCATTCCGCAGATGATGGGGATAGGGTCAGCAGCCACGGAGGGAGAGAAGACCCTCATGGTATGGTCACTGAGAAATGATTGAATCCATGCTATTGCCTCCCTAGAAAAGTGGACTGCTGAATCCAAGTGGTTACATAGGACTTTGTGATCCACTAGGTGAAATGCCGCAGATAGATCTAGTAGGAGGAGCAATGCAGGTTTTCCATTGTCTTAGTTTATCTATTTGTGTTTTGAGGTCAATGTGTGCGGTTTCCGTGCCATGTAGAGGGCAGAAGCCAGATTGACGGGAGCCTAGTAAATGGTTAGCTTCAAGGAAGTTCTGGATTTGTATGTAGGCTACCTTATCCAGAATTTTCAGCAAGAATGGCACAGTTGTAATCGGTCTGTAATTGGTGGGTACAGCTGGGTCTAAGGTTTGCTTTTTGAGGAGTGGGAGTACCCATGATTCCTTTAAGTTACTAGGAATAGTGCCAGTGGTGAAGGAGGCATTGATCAGCTTGGTGATAAATGGGGCTAGATCCCTAGCAGCATCTTTGATCAATTGTGCTGGACATAGGTTGCCTTTGCAATTGGATGGTTTGAGTCCAAGTATTACTTTTTCGACCTCAATTATGGAAACTTTAGAGAAGTGAAATTGGGTGTGGGGTTTAGTTTTGGGTGGTACTGTGGTACTGTGGTTTTAGGAGGTGATGTGGAAGCTGGTGACTCTTTTTTTAATTCTATTTTCTTTTGGAGCTTTAGGACTTTATTCGCTAGTGCATGATGTAAAATAGCTCTTTCATACTGGAGTTAGCTTGAGTGATTCTATTGTTATAGGTCTCTTGTTTGGCTAATGAGATCTCTTTCTTATATTGTGATGAGATGTTTTGTAGTTTTAGTTTATTTTCAGGTACAGCGGAGAGTTTCCAAATGTTAGCACATTTTCTTTTTTTTAGTCTAAGGTTTTTTAGGTAAGGAGTGAACCAGCTGTTCAAGTGATTAAGAGGTTTACTATTTCTGAGTTTGAGAGGGACGATGTTATCAAGGGTTTTGCTCATAATTTTAGTGTGTGACTGAAGAGTGTGTGGTGTAAGAGTGCATGGCCTAAGAGTACATAAAATAAGGGTGCATAGTGTATTGGTGCATGGGGTATTAGTGTGTAGCATTAGAATATGTGGTATAAGAGTGCATGGCATGAGAGTGTGTGGCATAAGGGTGCGTGGCAGAAGGGTGTCTGTCATAACGGCGTGTGGTGTAAGCATGGGTAGCTTAAGAGTATATGTTGTACTGGTGCATGGCATAACAGTGCAATGTGTAAGTATTTGTGGCATATGGGGCGTGGCATCTGGGTTCTTGGCGTAGGTGTGCATTGGATAAGATGTCATTGGAGCATGGCATAAGAGGGGTGGTGTAACTGTGAATGTCTATGGCTGCATGACACATAGGTAAATGGAATATTAATGCTTGGCATAAGAGTGCATGTCATAGGAGTGCATGGCATATGGGCGTGTGGTGTAAGAATATGTCATATGGGTGTGTGACACAATAATGCATGCCATATGGAAGCATGGTGTCAGAGTTGTGCGTAAGAGGGTATGCATATGGGTGTGTGGTATAAGACTGCATGGATTAATAGTATATATGTCCCATGGGTGCGTGGTCTATGAGAGCATGGTGTATGAGTCCATAGCATAAGAGTTAGTGGCATATGGTGCATTGCATTTGGATTCTTGGTTTAAGAGTGTGTGGCGTAAGAGCAGGTCACATGAGAGCATATACCATATGGGCGCATGACAGAGGAGTCCATGGTGTAAGAATGTATGTATATGGATGCATGTCATATGTTTGTTTATGTTTTATTATTTATATAGCACCAAAACTAGCCCGTAGGCTTCAGGGCACTAACAAAAATAACAAACACAGTACAGCAATACATAAAAACAAAAACACATGGGGCCTGATTCATAGAATTGTTTTATAATGGTGCAATCCCATAGGAATACGTTCCATGAATCAGGCCCATGCAATATAATGCAGTACATACCAATGAACAACATCACAAAAATAAGTATAAAAGAAAACCAAAAAGAAATAATGAAACTAAATAAGACAAAACTCACCACAGGAAGCCTAAAGTATTCTGATGCCAAATAAGTTGGAACATTTAGTTCCATTGATACAAATACTTTACAGCGAATGCCCAATACACCATTAACCTAAACCTACAAACCTATAGATCCATTGCAAAATCTATAACAATATTCAGATTGGGTGGGGTGTCAGATAAGCTGTTACATATACTCAGAAACCAAGGACGATTGCTCTGTCCGCAACCTACTGAGATACAGTCTTTATTACCAGGAGCGAGCCAGTCAACAATCTGTATCCTCTCTAGTACATTCTGGTTTCACCATCACCGTCTTGTAACCAATGCTGGATTTGACATTTATGGACTTTATTGATTCACAGTGCATTAACCTTTCTAATGGTGGGCCTGACTCATGCTGTTTCCATCTTCATCTTGTATCCAAGCCCGACTTCTGCAATTGTATTTGCTTTCCCCTCTTGCTTCTCCACTCTTTTTGACTGCTTACTCTCTGTTCTCTCCTCCCCTTACTTTCTTCTATGCACTTACTCTATCAGTATTGTCCCTGGACCTAGTATGATAGCAACCTCGTCAGTCTCCTCCCCCCTCCCCTTACTTGTTTCCCCCTCCACCCCCCCCCCCCCACCCCCCTCCAGCACTATCTGAAATGTCGTCAGGCCTGGTACGATAGTTGCTTGTTTTGTTCATCACCTCCCTTTCTGCACCCCTCTACCTCACCTTTGTTTTCTCCGGCTCTACCAGAAATGTTGTCAGGCCTAGTACAGTAGTCGCCTGTCTGTTTCCATTTCCTTCCCACTCTCCCCTCCCTTTCCTATCTATGTCTTAGCTCTTGCACTATCTGAAATGTCGTCAGGCCGAGTACAATAGTTAATTTCACATCTTTACTGTTCATGGCCTGTAAGAATGTCATTGTATTTTCCCTTGTTCCCTCCCTTGCCTTGAAGCGCTTTGAAACGCATTGTGTATAGGCGCTATATAAATAAACTATCATATCATATATGGAGTAAGAGTTTCAGATGTATGGATGAACATGGTTAATTAACAAGGGGGGTCCTGGGAGTCTCTCTGCCAGACATTAGTCCTGGTTGCGAGAGACTTACCCAGAGTCTTTAGCTCACTATCTTTCACAGAGAAGAAATATCCTAAACATATCAGTCTTTGTCCTGCCCTGGGGCAGTCCAGCACCGAAATGCTAGGCAATTCTCCTCTGAACAAGAGTACCAACAGCATCCCCAGACACGTGTTTCGGTCTGGTTGGACCTCATCAGTAGGGAGGAGCTGTGCCTCTCTAAGAATAGTGAGCAAGGGGTCCACGTCTGGATTCCCCTAGTAACTTAGGGTGAGACCCAAAGTTACTTGCATATGCAAATTAACAAGGGGGGTCCTGGGAGTCTCTCTGCCAGACATTAGTCCTGGTTGCGAGAGACTTACCCAGAGTCTTTAGCTCACTATCTTTCACAGAGAAGAAATATCCTAAACATATCAGTCTTTGTCCTGCCCTGGGGCAGTCCAGCACCGAAATGCAAGGCAATTCTCCTCTGAACAAGAGTACCAACAGCATCCCCAGACACGTGTTTCGGTCTGGTTGGACCTCATCAGTAGGGAGGAGTTGTGCCTCTCTAAGAATAGTGAGCAAGGGGTCCACGTCTGGATTCCCCTAGTAACTTAGGGTGAGACCCAAAGTTACTTGCATATGCAAATTAACAAGGGGGGTCCTGGGAGTCTCTCTGCCAGACATTAGTCCTGGTTGCGAGAGACTTACCCAGAGTCTTTAGCTCACTATCTTTCACAGACCCCCTGGTTAATTTGGATGAACATGGTGTAAGTGGGCATATCAAATGAGCTTGTAGCATAAGAGAACTCTGTGAGAGCATGTGGCATAGGAGTGTGGGGGAAAGAATGTGTGGTGTAAGGTAAGAGCGTGTTAAGAGTGTTTGCTACATGGGTGTGTGGCATAAGATTATATGTCATATGGATGTGTGGCATAATAGTGCACAGTGTAAGAGTGCCTGGTGTAACAGTGTATGTCATATGGGTGCATGGCCTAAGAGTGCATGGTGTAAGAGTGTTTTCCCGGCGTAGTAGCGGCGGTCTACCATTTGAAGCCTTTTCCCTTTGCCCCTGTGCTTCTCCATGAGTCTGAGTGGCCGCTCCGCCTTTCCCCTTTCGGTGTTGTAGCGGCCACCCTATTCAGTTTCGGAAGACTGGCTGCTCCGCCTTCCCAAGCAAGTAAGTGTGCGCTGCGCTTATCTCTCGCGCTCCATGGCCTCGGCAGAGCTCTTCACGTTGTTCCCTGCCCGTTACCCAGCATTGGGTGCAACACCTTCTTGAGCATCACGAAGAAAGCCAAGCTTGTGTGCCTGCATGCTACTTGTCTACTTTGTTGGCTTTGCGTTTCGTTCCACTTTCATTATTGAAAGACGACACAGTGTTCCGGAAAGAGGAGGGGCCAATGCGCGAAGTGTGGGAGAGCAGTTACCGTATGATCAGTAGCAGAAGCGCATTGAAATAGAGGCCAACGCGCGAAGAGTGGAAGAGCAGTTACCGTATGATCAGTGGCAGAAGCGCATTATAATTAGAGTTTCTTTAACCGCAGCAAACTTGACGTCTCGTCCGGAGAGATAAGTTATAACATGAGCACACAGGAGCATAGGGAGAGGGGAGAAGAAGTATAATAGAGGTTTCCTGCAAGTACATTATTCAAGAGTTGGAAGTTTGAACACTGCCTGGTAAAGAGAAGTATCTAGTGCGGTCAGTGTGCTGTCACCCCAAATCAGTGTGGAAAGACATTAATTTTAGAGGGAATTTTGCACGGTACAGTGCTCAAGGTAGCCAGTGTATTGCCACCCCCGAGACATCATCTGTGTGCATCTTTACGGGACAAGTTGAATACTGCTGAGAGCAGGGCAATAGAACTTTGTGTGAACTTGTGACCTGCCGCACCACAAGCGGTTAGTTGGTTCACACACCTGAGCAGGAATAAGTGCAAGAGACAAAAGACCGTCACATACTCAGGAGTATGGCAGGTTTACCGGGAATATCAGGTCCTCCAATATTCATGCCAGTGCCAAGCCGAGCAAAAATCAGGTGGGCACAATGGTGCAAGGGATTTTTGCATTATATGAAGGCAGCTGGGGGAACGTCATACTCGAGTGAAAGGAAGTTGGCTTTACTACTACACTTCCTGGGGTACGAATGTCAGAGAATATATGAAACACTTCCCCAGCCAGTGGGAGATGGCAGTGGTGATGCCGTCAATGAATTTGACGTGGCCTTGGTCAAGCTGGACAAGCATTTTAATCCCAAGACTAGCACGATATTGGAGCGTTATAACTTTCGGATGCGGATGCATGCTCATGGTGAGTCTGTTGAAGAATACATAACGGCGCTGCGACACCTAGCATTAACATGGAAGTTTCAGGAAGCATTCGACGAGCACATCCGTGATCAATTCATGACACACTGTAGATCCAATAAAATACGTGAAGAACTATGGTTAAGGGATGATCCCAACCTGGATGAAGTTTTAGACATTGCAAAGCGCGTGGAATATTAATTGGCATGTGTTGTCAAGTTGGCAAAAAACGAAACTAACGACCCGAAGGAAGCCAAAAGTGAAGGCTTGTATGTGGTGGATGGAAAAAGCAAGAGAAGGGGGAAAACTAAACAGTCTAATAGGGTTGCAGTGGAAGAGAAGAAAATTCAAGAGCCAGCGCAGAGAACAGAAAAAAAGAGAAGAGAGACTGTGTTTTTGATGTGCAAGCCGTACGCACTTTGCTTCGTCCATCGTATGTCCGGGTCGCAGGGCGACATGTATGAAATGCAAAAGGAAAGGTCATTTTGCGAACTATTGTAAGAACTACCAGTTTGGTCAGTCTGGACAAAAGAAGGTCTTTTATGTTAATGAGGAAGAAGACGGAAGATCATCGGAGGAGGAAGTGACACTTCCGATGCAGAATATTATCGTCAATACCATTAATGTTGTAATGGATGGGAGGCCATATGCGGTGGTGAATATGAATGGTCATGAGATTTTCATGATGGCTGACTCTGGCTCAAAGATTACTTTAGTGTCCAGAGATGTGTTTGAGAGAGAGAGATGGATGGGGTAGTGTCTCGGTTAATAGAGCCAGATATAAAGCCTGGAGGGTACAATCAGGATAGGATTGAATTGCTGGGTTATGTGTGGTGTGAGTTCGAGTTCAAAGGACGGAGATGTAACGGTAAGGTCTATATTACGAAAAAGGGGCAATCCCTTCTTGGATGGAGGGAACAGAAGAATCTTGCCATCCGTTTAGACCCTAATCAAGCTGAGCAAGTACTCCAGGTGTCTGTTCCTTGTACAAGTTCTAACAAGTATGTGATGGAGCATGGAAGAGTGTTTAAGAAAGGTTTGGGGAGAGTGAAGGGTTTTCAACACCAGATCGTCCTAAAGAAAGGCAGTTTGCCAGTAGTTGCGAAACTCAGACATGAACCCTTTTCTTTAAGAGAGGGTGTTAAAAATGAGATAAGGAAATTGTTACAAATGGGTGTCATAGAGAGCAGGATTCGTCGAGTGGGTGTCACCGGTTGTGATAGTCAAAAAATGTTCTGGTGACCTGAGGTTGTGCATAGACTTGCGTGAACTCAACAAGTGCTTGATGGTTGATAGGCATCCTTTGCCAAACATGTGTGAGATGTTAACTATGGTGGGTCAGGGCAAGGTTTTTGTTGCGAAGCAAAATACAGGGCTCTGGTAAGTCTATAAAGTGATATTTATTTAAGTAAATAGGGAATAAGACCCCCAACAACACAAGGGCTCCCCACAGCAACACAAAGGAGATCAACTGACAGATTTAGAACACCAAGATCATTCCCAGCTGTATGACCTCATTGGAGCTGGAGGTGCTTAACATTCCATGCCCTCCAGCTTCACTATGTTGAGTGGGTCAGGCCACTCTGTTGGCACAACATCATAACACATCTCCTTTTCTTTTTAATAAACATCTTCTTCTCCATAAAACGTTTCACACATTACCTCTCTTCACCGTGGCAACTCTATTCATATTCCAAACCTGGCCACCGGCCACCCGCACGGCACCCTTCAACACAGCCACCACTCTTATTGGGTCGGAATATAACAACTCCCCCTTCTTTTTCACTACTCCTTTCTTTATTCTTACCAAATCACCACATTCCACACGCAACTCCTTCCTACCTCTCCTCTTGTTTTCCCGCATGACCCATTCACTCTTCTTCCTTTTGAGGGACCTTTTTACCTCATCAACAACCACATCAGACTCCCTGCTCCTACCCAACCAAGGCGGGCACGCCATAGAATAAGGCTTTCGACCTCTCATGAGCTCGAATGGACATAATCCGGTAGTAGCGTGGGGTGCCATCCGTAACGCCCACATCCTCTTCTGAATAGTTGCTAACTTGTCAAATCCACATTCTTCCCCCATACGAATGCTTTCCATCACACATCTGTTGAGTCTCTCAACAACTCCATTAGTTTCCGGATGGTACAAAGATGTCCTCTTATGTTTCACACCACATTTTTCTAAATACTTGGGAAAACATCCACCAGTGAATTGCGTTCCATTGTCCGTGAGAACACTACCTGGAAGACCCTCACTCGCAAAGATTTCTTGCAACACTTTTACCATGCTTTCTCCCGTTATCTCTCTCACAATTCTAAAATCCGCCCACCTAGAGAATAGATCTACCACTACTACCACAAATCTTCCCCGACCATATCCCAACTCAACAGGACCCAGTATGTCCATGGCTATATCACTCCAAACTCTTGACGGAACTCCCACATCCACCAGGGGTTGCTTCTTAGCTTCTATCCCCCTACCACTTTGTAGACAAAACTGGCACTCACCCAACCGAACTTCGACCTCCCTGTCGAAACCCGGCCACCAGTAGTCCGTTCTCAACACTCCCTTTCAACCCTCGCGAAGCATGAGCTATTATAATTTCTGATCCATCATCTCGTTTCTGTGCTAAGACAGCACCCAGGCCGCCCTCACTTGCATCCACTGTAATAATCGTTAACCTCCTGGTATCAAAGCATCCTAAAGGTTTTGCCATATCAATTTCTTCCTTGATTCTGGCAAACTCTGCGTCACATTCACGGCTCCATACAAAGTCCGCACCTTTTCTCAATATCTTTCTCATCTCCACCACCTTCCCAGCATAGTTCTCCACGAACTTCTGGTAAAATTCTGCCATACCTAAAAATGAACGCAGTTCACTCTTGGTCGTTGGTCTCTCAATCTCTTTTATGGAGTTTATGATGCTTTCCTTGGGTTTCACCCCTTCACCTGATACCTCATGACCCAAGTAATCTACCTTGGATACGGCAAATTTGCATTTCTCTTCCCTCAAAGTGATGCCTCTCCCCTCAAATATTTTTAGGACCGCATACAAACTTCTGTCATGCTCCTCCAAAGTCTCACCGCATATCAGCACATCATCCTGAAAACAAAATACACCCGCTATACCTCCAATCAGCCGATCCATAATTTTCTGAAATACTGATGAAGCTGATGCCAATCCGAACGGCATTCTTCTAAATTGAAATACACCCTCATGCGTTATGAAGGCTGTAATTTTCCTACAATCTTCCGTCAGCTCGACCTGATGGTATGCCGACGCCATATCAAGTTTAGAAAATACCTTCCCTTCGCCTACCATAGTTAACATCTCACCCATGTTAGGTAAGGGATGCCTGTCAACCACAACGCACTTATTTAGTTCCCGCATGTCTATGCACAGCCTCAAATCACCCGAACTTTTCTTTACCACAACAACCGGCGATACCCATTCCACACCTCCTGCTCTCTCAATCACACCCATTTGTAACAACTTCTTGAGCTCATCCTTTACCCCTTCCCTCAAGGCGAATGGTACCGACCTAAGCTTTGCCGCGACGGGCAAACTTCCCTTTTTTAAAACAATTTGGTGTTGAAAACCCTTCACTTTCCCCAAACTTTTCTCGAAAACTCCTTTATGTTTCAACACATATTTGCTTGATCCTGTGCATGACCCTGACACTTGGAGCACCTGTTCAGGATGATTGGGATCCAAACGGATACCTAAACTCTTCTGTTCTCTCCATCCTAATAGAGACTGCCCCCTTTTTGTGACATACACCTTCCCCTTACAACTCCTTCCCTTGAACTTAAATTCACTCCACTCATAACCCAGTAGATCAATTCTGTCTTGATTGTATCCGCCAGGACATATATCTGGGCGAATCAAGCGGCTTACCACTCCACACATCTCCCTCTCAAACACATTCTTAGATACCAAAGTTATTTTCGAGCCTGAATCCGCCATCATGGACACATCACGACCATTCACATTCACTTTCGCATACGGTCGCTCACAGTCATCTTCATCACCGTCCAACACAACATTAACAGTATTAACGATGACATTTGGCACAGGGAGCATCACTTCTTCATCCGATGACCTGCCGTCATCTTCTTCATTTACATATAGCACTTTTCTTTGACTTGATTGTCCAAACTGGAAGTTTTTACAACAATTTGCAAAATGACCTCTCCTCTTGCACTTTGCGCATGTGGCCTTACGCCCTGGACATACAATAGATGAAGCAAAATGCGTTCCACTACAACATCGAAAGCACAGTCTCTCCTCTCTTTTCTCAAATCTCTGCACTGTCTCTTGTTTTTTCTTCTCCTCACTCCCAATTTTATTCAACTGCTTGTTCCTTCCTCGCCTTTTGCTTTTGTTGTCTCCTACATTCAAAACTTCACTTTTACCTTCCTTAGTGTCATTGACTTCGCCTTTTGATAATCTGGCAACACACGCTAATGAATGTTCGACTCTCTTCGCCAAATCCAACACCTCATCCAGGTTGGGGTCATCTTTCAGCCATAACTCTTCGCGTATCTTATTTGCCCTACAGTGTGTCATGAACTGGTCCCGAATATGTTCATCAAATGCCCCTTGGAACTTGCACGTCAATGCTAAATGTCGCAGGGCCGTCACATACTCCTCGACTGACTCACCCTGTGCCTGCATCCTCATGCGGAAATTATATCGTTCCAGTATGGTACTGGTTTTGGGGTTAAAATGCTTGTCCAGCTTCACCAAAGCTACATCAAACTCATTCCCCGCATCACCTTCACCGCCTTCTCCCGTTGGCTGTGGCAGAGTCTCATAAATCCTTTGGCCTTCATACCCCAAGAAATGCAACAGTAGTGCCAACTTCCTTTCGCTAGAATATGACGTTCCCCCAGCGGCTTTTAAGTAATGTGCAAATCCCTTTCGCCACTGAGCCCATGGTATCTTCGCAGGTCCTGGTATCGGCATAAAGATCGGTGGTCCAGCTATCCCTGGCAAGCCTGCCATGTTGCGTTCTCGGCACTCTTCGGTTCTCAGCCTTATCACTCCTCCAGTGGACGTGACTGAACCTCCTTATGCCTCGCTGCTAGCGCTTCTCTTGTGACAAGCTGTCACTACTTTGCCTTTCGCCACTTCCACTATTTGTAGTGTTTTAGCCTACCTTGCGGCAGTGTCTGATCCTATCACTATTGATCTCCTTAATGACATATAACAGATTAACATTTATCATGCACCTTCCTACTGGAACTCAAATGTTAATACTTTGTTGAATGCGCTTATATTAGACGCTGCGTGGTAGTTCTCTGGCTGATCCACGCTGTGCTTCTGCTACACGCTGCTGGGTAATCTCCTTCGATTCATCCGCAGCGCGCCTCGGCAAAACGCTGCGTGTTAAACTTCTTTGACGTCTCCGCTCTTCCGAACTAAGCCACGTCCTCTACTCAAGCTGCAGCAGTTCATTCTGTGACATCATGGGGTTCCACTCGGTCGCCATTCCCTAGCTGCTGACAATGACGTCACCATTCTCCGGCCCTGCACCGAGCAGATCACATCTCCTCCCACCAACCGTCACCCAGGTATGGCTTCGCTTGCGCACTGCTCTGCCAGTATACTGCTCCGAAAACACAGTTATTTTAAATGCATCTCATTTTCAGAATGGGACTTTCTTTTGAGCGTAACGTTACTGGCCCTTTACAGAGGTCTTAATTGATCTCCCCTTTTCCACCTTAACATCAATTATAATATCCCTGCAGTCCCATCTCCGTCTCTGCGTGGAAGGCCTCTTCAGCTCCCTCACACCGCGTCTCCCTCAACGCTGCGTGGCAAACTCCCTGCTTCACCGGCGCCTCGCACCTTTCATTCGGCGTCCGTATACACTTGAGTGTGCTCGTACACGCCGAGCCTTGACACACCTGCGGTAAATTAAACAGGCGCACCGTGGCCGGGCTATCTTGCTCAAAAACCAACAGTTTTAGAGCCAGGTGGGCAGCGCACTTACTTGTCGTGCAAATGCCGATGAATCTTTGGCGGCCGCTCGACGCTGGGGCAAAGCGGAGCAGCCAGCACACCACGTATCTTCAGCTGGGCCCTTAACTGCCACTACAACGCTGGGGAAAGGTAGCGGAGTGGCAGTACCTTCAGTAAGGTTGCTGGGGGTCTTCACCATATCCCATCCTCGTCGCCATTGTTGCGAAGCAAAATACAGGGCTCTGGTAAGTCTATAAAGTGATATTTATTTAAGTAAATAGGGAATAAGACCCCCAACAACACAAGGGCTCCCCACAGCAACACAAAGGAGATCAACTGACAGATTTAGAACACCAAGATCATTCCCAGCTGTATGACCTCATTGGAGCTGGAGGTGCTTAACATTCCATGCCCTCCAGCTTCACTATGTTGAGTGGGTCAGGCCACTCTGTTGGCACAACATCATAACAGTTTTCTCGAAACTTGATATGGCATCTGCTTATCACCAGGTCGAGTTAACGGAAGACTGTAGGAAAGTTACGGCTTTCATAACTCATGAGGGGGTTTTTCAATTCAGAAGAATGCCATTTGGGCTGGCGTCAGCCTCATCAGTTCAGAAGATTATGGATCGGTTGCTAGGGGGTGTGAAGGGAGTATTCTGCTTCCAAGATGATGTGTTAGTATGTGGCGAGACGCTAGATGAGCATGACAGAAATTTGAATAGAGTGCTGAGAATTTTTGAAGAGAGAGGCATTACCTTGAGGGAAGAGAAGTGTGAATTTGCTGTACCCAAGGTGGATTACCTGGGTCACGAGGTGTCATCTGTGGGAGTAAAACCCAAGGAGAGTATTATTAACTCCATAAAGGAAATTGAGAGGCCAACAACCAAGAGTGAACTACGCTCATTCTTGGGTATGACCGAATTTTACCAAAAATTCGTAGATAACTATGCAACCAAGGTGCTGGAGATGAGGAAATTATTGAGGAAAGGTGCAGATTTCATAAGGAGTTGAGAATGTGAATTGGAATTTTCTAGGATTAAAGAGGAGATAGATATGGCTAAACCTTTAGGATGTTTTGATACAAGGAAGTTGACTATCATTACGGTGGATGCTAGTGAGGGCGGCCTGGGAGCTGTTTTGGCACAGAAACAGGAAGATAGATCGGAGATTGTGATAGCTCACGCCTCACGCGGATTGAAGGGTGCAGAGGTACGATATTCAGTCCTTGAAAAGGAAGCTCTGGCATGTTATTGGGCTGTTGAGCAATTTAGAAATTTTGTGTGGGGTATGGATTTTGTGATCCGGATGGATCACAAGCCCTTGAAGGTTATTTTTGAGACGAAAGGCTTAGACAAAATTTCGCGAAGAGTGGCTGGGTGGGTCACTAGGATGCAAGCTCACAAATCTGTTGTGGAAGTAATACCTGGAAAAGAAAATACTCTGGCTGACAATTTGTCAAGGGTAAAAGTTCATCTCCAAGGGGGGTAGAAGATGATGACATGGAGATGGTATTTGTGAACAGGAGGGGATCATATCCAAGCAAGAGTGGTTGGATGAGATAAGGAAAGATGAGGTATTGAGTAAGGTGATTACATACGTAGTTTCCACAGTTTGGCCAAACAAATCGGAATTGGTGGAGGAAGAAAAACCTTATTGGGAGGTGAAAAATGAATTGGCAGTTGCTGATGATATACTGTTCAGATGGGAGAGAGCAGTGGCTCCAGTGGGTATTCGCAACAGGATTATTGATTTGGCGCGCAGTGGTCATATTGGTATCGCCAAGACCAAAGGAGTGTTGAGAACAGACTATTGGTGGCCAGGTTTTGATAAGGAAGTTGAGACCCATTGAGTGAGTGCCATTTTTGTATGAGGAGAGGGAAGGGAGTCAAGGCTAAAATGCAGCCTTTAATTGATGTTGGTGTCCCATCGGGGATTTGGAGTGATGTAGCCATGGACATACTGGGACCTGTTTATCTGGGATATCGACGGGGAAGGTTTGTGGTCCTGGTCGTTGATTTATTCTCCAGGTGGGCGAATTTCAGAATAATGAGAGATATCAGGAGAAAGTATGGTCAAGGTACTGCAAGAGATTTTTGCGAGCAAGGGTCTTCCAGGAAGTGTCCTTACTGATAATGGCACACAATTCACTGGTGGATGCTTTCCTAAATATTTAAAAAAGTGTGGTGTGAGCCATAAAAGGGCAGCTCTTTATCATCCTGAAACCAATGGAGTAGTTGAAAGGTTGAATAGATGCGTGATGGAGAGCATTCGTATGGGCGAAGAGTGCGGATTTGATAAATTGGTGGCCATTCAAAATAGGATGTGGGCATTGCGGATGGCGCCTCATGCTACCACTCGTTTGTGTCCTTTCGAACTCATGAGGGGTCGAAAACTGTATTCAATGGCGTGTCCCCCATGGTTAGGGAGGAGCAGGGAGTCGGATGTTGTTATTGACGAGGTGAGAAGAACGCTTAAGAAGAAGAAGGATGAATGGGTCATGCATGAGAATAAAAGAAGGGGAGGAAAGGAATTGCGTGTGGAGTGCGGTGACTGGGTGAGGATTAAGAAAAGAGTGGTAAAAAAAAGGGTGATTTGCTATATTCGGATCCGGTCAGGGTAGTTGCTGTGTTGAAGGGTGCAGTGCGTGTGGCTGGTGGTCAGGTTTGGAATAAAGACCGCATCGCTACAGTGAGAAGATGTCATGCGTAAAGAGATATGCTTAATGTGAAGGAGCTTTATGAAAAAGAGGGAGATGTGTTATGAAGTTGCTGTGCTGTTATGTTTATGGAGTCTGTGCCATGCATTGCTAGGAGGTGTGGGAGCCTGGAGTCATTACGGCCTCAAGGTTCTGATGAGGTCATAGATTATGTTTTGGCTTGTTCAGCTTTCAGTGTTCTAGGTTAGTCAGTTAGAGTTGTCACTTGATTACTTGGGGGGGTCTCTGATGTGCTGGGGGTCTTTTCACCTGTTAACTAAATAAATACTTATTCTCGAGACTTACCTGTTCCCGTGATGTCTTCATAACAGAGACATTGGATAGTCTATGTGGTTTACTGGTCCACTATGTAGAATGCTGGCGCCTGTACTAGTCAGTCATCGAGGTATGGAGGTTACATGTGCGCCTGATCGACAAAGGTGAGCCACCACTGGGGCCAGGCATTTAATGAATACCCTAGCGCCAATCAGAGTCCTAATGGCAGGGCCTTGAACTGGTAATGGCGACCTGACACTGAAGCACAGGCAGCGGCAGTGTTTGTGATGAATAGGGATGTGGAAGTATGCATCCTCTAGATTTAGGGATACCAGAAAATCCCCTTCCTGCAGTTGAGCCAAGGCCTGTTGAAGGGTAACCATGCTTAATGTTTGGGCCTTGAGGAACTACAATTTTTTTTTAATAACACAGTTAATTGATTTTCGAAAACATAACAAACATTTGCATTATTCATCAAGGAGCCATTAGACAAACAAGCATGATAGGTACCTCCAATATTAATGCAATCTAGATATCTGAGGTTGTGGATTGTATGCTTCGACTGACTAATCACTGTCCGCTTGCTCCAAATTTTCTGCAATTCACCAGGACAACCCTGTGTGTTGTAGATTTGTTTTTCAAGTGACAAGCACATATGCATGTCTGAGAACCACTTCCTTTATTTGGGATTATCGGGTCGTCCCAGCATCATGGCAATATTGCATTTTTTTCAAAATAACAGCATTGGACAAAAACAGTTTCTCAAAGCGAGTGTAAGCAGTTTCCCCCCAAATCCCCAATAACAATACTTTGGCTCAAAAGGCATAGCCAAAGAGACATATCCGTGGGCTGTTGAAGTCAAGTCCCTGAACACTGACACCAGAGAGAATACAACCTGCTAAGGAAGAAAGGCCCAAGTCGATCTTGTAAGGATAACAGGTTTTAATCTCACACGAAGATGAGAGCAACAGCAAAGAACTCTGCTGATAAGAATGTTCTGCCAAAAAGAGGTACAAGCAGAACATTTTAAAGGTACACAGCATCATAATGACACAACAACATACAGTAAAAACCGGCTGATTGGATGGACCCTATACATGTTCCACCTTTACCCATAAGGGATGCCAGTCTATTCGTCCCAGCCCAGTCCATCGGTCTTCCATCACGCGGGTGCTGTGGAGCTCATCTTCTTCTCACATCAAAGGTCAGAAAACCAATTAATTATACTCCTACCATTCAACTATTTTATCACTCATACTGTGCACTTGAAGGCCTTAAAACGGACACAAAGGAGGTTCTGGGGCACTCTAACCTTCACACACAAATTTCACTCACTCCCCTCCGTGCCTTCCTGCTCCAAGGTCTCCACCCTTCTTTTGAACTATAATTTATCGCTCTCAGCACCTCGCAATACAAATCACACGATTGTTGCTTCAATGATATGCCCTGTTCGTCCTCTTTCAACATCTCAGGACGTGTTATTTTGGGGTTGATGGTCAAAGGGCACCGGGCGCCATGGAATTCAGGGGTCTTAAGTTTTAGTCAGTTATATGGGCTATAACTCGTTGTCCAATGGGGATGGGCCGCGTCATGCTTTGGCCAGTGTGAGATAACATGCACACCCGGTCTGTCGGGCACATTCCTCTCGGACATCTTTGCACCACTGTTAGAACAATTAATAGACGTTGTGGCGGTTGGGGGTGTGGGCTGTCCTCATGGGAGCTTGGGCATGGCTGGGAATTTCTCTTGTCTCTCAAAATTGGGCCTAGTGCATGCAATTACGCATTTACGGCGCCTGCCTTCCCTTCTACCTATGGTTACTAATATCTACGCAAAATAGCAATGCTGCTCACGCCCTATGATGTACTATGTGGATAGACTACATTTGATTATACTGAAGTATGGTCCTGTTAAACTGGGAGGTGTCCCTTTCACCGCCCCCCTTTCCCATCATAGTGCTTCAAATGCATCTCACCTCACTCTAAAGCGCCTAGGGGGTGGGATGGGACTTCCCCCTTCCCAACACAGTCCCAAATGATGTGAAAAACGGTTCCTTTTGTGTTTTTACATCTTAGATAGTATGCATCTTCAGTTCATCCCCATCTAAAAAGCAATGTACATGGGTAGTACACCCTGTGAAGGATTTTGAATAGGACAAGCTGGAATCTAGATGAAATTGCTACTTCACGTGGGAACATCATTTCCTCTGGCCAGTCTTCTGGGTCAAAAAAGCCTGTGTCAACTTCTTATTTGGCCTTAAGGTTTGACAGCTCTCTGGTAGCAAAAGAAGTTATGGTCTGGTACAGTGTAGCAGTGATCTTATGGGTGATTCGCTCCAAAAGAACATTTGTCTCAAGTGGGGAGCAGGATGGATCCCTAATTTGTGCACGTAAGGCATGTGTACGTTTTATGAAATGGTACCGCTGAGCAGTAGGCAGACCATACTTGTGTTGAAGGTCAATGAAGGAAATCAGAGCCCCTTCCCTCACCATATCTCCCATAGTAAGGACATGACAATGGGACCATATTGCAAACCTGCCTATTTTCTTTACTTCGGTTAGCCCTGCATTATACCACAAAGGTTGTGCCAATGTAAGTCTATCCCCCCCATCCAATACTTTTATGCACATCCTTCCATGCCCTCACTATGTGCTGAGTCATGGTGGGGAGAGCAAGGTGTCCTTCCCTCCGTACAGGACCTGGATCAGTGATACCCCTTGCATCCATGCCCTTTCAGCTTTAATGTGAGGCGAACAAAGGTCACCATGCAACCAAACATTAGCCGTTCCCAGTTGGCTTGCTCAGTAATAATGCTGTACAGTTGGGTAGTCCAATTCCTACTTGCCATATTGAGCGTTGTAGTTTGGATTCAAGGTTGTGCTCCCTCCATAGCATTTCCATGAGAGACGTATCTACCCTGTCAAATTCTAGTTTGGAAACCACGTGAGGGGCGTTCCGGAGAATGAACATTAGCATTTTGAGCAATGCGCGGCCCCCGCTAACAGGGGGATCGGCAAGTATTTCCAGTGCTTCACATCCTGCTGGAATTGATCTGCAATGCGATGTAAATTATCTGCGATAAATCTTATATGATCTATCCCCACATGTATGCCCAAGTATTTGAATCCATCTTGTGTCGTCAGATAAGGAAAGTCATGGGGGAGTGCAAGGCTCTCCCCCTGTATCGGGAAAAATATGGATGTGTGCCAATTCACCCTGAGTCCACCGAATACCTTGTTCTCTTGGAGAGTCTTTGTCACTAAAAGAGTGTATTGGACTCCCCAAATATATCAATAGATCGTCTGCATATAGTAATACTTTGTCCTTGTGTCCTGTTGGCCAATAAAAACCCACCCATGAGGTATCTGTTCTTAATTGTATCGCCAGTGGTTAGAGGGCCAAAATGAACAGAAGGGTAGAAAGTGGGCGGATGAATAGAGCTTGTCAAACTGACCCGTTTGAAGTCAGTTGTTGGGTAATAGGTGGTAAGGAAATCAGTGAATATCAGACTGATCAGATTTATTTAACTTCTGGTGCGTGTCAGCACCTCTAGACTCTCTGTGCGTGGATTCCGAGGCTCCTATGTATTGATCATGTATTCCTCCTTATGGGAGGGATATTCGCATTGAAAAGGCTCGAATGCGAGAGATTTCCGATATATATCTAAGAGCACTCATCAAGGACCCCAGAAACTTTATTATAACCAAGCAGAGACAAGGAGGGGTTCCACCGAGCTACCTCAAGATGTAAGCACTGGAGGTGACAGAACTATGTAACAATGTGCTTATAACCACATCTTTATCAACAAATGTAAGAAGATGGGGAGAAAGGTGGTTCCAAAACAAAAAATATATTCCTATTTTATTTAGTGATTACTCATACGTTAAAACAAGACCAACTGGTCATGTTTGCAAATTTAGACAACATAAAACAAAATTAATAGGAAGACAATTCATTTAACACTTTTGTGTCCTAGTGTTCACTCCTTGAATACATTGAATTTCAAGTGAAGTTAGTAACACATGGGTGACTTTGCAAGGTGCATTTCATATCCGACTATTTGCAGGGTCCCCATATACATTGTGTCGACATGAGTGAATCTGTTTCCAGCCTTCTTCGTGGACACACAAATGGACTATTAGTTATTCTTGGGTATTTGAGCCGATTGTGCAAGGCTTTCTTCAGGACACATCAACCCCGTATCTTACGGAGTGTACCAGTGTTATTGCAAAATTATCTCCACATATCTATAAAAAACCAGAGACATCCATATAAATATTAAGTTGGCCAACCACTCCCTTTTCGCTAATATTTATCTTAAACCATGGGTGAAACAATGCTGTCAACCTCTCATTTTGTTTGCATGCACATCGTATACATTCATTACTATGACTATACTGGGCTTCAGATCGATACATACTCAGTTATAATTGATTCAATTTTATGCTATCTTTCAAGACTCTTGTTAATTTATCCCCATTTGTGGACTTCTATTCATGCTGCGTTAGTGCCAGATGAAAAGACCAGGGCAGGAAAGGTAATGGAAGGGGGTGAGGGGGAGGGGAAGAGGGAGCGACAGGCAACAAGGGAGACATTAATGTGACTTTTTTTAACTCAGTCAAACCATATTGTAAAATGTGGAGTCAAAAAAGCCTACCTATATGGCTTTTATCATTCACAGAAGACCGACAAGATCAATCGTAAGGTGAAGTGCTTGTCACAGACGGGCTGCTTATCGTGTTAATACACAGCTGTGGAACAAGAACCACCAGGGACAAAGGGCTCTATTACTTACTTGTCAATAGTTATTGATTGGCATCTCAAAAGACTGCATGTGACTGCGCCTAACTTTCGTAGTCCCGCATAGTTATTTAGATGGGTTAGTCTCTAGCATTCAGTGACAGGATATGTTGCGGTGGGTCATTATGCGCGAACACCTACTGAGGGAAACGCATATGTCAAGCCAGATCGGACTCAAACTGCTGATTTAGAAACAAACCGAGAAGTATGTGTCTGCTTACACATAGCTTACTTTGTCTAGTGAGCCTGGCAAAACTCCACAACTCACAGCGGGGACGGAATTCGGCACAGGACGAGGTGGTTTCTTTGCTTTTTTCACTTGCCAAGTCCTAGGTAGAGTTGCGATGAATGGCTGGGGTGTATTGTATACCTAATAAACGACATCACGGGTTGTTGAACAACATTACTATTATTCTCAAGTACGAGATGAAAACAGGCAAACATATGCCGGCAGGACACTTACTTTTAGGGGCGAGATCCCCGAGTACATCCAGTGGAACTGAGAAACTCCGACCTGATTTTTTGTCACGTGATCGCGCTATGTGCTATATAGGACTAGTCCGTGGCAAGGGAATGGCCACACTTTCTTGTAGCCATGTTGGAAGGAAATCACATACATGTTACAGGCCATGACGCAGCTGGACAAATGCCGGCTTCCCTATGTTTAGTTGACAATGTACATGGCCCCCAAGAATAGCAGTACCAGATCAATGGTGTCGGAAATCACATTAGATGTAATGTTTCAGGCAGGACACTCATCAATTATTTGCGTATGAACAGACCCCAGTCTATGTATAGATTTAGTCCATGTTTTACTGAATCCAGATCATAGATCCATTTTTGTTCTAATTTTCGCAGTTTTTTGTCTGTGTCGCCACCACGTGGGTGGCGGTCGACTTTTTGTATAACACACCAGAACATTTCATCATGGGAATGGTTCGCCTTCTTATAATGTTCAACCAATGGTTTATCAGGGGTACCATTTTTTATGCAGCAGCGATGTTCGCCAATTCTAGTGCGGGCCAATCTTTTTGTTTTGCCAATGTATATAAGTCCACAGGGGCATTTGATACAATAGACCACCCACTTGGTGGCACAATTGCTGAAGGTGTTCAGATTCCAATTTCTCCCTTTTAGCTCAATGGATTTTAAATTTTGTGTAAATTTGCACATGGTGCAATTGCCACATTTAAAATGCCCTATGACCGGCGGTAGATGCCACAGTGTCGATTGGGTCTGATCATTCCTCTTGATGGCAGGATAGGTATGGACCAGTTTGTCTCTGAGATTGGTCAACCGTTTAAAAGCAAAACGAGGTGGGGGAATATGGAAATCCTCAGTGTTGATTATTTTCCAATTTTTTAGGATTACCTTCCTTAAATCATTACTTATCGGGGTAAAAGACGAGACACATGTTATTTTATCTAACGTGGTTTTTGTTTTTTTAGAGAGGCACTCTGTTCTTGTGATATTCGCTGCCCTTTTATATGCTCTTCTCACAAGGTGAGAGGGATAACCTCTTGCCTTCAGATTTTCTTTTAATGCCATGCTCTGATGTTTAAAATCTCCTTTGTCAGTACAGTTACGCCTGATCCGGAGAAACTGACCAAAGGGTAGATTCTCCCTTAATGATTGTGGATGAAAACTTTGAAATTGGAGTAGCGTATTTTTTTGAGTTGGCTTTTTGTACAAGCTGGTTCCAATTTTATTCTCAGGCATGCGATAGATCAAGAGATCTAGAAAGGCAATTTTTTCTGTGTTAGATTCGCACGTGAAACTTATTGAGGCTTCTCTTGCATTTAACCACGTATTGAAGGAGGGCAAGTCTTGTTTTGTTCCTCGCCAAATTACAAACACGTCATCTATATAACGGTACCAAGCTTGGATGTTTTCAAAGTATGGATTAGTGTGTATATAGACGTTGGTGGTTTCAAAATGGTCCTGTACAGGTTTGCTAAATCAGGGGCAAATGTTGCCCCCATGCTGGTGCCGTGAAGCTGTTGGAAGAACACATTGTTGTGTATGAAGACATTTCTTGTTAGGGCTAAGTGAATGCATTCCGCAATAAATGTGGAAGGAGGGCGTTTGTCCTCTCGCGTTTCTAACAGTTTGAGCATGACATCTATACATTTTGTTTGTGGTATATTCGTGTATAGAGAAGTTACGTCAAGTGTGACAAAAATGTCTTGGGATTCAATGGTTAGTGTATCAAGGATCTTTATCATAGAAGTTGAATCTTGTACAAAGGACTTCATAGTGCTCACAAAAGGCCTAAGAAAAACGTCTGCGTACACTGACAATGGTTCAAGCAATGAGCCAATAGCCGAAACAATGGGACGGCCAGGGGGTACATTCCGATCTTTATGGACTTTAGGGAGGCAATAAAAAGCTGGGGTGACGGGTTGTCTATTTATGAGGAACATTTTTTCTTCATCATTGATCCATCCCTGGTCTGAGGCGTGTGTCATAAGGCTTATTATTTCTGCCAGAATTTATTTTGTGGGATCTGTAGGAATTTGTTTATATACAGTTCTGTCCCAAAGCTGTTTTTCTACTTCCATCTTATAAAGGTTGGAGTCCCAAAGGAAAAGTCCACTGCCTTTTTCGGCTGGTTTTATCACAAAAAGCAGATTGTCCTCAAGGTTTTTTAAGGCAATACGTTCGGATTTTGAAAGATTATCTTTATATTGATTTTTTTTTTCGCAGAGATATTTCATGTCTCTTAGGGTTTTATTTTCAAAGGCCACAATTTCAGGTGATACCATAGATTGTAGTGGTGTGAAAGTGGAAGGTGGCTTTTTTCCTGATCGATTATCATCCGCTTTTTTATTTTCAACTTTATCATGGAAGAAATATTTTAGTCTGACTATTCGGAAGAAATTCCTCATTTCAATTTCAGTTTGAAAAGCATCTGCCTTGCAGACAGGAACGAAAGATAGACCTTTACTGAGCACCGATTGTTCTGCTGCTGACAATACATGCGTGCTCAGGTGAAATATCAGGTTTACCAAGTTTGTGGCGGCATCCATTGCCGGGTCCGCATTGGATGGTTGCCCCATGGTCTGTTTTTTCCGCGATTCCCCTGTTTTTGAAAAAATTGTTGTCCTCTCTGAGGCATAGCCATCCCACTTGTACTCGGGCCATTGGAAGTGGTGTCGGAATCACTACTAATCGAAGAATTCGAAAAAGTAACTAGCTTATTGCGTTGGGGTTTTGAGTGAGATTGCCCCTTCCAGTTAGTCTGGTTGATATTGTACTGCTGGAAAAAAACTGAACTAGGTACGGGTATGTCATTTCTTCTTTGTAGTTAGCAATATCCGTCTTCAACTTCCACATTTTTTTGTCTAACGTGAAAGTTTTAAACTTGGCCATTTCATCATTTATTTTTTCCAAGACGATTTTAATGTCTGGGATAATTGATTCATCATTGATTTTTTTTCCCAAGGGAGTCTAGTTCCTCTTTTTGTTTTTTGCCTTCCTCTTCTGCTGTTTCAATTATCAAAATCACCCAGTCACGGGAACACTTGTTCCCAACACCGCTGAACCTCTTCATGAATTTGGGGTTATCTAGAAAAACTCTAGGTATGTTTTTTACCTGCAGACCTTCTGGAATTACCCCAGCTTGCAGGTACTCGATCATGAGCTGTCCATGCAATTGTGTACAAATGAGTTTTTTTGTTTTTTGTGTCAAAAGATCAATGTCATTTGAGATCACCTGTGGTGGTACAACAGGTCCAGTGACTGGAGTGTTTAAGATTGAAGGTAAATCAAGGCATTTCTTATAAATATCTTCAGTAAAAGATAAAATATTTACATTTTCCATTTTAAATTAGAAAAACGCTCAAACAACCTAAAGGATTGTCCAAAAATAGTGAAATACTCAAATGAGCGGGCTGAATGAACAGTGGTCCTCTTTATTATAACCAATGTGGATAAGCCGCAGAAGACTGAGACTAGAGATGCACTAAAAAATAAGGTTTTGTCCTGGTTACATACAGAAGTTGGAAGAGGCTGCATCAGAATGCAAAATCTGAGACTCCTCCAGAGAATGAAAATTCCAGACTGGTGCTCAGAGAGTAACACTGACTGCATTGCTTTTGGCTGTGGCTAAAGCAATCTCCTGGGTTTCCTGAGTCTGTCAAGAAGCTAGATAATCTGTCGCCTGTCTCCAACCTTAAAATGGTGCTGATTGATGTATTTTTGTCCTCCTGCTGCCGACTTATTTCTAAGAAGAATGTTTCTGTTCTTCTTTTACTTATGGGGGGCTGCTGTTAAGCCTGAATATTGTAGTGGATGATTTTTAGAACTCACAGATGCTCTGTTTCTGTAAATGGTGATTTTCTTTGTGCACCCTCATCATTTGAGTTTTTGGTTGCTTATTTATGGTATTGTGATTTCTGGGTTAGATTATGTACTTTTTTTCTTTTTACGCATGCTGTTTTTGCTTTGCTGCTAAAGGATCATTAATTATGCAAGTTGTATGTAATGACACAAGGTTTGCAGATTGTTTCACTATAGAATTCTTGTTTTTTGGCGGTATTTTCAGCTATATATATATATTACATGGCCACGGTAGTGGCCATGTAGTTATGGTTAAGTTGCTGTTTCCATAGGAAGAGCACTTTTTGGGTGGCTTATAACTTCGCTCTCCCTGGACGGATCCTCACCAAACTTTGCAAAAAAAGTATTCGGGTCACTCTGAATTTTTTTGCAAAGTTTGGTGAGGATTCGTCCAGGGGGGCAAAGTAATAGGGGGGGTCCCAAAACTTTTTTTTTTCCCATAGACTGAATGGGAAAATTTCTTTGCTCGCGCCTACAGCCCAAACCGACGGATTTCCACCAAATTTGGACCAGGAGCAGCGGCTTGGTCCCGAAAGCGTGCTTTTGCAAATTTGGTGAAAATCCGTCCAGTAGTTTTTTTTAAAATGACCAAAAAGTAGGTAAAAAAAATTAGTGATATCTGTGTTCGGTTCGCGGACAGTGTCCTGATTGGCCAATCGTCTTGCGTGATGTTCGCGGACATGCGACGTGTTCGCTGATTGGACAGCGTGAAGCGCGTCAGATTTTTCGGTAGCGCCTGCCATCTTGGATTTGCGGACGTCCGCGGACAGCGCGGTGAAACTTTGTTCAAAATGTGTATTTAGTAGAGTCTGTTGGTGTGTAGGAGTGTTTGGGGAGGGTGGGAGTGTATGAGATAGGATGAAAGCTGTGTTTTTTATGTGTTAGACATTCTTTTTGTGTTCGATTTGTTTGCGGACATCACAGGTGTTCTGAAATGTTCTAAATAAACTGACTGGGGGGTGTTCTAAGGACTCAATATGTGTCCGTTTTGTTCGCAAGAAAAGTGAAACTGTTCTAAGAACACTCGCGGTGTCCGGGGAGTGTTCGTAGGGGGTGTCCTGAGGACGCTGTCCGTATTGTTCTCTGTCAAGTTGAATGTGTTCTAAGAACACCTGCGGTGTCCTGAAATGTTCGCAAATAAACAAAATGGGGGTGTTCTGAAGATGCTTCTAAGAACACTCGCGGTGTCCGGGGAGTGTTCGTAGGGGGTGTCCTGAGGACGCTGTCCGTATTGTTCTCTGTCAAGTTGAATGTGTTCTAAGAACACCCGCGGTGTCCTGAAATGTTCGCAAATAAACAAAATGGGGGTGTTCTGAAGACGTTTTTGAGAACACTCCCGGTATCCTGGAATGTTCGTAGGGGGTGTCCTTAGGACGCTGTCCGTATTGTTTGTTGTTAAGTTGAAAGTGTTCTAAGAACTATCGCGCTGTTCTGAAATGTTCTTAGAGGGTGTCCTGAAAACGGTGTCCGTATTGTTCGCTGGCAAGTTCAAAGTGTTCTAAGAACACTCACATTGTTCGCGGACATTAACAGTTTCCCATAGATCATAGTTGAAATGTTTGACTCTATGGATGTGATATGCTGCGGTGGTTGTTGCCAGGGCATAGAGTCTTGGGTGCATGGCCATTTGGCCATGCACCCAAGACTCTATGCCCTGGCAACAACCACCGCAGCATATCACATTCATATTTGCTTATAACTTTGGGTGAAAAACAAATGTATGGTTCTCTGTCAAGTTGAATGTGTCCTAAGAACACTCGCGGTGTCCTGAAATGTTCGCAAATAAATAAGATGGGGGTGTTCTGAAGACGCTTCTAAGAACACTTGCGGTGTCCGGGGAGTGTTCGTAGGGGGTGTCCTGAGGACGCTGTCCGTATTGTTCTCTGTCAAGTTGAATGTGTTCTAAGAACACCCGCAGTGTCCTGAAATGTTCGCAAATAAACAAAATGGGGGTGTTCTGTAGACGTTTTTGAGAACACTCCCGGTGTCCTGGAATGTTCGTAGGGGGTGTCCTTAGGACGCTGTCCGTATTGTTCGTTGTTAAGTTGAAAGTGTTCGAAGAACTATCGCGTTGTTCTGAAATGTTCGTAGGGGGTGTCCAGAAAACGGTGTCCGTATTGTTCGCTTGGCAAGTTCAAAGTGTTCTAAGAACACTCACATTGTTCGCGGACATTAAAAGTTTCCCATAGATCATAGTTGAAATGTTTGACTCTATGGATGTGATATGCTGCGGTGGTTGTTGCCATGGCATAGAGTCTTGGGTGCATGGCCATTTGTGGTATATTCCATTTCAGAACATATTGTATTTAAATGAATGGTTAGTGTGTTACATATATGGGTTACATTTCTTATGTATTACTATATATAATGTGTTTGTGTGCTGCTTTTTGAATTTGTTAAATGTTCCTATATTATGATATAACAATCAAACATACCCCACCCCCCCCCCCCACAGTTTTTAGGTAGTGGTACTGTTCTCCGAACATGTCCGCGAACATTAAATAAGTTTGCAGACATCAAGTTCATAAGAAGAGATCTAGTCAGTTCCATATGACATGTATATAAAGTCAAAGTCATTATTGTTAAGTTGTGCTACTAAAAAATTATGAAATTCAGTGAAAAAACTTTGTTAAAGGGACGTTATGGTTAAGTTGCGCTACTAAAAACCTATGAAATTCAGTGAAAAAACTTTGTTAAAGGGACGTTATGGTTCCAAGTAAAACCGAAAAACCCTCGAAATTCGCCAGTTATGTTAAGATAAGCAACCATAACTCGCGCCACCACCGTGCACTGCTAAGACTAACACCCAGGACATCAAAGACGTCCCAGCCTGGAGTGCAGACAAATGTCTGACGAGCATGTGAACTTTCTTTGTCCTAGCCCATTCAAAGATTTTCAACCTGGCAATCATCCCTTTTGTGGCCTGGAAGTTTATGGTGTGTCTCCCTTCCTAGGGGGAAGTTTCAGGACTGGCAACTGGAATAACTGGTTTTTTTGGGAGCTTGCAAATTCAGCCCATGTGTTTTAAATCTTTATTTTCTTATTTTGGGTCTGGAATTAAAACAAACCTGTGGAATGAAAAAAGCCCTGGTATGTATTTTCACCAGCCACAAACCCCTTCACATTGCAAGGTAATGGCAGGCTCTCCTTCAACAGCTTACTTTTTAAATGGGCATTTTTCTCCATTAGTTTTGCAAAAGCCCATTTTTACACATGTGTTGAAAACTGCTAGCATTTCCTTTCAAATTCGATTTTGCCATCTGGCTTCGCAATATTGCCTTGCAGCCATAGTTAGTTTCTTGTACACAACAGTCTGTACAAGGCAAAGGTCTCCTGGACATGTGCACAGAGCTATGATTTCTTTTACAGGGTTCATTCCTTTGACACTTTATAGCACAAAACAAAGTGTTTCCCGTGCACAGCAGAAAGTGAAGTTTCTTGTTGATTTCTCTCAGAGTTGGTTTGACAGGGCCATTCATTCAGGGATTATGCCTGGTTTTGGTGAGGCACAATGAAATATTCTGGGCATGGCAGGGCCTTTTTAATCACAGTGGTTTCAGACAGAACAGATGGAATTAGCGTCAAAGCAGCAATTTGAAAGGGGGAAAATGTTTCATTTTGAAGGGGAATTTTGGGTTTTCAGCAAAGCAGTGCTGCCTTTTCACTTTTTTCCCTTTATATGTTTCAGAACACGCTGGCACGCTCCTTCAGTGTGTCCACTGGGTTCCATCCTGCCTGAAGGGTGCTTGGCAGGATGGTGCAGCCATCTTTGTGTTCCTGCAAAAACGCGGGTTTGAGGTCCTGGTGCGCACAGGAACCAGCAGAGCAATATTGCTGTTTCTTGCAGACAGGCAGCTTGGTGATGTGGTGAAATACTGTTGAGTGGGTCAATATATCCCACAGGTCAGAAGCGATCTATGTAGCGCTGGGGAACCCACTCAGATATTCTTCCTCGATCCTCTCTTCCTCGACTTCTGCTTCATTTATCAAATACTGTCTGGGTCTTGTGCTTAGCTGAGATTAAAGAGATATTTTCCCCTCTGAGAACAGTTTTATATCCTTCTCAGAGTGCTGTCATCCGCCCCAGTGTTAAGAATGAAGTATTTGTCAGTTGTGGTTGATAGCCCCTGGGTGAAATCAGAGAAACCTAGATAAGAATTGTTCAGACGCCATTGCGGTTTGGGTTGTTTATTACTTTTCATTTCTATTAGGAGTGGTGAATGGTCAGAAATCCCTCTTGCAAGGAACCTAACTAAGACCGTGTATGAGAGTTGCAAGAAAGGCATGGTATCAAAAAGTGGAGACAGACACAAGTGATCACAGTTCAAGGGTGTTTACTGAACTTTAATGGGTTGGTAAAATGCCTATCTAAGCCAAAATCTAAGGATAGGAGCAAGCTATGAGCATCAAACAATAATAATGCAGTCCTTGTGGAGTCTATCAAAATAAAAGGGCCTATACTTATAAAGCTATTGCCTATCCTTACTTCTAAATACAAAATGGTGTGGGATAAAAATGTAATGTACGCAAAAAGTAAAACGTTTTCATGAAATAAAATGTTAGGATTAATTGAGCAGTTGACTTACCTTCTCCACGTTTTCAGTACGGGACAAAGCGACCTGTGCAGGCTTCGCACACACTCTAGCTTCTTGGCCATGAGATAACAGTTCAGCACATAGGCATCAGGGCCTTCCGCCAAAGTCTCTCTTTGCAATAACAGTTTCTCAATGCAGAGGGCCTGATGCAGCAAACAAAACACAAAAGTTCCTTTCCTTTGTCAAGGTTTCACTTTCACAAGTTCAAAATTGGTCTCCCTCTTTTGGGTTCGGACCACGGATACCCCTCGTCTGGGCTCAGATCCCTGTTTCCACAACATTCACAACTTCATTTCCCTCATTACGGCTCAGACCATGGATCCCCCTTGTCTGGGCTCAGATCCCCTTTCGATTCCAGAATCGAAGACTTTCGAATGTGCAATGGGTTTTGCTTAAACCATTGCAGGAACATTTTAATTCACTTCACACAATGTATACTTCACATTGCTTTTCTGCTTTCATTTCCTGTTGTCAGGATTCCATACAGTGATCTTTATGCTTCCCCTGATCTTCCCTCTTCTCAGTACTTTGGTCAGAGGCTGGGGTAATCCTTATGCCTCCTCTCTGCTTCCTTTTCTCAGTACTTTCAGGACAGTTTGAACTGTGACCCTGTGTGCTCACAGACCGGATTTGATTATATCCTACTGTCGGACAGGTAAGGACATGACAATACATGATACTGATACTTTTTGGTAAATTAATGGGGTTGACCATGGACCTTGGCGGTTTGAGGAAAAAAGGATTTGGGAGTTGATGTATAGAATGGGAGTCCTTACCCCTAGAAGGGGAGTCTCTCCACATGAGGTCCTCCCAGATTTTACCAGTTATCAGCCTCATCTCCCTAGCTTCACAAAGAAGAGATCCCCTTTAGGGAGAAGTGCTCTGCCTAGTAATGAACCAGATCCCACTTACTATGTATGGTAAGTGGCCAGGGTCTTCAGATGTTTTCCGAAGTCGATATTGCAACAATTAGGCAAATTAAACATGGGTATGGTGAGTGAGCTTGGCCCACAGTCAAGGCCCATATCCCCCTATTAAAAGATCAAATCCCACCGGCCAAGTGCATTGACCCTGTCCAACAAACACTACAAAAAATGAATGGGCCATTAGCCCATGCCTCCTTTTGTCCACCCTACTTTCATTTCCATTGTGGTTTCCAACAGAAATTCCTGTGGTGAAATACCACAGTCAGCTGGCTGCAGCCTGGTATTATTGCATTAATCATTCCTGGTAATCATTCCTGAAGTAATGCATCATTTTCCCATTACCACGGTAATGGGAAATGCTTTACAATTTAAATGTCTGCCAATTCCTAATGTCATTCATAATCTATGCATCCGTCTTCTTTTGTGGGCAATTCACCTATCCCATTTTGTGTAAAGCCTTCCAGGCCCTTTCCTTTTATCCTTTTTCACTCACTGGTTCCTGTGATGCATTGCAAAGTGTGTCTTGTGATATTTCCGCAGGAATCTCATGGGATTCTTGCAGTGACATACAAATGTTCTGTCAAAAAGTAGTCTTTCTAGCCCACCCCAAACTCTCCACTTACACATGTGGTCAAATTTCACCCACTCCACCTCTACCCTATTGTGAAACCGCACGTTTAGCTCCATCCATACTACATTTCATTTTCGACTTCCACAGGATTCTTTCCAATAATCACATGGAGCCAAAAAATGTGAAGTTTTTTCCTTTCTGAAAGTCTCACTTTTTTTGTACTATCCTGCGAGGAATCTTTCAATATGTCTCTTCCTTTCATCCACTGCAATGCACCAAGGGATATACATACCCTTTTTTTGGACTGGGAGGCACTGCCTTCTCCATTGAATTTTTGAATAACAGGTGGAAATATTTACACCAACCCAAAACATTAAATGTCTATGAAGCTTTGTGCCAATCTATCGAGTGGTTTTCGTGCTATGGGTGCTCAATAGAAGCACCCTTTTGTCTTTGGGAAAACTGATAGGCGTAGGATGACAACAGTTTTTTTTTGTTTTCATCATATGGACCATTAAACCAAATGCCCATATAATTTCCAGTTTGATGTGGCCCAATCAACACCCTTTATGGTCCTGATGTGTAAAGAATTGTTGGAAGTGAAATGGGAAGCCATCAGTTGCAAAGAAGCCAGTCCAGGTATGACTGCCCTTCTTATAGCCGGTAGCAATGACAACAGTATTTCTGTGCCAATGGTCCAAAAGCATACAACCTCTAAGGATGCACACACCTGATCCTTCTGGCCTTGTGGCATATTTGCCATTCCCTGAGCACTATTGCCAACTGTGCCCCTTCCACCCTTTGCTCACACCCTCACCACCATGCTGAGAGGCAGCAGCCTGTGGACCCTTGTGTGCTGAGTGAGGGGCCACATGTGCAGGTAGCGGATTGGCAACCCCAGGCTTGGGGTCATTGATCCAGGCAAGTCCAATAGGAACAACCTGTCTCCTCCTTGAATATGCTTTCCAGGGAAACAACCCTAAAGCACGGGATCCCACTTTGAGGATCTGTTACAGGTACATTTGTGTAATAGCTGGTACACAGGAAATGATATCAAGAATACCCTTCAACGTACACCTGTCTAAGAAATTAATGTTGCACACTTTGCCTCCCTATTCCTATTTTACTATCAGTTATCTGCAACCTCAGACTAGCCACATTACTTCCACTGGTCTTCCCTTTACAATTAGGGTCTCCCTAATTTGGGGCTAGATTAAGAACATGCCACAACTCTGGTACCTGATAAATGGGAGTGGCACACGATCTGCTGGCTACTTCCTATTTTTTCCCCTTTGCCTTTTGGAAAGCTAACTTTGTATGCACCACCTTAGCACTAGTTTTGAGACCTTGCTGAGATTTCTGCAAAATCCTTAGTGCTTTTTGTACTATGGTTCTGACAAACAATGTAGGGATCTGTGCTATTTCTGTATGGTCTGGAAAATGTGCAACCACCAGTTGCTGGTGGAATTCATCAAACTCTACTCCGAATGTATCCTGTAACACCCACATTTAGTAACCTCCCATAAGTAGTCATCATGGCCACTGTAGATATTTGTTTGTGCAAAAGTTATGCATATTATACCAGGTCTATACTTACTAATGTCCATAAAGGTAAACATTAAAAGAATCACTGTTGGGTCTTACTGAACCTTCTGAAAACAGTTTCTTCACTCTGTCCTTTGGCACTATGTTTAAAATGATACAGTACCAACTTTTTCACTTGACGTACCACCTCTGGTAAATGACCTGCAGTGTTCTACACTGTTATGATGCACTATTATGGTATGTTCCTTAGTAGAAAACCAGTTTGTGCTATAGTTGTCTTACCACATATGTGAATACCATAGAGGGCTGACACGCAATGTGCCCTTTGCTGAAACAGGATAACTTTCATCTGGGTGCACTTCTCAGACAATTACTTATGTTTGCCTATCGTGGATTTACTTGAAAAAAATGATCTCCATCTATTTACTTTCGCCACAGTCTGGCCATAGACAAGAGGTGCACTGCCAGTACATGAGGTGTAGACAACATGTTGCATTTTCTACTGTGGGGGGTCAGAAATGAGAGGCGTACACCAAGTTGTAATGTTTTCAACATTAGTCATTTTTGTTCAAATAAAAAGGGGTGTGCAAAGGCTAATCTGTACCTATTCGAATGAGAATGTCCCCCTTTATGAAACTAAAACTAAAACAAGCAGACCTTGGGGGTCATTACAAGGTTGGAGGCAGCCATGGTGCTATTAATGCCATGGCTACCCCCTTACCGCATACCGGGTCCGGGTTCCCTGAATGGGGAAATACTGGGCCATTCCAACCTTGGAGGACCCGGTATTTCCCCATTCAGGGAACCCATTCCCATTCGAGCCCCCATAGGGCTCAAAGGGAATGGGGACCATGCTAACAACGTTGTTAGCATGCTGGTCCTTTAGCGGGTCCCACTAAGGGCGTCTGGTAAAACCAGCCAGCACATAGGTTACTGAATGTAAATAAGTCAGTAACATGAGTTACATGCAATATGTGCATTCTGAATAAACTTACTGGGTTCCCTAAAGGTGTGCTATGTCCACGGAGTACCTGCAGTCAGCCAAAGGGGGGTCACAATTGTAATTAGGCAGAGGTTGTTCTATGATGGGGCTGTAGTATAAAAGACATGCTCACCACTATACCACAAAAATAATATAATTCTAAAATACCACCAAAATAAGATACCACTTAAAATTACTGCCAATATAAGCTAACACTATACTATCACCAAAATAGGGTAATACTGAACTACCTCTAATGGTAAGGCCAGTTTACTGCCAAAATACCGCCAAAATACAGCAGTAAGAAAATACCACCAAAATACAGAGGAAAGAAAATACTGCCAAATCCAGAATTTGCCCCAAAAGACAAAACCTCCTACATATATGGTGCATTGGCTGGGAACAGACTGTAGAGCGACTACTGGGCATGGAAAGTGTGTCCCACACCGCCATACATGCATTAAAGGGAACTCATTTTATGAGATCAGTGTGACACAAAGTGGAATCTCAGGATGTCTGAAATTGATGCCACATTCCCAGAATTGATGAAATATTTAGAGGCAAAATTATATGCACATGGAATATGGTCAGCAAATGATGCCTTAGAATGGCATGACCGTATCTGTGGGGAAGTTCAGAAAAAACCACTGGACAGCATTTTTGAAGAGGGCAGCATAAATCAGGTCTGTCTTCTGAGATTATTTAATGCTGCTGACAAAAATTCAGAGAGAGACTATTTGATACAGCTATGTGCCAAAACGTGGTTCATTTTAGGTCTCTGTGAATGCAAGAAAATGATGCTAAGCTAATTAGCAGACTAAAAGTCAAATTAGATGGAGCTAATGAACAGGAGAAAAAGTTAAAAGCAGAACTGGAGGTATGTCAAAAAGACATGCAATCAAAATGCAATGAATTTGGACACCCAATTGTCTCAAAGAAGAAAACAGTTTGAGGACAGTGAACAAGAATTAAAACACCTGAAAGGGTTGGTAAGCCACATTAGACAAGACTAAGAGGAGACTATTTTAGAGATGCAAGCTTTACAAAGAGAGAACATATGTTATGTTATGTTATTTTGCATTTGTATAGCCTCTTATGTATCACTGGTATGATCTCAAAGAGCTGGTAGGTTGAACGCCCTCGGGAACCGCAGTTCAAGTCAGTTGAGAGAGAGAGAAAGTCATAAAGTGCGTGGGCGCACCAGGTATGTGTGCAGCTGGTGTGGTTGCTGCATGATAGCTGCTTCTTAGCGGTAGGTGTGGAACTGAATGAAATCAGTTGAATGTGTTCAGTCTGGAGGGTGGACATCCAGACTGAGTTCTGGCTGCATTAGGCCTGAGGAGACGCCTAAGATAGCCGGTATATGCTAGCTAGCTGTGTTTTATTAGGATGATGGGTAGTTTGATGAGTCATGTTAGTATGAGAACAGTTTTACCGAGTTTGTCATAGTACTGCTGTGTTCTAGTTGAATGGTGGTGTATAGGAGAGAGTAAGCATAGTAGTGTGATATTGTGGTAATCATTAAAGTGTATGTACCCAGGCAGACTCAATGATGTTGGGAATACCTTCTAAATTCAACTTTTAACACAGTGACGCTATTAGGGCACATTTAATGATGTTGGGAATACCATCTTAATTCAACTCTAACACAGTGACGCTATTGGGGTATACTCAATGATGTTGGGAATATAGCGCAGTGATGCAATTAGGGCACACTTTCTAAGTTTAACTTTAAACAGTGACGCCATTAGGGCGCACTTTCCAAGTTCAACTTTAACCCAGTGATGCCAATGGGGCATACATTGTAGATTCAACATTAACACACTGACGCTATTAGGGCACACTTTCTAGATTCAACTTTAACACAGGGACGCTATTAGGCACACTTTCTAGATTCAACTTTAACACAGCGACGCTATTCGGGCATACTTTCCAAGTTCAACGTTTTCACAGTGATGCTATTATGGCACACACTGTGATGTTGGGAATATTCTCTGAATTCAACATTAACACAGTGACGCTATTAGGGCACTTGCTATTTATCACAATTCTGTCTAAACGTGGTGCATGCCGTTTTTCACAATTCCGTCTGAGTGTGGCACACGCCAACATTCACAATTCCGTCTAAGTGTGGTACATGCAATCATTCACAATTCAAATTAAGAGTGGGACATGCTATCATTCACAATTCCAACTAAGAGTGGGACATGCTATCATTCAGAATTCCAACCAAGAGTGGGACATGCTATAATTGGCAGTGCACCTGCGTAAGGGATATGCTACGGGCAGAGGGCTGCCCATGGAGGGTCAGGTATAACCAGATGAGCTCGCCAATCAGAGGCCTTGGGGGTGGCAGCACTTACCTGCTTTAGGATAGAAAATCAGGCATGGAGGGAGCGCTGGTGAAACTCAGACAAGGCTGGCTGCTGAGTAGCCAATCAGGGTGGGGGGGCGGGCAGGGAGGAGGGAGGGAAAGGGACCACAGGCAAGGGAACACTCTGGAAGCTATGGCGGGGCGGGGCTCAAAGGCCAAAATGGAGCCATGGAAAGCAGGGCCCAGGGTCTCAAAAAGGCACAGCGCTCACCTGCAACGTCTGCAATGCCATCTGTCTGCCTACTTTATTTTTTCTATCTACTCCTTCATTCTGTTCCTTTCGTCCTAGCTATTCCTTCGTTCCAGCTACTCTTTCCATATGGTTCATTCCTTCCATTCCCTTCTTTCGTTCCATCCAGTCCTTCTGTTCCAACTAGTCCGTCTGTTCAATCCATTCCACCCGTTCCATCTACTCCGCCCGTTCCATCCGCTACACTCGTTCCATCCACTCCATTTGTTCCATCTGCACCCGGTTCGTTTACTTCATTCTGGTTCCATTCATTTCATTCTTCCGTTCCATCCACTTCTCCCGTTCCATCCACTTCTCCCGTTCCATCCCCTTCATCTGCCCCATCCACTACCGTTCTATATACTTCAATTACTCCATCTACTTCATCCTCTTCATCCTCTTCATCCTCTCCATCCGCACCATCCGCTCCATCCACTTCATCCGTTCCATCACCTTCATCCATTCCATCCCCTTCATCCATTCCATCCCCTTCATCCATTCCATCCACTTCCGTTCTATATACTTCAATTGCTCCATTTATTTCATCCGCTCCATCCACTTCGTCCGCTCCATCCACTTCGTCCGCTCCATCCACTTCGTCCGCTCCATCCACTTCCTTTCTATATACTTCAATTGCTCCATTTATTTCATCCGCTTCATCCGCTCCATCCACTTCCTTTCTATATACTTCAATTGCTCCATTTATTTCATCCTGTCATGATGCCTACCTCTAAGGAGCCGAGTCCGACCCAGCAACCCCAGAGGCAGGCATCATTCCCCCCAGGGAAGTGCCAGCGGGTCCAAGCTGGGGCCCTTTGGACACAGTCCTGGCGCCTTAGGCGCCAGGCTCATAAAGCTAGACATGTGTTCAAGTGTTTCAATGTGCACTTACCTGATGCAGACCATGCTGCTACATCCAGGCCCTCTTGAGGCCTGAATGGAACTACTTTACCTGTGGGACTACTTTCCACCTGGGTGTGGTCGGGGAAGGATACATACCTGATCGGTGGAAGGATACATACCTGGAACTTCTTCCAAAGCTATTTAAACCACACACGATCAGCAACTCTTGCTTCGCGTTGTTCTGCTCCTCGCAGCTGGACGCTCACCGTGTCAGCTCCTGCATCTGGACTTCAGCCACGCCTGTCAGCATCCTGGGTCACCTGCAAAGGGAGATAAGAGAGAATTGGATAGAAGGAAGACCTTAGCTGCTAAAGCTGTATCACGGAGACATCACACCGACGATCCTGAAAGGGAAGACATCATTTTTAAAAGCATTTCGTTTCGATCGCTGCAGCGCTGCATTTCACTCACCTTTCCTGGGCACCTCCATCTTCAGCAGCGATCATCCGGATCCGCAGCCACTTCCCAGTGCCTAGAGAGAAAAAGACAAGAACACAAGGTGAGAGAAGGAAGGGAATAGGAAAAGCTCAGTTTCCTTCTAAGACTTACCAGTTGGGTCATTCCCATTTCATTTCGGGTCCTGCCGCTTCCTGGCATTCCGGACCCCGGCCCCTATGGGGAAAAAAGACAAAGACATTGAATGAGCAAATGCAAAGACATTACCCGAACGCTCATCCAGAACTTACCTGTCATTTATTGGAACTGCACGTTTCACTTCGGGTCGGCGCCATATCTCCGGCATTCCGAATTCCGGCCCCTAAGGGGAAAAAGACAAACGTTAGCGCTTGCTGCAATAAGACAATGAACATCATTATTAAGCTTGAACTTTTGAACTTGCAACAGAACTCTTACAGCGCCTTACCTGAATAGTCAAGTTTATTTGAACTTCCACCAAACCTCAATCCAGTGAAGTAACTGGGTTTCAACGCGCCCCTGCATCAGAAGCAGGATGGAGAACTCATCCTTCCAGACCCTAAGGTGAGACTTCACAGGGAATCGTGGAAGGGTATCGTGGAGGGTTGGAAGGAAGTGGGAGGCTTGAGCATTATTCCGTCAGTAGGTAATACTCCCTTTTCACGCACAGGGGAATATTCCTACGAGCCAGAGTAGAGGGGTCCTACCTGTCCATCTTCAGAGTCCTGCGCTTCACCATTGAAGAAGCATCAGCACTCGAAGCCAGACCTGCGCCTCCGTGGGAATCAGGTGAGCGTGACACATCCGCTCCATCCACTTTATCCGCTCCATCTACTTCATCCGCTCCATCCACTTCATCTGCGTCATCCACTTCCGTTCTATATACTTCAATTGCTCCATTTATTTCATCCGCCTCGTCCACTTCATCCGCCCCGTCCACTTCATCCGCCCCGTCCACTTCATCCGCTCTGTCCACTTCACTGGTTTCATCCGTTCCATGACCTTCATCCGTTCCATCCACCTCATCCGTTCCATCCACCTCATCCGTTCCATCCACCTCATCCGTTCCATCCACCTCATCCGTTCCATCCACCTCATCCGTTTCATCCACATCAAGAAGAAAGAAGGTGAGCTCCAAGCTGTTGAACAAGAGATAGCTAAAATGTTTCAAGAAAGGAACAAGCGGGCCAAAGTGTTAAATGAATGCCAAATACAGATGAGCGAGATGCAGAATGTGATTAATAAAATGGGCGATGAAAACACTCACCTGTGTCAGGAGGCAGAACGACTCCTTAAAAAGTACAAAGATTTGGAATAGCAGATAATCAATTTCTACACAGGGAAATCATATCCTGATAGCTGTGCCAGTGGTTTGGCCTGGTTGCAACGCCTTTGGGGGATTTTACTCACCCGTTGGGGTTGCCACCAATCCCACACACCTGAGGAAAGTAATGAACAACAAAATAATGCAATTCCAAACATAGCGCCGAGTAGCCCTATCAAGATAAGGAAGTCAATCAAGGCCCTAATTAAACCGTTCAAAAAAGGAGGGCAGTGCTTTATAGAAGACCACCTAGAAGCAGTACATGATATATTTAAAGCCCTAAAAATACCTAAGGAACAATACTGACAATACTTTCACTTAACTCTGGATGCTTCCACAGCGAGCATCATCAGAGGATTGAATGAACAGGAGAACATTTCATGGGCAGAATTTGAAAAAGAGGTTAGGCATCATTTGTCACTGTATTAGTCGCTGCAGGATGCAAAGAAAACTGCCTATACGATGACGGCTAGGTCAAATATATCACCCCACCAATTTCTCCAAGAACTAAAAAGAGCCTTCTCTCACTTTGATGTAACTTTTAATCCCAATTCCAATGCGTTTAAAACTGCCTATTTCTATGGATTGCAGAAAGATATTATATCACAGTTAATTTGCGAGTTTGATCGTGATAAGTTCCATGAATGGAATTTACACCAAAGTACTAAACTGTATGAGGTGTTCTATTGCCAGAGTGCAGAGGGAGATAAAATAAAAGAAATAAGATCAAAACCTAAGGAATCCTCAGCAACAGTAATGGAGATCAGATCTTCTAAAATGTCACTTGAGTCAGCTCAAAATTCAGGTAAAAATAATATGACACCCGAACAGAGGGGTACTCCACAGAGGCTGCCACCCCAGCCACCGATGTTTCAGTCACATGATCTGACTAATAGAGAGAGTTACATTAGTTCTAGGTACCTAGGAGACAGACCCCGGGTAGGATACCGGCCCGATATGTCAGGTATGAACAACAATCAGAGACAAAGTCAAGATCAAAGAAGTAATCGTCCCTACCAGACATTGAGGACACAGAGCAGATTTGACCCCAACCCCATGTTATCTGGTAACCAGGACAGACCATGGTATGTGGATCGATTTATTGAAAATGGGAATCAGCAGAGGGAACAGTACCCACAAAATGAGACAGAACATGAGGCAGAATATGAACTATGCTCCAAGTCAATACAATCAATCACCGCGACCAGGGGATCAAAACCAAAGAATGAGCACACCCCGTTCCCCGCCTCACATGAATCAAGAGTTCAGAAACAATTCAAATAGGAACCAATCCCCTGAGAGATATCAGAACAGATTTAACCAGGGGGAGAACAACCAATACCGGCCTAGGCCGCAAAGAGAAGATTCTAGAGAAATGGACAGGTTTCAATGTCTTGAGACCCAGATTCAAGAAAGACAACCTATGGACTGATAAAATAACTGATTGGGCAGTAGATGTGACTGTTAGAACACCCTCCCTAGACAATCAAGATGCTGATAAAATGCAGACAGGAAAAATAAGTACTAAAAGGAGGGTACGGTTCAGTCACCTGAAGAGTTTTTTGAGCCACATACTTTTGAGGAAATCAAAAAGGCTGATATCATGCCAGATATCAATAGATGTCCAGAATTAGAAAATGACAACCTATCATGTGATGTTTATGAGCATGTTCAATACGTGTAAAGACTTTCCAGTTGTGTATGTCAACGGGTGTGCTTCTCCTACTGAAAATGACAGCAATAAACAGCTGGTGTCAGGGATATGACATGTCTGGTTGAGTTGTGAAGACATTCCTAGTATAGGAATGAGAATTGGAGCCAGGAGTAGCCAGATAGCAGAGTTAATTGCCATTTATGCAGCAATTACTACTGCAAATGATAACAAATTCAAAGAAATTGTCCTGGTGACTGATTCTGATTATGCACAAAATAGCTTTGTAGAATATTTGCCTGCCTGGAAAGCAAGGGGCATGCTGACATATAACAAAAAGCCCCTTAAACATGGGAAAATGATTCAAGCTATAGAAAAATTAGTGTCAGAGAATGGTTTAACAATACACTGGAGGAAAATCTGTGGACATTTGAAAACACCAGGAGAGGATAAGGAGGGAAATGATAGAGCAGATCAATTGGCCAAGATTGGGGCTGTTATGGGAGAATTGTTGCCCATTGAACACCTAATTGGTGAAATACAAGTAGATGCAGTTACGCGCTCCAAAAGAAGTTGAACAACCTGTAGTGCAATGGAGTTATGATACACCAGATCAGGATTTGATTAAAGCACAAAAAAAGACCCAGTATTGGGGGTTTATTATAATCATTTGATAGACCCCGAACACAATCCCTTAACTGAAAATGACTGTAGAGGAAAAGAAGAGTTGAGTGTGTTATTAAAGAACAAAAAACAAATTAAACTACAGAATGGTCTGATGATCAGGGAATCTGTAAAAGAGCAGATACAGTGGGTGGTACCTCTTTCATTCAGAGGGCTAATGTTACACCATGCACATGAAGCGATAACTGCAGGACACAGAGGTTCACAAAAACCTTTAGAAATACTGAAAGATTATGCTTACTGGCCACATATGTCCCAGGATGTGGAATTATACACAAGGGGGTGTCTGGTATGTGCACAATTTAAACCTGCTTCACCAATGCATAGAGCTCCATTAATGAAAAGAGGTTTAACCCTTCCATGGTCGGTTTTACAAATCGACTATGTAGGGCCTGTAAAGAGATCAGGTAGGGGAAACCGGTATTTATTGAAGGTGGTATGTCTAATGTCAAAATGGATGGAATGCATTCCTGCGCCAAATTGTAGTTATGTTATGTTATGTTATTTTGCACTTATATAGCGCCTTATATACCATTGGTATGGTCTGAAGGCGCTGGTAGGTTGAACGCCCTTGGGAACCGCAGTTCAAATCAGTAGAGAGAGTAGAGAGAGTCAAAAAGGTGCGTGTGAGCACCAGGTATGTGTACAGCTCGTGCAGTATCGGTGTAATAGCTGCTTTCTAGCGGTAGGTGTGGTGGTTGAGAGGTCAGGGGTATGTGTTCGTTCTGGCAGGATTTATCCAGATCGGATGTGGCTGCGTTAGGCCTGAGGAGAACGCCTCGCTGGGGGGTGCGTAACCAGCAGTGATTACTTAGAGTGATGTGGGGTGAGCGGCAAATGTTGATATGAGAACAGTTATACCGAATGGTGTCATAGTATCTCTGTGTTCTATTTGAGTGATGGTGTAAGGAGAGAGTAAGCGTGTTGGTGAGATATGATGGGTTACATGGGGTACACTTCTATATTCAACTTTCCACGGGAGGCTCTTGGGCGTACTTCTTAATTCACAGAGAGGCTACAGGGCACACTTCTAAATTCAGCGGGTTGTTGGGCACATTTCTAGAATCACAGAGAGGCTATTGGACACACATCTAAATTCAACTTTCTAAATGTACTTCTAAATTAAACTTTCCACAGACAGGCTATTGGGCACACTTTTAAACGCAATTCTATATTCAACTTATCACAGAGTGGGTACACTTCTAAATTCAACTTTTCACAGAGAGGCTGTTGGGTACACTTCTAAATGCTGCTTCTAAATGCACTTTCAATGCAACTTTCTAAATGTACTTCTAAATGCAACTTTCTACATAGAGGCTATTGGGCACACTTCTAAATGCAACTTCTAAATGCAATTCTAAATTCAACTTTCACAGAGAGGCTGTTGGGTACACTTCTAATTCCCTTTTCACAGAGAGGCAATTGGGTATACTTCTAAATTTACTATTGACAGTTCTATCTAAGTGTGGGCATGCTAATATTCATAATTCCATCTAAGAGTGGACATGCTAACTCTCACAACTCCATCTAGGAGTGGACAAGCTAGCTTTCGCAGTTCCATCCAAGTGTGGGCATGTGAATATTCACAGTTCAATCTAAGAGTGGACATGCTAACTTTCACAGTTCTAACCAAGTGTGGGCATGCTAATATTCACAATTCCATCTAAGAGTGGACATGCTATCTTTCACAATTCCATCTAAGAGTGGACATGCTATCTTTCACAATTCCATCTAAGAGTGGACATGCTAACTTTCACAGTTCTAACCAAGTGTGGGCATGCTAATATTCACAATTCCATCTAAGAGTGGACATGCTATCTTTCACAATTCCATCTAAGAGTGGACATGCTAACTTTCACAATTCCATCTAAGAGTGGACATGCTAACTTTCACAGTTCTAACCAAGTGTGGGCATGCTAATATTCACAATTCCATCTAAGAGTGGACATGCTATCTTTCACAATTCCATCTAAGAGTGGACATGCTAACTTTCACAATTCCATCTAAGAGTGGACATGCTAACTTTCACAGTTCTAACCAAGTGTGGGCATGCTAATATTCACAATTCCATCTAAGAGTGGACATGCTATCTTTCACAATTCCATCTAAGAGTGGACATGCTAACTTTCACAGTTCCATCTAAGAGTGGACATGCTAACTTTCACAATTCCATCTAAGAGTGGACATGCTAACTTTCACAGTTCTAACCAAGTGTGGGCATGCTAATATTCACAATTCCATCTAAGAGTGGACATGCTATCTTTCACAATTCCATCTAAGAGTGGACATGCTATCTTTCACAATTCCATCTAAGAGTGGACATGCTAACTTTCACAGTTCTAACCAAGTGTGGGCATGCTAATATTCACAATTCCATCTAAGAGTGGACATGCTATCTTTCACAATTCCATCTAAGAGTGGACATGCTATCTTTCACAATTCCATCTAAGAGTGGGCATGCTATCTTTCACAATTCCATCTAAGAGTGGACATGCTAACTTTCACAGTTCTAACCAAGTGTGGGCATGCTAATATTCACAATTCCATCTAAGAGTGGACATGCTATCTTTCACAATTCCATCTAAGAGTGGGCATGCTATCTTTCACAATTCCATCTAAGAGTGGACATGCTATCTTTCACAATTCCATCTAAGAGTGGGCATGATAATATTCACAATTCCATCTAAGAGTGGGCATGATAATATTCACAATTCCATCTAAGAGTGGACATGCTATCTTTCACAATTCCATCTAAGAGTGGACATGCTATCTTTCACAATTCCATCTAAGAGTGGGCATGCTATCTTTCACAATTCCATCTAAGAGTGGACATGCTATCTTTCACAATTCCATCTAAGAGTGGGCATGATAATATTCACAATTCCATCTAAGAGTGGACATGCTATCTTTCACAATTCCATCTAAGAGTGGACATGCTATCTTTCACAATTCCATCTAAGAGTGGACATGCAAACATTATGGCAGTCTATGTTATTTGGATGTAAGATAGAGTGGCATGGGCTTTCAGGAGTGGAGTGATTGCTCTACTCCCCACCCACACCACACTCACGGTTTTTGGTGGTGTCTGTTAGTTGCTGGCTTCATTGGCTTCCCCTGCAGACACATCTTGGAGCCGCCTCTGTTGGAGCCGCCCTTGGCCTTGGGGCCCTTAGCCGCTGGGGGCTGCCGGGCAGAGGGCTGCCCTGGGAGGACCAGTGATAAAGGTCGAGGGGCCTATCAGAGGGGGGGTGGGCGGGAGGGATGGGATCAGGAAGAGGTTTTAGAGGAGGGGAAGTGGGGATTGACTCATTTGCTCCTAGGATGGGAAATGGGTGCAGGAAGCGGGATGGGAGGCGGGAGGAAGGGGAGAGACCAGGAAATGGTGGCTGGGCCACGAGAGGCACACGGGGAATCTAACACTTTTACAGTGTTTTCTTTCCAAAATGGGATTGCGCGCTGCTGCTCCACTCACCTTCCTTCTTGGTAAGGAAATGAAGTGGGTTGCAGCGCTCGAAACGCTAGGCCCAGGAGCTGCTGGCTGTGCAGCCAATCACTTGCCAGTGGGCGGGATGGGAGGCGGGAGGAAGGGGAGAGACCAGGAAATGGTGGCTGGGCCACGAGAGGCACACGGGGAATCTAACACTTTTACAGTGTTTTCTTTCCAAAATGGGATTGCGCGCTGCTGCTCCACTCACCTTCCTTCTTGGTAAGGAAATGAAGTGGGCTGCAGCGCTCGAAACGCTAGGCCCAGGAGCTGCTGGCTGTGCAGCCAATCACTTGCCAGTGGGCGGGATGGGAGGCGGGAGGAAGGGGAGAGACCAGGAAATGGTGGCTGGGCCACGAGAGGCACACGGGGAATCTAACACTTTTACAGTGTTTTCTTTCCAAAATGGGATTGCGCGCTGCTGCTCCACTCACCTTCCTTCTTGGTAAGGAAATGAAGTGGGCTGCAGCGCTCGAAACGCTAGGCCCAGGAGCTGCTGGCTGTGCAGCCAATCACTTGCCAGTGGGCGGGATGGGAGGCGGGAGGAAGGGGAGAGACCAGGAAATGGTGGCTGGGCCACGAGAGGCACACGGGGAATCTAACACTTTTACAGTGTTTTCTTTCCAAAATGGGATTGCGCGCTGCTGCTCCACTCACCTTCCTTCTTGGTAAGGAAATGAAGTGGGCTGCAGCGCTCGAAACGCTAGGCCCAGGAGCTGCTGGCTGTGCAGCCAATCACTTGCCAGTGGGCGGGATGGGAGGCGGGAGGAAGGGGAGAGACCAGGAAATGGTGGCTGGGCCACGAGAGGCACACGGGGAATCTAACACTTTTACAGTGTTTTCTTTCCAAAATGGGATTGCGCGCTGCTGCTCCACTCACCTTCCTTCTTGGTAAGGAAATGAAGTGGGCTGCAGCGCTCGAAACGCTAGGCCCAGGAGCTGCTGGCTGTGCAGCCAATCACTTGCCAGTGGGCGGGATGGGAGGCGGGAGGAAGGGGAGAGACCAGGAAATGGTGGCTGGGCCACGAGAGGCACACGGGGAATCTAACACTTTTACAGTGTTTTCTTTCCAAAATGGGATTGCGCGCTGCTGCTCCACTCACCTTCCTTCTTGGTAAGGAAATGAAGTGGGCTGCAGCGCTCGAAACGCTAGGCCCAGGAGCTGCTGGCTGTGCAGCCAATCACTTGCCAGTGGGCGGGATGGGAGGCGGGAGGAAGGGGAGAGACCAGGAAATGGTGGCTGGGCCACGAGAGGCACACGGGGAATCTAACACTTTTACAGTGTTTTCTTTCCAAAATGGGATTGCGCGCTGCTGCTCCACTCACCTTCCTTCTTGGTAAGGAAATGAAGTGGGCTGCAGCGCTCGAAACGCTAGGCCCAGGAGCTGCTGGCTGTGCAGCCAATCACTTGCCAGTGGGCGGGATGGGAGGCGGGAGGAAGGGGAGAGACCAGGAAATGGTGGCTGGGCCACGAGAGGCACACGGGGAATCTAACACTTTTACAGTGTTTTCTTTCCAAAATGGGATTGCGCGCTGCTGCTCCACTCACCTTCCTTCACGGCCCAATCAGAGCGGGGGTGGGCGGGTTGGGGGGCGGGAGGGGAGCGGGAAACAGGAAGAGGGTGCGGGGTGGGAGAGGGACGCTCCAAGGGCCTGGGGGCCTAGTAGGCTCCATAAACGGAGGAATGCCCGGAGGGCTTCCTTACCTCGCGACGGCCGCCTGCACAGAAATGCAGGGGCCGCCGCGAGGAGGGTCGCTAGACCCTTCCAGCTCGGGCTCACGGCCCAATCAGAGCGGGGGTGGGCGGGTTGGGGGGCGGGAGGGGAGCGGGAAACAGGAAGAGGGTGCGGGGTGGGAGAGGGACGCTCCAAGGGCCTGGGGGCCTAGTAGGCTCCATAAACGGAGGCATGCCCGGAGGGCTTCCTTACCTCGCGACGGCCGCCTGCACAGAAATGCCTGTGCACAACAGCGGCTACATTGCTGGTAAATCACATATTTTCAAGATTCCGGTTACCCCAAAGAATAGAGTCAGACAGGGGAAGTCATTTCACGAGCACCTTGATGAGCAAGGTGTGGCAGATATTTGGGGTAAAAAGGAAATTGCATATCGCATATCGCATAGCGGCCCGCCTCTTCGGGGAATGTAGAGAGAAGCAATAGATCTGTCGTGGATATACTAAAGAAGTTTGTAGCAAAGGCAGGTTCCAGTTGACATCTATGCTTACCTTTAGTGTTAATGGCCATTAGGTTGACTCTTGCTAAAGCAACAGGTATCAGTCCTCATGAGGTGTTGACAGGAAGAGAAATGGTGCTGCCACAACATTTATTGTACAGGACACATGAGCAAACACTTGTGAGTGCATCTACAGTTCAGAAGTATGTGGAAGGATTGAGGAAGCATTTACAACACGCATTTGTGTTTGCACAGCGAAATTTGGAAAGGGCTGCTGAAAGCGCAAAGTCCTATTATGATAAAAAGACATCTGTGAGAGAATATAAGATAGGTGATCGGGTATACAAATTCCATTTTGGTAAGAATAAGCATATACATTCAAAATTCCTTGCAGCATGGCAAGGGCCATTTGAGATTGTAGATACAATATGTCCTGTAGTGTATAAAATATTACAGACAGAGGGTGAAATGGTGACAGAGCAATTTGTCCATGTGAACCAAATGAAGCCTTGTCATCCAAAGCATGAAATCAAGAGACTGGAGCAGGTGGAGATGGGTTAAGTGTACTGATTACATGGAAAAGAAAGCTGACAGTTGGCCATTTCATTATTCATGTAACCTAATGACAAGGTGCTGTATGTTTCACTCCATGAGAAACCAGAGATATAGTTTAGTGCAGAAGCAAAAGCAAATGAAAATGTCACATTTGGAAAAAAATATGTGTTGTACTATGCATTCATGGAAGGTGCTGAATGAGGTTAACGTACTCTGGTACAGTGTGGTAAAATTATTCTGCATGAAAATGGTTGTGATGTATAATAATGTGAGGTGTAAATATTGTTTGTTTCTCTCTAATGTGTGTTTAATTGCAGGTATTCAAAAGTGACAAGTCTAAAGAGTCATATGTGGGCCACGTTTTTATTTTAGGCCAAATAGTAAAAGGGATAGAAGATCATTTTATGCTATGTACTTAATCTGTTTCTTTTCTATTCAATTTAGATATCAATAACATTGTCCTGCCAGGGACCGGAGACCGCTGGACTGGAGACTGCTGGACTGGAGATCGCAGGACCAAGACCAAAAGCTTCCGGACTGAAGTATGGAGGTGAAGATAAACAGCCCGGGATGCCAAAACAGATGTCCTCTGTGAAGAAAAATCTGTGGGCGCCAGGCCGGAGAGATTCCGCTGGAAAGGATGCTGTTATGGAAATTTGGTGATCAGGACATCCCAGAGGTGTGGTCCTGAAGATGGTGAATGCCATCAATGGAACAGTGGTCAATTGAACTTAATTCCACAGCGTTGCTGGTGGTGCATAGTATTGTGCTGTGTTTTACCAATTGAGACTTGAATGGGAGACGGTGGAAATTGTAAATTTTTAATTTTAAGCCATTTTGTTATTTTATTTACTTATTTTAATTATTTTATTTATTGTTTTATTGTGATGCATACACATTAATGAGAACTGTTTACTCTATAAAATACGTAGACAAAGACTATGATTCAAAAATATGGAGGTGTGTGCTTCAGTCGGAGGTATGCACATGTAATTAAATGACACATGCATGTGCGTGTGAGCACTGATATGCCCAATTTGGGTTCCATTTCATTTTCGTGTTACAGTTAAACAATTGTTTATTGTGAAATACTTATATGTTCATTTTATTAAGATGTTATTGGTTCAACCGTTGTTCACCTAGCAACAATGGGGAAGGAGAGATGTCCCGGGACACATACATTTTAGAGTGTGATGCGTGTTTCCTCCAATTATGGATTTATTGATCATAATTGTCTGAAAAAGGAGGGATATGTAGGGATATATTCATGCATAAAATATGTGTGCAAACAACAGCCCATGTGTACAGATTGAAAGGGAAGCAAAAGTGGGGGTTTCATTATTTAGTATGTAGATGCAGCTTTTTCGAAATGGGTGCAAGGAACAGCTTTTCAGCAACAAGCCGTAAGCATTATTTTTGGAAAAGCATTATTTTTAAAAGTATTTAACAAAACGTTTTTTAGCAGCATGCCAGCAAAATGGGGTTTAGTTTAAAATGTATGCAGCACAGGGTGCTGTCATTTTAAAGTGCAGATATGTGCATAGGTACAACTTGGATGTTTCTATCTGTGAGGAACTGCATTAGAAATACATAATTAACTAATCCTATACTAATTTGCTCCAGTAATCTATTAACTGTTCCTCTAACATTATAATGCAGTTCATTATACACAGTGAGATTCATTCCATTTAGTATTCTTCCACGGAGAGGAGAAATATGTGCACGGCAGGAAATAAATGGGAAACAGTTTCTTGTTAACTGAAGTTTTCCATTGTTCTGCTGGGGGAAAGAGCTGTTATAGGACATTCTTGTAATATGATTGGTAGGAATCCAGAGATGGCAGTGCTGATGTCAGAGAAGGCTGATCTGAGTTTGACAGACAGCCAGAGTTTTTTTAATCAGCTGAGCTGGGGGGAGTAGTCAGTGCTTCCAGTGATTCGAATGTTGTTGGTGTCTTCCTGGACGGGGCTCTGAGAATGCAGCTTTGAAGATAGCTGGCAAGCCATGCAGAAAGGGGTCGGGTTGCTGGCATCGAAGTAGAATAAATTCCGAAGGCTGTGTCCGTGAGCTGTGAGGTCATGCAGATAAACCTCTGGCAGCAAAAGATTCAAAATTCGCCTGCCTTGGTGAGTCAGGTTCTATGTGAGGGGTGCGTAAAACACAATGAATGGGAGATGATGTAACTGTTGGGAGACAGTGTAGTGAGATAGGTTTATAAAAAATATTTCATGTTTCTCTGCATTTCTACACTGGGTAAGAAAGTGTTGAACGCCAAGTTCAATTTTTTGTGATGTGCCTGTGTTTGTTTCTTTTCTCTTTTCATTTTTTTTAAAGGCTCGAAGCTGTGACCAATGTGGTAAGAGCAAACCATTGTAACATCCTATAATGTAACTTTGTTTATGATGATTGTGTAATATATAACGTACCGAAATAAGACTGAAATTTTGTGTTTCATTTCATGCGTATGTTGGTCACTGTTTCAAGGGAAAGGGGCAATCATGAGGGTTTGATGTTTACACCAGAGCGGTAAAGCATTTGGCGTTTTACCGCAAAAGGAAAAGTTAGTAAATAAGGAAGAAAATATATATGTGTAAGATAGGAGGCGGTGTGTATGGATGCGCTTCTCTGCATGCTGAAGAGAAGGCAGTGTCATCTAAGGCACATAGGTTACTGAATGTAAATAAGTCAGTAGCATGAGTTACATGCAATAAGTATCATTCTGAATAAACTTACTTGGTTCCCTAAAGGTGTGCTAGGTCCACGGAGTACCTGCAGTCAGCCAAAGGTGGGTCACAATTGTAATGAGGGAGAGTCTGTTCTATGATGGGGCAGTAGTATAAAAGACATGCTAACCACTATACCACAAAAATAAGATAATTCTAAAATACCACCAAAATAAGATACCACTAAAAATTACCACCAATATAAGCTAACACTATATTATCACCAAAATAGGGTAATACTTAACTACCTCGAATAGTAAGGCCAGTTTACTGCCAAAATACCACCAAAATACTGCAGTAAGAAAATACCTGCAAATTCAGAATTTGCCCCCCAAACAAATCCTCCTATACCTACCATGATGTAATTTCCAGTTAGTGACTAGACTGGGCACCGAGGTGAGAGAGATTCTTGTCGCAATGTAGCATTATTTGTTAACTGCTTTCACATTCTCTTTAATCTATTATTACACCATGTGAAGACTGCTGGCTTAATCTGTGGCCTTCTAACAGGGTGACTAATGTGGCCTTGGACCTCGCTGATCTAGTGGATTATGGACCTGGGCGAGTTATGTGGCGGACCAAGTGGTGGCCATCACTTAGCACCTGTTACTGGCAGGGCCTAGTCCCATGATGAACACAGGTGTGAGTGGCTCTGTAAGGGCCTTGTCAGGAGACCTGCAACCTCATGCAAGCAAATGCAAGTTATGCATGCTAATGCAACCCTGACGCAACAGGACGAAGATCCTGACCTCACCAGAAACTATCATAACCAATTTAGAGCACTGAAAACTGGTACACTTGCAGGGGGAAAACATTTCCACCACAACCAATCACATGCCAGTACTAATAAGCATACAAACGCACACAAGGGGAAGACCCACTGAATTTAAAAAAAGACGTTGTAGGAGGGGATGTGTGGGCTTTTGGAGAAGGAGGCTGTGGCAGGAATAAGCACTTCAGGAAGAAGGCTGTGGAAGGAAGAGGCAAGAGTGGATGAGGCTGAAGACAAAAGAGAGGAAACATCCGGAAGTGGCAGAGAGAATTCTTTAGGAGGTGGAAGAAGGAGGTTATCAGGTGGTGGCAGGAAAATGACATTAGGATGTGGTCTGAGGAGATAATGAGGTGGTAGGATGGAAACATCAGGAGGAGGTTGGAAACTAGGAAACATCACCAAGGGCTAGCAAGGTGGTAGGTAGTGAAAGCAAGAAGGAACAAGAGGTAATGCTTATCCCAAGGCAGAGGGTACAGGTGAGCGCCTGATCAGAAGAAATAAAAATTCATGGTTGAAGGAAGAACAAGCATGGAATGTGGCATCGAGGAGGATTAGGGTGTAAGAAGGGGTAGAGCACTGGCGAAGGGGGTAGAAATAAGGATACTACCAAAGGCAGATAAGCCTCTCAAAGTCCACTGTGAAACTGGGAAAGAAACCCGGTTGGCTGTCTCTGCCAGTGCAACAGAAACTCCATTAGTATCTGCATCTTGTGGCTGAGAAACTGCAATGTCTACAGTACCTAAAAGGAGAACGGAGGTGGCCAAAGATCACCACCAATGGTAAACAAGCCAAAGCGCTCGAGAGAATACTCAAGAGAATGTGAATGACATGGATGCACCTTTGCGTCTAGTGAATCTAATAAAGAGATGTGCAAGAATGTGAACACTTGTTGAATCAGAACTTTGGAACTACCAAGAGGTGAGAGAGAAAGAGCAATAGAGAGAGGGAGAACTGGAGAGAAAGAGAAGAGAGGGGTGTTTGTTTGAGCAGATGCCCATGTAGTAGAGAGGCAGAATACATCCTGAGAATTTCAGGGCATTTTTTGTGGGGGACTGTATATCATTTTTTAAGAAGTGTTTTGAATGGCTTTTGAGGAAGGCAGAAAGGGCCAGCTCAGATTAACTTGATAGGAGGAGATAATAGCCTGTTAAGAGCAGAAAATAAATGATGCAAACTTTCAGGTGAGATAAGAGAATGATAGTTTTCTGCAAGTGAGAGAAAGAAAATTAGTGGATGAGTGATCTTTCTTCCATTTACACTCGGCTCACCCAAGTTGAATCCTTAAAGACCTGAGAGAACTTGAAAACCAAGGTTGTGGTGGAGTGAATGGTTGTAAGGGACAACATTTGTTCAAGGAAGCAGAGATAGTCAAAGAGAATGGTTCAGCAATAGGATGTATGCCAGCTGAAGAGAGAGAGGTAGAAGAAGAAAAATCAGACTAAATAGTCATCAAGTACAGATGGAGGGAAGCGACAATAAAAAGTAGAATTAGAATGAGTGACTAACTCAGAACCCACAGGAAGTGAGTGCCAATATAGAACAGAGAAGGAAATGATCCACTGAAGGTACAACAACAGAAGAGGTAGCAGACAAACTGGAAAATTCAGGCGAAATAAACACAAAGTAAAGAGTACTGCCCTTAACATGACTAGGAGAAGAGGGAAGAAGAGTATGATTATATGATAAAGTAATAAAAGTTAGGGGACCGTTAGAAGAAGCTAACATCACTCAGTCTCAATGGTATTCTTCTGTAGTTTGTCTTGCTTGTGTCTGCATGCCATTGGTATTCAATATCCTCCTCTGGGTTCTGTAGTTCCTGCTGATGTCGCTGTGTCTCTGCCATGAGCTGAATGTGGCAGCAAACCTTCTCTTAGAAGTTGAGACTAAGCCAACTCAATTTGCCTTCCCCAGTTTCCTTATGCAAGATAAGGAGAGCTCCATTACTTCCTTTTCCTACAGTCTGCTCCACCTTCACCACCTCTATACCGCAGCTCTGCTTCAAAACCTAATCAATGCTACACTACATGATCATTCTTTCTCCCACTTTGGGCCTCACCCGCTTCAAATCAGGGTCACAGCATGATCCAGTGTTTTGGGTCAAGTTGCTAATTTTGCCTTCCTGACCTTACTAGTCGCAACATCACACTTCCCCTGTACTTCCTTCTCCCAATCTCCTATAAACTACCTCTGGCATCTGCAACACTTGTCCTCCTGACTTATCACCCCTCTCATATTCATCCTCCTCTATCCAGTCTCCCTTGAAAATCCTTCCTCAGCCTGAAATTTGTTCCATACCTCAGAAACCTGCTCCTACTTCAAACATCAACCCTGCCTGACTTAGAGTAAGGGCTTAAATAGCCAGGTGATCCCCTCCCATGTGGTTCAAAAAGTGTGGCCTTGGACCTCGCTGATCTATTAGCTTAGCATGGCTATACCTTGTCTGATATAAAATGTGAACATTGATGCAAGTTGCTGGTCTGTGTGCATTCCCTGTACTTAAAAGTAATTTCTAATTTCCAGTGCCCTCATAAGGGGCACATGGGCTAGCAATGAATATGCTCCCTCTTATAGTTTATTGTGGCCTGTGAGTTTGTGGTTCTTGGGTTTAGTTCAAATATCAATCCTAGTTTTGGGGATTCGTACACACCCACATACCAAATTACTGCAAGCAATGCTTATTTAACGTATCGTTGAATGGTTTTATGGATTTTTATCTTCATATTTGGCAAGAATGTGAAGTCAGACAACATTTCTATTTTCACGCTGTGGCGAATGACCCAATTATTGGCAGCCCTATCCCCTGTGAAAATGTCGCCTGTCTCACTCTTGGGGTAGAGGGTAGTAGGCATGATGGGAAGGAGCTGTCACTCGCTATGTAATTTTACATCTGGTGTAGGAGGGCGGGGATCTCAAGACCTATCCCATGATGCACATCCTTTTGGCAGGGGCTCCGCACATGGAGCAGGAACAGGTTTCTGACCCTTTAGCTGAAGTCCCAAGCATGGGTAGAATATTTAAAGCACAAGCAGCCTTGTGGTGCAACTGTTCCCAAAAACCCTCACATACGGTATCCCGGGATCCCCATCTCCCACAAGGTGTTATTGCAGGACTTTTCTAACCCCTGGCAAGGTGACATGGGACCGCTGCTGAAGAATGTTACTTCAGGTCCTACAAGGAAAATAAAATAGTTCCAGAAGTGGTAGAGCCTCAGAAGCATGTTTCATTGTTTAAAAACAGCACCCTGCATTTAAACAGTGTACACGGCTAACCACTTACCAAAACACATGCATTTGGCCGATTCAGAAACGCAGCAGAGCAATACTTGGGAGAATGTTGGTTGCATAGCTCCGCCGGAGCAGTCTTGAAAGCAATCGTTAATAAAGTCAAATTCCAAGATGGTGGGCAATTTCGTCAATGATCGTTAGGCATCTGTGCACTGGGAGGAGTGGAGCAACAGAGGCGGTAAGGAATCTGCGGAAAAAAACACTGCTTAATTAATCTGAATCCTACCTTGATGAACACCGGAGTGTGGTTAAGTTAGGGCAGCCACTGGGGACAGGGTCAGCCTGCTATATAAGCCACTGTCTTTTGACATTGTTTTGGGTGTTTGAAGGTGGAAAGAGTTTGAGATAAAGAAAACATATTTGAGGCAGAGCATGAGGAAGGAGGTTGTAGGACTGGCCAAAGAGAGTTGGAGAGAAGAGGTAGTCACGGAACAGTAAAGAAGTGATAAGAAGGAACATCAGAAGGAGTGAGATGGCTGGAGGGAAAGCTAAAGGAGAAGGAAAAGGGAGGGCAGAACATAGAAAATATTGCAGGTGACAAAAGGACAGCAGGAGTGCATTTAATAGGAGGTTAGATCAAGGGATAGAGTAGGGATATTCTACAGGGATTCAGAGGTGACATAAATGAAGAGGAGGTTGGAGAGGACGTGAAGGGAGTGGTAGAGGAATATGTTTAGGAGAAGGTCAGGCATGCTAATGGAGAAGAAGTGGATGAATGTGTAAAGGAAATTATTAGGAAAGGGTTGGGAAAGAGGAGAAGGGGAGCATCTGGAAAGAGGTGAGAGGCAGTCATCCTAGTGGTGGAAGAGGAAGATGGAAGAGGAGACGAGATAGAGGAGAGGACTTTCAGGAGGAGGGTTAAAAGAGAAGACTATGGGCAAGAGCAGACACACACTTTGAGACAAATGGAGGTGTGAGAGAAGAATGGGTGGATATAGAAGCACATGGTAAGACATCAAGGAAGCGGAAGTTAGAGTGGCAGGTGAGAAGCGAACATGGTATCCCTACATATTATCCTCACCAAAAATATTGCAGTACATATGGTCGTTTGTCTCGCCATAGGCAATATTTTTGAGGTGGATCATTTGTGGGAGCAGGGGTTGCAGGGGTGTCCCCCGCACATTTAAAAATAATGCAGGGGTTGCCTGGGTGTCCCCCGCAGGGCCCGTGGCTCAATATCGACGCAAAAATATGCGATATTATAGTATTGCGATATTTTAGCGGGGAACCGCGAACATGGCGATCATAAAAGGCTCTGTTAGGCACAAGGCTGTTTCAACTTGAGGAGGTGGATGAGGACAGGGTGTGGGGGCCTAGAAGCAGGACTCTAAGACAGGGAGATGGAGGAGGTGTTGGAACCCAACCGGTACAGTAGTTCAGGTGGCCACCCTTCTGGTGGGAGTCATGGGGCTTATCCTAGTATCACCCAGCCCTAACGTCTGTCATTGTCTAGGCCTCCTTTACCAGTTAGCTGTAATAATCCTTAACACAATTGATCACAGTACGCACAATCAGAATTGTTGAGCCATCTTTAATTTTTGAAGGAAATATGCACAAATTCAACTGCGTAGGTCTCAATTTGATAATTTAAATTAGCAGTATATGTTAGTATACTCCACAATGAAGGCTTATGTTGAGTCTGTTATAATAAACTGGAGATTGTAAATAAGACATAAGGCAAAATGTTAAGGTCATGGTTCTTTCCTTCAATGTTTGAACTGCTTAATGTGTAGACATTGTGAAGAAAAGTTTGTTTCCCGTCTTCTTGAAAATGATTCTTTGGAGTTTGGTAAACCACTAATGTTCAATGTCACATTAAATTTAAGTCCCTTTCAAAGTGGTCTTCTTGGAAACACTCAAGAAAGGGTATAGGCAGGTGACAGAAAGTGGAGTAAGGGGAGAATGTGAAAGGCACAAAGTGCAGTATGGTCTTTGATTTAGAGTTTTAGGCCATTATTTTTGTGGGATGCTTCAAAGTGAAGCCACCTCCAGTGAAGCGAGGTGCATCGATGCTCTGTGGCTGAATGTAGGGCTGTCCATTCTCCTGCAAGGCACGCTCCTTTTCCCTGGGAATAAAAGAAGAATTTTTGATGTGATTCTTTAACAATTTTTCACAGCAGCAAAATTTTGCAAAGCTCTTTCCATATTGGGATTGAAAAGGTTTAAAAAAACGTTTAAAACCAGAAACAAGTATGTGCTAAATCCTAAATGCCTGGGAAATATCGGAAAAAAAATATTAAGATCACTCGGCTAGCATTAACTTAAAATAGCTCCAAATAGGAAAACAATGCATGCGATTCACTGTTTTAAAGTTTAATAACTGAGGATTTAATAACCCAAAATATGCTTTGGTGCCCCGTGGGGGATGTCCAGAACCTCAGAGTTAGGCCAGATCTCACTTCCATCATCTCCTTCCGTATAAAAGAAATCCAGAGCAATTCAAAAAATGTGAATACATTTTCATGATGTCTTCAGAAAACACGGATGTATTTCTCCAGAGTAGCTTTCATTATGCAAGGTGAAACACGCCAAATATGTCCAAGAGAAGCTTAGAAATCGACACCAATTGTTTCAGACCAAATCTTAATATATATGCTCCGTCCTGTAATTTCTAGTAAATTATTTTAAAATCATATTCCAATTAACAGTCTTGGTTTTGAAACTGCTTTAACGTTAACCTTAAGGAAATGTCCGACATGTAATACAACAAAACGTATTATGTTTCGTACTCAACACATGATAATTCATTAACATTTGGCCAATTCATTAAACTCTCCAAAATGTCTTCGTTTAGAACAACCACCTTAAGTTTGTAACATTGAGAGGTTTTAGCATCATCGGAAAGCGCTTTATATGAGACTGCCCTTCCTGAGATTTCACTGGCTCAAAACTGGAATAAATTCCTATTTTCAGTGTTTGGCAATGTGCTAAACTTGGGGACATTCGAATAACATGTGATTGACTGCTGTCGTGGTGGGACTCCACTGTATAGATGTCTCCAATCTGCTGGAAACAACCACTGTCATGCTCCTCAACCGTGCAAAGCAGGAAGCCCAGATGGAAAGGACCAGAGGAATTACCCAGAACCATAGTCATTGCTTCTCTAAATCATTTGACCAAACCTTTACATTTGTCCACACATGTCAGTAGCATTGCCAACCAACCCTAGGACATTTGTATTTCTGACAATGGGACAAGAAAAATACCAAATATATGTATGTTTTTGGGAGTTCTAATAGATCTGCATGGAGAGATGAATTTTGTGCAACCACATAAAATGTCCACTCCATGATTAAATGTGAGCCCACATCCTGATAGACAATATGGCCGTAACTGCCCTTGAAGGTTCTGTAAACTGAAAGATTTTCCTGTCTGCATTTTTCAACAACTATTGCTCCGTCGTAGAGCTTCTACACAATACCAAAAAAGCATCTACAAATTTGCCAGATTAACCAAAATTTGTGAGCATCTAATGAGATCTCATTTGCCATCTTGCTGAATGCCAGCGCATCCTCTGCATGAAAAAGAGCCACAGCAGTCATAACTATGAGGAACTGCCATCTGTCAAGGGTGCAAATCCCAGTCTGGCTTTTTTAAAAAATTCTTTTAAATCATAAAATGATGCTGGTAATTCCATCTCTAAAGAGGTAATCTACTGATTCGATTCCCCTTTCACAAACTCCATGCCAAAAGCATAGTATGTATCGATGTGCTGCTGCATCAGTATCCTGGTTTGCAGCACCTGCTCTATCAGTGGCACATAGCAGGTTCACAGGTCACAGCTGCCCATTTGACAGCTGCAGTGATAGCCAAGTCTCTACCAAGCAGGGGCTGCATTTAAGATATGCACCCCTGTACCAAAACTACAATGATCAGAAGTAACCCATGATGGTGGCAGGATCATCTCTAAAATAAAGTTATGCCTGAGTCTAGGCACAGTGCACGGCACTACTTATGATCATGTACCTGATGACATCTGAACTTCAAGATACTGAATAAAGAACTTGAGTAAATTACCTTGCTGCCTCCTGAGTGACCTATCTATGTAACAACCGGTGACTAGCTGGTCTTGGGACGGATCCAGGCAGAGAAGGAAGTGAAAGAAAAGACAGCTACCTTTGTGGGAGAGGATGATATTAGACTGCTGCAGGGAGGCGGGGGGGGTGTGAAGGAAGAAGAAGCTGAATGAGACTGAAGAAAAAGGGAGACCACCGACTGCCCCCCATAGAAATAGAAATGTCCCACCACCCAGGGCAAGAAGTAGGAACTGTACTGGTGGAACAGGCTGCTAGCTGAGGTGAAGACAGAGTGCCTGCATGTACAGCATAGCACCCAATGCAGGAAAGTGACACTGCTTTGGCAAGTAAGGCCTGTGTCTGACATAACGTGGGTGTACAGCATGCTGGCAGGAAGATGGCCTGTGCTGATTCCGGAGTAGACACCCAGGACATGTGCAGAAAATATGTGTACCTCAGGGCTCCCAGCGTACCCCATGTCTCCAGAGTAACTGAAGAAGTGGCTGTAAAGAGCCAAGGTGCTGTGGGAGGAAACCTCCCAGTGATGTGATATGAAAGATGCTGGTGTGTCGAGACTGCAGCCAGAAGACGGCATTGGTACCTGCCGGAGAAGGCCCTCGCAAGGAATGCACTTTGATGGCTGGTGTTGGCTGAGAAAGCACCAGTGTCCTTGTGGGTCCTGAAGTTGAATGGCTGGGTGCTAGTGTAACGGTTGTTGGTTGGAGCTTCACTCTGATCCACGGAAGAGTTGAAAGTGATGATGTCATCCTGGCTAGAGGGGGTGATGGCGATTGCCATGGTATCATGTGCACACTGTAAGCCCCGTGGAGATCGAGGGATTTAGGACTAGAGGACAGGACCACTCGATTCCTTCATTGCATCAACAACCGTTTCAGCTCAGGCGGTGTAGGACGCCTTGTTCGTATAATAGATGACAGGTATTCTCTTCGGTGTGATTCTGTCGCCAGTGTCTTGGATCTGGTGTGCAGCATGGAGATATATTTGCAATCGTGGATGCATAACTGACTTCTTCATGACTACCATTCGGTGTACAGTTCTGCATGTGACTCAGGAAAGTAAAATGCATTTTCGCTCCGTTTTCCCTGGCTATTTTTAGCCTGTCATGAAGTGGACTAATGACTCCCTGGTATGTGCTTGGCGAGCCAAGCATGAAAGGAAAGGCTGAGAGGAAGTCATTTTGATGTGATAAAACAGGATGGTCATGTTTTAGCACATGGATGCTTTATGTTTAATGTGCTCATGCTATTCATGTATTTGAGCTTGGAAATTACATGCAGTGAATTGAGAGATTTGTGTGTGGCATGCTTGAGCAGTGTCACATATGAATGTTAAAGTGAAGTACATTAGCTAATGTAACGTTTTTTAAGGCATTTCAGGTGGAAGTGCTCTAAAGCAACATGGACGTTTTGTCAGGAATCCAGGCAATGCATGGTCTCTCTGGCATCAGTGGCGGAGGCAACATCCTCATGGTGTTTACAGCCCTTCAAGATGGCTGCTGTGTCAGGTCTTTGTATTTTAGCTCGAGAGGCATTTCAGATGCTTTCGAAGATGGCCCCCGGAATTCCTGATGTCACAGAGCCTTCACGCTGAGCTCATTCAGTCAACTCCTAAAAGCTCTGTGTGCATCGCTTCAAAACCTTTCCTGCCACTTGACTATGTTTTGCCTGTTTTTCCTTGTAGCTGTTCCTCCTTTATCCTTGCCTCCTCCGCTTTGCTCGCTGGAAATGCTGTTTTTTCTCCGCTCTGACCCCGGCTACCATGCTCTCCCTGCTTTCTTCCTCACTTACCTTCTAGCTGCCTTCTTGCTTCCCACTGGTTGCTACTTCTGTGATCTGAGCTCCTGAGTCCCCGGCTTGGATCTGACATTGCTTTTCATCATTACCTTATCACCTGTTACTTCCAACGCCATCCGGATTCCTGTACAACGGAAGCTGCCTACTGCACTTCAGGGCTCTGTCAGAGGGTGTCTAACTGTCTACTCCCCGGGGATCTCTTGCTCAAGTGGCCTGCGCCCAGCCAACGCCTTTGGATCCAGACCCTGGAAGTGGACCAGTGCGCGAGGATCATCTGAGTGAGAGATCCAAGGGAGAGGGGGTGAGATACCCAATGGTGATCCGCGTTGTCCCTCCCTTTTCCGCACCTTTACCCCCTCCTATTTTTTAGGATATTCCGATTCCCCTCCCAACCTTTCCTGCACAAACACTGAGCTGAGGGAGAGGCGGTCTGAGAGAAGAAATACTAACACTCAAACATTGCACCGGACATGTTCCATAAGTACGGTCAGGGAATTGACCACAATTACATCCACCCGATACCTATTGACTATCCCCACACGGATAATAGGAGGATCACTGGGACACACTCTGAGCAAGGCAAACCACGAGAAGGAGTAGCTCCTCCGGGGCAGCAGTGAAGCACGTTGAGCAGGATGGCAGGCTGAGAAGCAGAATCAAGGAGTGGAGAAACCTTGGCCGTCACGGCTAACAATCGTTACCTCCAAAGAATTTTGAAGGTTGCACAAGTGACCCTGATGAAAGAGAACCATGAATCCGGTATTGTGCGCGAAAGATAGCAGCAACCCTCCAGGGAGAGCGACCGAGTTGGGGAGGTGAAACAGCAGCTGTGATATCAACCTTGGCTCGTAGATCAAAGACGCAAGCACAGAAACTAGCACAGTCGGTGAGTTAAAGAAAGCCATGAACGGCCGGTCTGTATGGAAGATAAAATGTACAAGCGGCAACAGTATATCACAAGAACGTAGGTTGCACATATACTGAGAAGACGAGAGCGAAAGGAAAATGAGATTAAGCCGCCAAACTATTGCTAAACTGTGAATCGAACAAGTGAGACATGGAGAGATAACAGAGTGGTCCGGCATAGCGAAAGTGCCCAATCAAAGGTTTCTGTTTAAATGTGCATAGTGGTGCAAGCGGAAAGGTAAAAAGCCAAGAAACCCATGAATGACAAATGCATCTGACATTAGGGGAAAAATTAATATGAAAAGTGAATTGTAGTCGAAGTGGTCATGCTGAGGTATTCGTAAAACCCTGTGCACATTCGAAAATCTTCAATGAGAAAAGCGAGCTGTGAGCAATTGTGATTTGGCGGGTTCGATCCCAACCGAGGGAGACCTGTAGCGAACTGTGAGCAATTGTGATTTGGAAGGGGAACCCATAGACCTGGTCCTTTAAGACAAGGTAACAGTATCTAAGATGGATGGGGATGTAGATCTTACTCATACATCAATAATCAGACCGACTCAGGAAGTTTGGCAAAAGTCAAAGCTGTTTTAATTGTAAGTCTTTAAAACATGGAGTACAACGGACTTCAACCGACACCGCACAGAATTGTCTCAACATATTTCCTAAAAAACAGTGCCTTTATACTATTCATTATACGTGATGTCACACTATGTGGCAAATAAGAAAACCTATCAGAGATTGTGGTTGGTCAACGGGGAACATCTACATATACTTTCTATGGGATACAGGAACATGATTAAGCCCATCCCAAGTGCAAGTCATCTTCCGTGTCAGTCTAATACTCGACATACTATTGGCTTCTCACACTATAGGGTTCCTTAATATGTGCCCCTCTATGATTGATTGGCATGCTTGTACCCTTCTGGAATATTCCACTTGCTAGCAGCATGCAAGCTGGTTTCCCAGGTGCCTGTTCATGCCTCCTCACCCAATTAGCCCAACATCCATCATCACTCCTGGGGTCTGCCATTCAATTAACTCCTTTGAACTCGGCATTGCAGAGGCTCACTTTGCCTGAGAATAAAGTGTGGCATGGCCTTATCTTCTGGTCTCAGTGTAGCTCGCCCCAAGTCGATTTTCATCTGACCATGTGACTGGAGACAACTGTTTTGAGCTCTTCGTTGTATTAAATACTATTAAATGAAGAAATCTTGGCACCCTCAGTGATTTTCGTTCCACCTCAAACAGGAACTCAGCTTGCTTCTCCCGTTATTGTATCTTCTTGAGTATATGGCAAGGCTCTTGGCGGCCCCAACTCTTGACACTGGGCCAGGGAAGCCTTTCTCGAATCTTCCTTCGCTGCCAGCTAGCCTATTCTGCTGCGCCACACTTCCATTCATGGGGTACAAGTTTGCTACAGTCTGTCGTGGAACATCCAGATTCTATACATATGTACATTTGCACATTGCCGCAATCTATTCACTACGTAGCCAGCCTTATGATTACTTCATCTACTTGCTTTACTGCGTCTGTACATTTGTAAAATGGTTTTGCATTTTCTTCAGTGCTTCTCCGCACGTGCAATATTTATTTTGCTCCCAAAATGTTGCTCACTTCACTACTTCGTCACCAGCTTCTATAAGATCTATATTCTTACTTCATTTGCATCTCTTCTGGGCGCATCTCCTCTACTTCACGTGACGTCACCAGTCTTTTATTTCATTCATTTTCACACTTTTTCCCGGAATTTCCTTTGGAAGATCATAATTTCTCTGTGGATACATATAGGGTTTTCTCAATGGATACCTTGTTTCAAGGACCTTTTGCGTTATAGGCACCATTATAGGCTTTGCGCATGTTGCAATTTCTGGCTGCCAATATATAGGCAGAATAGGGGCAGAACTTCCGGTAGAGGTACTTGGCTCATCCTCTACACTGGTATGAGCCCAACAGAGGGAGATCTGTAGCGAACTGTGAGAAAGTGTGATTGGAAGGTCTGAGCCCGACAGAGGGAGACCTGTAACGAACTGTAAGAAGGTGTGATTGGAAGGTCCGAACCAGACAGAGGCTTACCTATATGAACTATAAAGCCTGAAGTTTGTGAACTATGAATCCTACAGTCGCATTTAAGGGCTGGCCCTATCACGAGTTGGGCGCTAAATGGGCCGTTTTAGCTCCAGCCTTTCTCTGGAGGTGAAAATCCCCTGTTTTCGGCTGTATTACCGCCGACTGTATTAGCCCGCATAATTAGCACTGAAAATACCCCATTGAATCCATTGGACCCAATGGGGAATGGGGATTTACTGTTAACACCCAACTCGTGATCCGGCGGTAATACAGCCAGACCGGTCGGTGCTAGGGCTATTACAGTCGGCGGTATTACAGCCGGGAATACAGCCCAACTCGTGATGAGGCCCTGTGTGTGACCAAGAGAACTTTTTTCATGAGAGGGCCTGGTCCACGTACTGAGCTGCATCTTTGTGTCTAAAGCCAAAGAGTGTTCTAAGACCCAACTGTGCAACCTTATCCCGTTCTAAAAACATGGGGAATGGAGTTTTGCTCAGTTACCTTGACATATTGTTCTGAACATTTTTCCTTTACATATACAGCTTTCCCTATACACATTTATTGTAGTAGAGTAAGGGCAGGCAATAGGATTTTTAGTATAGGCCATTTTGTTTTGACTGACAAATGACTAGGAATGTGTTTTTTTACTTTGATGGTCGAGAGTACTCCCATCTTTAGCTATAGGGAAAGTTAGGAGTTTTTCAAACCCCCCTTTCAAGTTTCAATAAAGATTTTTGAACTTGCCAATCTTGTGTCTGTGTCTACTTGTGAGACCATGCCTCCCTTACAGCTCCAACTTCATAACAAACATCGCTGGGGTTTTTCCCTTTGGGGTTTTCTCCCCTTTGCCTTAGCCCATAGGGTGCACACTTTTGCTCTGTTGTATAGGGGAAGGTGGATATCTGTTGGGCTTGGTCTCTTGGCATCACTCCAGATAGTATCTAAAAGTCTTTACCAGCTCTCAGGTCAGTTGCATGCTATTGAGTCATTACACTGAGTGCTGAGGTGTTTGTGTAAAAGTGCAGGATGTTAGATATAACATTTTTGATGAATTTGCAGCAGTTAAATTACAAAATGCAACATGGAATTGTATGATTCCGACAGTCAGTATTGATGTACTGTGTGTACTTACTGTTCTCAATGTTAATTGAATATTGTGCCTAGAATTTATTCGAGTTATGGTGAGAATTGTTATGGCTGGTGTGGGTGGGATGCTTCACACAGTGTGGTCATGTGTATTTTGAGGTGTATGATACGTGTTAAGAACATTATGTCAATGTTAAAGGTATTTGTACCGTGCACCGTCACCAACGGAATTGCTCCCCAGGCGCTTAGACGGATCTGCAAACAAGAAGGCGGGGTGTTTTTTATTTTGCATTTTTGAAGCGCTCAGACAGCCCACGGGCATCGAGGCGCTGTTACAGGAATTGTTTGTTTTTTAGTTGCGTAATTGGTTTTTTTTTGTCTTAGTTGCGAATTTATAACGCACTTAAATACCCAGAGGTTTCTAAGCGCGGACCTGGGGATCGAGCTGTGTTGCTTCGTGTCGTCTTGCTTCCAAGCCAAGCACGTTGCCACTGATCAATCCTCTGGGGGTTAGTCAGGTGAGGAGGGAATAGGAAGGTGAGAGAAGTGGTGTGCAGTTGGCAGCTTCAGTTCGGTTTTCACTGTGCACTGACCTTTGGTGTGAATATTGGACCGATGTGAGACCTCGTGTACTGTTGGTGCAGTTTATGTGCTGTTTTTTGTTGCGGTGTGGTGACGTGCGTGCAGTTTGCTGAGCGAGAAGATGGTTGTGTGAATTTTCATGTGAGTTAGGTATGCAGAGATTTGAGCATAGGGTTAGTGGGTTATATATCTTAGTTCTCATGAATCTTGTTCTATATATCCGGTTGTCCTATAGGTGGGCATATTTTTCCACTTTTTTCTTTCTTATCCGTCTAATTGATATGAGACGGTTCGAGCTGTGTTGTTTTCGAACTTTGTGTAATAGGTAGAAGTGTGTCTTGTACCCCACTCTGGTATTGGTGCTGTAAATTAGCAATCCCCCACTCCCTTACTATATATAAAAAATATTTGTACTATAACTTTAAAGTGCAAGTGTTTTCTGGATATCTTTATTTTACATTACCCCTCCTAAGACAAACATGGCTGCTCAGTCACTCCACCAACCTGTCTAGCACAGGCCCACATCAAAAGGTGGGTTACCCAATGCCAAGAGAAGGCTTGTAAAGTCTTGCACCAGTTGGACTCTACGGATTCTTACCTAACAGGCTGTCCTGATTGGACAGCCAAATCCCCCTTTCTGAAAATTGCTGAGAGAGATTGCAGAGGAGTGTGTGCTGGAACTGTATAAAAGGGGAGGCTTCTGGAGTGTAAAGAAAGTCAACCACTGGAAGCTGAAGCAACCGAAGAAGATGACCAGATATGCCTGCAAACCCCTTGCAACACTGTGAAGCGACCCCTGCTGTCCTGACCCCATTTTCTGTGCGACAGAGGAACTTCAAAGAGGATGATGCCTTCCCTTTGACTGGTGGTAACAACCAGACATAAAACGAACTTTGTTTTGATCCATCTCCCGAGGTCCTATGCGCTTCCAGAGCTGAGAAACCACAATACCAGGAGACCTGCTGCCAATTCTGACTGCATCGTCATGGAAAGGTCAAACTCGTCCAAATCTCAGCTGAGACCTCAGGGACACTCCAGAGATCCGATTAACTCACCCAGACCTCCTCAGCAGAGTGTGGGGCTGTGAGAAGCAAAGAGGATTGACCAGGCGAATCGTGTCCTTTGTTGGTGCAGCAGAAAAGGCGCCAGATCCACAGAGTGACCCAAGAAGTTGATGGAAGCCTTGTCAGAGGTCCTCCCTCGAGACTGCTGCTGAGAGATCTTGTCCATTAACCTGCCTTTCATCATCAGACCAAGGAATCCGGAGGTCGGGTCCAACACAGCCACATCGAAGAGAATCCTGTCAGAACATCTTCTTCAAAACTGAGGTGCTGTGGGGGAAAAGGGTATTGCTTACCGTGATCCGTGAAGTCACTCCAGAGCATTGGAGGGCACCCAGAGGTGTCCAGGGTATCACCATTATAGAGTTTAGTATCAAGTGGCAAAAGGCTGTGGCTTGCTGGATTGAGTTAGTATCCAGTGGTAAAGGGCTGCGGCTTGCTGGATTGAGCTAGTTATCACAGAATGGGTAGACTCATTTTTGCATGGATGGGGTTTGGTCACCTGATGAGCATCCAGTGAAAAAGGTTGAGGCTTGCTGGATTTAGAGAGGTTGAGTGTTGACGGGTTTGATTAGTAGGACGCTAGTAGGTTGGGTGAGCCCCGTCTGTGAATGTACATTTTTATATTTAATTTGAAATGATACAGCTTTGTCAGAATATTCCTATTCTAGATTAGCGCTGTAAGTACGCCTCATCTATTGAATGTGACAATTCGTTTTCATCTTCTTTCGCTGCTGCATATTTGGTTTGTTTTGGGGTTGTGTCTGTTGATATGAAAGGGCCTAGTGAGTTTGGCCAACTCACCGGGAAGTGGTTGTAGTAGCGTTGTGTTCCGTGGGGGAACGTCCCAGAGGGTCTGCGCAGAGTGCGTAGTTGTTTTGTCACCTATTGTAAGGGTGAGTGAATGAGTGGAGTGTGGTCGTTGAGTGTGGTGGTGTGTTTGGGGGTCCAGTGTTCGGTTGGTTGCCACATATCCTTGAATTGGTTGTTGGGAAGTTAGTTTGTTTTCTTGTTTGGTGTGGAAGGCTTGTTCACAGTGCCCTCTCTGGGGTAGTCAGTGCTCATGGGTGGCAGCCTTGAGGCTCATCTGTGGTAGGGGTGAGCAGAAGGAGTATTGTGTAGTTTGGTGGTCCCGGATTTTGTGATGGTATAGTTGTGCCCAATTAGGGGTAGGTTGTGCTCAAAGATGGCGGCCTTGAGGCTCATCTGTGACAGGGGTGAGCAGAAGGAGTTAAGTTTCTGCGCTGGTGGTAGCTATGTGGTGTGTGCTCTACCACCGGTTTATCAGTTATGACTGATTGGACAACTATATTTCAGCTTTTACCAAGCAGATGAAGTGTGAGTGTGTATCCCTATGTAAGTGTATCAGCCAGTTGATTGGTGTTGGTCAGTAGTTGTTGCCTGCGAGGATGGATGGTTTTTGAGCTGTGCGGGCAGTGTTCATGTTTCAAGTATGGAAGGAAAGGAGGTGTTAGGGTCTGCCTTTCCTGCTGTTTACTGTTGTGCCCCTGTCTCCCTGCATGTCTGACTGAGTGAGGTAATCTGTGGAATGTTTGGATGAGTGCTGGAATGCTGTGGTATGATTGAGGTCCTGAGTGTTCCACCTGAAGAATGGGGAATGATGTAGCCTGGGTGGTGGGAGCCAGCGGACTCCCCCTCCTGAGCTCCCATATATCAGTAATGAATGTACCCGATGACATCTGAATGTGAGGATCCTGAATAAAGAAGATTGATTAACTTACCTTGCTGCCTCCTGAGTGACTTGCCAACATAACAACCACCTCATCCCAATTGATATTGCACATATGTCAGATCCTGTGAGTCAGCTCTGCAGTGGAAGGTGATGTGTATTCTGGTCAGCGGGATGTAGCCTGTCAAATGGCAGGATGGCAACGTGGAGCGGTGGGCCTCCTCTTTGATTTCTTTGTGAGGGCAGGTAACACCCTCTGCCTCAGACAGCCACACAACAGGCAGCTGTCCTGGGTCCGGGCATCAAAGTAGCGTTCTTAGTGAGAGGGGAAGGAAGCGTGATTATGATAAGCAGGAGTGCTCTGTCAATGGACCGAGACTCCCAACATTTTGTTTTTCTCTGTCTCTCTTTTTGTCTCTTGCTCTGTCTCTTTCCTTCCCTCCCACTTCCTCTTGAGCAAAGAACTTTGGGTGTGACATCAGAAGGCAAGTTCCACTCCGTTCAAGAGCAGAGATTGGACCACTAAGGCAAACTAGTGTTAGTCCAATACCCTTGATGCTTGTGCCTTTAAAAGAAGGTGTCTTTCACTGCTTTAACAGAATCTCTCAGATCCTCTCAGATCTGTTAAGGCTGCAGATTCACACTGAAAAACTCACTGGGCTTCCATTGGTAAAGATGCCCTCAGCCTGAGGTGAAAAAGCCATCCAAGGCAGAAGAAAGATCTGTCCCCTACCCACTCCGAGGCCACTTTGAGAATGACCACTGTTGTGGATCAGGACCTACCACTCTACACCAGAATCTCCTAGAGGTGGGGGAGCAGACCCTGAATAGAATGAACCTTTCATCAAGTTCTCCTGAGTGGGTCTCGCAGCAACTTCGAACTTGATAGCACTTAAAACCAGCTCAACGCTGCATTGTGCCGTAGCCAAAGCTCATCACTTGCTAGTCCCGAAGTGACTGCTCGATGCCTGAATGGATCACTGGTGAGTCACACGCTGACTCTGACTGGGAGGTGCAACCACAGCTCGACCCAACTAGCTGTTGAACCAGCACCTCATCGGCCTGCACATTGACGAATCCAAGATAGCCACTTTGATGACCAAATTCCGTCGACTCGAACCACTGGAGCGCCATTCATTGATCCTTCCATCACATCTTTTCTATTCTTCCTTTGGGGTGGGTTTTGTATGGTAATTCTCTATTCGTGCTATTGAAGATGGTGTGTTTAATTAAAGTGTGTATTTTTTTTATAAAACCTTGATTGGACATTCCCTTTATTTTGGACTGTGATACTGTGTTTGCGTCACTATCGGTTCACCTTCACACCCCTCTTGAGAGTATAGCCTTCCCTCGCCCCACGTTACCCAAAAGGTGAAGGAGGTATATCTCTTGGTTGTCCCTGTTTTTCCTTCATGATTGCATTGTGTTTTGGTTTGTAGAAGTGTGAGGGCTGAGTGGGCCATTTTACCCATACTCATCCTGTGGAGCCGAATCCAAATTGTCACAGTAACCATCTGAAGACAAAGCACTAAAATGTTTTCATTACTCCTCTAATAAACTTGATCATTTTGTACCGATCAGCAAAGACGTCATTGAATGGATAGGAAATCTGAACCTGAGCAGATGTGTTAGTTTATTGTTTGCAGAGACACTACGGCCTCTTCCTGCAAAAGGAAATGTTGAATTAGGAATACACATTCACTTGCTTCAATTTAGGATGAGTGCCACAACTGCCAATACCAGCAACAACCTGAACTTGAGAATATGAAAATATGCATACCCAAGTCTATTTACACCATCCATGTAACTTCCTGTTGTCAAAGTCAACATTTTAGGTCTGTCCTTTTTTGTCTATATGTTTGGACCCATTAAATGAAGGGGAGGTTGATACTTTCCCTTGTCTTTTTCAGGGATTTAGAAACTGCAGACAGTAAACCCCTTATGATCATTGTTTTAAAGTGTCCTTTAAATAGTATATTTATCCTGCATTTTTTTGTAATCTTTTGCAAAACATTTCCTAAAGATTGGTGTTTCCAGTAGATGGGGATTGAAGATCATTTGGGGGGAAACTAATGAAAGGCAGAGAGTATCCCTTCTGTATAGTCCGCAGGACCCATATATAACCATCCCACTGTAGGATGGACCCCCCAAACACCACCACAATGGGGTTAAACAAGATGAAGGAAAATGAAAGCCACTAGCAATGGTAACCACATTTTTAGGAAACACTGGGCACCATTGCAAGTTTGCCAATAAATTAGTGGTAATCCGCAGAATTACTCCCAAATTCAGTTACCATTACCAAACGATCATGAGTGGTGGTACGGCAATTTAGATCCCCATTTTATTTTTGGCAGATTTACTGCAAGCAGTAGTACTGTGTTGTAAATCCACAGAGTTGTGGTGGTACGGTGGAAGATTCACCTCCAGATTTTTGCTGGAGGGACAATGTCAACCTTACCTTATAACTGAGAGTATGGCAGTGTGTTAATGCGGCAATAAGGTGGCATTAGCAGAATTGCTGCTACTTTACCGCCATTTCTATCACACCATCGTACCTGTATGTAATGAGGCCCGCTTTCCAGATATTAGCTTTTAGCTTGAGAACCGCTGTTACTCTGAGGCTTCCTATACTTCGGTTTCTAAGCCCCATCAGCCTTACCAATATTTTTCGCTGTTTATGAATTGAATTCATAGTTATGCATTGTTGTGTGCTGTAAAATGGCTTTTGCACAATATGTTCTTTTCTGAACCTGTATGTATGATCAACATTAATCTAAAAAAAAAATGTGTGAGCCTTCTAATGAAATATCGAACACTTTAGATTGGATGTCAGGTGAAAAACCTGATCCGCACAATCCGAGCACAGTAAATTAGATCTTGCTACCATATTTGTAGTGTTTAAATATACAATCAATCCGTTTCTATCAAAAACTCTGTCCAGAGCCACTTGTGCTAATTTTGTAGTTTAGATCAGGCAAGCGATCAGTGTCCTTCTCCAAAGAGAATACTGGTTAAGAGCTAAGTTATCACCATAGCTTGATTTATAATTTTTTGGGGGAAGAAGGGATACATCCTTCAGAGGGATCCTTTGCTACAGTACCCATCAGTTTCAATTCACTGTCAATCAGTATATTAGGTAGAAGGAGTTTGCCATCCTCGTCATTTCACTTTTTTAAATGTCTGCATGTCATATCTGTGAAGATAAATGGAACCCATAACCATTTCCCTAAAGCGAACGGATGCCAAACATCTGAAAACTGTGGTGCTTCTTTCAAGTGTGATACAGATGGCGCAATTTAGGGAGAATCACAGACAAATAGAGACTGTGCAATGTCAAAGTGACAGGTGCCAGAACAATACCTTTCCCTGCTTCCCTATCATAATATTTTTCCATTGCTACGAATAAGGTACACTTGTGGGAGGCAGGTAGTAACATGCACACCTTAGGGACAGCACCCGACACATGGTGCACATTTTACACTAACCCATCCCATGGACCATTTTGAGTGCATTTCACCTAAAGACTGTATTTTAACCAGTCTAGATTGAACACAAAAGATACAGAAAGCTTCAATTTAAAAATCTACTCCCTGAATTCATGACACCTTACCACATTGCAACAATCTATCGGATGGAATAATGCTGGTGGAAGAGAGGTGGAGCCCGAACAATGTAAAGGCAGCATTACATTTCATCAATAATCACATTATTACTTATAAATCATGGAACTGCATATCAAAAACGAGAACGTGGCCTGTGCTTCAGAAATGTTGTGATCAAAGTCATGTTAATTATTCTGCAATTTCAGAGGATATATTCATGTGAATTAGTTAAATGTCATAACACCTTGCTGAACATAGAAAATGAAGTTAAAATGGACCATTATTGATTCAAAGCTTCCAATGTAAACAGTGTAATTCAATTTCGAAAAGCAAGTGAAACCTTGATGTATTTCCTTCAAGAATACGTATTAAAAAAAATAACATTTTATTAAGGCATTTGGAGATTTATGATAATTATACAATCATATGCATGTGAAATATTTTAAAATGGGGAATATATTATGGTAAATATCTAAGTTATCAATGGTTTTCTCACATGGCATGGGAACATGGATGTTTTACTGTGTTCTTAATAATCTGATTTTAAGTTAAACTCTTGTTCAGCCCAGCCTTGCACTTGGGCTGGCTTATGTTCCCCAAGACTGATTTGGGCCTTTTTGAAAGATTGGCAGCCTTTTTTCAAGAGAACCCACCAAGCACTTGCACAGGAGAATAGTTTTAAAATACATATTTTGTCAAACAACCATTAAAATTCCCTAAAATTGAAATACGTGGTGTGCTCGGTGATATTCCTCAGGTCTCTTTTTTCTGAGTTATACATACTTAGGGGGAAATCAGGTATACAGTAGGTAAACGGGGAGCAAACCTGACATAACTTATTAGAAAAAAAGAATTCTGAGACCTAGCTTCAGTCACACTTCATTGCCATTAAGGTATCACTTCACATGATTGAAGGAAACCATGCTAACCAGATACAGCCTAATGGAAACTTTAAACAATGGGGAACAGGCATAAGACTTAAATCAATCATTCGCTGAGAGGCCTACCAGACATGTTTCAGCCTCATGGGGCGTCATCAGTAATGTGTAGCTTGGGACTCTAGGAACAGCAGGCTTGGGGTCAATGTCTGGGTAAACCCATCCAACTCTGGATGACAAATGCAAAACTGAAGGTTGATGGCTAGAAGTATGAATCAATCTTAAACACTGGCAATTGTCCTGAGCAACCCTCCAGATCATCGTTTTTTTTAAGCCTGCCATGCCCTAACAGGAGGGGACAGGCCATATGCAAAACAGGATAGGTCCCACCCCAAAAGGGACAGTCTAGCCTAAACTGCTAAAACACATCCCTTCTGCACAAGATCACAAGCAACCCCAGAATGTTTTCAGCCTCAACCCCAGACATGTTTCAAACTCAAAGGAAATCAAGCTGCACTTTACTTTTGTTTGTATGCAGAGAGGTGGTGGACCGACAGTTCGGGCAGACCTGCTACCATTGGTGGCAGCGCCAGAATGATTGGAAATGGCTGGCCCTCTTCTGAAAGTGTGTAGGCAGGCTTAAAACGGAGGTGTGAAAGTTGCACAGAGCATTGCCGGTGGTTAAAATGAATTCAAAATCGTGCACCCATCAGACTATTATGGACATAAACCCACTATTAGGCCCAATAAATACATGTGATCAAAAACAGAAACGGAAATGAACTAATATGACTTTAAGGACCTCGTAATTTCTATGTTGACTTGCATTTATAAAAATGAGGCCTTTGCAACAGTTTCATCTTTTCTCATGGACAAACCTCGACACTCTCCATGCCGATAGCAAGTAGAGGGCTACAACTCTTACTACCTCACCATTACTGCCTTAGTACAGATGTTAAGTGTAACAGAGCAGGTGATGTGTCCTCAAGAGGGGATAACAGGGGCCCTTCTGAAGACGTTTATACAAAAGGCATGAAAGGAAGAAGTGGACTAAAGTTGCCTTGGTTTTATTATCACAGACACATACTCCGTCATGTGGTGTTTGTTTTGTTTTGCTGCTAAATACCCCAGAAGATTAACAGGGCAAAAAGGCATTAACAACTTCCCTTGTTGCCTCAAATAGTGTATAGACCCGAATTGTCCTAACAGGTCACATACCAAGACAGCAACCCATGCCTGCCATTTTTCCCAAAATATCACCCCCCTCTTCGGTAGCAGAAATGACCTCTCTCTTTCCTCAGACACCCCAGTCATAGGTCGAAGGGTGCCCCCAAAGCATTGCAAGAACCAGGGGACATAAACGATTTCTAACATATTCGATCCACGAGATCTTCACATGACCATCCATGGTTCTTAGGTCCTTGCGGTATCTTGATAGATTACAGACTCTGTCTGTCTATAATCAAATCCATTATTCAATAGGGAAAATGAAATAGAACATTATATTGGCCAAACTCCATTTTCAAAATGAAGGGACATAAAAGGCGCACAGTTTGGCAAAAAATAGAAACCGCGAGGACAGCAGGGCAGAGTGCACCCCCCCCCCCCATATTTCATCACCATACACTATTGCAGGCACTGGTTTCCATTGGTAGGCTTACTTTGAAAGCCTGCTTAGTGGGAGGGGTGATCGTCTGCAAACCTCTATGTGAAACTTAAGCACCCAATGTTAAATTATGTTTGAAGAGTCAAAGCCGACCTCAAGTAATGAAAGTGGCGAACTATTTCCGGATACTTTTTATTAATAACAAATCTTGGGCACTGACTCTTTTCTGGTATACAGCCGGAATGGGGTGAGTCAATAGAACGGTGCATTCCAGGCCACCGAATCACTTAAGTCTTAAACACACTGGCATGTGACAGTGGTCAGTGCCGTAGAGTCGCCAGTGCCATTAGCAGTGAAGCGGGGCAGTTCGCACAGAGAAGACAACAAACAGCAGCAACCCTGCAGAGGCCAGACCAGGAAAAAAGGGCAACTACTGGTGCAGAGAGCTGACCTGCGGCATAAACAAGCATTAGCGCACTCCCAACACTAATGTAGGAGAGGCTCCCAGTGCTGGGGGGAGGGGATTTTACGTCAGTGGTTGGCAGCAGCTGCTGCTCGGACATGGCACACGCGTGCTTCAAAATAGTTGTGCCCTGGCACTTACTGTTTTAACAAATGTAGCACTTGTGACATCCTGACGTCTCACCTTCAGAAGATCCAGTTTCCGCCCAAGCAAAACATCCTCCAAGTCATTTAGAAAAAAAATAAACGCTCCCTTGCCCAAATCCCGCCCACACTCTAACCTGTGCTTTTAACTCATCATGGGGAGGCTCGAGAGGATAGCTCAGGGGCAACACGCTCGTCTTGGAAGCAAGACAATGTGGAGCAATACAGGTTCGATCCCCGGGTCTGTGCTTTGAAACCTCTGGGTATTAAGCGCGTTATAAGTAACCCATTACAATGACCATTTTGTCCTAATGTCCCTATCTGAGTTCCTTTCATGAAGGGCTTCCAGGATAATCACATACCCTGTCTCATGAGGGACTTCCACAACAGATACCTATTTACTGAATCAAAGGCAGCTTTTAGATCTTCAAGGTTAAGAGGGAAGTTCTCTGCAGAGTAATGTACCTGGCCACAATCAAGTACAATCTAGGGCATGTGCCTCTGGTACTCAAGCCTGCCCTTAAGCCTGCTTGAGATCCCTTCAGGATCTTCCCATCTTCTAGCTAATCTTTAATTCACCCCAAAAGTAGTCCCTCATCCATCAAGGAAGGATACGGGACAATGGTTTCCCTTGTCGGTTTCGCTCCCTTATTTTGAAAATGGGTATAATTTCACAGCTTTTCCATGAGACTTCTACCGCCCCCCCCCCCTCTCGATTTCTAAAACCCCCTTTGCTATCCCCAACAGCACTGGGGCACTTAAGATAATGATATGCCTGCCCTCCTCCTTCCCTGTGAGCTTCCCACTCTCGTATATCTCTGCTGTCCTTTCTATGAATTGTAAAGCGTGACATTGATTCTCGAAGCTAGGTCTGTGCTCAATGAAAACCCTGATAATAAAATTATTATGCTTCAAAAGATGGACCATGAGCTTCACTTTTCGAAATCTGGGGCATAATATTTTAACTTCAACCAGAAGGATTTTGTCCTTGTCTCACCAAAAGGTAAATGCCAGCTTCCAATTGACCTTGGCGAGGAAGGAGTGTTTTGCACACTCATGGAACCATAATTTCTATTTTCCCAGTCACACCAGTAATTCATGGGAATTACCAGTTCTTATAAATCACTTGTTGGGGTTTAAGATCTTGAAGATAATCCCAAAATGCCACAGTAGGTTTTTAATGCTTACGGGTGTCTTTAGAAGAACAGATGTTCCCCTTGTAAATCTGTGTGTCCTTAAGTATGAATTTGCAGACATGAGGCTCTGGCATACACTTGCTTTTTCTATTATGTGATGATTTTAATTGAATCCTTAATTAGACATGGATACATCGTCCTGTTCAGTTTCATCCCCAACGTTTCCTTTTCTTCATGCATGAATGATTCATCCTCTAGGATTCAGTTACTTATTCATTTCTGAAAAAGTGAGTCATTGTGGATTATGCATTGTACACTGCGACCACATACCCTGTGGGACCACTCACCTATTACTGTTCATTTTTAGTTCGCCTCTGCTTCATGTTTTGGATAGGATAGGGGCTTAAGGAAGGCAATGTCCTGGATTAAAACATTTTAATTCATTGGCGTATGAAATGTATTAATGTGTATTCCCAGTGAAAATTGTTGGAGGTATTTAAGGATCAACTTGACAGCATTTTGATCACTTATGAGCCCAGAGTGCTACTGTCTCTCCACAGCACATTGTGTAACTTTGAAAATATAATCAAAAAAATTGAAGTTTTAAAGCAGTTCTCTGGGGATAGTGGAGTTTTGAACGACTTGCAGTCCTTTTTGGATGAATTTTGCCATGCTGTTGAATGGATGTGAACCTTCTTGGTTGGAAGTTCCCTGCCAGATGCTATAGCAAGGGAGCTACTACGCCTGGTCATTGTCTAACATATTGTTGGTACCTAGGCATGAATATAATATGGACTATGGAAGGAGGGAGCTTGTAGGAAAAGTGGATCACTGCGCTGATCTGATTACATAATTAATGTGTGCATAGAGCTTCCTGCAGCCGTTCCAGGGTTCCTGCAGGACAAAGCTCCTGGAATCCTCTAGAATCGGAAGGAAAAGTAATTTGTGTTGGATCCCTGGTGGTATTGGCCCTCGAATGTAGTAAATTCAGAAGCTTCAAATGCCTAATGATGATTTCTCCTCCAAAGACTACATAATAAATGGTACTTTCCTCTCCTTCTATAAATGCCTTTATTCTTCTCTATTCACAGTCTCTTATCAATTTTCTGGATAGGGAAATTCAATTTTCTGGAAAGGGAATCATCTCTGGATTGAAGCAAATGAGCACAAAGCACTGAATACTTCAGCTACAATCAGTTGTCCACTGACAACTGATTACCTTCTTGAGTAAGGTGACTGGACCAGATGCAATCTTCACACGTTTTTAAAAAACCTTTTCTGACTTGTCCGCTGCTTGTTAGATACGTTTAATGAGTATAATTGGGAAGTTTAAAAGTACCATTAGAGAAGCTCTAATAATTCTACTTCTTAAGCCTAATAAATCAGCGGATTTGGGCTGCACACTGCTCATTTACTTATTTAAAGCAGCCAATAAAAACTTCACCAAAGTTGAGGCTCATAGATTCCACCCTAAAATGCTTCATATTGCCTTAATATATATGGCCTGCTTCATACCAGAGCACTCTACCTCTTATAATGAACAATATTTCCTCTCTATTCTTCACCGATTTCAACCCATTATCCAGGTAGTGTCTCTTATTTCGAATGTCCAAAAGGCATATGATTCCATCATACAGCCTCTTCTTTTATCAGTACTTTGGCAGATAGGGGTTATGGACAACTTTCTTTTTATGGTTAGCCTTGTGTATATGAATCCATTGGCTAGGGTAAGCACAAACTGCTATGTCACTGATCCAACAGCCTTGGAGGAGGGGACCGATTAAGGGTTGCTCCTCTCCCAATAGCTTTTGCTGTGGCAATTAAACCTCTCACCGCTATTCTTCGAGTTTTTCTTAGTGACAATGGGATCTCCATTTGGTCTTGCACAGTGCTACTTTTACTCTACATTGGCAACATTTTACATTTTGTTTGGGATCCCTTACGCGATATCAACTTGATCTTTGAAGAAATAGAACTATTTGATAATTATGATGGACTGCTAATAGAGAAACGGAAGCCAGACACGTTTCCCTTTACAGATGTAACGTTTCCATGTGCATCAGTCTCTCTGGTTGTTCAGCAGTGTAACGGGTTCTGTTACTTAGGTGTTTACATGAGTAGAGACATGACCTGTTTGTTTGCAATTTCAAAGCAACACTCAATTGGTTACAGAAACAGGGAGACACTTGGGTCAAGTTGCCCTTTTCACTGAAAGGTAGAGTTTCCCTTATTAAAATGTGTGTGCTACCCCTGTTATTACATCTGTTCCTCAATTTTCTGATTTGTATCCCAAAAGTCTACGCCTAAAAGTTGCTAAATGCTTTATCTCTTATTTGGATGGGTAAACAAGACTTTGTGACTTGGGATGTTTGACACCCCCATATTTTGAGGGTGGCCTGGCAGGTCCTGATTTTGAACATGTTTTATTGGGTCTCTCAGGCCATACACGCCCCTTTTTGTTCGACCAGGTACCATCAGATCACATGTGCTTTTGGAGAGCCGCCTCAGAATTACAAACAACCTTTGTGCCTATTGCTGGGAACCCTGACAGGTGTACCTAGGGAGATTCAATTTACTCACTCACAGGTATTACTGTGCAAAAAGGCTTGGTTGGCACTTCCCTATGCCCTCTCTTTATATATTTCCAGGACCCTGGGGCAGAATGTCACTCACATGAGGCTGTTTGTAATGATGTTGGTCAGAATTGGCATCTCAACGGACAGTGACCTCTTTGTCAGACTCCCTTCTGTCCCTGGAAGAATTTAAGTCGCAGAGCAGTATGTCTCTTGATAGTTTCGCTTAAATTAATTTTTTAATAGGTAATGGACAGGCTGTCCCTCTCAGTCTTGTACCTTTGCGCCACTTGGACTCTGTCAGGTCATGAAGGGAAGGGCTCAACACATCTCCATCTTGTACATGACAGTGCTTTCTTGAGGTGATCTCTCCACCTTATGAGTTAAACTTGTTTGGAACAATAACCTGTTGCTTGAAATTAGTTCTGACCAGTGAGCATTTGACTGTAAAGAGACTAAGGGAGTTTCCCTAAACTCTATGTATAAGCCTCTGCATTTTAATCTCCTGCATATTGTAGACTACACACGCTACAGTTTACACTAGATGTTCCAATACATTACAGACAAGCTTGCTCGTTTCCATTTATTTGTGTCTCAGTGTTGGTTTTTCATAAATAAAACAGTACACTAAAATGTCAAATCTCGTTTTGTATGTTTGCTAAGTTATTGAAAAGATTTTAAAAAACAATTTAACTTGGCAACAAGAGTGAACATTACAAACATCGGATGAAAAATTGTGGTCACGTACAGGCATGTGTTTCCCAAGAATAATCTTTTGTAACATTGCAGATGATGACGTAGCGAATAATGTGAGATCATAATCTAAAACAACTTTTAAGTATCCTTCAGGTTAAAAAAAGAACCTTAATGCTCAAATGGTTCATCAGGCATTGGAAACAAAGATTCTGATTGGCTTTTATGTCCATCAATACAGATTTTCCATACTTATGTTACTAAAAGTCATAATTCTATTAAAGACACAGAGGAAAACTATCATAACTCTTCCTTCTTTACTTCTTAAGCAGCAAAGTACAAAATTCAATAGTTATAGAAAACTGCATAACTACAAAACCAACCAGGAACAGGAGGTAACTATTTAAAACTCTATTGCCAAAAAGGTCTGTATCACGTGATATCCTCCACCAATCAATCTTCAGATCCTCACAACTGATTCTTCCTCTTTCTTTCTCTGCTCAACTGCAACATCCACAATATCATAACTCTGGCCTCATAAGGCTCTGTCTCTGAGAAAGTTCTCACTATTCTTAATGATCTGGAGGGCTTAACCTTCGATACTGTAGAAGGGAGACACAAATATATAGAACTCTTCATCTGTCCTGGGCGGGCAATTGCGATATTTGTAAAGTCGACTATAGAAAAACATGACCTGCTGCTGTCCTCTTCTACCACGCTTGCCTATATCTGTTTCATACTCGATATCCAGCGACTTCACAGAAAAAAACGTTGCCTCAATGTCTTTAATAGAATCATGGTTTCCTTAACGCCAGTATAGAAAATATGTATACTATGTCAAGACCAGAGTGTGATAAATCTGATGGTGTAATCACTCCTTCTCTCGGGGAAGTCTCTCCTCATGTGGCAAGGGGACGGCAGTTGCTTCCTGATCCTGACCTTGGGCCGGCCATGTGAGGGAGGATCACATGGGGGAGGTGACCCTTGGGGTGGGGGAGTTGACATCAACAGATGAGACGTGGTATCCCCTTTTTCCTTTTAGGAATAACCCTTCCATTTCCCATGCCTTAATGGCATATTTTTATGGCCTCCTTCAACCACCCATGTAAGCTACGGAACAGGTTACATACCTGTAACTGTTGTTCTCCAGCATGGGTCTGGCATGGATTCACATGTGTATGAATATTCCCCATCGTCAGGCTGGGAATCCTCAGTAAAGAAAAAATCAGTTTCAGTTTTGTTTCTGAACTGTTGTTCTCCTAATAACCAATCATTGCTCTCTGGGCCATAATGCCCCCAGCCAATGACTGCCTTCTATCTAAGCCCCTCTCTGGCAGCAATCCTCAGATTTGGTAGCACGTAAAGTGGCAGTAGGACCAAGAGAAGAGCTGCAGAGGGGTAGGCGGGAGGGTTTGCATGTAAATCCATGCCAGACCCATGCTGGAGAATAAAATTTACAGGTAAGTAACTTGTTCCTTCTCCAGCATGGGGTCTGGCATGGATTCACATGCTCATGTATACAAGAATACATAGTAGTACTCACATGCACAACCACGGGAGGTGGCAAGGCTCAACATTAAGCATTTCAACAACTCAACATTAAGCATCTCTTACCTGCTCACCAGGCTCACCTTCAAGCAAACAGGTTGCGCAGCACTGCTTGGCCGACTCTGGACTCCTCCCTGGAATCCCAATCGACGCAGTAGAATTTCGTGAAGGTATGCGTCAACCTCCACATAGCAGCCCTGCAGATGTCCAGCAGGGGCACACCAGAGAGGAACGCTGTAGTTGCAGCCATTGCTCTGGTCGAATGGGCTCTCAGACGGCCAGGCAACTGTCGGTTTGCCAACCGGTGACAGTGCATGATACAGCTGGAGAGCCACCTGGAAATGGAAGCCTTGGAGAGGGCCTTCCCTTGGTTAACAGAGCCAAAATTCACAAACAGCTGTGATGTCTTCCGAAAACTCTTTGTGCGGTCCACGTAGAACTTCAGCGCTCTAGCCACATTCGGCAAGTGCAAAGTCCTCTCAGCCAGCGACAAAGGCGATGGGAAGAAAACAGGTAACACCAAGGGCTTGTTGAGATGGAAGTCTCCTTGGGCATGAAGGAGGGGTGTGTTCGGAGCACGACCCTTGTTGCATGGAAAGTCAAACACAGAGGCTTACAGGAGAGGGCCTGGATCTCTCCCACTTGTCGTGCGGAGGTGATGGCCACAAGGAATGCCATCTTCCACAACAGGAATTTCAGAGGTGCTGAATGCAGAGGCTCGAATGGAGGACCCATGAGCCTAGTCAGCACCATATTGAACTCAAACGCTGGGGCCGGAGCTTTCACCGGCGGGAAAGAGCGGAAAAGTCCTTTCGTGAAATCCTTAACCAGGCGATGCGACCACAGCGACGATCGTCACAGAGTTCCAAGTTCGGCAGCACTTGAGGGTCCGTAATCCATAGAGGGTTTATCTTCTGTGCACGGCACCAGACGGTGAACCTCTTCCATTTATGTCCGTAGCACTTGAGGGTCGAAGAAGCCCTGGCCTTGGCAAGTACCTCCTTGCAGTCCGCCGGGATCTCGTATCCTCCAAACTCTAGCGCTGCAGGAGCCAAGCCTGCAGGTTCAGCGACCCCGGGTCGTGGTGCAGAATCACACCTCCTTCCCTGGTGAGAAGATCTGTGTTCGCCGGAAGCTTGACTGGAGGGGACGCTGACATGTCTAGAAGGTCCGGGTACCATATCTGCCTTGGCCACAACGGTGCGACGAGGATTATCCTGCACCGTGACTGTCTGAGTTGACTGATGAGTCGCAGGAGTAACGGCAACGGTGGGAACGCATAGAGAAGCAGGCCGTCCCAGGGGAATGAGAACGCATCCCCCCATGGTCCCCCATTGGGGAAACCTGCTGGCGAATCTCTGGTACTTAGTGTTCAACGCCGTCGCAAACAGATCGATCTGGGGATTGCCCCATCGTCGAAACAATAGGTCCACCTGATCCTGCCGAAGTTCCCACTTGTGGCAAAGGCGCAGCTACCTGCTGAGTGAGTCGGCAACAGTGTTCTTCACTCCTGCCAGATGAAAGGGTACCAGGAACATCCTCTGGGGGACAGGCCAGTGCCATAAGTCCTGCGCTTCCTTGGAGAGAGCTGGGGATTTGGTGCCCCCCTGCTTCAGAATGTAGAACATCGTGGAGGTGTTGTTGGTGATGACCCGCACCACCTTGCCCTTGAGGGACGGCAAGAATGGCTTGAGGGCCCAAAACACAGCTCGGAGCTCCAGGATGTTGATGTGCAATGGCCTCTTTCTGGGAGCCACAGGCCTCTTGCTTGGAGTTTCCTGTATGTGCGCCCGATCCCTCCAGGGAGGCGTCCGCCAGTACTGTCTCTTGATGCGCTGGGGTCTGGAAGTCCGTGCCCGCCGTGAGATGCACACGGACATCCCACCACCGAATTGCTTGAAGGAATGTCTCGTTGAGGGCGATCTTGTCCTCGAAGCATCCCGCCGCTTGCATCCAACGGGCGTCGAGGAACTCCTGCAGCACCCGCATCCGCAGCCTGCACAGCCGCACGAGGTAGATGCATGACATCATGCCGAGTAGGGACTTGATGGACCTCACCCTGGCAACCTCCATGGTCAACAGCCATTGTACCTTGCCCAGGATGGCTTTTATCCTTTCTTCCGATGGTGCGGCTAGGCATGCCACTGTGTTGAGTCTCGCTACCAGGAAGTGACTGTCCTGCGATGGCTCCAAGCAGGACTTTGCATAGTTTATTGAGAACCCCAGTTCCGTGAGCAGGCGGATGGTCCTCGCTGTGTGCCCGACGGTGAGTTTCCTTGACTTCGCTCGTATGAGCCAATCGTCAAGGTTGGGGTAGACGTGGATCCCCTGCAAGCGCAGCTGCGCCGTCACTGGTGCCAGGCACTTAGTGAAGACCCTTGGGGCCGACTTCAGACCGATGGGGAGGGCCTTGAACTGGTAGTGCCGCCCTTGGACCACGAAGCGCAGAAACTTCTGATGCCCCTTGTGTATGGGGATGTGGAAGTAGGCATCCTCCAAGTCCAACGACGACAGGAAGTCCCCCTCCTCCAGCTGTCCCAGTACGTGCTGAAGGGTGACCCTCCGGAACCTCTGGGATTTTATGTATTTGTTGAGGCGACGGAGATCCACCAGTCTTCTTTCGTACTAGGAAGTACTGCGAGTACAATCCGGAGTCCCAGAGTCTCTTGGGGTTGAGCTCTATGGCGCTCTTTCTCAGCATTGCTCGTACCTCTAGGAGTAGTTGTGGAATGTGATTTTCTTTCCTGGCCACAGGTGGAAAACGGGGACACTTCCTTTGGAACTCCATGGTGTGTCCATGGGGCAGAGCATCCAGCACCCAATGGTCGGTGGAGATGGACTTCCACACGCCGATGAAGTTTGCCAGCCGGCCTCCCACCAGGGTGCTCGGGTGGGGGGACAGATGTCGCGGCCGGATCAGCCCTGCTTCGCCGAGGCCTTACCACCTTGGGCCCCTTGGTGATGATGACTATGTCCTCCGGCCTTGCTGCGGCCTCTGTAAACTTCCTGGGACAAAGAGCAGGCCACTTGACGGTAAGAAGAGCCGCCGTCAAAACCTTTGGAGGCACCTGAGACTTGCCTCCGGCGGACCGAAAGGACGCCCGTCGTTGCTGGAGAGTGCCCAAGGCACGGACCATCTATGTGTCTGCCTTGATGGCCTACAGTGACTCGTCCACTGTCTTCCCGAACAAGTTGTCCCCATCGAAGGGCATGTCCAGTACCCATGTCTGTACATCCTGACGGAAGTCGGTGGCCCTGAGCCAACCACCCCGGTGAAGGCAAATGCTGTTGCCCATCTGGCGGAAGCCGGTGTCGGCGATGTCCGTGGCCACCGTGATGGCATGGTCAGAAGCCACCTCGCCTTCTTGCAAGATTTCAAGGGCCTCTGTCCTCTTGTTGTCTGGGAGGAAGTCCAGGAGGGGGGCGATTTTAAACCACAGCTCCCCATCGTAGCAGGCCACGATAGCGCGAGCATTAGCCGCCTTAATGGTCGTCGTCGCAACGAGATGACTCGATGTCCCATGGCGTCCAGCTTCTTCCCCTCTCCATCCAGTGGGGAAGTAGAAGTCGATGCCGTCGGCCCTGCCGATTTCTTCCTGGCCATCGCAGAAACCACGGAGTCCGGGGACAGCTGCGCTCTGAGGCACAACAGTGCAGAGTCTGGAACCCGGTATTTATTTTCATACCGGCCTCTCTTCGCCAGGGCAGATGATGGGTTCTTCAGCAGGGAGAGACCTTCGTCCCAGATGTCGTCCAACAGCGGTACCGAAAGTACGGTTTTCCTCTTGGCCTCTCGTCGCTGATAAAGGAACCTTTTGTTCTTCTGCTCTTCGGGATGCAGCTGAAAAAGCTCTGAAGCCCTAGCAATCATGGTGTGGAACGAGCCAATTCCGTCGGGCGGAGAAGCCCAGGCTGGAGGCGATGGGAGATCTGTTCCGTCATCGCCGCCGTCGTCCATGTCTCCGTCACCGTCTCATCCCTTGGTGGAGGGGATGGAGGTGAAGGATGGCAGGGTGGGGAAGGATGGACTCATCCTGCTTGGATGGCGGCTCCTGTGATGGTCCAGGTGCCGCTGGATCTCCTGCCGGGGGCAAGTGCAGCCTTGTCCTCATTTCAGAGCACAGGGTGTTCAGGGCCAGTAAGATGTCCTCCGATCTATCCAAGGGTGGTGGCAGCGGTCGCGACGGGAGCGTCGGCAGCGGCGTGGTGTCCTCCAGTTTCTCGTCGTTCTGCTGCTCCTCGTCAGTTCCCTCGTCGCCTTTCACGTCCACCTCATCGGGTTCCTTCCCGTAGGATTTGAACTCGACAAATCTCTTGTCAAGGACAGGAACGATACCCGCAAGCTCGTCCCCGGACGATGTATCTGAGTCCGGTAGGGCTACCGTGTCCCCCATTCTTCTCGGCCAGGAGTTTCACAGGGGTCTTTTCGACGGGCAGGAAAGACAATTCCCTCTGTGTAGGCAGGGAAACTCTTGGCTTGGGGGTCGTCTTCACTGGCGAATCGGTGGTCTACGCCAGGGTCACTACCACTCCCTCAAATCGAAGCCTTAGCCTGGTGAACCTGGGCCTTCACGACTTTAGACGCGTCTGAGGCCTTCACCGTAGAGGGAGGGTCAACGCCTTGCTCCCTCTTGGCTTTCTCCGTCAGTCGCCTGGGCCTTCTCCCGAAGCTTACCTGGGTTCTCTGATTTCCTTTTCGTCGAGCCGGAGTGTTGGCTCATGGTTGACGGTGTCGGCGATGCTGCACCTGGCAGCCGCAGACCTCGTACCAACGGTGCTCCCGGTGCCCGCAGACTCGTGGTGCTTTGCCTTTTTTTGGGCCCCCGTCACTGGAGCGCCCTCAAAGGTCTTAGAAGACCGCTCAGATTTCTTGGGAGAAGTACATTGCCCGCACTCACCTGCCGCCGGGCTCTTCGCCTCCAGCCAGTGAGCGAGACGCTTGTGACAGACCTTTATGGTACGGACGGACATGTCCTTACAGAACGCACAGGCCTCCTCCACATGCAACTTGTCCGAGTACAGGCAGTAGAGGCACCGGGAATGCCCATCCTCCTTGAAGATGTTCTGCAGTTCACATCCTGGGCAGATCCTAAACAGCTTGGATCCAACAGGCATCAAGTCTCTTTTATCTTTGGCCATGTCCACGTGGGGTAAGCCTTAAAGCTCTTGCAGAATCCTCCAAGAAGTAAAATTCTATGAAAATTCACCCTTGAGGGGTGAAGAGATTTCCGAAACAGGTCCCCGTTAATCAGAAGATGAATCGGTGGAGCTTGAGGCTCGATTAGACTGAAAAAATAAGAGTAAACTCTTTGAGAAAACGCAATAAGCAGTAAAAGCTCGAGAGCTAAGCACGAGGACTCCCTACACATGAACGTTAGGTAAAAATCTGAAGATGGATGAGAGGAGGGGCTTAGGGAGAGGGCAGTCATTGGCTGGCGGTAGTATGACCTAGAGACCAGTGATTGGTTATTAGGAGAAAGACAGTTCAGAAACGAAACTGAAACTTATTTTTTCTTTACCGAGGATTCCCAGCTTGACGACGGGGAATATTCATGAGCATGTGAATCCATGCCAGACCCCATGCTGGATAATGAGAATACTTTCTGTGAAGGCATCATGAAGTAAGACACAGACAATAGATTGAAAGTTCAAAAATAAATATTTTAGTAACTCAAATGTCAGGGTGGATGAAGGCCTAACTTGCTGTATACTAAGGTTGGATTTCCCTACCTAAAGAAACTAAGGAAAGTCTGAGTCAGAAAGTTCAACTTAAAATTCTGTCTGTGTCCAAAACCTATACTTGCCCTCACAACCAAAGCTAAACAATGTGTAGGGATGTCAGCAATAAACAAAATAGTGTTCCAAATAAATGTGAGCTTCTTCCAGCTCCTGGCTTACTTTTCAGCTACCCTTCCCCAAGTTCAAGATAGTTCCACACAAATCTCTGGGTTCCCTTCCCCAAGTTCAAGACAGTTTAAGTCTTGGGGTTCCCTTCTTCAAGTTCAGCTAGTCAACTCGTACTTCTTCTCAAACTTTTAATGTTAAATACAACTCCAAAACAACTTTATATTCCTTCTGGTTTCTTAATAGTTCAATCAGATAGCTTTCTACTGTTTCACTTCAGCAACCTCTTTGGCTTTCACAGTTGGGCAGTTGTCAGACCACCCATCACAGGTCACGCAACCAGAAATCCTAGGCTTCTTGGCCCACACAGGATCTTCTGTATTTGTACATGTGTGATGGTTCACGCTCACTTGGATTTTCCTGGTCAGCCTCTTGGCTTTGCTCAATATATTATTTCCTTTGCCAGTTTCTGGGCTTTTCCACAATGTGTTTTCGCCTATAGTTCACTTTGCAGTGTTTTTAATCCTTCACCACCTTGCTTTCATACTTTCTAGCAATCTTTCATACTTGCTTTCCATTGCATTTCATACGGCTTGTGCTTTGCTTTCAATAGGCTGTACTTGAATTTCACACAGACTTGTCATCAGGCCATAACTTTGCCAAAAGCCTTCATTTACTTTGATATTCAATAACTGATCTTTTAATCTGCTGCTTACATTTTAGATTGTCCTTATATCTCCTCTCAACTCGTTGCTTTGGGTTCATTTCATCTTGCGCATACTTTATTATTCATTTGGCATCTATGTTGGCTTCCCCACCGCCCCTAGGAGCGCCCGGGGTTCCAATGCTCTTCCCTTCTCACTCACCGGTCCCTGGCGTCTCCTCTGGGCAGCTGTGCTTTTGGCTTCTGATCCGCTGACACTTTCCTTTCCCCTCTTGCCCTTCCCCTTCTCTGTGCTTTCTCCCCACGGACGCTGTCCGTAACTCTGCACCTTTCTTCTGTGTCCACAGCTCCGGCTGCGGACCTCCGACCAGTGAGGCTCCCACACCTGTGGCCTTCTCGTGGCCCACCCAGCCCTTTGCTCCACAGCTTCTTGGGATCGTCTGCCGGCATTCTGTCTCTCCTGCAGGACACTCCACGGCTGCCTCCTGGTATGCAGGATTCTCCCTCCAGGCCTGCAACGATCAGCCCCAGCTCTCTCCTGCTGCTCCCCTTTCTTCTGGACCCTCTCCCTATTATTCACCTGCAACCACTTGACAGGTTGCAGGTGTGAGTTCATAATTGTAATTGTCTGGTCATAATTAGTGGTGCGCTTGGGACATGCCTGATCTTTACAACACTTTACAGGCCTCCTCCTCGTCTCAGTACTAGAGTGGTGAAATTACTTACTAGTGTTCACTGCTCCTAGTTGCCTCTTCCTCGTCCCAGTAGTATAGTGGGTTGAATGAGGAGAAATGAGGGGAGAAGGTTTTCAACAGCTCACAAAGGCAAGGCGAGGGTGAGGTTGGTGCTCATAAAGGAAAAGGTGGATACCATGTCTTGCCTGTGGATATCCTCTCCCCAATCCCCAATGACCCTTCGTCCAGGAGATCCTCCCTTGCTTCTCCACCTCCAGGGTCAGTATCCAAAAGTGTTGGCCTTTCCCTGGCCACCTGAGAAGAGGATCCAAAGGGAGTGGGTGTGAGGATACCCTCAGGTTTCTCAAAGTTCCCGTGTTCTATAAATAAGTTAACAAGAACTGACTACCATTTCCATGAATGTGAAGGTACTGCGATGAGAAAGCTGAATAGAGTAATGAGGATCAGCAAAGGCGAGAAGACCAAGATGCGCTCTAGTGGTTGCAAGCACATAATAGGTGCTGGGACATTTAAAAATGCTAACCAGCTGACAGGGAAGAGACGCTGACTGGGTAAGTTTCGCCCTCTCTGTGTTCTTACCTTATCTTATTAATATTTATAGAGCGCAGCGTACACCGAAGGCATCATGGCACTAGAGCAACCTGCAGGTAGTAAGCAAGGGGAATTATTCGAACAAGAAAGTCTTCAAAAGACGTTGAAACGAGAGGTGGTCCTCAGTAGCACGTAGCAGCTGTGGAAGCAAGTTCCACAGCTTTGCTGCAGCCACGGAAAAAGTGCATATGAGCACCCAGGTAAGTCGCACCAGAGGCACTTGGATGGTAAGAGATTGTTGAGATTGCTAGGCGCATGGGGCAGAATTTGAGCTGAAGGTATTATGCTCCCGTGCAATAGGAGACACAATGCACTATGCACATAGATTTAAATTGTATTCTTTGAATAACAGTGAGCCATTGCAATTGTCTCAAGGTAGGTGAAAGGTGCATACAGAAGGAGGTCTGAGTTACTAATCTGGGTGCTGCATTTTGCAGGAGGTGAAGACGGCGCACCAGATAAAGAGGCTGAGCCACGTATAGAAAATTGCAGTAGTTGATAGTGCTCAGCACTAAAGAGGCTACTTCCAGAGCATGCAAATGCGATGGAATAAAGGGAAGAACCTTGCACAAAACCCTACATTTGTAATGCCCCAATTGGCACACTGATGCCACCTGCGCCTCGAGGGAGAGAGAGGATGAAAGTTTGAAACCTAAGTCTCTTGCTGATGACACAGGTGACGGAAAGCAACCCAAAGATGAGGGTCAGAAAGAGAGAGTCCATAGGGAGGAAGCAGAGGGGGGGGGGCACCACCAGGACCTCTGTCTTATCCCCATTCATCTTTAACCAGTTGTCACTCATCCAACAGCCCATGGCCTCAAGGCACCCTTGCAGCTGAGACGCTGAACAAGGAAGAGATAAGTCAAGAACAATAAGTATCTGGGCATCATCAGGATACGAGTAGCACCGGAGGCTGTGCTAGTGGTTGAGCCCAACCGGTGGCTGTATATATATGTTAAATAGAGTAGGGGACAAGGCAGAGCCGTGAGGAACCCCACAAGACACAGGGAGTGAGGAGGAGTGAAAAGTGGGGAATGAGAGAGATTGAACCCAACCCGATAGAAACGATTTAAACCAAAGCAATACCTGCCTGGCAATTCCAGCCCCAGCCAGCTGATCAAGCAGGATGAGTGGTTGATAGTATCAAAGGCAGCTGACAGGTGGAGTGCCCCCTATCCACCCTGATCAGTGAAACGCACTAGGAAATCTACAACAGATACCAGCACGCTCCCTGTGTCTGGCCAGGGTGAAAAATTGATTGAAAATGGTCAAAGAAATTAGAGGCTTCAAGAAATAAACTGAGAAGTGGAAATTAAAGACTCTAAAAGTTTCATGAAAAAAAGGAAGTAAGGAAATAGGAGGGAAATTAGCCAGGACTGAGGGATCCAGTGAGGGTTACTTTAAGAGGGGGATCACAATGGCATGCTTGAGCTCAGAGGGAATGACACCTGTGCAGCAAGAGTGATTGACTGCCTGAGCAACCCACAGGGCAATAGAAGGCATAACATCTTTACAGATGGCCAAGGGGATGGGGTCAAGTGGAAAAGGTGATTTTAATTTCCCAGTTGCTGACAGTATGTCCTCTGTGGAAAAAGAGGGGAAAAGTGACCAGGAGAAAGCTGGGGCAGATACTGGAGGAGCAGAATCATATTTGCCAGTCTTCAAGTTGGACAGGGAGATTTGGTCGCATTTTTGTGTTGAAAAAGGTGGATAAGGAGTCACAAAGTTCCTGGGATGGGGTAATCCCTGCCTGCTCAGCTGGCAGGGGGAGGGAGAGAGTACACAGATAACCTTCAACAGTTAACTGGATTGATTGAGGGCAGATTCACTTTACCAGAATAAAAGTTTTTCTTTGCCATGTTAATTGCATTGTGATATGCCAGAGTCGCTGAACGAAGTAGCATGCGGTTGTCCAAATGGTACGACTTCCTCCACCTCTGCTCAGACTGCCTCCGCTTTAACCTCAAACATTTTAAATCTTCATCGTATCAAGGTTCCGAGTGACGGCCATGCTCTTTTCACAATGGTGTTGACTGAGGGGCTGCCAAGCCAAGAAGTCTATAGAGCCAGCGGGCTCAGGAAGAAGGAAGATGAAGGACTTTTAGAGCCATTTCACCATGTGGAGACTGCAGGAGGAAGAAGAGAAGAGACTTCCTCATGGCCACAGGAACCTGGGAGCATCCTCAATGCTGCCCGAAGTAGGAGAGAGGCTCAGGAGGCAAGTGGGTGCTCCGAAGCAAAGACAAAGACGGAGAGGTGGAGATGGGACACTACGCTGCTTCATGTTTAGCACAGCAGAACCAAAGAACGCCACGAGAAGCTGGTGAGTCCTGCACTGGGACTCTGGGGCGCTTCGGTAACGCTGCCAAAGAAGGATAAAGAAAACTAGAACAAAAGAGAGGGAATATGAAACCTGATATTATGAGAGAAAGACTAATAGAATGAATGCAAGAAATATATCAATTTACAAGTGGGTAAAGCAAGTCACATAAATAAGTACTGGTAGGAGAAGACTCCAGGCAAAGCCAAGACTCTGGAAAATGCTACATTAAAGAGGAGAAGAAACCTGGCAGGGCAGTACACCAGGTATCCTATAAAATTGAGACTAAAAGCCAAGTTGAACAATATACAAGTAGTTTCTTTGTTAATCAGAGAATTCCAAGGAAGACTCATACCCTTAGCGGTTTAAAAGTATTTTAAAGAGAAACCCTAGGGATGCGAGTAATCCCCTGGAACAGTGTACTGTATCCATTGGTAACCTTTGTGTTGGAGTTACGTTTTTTCCTTTTTGAACATTTGCACACTTTCAAGGCTGACATTATACTTTTCATCTTATAGTTTCTTTTAGAATGTGAGGGCCAGAATAGTATTTTAGACACAGGACATTTTTGCTTTGGACATCTTGACAACAGACAGACGCTTAGTATTAGTTGAGGTAGGGAAACGCCTCCTAGAATAGGGACAGCAAGCCATTTTCCATCCCCATTTTATTTTGAATAATGGTTTATAGCCAAAACAATGAGCTCTATGTGTCTGCATCTCATTTCTGGCTCCCCACAAGAGGCTTGTTTTATGCTCATTTAAAGCTAACCCACCATCAAAGAGGATGATGGGTCGATTGGCTTAAAGTAAACATTTTTTAACACAGACTCATTGTGCCATTGTGCAGCTCTCAGACGAGACCAGAGCCCAAAGGCTTTTGAAGCCATTTCACCTCAAACTGAATGGGTTACGCAGAGGTTACATCGACTCTGCCTGCTGCATGCACCAACCGCTTCACCCATCTGACTAAGATTACAGAAGACACCGCTTTATTGTGCTTCCTTAGGGCAATCAGTAACTGAACCTCTCCTGGGGGAGTAAGCTACTCCATCGCTGCCTTGTAAGCTTTGAGGCCACTGACTGGGCAAAGCTTGGGCTGACCAGGAAAAGTCGAGTAGGTAACCAACTTAATACCAGTCTGCATTCTCCTCCAAATGAGAACATTCACCCCTTCTGGAGAATGGTGCTTGCCATTCACCTCCAGTGTGCTGACATCAGAAACCCTTTTGCATGATATTAGGCAAAGCAGGGTGGCCAATCTAGACGCAAAGGCTTTCCTGGACAGCTCATTGTTATCCAGACCCCTTAGGAAAAACTAAAGGGCATCATTAACGTCCCATAAGTGACAATACATAGGAAGTGGCGGGCACAAACAGTTGACTCCCTTATGTACTCTACACACTTATCCCCTATAAATGATTCACCTATGTGTTTGAGACCTGCTGAGATGGCTGACCTGAATGAGTGTATAGTCCTGTACACTCTGTATAGCTGCAAAAGTTGTGCGAAAACGCCCAATATGAACTACATCTGCTTTAGGGGGATGCAGGTTCCACTCCAGACACCAGCTGCACCATCTGGTTCAAGCTAATCTGTAAAATTAAGCTACTCCAGTGGCCCACTATTCCTTAATACAATATTCAGCTACTCCCAAAAGGCCTAGCCTTCACCGGGAAATCCTGAAAGCAACCAGGCTATGAGCCTCAGTGACATATCTAGAACAAGTGGTGATCCTGTAGGATCTGTCCTTTTTGGGGAAGAAGAAATGGAACTCCTATAAACATCTCCAGCAGGGCCAGGAACCAAACCAGTCCTTGCCAAGCTGCCTTAACAAGTACCAAATTTGCACCTTGTCTCCTGACCTGAGCTAATGTCTTCGCAATCACCGCAAACATGGGAAAGGCAAACTCTGTGGCCTCCAGCTCTGCTAAATAGCACCTGTCACCAGCACTTTCAGTTCCAGTCTTTAGCTGTAGAACCAGCTTACCTGCCTGTTCAGCCGCAAGACTAGGGCCTCTCATGTGCATGGGCCTCTGGAACTGCTCTGTCCAACTGCCAATCGCTGCACTCTCTTAGATATCTGTGATTCCAGTCAGCTACCTGATTGGAAAGACACAGGAAAGATTCTGCCTTTAACCGAAATCTCCCTATCCAGATATAAATTCCAAACATATTTGCCAAGCTTCTCCAGAATCCTCACCTTTATTTTGCCCAGTCGGTTGATATATCGCACAGCTGAGAAATCATCCATCTTCAATAACACACATTACACCTTCTTCTGGGTTAAGCACTTAACAGCAAATCACCCAGCTGGCAGCTCCACGCAATTCATATGGAACTTTAGGTACCCTGTGGACCATCTCTGCCCCCATTGTGAGCTCCCCACAGCGAGATCCCCAACCCCTCCGACTGGCATCCAATTAGATCATCAGATCTGGGGCAGACCCAAAGATCACTTTCCCTTCGATGCCTCCATGTGCTGGACAATTCCATCCTTGCTCAGAGGACCGAGGTACTTCTTGTTCGTAGGTCATCCCATACCGGAGATGAAGCATCTTTAATAGTTGCAGAGCGCTGTAATCCAATCGAAGTGGATAAATCACCTGGATGAAGAAGCTAGCCATCCCACAATCCTGTCTAGCTCTCTGAGGGATATTCATGCTTTCAACAACATTGATCTGATCATCCTTTTGATGGTGTTCCCTTCTGTTAAGGGGAGTGTGATGAATCTGGACTATTTGTCATTTCTCCCCAGATGGGGGCCGTCCCCTTTGAGGCTAGGGAGGTGAGGCCACTAAGCAACACGCTCCCTGGGGGTCTGGGAAAGTGGAACCTCACTGGGAGTGACTTCCCTCTTGGGGCCAAGGACTACCATTCCTCTAAGGAACTCCCAGTCCAGAATACATTATCTGCCTAGATGGGAATCAGAATGACGGAGTTTGTTTTGGATTAACCAAATAGTGATCTTTCTTCTTCAATCTCTTTGGCTCAGGTAATGCTGGATCCCACCTTAACACCACAGTCAAAAAGGAATGATCAACCCCTTTTGATTGTGATGACGTACATGAAACGACAAGGAACCTGGAATGGAGGAGAGAGAATCCTATGCAGAGTTTAGCCTCTGAAGGGGGGACATCCTGGAGGGGCGTAGCTATTCTACACCGTGGAGCCAGCAGTAGCATGCAGAGTGAGCTGATCATTAGCAAGACACTGGAAGGCTGGCGTCCTGAGCAGCAACAAAGTGAAAGTCGAGAGAGAGACGGAGATGGTAAAGAGATCGTCTTGCCTGGTGGCGAAACCACACGGAGGCCATGGTGGACATAGAGAACCCCTTAACCAATGCCAAGACCAGACTGCAGTACTGTAGGTTTTGTAATTGTATTTGCAGACAATGTAGAACGCTCTCCAAGACAAAACAGCTGGACTGCAGAGCAAGATCCAGCTCAAATTTACCACTATCAACATTACCTCTCAGACCATTACCAGCCCACATCTGCACCTGCAGTCTACTCTTCTATTCAGCTGCCACTCAGTCACAATGCCAGAGGTTGCTGAAATCCTCAAGGGTCTCAGACCTTCCAGATGTAAAGCAGACATCTTTCCCTGTGTCCCTCAAAGTGTGCACACACTTCCTAGTGCTGCGAATTACGGACATCATTAATGCTTCATTTGCCTCTTGTTCCATACCACTCTCGCTAAAAGAATCATGTATCTCACCCCCCCTCAAAAATCCTTCCCTCGGCCCCGCCATCGCCACCAACTACCGGCCCATCATCACAGTTCCCTTCCTCCTGAAGATCATAGACCGGGTTGACTAACTCCAAATTCAGCAACACCTTGAACTACATCACATCCTAAGCCCAAATCAATCTGGCTTCCGCCCCGGCCATGGAACTGAGTCGGCACTCCTTGACCTCATTAACCAGCTGGACGACACCAGAGAGTCAGGAAACCTCTCATTCCATATGCTTTTGGACTTATATGCAGTCTTCAACCTGGTTCATCTCTCCATCCTCTGCCACCACTTAACCGCCACAGCATCCGTCTCTCCAGAGACCACCAAATGGGTCGCATCTTCCCTGGCTGACCGCACTTCACAATTCTTTAATGATAAACACTACTCCTTCCCCACAGCAATCACCCCACCCGTGGAGTTCCCCAAGGTTCCTGCACTCTACAATATATATACAAAATCCCTCTTTGAACTCCTTGTCTCTCTCAATATCAAGTATACAAATTACACCAACAATACCCAGATCCTCTCCCACCAATCAATGGTAATCACCATTTGGGCTCCCAAAAAATCATCACCATATATGAAACGATCCAAGGCTGGATGGCTTCCCATTGCTTGCATCATTGGCTACCCCTAACACCTTGCCAAGCTCAGCCCAAACTACCAGCTGTCTACCATGGACAATCACTCCATCCACACCTTGTCGGTTGTCAAAATGCTCGGCTTCGATCTCAGTGTCACGCTCACACTGTCCTGTCACATCAACGCCACTGCCTCTTTGGCTGCTTACGTGACCACACTCATCAACAAAAGCCAACCATTTCTCTCAACTGACAATTGCCTGAACATTGCCAGGGCCATTATTGGCGCAAAATTGGACTACTGTAACACTCTCCTGGGAGGCACATCAAAGCCAAACCTAAACAAACTACAAACCATCCAGAATAAAGCCTTGCCAGCTGCACTGGGGCTAAACAAGAGAGACCACATTACTGCAGCCAGCAGAGCAGCACACTGGCTACCAGTCACAGAAAGGATCACATTTAAGATCCTCACCATCACTGACTGCTGCCTCAACAACACCGCCCCGGGCTACCTGTCAGAAAGACTTTCCAAACCAGCCTCAGCCATGCCCACCTGGACTGCTTATGCTAACAGCCTATGTACTCCTAGGTTCAAGCGTGCCAAAGCTGGAGTCTCCGGCTTTCCTAGCTCTACGGCTGTGCTTTGGAACTCCCTACCCCCTGCCTTGAGATCTGAGTCCTCTTACACTGTGTTCCAAAAGAGACTGAAAACCCACCTATTTCATTAGAAGCCCTGTCCTCCTAACTGTTTGTAACATGCTAAGCTGTAACCAGCGCCTGGACGCCGACGGGTAAAGTGTGCTATACAAATGTATAAATAAATAAACATACAAGTAGAAGCCAATAAAAATGCAAAAAAGAGATCTCCCCAGAAGGAACAATAATAGTCAGGATGGCCTTCTTCCCAAAGAAATGTCCTCCGCCGCCGCGGTGGGTGGTTGGGACTTCAAGCCTCAGGGGCTAATATCAGAGTTTGTGCAGGTCCAGGGAAGGGCGTGCGGCACCTCCCCGCTTCTGGTGTTGTGAACTTTTGAGTGTCCCAAACCTCCCTTCTTTGTCTTGCTAATTGCAGGATTTTCTGTGGTCTTATACCTCACAACTGACTCTCGTACCAATACCTTCCAATAGCCAAGTCCACAGTTGACAGGGAAAGCAGGAAAGGCGTGCCTGGAGATGTGCTTAACCCATGCTTGACCTCTTCCCCTTTGCCTCTCTGAGTTAACATTACTCACCCTGTCCTTATCTCCTTCTTCCTCCGTCCATCTGATTCAGCTGATCTGACCCAGTGGAACCTTCCTGTTCCCTACTACCTATGTTCTGATCTTTCTCAGTCTCTCCTTCACTTCCTCATCTCCCTTGGTTCCCTCAACTACCTCTGTGTCACCCTCATCTCCTAATGTGACTGGTTCTGTGTCACTCCCAGGCCCTGATATCCGCACCTCTGCCTGTCCCCGGGTTTTTTTGGTAATCCTTGCACCTGTCTTCCACAGCCTCGCCCTGTCCGTTCTGTTCCTGATGTTGCCCCCTCCTCCTTCTGTTCTGTCTCCACTCCCTATTTCACCACTTTCTTCTTAAACTGCTTTTACTTCCCCCTCCGCCTGCTTCTCATTCTCTACCCATGCTGTTACCATCTCATCCATCCTGGGTCTCCCCTCTACTACAACATCCTCCTTCTGCTCACTATACACCCTTGATAATATAACCTCCCTCTGGGTCTCTTCTGGTGCCTCTGCATCTTTCAGCTCACTTTGCACCCTTGATGGTAATGCCTCCTCCTGGGTTGCGTCGGCTGCCACCACCTCCTTTTGCTCACTCTCTGCCCTTGATGTTACCACCTTGTCCTGTTCTGCACAGCCACCACCTCTCCAGACTCTTTGGTCTTTTCAGCGCCTGATCCTTCCATCGATTACAGATTGAAAACACACTGGCAGTATTGTGGGAGCAGGGGACATGCCACTGCTTTCCCAGCATACAAGTTGGTCACCAGGGAACACCATTGCTGAAACACTGATTCTCGCATTCGTTTCTCCACATTTGGGAAGTCATCGACTGGAAACAATGTGTCCATAGATTTCATCATAGGTTCCGCAAACTTGCAAAAGTAACTCCTTCGAAGCACCAGGTGAACAATCAACAGTAGCACTGTACAAGCTACCTTTGTTGACACTAAACAAATGGTTTCCCTAAAAGAAAAAGTCATGTTCAAAACAGGATGTTTGGGACTGTCTGGAGCATGCGCTAGGTTCTTTTGGATGGGGAGGAGCTCTCTTATTAGCTTTCTCAGCAAAGAGGCTTTGGTCAGAGTTCAAGATTCAAGGGATGGTCTGCCCCGAAGGGCCAGTAAAGTGAGAAATGATTTGACTCCTGAGACAGGCACGTGATGTGTCAATGTACCATGTGCCATGGTGGGGGCCAAGTGGCCATGCACTCTTTCTCCCACCTCTGAGTCACTTCCCTGGCAATTCCCATAACCAAGCAGAGAACTTTAACACATGCTCCAAAGAATGTAATTACAGAGGAGGAACTAACTGAGGACTATTAGTGCTAACTGATTGGCGCAATCCTTGAATCCAGTCATAACAGAATGCAGGCCAATGCAATATTGTTCTTGACATGAGGATTTAACAAGTCATCCATATAAATGAAGATGTACACCTTAAAGGGAAAGCAAATAAATACATATGAATGTAAACTATACAACGAGGATTTTTAAACTGAAAAGGGCAGATGGCCTCATAATATTGCAAAGCCAACTACTGAGTAAAGATGGGACCTTATTAAAAAGCAAAGCTTGGAAGTAGAGAGTGGATAGTGTAACGATTACTGCATTACAGGGATTGGTAAATCAAACGTACAAAATGGTGAAAATGCTTTGTGACCTTTGCAGGTTGAGTTGGAAATGAGATCCCATTAATAGTGAATAAGTGAACATGTACATTGTGCAAATGCATCAGCACCAACAGCAACTCAGGTGAGCTCACCTGTGGTTTACATTGTGCGAGTGAGTGTAGCTATATATCATATAAGAAGGTGATTGGACTATCTTGTATTATATGAGTCAATGCAGGTATGGATTAATACTTGGATGGAGGATGAAAATAGAAAGACTTGGAGGGACGGGATCAGCACGATAAGGGTGTGTCTTTCTTTATTAGTAGCACTTACGAGACATATCATGTGTAACATCTTAATATGTAATGGAGCTATAGAAACTGTCTGTATACCTCCCGTCTCTCTGCCCCCTCTGATCCTCCCCATGCCCACCCGACTCTGTCTGTCTTAACTGTTCTAATTCATTATTTTCTTTATTGTATTTTGATGATGGAATCTTTGGTCATGATACATATAATTAATTGTTTATGAATAATGGAAAAATTATATGTAATGTGAAATGGTGGACTATTAGCCCTGTCTTGATGAGGACCTGGTGAGGTTGAAACACGTGTTGACATAGGGGCAATGAATCAAGAAAACTAGTGTTTGAATACTACTAGCATAGCCATTGAGACCATCTTTAAACACAGAGCGGACAGGCGCATGATAAGGGGTGAAACAATATTATGCTTGAACGGCAGAACATTTGCTTTCCTTTTGTACTTGAAGGGGGGTAAAGAAATGGTGGCCTTTCAGGCTTGTAATCCACCTTGTAATACAGTGGAATGTACTGCCAGTGGTGTTCCATAGACATACCACTGAATGAATATAGCACCATAATTGTAATTTGGTGGGTCTAAAAGAGGCAGCATTTTGCAAATACTGACTGTTTTAGCATTACGCCTGAGGCTGCAATGAGACAGCTAGTCATACAATCAGCTAAAGAGAAAATATATTATAACAAAAGAGTCATCAGAAGTATATCACATCCTTTGGTTTGCGTATTTATGAAGTAAAGATAAATTGTCTATTTCTAATACAAGGACGGGGATCAAAAGAAATGTATGAGTCTATTGCTTATGCCAACTAAGATTTTGATTATGTTCATGCAAATTTTGTTTTGCATATTCATAGTTGTCTCGGCCTCTATTTGATTCAATGACCAATCCAATACATTTTAAAAAGATAAAGCAAAGTCTAGCTGATTAGTATCTCAACTAGTTCCTAGCTTTGAGGATAAAGGGTAGTAGGGTAAGGGTGTAGGACTAATATTAGAGGAGGTGAATAACACAGTCTTACAGAGACTCTATTGTAAGGGAAATCCTGGTTGTTTCTTGCGGGGAACATATGTCTGACTCATTTGTTTTCCCCTCTGGCACCACCACAAATCCATCTTCAACACAAGTTACTGGTCGTAACTAAAAGGTCCCTTAGTTAGGTAACCACAGGTTTACCTAAGGAACCATCCTTGTTATTTCACTTGCAAAAAAAAACTGCTGTGATTTATTGAAGGGCGTTTTTTTTTTTCCTTTTTAGTTCCAAAAAGAGCTGAAGTTAATGATTCTGAGGGCTACAAGAGGATTCAGTCGGCTCTACCAGAGAGACCCCATTAGGAAGTTTTCTTCTTCCTCTGGATCGGCTATCCTTGGTTTTCATCTTGGAGAGTATATTTCATGGTCGGTATCTGAAAAGTTTTGGAACATAAAGCAATTCATATTTCGAAATTTAAACTGTGCAAGAACCCGATACAGGACATTTCAAAAAGACAATTTCTCAACGCAATGTGTTTGTAAAACATTTAATTAATATCTTGGAAGGCACCTCCTTCATTTTTATTTACTATGACACCTAAAGATGTAAGAATCAACTATGATTATTATGTAACCAATTGGACAAGAGGTGGCCTTTGCAACTCTAAACATCAGCATTACCGCTCCACTTATGTTTCGCCAAGCAGAGAGTGTGTGTTTGTGTGTGTGTGTGTGTGTGGGGGGGGGCAGTGTTACATCTGAATCTTAGTAGCCCGAGATACAGTGGGCCTCATCACAAGTTGAGCGGTAGCCCTTAAATGCGGCAGTAAAGCTATTACCGCCGCATTGAAGGGCTGGCCCAATCTCGAGTTGGGCGGTAAATTGATGTTTTACCTCCAGCAAAAAGCTGGGAGGTAAAAGTGTCCACTTACTGCCTGTTTCCAGCACTATTACCGCATGTGCAATTACTGCCGGTGGTAATAGCGCCCCACAAACCCATTGGGTCCTACGGAATGGGCAATATTCATGAGCATCCGAGTCCATGCCAGACTCGTGCTGGAGAACTGTTACAAGTAAGTAACTTTTTCCTTGGCAGCCATCTTCACATTTTTACTCCACGTCCTTGTGTTTTACTCTTTGCTTTTTGCTAAGAAATGCCTATTGTTTGAGCCTGTGTGCTCTATCGTTTATTCATCCGACTAACAGGGATCTGTTTTTCGGCATCTTTCATCACCCCTCGAGGGCGGAATCGTCGAGTTTCTTCTTTAAAGTTTCCAGAAGGCCATCGGACCTACACCACACGCCGGACCATGTCCGAGGACTGGGTCCCCTCTTCAAGCTCTACACCAGCTGCGGTTTGAGGAATGTGTTCGTGGAGGACAAGCATTGCCAGTGCCTATTCATCCGCACAAGGATTGCGAGATCAGTCGACTTTACCAAGCGCACCATCAAGGTTCGGCCGCGGATTGGCAGCATGGCTCATCGCCAAGGCCTCTACCCCCACACTGGATGAAGTTTGGGACGACTGGAACATCGAAGAGGAAATTGTCGATTGGGGGGCCCTTTATCAACACCGGGAGATGAAAAAACCTTCTGGGTGACGTCTGGGATGAGGGCCTAGCGCTACTGAAAAACACTTCCTCCCCGAAAAGAGACCGGCTGGAGAAGAAATACCGGGTGCCAGAGTCTGCACCCATGTATCTGTGGTCACAGCCATCACCAGACTGTTCTTGGCGGCTGCGTGGAAGAAATCCAACCAGTCTCAGCTAAGGGAAGAAGTTGGGTGCCGTAGGTAGGAAGGTCATCTACTCAGAGGCTACGACAGTCAAAGCGGCGAATGCTTTAGCGATCCTGGCCAGGTATGGTGGAGTAAGCTACAAGATGGCCCTGCTACTGGAATTCCTCCCCGAGGACAAGCAGGTCGAGGCGTTCGAGATCCTCCAGGAGGGCGAGGTGGCGTCGGACCATGCAATCATCGTGGCCCTGGACATTACAGGTGCGGTGTTCCACCAAATGGTGGAACAGGGTTTGCCATGGTCGTCGTGGCTGGTTTAAGGCTACCAGCTTTAGGCATGATGTTCAGACGAGGGTCCTAGATATGCCGTTCAGGGACAATCTCTTTGGAAAGGTTGTTGAATCGCTACAGGCCAAGACCGAAAATGGCCCATGCCCTGGGCACGCTGCAACTACACTGTACGTCCTTTGTTCCTTTGGAGGGATGTAGGGCAGATAACGGCCTCTTGCCGCCAATCCTCCTGTTGCATGACCCAGGAGGCCTAGAAGGGTTGTTCGCAGGTGGCTGTCACCGTCAAGGCTCCCAAGGCGGCGCACTGGCCTCAAGCAAGATTGAACCGGCCAAGATGTCGGGCCTGCACCCCGGTGCGAGGCCAGCTGGCAAACTTTGTCAGCGTGTGGGGAAAACATCTACACCAAGGAGACACTTGGGAGTTTCAGCAAGTGTCCGCAGAAAACACTGGCGGCTCGACGGGAACCCATCCCTCAGCTGCAGCTGGAGGTTTGGGCCATTTTAAAAAAGGGGGCGATAAAGCTGATTTCAAAGCGACTCTGGGGCTCCAGAGTTTATTCCAAATACTTTCTAGCAAAGAGCCTTGAGGGCTGGAAATTCAGGATGGTCGCATGCTCTGCCAACTGGAGGGAGACATGCTGTCGCTGGATCTAGATGTTGCGTTCTTCCTCATTCACAATAAACCGGAGTTCCTACACTTCTTTGTACAGGGGCAGCACTACCAGTTCAAGGCCCTCCCCTTCGGACAGAAGTCCATCTTTACGGAGTGACTGGCACCAGTGGCGGCCCATCTGCGACCCCAAGGGATACATGTGTACCCATGCCTCGACGACTGACTTGGCCATGCAAAGTCAACAGATTGCCGTCGATCACACAGGACAGTCTGGCTGCTCACGGATCTGGGGTTCTCTGTAAACTTAAGTCCTGCTTGATATCGCAAGACACTCTGTTCCTGGGGTGCAGGCTCCACATGGTCTCTTGCCTGGCTGCTCCATCTGAGGACAAGATGGCGTCCAGGCTCGACTCTGGTCTTGCTACAGGGACTACACCCGGCAACATTTCCAAGGCCTCAATAGGCCCAAAAGTTAAGGCTAGGCCTCTACCCGGCACTCCGACCACTGGGCCTTCTGGTGCCGTGGACGGCGTTTCGGCTACCGCTACATCATCGGAGGCTTTGTCTCACGACGATTCGGTTACTATCCAGAAGAGCATCGGTAGGATCGCAGCGGCGGTGGGCCTTATGCCGGTCCCGGGGAAACATTTTCAGCGGACTAGGGCCGCGATTCCGATGGCGCTTACGGGGATAGTCAAGAGCCTCTCTCAGACACCCTGAGAAGTGCCTCTCGACGCCAAAGGGCAGAGAACGTTGTTTCTCCCCACCTCGGCCCTTTGGGGTCCTTGAAATGGACTACTGAAAAGTTCAAGGGATGTATGGATCGGCTGGAGCAGATTATCAATTGTGCTGACCAGCCTCCGCCGAAAAAGGCTCGGGTAGACCCTAACCTTCAAATACAAGATGTTCAGCCTCAGGTTTTCCAACAGGAAGACGTGGCCCACATGGACACATACAGGGACATCCTATACTGAAGAAGAGGAATCCTCTTTTCTCAAATTATGAAGATCAACAGGAGACGACGAGAACTGGGAGGAAACCCAGCAAGAAGGACAGGATCCTTGGTCACATCAAGATCAGGACTCTGATATTTTGCATCGATTCTCCTTCCACCCCGGCTCGCCAGGCCTCCCCTGTGGATGACCAAATGGCTTTCAACACCATGTTGAAAAAAACGGCAGAATTCTTCAAAATTGCCACTCAAGAGGCTTTGCCTGGGCAGGATTTTGTGGAGGACATTAAGGCAAAACCTCCGGCACGTCAATCCATTCCCCTCCTTTACTCTGTTAAGAGGCGGAGAGCTTGATCTTTAGTCACACCTGCCCAGACAAGGGCCGTGAACCGGAGAGTCGAAAAATTATTTCGGCCTTCTCCTTCCGACCCTCTATATATATCAAGGGGCATGCTATCCCGGACTCACTGGTGGTGACCACTACTCGTAAGAAGGCAGGGGTACCCCTTGCCACTGGAGAATCACCTCCGGACAAGGAGTCTAAAAGATTGTATGCCCTAGGCAAACGTGTCATGTCAGCTGCATATACCATTTGGGTTGCTAATAACACTACGCTATTAGCAAGCTATGCGGATGCCAAATGGAACCTGCTCCAAGAAGGCCTTCAGGAGGTCCCGGAACTGGCCAGGACCAAGCTTCTCGCCATTGTTGCGGAAGGAAAACTGGTTAACCAGATGTGGTTAAAAACATCCTGGATACTGCAGAAACATCTGGCAGATCCCTTGCACAAGGCACTCTTCTGAAGAGATGCGCATGGCTGCGTACATTGGGTTTTAGACCTGAAACTCAGGCCTCCCTCATTAATATGCCCATCGAAGAGTCCAACCTCTTTGGGAAAGCAGTTGAAGCGTTGGAGACATCCAAGAAGCAGCATGAGACCTTAAAGTCTCTGCAACAAATTACACAAAAAACCCTCTTCCTAGAGGGGTAATAACTCTCGGCGGTCCTTTCCAGGACAAGCTTGTGCCGGTCAAAACTACGGCACGGGCAGCTTCAACAAAAACCAAACATCTGGAAGCCCCTCTTACTATCCCTCAAGGGTTCAGAAACGCGGTAAAGGCAGAGGCCCCAATCCCAGAGGAGCCACAGGTCAGAAATGACCAAGTCCAGATCCCCTCCAATGCCTCCCTGGTCGGGGGGCGATTAACATCTTTCCTCAAGGCATGGGAGGGGATAACTTCCGACCAGTGGGTCTTAAAGACGGTCACCCAAGTTTACTGCGTGGAATTCTCCCGACCTCCACAGACAACCGCGCTCACAGCGCCTTTTACCGGACCATCTTAACATCCTGATTCAAGAGGTGGAAGCACTGCTGGGAAAGGACGCCATAGAAGCTGTACCTATTCTTCAGGTAAACGAGGGTATTTATTCAGTGTACTTCCTTGTACCCAAAAAGGATCACAGCATGCGTCTTGTTCTAGATCTGTGCCCAGCGAACAAGTTCATAAAACCCCAGAAGTTTCGCATGGTAACACTACAAGAAGTGATCCCATTGCTGAAACGGGGGTGGGACTTCATGGCAACATTGGATATGAAAGATGCATACTTTCATATTTCAATGTTGCCAGCGCACAGAAAATACCTTCATGATCCAGGACAAACACTACCAGTTCAAAGTACTCTCCTTCGGCATCGCCTTGGCGCCAAGGGTGTTTACCAGTCTTGGCAGTGGCAGCAGCACACCGGCGCAGACTATCAGTCCCAGTTTACTTGACGACTGGCTCATTACGGGGGACTCGTTCGACGCTTGTTCGAACACCCAAAAACAGTAGATCTCCTTTGGCCTGGGCTTTTCAATCAACAAAAAGAAGTCCAGCCTAGTCCCCAGCCAAGTAAAACAGTTTCTGGGGGCACTCATTCGGAAGACTGTCTTGTCTTCCCCTCCAGCGAGAGGGTTCAGAACATGCTCTCTGATTCCTCAATATGTAGCCAGTCGAGAGGTGATGGTACGCAAAGCCATGCGGTTGCTAGGGATGTTGGCGTCATGTGTATATACTTGGTTCCCACGCGCGGCTGCGCATGCGTCCCATGCAAGAGTGGCTCAACAGCCAATGGTGTCAGGCCAGCGGACAATGGGAAGATCTGGTAGTTGTCTTGCCAGCCCTTGTTCTCTCTCTGCAGTGGTGGTCGAGGGGAAAACCCCTTGAAGGGGAAAACCTTCACCACCCCTGCAGTGGAAGCCACTCTCACGACAGACTCCTCTCTCATGGTGTGGAGGGCTCACCTGCTTCAGCAGACAGCACATGGAGTGTGGTCCCCTCAAGTAGCGTCCAATCATATAAACTTACTGGAGCTATTAGCGCAGTGTTCAGAGCATTGAAAGCCTTTCATGTACAACTGCAAGGGAAGACTGTGCTGATCTTAACCAACAGCACTACAGCAATGTACTTACCTGAACAAACGGGCACTCACTCTCCAGGGCTATCCAAGCTGTCCCAAAACATTTGGATATGGACTCTCAAACACAAGATGTTTTTGTTGTCCCAACATGTTCCAGGGTGACTCAATCTTCTAGCAGATTTACTCGGCAAAGATTTTCCTCTGCCAGAAGAATACGAATGGCGACTGCACTAAGACATTGTATCCAGCGTTTTCGCAGAATGAAACTTAGCAGCCTGGCTGCTGAGATCATAGAGTTTGGACACCTGCAACTCCCTCAGAGGTGCATGGACATACTCAGGGAAGCGAGGAAACCTAATACATGTTATTGCTATGCTAGCAAGTGGAAATGTTTCGTCATCTGGTGCAATTCCAAGGGTATCAATCCTATCGATTGCTCACCCATATACTTTGTGTTGTATCTAACGCACTTGTTGGACTCTGGGTTAGTCTTTAATTCCCTAAAGGTTCATCTGGCTGCTTTGTCAGCCTACACCACATCGCAGCAAAAGGTATTGTGGTGGAAGATACCGGTGATTAAAGCCTTTATGGAAGGAGTTAAGAGGATTTATCCTCCCATCTCTCGGCCAGCCCCTGGATGGGATCTGAATGTGGTTTTAACCAGACTCCTGGGAAGCTCCCTTCGAGCCTATGCATGGTGAGTGCAGCCGCCTACATTTTGGCCTCCAATTCCGCCCATCTGGTGGTTTCCGTGGTCCCCTGCCCCCCCTCGATAGCCCATCCGCCTCCCTCTCCCTCCCCGCATCCTTTTCCTGATTCCCCGGCCCTCCCCGCCTCCCGCTCCCGCCCACCCCCTCGCATTGGTCAATCCACCTCACGCTCGGAGCCTAACGACTCGCGTGCCTACCCCGGCTCCCTTAGCCCCCAGAGCCAGGTGAGTGCAGCCGCCTACATTTTGGCCTCCAATTCCGCCCATCTGGTGGTTTCCGTGGTCCCCTGCCCCCCTCGATAGCCCATCCGCCTCCCTCTCCCTCCCCGCATCCTTTTCCTGATTCCCCGGCCCTCCCCGCCTCCCGCTCCCGCCCACCCCCTCCCATTGGTCAATCCACCTCACGCTCGGAGCCTAACGACTCGCGTGCCTACCCCGGCTCCCTTAGCCCCCAGAGCCAAGTGAGTGCAGCCGCCTACATTTTGGCCTCCAATTCCGCCCATCTGGTGGTTTCTGTGGTCCCCTGCCCCCCTCGATAGCCCATCCGCCTCCCTCTCCCTCCCCGCATCCATTTCCTGATTCCCCGGCCCTCCCCGCCTCCCGCCCACCCCCTCCCATTGGTCAATCCACCTCACGCTCTGAGCCTAACGACTCGCGTGCCTGCCCCGGCTCCCTTAGCCCCCAGAGCCAGGTGAGTGCAGCCGCCTACATTTTGGCCTCCAATTCCGCCCATCTGGTGGTTTCCGTGGTCCCCTGCCCCCCTCGATAGCCCATCCGCCTCCCTCTCCCTCCCCGCATCCATTTCCTGATTCCCCGGCCCTCCCCGCCTCCCGCTCCCGCCCACCCCCTCCCATTGGTCAATCCACCTCACGCTCTGAGCCTAACGACTCGCGTGCCTGCCCCGGCTCCCTTAGCCCCCAGAGCCAGGTGAGTGCAGCCGCCTACATTTTGGCCTCCAATTCCGCCCATCTGGTGGTTTCCGTGGTCCCCTGCCCCCCTCGATAGCCCATCCGCCTCCCTCTCCCTCCCCGCATCCATTTCCTGATTCCCCGGCCCTCCCCGCCTCCCGCTCCCGCCCACCCCCTCCCATTGGTCAATCCACCTCACGCTCGGAGCCTAACGACTCGCGTGCCTGCCCCGGCTCCCTTAGCCCCCAGAGCCAGGTGAGTGCAGCCGCCTACATTTTGGCCTCCAATTCCGCCCATCTGGTGGTTTCCGTGGTCCCCTGCCCCCCTCGATAGCCCATCCCCCTCCCTCTCCCTCCCCGCATCCTTTTCCTGATTCCCCGGCCCTCCCCGCCTCCCGCTCCCGCCCACCCCCTCCCATTGGTCAATCCACCTCACGCTCGGAGCCTAACGACTCGCGTGCCTACCCCGGCTCCCTTAGCCCCCAGAGCCAAGTGAGTGCAGCCGCCTACATTTTGGCCTCCAATTCCGCCCATCTGGTGGTTTCCGTGGTCCCCTGCCCCCCTCGATAGCCCATCCGCCTCCCTCTCCCTCCCCGCATCCATTTCCTGATTCCCCGGCCCTCCCCGCCTCCCGCCCACCCCCTCCCATTGGTCACATCAAGAGGACTTCCACTCATAGCCAATCTCCCCAGGGCAGCCCCTGCCCGGCAGCCCCATCGGCTAAGGACCCCAAGGCAAAGGACGGCTCCAACTGGACGGCTCCAGATCGTATCTGCAGGTATCCGCAGGAGAAGCAAGAAGCCAACAACAAGTAAGTGTGGCAAGGGCAGGGCCAGAAGCAACTACTTCAGGCCATACTACCCTACCACCCCTCTAACTCGGCATCAATCCCTCTATAGTCAAACTCGGAATCCCAGCATTGCATTGTTCCCAATTACATTTTTGAAGTGTCCCAATCGCATGCAGGCGCTGCGTCCAATAGCCTCTCCGAGGAAAGCTGCATTTAGAAATGCTCCCAATTGCATTCTGAAGTTGCGCGCAAACGCCTCCCTGAGAAAAGTTGCATCTAGAAGTGTCCCCAATTGCATTAGCAGTGTTCCCAATTTGAATTTAGGTGCTGCGCCCAATAGCCCTTGAGGAAAGTTACATTTAGAAGTGTCCCCAACTGCATATAGAAGTGTTCTCAATCGCATCTAGAAGTGTTCCCAACTGCATTCTTGAAGTGTTCCCAACTGCATTCTTGAAGTGTCCCCAATTGCATTAGCAGTGTTCCCAATTTGAATTTAGGTGCTGCGCCCAATAGCCCTTGAGGAAAGTTACATTTAGAAGTGTTCCCAACTGCATCTAGAAGTGTTCCCAACTGCATCTAGAAGTGTTCCCAACTGCATTCTTGAAGTGTTCCCAACTGCATTCTTGAAGTGTTCCCAACTGCATTCTTGAAGTGTTCCCAACTGCATTTTGAAGTGTTCCCAATTACATTTAGGTGCTGTGTCCAATAGCCTCTCTGAGGAAAGTTGCATCTAGAAATGTTCCCAATTGCATTAGTAGTGTCCCCAGTTGCTTTTACTAATGTTACAAATTGCATTCAGGTGTTGCGCCCAATTGCCTCTCTAAGAAAAGCTGCATTTAGAAGTGTTCTCAACTACATTTAGAAGTGTCCCCAATTGCTTTTACTAGTGTTACAAATTGCATTCAGGTGTTGCGCCCAATACCCTCTCCGATGAAAGCTGCATTTAGAAGTGTTCTCAACTACATTTAGAAGTGTCCCCAATTGCTTTTACTAGTGTTACAAATTGCATTTAGGTGTTGCGCCCAATACCCTCTCCGATGAAAGCTGCATTAGAAGTGTTCTCAACTACATTTAGAAGTGTCCCCAATTGCTTTTACTAGTGTTAAAAAATTGCATTTAGGTGTTGCGCCCAATTGTCTCTCTGAGCAAAGTTGCATTTAGAAGTGTTCTCAACTGCATTTAGAAGTGTTACAAATTGCATTTAGGTGTTGCGCCCAATAGTCTCTCTGAGGAAAGTTGCATTTAGAAGTGTTCCCAATAGGATTATGAAGTTTAGGTGCTGCGTCCAATAGCCTCTCTGAGGAACATCGCATTTAGTAGTGTTCCCAATTGCATTAGTAGTGTCCCAATCGCTTACCACTGTACCCTGTATATTATTGAATCTAAAACTATGACTAATAATCTGACTCCCCCCTCTAAGCAAATAGAATCTAGAGGCTGACCGAATATCCTCCTGGGGTCAAACAATCTTAGAAGTGTACCCAATAAACTAAAACAATCTCTATCTACAACTGTAACTAGAAAATCACCAAGTAAACCTAAGACCATCTTCGAGCAGTTGAACCTTGAAGCGTACCTAAAAGCGTGTCATCACCGATCTTAGAACTACAATCAGAAAACCCTTCTAAACCATCCTTTAAGCTTACACCAATCATGAGTGCACCCACTCCACCAGAATCAGTCAGAAACATCTCCCATGGACCACCCCCTTCCTCCGATCAGTCTTCCTTCCCATCCCGCCCCCCCGAAACCCCCGCACCCGCTCCCTCTCGCCCTGCCTTTCCTCTCTCCAAACACCAAGCCAGGGGAGAACGATGGCGAACCACCCACCCTAAAACCACTCTTCCCCTGAACCCCACTCCCGACCCACCAGCACTCCCCCTCTCCAAACACCAAGCCAGGGGAGCACGATGGCGAACCACCCACCCTAAATCCACTCTTCCCCTGAACCCCACTCCCGACCCACCAGCACTCCCCATACCCGCTCCCATCACTACCATACCTAGCACACCCCACCCTGCAATCACCCACCTCCCGCCCTCCCCTCATACCCCTGCCATCACCAACCTCCCGCCCTCCCCTCATACACCTGCCACCCTTCCCCCCCCCCCGCGACCACACCGTTTCCCCTCCCTAATAACTGCACGGCTAGCCCTAGCAAGAACCGAAGCTGCCTCCTGCTCACCCTCCGACCCCCCCTACTCTCTCCCACACACCAGTCGCAACAAAGAAACTAAAGAGGAAACGTTCTTGGTCCCCCTCAACCTCCCAGCACTCCTCGCCTCCCCTGGCTCGACCCATCACCTCCATCCCGCAATCCCCTCCTTCCCCCGTCGCTTCTCCCTACCTGAAACCCCTCTCCCTCGATTTCTCATCAACTCCAACTGAAACTCCTAACCGCCAACATCCCTCTTTCAAACCCCCCAATCAAAACCCGACCATCCTATCACACACTGCCTCCCAACCCCTCCCGAACCCTGCCAATCTCACTGCTCGCCCACTATTCCCATCTATCACCACCCACCCTACCCCTTTCTGTCCACACCCCCCTCCACCGCCCCGTCCCGCTCCAGCACCGAGACCATCCTTAGCTGCCGATGTGAACTGCATCCTATTTAACGCCCGATCGGTAGCAAAAAACAGACATTCCATCTTTGACCTCCTCTCCTCTGCCACACCAGACCTAGTTTTCATCACCGAAACCTGGTTCTCTGATGACTTCGGCCCAATCGCTAATGAAGCTTTTCCTCCGGACTACTCCCTCATCCCACTGAACCGCACGTCCATGGGAGGAGGGATAGCATTCGTCTTCAAATCCCTCTTCCGCACCTCAATCATCGACAACCAACCCTCCATTCCATCCTGCGAATCGCTCCTTGTTAAACTATCCCTCTCCCTTTCACTCTCGTACAGCTTCCTAATAATCTACAGGCCCCCTGGCTATGATAGACACTTCGCAAACAACCTTTGCGACTCCATCTCCACCCTCCAACTAAACCATCCCAACCTCACCCTTCTTGGAGACTTCAACATATGGCTCGACATCCCCACCAACCCCATAACATACTCCCTGATTGACGGTTTAGATGCAATTAATCTCCAACCCCACATAAACGGCCCGACTCATTATAAAGGACACACTCTTGATGCCATCTTCAGCTCCAACACCCTGATTCATCTAATGCCGCCCGCACCTATCATCTGGTCCGACCACTTCATTCTCTCGTTCGCCATCCACTCACCTGAACCCCTTCCCATACTCGTATCTGAACCTCCGAACATTCGCAAAAGCTGGAAGAAACTAATAATCACCCCGGACCTAGCCGAGGCACTCCTCCAGTCCCCACAACCTAGCTGCCATCTCAACAATCAACTAACCCCTGAGGCCTTTGATTCATGGCTCAACTCATCCCTGATGCGCCTGACCCCCTCGTGCAAACCATCAACCCGACTTGGCCTTTTCCCCAGATGGTTCACTCCTGAGCTAAAAAACACTAAACGACATTACAAATACCTAGAACGCAAATGGCATAAAGAGAAAACCCAAGACAGCAGGACCACCTTGGCACAACACCTGTACCAGTACAAAGCCGAAATCCGGAAAGCAAAAAAAACCCACTACAACTCACGAATCCTAAACTGCAAAAACCCATGCAAAGAACTTAACAAAATTATCTCCGAATTCACCAAACCGGCATGCAACACAACCATCCCGACCGCGTCACAATCACTATGTGACTCACTCTCCCTCCATTTCTACTCAACGGCCATTGAAAGGACAAAATCTCTGACCACCAAACAGGCTCTCTTACAACCACCAGGCAATCCTCAGCCCGTACCAGCCAGTCCCCCAACTACGACCACTACGCAACCAACTTTCGAATCCTTCAGTCCAATATCACCAGAACAATTTCTCAAACTCCTATCCGACCGCAAGCCATCTGGATCACCAGTAGACCTTTGCCCAGCCACAACCCTTAAAGAAATCTTTGCCTCCACCTGCGCAGGAGAACACGCAAGATCTATCATAAACGCCTCCCTTTCCTCCGGCATCTTTCCAGATGCATTCAAATTAGTGTACGTCAAACCTCTGATTAAAAAACCCTCACTCGACCCTCTCGAACCAAAAAACTACCGCCCGATCTCTAACACCAGGTTCCTTGCAAAACTCATTGACCGAACAGCCTACTCCCAACTAAACGCCTTTGTTGAAGCCAACAATCTCCTAGACCCCGCCCAATCAGGATTCAGATCTTGCCATGGAACTGAAACCACCCTAACCTCGATCTGGGATGACCTAAAAATGACTGCTGACTCTGCAGGATGCGCCGCACTAATCCTTCTCGACCTATCAGCCGCCTTTGACACGATCAATCACTCTATACTCCTTGACCGCCTCCACTCCCTAGGAATCCGTGGAACCGCCCTTAAATGGATAGCCTCATTCCTCAAAGACAGACCCCAAATAACGACACTCTCCAACTTTACATCACAAGCCCGACCAGTTGACACAGGAGTCCCACAAGGAGCATGTCTATCCGCCCTCCTGTTCAATCTCTACCTGATCACCCTCCCACCAATAATTCGTGCTCACAACATCCTGTGTTACAATTACGCAGATGACACTCAACTAATTCTAAAGTTCCTGAACGCGAAACCCAACTCCCAACCTGACCTGACCTCTTGCCTCCTCAACATCGAGCGCTGGATGACCCAAAGCCACCTCCTGTTAAACCCCTCAAACAGAAATCATGGTCTGCGGCAACTCAGATTTTCTTCCGCACCCACTACCCTGGCCACCCACCATGGGCATCTCACCGACCCCCTCTAACATAGTAAAAAATCTTGGGTGCACCCTGGACTCCGACATAACACTCTCGCGCCAAGTCAACAATGTCTCTAAGTCCTGCCACTACCACCTCAAAAACCTTAGGCGCATCTTTCCATATCTCTCATTCCCTAACAGAGTCTCCGCGGTCCAATCAATCGTCATATCCCGACTGGACTATGGTAACCCCCTGTACCTCGGAATACATGCCTACCAACTGAATAAACTACAAAGAGCACAAAACGCAGCAGCCAAAGTGCTTCTCGCGCTCGGTCCAAGGGACCACGTATCCCCAGCACTTAAAACACTGCACTGGCTTCCAGTAGCCCGCAGGGTAGCTTTCAAAACCCTATGCCTCACCCACCGAGCTCTACATAAAACTGGACCCTATTATCTTCAAAAAAAGCTAATACCCTATCACCCCACCCGCACCCTTAGATCAAGCTCAGCCGGCCTCCTAGTAATTCCTAAAACAAACTCAGTCAGGTTAGGCGGAGCATCATTCTCAGCCCTGGCCCCAACCCTATGGAACTCGCTCCCACCCCACATCCGCCGAACTCAGGACCTAACGGCCTTCCGCAAACTACTGAAAACCTGGGTCTTTCCCTAAAACCAACCAGCCCTAAACCACCATCATCCCAAAAAAAAAAGAAGAAAAAAAAAAAAAAAAAAAAACAAATAAAACAAATATATTAAAATAAATAAAGTAACCGAACCAGATTGTAACCTACATTGACAAACAGAACTAAAACGAATAAACTAGATCTAAACAGGGAAATTATTAAATAGAAAAAAAAATCACTGAATAATGGAAAGAAGAGAACGTGGAGAGCGGATGAACAAGGAGAGCGCATGAGCATAGAGGGCACGACCGGATGAGTAGAAAGAACGAATGAGTATGGATGAGTATAGATGAGTATGGGTGAATGTGAGGATAAATGCTGTTGGCAAATGAGCCTGGAGAATGTGCAGAGCGCAAGATCATGCAGAACGGAAGAGCGCTGAGAACAAAGGCACATTTAGAGCGGAGAAATGTGGGGAACAACCGAATGGGGGGAGAAACTGAGTGTGAGGAGCGTATGAATGTATAGAACATATGAGTGTGGGGAGTGTATGAGTGTGAGTAGCGGATGGGTCTGGAGAGCGGATGGGTCTGGAGAGCGGATGGGTCTGGAGAGCGGATGGGTCTGGAGAGCGGATGGGTCTGGAGAGCGGATGGCTGAGTGTGGGGAATGGCCGAGTGTGGGGAAGGGCCGAGTGTGGGGAAGGGCCGAGTGTGGGGAAGGGCCGAGTGTGGGGAAGGGCCGAGTGTGGGGAAGGGCCGAGTGTGGGCAACGGCCGAGTGTGGGCAACGGCCGAGTGTGGGCAACGGCCGAGTGTGGGCAACGGCTGAGTGTGGGCAACGGCTGAGTGTGGGCAACGGCTGAGTGTGGGCAACGGCTGAGTATATGGGAACGGCTGAGTATATGGGAACGGCTGAGTATATGGGAACGTCTGAGTATGTGGGAAATGGCTGAGTGTAGGAATTGGCTGAGTGTGAGGAACGTACACAATATGCATTGATATGCGGGAACATTCGAATGAACATATATCATACCACACCTCACGCCTACTCTCCTCCTTACACCATCACTCAAATAGAACACAGGGATACTATGACACCATTCGGTATAACTGTTCTCATATCAACATCTCCCGCTCACTCCCCATCACTCTAAGTAAACACCGCTGGTTTAACACCCCCAGCCAGGCGTCTCTCCTCAGGCCTAACGCAGCCACTCTCGAGCTGGATTAATTCTGCCAGAGCGTACACATTCTCCTGACCTCTCAACCACCACACCTACCGCTAAGAAGCAGCTACCACAATAACCCCGCACCAGCTGCACACATACTCTGTGCGCACACGCACCTTTTGTCTCTCTTCACCCTCTCTACTGACTCGAACCTCGGTTCCCAAGGGCGTTCAACCTACCAGCGCCTTCAGACCATACCAATGGTATATAAGGCGCTATATAAATGCAAAATACAATACAATACAATACAATAACCATCCCACCGCTACTCGTGATGCAGCGCTAATAGCGCCGGACCAAATAGCGGCAATGCTATTTGCACTGGTGGTTTTGCAGCAGTATTACTGCCGGGATACCACGAGGCCCAGTGTATGGACTGCTGTGCCTGAAAAAACAAGAACCCCATTTTCGCAAACGTATTCTGACGAATCTCCATTCCGACCAAACATATATATATGGTTGATTTGATTTTAATAGACTTTAGTTCGACACATATGTCATAAAAGTCAAGACGAACACACAATAAATGAGTCTATGGAATACGCAAAGCCATTAACATAATAAATACCATAAAACAATCAAATCAATATACAGACACCATAAGATAAAATAATGTATAATTGACAGTATCAAACTAGTCTCTTAACATTATATAGTAAATTAGGTCACCATGTTTCTCGAATTTGTAATGTAATCATTAAAAAAGCTGCAATGCCCAAGCAACTAACTGCCCCATCTGGAGTCAGTTTTAGATGCGGCAGAGCTGGTCGACAATGTGCAAAGTTATGAGATTTCAATAAAGGGATCAATGGGTTTGCTCGGAATTTCGCAAACTTTGTGCAGAATAGCAGAACGTGCATCTCTGTCTTTTCACTTCCGGGACAAAAAGGGCAGCTGTTATGTAACCCATTTAGATTACTTTATGTAAGTAAGATCTTCCTTATCAGGAGCAAACCCAATCTAAACTCTGGCCCCCATGACAGGCATCGCTTCACCCGGCTGCATGTGTTTATACTGAAATGTGACCGATTCGGTTTCTTACATTATTCACCTGTTTAGCTAACTCCATTAAATCTATCTCTGATCAACAATCCTACCCACGGGTAATCACCTTTCGTGGTCAGCCATGGTGATATAAAGAGATGAAAGTCCCTGACACCCTTACGCCTTACACATATGAGTGACTCATGAAATGTTGGATGGAAGACTACACAATATGTCACCCTATAAGGCAGGTGTAAATGTTACTGACACGAGGAGCCATAACAGAACCGGTCTCATTTTGCTTTCAAATGAAATCACCAACTGATTATTTTGATTTTGAGCTGCAAAGTTAGATGACCGTTTGGTACCGCCAATATCTGTTTAATAAAAAAATATTCGCTGCTATGCATTTCAAAATAAGACGAAAGCCCCCAAACCTCAGAGCCATAAAGGCCAAGAGCTTTTGACTTGGCATCATATACTTGCAAAACTACTGTGAATGGCTGTTTCACAAGATAGCTCATAACACTTAATACAGCTCTGTTTCCTTGGTTAATATTTGCAACTTGTTTAAAAATATGGTGTGATCCAACCGATCTATCCAAAAACACCAAAGCTCAATATGTAAATTGAGTTGTCCTCTCAAGACGTCCCTTCATAAGTACATGTGCATTTTATATTTAGTTTTCTGCGTACATTGACTAATATCTATCTGCAATGTCCTTTCCCTCATGAATAAACTATAAGCATCTATCAGGTGCTGGGCTTCTTCAGAGGTCTTGCCCAAACGGGCCGTATTTTCCCTGTTGATATGATTGATATGGAAAGGTAAGTATAGTTAGATATAACCAGAGCAAAATGGAAAACATTGTAGGGAAGGTGGGAGGCAGAAGGGAAGGAGGGACGTTTGGGGGCAAAAGGGAGCAAGGCAGTCAGATCCCAGTAGAGAAAATGTTACTGGTTTTCAGGGAGTCGTGCAAATTACCAGGTTGGAAAACTGTCGTACAACTGCCAAACATGATGTCTTGGGGTGTTTATTGGCAGCAAGAGGATCCACGCCTGGGTGCTCCAAGAGGTGCTGTGATGTCTGTTCTTAGTACAATTCTAAGGGGTAACTCACTGTCTGTATTTATTTTCTTACCTTTTGCTGGTCTTAATGTTGGAACCGACAGTGGGTATCAAGTAGCTATTTTGCTTTCTCATGAGAACTTTTTATTTTTTATTTTTAAATGGTACACAATGCTTATAATATTCATAAAGGCAGTGACCAACAGGTGCCTCCCGAAAACCTGCATGGCAGTATAGTGGGACCTAAATGATGTGGTTAATAATCTGTTGAGTTCCCTTTATGATCTACGCCATTCATGGTGCCTAAAGCAAGCTCATGGAACACTGCTCTACTGGAATTGATTACTTCTGCAGGACGGTCAGTGACTTATATGCCTCGTATACAGGGGGTCATTTTGATCAGATCGGTAGATTGCATGGACATGTCCACTTACACTTACCTTTAGAGGCCCTCTTTGTGCAATTTACTTTTTGTGTGAAATTGGTGTATTGTCGGCACTTCAATCCAGGCAGTCCTGGGGTTACATGTCTAAAGTATACCCGTTCAGAGATGCCATTGATATGAATCTCGAAGGATTCTGTCCAGTTTTGGAGAATTTCATGCAGATCCCAGACTCTTGGCGAGCATTAAAATCAATATGGCTGGAGAGGCATGTGGATTTTGTGCACAGTGTGGCTGGAGAGGCAGACTTTGTGCACCACCCACAACTCTGTGCAGAGATGCACCAAAATCACAGTATGAACCACTCCTCCTTAGCTCCCATATCAAAATGACCCCACCGTCTTTTTACAGGATACGATAGCAATGACACTAAATATATCGTTCCTTCTGATATTAGCTTCTACGTTTCACCCAATAGAAAGATGCCCGATGTTATTTTTTTACTCCTCAGCACTCATTTAAGACAGAAGACAGTTTGAGCAAATTACACACCAAGATGTTTCTGAATATCTATATTGCAATCAAACGAGTGCAGAACGAATACAGAGATGTTTAGAGTGCTGGCTAAGGTACAGCAATCTCAAAGCAGATATTTGCATGCGGGATAGTCTAATGACTCATAAATTCTGATGAAATCACATAGGAAAATCCCTCAAAAGGTATCACAGCATGCTCTTGCAAAGGCCAAGTGGAAACTTCATTGTTACTCGGGGGCATTCCTGTTCAAGGTATCACATTGGGCATCTCTGTACACTTGTACAACGCACCACCGTGTGCAACTGGCTGAGAACGGAATGGAGGGAGAGGGGCGGCATGATTTGGCCGTGCACCTGTGTATTAGTTTGAAAGATATTCTGTTCTGGCAACATCTGGTCACTTGATACTGCTATGGGAGTCAACCGATACGAAATCTGCTGGATGAAGCGTGCAAAAGAAGAATGCCTTCCATTCTACCTAATTCTACAAAACTCTCTACCCCGCTGCTATTGTTTTTGGACAATACCTCATAATTCTTTCAGGAGATTGGTTCAGATGGAACAAGTTACTTACCTGTAACTGTTGTTCTCCAGCATGGGTCTGGCATGGATTCACATGCTCATGAATATTCCCCGTCGTCAGGCTGGGAATCCTTGGTAAAGAAAAATCAGTATCAGTTTCGTTTCTGATCTGTCTTTCGTAGTAGTAACCAATCACTGATCTCTGCGTCATACTGACCACAGCCAATGACTGCTCTCTCCCTAAGCCCCGCCTCTGGCAGCCATCTTCAGATTTGGTAGCACGTGAAGTGGCAGTATGACCAAGTGAAGAGCCGCAGAGGGGTAGGCGGGAGGGTTCGCATGTGAATCCATGCCAGACCCATGCTGGAGAACAACAGTTACAGGTAAGTAACTTGTTCCTTCTCCAGCATGGGGTCTGGCATGGATTCACATGCTCATGAATATAAGAATACATAGCAGTACACACATGCACAACCACGGGAGGTGGCAAAAGGCTCAACATTAAGCAATACAAAAAACTCAACATTAAGCATCTCTTACCTCCTCACCAGGCTCACCTTAAGCGAACAGGTTGCGCAGCACTGCTTGGCCGACCCTGGACTCCTCCCTGGAATCCCGATTGACGCAGTAGAATCTCGTGAAGGTGTGCGTCGACCTCCACGTAGCAGCCCTGCAGATGTCCAGCAGGGGCACACCAGATAAGAACGCCGTAGTAGCAGCGATCGCTCTGGTCGAATGGGCTCTCGGACGGCCTGGCAGCGGTCGGTTAGCCAACCAGTGGCAGTGCATAATGCAGCCGGAGAGCCATCTGGAAATAGAAGACTTCGAGAGAGCCTTCCCTTGATTCACAGGTCCAAAGTTCACGAATAGCTGTGATGTCCTCCGAAAACTCTTTGTGCGGTCCACGTAGAACTTCAGCGCTCTAGCCACATCCAGCGAGTGCAAAGTCCTCTCGGCCGGCGACGAAGGAGACGGGAAGAAAACAGTTAACACCAGGGGTTCGTTAAGATGGAAGTCCGACGGCACCTTGGGCATAAAGGAGGGGTGCGTCCTAAGCACCACCCTCGAGGCATGGAAAGTCAAGTACGGTGCTTTGCAGGATAGGGCCTGGATCTCTCCCACTCGTTGTGCGGAGGTAATGGCCACCAGGAATGCAGTCTTCCACGACACAAACTTCATCGGTGCGGAGTGCATCGGCTCGAATGGGGGCCCCATGAGCCTGGTCAGCACCACGTTAAGTTCCCACGCCGGGGCTGCAGCCTTCACCGGCAGGAACGACCGGAGCAGTCCTTTCATAAACTCTTTTACCAGTCGATGGGACCACAGGGACGTCCGTCCTGTGGTTCTGGTATATCTGGAGATCGCCGCCAGATGAATCTTAATGGAGGCATGGGCTAGCCCAGCCTTTGCCAGCGATAGCAGGTACGGCAGCACTTGAGGGGCCGTAATCCGTAGGGGGTTAATCTTCTGTGCTCGGCACCAGATAGAGAACCTCTTCCACTTATGACCGTAGCATTTAAGAGTCGAGGACGCCCTGGCCTTTTGCAAGAACCTCTCTGCAATCGGCCGGTATATCGTAGCCTCCAAACTCTAGCGCTGCAGGAGCCAAGCCTGCAGGTTCAGCGACACCGGGTCGTGGTGGAAGATGGCGCCTCCTTCTCTGGAGAGAAGGTCCGCGTCCGCCGACAGCTTGATGGGAGGGGACGTTGACAAGTCCAGAAGGTCCGGGAACCAGATCTGCCTCGGCCACGCCGGTGCGACGAGGATCATCCTGCACCGGGACCTCTTGAGCTGGTTGATGAGTCGAAGCAGCAACGGCAACGGAGGGAACGCATACAGGTATAGGCCATCCCAGGGGAACGAGAACGCATCGCCCATGTTTCTCGGCTGGGGAAACCTGCTGGCGAACCTCTTGCACTTCGAGTTCGTCGCTCTTGCGAATAGGTCGATTTGAGGTTTGCCTCATCGTCGGAAGAGTTGATCCACCTGATCCTGGCGCAGTTCCCACTCGTGACACGCACGTAGCTCCCTGCTGATCGAGTCGGCGATGGTGTTTCTTTCTCCTGCCAGGTGGAAGGGAACCAGAACATCCCCTGGTCAACCGCCCAGTGCCACAGATCCTATGCCTCCTTGGATAGGCCTGGGGCTCTGGTGCCTCCCTGCTTCCGTATGTAAAACATTGTCATGGTGTTGTCCGTGAAGATCCGCACCACCTTGCCCTTGAGCGACGGGAGGAACGATTTGAGAGCCCAGAACACGGCTCGGAGTTCCAGGACGTTGATGTGCAGGAGCCTCTCCTCCGGGAGCCAGAGGACTCTTGCGTGGAGATCTCTGGTGTGGGCGCCCTAGCCTTCCAGGGAGGCGTCCATCGTCACCGTCTCCTGGTACGCCGGTGTCTGAAAGTCCTTCCCCGCCGTGCGGTGCGCTCGAACGCCCCACCACAAAATCGTCCGCCGGAACACCTCGTTGAGGGGGACCCTGTCTTCGAAGGTGCCCGTCGCCTGCATCCAACGGGCGTCGAGAAAGTCTTGAAGAGGGCGCTTCCGTAGTCTGCAGAGGTGCACCAGGTAGATGCAAGAGGACATCATCCCCAGGAGGGACTTGATGGACCTCACCCTGGCCACGTCCGTGGCTAGCAGACGCTGCACTTTGCCTAGAATGGTCTTCGTCCGTGCTTCCGACGGTGCCGCCAGGCGCCTCACTGTATCGAGCTTCGCTCCCAGAAACAGGGCCACCTGCGACGGCACCAGGTGGGACTTTGGGTAATTTATGGCGAATCCCAGGTCTGTGAGTAGCTGGACGGTCCTCGCAGTGTGTTCGACGGCGAGTTCCCTCGTCCATGAGCGGATGAGCCAGTCGTCCAGGTAGGGGTAGACGTGAATCCCCTGCAGGCGCAGCCGCGCCGCCACAGGTGCTAGGCACTTGGTAAAGACCTTGGGGGCCGACTTTAATCCGAACTGCAGTACTCTGAATTGGTAGTGGCGTCCCTGGACGACGAACCTGAGGAACTTTCGGTGACTTTTGAGGATGGGAACGTGGAAGTAAGCATCCTCCAGGTCCAACGACAATAGAAAGTCGCCTTCCTCCAGCTGTCCCAGCACGTGCTGGAGGGTGACCATCCTGAACTTTTGTGACCTGATGTATTTGTTCAAACGACGAAGGTCCAGGATGGGGCGCCAGCCGCCCGTCTTCTTCCTGACGAGGAAGTACCTTGAGTACACCCCGGAGCCCTGGAGCCTCTTCGGGACAAGCTCGATGGCACCTTTCCTGAGCATCGCCCGTACTTCCAACCGCAGTTGCGGGACTTGATTTTCCTTCCTGGCCACAGGTGGAACGTGAGGGCACTTCTTCAGGAATTCGATAGAGTGTCCTCTTGCCAGGGTATCCAGCACCCAACGGTCGGTGGAGATGGACTTCCACACGCCGACGAACTTCGTCAGCTGGCCTCCCACCTCAGTGCTTTGGTGGGGGACCGAGGCCATGGCCGGTTCAGTCCTGCTTGGAGGTGGTGGCCTTGCTGCCCTGGCCACCATGCCGACGGCGGCGAGGCGCTCCCTGCTTGCCGCGACCCCTGTAGGCCTCCTGAGATTAGGAGCGCGCCGCCTGGCGGTAGGACGACGAGCCACCGCTGGATCCCTTGGAGGCACCCTGTCTGCTTCCGTAGCTCCGAAAGGGCCGTCGTTGCTGAAGGGCTCCTAGGGCGCGGGCCGTCTCCGTGTCCGTCTTTATGGCTTGGAGGGATTCGTCCATCGCCTTCCCGAACAAGTTGCTGCCGTCGAACGGCATGTCCAACACCCTTGTCTGGACGTCCTGATGGAAGTTGGTTGCCCGGAGCCAACCCCGTCGCCGTAGGCAAACACCGTTGCCCAGCTGGCGGAACCCGGTCTCGGCAATATCGGTTGCCACCGTTATGGCGTGGTCCGACGCCACCTCGCCTTCTTGAAGTATTTCCAGGGCCTCGGACCTCTTGTCGTCCGGTAGGAAGTCCAATATGGGGGCCAGCTTAAACCAGAGCTCCCTGTCGTAACGGGCCACGATCGCCAGATTTGATCGTCGTCGCCGCCAACGAAATGACCCGCCGCGACATGGCGTCCAACTTCTTTCCCTCGCCGTCTGGCAGGGAATTCAGGGCTCCTGACCCCGCCGCTTTCTTCTTCACCGCCGCCGAGACGACAGAGTCTGGCGTTGGCTGGGCCCTGAGGCACAGGGTAGCGGTTTCGGGGACCCGGTACTTCTTCTCGTACTGGTCCCGTTTGGCTGGTGCCGTGGAGGGGTTCTTGAGAACCGACAGGCCCTCCTTCCAGATGACATCGATTAGAGGCACCGCAATGACAGTCTTCCTCTTGGCCTCCCGGCGCTGATAGAGGAAACCTTCCTTTTTCTGCTCCTCCGGGCAGAGCTGGAACAATTCGGGCGCCCTGGCGATCATGGCGTGGAATGAGCCAATCTCGTCGGGCGGCGAGGCCCGTGCGACGGGAGACGGGAGACCCGTTCTGTCGTTGTCGCCCTCAGAACCCGTTGTCGAGCCCATCGCACCGTCATCTCCCGACTCGTGGGAGGATGAGGAGGGAACTGTAGGCCTTACGGGGGTGAGCGGAGGAGAGGGTTGGGTCCTCCGTCATTTGTTCTGAGGACTTCCCGACGGGCCAGGTTGCGAGTCCTCCGGCCTGGGCCGTGGTAATCTCGTCCTTATCTCAGAGCATAAGGACTGGATCGCAGACAAAATGGCCGCAGAGCTATCCTGAGGCCTAGGTTCCGGCTGCGCCAGAAGGGAAGGCTGCTCTTCCTCGCCATCGTCGTCTTCCTCGGTTATCTCCCAAGGATCTTCCTTACGGGATCGAACCTTCTCGAATTAGACTTCGCGATTCCTCACGGCCTAGGTCAGTTCCTCCTCCGAGGCTCACTCCAAGCTCGAGGAGGCTACCGTGCCCCCCCTCGCTTCTTCCATCATGGTGGCCATGACGATGGACTGAAAAGAGGATTCCCTCCTTGGCGGCAGGGAAACTCTAGTCCCGGAGGCAGTCTCCGCTGGCGGGGTCTCTGCCGGCTTGGCCAGAGTCGCCGCGATCGCCTCGATAGAGGCCTTTGCCTGCTGGGTAGGGGCCTTCACCACCTTAGGTACGTCCCGGGCCTTCTCCTTAGGGGGAGGGGCGACGCCTCACTCCCCCTCTTCCAAGATCGGACGGGGCTTCTCCCGAAGCTTACCCGGGGTCTCGGACTTCCTCTTCCCCGAACCGGAGCGCTGGCTCGTGATTGACGGTGCTGGGGAAGGCGCGCCCTGCCTGGCGACCGAAGAGCCCGACCTTTCGGCGCTCCCAGAGCCAGCGGACTCGCGGCGCTTGGCCTGGTGTTGGGCCCCCATCGCCGGGGCGCCCGCACAGGACTTAGAAGCCCGCTCAGACCCTTTATTCTTCTTCTCACCCGTTGAGCCCTTCTCCAACCAGCTGGCGAGACGGGATCGACAGTCCCTCATGGTCCGCTCCGACAAGTTCTTGCAGAACTGGCAGTCCTTCTCTACTTGAGTCTTGTCCCCATGAAGACAGTAGAGGCATCGCGAATGTTCGTCCTCCTTAAACACATTCTGCAGCCCGCATCCAGGGCAGCTGCGAAACAGCTTGGGTCCGGGTGACGAACTCGCGTCCTGGGCCATCTCGAAGTAGGCCGTGAATCTTCTGGAATCCTCCAAGAAGTTGATTCGATGAAATCTTCACCCTTGAGGGGCGTAGGAAAATCCCGCAACGGATAGCCGTTAACGGGAGTAGAAACGGTGGAGCTTGAGGCTCGATTAACCGAAAAAATGTGAAAATTCACCTGAAAAAGCGCGAAACACGCAGTAAAAGCTCGAGAGCTAAGCACGAGGACTCCCAACACTTGAACGTGCGGTAAAAATCTGAAGATGGCTACCAGAGGCGGGGCTTAGGGAGAGGGCAGTCATTGGCTGTGGTCAGTATGACGCAGAGATCAGTGATTGGTTACTACTACGAAAGACAGATCAGAAACGAAACTGATACTGATTTTTCTTTACCGAGGAGTCCCAGCCTGACGACGGGGAATATTCATGAGCATGTGAATCCATGCCAGACCCCATGCTGAAGAAATATCCTTATTAATAAATAACAGACTGAAACTTAAGATACAATGCTGGGGCAGTGATTGGCTTGCTACCTACACTGTGTCATCAGAATATAGTCAATTGCTGCAATAGACAAAAGAATGGGAGTTTCTCCTCACTATCTGATCACATGTCCATTTTGTTTTAATCTTTGCCCTACATTTGAGGTAATAGGTTAAAGATCAGGTCTTATCTGAGAATTGTGTACCTGCCGGTTTTGTAAGCTCCTGGGAGTTGTGGAATCTATGTGCCATCTTTTATTGTCCTGCCCATTTTTCAATACTCAAAGTGTAACATATTTTGGCAGATGTGTGCACAATCCTGTTTTTTTTTCTCAAAGAGTTTTTGGAATCTTATTTTGTGTGTTAACCATATGGCATTAATCCTTAAATAGTTCGATTTATGTCTGTAATTTTTCCCTTGGAAATAAAATATTGTTAAGCATATATGGAGTTCATGATGCAGTAATGAATTGGATTAAAATGGTAATAATGATGTGCAATATGTTAGAATTCGAAGATTAAATTAGGTTTTATAATAATGATTACTGAGACCTATTTTACACTGAAGGAATATTTTATATTTTTTTATGAAACTGGTAGCTTGGAGTTATTTCGATAACTGTACCAACGTGACGTATAATGTATGATCTATTTTACTTACTGAATGTATCTAGTCTGCTGTTAAACATAACCCATTAAATAACAAATGTAATGGCTTCAGGGACTTTTTTCCAAACCACTGATTCCCACAGATGGTTCAACGCACTCCCGTCTGCCATCCAACATGACCACCCTTGGAATGTAACCTTACTTGATTCCTGGCTCCTAAACCCCTGGAAATCAGATCACAACATATCTAGGAGTGCAGGTGGCACTTTTATGTGACGGCACATCAGAATGGTGATACCCACTGCACCATGACTGGTGTGCAATCACACCCATGACTACTATCGTAGCATGTTTCCAATCCCCACTTGCTATAGCTTAAAAGTTTAGCAATCTGTGGGAAGGAGAAAAGAACGTGTTTTTCGGTTTTACAATTTTGCGTAAAAACAAATAAATACGTGCAACATTGTGTGAAATTGTGTGTCTTTCATTTAAGACGCCCATACTTAGACTCTTGTTCTTTGCGTTTCTGCGTGAGGTATTTCTTCTTCACATTTAGCAGCTCAGTGGCAAGCCTTTCGATTTCATACTTGTATTCTTGGTTTTGAGACTCGTACATGTTCAGTTCTGAAGACAAGGCCTGACAAAGAAAAGGATTTAACTGTTAAATCTGCACGCGAAACGGTCTTTTTTTACATTTACCTCTCACACAGCATTTGTGCATTTGAGGACAAACAACACAATGGCCTCATTACGAGCTCTGCAGTGATTTTTGCTGTAATTCCGTGGAGACTAATTCCACCGGAGAAATCACCACCCATTTCCAGTGAACCTTAATTCAGTTGAGTGGCAAAATTGCTGGTAATTCCGTTACCACCACTTTTTTCCACTCACCGCCCAACTCATAATCACCCACAATGCATTCTTTATATGTTGTTCGATTGCCAAATAGCTGTGCAGGTCTGAACTCTACAGCCGAACTGCATAACCTGGGCATAACCCCATCACCCCCCCCCCCAAGTGGAGTTGTGTCATTGGCCCAATTTGTGCAAACCCAGGGAGTCCCCCTATGATTGTATACCCCGTGTGTGCACTTGTAGAAAACGGGCCTCTTAACACTAGCTTGAGTTGAGGGTTGTATACAGTAGAAAGGATCCTTGTTTGAGCTGCTTTCTGAATGTCCAATGAGAGGGAGACCCCGGGACATCCATTCAGTAAAGCCCAACATTAAAGGGAAGGAGTAGATACAGAAGCTGCGGTGAGTACCAGCCTGCTCTCTGCCACAGGGCACCACTTCTCTGTCGGTGCAAATAGGTAGAAAAATATATAACATAAGAATTACATGTTCCTAATAAATCTAGACCGACAAGCATGGCATACGAGCAAAAAAAAAAGAGATTAGATTTGATGCAAAACTTGGTACTGTGAGATATACATACTAGTACAAGGTAGCTCACGACTATCAGTTGTTTCTGAAAATAAGGCAAAACCGGATTGGAAATATAGATGAAACCTGCTTTGAGAGTCACAAACGCCCATGCGCTGCCTTTGGGATGTGCACAAGTGCAATCATCTTCTAAACAGCGAGTGTGAACATGTCTGAGCCGCAGTTATAACCTGTCCTGATTAAGGATCAGGGAGGCTAATCACCAAGTTGCACAATTCTTCACAGATATGCAACGCGTGTAGTAGCCGACATGAAATAGCCGACTGTGGCAATGGTTAATTTGATTTTTTTCCTAAACCCGTTGAAGTGTTGACAGAACTGTACATTTTACAACTTCTGGCTATGCAAACGACGTTAAGGCATTCGCTAGATTTCCCATAATTAGAAGTACTATCGGTTTCCATAGTAACAACATGCATGTGTAAATTAGCTGTATGAATTGTAGGCATCAGTATCAGTTAAATAAATATCCATTTTTATCTGTACACAATGTATTTTGTCGGTGGTACTCTAAACCAAGTTGTGCAAGAATGGGTGCTCAGAATTGGTCAAAAATAAAGTCAAACATAGTTTAGCTGGTTCTTTGGGATTCAAATTAACCATATGCAGCCTTAAACGTATTGGACCATATTATTGGACTGTATTACAAGTTTGGTGGTCTTGGCAAGGTAACTGGTATTTTAGAATACTGGATGTTTTACCACTCTGCCAAACTACGAGTCTCAGTCCTAAAACTTTTCATTCGTGACAGCTTTTATGTGCAGGTAAATACTACCACACAAATACATTATAGCATTCCCAGAACTCCAAAAGTGGCAATAACTGACTACTAGTCACGCAGACCCTTCAAATTACTGCCTATGGTAGCATCATTACTGTTTCACTGTATATACCGTCAAACTCGTAATCAAGCCCACAATGTTATATTAGGTCACAATGTTATATTAGGGCCCGCAATAGTTCTGAATAACGAGGAACTGATAAGTTAGGAATGATGTCGGCCCAACTTCATAGCCTTAAATGCTCTACTATAACGGCTATTTGAGTGCAAAATGTTTCTACACGGTTGATATCACTGAAAGCCACTGGAATATGTAATATTTGATCCTTGAAGTCCTCAAATTCCACAAGGCACAAGGGATTAGGACACAGGGACAGAGGATCTCAGTACTATCTATAAATCATGAAAGGCCAGAATGCAGTCAAAAATGGAAATGAAATATTCTCTCAACAAACAAAAGGCCAGATGGTTCCTACGGTTTCAGAACTTATAACCTCTGCCCACATCTTCATTGTGTAATTGGGCATGTGTTGATAAAGGAACAGGTTTCTATGAGTAGCTCCAAGATTGACATTTTGAGGGTCCCGATCTTTAACAATTTTGGTGCCTGGGAGTCTCTCCCAAATAGTCCCATTTTGCCTAAGAATAGTATTCACCTCAATCATCTACAGCAGATATAGCATTTACAGTGGCACAGCTGTCCCCTGATGCAAATACTGTTTCTCAAATGGTCAAGGACCCAGTCACTTTCATTCTTAACTCAATCCCTCCCAGGAGCCATGATACTCCTGGGGTCTCTGTCTGCACCTTAGCCATCTCCATATGTGGTTTACCACAACCTCCTGAGGTTTCATGGAGTTCAGTGACAGTTTATATGGCTTTGTATCATGAAATACATTTATAAAAACCTCAACACTCAGTGCAGGGTCCACAGACAACGTCAGCGCTGCCAAGCCAGATGCTACTAGAAATTCAGAGGGGGGCCTGGACATGCTATTTTTCCAACCCTTCAAACATGAAGTGCATTTCCAACCTAAAGGTTTGTATCATCAAAGCGGCCAGTGCCATTAGACATATTGGAACCACTTCCTCTAATTACAGTACTATGTTGGTGGAATAAAATCCTTGAAAAGGACACAATTACTGACTCCACTGTAAGAGATTGAGTCCATGTGCTTGGCAAATCGAACTTCAATTCTACAGGAAGATCTCTTTTTCGTATGCTTCTTTTTTTCCATGAATTCGTGGTCTTGCTCATTTTGAAGAAAAAAAACCTTTGTCCCCTAAAATAAAGCATTATATACTCATGGTTGTGTCAACAGTTATCAATGGTCCAATGCAACATACCTTTGTAATCAGAAAAGGATATGTTGGGCCTCTGAAAGCAGCAGCATTTATGAAAAAGGATGCCATCCGTTCAGGATGTTGTCACAAGTTACATGTGTGCAACATTGAAAGATTAATAGTACAGCGAGATGGTAAATATTTTGCAAATGTCCCAGACTGGTGCCTGGGAAATTAGAAGAGATACTAAATATGCAGAGGAAAAAAAAGAAAATCTATTTCAATAGCAGCTTTCCTGATATTTGAAGAAGAGAAATGACAGAATTCCAGGAAACTCACAAGGTGGATCTGTAGGTCCACAATCATTTTGTTCTCCATAATTCTGGAAGGCATGATGATCTAAACAAATACAGTATAAATTATGGTACTAGGGACTATGAACAAGTTAGAAATTATCATTCTGGCAACTATGACAAATTCCGTAGCCTAGTTGTAGGGACTCGAATGGGAGTTACCAAGGAGGCTGGATGTCTACCCAAGCTAGCTGATGATGGACATGGGCTAGAATGTGGAGGGCTGGCCACCCTCCCTTGGATACTGTTGAATGGCAGGTTATGGTCACATTACCACCACAGGCGCTCCTACCCCTTTAAGATAGTCCACAGATGGTGGTCCTGTGGAAAAGAGCAGCAGCACTAAAAATACTATTTACCCTGCCACTTGAAGGGACTGCAACTTCCCAGTTTTCAACAAACATGTAGTAGATGGGGTTCTCATCTCAGACCTACAGAGCCCCACTCAAATTTCATGGGTGGGATGTGGACTAGCATGGAAATCAACAAACCAAAACATCCCCATCGATGCATACCATGGTCGGCATCCAGGCAGAAACATTGAGCAAGGAACACTTTGGCGCACCTACCAGTCCATGGACAAACATCAAACAAAATCTGCTAGTATTTCTGCTAATAAACGCATAGTCAGCACATGCATTACCAGAGTAAAGTGTTTCTCTATAAAGTGGGGACACTGCATAGATCTGGGGAAGTATGCCTGCACTCTCCAGTACAGTATTCCTTACTGTTCACACACATTTCCCTTAAGCACAAACAGAGCAACAAGACATCAGAGCTGCTTTTAGGGGCCAGAGGGTACCTGTTAAGGGAGGGTTGAACTCTAAGACGGGACTCTGCAGGGTTATAAAGACTTGAACGACCCCAAATCCCCATTCTCCTTTAGAATCGAGTGCCTCAATTATGGACACTAAATCCTTGACCTCAAATAATTTGCCCTCACTGGTCAGAACCATGTCGAGAGCCTAAGGAGACGGCCTTTAGGATATAAAAGCCCTACAAGCTCTATAAGCTGGTGTGGGGCCTGGAAAACAAGGTAGTGGCAGGCAGTTGGAGATCATTTAAAGGGTATGTGTGTAGAACTTGGAGAGGAGGTCGTAGTCGAGATGGGGAGAAGGTAGTGATGTTATGTTACTTGATATTTGTATAGGGTCTACTGCCATTTTTATTAACGAAGTGCCAGGGGGTGAATAATCTTTCGGCATACCATAGTCTAAGCAAACATGAACATTAAAGAGCATTACATTGCTTTAGAAAGTATTTAGAATTTAGACAACTGTTCAATTACGAGCAGAGAGGACCAGCTTAAAGCCATACTAATTTCATGAACATTTGTCAGCTATGTCAAAGATCCATTCAGTGAATGTCCACTTGTCTGTAACATTAGGTGAAAGCATGTAGAAATATTGTATATTGATGAAGGATAGCTCAGGGGCAACGGGTTTGTCTTGAAAGCAGGACAATGCAGCAAAACACAGGTTTTAATCCCGAACCCGCGCTTAGAAACCGCTCTCTGGTGTGAAGTGTGTTATAAAAGAACAATTATAATTGGAATAATTATATTTCATATGGTTTTTCCTCTGTTGAACAAGTTAATGTGGAAAGTTTTATGATGGATACAAATATATATTGCACTGTAGTTTCAGTATTTCGTTTTAGTAGTAATGTATAGCTTGGTTAAGTTCATTAGACAGTGTGAAAGGTGGAGGTGCAGGTGGATGTGGGACAAATAGGGTATGTAGGATGAGAAGGGCCAGATGTCGGTCTTTCTGTATACAGAGACAGTCTGTCACCAGTCTGTTATCTTATGTTACTGTGCTCTCACTATTGGCTTAAGCCTACGACAGGCTTTGCTGCTTGTACAGCACTTTGATGCAATAAGGCCACCTCACAGGAATGAGGATCAGGGATGTAATCATACAGATTGCAAGCCAGACATGTGAACACCAGTGCCCACAGAGATCAGCACTGGGGAGATCACATAAACAGGTTTGTATGTGCTCCAAAATGGACTGTACACAATAGCGATGAAAACATTTGGGAAAGGTTGTATGTCAGAAATGTGAATTTGTCAAGTTTGTAACTTCCTGAAATATTAGAAAAATTGTCCATCCCCCTTTAATTTTCCTACTGTACTTTGAAAGCTCCACCGCCTGCGACACAATCCACATTTTCAATTCAATCACAATTATATTTTACAGCTGAAAAAAGGTTTTGTTTCTACACACAATTTCTCAGCATTGAGAAAACCTATAGATCCAGCGCAGGGTTTGGGAACTCATTTGAAGCCATAATGGGCCATTAAGAAAGATGCAGGAAATACATACACTCAAAACTGAGAGACAGGGGTTCACAAAGACACAAGACGGTGTTTTCATTAGGTTCATTTGGCCCAGCATACAACAACAGATGCAGATAATTGTCTAGAATTGTCTAGAATGTCTGATATGCCAAAGGTCCTTCATTTTTCCAAATCTCAACCATGCAACCAGATAGCCAGAGGCATATCTGTTTTGAAGCTACATATCGGGGTATTCATGTGCTGGGTGTGTTGTGGCCACAACAGCCAGAGGTGTCCCAGGCACCGGGCTCCAATGCAGCCGCCCCTAAAGCCCCTCCAGTCTTTGATTTATGGTCTAATTAAGGAACTCTGTCACAGACAATATGTTCATTTTCAAACCCCTAGCAATGCTCCTCTTCCTCAACTCAACCCCAAAGTCCTTTTTCTGACTAATAATCAATGCTCTAACAAGACTTGTTTACACGTCTAACTAATCCTGTGCAGGCCTGGGGTTTTAAAACCAAGCCCCCACAAGAGACCGTAAGGAGGATGTATTAGGGGGAGGGTCTTGTACGGCAGGCTCTTTGAGGAGATCAGGAAGTGCGTTGAAGAGATTTAGCATTAAGCTAAACCGACACGTGGTATGATTTCTTGGTTTATTATGAGAATAAATGTATTGTGGCACTACATCTGGTGTTTAGCCTTTTTGTACTTTCGGATCAGCTATGTGTCTGGAAACATAATGACAGAACAAACTATATACTCACTATGAAAGTGCATAACCACAAATTTTGAAAGCCAATGTATATCTTCCCAAGATAAGCCAACTACAAACATCTTAACCTCTCTTAATTGCAAAAACGTTAGAGCTGTAGGAGACTTCAACATAGTGACAGATATCATTCTCAATGGAAATTACGAAAACAAAGTGAATGAGCAATAGACAGAGGAGCAATAAAATATAAATGAAATGGGTTATGTGGATGGTTTGCATTCAGCAAACACTGCAAATACAACTATGTTTTCTCTGCGTTCTTGCCATAAAAGCACAGCATTTTTTCTCACATCGACTATTTACTGGTAGAATTGTGTTCTAGTGCCTTCGCACTATGCTGTTTGTGGGAAATGTTCAGGCTGATAGCTCGATTCAAATTTCAAACAGTTAGCGAGATTTGGACTATTTGTAGTCTGCTGAACTGAAACTATTGTACTAAAAAAATCTGCAAAAAATGTGAAACTACTTTTGAAGGCTACTGTGTCTCTAATCTTTGTGTGCTTGCATAATCACTGAGCCTTTACGTACAAAAGGCTCCCATTTGTTACTGTCTCCTGCAACTTGTAGCGCGGACAGGACAGGAACTACATTTCCCATTGGCCCTTGCGCTCTATTAATGTGGTGACCAGGTGCACCAGCGCTGGCGCACTAGCAATGAGCTGGTCTTTGCCGGTCCTCGACAGACCTTGGCATACCTTGGCGTTTCTCTGTTCATCCGCAGGTTAAGTGTTTCTTTACTTGCACTATAGCCCCTTTGTGGGGTATATATTGCATTCTTCCCACCTGCCCACAAACCTACGTTTTCGCCAGAGGGTTATTACGTTCTCAGAGCAGCAGTCCTTCCTGCCCGGGGTTTTTCTCGAGAGACTGAGAGAAGCAACCACACGTTATCGGTTTTACTGCTAACCTTAATCGGTTATAAGCAGTTCAAAGAGCTAATCATCTCTTGAATACAAACAAGTATGTGCAACTGAAATTAGATGTTGCCGACTCTCTCCGCCATGAGTATCAAGGCAACCCCACTTGCTCTCTATCCATTTCCAATCCTGAAACTTATCCCGCTCCCACCCAGAGTGATCCAGACCAAACTTTGCTCTCACAGTCAGCAAATACAGAGGTTTCCTTAACATCAGTAACCCCACCAATGATTGAACGCCCTCAGACCTCACTCGAACTACTGGAGATGAAAGCACACCCAAATGGCCAATTTCATCTGGGCCATGTCCTTCCCGACCAGCTCCTTGCCCAAGCAGTCAGAATCATCCTTTTCCAGCAACAATGTCTATACAGAACCTAGTACCCCCGCCGATAGAATCCATAGGAGGTTAGTAGAGTGTCTCCCCTACACCCTGGGACAAGCGGGACAATCAAAATGGCCCTTTTGAACACTAGGTCCCTCAATAGCCATGTTCGTGACATCCATGACTTTATTATTGACAGGGGCCTTGACATTATGAGCCTCACGGAAACGTGGATCACGGATGTCAGTGGTCCCAAGATCAACTTGGCTGTCACAGGGGGTTATACTATCTTTTGCAAAATAGGCAACAGGGCCGGGGGCAGGGGTAGTGGCTTTAATTTTAAAAAGCAATCTAGACTTCTTTACCTCTCCTTGTCAGTGTTGTGAGATTCTTCATAACAGGCCCCCATCAATATCGAACACCAAGTTATTAACAGCAAACCCACTACTGCTAAGCACAACATGCTAGATTGGGTTGTGACCAGAAATCTACAGCACATATCGGTTGTACCATCCCATGCATATGGTCAGACCACCGTGCCATTGAATTCCATATCCAGCATCAATCCCCTCTTTTGAAAGCCTCCAACAATGTAAAAAAAAGTCTTAGCCGGACCTTCAAGAAAGTTCGACTTCCTGATATCCAAGCTTGCTGGAATCTCACATGTCATCTACAGCCGAAGCTGACTCTATGGAGATATTAGTGAACACCTTCTCCAATTCCTTTTTGGACATGCTAATCAGAGTCACCCCACTTCGGTCAAAGCTGGTCGGTGCTAATATTGGGCACCAAAAGTGGTTTAGACCTGAGCTTCATGCCCGTAAGAGGGCAAAACATACACTGGAAGACAGATGGCTGAAATGTCCATCTACTGAGAATAAAGAGAATTGGAAAGTGCAGGAAAAACTATACAAACTTAACATAATGGAAACTAAAAAGATGTTCTTTAATCTTCAAATCTCTGGGGAAGCTGAAAGCGCACAACGTTCCTTTGTGCCCACTGCACAGGATTTTGCAGAAGTACAGGCAGCATTTGAAGGCAAAATAACCAAGACCAGAGATAAAATAAAAACACTTTAGTCCCTACTCCATTAAATGGAATTCCCTTGGTCCCGTCACTAGGAATCAAGCTCTTCCCAAATTTACCTTGTCGCAGATTTCGATCTCGGACATGGAGAGTTTGCTTTCCACCGTGCGTCTTACCTCATGTGTGAACATATTCTCCTGCTTAAAGTGCTTCTGGTGCATACAGACTTATTCGCTACTTTCCTTACCCGCCTGATGAATTCCTCCTTTTGGAACAATTATGTCCCCAAATCAATAAAGGTTGTTACGGTCACCCCACCTCTTAAAAAACCTGGAAGGGACCCCAAAAACCCAGGCAACCTCACACCCATCACAAACTGTAACTTTCTTTTGAAAATACTTGATAGAATTGCAACATCACAGCTTCAATCATTTGCGGTAACAAGGCTCTTCACAACAGGCAATCCGGCTTCAGACCAACACACTGTACGGAATCAGCTTTGGTCTATTTGGTCAGCATGCACCACGTTGCAGGGAGCTAGAAATCCTGAATCAGAACAAAATCCTGCGAACACACAGAGGACAGTGCTCACGTCTGATAAGATCTCAGGGATCCAACATGAGCACTGTGGTGTTCCTGGCAAATTCTTCATGACATCTAGTTGCCAAAATGTCTTTGTAGTGAAACTTTGAGTGGGGGAAACAGGTACATGGTGGTGCAGCACATGGCTTTATGTTTCAGGTGTATCCCTGTGCAGGTGCCATTCCTCAGTACAGTGCGATTGAAGCTTATTGTGCAGGTGTATCTGCATATTCCGTGTGTTTGTTGGTTCCGCTGGAGTGACATTGTTTTCGAGGCATCAGTGAATAACCGCAGCAGGTGAATAGACCTGTGCAGTAAGTGTCACATGGCACTGATGAGATCAGCTCCTAGTTCCCTTCTCCACTTAAATAGGTTCTGCTCTTTCCACGTTTTAAAAATATTGACAGCATCAACGAGCCCTCTGCCTGCATGCTGGAAAATGCTCTGCTCTCCAGCCACAATAAGCAAAAGCTCCCAATAGGGTGCTTTTGCTTGATTGTTGCCCCAAGAGCACAGCCTTACCTTTCACACATGAAACTGCTCCAGCTTAGAAAATTGCTTCTTCCAAGTGCTTGAAAATCAACACATGAATGGTCATTTTAAAAAATGATTTGCCATGGGAACTTTTATTTTTAAAACAACGCCAAAATATCTTTTTTTATTATGGCCAAGATTTGTAAAGCATAACATTTTTGAGAGAACTACCCCTTTAAGTAACTGCATTTGAACAAGGATCTGTGTTTTGGGCGCGTTGTGTATTGGTTTTAAATCTGTTTAAAATTAGCATTTCTCCAGCACTAGGGATGTTTTTTCACACTTTGTACACACTAAAATCAATGCATATTTTGTAGTGCTTGAGCTATGAGGTCCTGTGAGAGGTACAGTACACTGAGAAGAGCTCGAACAATGGCTACTTTTAGCTCTCACTGCATCCATGTGATTGCATCCAAGAGGAGGGAATGTGAGCGGCTCACTGTGTGCCTTCATCATGACACTCCTCAGGCACGGCTGCTGGAGATTCTTCGGAAACATTCTGTACCCAGATCGGCTTTTTTCCTCCTGTAAAACAGCCGAGCTTCGCAGCCCATGCCCACATCCAGGAAAGGAGTTTATCTTGGATAAAAGAACATTTCCAGAGGTTACAAGCTCGCTCATGTTTGTTAGAAGTGCAGATACATTTGTCTGATGGATCAAAAGCGAGAATGTATAAGTTGTTCGTACTTTTAAACAGTACTTTGTTGACTTCTTCGTTTTCATATTTACGTTTGAAGAGCTCCACCTTTCGCCCTGTGCCTGTGTCGTTAACTTTGGGACATAGCTTCTATTTGAAACGTTGGATGATGCGTTAACTTGTCAGTCACATAGGTGCAAATATCCCTCCCCATTCAATATTTCCCATCTAGGATGGCCAACTTTACAAATGGTTTTGCAGGTCACTTTAAACGTAGTAGCGCAGTGCACGCATTTCCATTCAGTGTCATTCACTTTCATGCCCCTCCCCACCATCACATTTTTAGTAACATTAGTGGCATATGGCATTTTAGCACATACAGATAAAAAACTGTAGGGCCATTATTCATGCAGGACCTGAACTGTTAGGGATCTGGCTAGGCCACATGGAAACCTCCTAATTTGCCTGTGTATTCACACCAACAGAAGTGACTTCACAGGAAAGGGCACTGTAAGCAGCATCATCAATCTATGATAGTTACTGATAGAGCTAGGCGAGCCCGGTGGGGCTTGGTTGGTCTGGGCCTAAAGTGGAGCTCATGCCTGACCCTTCTCTTGGGTCAGTGCCTGACAGTTAGGGAGAATTCTCATTGAACGGCTAATTTCCCTTACCTGTAGAGCCCCCCAGCAGCTTTGCTGGATTTGAAGTGTTTGTTTCTTTTTCCCTGCTAAGAGTGAGACTCTTTTTTCCACTCTTAGGCATTTTTGCTATGTGTGTTCTAGGCTATTTTTTGTGTTTAATGCCTATGGGGTTTTCTCTCCCCCATGGGAACCATCTTTATGAACATGTGTTACACAGCACCCTCCGTGCAGTGACACAGGGGTGTCGTAGCAACCCCCAAACATAGACTCCATACCCTGGGACTGACTACTGTCTCCCAGAGCATGTAAAGTCTCCATTGACTTTACTAGTCAAATCTTACAAACTTAACCAGTACAACCCATCTTATTACGGAGGTACTGGAAAGGGTTAATAGTTTTTCCCTTAGGTTCATTTTCGAGGGGGTACCTTAAAGTCCCGCTCTCTAAAGTTTCTGGCTGGTGGCAGTGGTTACTACCAAAAATATTCAAACGTCAATATTTTCCTATGGGATTTTCCCATTGTTAAAGGCTAATACTTTTACTGAAAGCCGCTAACATACTGCCGGTTTATTTTATTATTAACTTTACTCGGGTAGGTTTTATTTGCCAGAACTTGAATATAATTTCTTTCTCGAGTCTTACTCCATACTCCTAACCCAGGTTGGGGATCCTTTGTTCGCTCTTTTGGCGGGCTTCTGCCAACAAGCCCTCCTTTCGGCACCTCTGAGTCTGGGGTGGGTCTGTTTGGGAGGGGGAGAAGAACCCCTGGACAGAATTGCCACAGCAACTCAGGTCGCACTCTAACCTAATAGGCTGGAGGGTCTCCCACCAAGAGACCCATTCATACAGCCAAGAGTGACAGCTAGGCTGTATGAATGGGTCTCTTTCTGCATAAAAGCAGGGTCCTGACGACTGGAAGAGCAAGATGTTGCCACTGGAACTATGGAACCAAAGGGGAGAGAAGCCACACACATCTTCAGCATCTACACCACCGGTGGAGCCCTGCCGGATCGTCTCACCACTTTTCTTCCACACGACGAGAGGAGATCTTCATCGAAAGAGTGTTCTTCCCTTGAGCTGGTGGGGACAACCAGTTCACCCATCGCTTCTCCGGACCTGCATTGGTCGAATCGACAGTGCACCGCACTTGGAGACCGGATAGCCAGGCAGCTATCGACCTGGACAGTGATTAAAAGGAGCATACTTTTTAAACTTTGTTTGGCAGCACCGCGGCTGGTTTCATCCCTGGGTAGTGCAGTGACTCGAACCTTCCACCACGACGAGAGCCTCTCTTCCTCTGCTGGACCCCTCGAACTGCTGGAACTACCAGGAACAACCGCCACCGCAGGAGCCACTTCTTCACATTTAAGGTACATTGTTCCGCCAGGCCTCCCTTTTCCCGTGGTAGCCCTAAAGGTGTTTTAAATCCTTTATCTACTTGTTGGGTTGGCTGCCCTCTCTCTTAAGATTGTCTTTTGCCTCGCATCTACCTCTTCAATTTTTCTACTAAAGACTTGACTGCAGCTACAAGAACATTTTTGCTCCTAAACTCTTGGTCCTGTACCACTGACTCTGGCTCAGGCCTATTGACTCTGGCTGATTTGTTAGATCTGCTCTCACTAGATTGGTTTTCAATGAGAAATGTGTTGATGCACCTAAATCTTCTAAACCCCCCTTCCTTCCTACTGTTTTAACTTGTGGAGTGCCATTTTGCTCAGTTTTCATTCACTTATCTTCCTGCTAAAGTGTCATTGTGCATTACTTGTTCACAAAACTTCAGGGAAGTGTTGATAAGGGGTGTCTGAAGATATTTCGGTTTAACTTCCCTCCCATTCGGTAAATTGTTAGAGTGCCATTTGCAGTTGGTTTTCACTGTGCCATTTTGCTCAGTTTTCACTCTACCGTCTACAATTGAACAGGGAGTTGTATATAGTTGTATATACTTTTCCTTGACTAAACTGAACTTACTTTATGAACTGTGATTTATGTGTTGAACTAGATGTATAGATGTATAGAATAAATATATTCTCTTTTTGATACAAAGCTTTGGTCAGTGTTTCCTTGTCCCATAGTATTGTGATACCTATTGTGTAAACCCTGAATACAGCTCATCTCCCTCTTGAGATAAGTCTGACTGCTCAACCACAGCTACCATCTAAATCTTTGTGGTACAGACTGATAACAAAGAGGATTTATTGCTCTCACCTGTAGTCCTAATCTGGTGTAGTGCTCCCTAAGGGAACTGCACTGGATTCTGCCTAACAGTGACCAAAGCAGGTGCTGATCAAGAGCTTCACCTGCTACCCCGTAACACAGAAAAACGTTAACAAAAATGCTCCTGCCGTGTTGGTAGCACATTCAGGTAACAGACACCTGGCTTCCTGCCAGATTCCTATCCAACCCCAGCCATTTTCTTGGCTGGAATGGGCCGTAGCACTTCCTGGGAGTATAGGGTAGAGGCTGGCCTTGGAAAATAAAAGGTAAGTCAAGCACCCACCTTACCTCTACAGCGTTTGTTACCCTTGCCCATACTCCTGCAGCCTTCTCCTCACTATTAAAAAAAAAAAATACTCATGCTGTCCACCATCCTCTGTTCCCCTGCTCCCCCTGCCATACTCAAAACAGCAGCGATGTCCCTCTTCCCCAGCACCAACATCCAATTGTTCTCTTTCCCAGCCCCTCTTCCAATAGAAAAAGACTGACGCTGCCCCTCTAAATTCCCTACACCCTGCATGCAGCCATCCCTCTTGACATCCACCCCTGGTCCAGCCACCATGCAACTATGGTTGGGCCCGCGTTGGGCTTCTAGACCCAGACCCATAGGTTTGGTACTGGCTCAGCCTTACCCCAGTGTTCGCTGCCTCTGCCAGCTCTACCTAGTGGCATCATGAGAAGGGACATTACAAAAAGTTGCAATGAGTAAGTGGGAAAACAAATATCTTTGGTGTGAAATACATTTGTGGTCACTGCTATGTCCTTGTGAACTTAAATAAGGAACTTAAATTGTAGACTTACTTGCAGATTCCTACTTGGCTTCCTGTCTACTGCATACCAGAAAACTATTAAAAAACAAGGAACTGCCATAGTGGTGTTAACTGTACACTGATAATAGCAGGTGCAAAGCCCAAACTGTTGCCAATGTTTATTTGATTTAGCTGTGATCTACAGACCTGAACACCTAAGCCCTTAAATGTAAAAATGTAGTCAGTTTTCTACAGTAATTTTCCATTACTATTAACAAATTCGTGTGCTGCAATGGGCTTTTTGTAGATCTCTCTAATATTCATGAGGTGGTGCAAGGGTTTCATCTGTTTCGAGACTAGTAAAAATAAAAAGAACTTGGCAGCAATTAATGCAGAATTGCCACATGTTCTCATTGTTTTAGCACTATCCACCTGGATCAAAATGACTTATTTAAAGTAACTATATATCACAACTCCAACAGAAATAAAATCGGAATGTTTCCTACTCTCTCCTCAATCCCAAACAAAAGTGAATCATGCCATTGTCAGTCCACAGACAATCTGCTTGATCCATGCTGGATTCCAAGTTACGCTTGACTAAGACAGGAAGAATGAAAGGAAAAAGGCATCATTCCAGCTACACCTGCTGTAGAAGATCAGAGAAACATCAGAGATAATGTTCTGTACACAGATCCTCTCACAGCTCAGTACTGCCAAGGCACCCAGAAAGCAGACTTGTCCCACTCAAAGCCAGGCAACAAGAAGAACACTTCCAACTGTGGCACTGTAGCGTTGGAATTACATTACTAAACTATATGGCAGTAGGCACAGGAGTCACTCTGTTGTTAAGGGGTATTAGCCTATTTGACCTAAAACAATTTACCTAATGACCAATGTGGTCGAATTTTGCATGGGTAATTTGGCCTTCAGGTAATTTGGTTGCATGTATTGCAAAATACCAACCATGGAGAGTGGAGGTTGCAGGGGTACCCCCTGCTCCCCATGTTTGAAATTTTGCAATTTTTGGGGTGCGTCTGTGTCCCCTGCTTTCTTAAGCCATGTGCGTTTAAATTGGGACCCGAGCAAATTAATTTTCGGACAGTTTGCCGTCGATTAAATGTTAAGGAGCATGTGGCGGAGCAGGATTAAATTAGGCCAACACGGTACTCTGGCTGTCTGCGTGAAATGCGGTATGTCTCTAAGACATGTCAAAAGTTGGCTTCAAAACGTTCCATGACGATGAGATAATAAGAACAATCTGGGGTCTGTGTTAATGAATTGAGTATCAATTTCGGTTGGGTGATATTGTATGTAAAATATGTGTTCTGTAAAGCGCTTTGGCTAAAGGCGCTATATAAATAACACATCATTATCATTATCGTTATCATTATTTACTGAAAAGGCACCTAAAAGGCGAAGCTCAAGGGCTGTGCTTACTCGCCTAGCGACCCCTACCTTGGCCTCCAAAACCGCCCACTTCTCAAACTCCTCTGTAAACATTGTACAGAAGAGCAACAGCAAAGGGTCCTACACTGTGCTTCCAGCTACCTACAGGCATGCAAGTGTTTGTCCCCTGCCTTGTTTGCTTGAGCATCTCATTAGTTTGAGAAAAGAAATTAAGCTGCATGCTAATTTCTGGTGCTCTCCTAGAATCCCCTTGTGGGCTGAGCCTTTTACAGCATTGCACTTTAAATTAACGTTCTAATTAGACTATCATTTTACTTTTCAGGATCACATAAACATGTTGGTTTTAAGCCTTGTTCTCAAAGCACTTAGCGAGTGATCGCGCAAGGACTAGAAGCATTGTTATTTCCCCGAAGACGGTCGCGGATATTAGCTCCAGCTTAAAGAAAGGAATTACAGGCCACAATTCCATTCTCAAACGCTGCATCGCTGCTCTTTGAACAAAGCGGCTTTACACATTCCTTTGAAAACGGGGGCGTTTGCTGAGCGAAGCATATTTTCTTACATAAATTGGCAAGAGGACAGTTATCATCAAAATGGACAGTAAGTAGCAGGTTCTTAGTATGCCGAGCCATACATCCTTTTGCTGAGAGCTGGCCCTCCCTAATCACCACACTGCGCCTTTTAGGATTCTGAAGGGAAGAGATCTTAGTTTTTTTTTAAACTCAGCTCGCAAAATTGTTATCATAACTTGTCAGTGACGTCAGGCGCAACATTTGTGGTCAAGTCACCTGAGGATGCATAAGCGCAGGTCTCGCTGTTCCAAAATCCTTGTTTTTGTTTACATGCTGTCAGCTTGACGTGCATCTCACCAAGCACCTAATGCACCGGATGACGCACTAAAATTCAACAGGCGTCCATTCTCGGGGAAATCTTTTCCTGAGCACGTTGGTGGTGTGGGGTGAGGGGCAATGGAAGGTGCTTATTCAGGTGTCAGGATGGTAGATGGGTAGCATAGCAGGACAGCGGAAAACATTTAAGCCCATTTTCAAATAGCAAGTGGAGCCTAATATGTGCTTTTCTTTTGAGGCACCAGCGATCGGCCAACTGCAGAGACATTAAAGGGGAGGGTGTTCCGGGCTCTTCCGAACGTCAGATCCACGTGGAAGGCCACTTCAGTGTGTGGAGCCGAGTGTGTAGGGAGGCTCCCCTGTAGAGTTTGTCGCTATAGGGGAATATCTACTGAAGTCTCAGTGCTCGGCAGAGTGTTGTGGAGCTTGAGCAGTGACTGTTGGCCTTGTTAAGCCCTTGCAGCTACGCAGGGTTTTGAATTACTAACATTCCACTCCACACGGACTATAAACACAGAAAAGCATGCAGTAGTAACAGGCTGAAGCTGGTTGAAACACAAAGTGTACAAAGTATGTCGCTGTCGACTAACACAGAGCTGGCGAACGAGTGCCTTCCCCCAACTTGTTATTTATATATTTATTATTATATAGTTTAAAGCACAGACCTAGCTCAGGAGCAGCAGAGCGCTGTAAAGAGTGCGAGTAGCTGGCAAATGGGCTACCATCTTTTAACAGTAGCACAGTACTGTGAGGTCTTTGTGTCGGTATGTGCGTCCATTGGAATTAGTCCTTGGTCAGGTGTTGTTGAAAGAGATTTGCAAAATTGGAGAATTGTGGGGGCATTCCGAGTTGACGCCAGGATCAAGTTCCAGAAGGGTGTTGCACGACAAGAGAAGAATTGTTTGTGGGTCCTCTCTTTGCAGATGAGTTTTGATTCAAGCCTGTTGATCTATTTGCTGCACGAGTAGGGTGTTTCACCAGATATGTGGAGCTTAGCCACCAGGTACACTGGTGCGCCACTCGGGATTGCTTTGTAGATGATCTATGCAGTCTTGAACAGTATCCAGGCTTGGAGTGGAAGCCAATGTAGTTCACCAAGGAGGGAGGTAATTCGGTCCAATTTCTGTGCTCCCATAATAAGCTGTTAGCATGGAAGATCACCAGAGAATGGGTAATCACACTGTTAGGGAGCTGTTCGCTAAGTGCGAAGCAAGAAGCCAGCAAAGGAGCATGATTTGGAAAAACACAACTCCAGATTATTTAAATTGTGTAAGTGGCAGAACCGGGCAATTTACAACAACTTCAGTAAAAATAAACTGCGCCTGAAATGTATGCCTAGTGGCAAAAGTCCCAAGTCTCAGCAAATGCTTTCTCCAAGAACAGTATTAAGTAACAAATTAGAAAAGATTTTTAAAACCAAAATAACTGATTGCATTCCAATTAAACATACTAGTAAAGTGGAGCAGGAGTGGTCTTTGGTGGTCAAGAGCGTCTTTTTACACTTGTATTCAAGGAGGTGGTGATTTTTGTCCAGCATACCTACAATAACAAAATCACCACTGCAGCGCAGAGCGCTGAGCAGGAGTAGTCTTTGGAGGTCCGTGGTGGGCCAGAAAGGGACTGACAGTACCAGTGTATCCCTGTGTATTAAATCAAATCTCCCACAAGCAAGACTCATATGAGAAGGAGCGGTAAGCAGCGTCTGCCAGCGTCCGTGCTTCACGCATTGACATTGCTGAAGTTGCTATGTTGCCTCAAGCACAAACCGCAGTGCTCTTTAGTACTTTTCATCTGCTTGCTACTAAAGTAGCTTGGGAAACATGGACACTGTTGCAGCTTCTTTCTGGTCATTTCGCGTAAACCTTGGTATCCAGAGGAGAGAAGCCTGTAGCACTCGTCTTCACACAAGGCTATCGAGAGTGGTGCAGTGCGCAGGCTCAGCTTGGTGCCTTCGAAGCAGTGACAATAGGGGAATTGACTGGTTTTTCGTGCAGGATAGCGTATTCATTTTCCTGTCAGCTCTGATTTTATTATTTTAATGAGCCATATAAGGGGCAATCAGTCAGTTTAGGAATTGTGATTTTGAATACTCCACTCACAAGAAAGATTAACTTGCTGTAAAACGTAAGCTCCTGGACTTTGCTGTATTGGTTTTTTAGTTTGACAACAAAGGAACAGTGTCAAGATCTACGATACAACTGATACAATCTTTACTAATCAACTAGGGGCAGGTGACTGCAGGCTAAGGTCCTTTAAACTATCGCCCTAGTACACAGACTGCTGGATGTAGCCCATTATGTGGGTGCAGAAAGGGTTATTTTAATAACTTGTATCCGAATTGTTGGTAATCTCCCAGCTCGTGGAACCTGACAGGGCTGATATGTCTGCCTATAAACTGCATTTTCAATCAACAGGAGGTGACTGCATGCCAGGGGCCTTTGAACCATCCCTGACTTCGAGATAATTGTCAAATAAAAAAAAAGGTTGCTTGGAAGAACCTGTTGGCTTGTGGACACCAGTTTTTCTAATTACTTATATCTAAGCAAATATAATTGTGATACGTCAGGACCAACCATATGGTATATGACCTATGCAGTAATAAAAGGGAAATGGAGGGCAAAAAGGTAGCTCAAAAAAAGCATAAGCCACCTCTCTGTTAAGAAGGGTTCTAGTAAATTGTCTAGTTCCATAGGGGAAAGAGTAAAAGCGGTGCGCTGTAATAATGAATTAAAAAAAAAACAGTCTAAATTCTTTGCACTGTCTGGATTAATGAACAATGGCCGAGGTTGTGGCAGGAGTGGAAAAATGTGTGCTCAAGTCCATTCAAAATAATACTCCACTATTGGGTGGACTGGGCAGTGCACTCGTTCCTTCGACCCCACATATGGTGGGAAAGGTGTTCAGTCCTGGTAAATTGGGAGGAGATGTAAATCAGGACATTTCTGATACATCTTATTCTTTGACACATATTGATGTAAAGGACTCATATTCATGCCAAAACACTGATCTAATTTCAGACATTTCAATTTTGGCCCAGGCTATATCCAGGGAACTTGCAAAGCGAGTACGCCTATCATTGGATCTACAGGCATCCAATTCACCAGTTTGGGACGGGAGTGAAGAAGTCTCCTTGCACAGTATGACAACAAGCAGTGTCCTCTGCGATTCTGGTATATGAATCGATAAAAATGAATGAACGTTTATGTTTTATGGACTCTCTGCATCTACAGGGCGCTAGTTTGGCAGCAAGAGAGTCTTTTTCCCAAGATCAGGATGTTAGTCAGGGTGATCAGACACTGGATGTTCTGTCCTTTCCTGTAATATCAAGATTACTGTGGATAATGGGAAGGACATTGTACAGTTTGAGATATGGGAGGTAAGACAGGTCTGAATAATGTGGTGGGGAAAATGTTTTTTTTTAGAGGGTTTGGTTATGGCCTGTGGTAAGCACAAAAAGGAAAAACAAAGGGTGAAAGAGGTTTGCTGCTGCCATTGCAGAAGGAGCCTATATAATAGGACGGGGGCTGACACCTCAAAGGGTACCCAAACTATGACACTCCAAGAACAAGATAGGAGGGCTTCAGCTGACTAGAGCTCTTCTACACTATGACATAGGACGGAAGAGGACTTGGAGGTTACAATAAATGCACTAACTGAGAAGGATGTGAATATTATTCTCTAAGCGGAGAGAAGTTTTATGAGGAGTGACTCAGTGTCCAAGGTTGGTACGCCTGAGATATTGAGGAGGCAAGGCCATTGTCTATGATGGAAGCAGATGTAGAAGCAGAAACCAAGCTTGATAGAGCGGGAAAAACAGTTAAAGAAAAATACATTTAAAAATATGAAGAATGTATGTAAATAGGGGTAAAGGGTCTCGAAAATTCCTCTGTGCCTTGAAAGCTGTTACTGATGTGGGAGCCAAGTGGTTATGCAAGAGCAGGTGGTGATTTCTAAAGAGCCTGTACAGTCTCAACCTTCATTTGGCAGGGGGAAAATAAAGCCTGAAAACCAAAGAGGCTTGATTGATGCAAAGCACACCAGATTGGGCATGAAATGCAATAAAAATGCCTCAAAGACCGCAAATGGGGGTAAAGGGTCGATAAAAGAAATGTTCTGCCAAAAACTTTACCGGCTGAAAGTATTCCTGAGGATGTTAGTATTTACAGCATCTATTCAGATTAACCTGAGGGTGATTTGGATAGCTTAATAGAACACATTGAAAAAGATCTAAGTATTAGCCTGGGTACGAGTAGAGTCCCAATGGAAGACCTAAGGGTAGGGGGGGGGTACTTAGGAGTTCAGTGACATTGCAACCGGCAGTTCAAAGGTTTGTACTGGCGGCGCAACAGCAGCCACTGACTCCAAATGTTTCCCCCCCGATTTTCCAAACCATGGAGAAAAAAAAAGATCCACATGTGTGAGGCAAACGAGCCTAACTAAGGAGATAGATAAGGAAGGTGTTGATCAAGAATGTAAGAAAAAACAGCTCTTTAAATTGCCAAAACAGGAAGACTTGGTATCCAGGACACAGAAGGCCTTGGGGAAAGAAAATATTTTAAGAAAAGGGAGAAATATTTGCATGTATCACTCTAGAGAGAGAGCATTGCCAGTTAGAGGTGCTTTCCCATTGAATAGACAGTATGTATCCAACAGTTAAAATCGCGAACTACGAAAGATTTAGCACCGGCAAAGTTTATTTATAGTGAAAGAATTGATGTAGTAAGATGGGATAGTTCTCTGAATTGGTAAAAAATATTGTGCTGTCAGATGCAATGGTATTCAATCAACTTTGTAATGTAATAGTGGTTGCAGCTGACCCGGTAACATCGGCTGTTAGGGTAGGTGTAACATCAAGTAATCAGCTACTAATGCCTAGGGACCCTTTCATTAAAGTTATTAAAGTTAAACAACAAATGGAAAAAGAAAAGGGGTATTAGGTGAAAGAGTTGTAACATATTATTGGGCCTTTACCCTGAATTCCCTGCATGGGAAAGGTACTGATTGAATGAAAGAATATTGAAGCAATTCTGTTAAACTTGCTTCATGTAACATGCCTGGATTCAAACATCTTCGAGGGAATTATGAGGTCTGGCTGAAGAAAAGAAAGAGATCTAAAGGGCGAATGTGTGGAGGTTTGTTGTGTGCTGTTCGGGTGGATTCGGGAATTGCAAAGGAAAATCTGGATGTGGGTAGGAGTATTATCTTGGGAATAATATTGAGATGGTGGGATATAATAAACTTAAAACAAAAAACGTGTATCATAAATGTATACTATAAACCCAACCCTATCGACTTAAGAGATCTACCGGAAGCTCTATTAGAGCTGTTAGAGATGTATCTCCTGGAGGAAGATTCAAGTGTAATTCTTGTTGGAGACCTAAACAATGAATGCTTAGAAGATGCATATTATACTGCTGCAGGGAGGCAGACTGTATCCCAAGAGTCGAAAGAGAGAGAAAGGAAAGAAATTAGAACATTCCTAGATGAATGGGAAATGTGTGTATTAAATGGTAACCTGTTGGGAAATTTTACAGCAAATTATACATTTCAAACGCAGTGGTGAAATCTACTTTAGATAATGTATGCATATGGAGGAAGTGGGTCTCTTTATGTAGTAGGCTGGAAGTTATTGATCATAGGGGAAGTGACCATTGTCAAAAGATATTAACTTTGGACTGGTATTGTGGAACAGCAATCAGGGATCTGGATCTTAATATTGATGTTAGGCCCAGAAATCAGACAGTCATTTGTCGCCTTTGAATGGTATCTAGATTTAACCAAAAGGTGGAAGCCCACTATAATAGTGGGGATTTTGCAGGGGATCCCGCCGACTTTGCTCCATATATACAATATGTCCGAAAATGTTTAACCTTGGAAAGGGCTTTGAATAAAATCAGTGGGAATACTGTATATACTCATACATTTGACTTATTAGTAAAGAGGAAGAAAAGGCTGCTTAGGAGACAGGGGAGGGAGGCCCAGAAGGAAGGAAAGTCAGGGATCTTGAAGATCAAAATGTTAAAACCCACATATACAAATTGGCTGACAGATCATAAATCTTTATTATACCAGAAACATTTGGTTGCAATGCTAAATTCAACAGAGGCAAGCAATCGTACAGCCTTTTGGACCCTGTTCAAATCAAATACGTTCCAATAGTCTAATCAGTTTTCATTGTGGGAACTGTGTTTTAGGAAGCTTTACTCTAAAATTGCAAGAGGAAATCTTTTATTGACTGGTAGGGAAGGGATAAGGAATGGTAGTGTTTCATGGGATATTTTGGATATTGATTTGTGTGATTTGCAATTTGCTATAAGAAGGTCAAAATCTTCCAATGCTCTGGGGCCCAATGGTTTTTTAAAGAAAACAGTGAAGTCTGATCCAGTTTTATGAGCAAACATTTTATTTCAGTTATTCCAGAACATCCATCGTTCCAAATCCTTCCCTTCATCATGGAGGGATTTGACAGTCATACTAATTTATAAAACTGGAAATAGATGGAGTACATCAAATTATCTCATTGCTGGATGTGTCTTACAAGATATATTCCTAATTTATTTTAAGAAAACTGAATCGCTGGTCTAAGGATTTGAGGTGTTATTTTAAGTTGGGTTTAAAAAAGGCACTAGTACCCCATTCATTCCTTTGTAATCCATCTTTTACCTAAACAGGCTAAGGATGCAAAAAGACAGATTTACTTGGCCTTTTTAGATATTAGCAAAGCTTTCAATTGTGTGATAAGAGCAAAATTGTGTTAAAATGAGGGAGCAGGAGTGCCCAGAGGCTCTACCAAAAATGTTGGTTGTGTAGTTTTGAAAGTTTTTGAGTATATTGACAAATAAATAAGTTTTGAGAAACAGCATTTTTTATGGCATTAGTCTACAATTGTTAAAAACAGATGCTAAGAGAAAGTGCTGGATTGGATTAGAATATTGGGGGGTAAATTAAAGCCTTGGTTGTTTAAATCAAGCAAGGGTGTATGTTTTGAAGAATTGTTCATTTTGCCAGGAGAACCATACGTGGTTGAACTGTATTCTGAATAGATTATTTTGCACTTTGGAGGCTGCTCCCAGTTATTGTATATGTGTGAGCTGGGAAGGCCCATTGAGTCACTGTTTAGGGTTACACAAGTTAATTCCCATTGTAAGGGGGTGGTTGGTCATTTAGTGGGGTTGATGTTGAATGCCGTTTCTGGTGGGCACTTACTAGAGCACCCCTGATTTGTTGATTTTATGTTGGGCAAGCAGCTGTTTTTTGTTGGTAATTGATGGGACATATTTGAAAAAATATAGTTTAAATAAAAACACAGAAGAGTGCTCTGGGTGACCACAATAGCGAGAATACTGGCAGTTGGGGACAGCGAGAAGGCATGGTAGATGCACCATAAATAATGTAGTTATGGAAAAGTTACACATGTATACTTACGCATGAGCACCAGGGCCAGAGCAGAGTGGACACTATGACAGTACAGCCATGCAATACAGAGGCATTTGAAGAAGAACACTGATGAATGTGTCTAAAATCACACAAATTGTGAAAAGGTGTCAGCGAGAATAGAAATGTAATTATGACTTCAAGTTACAGTAAAAAGTAGGCTAATGTATTAGTTGATGATATTAAACTAAGCACAGTGAATATCTTGGGGAATAGCAAGAATAAATGAAACAAAACCACCTTTTTGGGGAAATATATTAGGAAGGCATGTATTAATGAAAAAATGTGTATTTAGAATGAGGAAGCAAGGGGCGATAAGGGGAAGCGCTCGCAAAGCGCACTGGGACTAAGGTCACGCACAGTATGGACAAAGAGACATGATACATTTAAACAGTTGTATTGAGAAAACATTAGGTTTATAGAAGCACACACCTTGATGGACTGACTTCTAAGAATAAGGAATCCACTATTTAGGGTTTTTTTCAGGGCTTTTGTTAAATTAAAATGCAGTTATGGATAAGTACAAGCAGGCTGAGCACTGATAAAAGGAAGAATAAGGGAGGCTTGGCACAATTATTGAAGCACGACATGGATTATTAGTACATGTGATTAATTGATTTATTGGGGAAAGAAATAGAGATGATTAAGATTAGAATCTCTGTCATGATATGCTTACAAGAAGGGGGAGTGGTACATACACACATGCATACACGCATACACACACATGCATGTACACACATATGCATGCACATGTACACACATGCATACACACATGCATGCGCACACACACACATGCGTGCATACACACACGATATTGTGGAAGTATAGGCAATCAATGGATTGCAGGCTCAATGCACATGAAACACACAGAAGAAGGAATTCAATATTGCAATTAGGACACACAGATATATACATGATGATTTTGCTTTATATTATTAGGGACATCAGTTAGGGATATTATGTTTTGCTAAAAATATATTGTGAAGGAAGTTAGATTTTCTTTTTAGGGAGGATGGGGATCCGATTGCTTATATCCAGGAGCAATGAGCTCTTGAAGCGAGCGAGCAGAGGTGACAACAGTGGCAGTATTTTATCACATTTGTGTGTCAGAGATTGCCTGAAGCAGGTACAGAGGCATTTAAGAAGCAAGTGTGACTGAAAGCGAAAACGTGGCCTGAGATACAGTTGACTACAGTACATTACTGACGGCTGTTGCCAGAGAAAAATAAAAAGAAGGAAGATGCTAGAAAACTTGAGGAAGCCAAGTTAGTTCAGAAGAAAATTTCAAAGTACACCATAGAAGGGGCAGTTTTGACAAACGGAGAGGAACTGACAATGCAGCAAGCAGTGGGTGCATCTCAGGCGAATAATCAACACCAGGAGGGAATGGGTTTATGCCATGAGGTAGAGGAATGGCCTACAGAGGAAGAGGTGGTTCACAGAATAACCAAGGCAGTTTGCAGAATATGCAGAGTGATAATCAGAATGCGCAATGCGCAAGGACCATTTAAGCAAGGGGGCCTAGTCAGAGGTGCTCCTCCTGTGTATTGGATATATGGGATGATAGAGCACACTGTGCGCACATGTGGGAGCCAAGGGTATGTACAAAATGGGCAATTCTCAAGAGGGGGATTAGCTTATCCTCCAGTATATAGCTCGCAAGCTAGGGAAGGGTTTGCCCAGGATGAAAAATTGTATCAGACATGAGCACAGAGTGCAACAGGTACAACAGCTAGAACAAGTGCAAAATGAATTTGCTATGGGGCAATTGCAGCAATATACAAACACAGGAGAGGTATTGACACCCAGGATAGGAGGTGCCACTGTGGTAGGAGGAAATCCTTTCACAGGAACAGGTGTATGCATGCACCCACAACAGGCAGCTCTTAGGACGACTTTATGTGTTCAGAATTTTCAGTAGACCCCCAAGAGGAGCCAAGGTGTGATGGTAGGAGGCGAAAACCTTTGGTTTATTAGTAGACACTGGGATTGTACATTTATTTACACAGGAGGAAAAATATTCAATGGTAAGAATTGCCATAAATATTAAGGGGGTAATTCATAGAATCCAGCGCACAAGTGGCGCACGCGGCTGGCGCACAGTGTGCGCGTGCGAATCCCTGCGCCAGCCGCGTGCGCTAAAATCCATTTCCACGCACAGTGTATTCATGGATTCCAGCCACCAAAACCAGCCGTGGCGCACAGTGGTCCAGCGACCCTGCAGCAGCGCCAGTTACGCCCCCAAGAACGCCTCTTGCGCAGGGAAAAGCCATCAATATACCCAATCCAGCACAAAGGGCTGCGCTAACCCTGTACCAGCACAGCAAGCGGGCTACGTGTATCACTGGGGTGCGCGGGAAGTACCTCACGCGATTCCATCAGGGTACGTGTATTTCGGGGTGCGCGTGAAGTTCCACACGCGATATCAGCAGGGTACGTGTATTTCAGGGTGCAGGGGAAGTTACACACGCGATTTCCGCAGGGTACGTGTATTTCAGGGGTGCGCGTGAAGTTCTAAACGCGATTGGGCTGCGTGCGTGTATTTCAGGGGTGCGCGGGAAGTTCTACATGCGAATGGCCTGGGTGCGTGTATTTCAGGGGTGCGCGGGAAGTTCTACACGCGAATGGCCTGGGTGCGTGTATTTCAGGGGTGCGCGGGAAGTTCCACACGCGATTGCCCGGGCGCGTGTATTTCAGGGGTGCGCGGGAAGTTCCACACGCGATTGGCCTGGGCACGTGTATTTCAGGGGTGCGCGGGAAGTTCCACACGCGATTGGCCTGGGCGCATGTATTTCAGGGGTGCGCGGGAATTTCCACACGCGAATGGCCTGGGTGCGTGTATTTCAGGGGTGCGCGGGAAGTTCTACACGCGAATGGCCTGGGTGCGTGTATTTCAGGGGTGTGCGGGAAGTTCCACACGCGATTGCCCTGGGCGCGTGTATTTCAGGGGTGCGCGGGAAGTTCTACACGCGAATGGCCTGGGTGCGTGTATTTCAGGGGTGCGCGGGAAGTTCCACACGCGATTGGCCTGGGCGTGTGTATTTCAGGGGTGCGCAGGAAGTTCCACACGCGATTGGCCTGGGCGCGTGTATTTCAGGGGTGCGCAGGAATTTCCACACGCGAATGGCCTGGGCGCGTGTATTTCAGGGGTGCGCGGGAAGTTCTACACACGAATGGCCTGGGTGCGTGTATTTCAGGGGTGCGCGGGAAGTTCCACACGCGATTGCCCTGGGCGCGTGTATTTCAGGGGTGCGCGGGAAGTTCCACACGTGAAGGCCCTGGGCGCGTGTATTTCAGGGGTGCGTGGGAAGTTCCACACGCGATTGCCCTGGGCGCGTGTATTTCAGGGGTGCGCGGGAAGTTCCACACGCGATTGGCCTGGGCGCGTGTATTTCAGGGGTGCGCAGGAATTTCCACACGAATGGCCTGGGTGCGTGTATTTCAGGGGTGCGCGGGAAGTTCTACACGCGAATGGCCTGGGTGCGTGTATTTCAGGGGTGCGCGGGAAGTTCCACACGCGATTGCCCTGGGTGCGTGTATTTCAGGGGTGCGCGGGAAGTTCCACACGCGAATGGCCTGGGTGCGTGTATTTCAGAGGTGCGCGAGAAGTTCAACACGCGATCTGGCCTGGGGGAGCGTGTGCGTGTATACCAGGGGTGCGCGGAAAGTTTTACACGCAATTTCAGCAGGATACGTGTATTTCAGGGGTTCCGGGGAGTCCTACATGTGATTTGCCAGTGTGGGTCCTCCCAGGTGTTCCCTGTACACCCTCCACGGCCCCTGCAGGCAGCCCACACCACAGGGGACTACCCTGCATCCCTGGTCATGTCCCGCAGGCAGCCCACCCAACATGGGCATGCCCCCCAGCAAAGGCACATGTCTCCTTGCACTAATGATCACCAACTCATGTCCCCTTGCACCCCCACCCTCAGAATTGCGGGGCACCTGCCAGCAGGCCCCCACCCATGTCCAACTCATGTTCCCCACCACCCCCACCCCCCAGCACTGTGGGGCACCTGCCAGCAGGCCCCCACCCATGTCCAACTCATGTTCCCCACCACCCCCACCCCCCAGCAGTGCAGGGGCACCCTCCACCAGGCCCCCACCCATGTCTCCCACCACCGCCACCCCCAGCATTGCGGGGCACCTGCCAGCAGGCCCCCACCCATGTCCAACTCATGTTCCCCACCACCCTCACCCCCCCAGCACTGTGGGGCACCTGCCAGCAGGCCCCCACCCATGTCCAACTCATGTTCCCCACCACCCCACCCCCCCAGCAGTGCAGGGGCACCCTCCACCAGGCCCCCACCCATGTCTACCACCACCCCCACCCCCAGCATTGCGGGGCACCTGCCAGCAGGCCCCCACCCATGTCCAACTCATGTTCCCCACCACCCCCACCCCCCAGCACTGTGGGGCACCTGCCAGCAGGCCACCACCCATGTCCAACTCATGTTCCCCACCACCCCCACCCCCAGAATTGCGGGGCACCTGCCAGCAGGCCCCCACCCATGTCCCATCCATGCCCCCCTGCACCTGGGTCCCAACAATCCCCAATCATGTCCGTAATGGCCATCCTCCCCTGCCAAAAGGCCCAACCAACTATCACATCCACCCACATATCAAAGGCAATTACATGTTACACACCCAATGTAAATAATGCAAATGAACACATGTCTGTCACACACAATGGCGGCAAGTGAATGTTAAAACACCCAACATGACATGCATGAAAGTAATGAGATGATACGACACATTGAAGGATGAAAATAAAAATGTATTGAAAATCAACTTGAATGGAAATGAAATGAGAAAAACCACAAAGCAAAACAACCAAAAGAAGATGAATGTCCATGAAAAAAATCCCAAAAATAAAAAAATCCATTGAAGAACTATTTACAAGATAATCCCAGGTCCATGAGCCCAACCAAATGAAACCTAACTATGACAACAAACTAAAAACTGAACTATATACAAAAATGTGGCGCATTGTCCAATCGCAACCAAATAAAAAAAAAAAATTAAAGGAAACCTACCACTAACTATATAACTATATACAAAGGCAGCGGGCTAGTCCGACGGCTCACTGGTTGTTGTCACGGGCCAGGGCATCATCGAACTCCTGTTCAATGGCTTGGAGGCGGGCATGTTCCCTGGCCCCGAGGTCCCGCAGGGATAATGCAGTGTCCAGCTCCAACTCCCTGCGAAGACCCTCGAGGCACTCAGCCCGCCTCAGCGCCCTCCGCATGGAGTCCTCCGCCCTGACCATTGTGAGCCGTTCCTCCTCTGCCCGCTGCCGCTCCGCACCTATCTGCTGGCACAACCGCTCCCACACGGAAGCCACTCCCATTCCAGGGTTCTCCTGCCCTCCGGCCGATGCCTGCACCCCTGATGTTGATGGCCCCGAGCCATGATGCCTCCGACGTTGAGCCTGCTGCTGCCTCCGACGCAACTGCCTGTGCCAGCACGACGGCATCCAGGCTGATGGAAACCACCGACGCTGTCGTGCACGTGCCCTGCCCGATGATGCCGTCACATCCTCCATCTGCTGGGGTCCGGTTGCTGTGGTGTCCACCCCTGCTGGTCCTCTGACTCCCGACTGTGGCAGGGATGGGATCCCCACCGAGCTGGCTGCATTGGTCAGGGCAGGTCCACAGGGGGCCCTGGTGGCATCTGGGCCGGAAGACGGCAAGGAGAACGACTGGCGTATAGTGTCCACAGAGGAGGAGAGGGCCGCCAGATTGGCCGACACATGCAGGAAACCCCCGAACATGGACGATCCCAATTGGGCCATGTCGACACGGTGCTCTTCGTGATGACGTGCGTGCTCCTCCTGGGAAGCACGCACGGCATCACGAATCACAGCCGTGCGCATCGCGACCCCAATCAGGACCTTCTCCATACGGCCAGGGGTCCCCTCGTCCGCAGGTGGAGGGGAGTCAGATGACATGGACATCCCCTCTACCTGCTGACGGGCCTGGGACGGTGCATCCCTGCTGGTGCATGGTGGTGCACCCACAGGGTCTGGGACAGCGACATGCACAGGCCCCTCCACGTGACCTGTGCTGCCTCCTGCCCCTGGACTGCACCACTTGCACCAGCAGGGATGCCCCCACCAGGCCCCATGTGCGCCTCAGTGGCGGCCTCCTCCTCCTCTGTGGAAACCACCAACCTGGATGGCTCCTCACCGTCTTCCGCCGTAGCAGGCCCCTGTGGGGGCTCACCCACCCCTTCCGCTGCAGCCGTGGGGGCATCCCCGCCGCCTTGCTCCACAGCGCCGTCTCCGCCCTCTTCTTCACTAGCCGCTGCGTAGAGGGAGACATAGAACACAAGCATCAGGGTATTGTACAATGGTCCCCTAGACAGGAAGCAATAGCAGATGAGTGCCACTGTCAAAGTATACTTCCATCATGTCCCTCCACAACACATGTGTCAGTCCAGGCAAAACACACACAGTGACAGTCATGATGCATGCCATGGACATTTCCATACATGTCCAATGGACTCTCGAAACATACAATGTAATGGTACTCACATGCATCATGGGTCATGCCTATCACATGCACACACTTCACCTCAGTCACATCCATTTGGCCCCGTACACCCCAATCACAGTGGATACAAGGATGAATAGGCTGCATCAGTGAATCTGTACATTGTCACAGACATGTGTCATGCATCCATGGCATTCACAAGTCACAGACACGCAGGTCAGGCACACAGACATGGATACCATATATGTACCTGGCATCAGCACCCATCCCTCACCCCACCCATGTCCAGGAACAGAGACTGCCATGCTCTCATGTGTACAATCTGCATAGGGCTCCCCATGTCGCATTTAAACACATGCAACGACCGTGCGGTTCACACATTACTGGTCGCACATGCATTACCATGATGTCCCTGCACACATACATGCGTACATGGCCTATGTCACACATACAGGCAAGTATCAGACAACCAGCACACTGCAACATGCCCTGTCTCACACAGCAATGCTTGGCCACTTACCGCTCAACTCCAGACGGGTCTCCCTCTCAAGGACCTGGGCGTGGAGCGCTGGGTGTACGCGTTCCAGGACCCTCATCTGGATGGAACTCATGCGGCCCCGGCCCCCCTCCACGAGGCGCCGGGCCTTTATGAGGGTCCTGGACCTCAAGTCTTCCCAGCTCTTCTTGACCTTCTGGATGGTGCGGGTTGCCACCCCCTCCGCGTTGATGGCAACCACACAGTCGGCCCAGATCCTCTCCCGTCCTTCCTTGTTGGCGCGGGACGATCCGAAGAGGGCATCATACTGCCCAGGACTTGCTCCACCAGGACACCAACTTCGGTGGCAGTGAAGCTGGTGCCCCTCTGCCCGGGGGTTGCCACTGGTGCCAGATGTGGATGTGCCCGACATGGCAACCCCAGGGGCAGGAGTGGGTGGGCAACTGGGTCCTGGGGCTGGGCTGTGGAGCGATGTTATCTGAGTCGGGAGTCTTCTGTTCCAGCAGGGGTGGACACAGCAACTGGACCCCTGCAGATGGCTGATGTGCAGGCACCAAATGGCAGGGCACGGTGGCAGCAGGCAGGCAGGCAGCAGCAGATGGCACGTGGGAGGCTGCTCGGGGCACTGGGGGGCAGTAATTTGGCCTTCTGGGCAGGAGCGTGGTCTTCCGTGTGTTTTCGCGTGGCCAGCTTGATACGGAGTGATTTGGCACGTGAAAATCCTGCACGTCAGCGTGAAAATCGAGGAAAGGCCCTTAGCGCGTAAGCGCGTCAGCACGCGTACGCGATTTCATTGGACCAAAGGCCCTTATAGCGTAAGCGCGTCTGTGACGTTTTGCGCACGGCATTGCCCTGGCAGGGCTTGGAGATCCCGCGTGCCTTTACACTGTTCTGTACGTGCTTTTCGTGCGGTGCGTGTGTTTTCCATCCGTTGGGGTTCACACGCTATTACTTCACAGCGGGTGTTGGCTACGCGTTCTTCTACACGCAAGGCAGACGGTGAGTGGTACCCTGCTCCCCCAGGCCCGATCGCGTGAAAAAGTTCACGCGAACCCCTGAAATACACGTAGCCCGCTCCCCCAGGCCCGATCGCGTGAAAATGTTCACGCGAACCCCTGAAATACACGTAGCCCGCTCCCCCAGGCCCGATCGCGTGAAGAAGTTCACGCGAACCCCTGAAATACACGTAGCCCGCTCCCCCAGGCCCGATCGCGTGAAGAAGTTCACGAGAACCCCTGAAATACACGTAGCCCACTCCCCCAGGCCCGATCGCGTGAAGAAGTTCACGCGAACCCCTGAAATACACGTAGCCAGCTCCCCCAGGCCCGATCGCGTGAAGAAGTTCACGCGAACCCCTGAAATACACGTAGCCCGCTCCCCCAGGCCCGATCGCGTGAAAATTTTCACGCGAACCCCTGAAATACACGTAGCCCGCTCCCCCAGGCCAGATCGCGTGTGTGACTTCCCGCGCAACCCCGAAATACACGTGCCCCGCTCGCACAGGCACAATTGCTGTATGTTGCCACTTTTGTAATGCACAGGGACGCTACCGCCTGCCTTCGTGTGGCGTGTCTTTCGCTGTGCGTGGCTTTGCCCTATTCGATTCCATGGATGCGTGTGGTTCGGGTGCGTGTGGGCATTCTGTCTGCTTCCCTGCAGTACATCCCCAATTACGCCCTTGTTTTCGCGAGTTGTTCCCCATTCCGTGCGTTATGCCCCGTGTTCCGCCCACTTTCTAGTGTATGCGCCGAGGTCGTGCGCTTTCACTGTGCGCGTCGCGCACGTCTTTCGGGATGGTGCAGTGACGTGTGCGCCATGCACCGGTTTGGCGCACATCCCGAGGAAAACACGCGCAGGGACTTCCATGATTCGCACGCGTGCGCGTGCGCCTGTTTTTTTGCGCTTGCGCCTGCTTGCGCGAAGATTTTCGGCGCACGTTTGTTCCATGAATCGGCCCCTAAGAGTTCTGTGGAGCTATACATTGAGTTCCCTTTTTACTGATGAATTACCAGTCTCCATAGGAGAGTGTGACATGTCTGTTCCATTATTGTATTCAAGGCAGACACCGGTTAATATCCTGTGTCGAGATTTAATGACAAAGCTTAATATGACGATTCCCTTCACTGCTGAAGGCATAGTGTGTGTTCCACTCCTGAAGTACACTATTCGAAAGTGGATGAATTTATATTGGCATTAAACAGGGCAAGTGGCTCTGAGAGTTGTTTCAGTGGAGCCAGTAGTTTTTCTGATCATGGGGTGAGCATTCTATTAAAATGACTGTTTGGCCTAGTGGAGAAAATGGTGAGAATATTTGATTAATTTTTGTTTAGACTACTAATATTTAAGGATAAAGAGGGGGGGCAGACTACCCCTATAGAATTAAAACCAGCCATAGTATGAGGGGAAATGGCAATGCAAAAAGGAATGGACAATGGGAGTAGACCATGGATGATGGTAAAAGCTCTTGAAGAAGGGTCTAGGTTGATTGGCACCAATGATGATGACATATTTAGAGAAGACTAAACAAATGATGAAATGGTGGCTCTTTATTCACATACTGAATACAAATAGAGAGATGGGGAAATCCTACAGCGAATGATAAAAATGTTTTGCACTCAGCATATTTTCAGGAAGACTTGGAGAGAGTGCCAAATGTCCTGTGGACCACGGGCCCTTATTACATGGGTCTATTGAAACAAATAGGGGAACAACATTTTTAAAAAGGTACACACATGAAAGGGATTATAATATGAAACATATGAGGGTTTCCGTTGTAATTAGACTGGTTAATGTAAGCTAATCATAAATAGATAGGGATAAAAGCACAGGATTAAGAAGGTCAAAACTACAGAGATTAATGACAAATTCCTGAGAACCTGCTGCAAAGCAGCCCAAAGGACAAATAAAATGGACTTACCATGAAGACAAGCCATGGATGCAGAATAAGATGAAGCAAGAAGAGTCGGGTGGAAGATGTACTGATCGAAGAAAATGTGTATGGCGAGAGGGCAGGAAACAAGGAAATGTTGTGGGGTGCGAGAAAGGGAAAAAGTATACAGTAAATGTTGCATGTGGACAAATAAAGAGGAAAATCGGCTGGTGAGTTCCTGAAGGAATGATTTCTCTTGATTCTCGTGGTGGCATAGTGGCATAGGTGAAATCACCTGATGTGTATGCTATGTCTCAATTTTTTGGGTAATCAAGGTACGTTCTAGATAAAACCAAACAAAGGTGTTCTTGAGGATACACGCATAAAAGTTCAAAAAAGCAAAACATTGTAAATTATGTTCTGACAAAGGGAGATACATATATGTTTTAGATTGTAGACCCTGTTGACTTCATAGAAATGTTTTTATAATACCTCCCATGTTGAGACAAATCACTGCACATAGGAGGGTTACTGAGACAGGGATGTATAGGTACACTGCATATGGGGGAGGGTGGACATTGGGTGTAGTGGTTGTGTATTGAATAGGTGTCTAAATACAGACCAGAGTGTAGAGGAGGTGTTAGACCGGCATGGTGGGCTGATCAGTGGTTCCTGTATTGCAAAAATCAAAATGATAGTGCTTTTTGAAGATAAAGAGTGCATATAGGGCAACATATGTTTTTGGGGTCCGAATGGATAAAGTATGTCTGGGTTGGTATATTTAGAATTCCTTGGCAGGGAAAGCAAACAATGATTGATAGCAAATCATATAAGAGCACTGGAAAGCTAGCAATTAGACAAAACAGCTGTTTAACTAGCAACAAATAAGATGAGCTCATGAGGTTTCCCACAGTATTAGCTGCCAAATAAATTTGGCAGAGCCTCGAGAGCTGATAACTGTTTCTGGTCAGGTGTTTAAAGATGTATAATTATGTTAAGCTGAGACTGAAATGGGCTATTCAGTCTATGTGTCAGTCAGACGGAGCATGCCAAAAAGGAACTAATGTGGCTTGGTGAGCGACAGTTAAGCCAACCCATCAAAGAAAAGGGGGGGGTTTATATTCTAGTTAAGAGAATCAATTAGAAATGTATACGGAATTTGCATGGAAACATTACGTCATTGAAATAAGGCTATACAAGCAAGCTGATTGTAGCAGCTCAGTGTGCTTTCCAGAATGTCTTTTTAATCTGTATTAAAAGATGGCTGTGAAAATGCATCCGGGCGTCCGTCTCCCTAATTTATCCTGTCTCCAGTGCCAGAGTCAACAAATGAATTATGTATAGCGTAAGGGCGGATTGCAAATCAAATATTTGGGGAAGACATTTATTAACAAATTGATGTTTTAGATTGATGTTTTAGGATTGATGTGCTTTTATGAAATTATATATGCAATATTACTAGGGAGTGTAGGTATGTATTGTTTTATCATTGCAAAGATTCTAATGTGATTGCTTTTTTATTGGGCATGATTCTTTACTGGTTTTCTGGAATTTGTACAGGATGAAAAGTTTCAGTGTTTGTACTATTTGTATTCAAAACTAAAACAAACAATAAATAAATAAATTAAACATACTAATGTACAGTTGACTTACAGACCATGATCTACAATATCCAGTATCTATCATAGTTGATTGCGTCAGCAACTGTTTGATCCATACTCAATTGGACCAAGGAAGGTCAATTATTGTAAGGATGATTGTGATAAGTTAGAATATGTAGCAATACGCTCTAACAAACAGATAATGAGGGGCCAGCAAGCAAATAGTATACTTTTATGTTCTCTATTAAGAAAACAGAAGAATCCTGTTGCTGCAAAGCATCCCCATCAACTGCCTTTCAGTGGACTCTACTCAGCTTCAGTCTTCCACTCCTGAACACAACTGACTTGTGATGTCATTCGAAGAAACGTAGCAACAAGCATAGCAACAAAATGGGCAGATTATAACATCTCCCCCTTTCTCTGGGAACTGCATTAACAGAATCTCTCAGGGGTTGATTTCACCCACTTGTTTCTTTTCACTCTTGTACCCGGTAACTCTTTGCTGGACAGTGAATCACCATGATCATGCTCCAATCCCATACCTTCCACAGTTATGGGCAACAGAAACCCCTACCAAACTGTATAGTGGTACCAGGAACCCCCTCAAACTGAGTACAGATAACATGATAGGCTGATCAATGGTTCTAGTTTTGGAGAAATTAGAATTACAGTGTTTTAAAGACAAAAATGTGCGTGTGGGCGGTGCTCCAGTGCAACATGCAGCCCTATTATATAGGCTTATCAAAGCATCAAGTCTTCAATTGACTGTAGCAGTCATAAAATGCTAAGCACTTTCTAAAACAGCAAACGTATTTTCCTGCGGAAACTAAACCACAGACGTAGAGGCCAAAAAGGTAGCCTATTATCCACCTATATCTAGTTTAGAAATAGAAGAGGTTAAACAAATTACAGGACAATGCATGTTAGTAAAGGAGGGCTTCAAACTGGTGTTTATTGTCCAGTTAATTGAAAGGAAGATCTTCACATGAACAGCAGGATTTATGGAAAAAGCAGGTGTTCTTTATCCCCCACTGTAGCAATTTGGAGACAGGATAGCACTGGAGAGCCAGTTGTGCCTCTAGCATTAAGAGTAGCACTGGAGCAGCTTCACAATCCATAACACACCACTCGAGAGAGTCTTGCTGCTACAATTGCAGAAGAGTGATTTTCCCCAAATCTGTTAGTGCATGTGGCACAGTTCATTATAAATTGCATCGTGTGTCAGAAATGTACTGCAGGACACACGTGAACAGTAAGAGGAGCAATCCCTAGACCCAATGGCCACTATCAGCATCTGCATATAGATTATGTGGGTATGCTACAGACATGCAACGGCTACTGATATAGGTCCATTTTATAGATGGATTGCGGCTTGTCCATGCATGCACCTTAATGCCATATGTGCTGCCAAGTTCATTGTATGCAAGGTGTTCCCGAGATTGGGTGTGTCCGAGGTCCTGTGGCCTGACAATGGACTGCATTTTGTGAATGAACTGTTTGGGCAAGTAGTTCTTTCGTTACATATAAGACACACAGTTTATTTCTGCTCATCACCCAGAGGCCAACGTTGTCTGCGAGAGATTAAATTTACTCTTAAAAGAGATTATAGTGACTCTGAAGAAAGGATGTCTGCATTGCCTATGCTTGGCATTGTATGCGTTAAGAAATCAGCCTGGCCCAGATCACCATTTAACTCCTCATGAGTTGGTGACCAGACGCTGTATGAGAACTCCTCTTCTTCCTCCAACTATAGTAAGAACTGATGCCCATAGTATGGCAAAGGCATTAGGTAATGAGAGGCAGGATTACCTAACAACAATGACTGCAGGCATTTCTTGCATGTCTCAAGAGATCAAAACCAGAAGGGAGGGGTCAAAAGGAAGAGACAAAGACAATCAACCTATTGAAATAGAGGTGTTGCTGACACCTCCTATTCTGTACCCAAGATACCAACTGCTAGTGCGCTCATTTGTAAGCGCCTGGAACACACCCAGTTTTGAAGGGCCACATGAGGTGGAGGAATTTAGTCCCACTGAAGCGAAACTGAAAGGGAGAAGAGCCTGGCAGCACCAGCATGATATTAAACCCTTTAAAGGTGAACCATCAACCTCTCCTGCAACAGCCCACAGTGAAGCAAGAGAAGTTCCGCGCATGCTTACTCGTTCAATTGCTAGAAACGAGAATAAGAAAGCAAAGTGCACACAAGCACCATAGACTAAGGATCAGCGTTTCTCAAAATCTGATAAAGAAAAAATAGGATTTCAGTTACCCTGGAACTTTTTCAGATAGGATTAAGGGACAATAAGAAGAAAATCCACAGCACGAAGAAAAGAAGCACCTGTTATTTCTTATGTACCCTATTTAAATAATGATACACACATTCTTGTATGGTGTTTTTTGCACATATTACAGTCTTATCCAGCTCTAATAAGAACATGTACAAGTAGTGTTGCGTTTTTGGAAAACCCCAAGAACACTTATGTCATTTACAGAGTAATAATAGCAATTATATTACAGATTTTGTTATAAAATGTGATTTATAAAAAAAAATTGTAGTTACCCATTGAAGAGAACATGAGAAATGGAGATGTTATAAAATATGCATTGCCATCAAGAAAGTCAATACATTTTCCTGGAATATTAATCGTAATATCATTTTGTATTAAGATTTGTGTTTTCTTCCTTATCATTATGGCATTTAAACATGTTCCATAAGGCAATACAGGGATGAATTATGTTAATTAAACATTTATTATTGTCCCCACTAAAGGCACAGACAGTTTTTTCCATAATATAACTAGACACCTCTGGGGCCGCTAGAGAGCCCGACCAATATGGCCGCGGGTCTGTGAAGCTCTCCAGCACCCGCGAATATCCGGACGTCTATCCTGCTGACAACTGTTCTCGAGCAGTAATTTATTGATGTGCACTGGTGCCAGATAATACAGAGCCTTAGGGGAGTGAAAGCGGTGGCGATCCGGAGCCGCTATTGAGGTGAACAGCTGCGGTTTTCGGTGGCTGTGGATGGCCGTGTGGAGTGGAGGAGGGGCTGCTCGGCAGCGAGTGAAGCCGCGGTGCAAGGCGCTGGCGTGTGGAGGTGTCAAGCACCTGAAGGTGGTGGGGTACGTTGGCCGCAGCAGCGGAGTAGCGAGGAGGAGCGTGAGGCATCCTGGTTGAGGGAGCCCTGAAGTGTGCCCTGGAGAGGAGGATCCACACGACGATCGCACTGCAGAGGAGCTCCGCGGTGTGGTTGCTGTGGAGCTTCTGCCGCGCCCCGCGTCAGTGGCGGCGCGGCTCTGTAGAGTAGAGGAGATCTGCTCTGGGAGAGTTGCGGAGGAGCGGTGAGCTCCTGGAGGCGCCTTCTGGCCCGTGCCTGGCTGCCTGCGGCTGCAGTGCTCCCCTGGACGCAGTCAGTCTGTTGGGGCGGCCGCGGGGTGGGAGGTGCAGCAACCTGGATCGGCGTGCGCTGGCGGTGGAGGTACGGCCCGCCCTCCCCCACGGAGTCCGGGGGGGTCCGGAGGAGGCTGGCCCTGAGAGATGCTGCCGCGCTGATGCTGCCGGAGATCCTGAGAGCGGGGCTCAGTGCATGAAGGACGTGCCCTGAGGCTGTTGGGTCCTCCTCTGGTGGGGTCTGATGCTGTGTTGGCGGTGACCTCGCGAAGATAGCGGGGTGTGCGGCTTCTTAGAGGAGTGTCAGTCTCTGGACTTCAACTTACCAGGAAATTCCTGTTCAAGGGCCTCAAGGCAATAGGGTGGTCGATCCATGAGAAAGACCCTGCAGTATTCAAGTTGGAAGCCACCTTTCCCGGTCGGAGTGGAGCGGGGGAGGAGCTGGCTGGTCTCCAGATAGCTGCATTAGTAATTAGGGATCTGTGGTTTCGGACCATCCCCCCAGCTGGCACGGTGACTAGAACATAAGGTTTTGAAGATTATAGGAAGGGAAGAATACTCTTCAGGGTGTGGTGATGGTGTGGGGATTTTCTTTGATGACGCCCTACATCTGAGGGGAAAGAAGATCAGACCTAGCACTCAGAAAGCAAGGTCAAGACACGAGAAATATATCAGCTGGTGGGCCGAGCTGGTGCTGCCCCTTGGAAGAGGTCCCTGCTTGTCTGTAAGAATGGAGGGACTGAGCCTGCGAGACAATACTATACTTCCGGTACTCTGAATAGTTGTGACAATTGTTTGCCTACGCATACAACAACTCTATCGCAGGCATCAGCTTTACTGTGGTGCTATAGCCCCTGTGCTGTCCCCGCCCATAGTTGTGGGTGGGGTCGGGCGTGCGAGGGACACCGGCCTGGGAGTAGAGAGCAACGGTGGAAAGGATCACTGGTCCAGGAGGGTTGTGTGGTGCCTGGGGCCCTCTGCCTCCCTCCCTCATCTGGGCATCATGTCGAAATCAGCTAAAGGCGGCAAACAGCAATCCAGATTGCACTGTGAAATATCTGCTCAGGCCAAAAGCAGTCGGGCAATGGTGGATTTACCCGATCTGTGAACCCCGGAATCTGACATGGACCCTACTTTGCAGTTTGGGATAAAGTCTCTTGATGGGAAACTTGATACACTGACATGTAAGGTTGATCACATGCAGGTCCGCCTGGACAAACATGGGGAACGGCTGGATGAGGCAGAGGGTCGGATATCTGTTGTGGAGGACGTGGCGACCTCAGTGTCGGGTGAAATGGCTGGAGTGAGAAAGGCTCTGAAGGAACTCAAGGAGAAGCAGGAGGACCTTGAATCGAGGTTGAGAAGAAATAACATTAGAATTGTAGGTCTGGCTGAATATGTGGACCAAACAGATATGGAGGCTCTGGTCGAAGGAATACTGAAGGAGGCACTGGGTCCAGAGGGGTTCTCCCCATTATATGTGGTGGAGAGGGCACATAGAATCCCTGCCAGGAGGAGACCGGTCCCTGGAGCTTCACCGAGACCACTGATAGCCCGTCTGCTGAATTATCGGGACTGGGACACTGTGCTCCAGAAGGCAAGAGAGAAGGGGAGTGTCACCCATAGGGGGGATACCATCAAGTTTTTCCCGGATTTCTCTGACAAGGTGCAGGAAGCCAGGAGGACATTTCTGGATGTGAAAAGGCAGATGAGGGATAGAAACATGAAGTATGCGATGCTGTATCCTGCCTAAACTCCGGGTGGAGCATAAAGGCAGATCACTCTTTTCCAGACCCCTGAGGAGGCTGCATCCTTTTTGGATATGTTACCAGAAGTACCCAGACAGCCGACCGACAACGGCGCCTGATGTGGGGAGGCACGAAGGTACTTGCGCTCCGGACAAGGGACTTGCTACGGTGTCCGGGCTTGATTTTTTGATCAGGTGTTGGAATGCTTGGAGTGGTGTGCTGGAGGGTCAGGCTTACAGCTACCCCTGGTGCGGAAGCTGGTTGACAATATGTTGAGGGCAACTGGGAGCCCAGATTGTTGGGGTGTCCGGTGTGAGAGAGGGGTGGGTGTTGGGGGGGAGGGCTGAGGGAGGGGGGCTGCACCAACAAGTTGGGGAGTTGTTGGTAGGGGAGGGGGTGGGAGATTAGCGGCACAGAAAATGCGATCATTCGGGATGTTGGCAGGTAAACAGACAGTAAGCTTTGAGGTGTTTCTTAATGGCGACACTTAAACTTTTGACTTGTAATGTTAGGGGCCTCAACAGCCCACCGAAGTGCCGAAAGGTGTTACAATACTTGCAACGTCACCAAGTAGGGGTGGCCTTTCTCCAGGAAACCCATCTGACGGTAGATTCAGAGTCTAGGTTTGGTAAGATCTGGGGGTGCCATAGGTATTTTTCTTCATACTCTCTTTTCTAGGGGGGGTGTATTCTGGTGCACAGTTCGGTGGGATTTCGGATGACCAAGTTGCTAAGGGATCAGGAGGGGAGAGCGCTCATAGTGCAGGGGGTTATTCAAGGGAGGTTATACACTTTGATTTGTTATTATGGCCCTAACCAGGACATGACTGAGTGGGTGGAGAGGCAGCTAGTGGACATGCCCAAAGGGGAAATTGTATGGGCGGGGTATTTTAATGCGGTGCTGGACCCTGCTCGAGACCGGGTGGGGAGTACTCCGCACTTGAATAGTAAGAGTTCTGTCAGAGTCTGTGGTATGCTGGCGGTGTGGAGACTTGGGGATAGCTGGAGGGTGTGGAATCCGACGGTTAACCAATATACACATTACTCTGCGCCGCACAACTCATCTGCATGCTTGGATTACTTCCTGGTGTCCGAGGGTCTCATGGGGCAGTCAGCCGGGGTGGAGATCCTAGCCCAAACTCTCTCTGATCATGCCCCTGTCTTATTAACTATCCGGTTGAGTGGACGGGCTGGGATGAGGCCTCTGTGGAGATTCAAGAGTGATGAGCTCACGGACATAGTTAGGACTCAACAGGGAGATATAACGAGGAGCCGTCAGGAGTTCCACACGCTGGCCCAGCGGGAGGTTAAATATGAGTGGGACAAGCCGGCCACTCGGAAGTATGGTGAGGGTCAAGCTCTGGGATGATTGCTAGCTATATCTACTTGGTTGAATAAACCGGGGTGCAGGGTGGTGGTAATTACGGATGATGGAGGGTCGGATCATTTTGAGGATGAGGCGATACTTCACGAGTTTCACACATTCTATACTCGCCTGTATGCTACTCAGTCTCATGCCCCCCACCGGGGGATTGATGCTCATCTCGACCAGGTGGGATTGTTTTGGTGTTTGGAGGGGCGGAGGGGCAGAGGGAGTGGTGGAACAGGCCGGTGATGCTAGATGAGGTGATAGGGGCCATAAAGTCACTGCCTAATGGGAAATCTCCGGGCCCAGACGGCTTCACGTCTGAATTTTACAAATGTTATGTCGATAAATTGGCGCCCTATTTGCTGTGGGTATACCAGCAAGCGGTAACCGAGTGTCGGTTACCGGAGTCTCTTAGGGAGGCTCTGGTGGTAGTGCTGTTGAAACCAGGGAAGCCTGAGGGAGATTGCTCCTCGTACCGTCCGATATCTCTGATTAACCTGGACAATAAGATCTTAGCCAGAATTTTAGCGTCACGCCGTGCACCGTAGATGTCAACGCTGGTTGGGGCTCATCAGGCAGGCTTTATCTCTGGGCGGTCGACGTCGTTTGGTTTGAGGCAGATGTTTGGGGTAATGGCTGCCTTGCCGAGTACAGATCCAGTTGCTGCGGTTTTAATGGCTGCCACTAAGGCTTTTGAATCTATTGAATGGCCGCTTTTATTCACAGTCTTGCGTAGACTGGGCTTGGGGAGGTTCTTCTTGTCCCTGGTGTCACTCCTATATGAAAAGCCGGTCACAAGGATGAGTGTCAATGGGCAGACGACCGCATTAATCCTGCTTGAAAGGGGGACGCGTCAGGGGTGTCCTCTGTCCCCCCTGATTGCCCTGGCGACAGAGCGTTGGGCTGAGAGAGTGAGGGAGCTATATATCCACCGGGGGATTCAGCTACACACTCACAAGGTGGTGATTTCACTGTATGCGGAGTATATGGTCCTGTTCCTATGCCATCCTGAGGTCAATCTAGATCCAGTCATGCTGGATGTTCAACAATTTGGGGAGCTGTCGGGGCTAAAGGTGAGTGCTAGCAAGTCAGTAATATTTCCATTGATGGACAGGCTGGATAGATTTCAGGACACATGGGGGTTCCTGTGGGGTATGCTCAGTACCCGGTATTTGGGAATCACCTTGGCCAGGGACGAGGAGGAGGTGTTCCACAGTAACTATGGTAAGGCGCTCAAGTCGGTTAAGGAAACAATGTAGAGATGGACTTTGCTTCTGTTTAATTTGTTCGGTAGGGTTTCTGTGATCAAGATGACCATTCTCTCCCAGCTTTTATATGTGTGTCTCAATTTTCCCATTAGGATATCCAAGAAATACTTCTGAGACCTTAAATCGGCAGTGATTCAGTTTCTCTGGGCTGGCAAGCAAGCGCGGGTCTCGTGGGACAAGCTCATTGCGCCTGTACGGGAGGGAGGTCTGGCTTTGCCTAATTTTGAATTATACTATAATGTGGCCCAGGCTAGCTATCTCAGGTATTGGTATGGGATGGCAGCTGAACATAGGCATGTTGAGGTAGAATGGTCGATTGCATCCCCGGCGTTTCTGAGGTCGGTGATTCTGATGGCTCAGGTTCGCCCGAGGGTGGCCCGGAACTTGGTGGGGTTAACGTGTAGGGCCTGGTCCCTTCTGGAACACAAACCTAGGGGTAGTATATTTTATTCGCCAGAACTCCCGGTCATATTTATACCAGAGATCCCTGTGACTAGTGAGGCGGGTTATGTTGCTTGATGAAGCGGTTTGGGGGTCACCAAATTCGAAGACTTGATCCCGAATGGTAGGTTCATCTCCATCGATCAGCTAAGAGGTATAGGGGCCCTATCAGCATTGGATGTATTCCTGTACTCTAGGCTTCGGGTGGCGCTGCAGTGGCTATTCCCGGCCTTCCCCGAGCAACTCCAGGTGGCTAAGTTGTTGGACAGGGTGATAGGGGGGGACCTGGATCGGAGGATGCTCTCGAAGCTGCATGCAATAGCTGTGGAGAGTAAGCCATCGACTGCAACGTCATCACGGGAGGAGTGGGAAAAGTTGCTGGGTAGGGAGATATCGGAGGACATACGGGCATACTGTTGCAAGGGGACTAGAAAGGGGGCGATCAACACTAATTTTAAACTCGTCCATTTTAAATTCTTGCATCAATATTACTATTCTCTGGCCCAATTACATCAGTATTTCCCTCAAAGGTCTGGGGCCTGTATCAGGTGCGGGTGTGAACCTGCAGGATTTCTCCATGTGGCATGGGAATGCGCGCTGCTTAACCAATTTTGTGAGGGGGTGTTTGATGTGATTGGGGAAATTGTGGGTCAGTGGTTTGCTCCAGATCCAATAATGGGCTTGCTGGGGTGCACTGAACAGGTGCCGAAAGAGACTCAGAAACTAATAAGCCTCCTGCTGATTTTGGCCAAGCGCAGGGTTACTATGGGTTGGGGTAAGAAAGGTTCCCCAACGATTGCTCAATGGTCTCAGGACATTCTGTATTGCAACGACATGGTATCGAGATGGGGCGTAAAACAAGGGAAGGGCTGGGGGGACAGAAAGATGTGGGACGCGTATATGTCATATCTTCTCAACCAACCGGGTGGATGGGGGCCTAGCTCTTGTTCATCACAGGAACTTTCGAGTTTATCACCACCAAACTGAATGACCCAAGCACCACGTGGCGTTTATCATAATCATGTGGCCCCGGATAATTGAAATACTGGGGGAGGTGGAGGGAATGCACTGTACTGTGGCCCTTTGTTTTTGCTGCATGGACTCCTGGGACTTGTCGCTGTATAGCGTGTGCTCTTCATTGACATACGTCGTAGTCTGTTGGTTGTGTACTTTGGTCCGCCTCAATGTGTGGCAATTAACCCGTGTGCCTATGTAAGTGGTGGGTGGGGTCGGGAGTTGGTTGAGAGTTGTTGTTTATATGAAGTGTCAATAAAGAAAGTTAAAAAAAAAAACTAGACACCTCTTTAGATATTAAAGGGATGTTGAGGCAGTCCAAGAAGATATAAATACATATCTTGATAAGTCGATTAATTTAAAAAAATAACCTATGGTACCAACGCATGTGGGCGAAAGAACGTCAGACGAAAGCAGTCATTTAGCAGCATGCACAACCAGAGGACAATTGGAAGGAAAATGGGCAATGTTATGATGGTGATCAAAAGTGGCATTTCCATAAGAAGACACCTATTTGAAAACAAGAAGGATGGAAAATGTACTAGGGTGTACAAGCAAGAAGTTATTGTATCCATCGCAGATTGAAGAACAAATAAAGGTTGTCCAGATGAAGAAGCCGAATCGTTCAGACATTACTGAAAAACCAGGAGAGCCAAGATGTGGAGAGAGAGCTCAGCTAGTGGTATATGGGCTTGTTGTCACCAGTACCAGATGGGAAGGATGACTATTGGCCTGTCCTAAACACTTAATGAAGAAAGAATCAGCAAGTATAGTGCAGATAGTGAGTGACAAATACCTAGGGTCATGGGCCAAGTACTAGATGTTGTTCATGACAATGAAGCAGGACCTGTATCTATAATACCACTAAGGAATGCAACAACATGTTTCAGGAATGACAGCCTGGTCCTGGTTGGAGTAAATAGAGGATGTGGACAGATAATCGAAGTACCAAGAATGAATGGAGAACCTGCAGTATTGATGGACCGATATTGGGCCTGTGGATACAGAGCCTACATTCTGTTGCCTAAGAATTGGGGAGAAATATGTTTCAGCATTGGTGATCCCCCAGAGTGACAGCAATAATAATGACATATATATTTTTGCCAGGACTCCAGACTGCAGTGAATGCCAAATTGATGCAGATCACAAGACTGGAGATGCTGCACTGCAGACTATCAATGCAACAATAAAAGGATTCAATGCAATCAGAGAAGAATTAAGAGCCATCAGGCGGATGACCCTCTAGAACAGATATGTTCTAGATCTGATTACAGCAATGGAAGGAGGTGTGTGTGCCAAGATCGGGCCTTCTTGCTGTACATTCACACCATCTCATGACAGAGGGAATGGAACCCTGGCAGAGGCAATAACTATGCGGACGACCCTGCATACAAAAATGGATGGATGAGATGGCGGCAGATGATTGGTTCTCATCATTCTTATCATGGATGAGAAATCCCTGGCTGGGAAATGCATTGAAAGTATTTGATGCAATACTAGTGTTGGTATTGCTGGGATTCTCTCTCATAAGGGTCATCTAGGGGTAATGCCAAAAGACAGCCAAGAAAGCTTTTGGAATGAAGATAATTGACATAAATGCTGCAAATGGAGAAGAAGTGTAGAATGAGGAAAGCACCCAGAATATAAAGCAGAATACCCTTGCACATCCAGGAACTTAGTTTTACTATCCCAAGCCAAGGATCTTAAGAAATATGTTGGACGTTTGGTATTCTGTTCACCATCTGGAGCGTGCTGTCACATGACCTGGAAAGCGGATGAACATATAAAGAATGAAGGTGACCTGAGGGGGGGAGGGGTGACAAAAATTTGGATCCTAAAGAAATGAGCATATGATGAAATGATAAAAGGAGAATGAAAAACTGTATGAAGAAAAGATGAAAACAATTGAAGAAGAGAATTAGAAAATCCGACCAAAAGGGGGAATGTAGAGGAGCATGTCAACGCATTCTCAAGAGTTCTAGCCACCTCACTGCCGTCATACTGGAATAGTCACAGAAGAGCAGTCAATGGGACCCCCTGTGTTGTTCCCATACCACATTGACTGTATGAGTCACACTATGCATTCAGAAAGACAGAATGTACCATCACGTTGAACCAGTGGAAAGATTCTGCATAGAAGAATGCCAGCACACACAATTGGCTACTATGGAGTGTTAAGTGAAAATTGACAACAGCGAAGTGATGTCATAAAAAAGATATATGAACCTATGTTGAAACAATATGAAGATACTTAAGAGTGACAAGGTAACTGAAGCACTAAGAGAGACATGTATCTAAAATCTAAAGTAATCATGATTACAAAGAAGATGTAGTTACTTACTGATCAGAAACTGTAAATACGCAGTAACGCAAGATAGAAGAGACATATAGAAGCTTGCTATAATGGTATATATAACATAGTTAGGACAGCTATGATAGCAAACTGGACGAAGGCTCATGTCTGATTTAACCAAGCTACCTCAGAGACAGACTAAGTCTGTAGAATCATGAGATGCAGGAGAACAGCTCTGTGTGCTGAACCAACAATGCGTCAGGGCTGGCCCAGGATAAGGATGCTATTTTAAGGAATAGGTACAGAGCACTAAGGGAGTTACATGGATAAACTCTGAATCTGGGATATTCCTCATAGATTGAAGAATAAAACATCTGCAAACGCCAACTATTGGTCAATTAAAAGTGTACAAAGTTCATATGAGATAGTGTGAACAAGTCTCTAGAGGCCAAAAGGAGCAAGTGTACCCAGCATAATTAAATCAAATAGCAAAAAATAGAATGCTGAAATGGACAAATTTGTGGTCCGCTAACACGTGATGTCGAAGGAGAACAAGTGCTATTTCGATAAGCCTCAGACCAAGATAGTGGTGTGCTTACCATCCCTTGGATGTTCCAGGCCAGTGAGCAATCAACAAGGTCAACTACAAAATAAAGACTTTGGCTTATGGCCACCAATGAGAGATAATGGACTAATTGGGAAAACGGGTAGTAGTCAGACGAATCAAACACCTACATTTCATTTCAATGACATGCTAAAGAGTTGAAAATCCAATGTTGGGTGGGAATGCCAATCAATCGGTGGGTTTGAGGGACAGCCTACCACACAATGTTGCATAGACCAATCCACTGACAGTTTGTCCATTATAATTGGTACTGTACATATTTAGAGATAGTTCAAGGCGTGCGCTATAGATAAGGGGTAGCCAATGATGCAGTATAAGGGGATAAGGCATTTGCATAATCAAGGTTAGTTGTGAGTTTGCATGCATCAGTCTGATGTTTGTCAGCTCTCCCTACTTTATGAACTGAGAATATAGTAGTGTTTTTCCATACTCCTTGAGTCTGTCTGGTTATTTTGTCTGTGATCTTTATTTGTAATTCCATCTAGCGCAAGATACTGTAGGGGAGGGGTGGTCCAAAAGACCCCCCTTGCCTACACCTCCACCCCAGGTGAGGGCCATGGCTCATGGGGCGTCCCCTCCTTACCACCAGGGCCCAGGTGGTGGATGGCTCACCTGCTGAAGACATTGCCCGCACGTATTGAATTTAGCTGGGCCTCAGAAACCATTTTGTCTACTAAAAATGGTGTGAGCTCAGCGCACTGTAGCGCGGCCCCACCTTCGGAAAGTTTCAGTTATCCCTGTCGCCGCAGCACCATGGCATATCCGCTGCGAGCCCGTTCCCATGAACAAGACGGACATGAGCTAGCGTAATACACTAACATTGTAACAGTTCACCTTCCGCAGTGTATCATCGCTCCCAGCATGACCCGGCCAGCAGGCCTGGGCAATGAAAAGAACAGTAAAATGGTCATCAGATGGCAGAAAATCTCTACATATTAATGCCAAGACCACTTGCAAAGTATGCTTTTCTCCACAAAATCTCTTATAGTACAAAAACCTGTAAAATGTATAAACATAAGAAAGCATGCTTCCACGATATAAGCAATGGCGAGCCCACACCATGGCAGTTGGGTACTAGTAATGAAGGGGCGTTCCAGGGATCTATTTGTTACGTGCATCACTGGGAAACCTACACTCCATGGTTTTGCGCCATAACCGAGCTAATGCTGCTAGAGTACACGAGAAGACGAATGTAACCATACCGAGGGCTCATGTGAAGGATGCGCGAGAATGCACTTGTCATGTGTGTATGTCTAAGCCCCTTATGTGCCACCGCCGTCACGTACAGTGGCGGGTCATTTTCTATGTACTCCACCAACCTTACTACTACCTCACTTACTGCAAATGTATATGCATATAACTAAATACTGTAGTTGTTAAAACATAGTGTACGAATAAGGTGCTCAGACTGGATATAATCGAGACACATCCAGCAAAGTTGAAATGCATGTTTTAAAGTGATTTGAATAAGTATTATAGAGTGTTCAAATGTTTGTGATGTTTTTACCTAAAGTCGGCAACACACGAGGGAGATACCTTTGTGAATATGTGCAAGGCCATTCCCCCCCCACCCTGCGAAGACTGCCTAAACAGGAGAGCAGAGGCCCGCGCCGCACTGCTCCACCTCCCCCAACCAGACTGGAGCCGCTTCAAAGATTTGTAGCCCCCTATGCAGCACCCAAGGCCGCGGCCCGCCACCTGCATTATTTACAGCACAGCAGTAAACCTCTGCCTGAACACACACTTCCAAAAGCGCTCCCTCGTAAACCCCACAACCCACCGGATCATCTTAGACTTATGGCCCTGTGCAATCAGGACACCCAACACTTTGACAACACACAGCGGCACATCCATAACAACTTCTAACAAGACAGAAAGACCTGTACCGCCCATCCCAGGCCCTGAAGCTTAGCACCTCGACCTATGGCCCCGGTCAACAGGACACTGGTAACCATGTCCTGACGTATTACCATCAGACCCCTCACAAGGTGCATTCCTCCTGTGTTGCATTAACCTGTAGAATAACCTATTGGAAGATTTACTAAAGAAGATAATATTGAAATGACTGAATGACTGCGGTGTGCATGGCCCAGGGGAAATAAGTCAGGAAAAGACATTCATCTCTGACACTGGCCGCGAGGGCACAACAACACCGCCCGGATGAACCCAGCCAACCTGCCAGGCCCAGCCCAACCCACGAGGCTGACCAGTGACGTCTTCCAGCCAAAGCCAACCGCATCGCAGCAGCACCTATAGTTAGTCATCGCCACCCAATCCCATCGAACTTGTGCCCCCTATAGTATGTAGGTTCTTATGACGTTTTCTGTAAATATATACGCCTGTCTTTGCTATTGTCAGACAGAGCGCTCTCAGAGTTTGCAGAGTTCTTTGCATGCCCTATTCTGATTGATAAACTCCCATTTAAGCTCACCCGCACTCTGTCTTGGCTTTATTCCCGATTTGGGAGAGTCCTTCATTGTCTCTCATTGCGGGGAGGATCGTGCTGGTTGGGGACGCTTGCCTTCAGTGGTGACCCCGAAAGCGTGATTATTATTATTATTATTATTCTTTCCCGACCCAACATTACCGTCCCCTTTTGGCACGAGAATCTCCGGTCCAAAAGGGATACGCACGGTGAGCCGGCTCCGGGAGGCTGCCCGCCAACGGCGACCGGTACACTAAGAAGTGCGCACTCAATAGAGAGAGGGTACGGGATCCCGGTTGAAAAATCCCCTTTGAGTACCGCTCGCCGGAGCCGGGGGTGACTGTTGAGCTGACGGCAACACCGCCTGGACGGACCCAGTTTCGGAGACTATCGGTTCAAGACGGGCACGTGAGTATTGAGTGCCAGCGATCATAAAGGGGGTGGAGGAGGAAATTTAGGACAGGAAACGAGGAAGAGTAGAAAAGGGGGCACGTAGGTCTACTAAGGACCATCTTAGACTTTCTTTGCTTTTTCTTTGCATATGGCCATTAGGATTAAGAGGTGAATAAAGAGATAAAAGTGACGGGAACCTAGCTCCGAAAGGGGGTGGAAGGCGGCGCCGCATAGTGCTATCTTGACTAGTACTGGGAATATATGAAGAAGTGGAGAATAAGTTAAAAGTGTCTGGCAAAGGGGGACACAGAGAATATATTAGTAGGTCAAAATATATATATATATATATATATATATATATATATACGCATCAATATATCTGAATAAGACGGACAGGGACAGCCGGCCAGGGAGGAAAGGGAGGGCAGCCAAAAGTGTGAATAGAGTGTTACACAGAGTTGTGTGCACCTTGTGTGCGTCAGAAGAGAATTTGGAACTGTGAGTGTATAAAATGGCTATGAATGCAGAGTAATTGAATGGTCATGGTAAGTGTGGCCAGATAAGGCTTCTTGAAGACAAAAATGACAAGGTGAAGTGAGTGGGTACCTTTTTGATTTCCAGGTTGATATCGTCAAAATCACTGATGGTTTGCTCTTGTATGTGCCCCCCCCCCCCAAAGAGGATAGAATAGAAACTGTGTACAGCCAGTTTTGTATTGTGCAGGCAGGGGGAAAAGCACAAAGGAGCCCATTATTGAATGTGAAGTAGAAAACGAAAAATAATAGCGGTAATACATCTACTTTATAGTAGCAGACACACAGAGACACACAAGTACTAGGAGGGCACAAAGATGGGGGCCGAAACACCCTTATCACATATTTGTAAGAACCTACCAGGGTACGCGGAGCGGATTAAGAAATATCATGACCAATGGACAACAGAGCTGAAGGGAGAGGGGTTACCCCAGATATGGCCCGAGGGAGGGTCATTTGATAAAAGCATTCTGGATATGGTGGCCACCTGCATTTGTTTGAAATACAAGGGGAAGCAGTTGCACAATAGGAGGGAGATACTGGATCTACGGAGGTTATTTGAAGAGATACCACCGCCTAAAGCACCAGCAATAAACCCTGACCTACCATCAACCACAGACAATCCACTGATGTTACAGAAAGAGGCTAAAGAATTGTCAAATGTAGAACCACCAATAGAGGTAATAAGTTTGTACCCGATATTAAACAAGCTTGTGCCCGCAGAGGGGTACAGTGACCCCACTTATGTGCCTCCCCCGACAACTACTACACCCCACCGACCAACAGCGCCCCCACCATATGAAAGTACAAGGGAGCGAGCCCACACAAGTACACACAGGGTGGACATAGAAAAGCTAACAGATGATTTACAATCAAGGCTCTCAATAGCGAAAGATGAGCTCTCAAGGATAAAAGACATATGTGAACAAACAGCACTTAATGCTGCAAGATCAGGGCGCACGTCTAGAGCGCCGAGTGAGAATAGAACACTCAAAGACGGGTGGAAAAAAGGTGAGATACTGTTCAGAATTGAGGAAGAACCGACACGAATAATTGAAGTAGGGGCACGAGAGGGAGGTATTGATAATGAAGAAAGGCCTATAGGGGACAGAGAGGAACTACTATGTGATATAAGGGACGATGTAGAAGAAAGCGACAGGTTGAGCATGGCAATGGGAGGGGGAAGTGAAGGGGTGGATGGTACATGTTCAATGAGAACACTGGATGATGAGTGGACGGGGCGATTAAGGAACAGGGTGGGGAAAATGGCATCACTGGGAACATCAGCAGCCAAAACAGGTGTAGATGCAACGACAAAAGGAAGGCTACAGCTCCCATTGATACATAGGGGAGGAGGGAGGCCGAATTATATCCCATGGGCTCAGATGGATAAAGCCAATTTATTAAAACTATTGCCCCCGTTATCAGGAGGGGCAAGTAAGTGGATATACGCTTTTGAGAAACACACTGCTGGGGTACCCCTAGCAATAGGAGATGTAAAGAGCTTGCTCGTATCAGCAGTGGGGGATCCGGCTGAGAGAGTATGGGTTAAGGCCGGTTTCCCGGGAGTAACATTAGACTGCGACCGCCATGATGGAGCCTCCTTTAACACAGTGCGTGCCAGGGTGTGGGATGCCTTGCGAGAAACATTCCCAGATACGCCAGACTTGCAGTCAGTAATGCAGTGTACAATGAATGACGGGGAGGAGGCTATGGATTACATTTTTCGGGTCCAAGAGATGTGGAGAGCAGAAACGGGCACGCCCTGGTATCAATCGACATCTTTATTTTACTTCATTATAAAAAGAGGGCTCCCAAAGGAAGTGCAAAAGGCGCTCGACAAGATAGCAGGTATTGAAGCAAAGGGATGGCCTGAGATTCAGAGCATAATAGTACACCATTGTAAGCGAATAAAGGAAAGGGAGAAGGAGGTGGCGCAGAAAAGATTGGCAGACGAAGCGAAATTAGTACAGACAAAGTTGGTGAAGGTTGCAGCAGCAGTAGCCGCGCTCCCACACAGCAGGGAGGGAGATGAAGAGGAGGAGGGGCTGATAGCAATACAAGGAAGGATGGCAACTAATTGGGCGGGAACAGGACAGCGGCAGTGGAACGAGCAGGAGCAAGGCGGAGGTCCGCAGTGGCAAGAGTGGACTCCTCGAGGGGGACGAGGTGGGTACAGGGGCCGAAGAGGAGGTGGACCGAGGTACGGGGGAATGGGAGGAAATGGATGGCAGGGTCCTAGAGGTGCACAAGGAAGTTGCTGGAACTGCGGGAGATGGGGGCATTACTCTAGGGAGTGCAGAAGCAGACCCAACAACGGGCTCCAAGAGGTAGAACATTATGGCCATCCTCACCCGGGGAGCCCATATGGTCTTCCAATGGGACAACAGCAACCGATAAACCCAGGCCAAGGAAATAATGAGCAACAACAGAGACACCAGTATAGAACACAGAGCCACCTACAAAACAATGACAATATGCAGTATACGCCAGGCAACCCTTTTGCGACAACAGCAAACGAGGCCCCCGCACCCGCACCCTATAGCGGCGTATCAGTGGTTTCAGGGAGTGTCTTTAATCAAGGGGGGGCGATGAGACACCCCGCATAGGACAGCCCACAGAGAACACTTGCGTGGCCAGTTCTATCTACCACCTACGATGCAGCAGAGGAACCATTGGTAGGGGCGCAGATAGGAGACAAGCAGTTCATATTCATGGTCGATTCGGGAGCGGAGAAATCATGTATTAGAGAGGGCCGGTTCCCGTTATCTAACCGGAAGTTAGAGACGCAGGGGTTCTCTGGGGCTGTGATTGAAGTTCCTTACACAGAAGCATTGGATGTAACAGTGGGGGGTAAGACTGTAAAGACACCTTTGCTTTATTATGAACACTCACCAATAAATTTATTAGGGAGGGATCTCCTGAGTAAACTAAACATGACCATATCATTCACTGAGAGAGGTATAGTGTGTTCAACACCCGGAATATGCCCATTGCGTACAATGTTGGTAGTACAAGCCCACACAACCACACAAGAAGTACGGGGGTTGCCGGAAAATGAGGAAATGTTCATCGAAGGGCTAAAGACATTGGCCCTAGTAATTCCAGAGCTGAGAAAAATGGACTGGAGGATTCCAGCAGAGTTCCTCTTCCGCCCCATAGTGCGCCCCGACACAGCACCAGGGTCAGTGGTATCATTAGACTTGCACGCTGTACAGGTATCAGCGAAAAGGATTGCTGTGATTGGATTAGATATGGAAGGATGTGAGTGGCGTACAGTACTGTGTACGAATACCAACATCGCCCTAAGAGACTTAACAGACGAGGATCTTTTTTCAGATGCAGAGGGGGATGGTGAAATTGTAATGGAAATAGCGATGCCCTGTGACATTTTGATTGAAGTTAGGGAAATCCCCGCTCAACTGATGGCAGTGGTAGGAGCACCGCCGTCATTTTTTGATGATGACATGAGACTCGTACCAAATAATTTGTGGACAACAGGCCCCCATGATGTAGGGCTGTTGCACGGAGTACAACCTGTGGTAATGAAACTAAAGCAAGGAGCAATTTTACCCCGAGTAAAACAGTATCCATTGTCCCGTGAAGCTGAAGAAGGGATAAAAGAGACAATAAATGCACTACTAGCACAAGGGATAATAATGCCTTCAAACTCCCCGTGTAACACATGTATTTATCCAATCAAAAAAGCAAAGGGAGGGTCTTGGAGGATGATACAGGATTTACGCCCCCTAAATGATGTAATTCAGAAAGAGTTCCCTTTGGTCCCGAACCCTGCATCAATATTATGCAGTATCCCGAAAGCGGCATCACACTTCACAGTAGTAGACTTGAAAAACGCATTTTTCTCAATCCCTCTGGCTGAAGAGAGTAGATACCTGACAGCATTTACACTGGGGGGGAAAAGATATGAACATTGCAGATTACCGCAGGGATACTGTGAGAGCCCAAGCATATTCAACCGCATATTGCATGAAGACTTGGGAAACCTATCAGTTGAGAGTACAATCATTCAGTACGTAGATGATTTACTAGTGTGTGCACAAGAGCAGGAAACATGCAGAAAAGATTCAACAACACTCCTAACACTATTGGCCAACAAGGGGTACAAGGTAGACAAGGGAAAGCTACAGTACTGCATGACAGAAGTCTTATACTTGGGACAGCTGATATCAAAAGATGGAAAAAGAATAATCCCCGACAGGGTAGAAGCAATAAGATCAGTAGGAGTACCCACAACAGTGAAAGACATGCAGAAATTCTTGGGAATGTGCAACTATTGCCGAGCATGGATATTAGACTATGCAGCATACACGAGGCCCCTCCTACAAGCACTCAAGGAAGCACAACAGGAGAACAAAAAAATAGAATGGTCAGAAGAAATGAGCGCATCATTTCAATCATTAAAAGAGTTAATTTCAAGCGCTCCAGTGCTAGCAAATCCTGATTATGGACGCGAATTTTACCTATTCTCACACTGCAAGGGAACACTCATGACAGCTGTTCTGACACAAAAGACGTCCCTAGGACACAAGCCTCTGGCTTACTATAGTGGCACTTTAGATGGCGTGATGCAAGGCCATTTCGCGTGCGTGCGAGCAATCACTCCCTGCAGCCGCGTTCGCGATTGAGAACAGTGCCACAATAGTAATGGGTTGCCCTGTGACATTGTTTGTGGAACATTCATTATTTGCAATACTTGAGAGGTCAAAAAGCACACTGACAACACAGCAGGGCAACAGCCTATGAGATCATATTGTCTAGCGCCAGTATCCATGTGGTGAGATGCAAGACAGTGAACCCTGCCACATTCATTACAGAAGCGTGCACACTAGAGGACATGCAGGACCACAATTGTGCTACTTACACAGGGGAAAGAGGGGAGGACACAGTGGTGTGTGAGAACGCTCTGAGCGAGGGGGAAGTGTACTTCGTGGATGGGTCTGCATCGATTGACGTGGACACGGGAGAAAAACATGTTGGTATGGCAGTAGTGAGGTTAGAAGACGGTGAGTATGAAACACTAGTACAGTACCGCCTCCCATCACACTACTCCGCGCAAGCAGCAGAACTGATTGCGCTCATAGAAGCACTACATGCAGCAAAAGGTTGCGCAGTGACAATATATACAGACTCAGCTTACATGACGACGACAGTACATGGAGGTCTAGCAAGATGGGGGCGGAGGGGATTTCGACGGGCAGACGGGACACCAGTACAACATGCAGAATTGTTGAAAGAGTTAATTGAGGCCCTACAAAACCCTACTGCAGTAGCAATAGTGAAGTGCCAAGCACATACATCCAACACAGACGTTGTGTCTTTGGGAAACGCGGCAGCAGAAGCTGCCGCGAAGGAGGCTTCCTATTTTCAGAAATATGAAGCCGGTGAGTACATGTTGCAGCACAAGACAAACAAGGAGCTCCCAGAAGGCTACAGCATGATGCCTATATCACAAATACTAGAATTACAGGAAGGAGCTAGTGCAGACGAAAAATTGAAGTGGACAAAACGAGGGTGCAGCAAATCGGCAACAGACTTATTGTGGCGACAAAGCAACTCAGGGAAAGTGGTAATGCCAATAAGGTTGTTGGAAATTGCGTTTCAACAGCTACACTTCCCTGCACACAATACCAAACAGCACATTGCAGCAGAAATACAGGAAGAATGGTTTGTGCCCTGTCTCCAGGAGCACGTATCCCGATTAGCGATGCAATGCACAACATGTCAAATATACAATTCGGGAATGACATTACGCACGCTCCGGGGAACAATTCCAAAACCCATTGGCCCATTCAGAGAGCTACATATTGATTACGCCGACATGGGGGAAAGGTGTAATGGCGCACGATACATGATTGTGGTTGTATGCCCATTCTCAAGGTGGGTGGAAGCAGGACCATGTGCACGACCTGATGCCAAAAGCTCTGCAAAGTTCCTAGTGAGGGAAGTGTTCCCGCGCTGGGGAATTTATGACGTGATTCGCTCAGATAATGGCACTCATTTTGTAAATGAACTTTTCAAGGAAGTCACTACATTATTGGGAATAAAACACAAGTTGTGTTCGATTTATCATCCTCAAAGTAATGGCGTAGTGGAAAAGATGAACGGACTGTTAAAAGGCAGGTTATCGAAACTATGCTTCTCACTTAAAAAGAATTGGATTTACTGTCTGCCCCTTGCGCTATTTGAGCTGAGGAATCAGCCGAGCAAAGACCTCCATTTGTCCCCGCACGAGATCGTGACTGGGAGACGAATGTGCACAGCACACTCTCCACTGCGCGAACACTCAGATGCACACAGAAGCGCTGCGATATTGGGGGATGAGTTTACAGACTATTTGAAGAAACTGACAAGGGCAGCGCGCGTGATATTAAAGCAGCTCTCTCCACCCTTCACTAGAGAGAGGGGAAACACAGCAGGGTCTGTCACGGAGCCTGAACAACAGCTACAGCTGATGCCGGGTGACTCAATTTATGTCAGAAGTTTTGTGCGTCGATGGAATGCACCACGGTTCCATGGCCCATACGAGGTAGTGTTCTGCACGCCCACGGCAGTGAAAGTAAAGGGCTTGAGGTACTGGGTGCACTTGACAGATGTACGAAAAGCATATAGTAATGTGCAAGAGGAGGTAGATGAGGAGGCACAGACAACAGCAAACGATGCAACTGAGCAGAGTGTCTGAAAACGGACTTGTGTATGTGTGTTAGTGCTGGGCCTGAATGGGAAAATGACTGATGAGTGTACTTGCATTCTTTTTAAGATGTTACTGAAAAAAAAAAAAAAAAATGTTTTTTCCTTTTTTATCCTGAAGACTTATATGCAATCAATGAAGTGATCAAATTATGACGTGTTTACACCCTTATCTGTGAATACCCTTCCCTGCAACCCTACCCACTTCCATTCCCGTCAATATATATATTGGCACTGATGGTGCCAGCAGAATGTTTACATGCATGCACTCAATACACTTTTATATCTCAAACAGGAGTTACCATGGCATCTAACGGGCAGCCTGCAACGGATAGAATTAGTAGAATGAGAGAATTATTACATGAGAGATGCAGATATTCGTACGAATGTGGATTATCAGTGTGCATTACGTTGTTTTTTATACTAATGTTTGGCCTGGTGACATATTGGTTTGTAGCGGTCATCTCTATCGAGATGATCGAGGGGGGAGGGATTAACAGCACTACTGGGACCAATGCAACTGCAAGTGCCAATACGAGGGAAGGTGATTTTCTGGTATGGGACGGAACTAAACTTGTATGGGGTTATCATACCACACCATCCAGTGCTGTCATCTTACAAAAGAAAGAGCCACAGGGTGGAGTGCAAAACAACACAGTGTCTCCACCAGGGATATCTAATTACAATGCCCGCAGTTTAAATGACCGAAACCCGTCTGCCATATCATGGTTGTACAACACCCCCACCAGCCAGCCTGCCCCCATACTAAAAAACAACCTGCAAGATAATGTCAGGGACGAAAAGGAAAAGCTGCTAGTAATACACGAAATATTATATGATGCATGGGCAAAGGGGAGCGGGAATGAGAAAGGGGGGTCTATTTTATCCCTCGCCCAGGAAGTTGGGAAGTACATGAGGAACAAGAACAACAGACGAAAAAGGGACGCGGGGGGAAGGAGGTATGATGAGTACTATGGGTTAGGACTAGATAAAATGGAAGACCCACGACACCCCCACCAGACAAATAAATGGTATGCGGATATGAGTGCTACAGCTAAACAAACAACAAATGAGAGCTGTTATGTCTGCTCCCTCATCCCTCATGCTTCAGGTACACCCAAAGTGTTGCTACCCAAAGAGTTGCCAATTATAAATGCCCAATGTCTCCTTCATCTCACGTTATGCAGGATTAGGAAACACCTTACAGGCACATGGAGTTACTTTCAGAGTGCTGCAGAACGAGAAAACTTGCTACCCGAAGACGGCAGGGGTGGTATGTCTGGAGGAACCATTTTTTGTAATACAAGGGACACTTTTTTCGGATAACAAGTGGAAGGATGAAGAAGTAATGTGCAAAGCCGAAGCACTGAGAGGTGTGGCACCAGAGAAATTGCAGTGGATAGAAGAAACATGCACACCAGTATGGAAGGAACACATTTCAAAACTAACTTGGGTAACCGCCATTGAAAAACCTTTCAAACTACAGAACGAAATAGACTATGAACTATGTTTTAAAGGAGAGGGGAAGACCTCCATGGGAACAAACAAGAACTGTAACAAGACCCTCACCATCCCAGATCTGAGAAAAGGGACAGCGGCCCTGATGGACACGTACTGGGTATGCGGCAACCAGGCATACCTGCACCTCCCCCCGTCATGGAGTGGCAGCTGCTCAATGGCCACTCTGCACTCAGCCCTAATGGTAATACCAGAAAGCCACATCGACGGGAGCAAAAAGACACAGGGACACCTGCAACAGAGTGCAGCCCAGCCGACTGCAGAATCACAAATGTATGTCCTGTCTTCCGGAAACAAGGAAGAGGTGCTGACTCGTAACAGACGTGCATCAAACTACATATCAAAGGAATCATCAGAACTATTGGCTCAGATCCCAGACAAATATTGATTATTCAGCTCAGCAGAAACATTCTTTGCCTCACTCGTCTCAAGTGTCCAAGCAAGAGCAAACGCAAAATGGTTCCAGATAACACGCTGAGAATTGATTCAGCTGGCAAACGACACTGAAGAAGGGTTCAACGTAATAAAAGTGGAACTAAGGGCTTTACGACTGATGACGATGCAAAACAGGTATGTCCTGGACCTGTTGACGGCGATGGATGGAGGTGTTTGCCGAAAAATAGGAAGTGCCTGCTGCACTTTCGTACCTTCTGAAGACGCAGAAAATGGCTCCCTGTCCCATGTGATCGAAGCAGTCCACAACCTAGGAGAAAAAATTAAAATGGAAGGTGGAGCAGAAGACAGTACGTGGTTCGATAACATCTTCTCCTGGGTCCCCTCATGGCTTGGAACAACTCTGAAATTTTTGATGCCAGCTGTGGTGTTCCTCCTTTTAATTTTTTGCCTGTGCCAGGTGGGTCTTCGAGTTTGTGCTAACACAGTACCAAATGGTGCAATGATGATGGTGACAATGGGCAACACCCGTGGGACAATACAAAACATGCAGGAAGTGCAGGTACAAACAGGAACAGATGACACACCAAGATATCAGCTAGTGCCTATCTATCACGACAAAGATATCATAGATAAAGCATGGCACACCACCATTAGAGAGCCCCGTGTACTAGAATGGTACCAGGAGGTGTGGGTAGATTTGGCGGGAGATGGCGGATGCATATACCTAACTTGTGCCCCCGATGAATATGCCAGAAGAGGGGAAAGCTTACGGGGGGTATGCAGAGCATGGATGCCCATAAAAGGCACACCTGCATGGGACGAGGCAGTGATGGACGAAGAAGAATGTAGAAGGCTGGAGGATTTAAAGTATTTGTTACTTAAGTAACGAAAGGGGGGAAATGTAGGGGAGGGGTGGTCCAAAAGACCCCCCTTGCCTACACCTCCACCCCAGGTGAGGGCCATGGCTCATCGGGCGTCCCCTCCTTACCACCAGGGCCCAGGTGGTGGATGGCTCACCTGCTGAAGACATTGCCCGCACGTATTGAATTTAGCTAGGCCTCAGAAACCATTTTGTCTACTAAAAATGGTGTGAGCTCAGCGCACTGTAGCGCGGCCCCCACCTTCGGAAAGTTTCAGTTATCCCTGTCGCCGCAGCACCATGGCAGATCCGCTGCGAGCCCGTTCCCACGAACAAGACGGACATGAGCTAGCGTAATACACTAACATTGTAACAGTTCACCTTCCGCAGTGTATCATCGCTCCCAGCATGACCCGGCCAGCAGGCCTGGGCAATGAAAAGAACAGTAAAATGGTCATCAGATGGCAGAAAATCTCTACATATTAATGCCAAGACCACTTGCAAAGTATGCTTTTCTCCACAAAATCTCTTATAGTACAAAAACCTGTAAAATGTATAAACATAAGAAAGCATGCTTCCACGATATAAGCAATGGCGAGCCCACACCATGGCAGTTGGGTACTAGTAATGAAGGGGCGTTCCAGGGATCTATTTGTTACGTGCATCACTGGGAAACCTACACTCCATGGTTTTGCGCCATAACCGAGCTAATGCTGCTAGAGTACACGAGAAGACGAATGTAACCATACCGAGGGCTCATGTGAAGGATGCGCGAGAATGCACTTGTCATGTGTGTATGTCTAAGCCCCTTATGTGCCACTGCCGTCACGTACACTGGCGGGTCATTTTCTATGTACTCCACCAACCTTACTACTACCTAACTTACTGCAAATGTATATGCATATAACTAAATACTGTAGTTGTTAAAACATAGTGTACGAATAAGGTGCTCAGACTGGATATAATCGAGACACATCCAGCAAAGTTGAAATGCATGTTTTAAAGTTATTTGAATAAGTATTATAGAGTGTTCAAATGTTTGTGATGTTTTTACCTAAAGTCGGCAACACACGAGGGAGATGCCTTTGTGAATATGTGCAAGGCCATTTCCCCCCCCCACCCTGCGAAGACTGCCAAAACAGGAGAGCAGAGGCCCCCGCCGCGCTGCTCCACCTCCCCCAACCAGACTGGAGCCGCTTCAAAGATTTGTAGCCCCCTCTACAACACCCAAGGCCGCGGCCCGCCACCTGCATTATTTACAGCACAGCAGTAAACCTCTGCCTGAACACACACTTCCAAAAGCGCTCTCTCGTAAACCCCACAACCCACCGGATCATCTTAGACTTATGGCCCTGTGCAATCAGGACACCCAACACTTTGACAACACACAGCGGCACATCCATAACAACTTCTAACAAGACAGAAAGACCTGTACCGCCCGTCCCAGGCCCTGAAGCTTAGCACCTCGACCTATGGCCCCGGTCAACAGGACACTGGTAACCATGTCCTGACGTATTACCATCAGACCCCTCACAAGGTGCATTCCCTCCTGTGTTGCATTAACCTGTAGAATAACCTATTGGAAGATTTACTAAAGAAGATCATATTGAAATGACTGAATGACTGCGGTGTGCATGGCCCAGGGCAAATAAGTCAGGAAAAGACATTCATCTCTGACACTGGCCGCGATGGCACAACAACACCGCCCGGATGAACCCAGCCAACCTGCCAGGCCCAGCCCAACCCACGAGGCTGACCAGTGACGTCTTCCAGCCAAAGCCAACCGCATCGCAGCAGCACCTATAGTTAGTCATCGCCACCCAATCCCATCGAACTTGTGCCCCCTATAGTATGTAGGTTCTTATGACGTTTTCTGTAAATATATACGCCTGTCTTTGCTATTGTCAGACAGAGCGCTCTCGGAGTTTGCAGAGTTCTTTGCATGCCCTATTCTGATTGATAAACTCCCATTTAAGCTCACCCGCACTCTGTCTTGGCTTTATTCCCGATTTGGGAGAGTCCTTCATTGTCTCTCATTGCGGGGAGGATCGTGCTGGTTGGGGACGCTTGCCTTCAATACGCATCAAGGTGCTAGAGCACAGGCGCATACATATGCACTCACCATGAAGAAACAAGAACACTAGGTGAAAATATGCATGTACACATGAGGAATATTCAATTTATAGAACATTCATACATGAAGAACATAACATAAGCAATGTATAAGATGAATGCAACACTAAACTAAACACCAGTACAGTTCACAACCATCAAAATGTAAGATAAATGGGCATCCATTTAGTCTAAAATGGAAGCAGCAGTAAGCATATGTGATGCATAAAATCCTTAAAGACGTTCCGAGAACAATCTGCTCAATTAATTAAATAACAGATATGTGCAGATATCAGACAGTGAAATGTAGTCTTTAGCCAAGGTTGCCAAGACATTAGGGAGGGTTGTACAGATGCCAGGTACAGGCTGGCAGCTGCAATTTAAAATAGAATTAAATAGCAGGAAAACCAGATCTTAGAAGAGTCTTTCATAGGGTTTTTTTATAAACTAAACTTGGCATGAAGCAGGGAAGAGCTAGGAAGAACAGGAGAACCAACCAGAACGCAGTTAGTCAATAGTTTAGTGTAAGCTGAACTTTAGCACTGCAAACTATCTCAGTTTAATTTCCAAGCAAACAAGGTCTGGGTGAAACCTGTATTTTTCCAGCTAATTCTGCTGATCAGCACTTGGTGATGTCACAAATGGGCAGTGTGGGTGCTTCTTGCAGGAAGTGTGTTTGCCCAGTTAGAGCTTGGCAAGGACCTAACCAATTAATTAGTTTTACCTGCCGACAATACATGTGATATGTGTTTATTCTTATTTTGTGGTTTGTGTCTGTAAAGCTTACTTAAGTGAAGGTGGAGTTGAGAACTTTTTCAGTAGTCCAAAGCTTTCAGGACTGCTTGTGATACATCTCCCAGCTGTGGGGCCTTCATAAATCTTTGTTCCATGAAAGATGCAGATTTTGTCTGTGTAAATGCTTTTTTCTCCATTTTGGAGCATGTCTGAAAATATGACTGTCTTAACAGATATATGTTGTGCAGTGCACCATGAGAAGATCTTTTGCATTTCATATTTTTCCGCCCAGCTTACATACACATATCTGAGTCATCTTCCTGGTAGTTCAGTCTTTTTTCATAGGACTGCAACTCACAAGAGGCCTGGAACTCTTCTGATCCATGGCACTGAGGGGTGCAGAACAGCCGACAAAGTAAGATAAGGCTCAAAGAAAAACTGTCTTGCAGTCTGGTAGCTCTGTGCACTGAAGTGGAATGCAGGGTTTTGACAGAGGAGGAACAACCTTTGTGAGTTATGGTGACTTTCTCTATTGGTCTTTATTGAAGGAAGGTGGTCACAAGTGAGTAGAAGTGAAAGGTAGAGAAAGAGAGAGCGAGATAATGGGTTTAACTTAATCACATTTTAGTGTAACAGATATAGTTAAAGTATGTTATATATAAGCTTGGTCATATGACATTATAGAGGAATTCTTTATTATATGAAGAAAATAAAGGATACCTCAGGTTTTTTTTTTTTACAGTAACAGTCTCTATGATTATTTTTATGTTGAACCTTGAAAATGCATATATGATTAATTAAATGAAGATGTATAAAGAGTGATAGGTATCTCTTAGCAATGGGACAGAAAATGATGGTATTATGGAGATAAGTGATAGGCAAATGTGTGTACACGCATACACTTGCATGCGCGCAACATTATATGCTACTTATTTCAGAGTCAGGGGTAGATGTATCAGAGTAGGGAAAGGTTAGGGAAATAATAGAAATTGTTATTTGTATCTTGCCAGGACAAACACAGCAGAAAACAGAACAGATCGCGATCCAACGCCATCTGAAGAAGTGGGTTCATAGACATAATTTCGAATACAAAATATTCGAAAGTCAAAAAGTGGAAAAAAAAATGTCGAAAAAAAAATGTCGAATTTTTTTTTTAATGATGTTTTTTTTTCGAAATGGGGGGGTTCCCCCCACCCCCCTTTTTTTTATTTTTACCTATTTTTTTCACAGAAACTAGAGCCAAAAAAAAAATATTGAAAAAAAAAACAATTCGACATTTTTTTTTTCGACATTTTTGATTCGACTTTTTTTACTTTCGAAATTATGTTTTCGAAATTATGACTGGACACCGAAGAAGTCATACAAGAGAAAAGCACAGAGAAGATTTGCAACAGATAGAATATTTTCAAAGCAGGCCTGCAATTGCATCCACAGAAAAGGACAGTTGAGCATCATGAGAAAGAATTGAAATTGCATCCAAGTCACCACTTTAAATAAATGGACAAAAGAGTGCTGATGTTTCAAGCCCTGTCACTTCAAGGAAATATGCTGCGACAAGGCCAGCACCCTCCATACAGAAGAGAAAAAGAAAGACCTACTAAATTGGAAGTACCAGTCTATTTGTTAGTGTTCTACAACTTTTTGCCTTTATTTGGTCTCTAAACAACAACAACAGTTACCCATGGGTGTACTAAGAAGAAGGAGGGGTGGTGCAGAAAGAAAAATGTGTTTTTATTATTGTGTTTCTGTTCTGTTCTTTGTTTTTTTTCTTCTCCGTCTAAAAAAGAAGAGGGACAGTGGGCCTCATTATAAGTATGGCGGAAAGGCAAAAACGTTGCTGGTAGCGTTACCGGCACCGTTGCTACCATACCGCCATACTCTGAGCTGTGCTCACTGTTGTCTGTCAGCCTGCCAGGTCTGACCTGGCGGGCAGAGCGGCACCCGCGAGCACAGCAAGTCGGATGCACCGCACCACTGTTAACGGTGCCAGTGCATCTGACGTCCCCATTCCCATTGAGCCCTATTGGGATCAATGGGAATGGGGGTGTACCGGGCCCGGCACCCGCAAAAGGACAATTACCGGGCCCAGTAATTGCCCATTTGGAGGTAGCCTTGCAGGTTTTACCAGCAAGGCTACCTTCATCCTCATAATGAGGCCCAGTGTATCCACAGTAGGATTAATGGTGTAACATTTCATAATGATTTTGTGACATAGAAAAAGAGGAGAGGATTTTGAGGTGTGTTTTGCTTGGAGATGGCATTCGAGGTCTGCACGGTGCTTGTGGTGCGAGTCTGTGAAGGAGGTGGGGCAGAAGAGGGCAAAACAACACGTGTGTGCCCTCCCGTCTCACAGAAACACACAAGCACATTACAGACAATTTTTTAAAAAAGAATTACACTTTAAAATAGGTAACAGAGGGGGGAGGAGCAGCCATTGGCCATGGGCACATGGGGTTATGCGTTAAACGGGAAGAGTACTTATTGCCATGATTAACAAAGAGGATGCAGCGGGAGATTGAAGGGTTAGCGATTAGAATACAAACTAGATGGAAGGGATCATTAAATTAAAAGAAGAATTAATAGTAGCAGTTGTTAAGGAGGTAGTAATGTTTATGGGCAATGAAAATATAAAAATGATGAGCTCCAGGCCTTAGCAGAGTGTGATAATAATAAAATGCCTTTACACTTTGAGAAAATCACCCAATTTTCTTTATGTTTCAGGCGAAAAAAGGACTACAATAGAAGTATATGTGCTCTGGATGACCAGGGCACCCAAACCCATGAGCAGGGATGGTAGCCCCTTTGGAAATAAAAGGGTCGGTGGACCCCAAATGCCCAACTGTCACTGAACTATGGCAATGAATACTGGCCCCTTTTATGTACTTCGCTGACCTTGTGTCGCTCACTGTGACATTGTCAGCCTGATTGACTATACTGTACCTCAGGATCTGGCGTTCCGAAGTAATATTTGTATTTACTAATAAAATGACGCTGGTAATTCCAGTTCAGAAAGGGTAATCTGCTAAGCAGATTCCCCTTTCATAAACTCCATACCAAAAGCATAGTGTTCAGTTGTGCCCTGTTGGATTAGTAGCCTGATCAGTAGCGCTTGCGCTACCAGGGGCGCAGAGCAGGTTTAGAGGAATCAGCTGCCCTCTTGACATCTGCAGACACAGCCAAGTTTTTGCAGCGCACGGGCTGCATTTGAGATATGGGCCCCTGCTTCAAAAACTACAAAACTATGAGAATGTTGTTCTGATGGTATGCTAAAGTGTAAATATAAGCCAAACCTGAGCTCAGGGTATGGAAGTCAGCATAGCTCAGTTATCCCAAGCCATATCAATTTGATATCAGACAAGTGTCAGGCTGGTGAGCCCAGTTTAGCTGTGTAAGGGTTATGTACATTCTCTGCAGGCATTCTGTCCTTGATGCTGATAGCAAGACTGTAGCCTTGGGGGTTGCCTCTCGTTCATTTGTGAGGGCGGGTGACACCCTGATGGATCCAGCTCCATCGCCCTCAATCCCTGAACTGAACCTGGTGACCTCCACGATCTGCATTGCTTAAGTAACACATCGAACCGCAGCATCAAATGGTTTGTAGCCTGAAAGCAAAGGCAGTAGCGAAATATGGCGGGCCATTCAAACCTCCAATGACACATGGGCAGTCCAGACAAGCAAGAACGGGGTCAATTAAAATATGTCTAACCCCATCAAATTGTGTAAATTATTAGTGCGCTTGTTCATGAAGTATGATTGTTTTGGGCATTCTGCTGTCCACATGTGGTGACTATGGACTGATATTAGCACATGGAGATTGTTATTGGCATCCTCTCAGCCAATCAGAATGTTTCAAGTGCAGTCAAAAACTACCGGGATTGACTGCATTCTAAATGTTCTGACTTCAGGTAAGACAATTCCTATCTAGGAGGACCTGTTATTTTACTACAAAATAATTTAATATGGCATTTGAATAGCACCTATTCCTATTGATATTGTCTCTAGTGCTGTAGGTGAACACCCTCGGGGGACCGAAGTGCATGGAATGGGAGCATCGTCAGAAGAGTATAGAAAGCGTATGTACATTTTAGCCAATACAAAGCTAGGCAGGGGTGGCCAAGTCCCTACAAGTGACCCATGTTGAGGTGGCATCGGATGGGTGCTGGCAGGTTGTAGGGAGAGTATGCAAGTCCAAGAGACTCATTATGTGTGAAGCTAGACCACATTTTGTCATGGGACTTAACTCCGTTTGAATGGCAGGGGTGTTGTGCGATGTGTCATTAAGTAGTGTGAGATTGCAGATGCATGCTGGTGGGTGGCCGTGCCTATGGCTATCTTCCATTGACATGGAGTGTGATATGTACCAGAATTTCTGGTTTCATTTGTTCCTGTGCTGCTTTCTGCTGGATCCCTTTCTCTGCATTGCTCAGCACTTCATATGGGGGTCCCTTTGCTGCCCCAGCCTATTGACAGGGGGTTAAAATAGCATCAGGGGCAGAAAGAGTTTGTCAGGATGCTGGGGGTGGGGGACTTAGAGCCAGGTCTTGAGGGCCTTCCAGAAGGCAAGGTGATCCAATAAGCAACAGATGCTGAGGGGAATCAAACTCCATATTGTAAGAGCGTGGATGGAAAATGAGCATTACCCTATTCTGGTTGATTTGAAGGGGGGGATGACTACCAGGAGTGCAGTGCCTGATGTCGGGTTTCTGCTGGGTATGTATGGGTAGAGCTTGTGTTGTGAGTATTCTGGGCCCGTCTTGTGCAGAGCACGGTGGATGATGTACATAACTTTGAATGTGCAATGTTGCCCAACAGGGAGCCAGTGGAGGACACGGAGGGCGGGTGGGATGTGCATCTGGGGCAGAGGGCTAGTGGGAGCCTAGCTGTACTGTTTTGGACCCTTTGGAGTTTTTGAGTTGAGAAGCCAGGGTGCCCATGTATAGGGAGTTAGCGTAGTCTAGGCGGGAGAAGATGATAGTCATGATTGAAGTGAATCTGTGGGGGTAGGAGAGTAAGGGAAGATGTTTCGCAGAATGTGTGGGTGCAGATAGCATGATTTGGACACATTGTTGATGTGGTGTAAAAGTGTTAGATCTGCGTCCATAGTACAACCCAATTTCTTTACTGAGTTGGAGGGAGCGGGAGGAGGGCCTCAGGAGGACAGCCACGGGGGAGGTTGGAGGAAGATGGGGATGAGGAGATGGTGCAAGGAAGGCATAGTATCAAAGTAAGACAGACACAAGTGATCACAGTTCAATAGTGTTTATTCAACTGCAAAATGGGTGAGATAAACGCCTAATCTGAATCTAAGATGGGAGCAAGCAACGACCATCAAATAATAATAATGCTGTCCTTGTGGAGTCTAGTCAAAATAAAATGCTCTATACTAAAAAACCTATTGCCAATCCTTACCGCTATGTTACAAAATAGTGTGGGATAATGTTTCACAAAAAAAGAAAGAAGTGATGATATGTAAGGATGTGTAGGTCAGGCCTCCATTCCCCACATTTTTTGCGTGAGACAAGGCGGGTCACTTGAGCACAGCACACTCCAGGGCTCCTCCAGCACAACGTTACAGTTCCTTTCACCAACATGAAGGCCTTCTGTGCCCAAGTCTCTTTAGGGCAAAGTCTCTTAACTTAGAAGAGCTGATGTCCCATAAACAAAGAAAAGTTCCTTTTTCAATATTCACGTAGGGCGATTTACTCTTCACCCAGGATTCACCTTAGCGGGGCTTTGATCCTTCTTTCACCGTTAGCGTCGGGTTCAGAGCAACTTCAATTTGTAGACATCCCTCAGTCGGGTTCACATTTGCTACAACAATCTTCTCAGGTGTTGTTCAACCAGGATCCCTCTCTTCCGGGTTCCAACCCTTGCATTACAATTAGTCCCCCTCTTCCAGGCTCAGACCAGCTTCTCTACAATTAGTCCCACTCAGCTGTGCTCAGACCAACTTCAGTTTACAGACAATCAAAGACTTTCGAGCGTGCACAGGATTCAACCCAACCCGCTGCCGGACCACTTTGATTTTACAGTTCAACAATTCTTCCCCGCTCAAAGGGGGCACCAAACAGAGACCTCCGAGTGAGCACCCACGCAGCTCTAGACCACTCTGTATCTGGTACCAATCTTAGTTTGACAAAGTTCAATCATATTCAAATTCTTTCTCCATTCAATGTTGCCGCTTGCAACTTTGAGCATAACACAGTTCGGTCTGCTATCAGTTTCTACAACTCACCGGCTGTGCTGAACCTGTTGGCGTTGCTTTACTGTCGAAGTCAAGGATGGTACCGCAGTGGCAATCGCTTCTCCCCACCCTGGCTATCAATGCAGGAGGGCCATGTGTACCGTTGACATACGCTACACCATTCGTCAACTACAATTCCCAGTCTTAGGTTTCTTTTCCTTGAGGATTCTTGAAAGTCGTGGTTCTGGATTGAAAAGGGCAAGGGTAATTCTCTCCTTGTCATCAACTCCGATCTCACCACCTTTCTCCTCAGGTTGAATGGCCATGTCAGGATAGCTGCTTCCTCGTGCATTGGGGCTTGCTCAGAGTTTACTTGCGTGCGCCACCTTTTATCCATGTGGGGAAGTGTAATGGGATTCAGGTGTGTGAAGTTATCAGTAATTGCCCACCTCTGCCTGACCCTTGGTGTTTGGACATGTCAGGTATACGGCTCCGGTGTAAGTCTGTTGTCGCTCGCGATGAACTAACCATGAGAAGGTGTTTGTGTCAGAAAAGAGGGGGGGTTGAGTTTCTAGATACCCTACCTGGTAGGATGGGGAAAAGGTACCATAAGGAAGGGGATAACGCGTCTCACCTTCGGTGTCCCACTTCCACTACCCAATGAACCCCCCCATCCAGGTGATCCTCCCACACTGGTCCACCCCCAGGAACTGGATCCAATAACGATGGCTGTGTCCTGGCCACCTGGATGACAGATTCCCGGGGACTAGCGGGTGAGACACCTTCAGGTTTCTCGCAGTGGTTAGCCATCATCCAGTGGCCAATTTCTGTGAGGTCTGAGGTGTGGTCGGGATGGGCAGTGGAGGAGGTCTTAGGGATGTTGGATAAGATCTGGGTGTAGTCTGCATAGTTGTAGCAGGTTAGGTCATGTGAGCGAATAGAAGCCGGGAGGGGGCTCAGGAACAGGTTGAAGAGCAGGGGAGATAGGGAGGTGCCATGAGGTACTCTGTTGGTAACAGGGTAGGAGTCAAGGTGAAGGGAGGAATGAGGGTCATTTGTGAACAGTTTGCGAGGATGGAGGAGATCAGAGTGAGTGGAATCTGTGAGTTTGCAGTGGTCAATAGTATCAAAGGCCGAAGAGAGGTCAAGGAGGACAAAAGGGGCACAGCCTTCTGAGTCTGCAATTCTTTTGCAGTCATCTCAGATGGAGGCTAGGAAATATTCTATTCCTCGAAGGGGTGTGATGACAGACTAGGCGGGGTCGAGAAGGAGGTTGGAATCAGTAAAGAGGCACAGCTAGGAGTATTATTATTATTTAGCATTATTATTAGGGTATTTATTGAGTGTGGACCTAGCTTCGGGAAGCAGTGGAGTGTTTTACAATCAAAGGGGCAAGAACACAGTGAGGGAAGCATAGAGAAAAGGGTGGGAAGCTAAAAGAGGAGGGTGGGCAATTGGCAGAATGGGGTGGAAGACAATGGGTAGCAGTTCACTAAGTCTCAGATTTGGTGGGGAGTGCAGGCTGTATGGACCTAGGTGTTAAGAAGGAGCCATTCTTTGAAGAGGAAGGTCTTGAGATCTTTCCTAAACTGTAGAAGTGATGGGATGAGTCTGATGTTGAAGAGGGGGTGGGGGGGAGTTCCAGCGTCTTGGAGCATAGAGAGAGAAGTCCTGTCTTCTGGTTCTTTCCTTCCTGCACTGTCATAATTCAAGTCTGCACATTTCCTTACTTCTGGTGGATCGCAGGCCTCCGGAGATGCTGGGTTTCTCAGTGAGGTAGCTTGTGGACTTCAGGATGACAGCCTTGTATTTGTATTTGTATTTATTGCGTTTTATATAGCGCCTTTGTCCAAAGCGATTTACATAGTACAGTCAACAATATAATGAATCAAAATGCAAATCAGCGTTCATAAACAGTAACATTCAAACTGTGTTCAAAATAGTAACAATCAATTAGCATTCCTGTGAGTAATCAGTCAATCAGTGTTCATAAACAGTAACAATCAATTAGCGTTCATAAGAGTAAATAAATCAGTGTTCATAAGCAGATTAAATCAATTAGAGGATTGTAGCAGGTGGGTTTTTAGAGAGGAACGGAACAGAGGATAGGAACTATTGGAGTGAAAAGATAGGGGAAGCATGTTCCAGTGAAGAGGGGTTAGGAGCTGGAACAAGCGAAAACGGGATTGGGCACAAGGGGGACGTGGGACATTGAGTCTAAAAGGATTTGTAGAGTGGATGGAGCAAGATCGAGAGTAAAAAGAAAGGAGAGATGCAAGGTAGTCAGGAGCAAGGCCATAGAGACATTTGAACACAAGACAGAGGAAGTTGTATTTAAGTTGAGAATAGAAGGGCAACCAGCCAAGAGAGGCCAAGGAAGGAGAAATTGGGTCATGGTAGGAGAGAAGACAGAATGAGCGAATTGAAGAGGATAGTTAGATTTAAGAGGAGCAAGGCGTGAGTGGGGGAGACCAAAGAACAGAACAAAACAATAGAATAGTCGGGAACTTTGAGAATGTTGTAGGGATGAAATTGACAGGTGCGGGATGTAAGTGAGATATGGTGGTCAAAGGAGAGATTAGAATCAAAGTAAATGCCAAGATTATGGATGGAGGGAGAGATTGAGAGACAGGAGGGTGGAAAGAGATGGAAGAGGGAGGAGATTAGGAGATGAGAGTGTTTGTGGGAAAGAATAGGACCGTTTTTTCAGCATTGAGAGTGAGGAAGTGAGAGGTCATCCACGACCTGATGGCGGTGAGGCAGGATGAGAGAGTCTGATGAATAATCCAGGGAGAAGCATGATAAGGATAGAAAGAGCTGGGTGTCGTCAGTGTAGAAGTGGTGTGACACTCCAAAGGATGAGATAATGGGGGCAAGAAAGGAAGTATGTAAGGAAAATAGAAAGGGGCCAAGTACTGAACCTTGAGGAACGCCGTAGACCAGAGGAACGGGAGTAGTGTTGCTGCCCCAAGAGACAGCAAAGGTACAGTTAAATAGGTAAAATGAACAGAACAGACCCATGATAGAACAGACCCGCGCAGACCAAGGGAGGAGAGAGATTCCAGGAGCAAAGACTGATCTACAGTGTCAAAGCAGCAGACAGATCAAGTAAAATAAGAATAGATGAGTGTTTGGAGTAGCGAGCAGTGAGAAGAGAATTAAGTACGTAGGTAAGGGCTGTTTCAGTTGAATAGTGTGGGCGGAAACCAGACTGAGTCGGAGGAAGGAGGGATAAGCTAGATACAAATGATGAGATTTGTGAATAAACAAGGCGCTTAAGGAGTTTAGACAGGAAAGGTAAGAAGGATATAGTACGGAAATTAGAAGCAAGAAGGGGAATAGCTGTAGGTTTCTTTAGGATAGGTATGATAATTGCGTGTATAAAGGGAGAAGGAAAGGTAGAGGTGGTGAGACAAATAATAAAGAAGGAGGTGAGAAAGGTTACCAGAGGTGCCAGTGCAGTTCAATGAGGGTCAGGTGATGTGGTCTAATCTGCAGAGTCCTGCTGCAGCATGCATAACACATTTCAGGGGTGCCAGGGTAGTAGCCGGAAGGCCTTCAAAAGGGCATTGCCACCATCCAGGTGGGAGAGGACCAAGGCTTGAACAGCAGATCTGAAATTGTTTTCATTGGAAGAAGGGCTTCATTTTCTGCAGGAGAGAAAGTAGGTAACAGCCCGTTTGTGTCTTCCTTGCTATATGCTGTTGAACGTGAGGTTTCTGTCAATGTTGAACCCAAGAGACTTGGCACAAGAGGCCCAGCTGGGGTGTGAATCCAATGAGGTTCATAGAAGAAAGCCAGGTCTGGGTGTCAGGGTGTTCAGTGTTGTTGGTCAGCAGTAGGAATTTAGTCTTGGAAGGTTGGAGCATTAGGTAAGCACTGGACCATCCAGAGTAGGCTGTTTGGTCAATAAGCTTGGCTATGAAATAATTATTAGAGATAGGTCTGAAGTAGGCCGGTAGGGTGGGATAAAGGCAGGGATTTATTAGCAGGGGTTTGATGTGTGATATCTTGAAAGCTGCTGGGAAGATGCCTGAGGTGAGGGAAGAGTTAATCATAGGTATTGTGATGCTGCCAGCACAGGTTAAAAAAAGGATCTCTTTAAGGCGGGCTTGGGGGGCATGGAACTCCTGGAGAGCCATACCGGCGGCAGCTAACAAGTAACTTCAGGAATTCAGGTTGTGAAATGGTAGAGAAAGAGGAGAGGAGGGGGTGTGGCTAACCACCATGTAGAGCGGACGTGTCTCCTGAGAGCTCGCACTGATGTGCCATGATAAACTGTCTTTAAGTGACTTTAAAGTGCTCCGGAACCCTACAAGTTGCACCATCCGCCGCAGAACCTCCTCGGCAACTTTTGCACCGTCTCCCAAGCGAAGCAGAGACAGCTAACACCTTTATCCGGCGAGCGAAGAGGGTCCCCGAGCGGATTGAAAATGGCAGCTCCCGCTTCCTGATCCCTTGAAAGGCCGGAGCGCACTACCATCGCTGGCGAAGCTGCCCGCCGGCGGGAATGAGAGGATCCTGAGCTGCCGACTTGCGCTGGACTCGGAGGAGGGGACCGAACAGCTACACCATCGATCGAGAGGACCGATCCGGATGCCATGACCGGACCACGCCTTGCCCACGGCGCGCGACCGGGCTTAGGTGTGCCCTGGACAGTCGAGAGGGCCCCTGGCGTGAGCAGTGGCCGACCGGTACCGCAGAGGTAAGCGGGGGCGACGGAGGACCACCCCGGACACCTACATCGGAGGCAGGGTGAGGGGGGCCTATTCTACCCCCTGCGCCTGACTTTGTCACTGGTGGCAATGCAAGAACTTGGGCTGTCCTCCTCGAGGCGTTGTGACCCCCGCTGTCTCCCCCCCCCCGCCTGCTGATGCTTCACCAGAGGGAGGTGTGGGAGAAAACACCTGACCCCCGCTTGCAGACTGACGCACCGGCGGACCGCGAGGCCCACTCCTAGGGCCCCCATCACTTCACAGCCGACGGCGGAGGGGGCCGACCGCGCCTGCCTGATCCGAGATTTCTTTTGTTTCCCGAAACCGACCTGCTACCCCGCTGCTTCTTAACATCGCCCTGCGACGGGAACGAGACCTAGCGGCCTCTCGATTGCGCCCCTGGCATTTTCGGTGCGGGAAGGCCCTGTGTTGATGACATGTCCGGCAGGAACAGCAGGCCCAAGCAGCAGCGCCAGACCACGATGGACACCTTCGCAGCCTGTGAATCCCTGAATCCTGAGGGCGCAAACAAAGCGGCCCCGGACGCTCAACCTAACCCATGGCGCCCGCGGCTTCAGAGCCTAGCAACACCCAGATACTCGAAGCCATCAAGCTTTTCCAGGCAACAATGGAAAACAAAATAGATGCCGTTGCCACAGAGCTGGGCCTCCTGCGTCAAGATGTCCGCTCCCTGGCCGGCAGGACTGAGGCGCTTGAAACACAAGTCCGGGAAAACACTGAATCCAAAACTCACCTTCTTCGAGACATCGACGAGCTTCAGCAAAGGGTCAAAAACTTGGAGGACAGAGCCGAGGAGGCAGAAGGAAGGGCTCGCGGAACAATATACGCCTTCTCGGTTTGCCAGAGGGTTCCGAAGGCTCCGACCCCACTAACTTCATAGAGAACCTCCTGCTACAAGAGGTAAGAGCTGGCAAACTCTCCCAGGGCTTCACCATCGAGAGGGCCCACAGATCCCTGGCCAAGAAACCACCGCCGGGGGCCCCACCCAGGCCGGTGATAGCGAATGTTCTCAACTACAGGGACCGTGAGGTCATTCTGGCCTTTTCCCGAGCTGGCGGCCAAATCCAACGGGACTCTGCAAAAATCACCATATACCCTGATTATACCTTTCAGGTTCAAATGAACAGAGCGCAGTTCATACACACCAAGGCCAGATTGAAAGCCGCCGGGCTGCGTTATATGCTCCTGTATCCTTCCAGACTTAAAGTACTGCATAACAGCAAGGCGCACTTATTCTACACCCCGGCCCAGGCCAGGGACTGGATGGACGGATTACAGATCCCTGATATTGAGGAAAGGAAACGGAGACCAAGATAACGATCCTCCTGTCATTTAGGGGGGGGGAACTATATTTGCTTGAACCGTTTCACAGCTGAATGGATCCTCCCCGCGGAGACCCGGAGTCCTTGTTCACTCCACCCCCTGATTGTTTTCCCTCTTTTTGGGTACATATACCCGCCCGTAGAGCACCTGGAGACCGATGCACGGTCCAAGGGAGCAGAAACGGGACAGTCATAACGAGGGTAACCTCGCTGGGCCAGTTCTATGTTTGGAGTTTTTTTCACAGTTAAGTAGGGAGGGTGGGAATACGGGAGTTTTTGTACACGTTTTTGCACAAGTTGGGGACATGCACTGGGACACATCGAGACCACAGGAACAATTCACATGCAACGCAGCACCTCCTAGATCCCGAGCTCCACCCGCTACACAGAATAAACCACACCACGCCAATGGCTGACACAATAAGGGTCGTTACCTGGAACGTCAGGGTCCTGAACAGCTTTGTTAAACAACGACGGGTCCATACTTACCTGAAAAGATGCAGGGTCGGAATCGCCATGCTGCAGGAAACTCACTTAATACCTAAGAAACTGGAAGCCCTGGCAAAAACTTGGCAGGGTACCCTAATAGGTTTGACTTACTCCTCCTACGCCAGGGGGGGTTCTGATTTGGATTGCCCCCACTGTTCCTTTCAAACTCACTAGCACTAAAACAGACAACGAGGGTAGGATGGTGGTGGTGTGCGGCTCCATAGAGGGCAAAGAGGTTTGCTTGGTCAGTACTTACGCACCTAACCATGACACGACTGCCTTCTTCCATTCCCTTCATGCGCGACTCAGCCCATATGCGGACAGAATTATGATATGGGGGGGTGACCACAACTGCACCCTTGATCCTCTACTTGACAGATCTGATAACAAACATGACTGACCCTCCCCCCCCAGCCAAAATACTTTCCAAACTAATCCAACAGTTGCAACTCAGTGATCTATGGAGGGTCCAGCAACCCTGAGCAGCGGGAGTACTCCTTTTACTCCCCACCCCACGCTATACACACCAGGCTGGATTACATCTTTCTCAACCTAACGCAACAGTCCATATTTGTTGATGCGCGCTACCTGCCTAGGCTGCTGTCGGATCACTCTCCCCTTCTGGTAACCTGGGAGGTGTTTCCACCCACACCACCCATACCCGCATGGAAGCTGAGGTCTGAGGCCCTACTTGACTCTGCATTCAAGGAACGCATTAAAGATAGCACTGAAGAATATTGGCAAAATAATCTGCATAGCGTTAGACACTTGAGCACAACATGGGAAGCATATGAGGAGGTCATAAGGGGCGAGATGATTGCAGCAGTTGGGGGAGCGCAGAGATCTCTTACATCCTTGCTTGAGCGCGCAGAAAGGGACCCGAGTACGCTTGAAGTTAAGGCTGACCCATCCCCTGACTACTTAAAAAAAATGGACGAACTCAGACAAACCTGCCTAACTCATTGGGAATCCCTTGGTAAACAGTTACGCCAAACACACAGAAAGAATCCATGCCCTGGGAGAAAAGCCCAGGAAACTCTTAGCTTGGCTTTATAAAAGGGAGAACCCCAGGCCACCCATCTGCCACATACTCACCCCCGACGGCACAGCCGTACATAACCAACAAGAAATCAAAACGGTCTTTACTGACTTCCATCGTAACCTGTACTCTGAAGCCCTGCCCCCCTCTGATACCAGGATCGAGGACGCCCTTGACGCCATCGACCTACCTAAACTAGACTTGCAATTGGCTGAGACCCTTGATGAGCCTGTCACCCCCGACGAGGTCAAGGTGGTATCAGATCGCTACCAGCTGGGAAGACCCTGGGTTCGGATGGGCTCCCGGGGGTATTCTACAAGACCTATGAGGAAACTCTTGCCCCAATATTGGCCCAGGTCTTTAATGAGGCCTTTCAGCGTGGCATCCTCCCGGACTCCATGAACGAGGCCGTGATTATACCCTTGCTTAAACTGGGGAGGGACGGGGCGGATTGTGGTTCTTACAGGCCCCTCTCTATGCTTAATGTTGACTGTAAAATCCTCACCGCCCTGCTGGCGAATAGACTGCGCAGAGTTATCCCTCTGCTGATCCATCGGGGGATCCATCCCAGGGCACTCCATCACTGAGAACCTGCGCAGGCTGCATCATGTGATCTATAGCACTGAGGGAAGGCCGCAGAAACTTGCAGTGGCATCACTTGACACCACCAAAGCCTTTGATTCAGTGAGATGGGACTGGCTGTATGCCACCATGGCCAGAATGGGGATAGGCCCTGTGTTCCTTAAGTGGACCTGGCTGGTTTACGCCAGCCCCACTGCGAGGGTACGTACCAACAAAACCTATTCCGCTAAAAGGTCCCTACACAGAGGCACCCGCCAGGGGTGCCCTCTGTCCCCCATGTTATACATCCTTGCCGCGGAACCAGTGGCGGCCTACAGACTGGAATATGGAGAGGGTGGCATTATGATAAACGGGGTGACCCACCACATCTCTATGTACGCTGACGACACCCTATTGTACCTACGGGACCCTGAGCAGATCCTTCCCTACATCTTGGAAACCCTGGATTGTTTCCACAAGCTCACCGGTATCCAGATCAATAGGAGCAATTTTTGCTTTATCCCCTCGCAGCTCTCTACACCGATGAATACAGGTCCCTCCCCCTCTGGATCTCGAATGGCAGGCTACTTCCTTCAAATACTTGGGGATAACTATACACTGCAACCCAGCCACCGAACACATCCTTAATACCGTAAGGGCCAAAGACTCTCTCACGAAATCTATGGAGTTCTGGGGCCGGCTCCCGCTCTCGATGGCCGGGAGGGCGGGACTCCTCAAAATGGTCGCCCTTCCCCGCCTATTACATAACTTCACTAACATCCCCTTCAACATCCCCCCCCTCTTTTTTCAAAGATCTCAACAAACTCTGTAGGGGCTTCCTTTGGCAGGGAGGCAGGCACAGGGTGGCATTGGAGACTCTCCAAAGACTGTACGAGAGGGGTGGACTTAAGATCCCCAACTTTGAGCTGTACTTCCTCGCCAGCCAGCTGAGACATGTCACGCAGTGGATGGCGGACGAAAGCACGACAGACACCCGCCTCCTTCAGCCGGCCCTCTGCCGGTTGTTACTCAGAGACATACTGTGGGCCGGGGAGGGTGCTACGAGTCACTGCCCTTACCTCACCAAGCTTGCGATCCAGCTTTGGAAAAGGGCCTGCAAACTGGTCGGGTCAGATGACCCGTTTTCCCCACAGATCCCTATCGCTGCACTCATGGTCAATCACTCTTGGGGGCATGTCGAAACACGTACACAATGGGAGCCCCTTGGGGTGGCCACACTGGGGGACGATTCAAGAACAGGAAATACTAACTTTTTCGGAACTCTGTGAGACCACGGGCCTCCCGGCAGGTCAGTTCCTGTTGCACAGGGGGGTTGTAGAGGCCTTGTGCAGAAGATGGCCGGTCGCAGCTGACCTGACTGAGGAGAACGAATGCATTGAAATGATATTGAACTCCGCTGAGGGGGGCCATGAAACCTCACGAATCTACGAAGCCCTGTTATGGGGTACGACCAGGGGAGACCTCAAATGTAGGAGTAGGTGGGAAACTGAACTGGGCCTCGTTTTTGAAGACAAAGATTGGGGTGACATAACCCACTATCATAAGAAGGTCTCCAGGAATGCCCGCTTACAGCTCATTCAACTGTATATCACCAATAGAGCGTACCTCACACCGGAAGCCATATCGAGATTCACGGGAGCTGGAACCCAGTCATGCCCCAAATACAGTGAACCTAGGGCGGGAATGACTCACATGTCCTGGGGCTGCCCAGTAATCAGGGAGTTCTGGTCACAAGTGAAGGACAGAGTGGCTGGGGCAGACATCGTAGTTGAGGTGGACTGGCCTACGGCCTGCATCCTTGGCAAATACAGGCGAAACAGGAAGAACAAACCCTTATCCAAGCTCACTGACCTTATTTACATTACAGCCAAAAGACGTATTGCCATGGGGTGGAAAACCCCCAGAGGTCCTCATATGCCCCTATGGTGGGGTGACCTCACGAAGTGGATCATAGCTGAAACCGCGGCATTGGGAAACAGCTATTCATGTGCAAAGACTGGATTCCAGCAAGGAACTACACCGCTGGGTGGCCCCGACGGTGCCCTTGCTACACCCTGATGCGGATGATACGGAGCGGAGTGGAGGGAGTTGCCCGGATATGGGCACAAACTAGAGAGGAACAGGGAACTAACCGTGGTCTTGGGGGGGGGGGAGGGGAGAAGGTGGGGTGGGGTTTTGGGTTGTTTTCTTGATATGCTTAACCAATCGCCAATGATGCTTTTTTTGTATTTGTTTATTTCTTGTTATGAAACCAATCAAAATATAAAATAAAAAAAAAGAGAAAGAGGAGACGATAGGGCGGGCGAAGGAAGGGTTTGTGGAGTCAAACATGGGTGCAGGTGATTGGGGCGGGAGCGCTGCTAGTTTACTGACGATTGTGCAGTTTCTTTCACAGCTATGTTGTGGAAGTGGTCTGAGCGCTTGGGAGTGGGGAGAGAGGGAGAAGGTGCAGGGAGGGGCCTTGTATTCAGAGATGATTTTGTGGAGTTTCTTGCTGGCGTTACATGTGTTAATGATTCTTTTCCAGTAGAAGGAGTGTTTTCCTTCCGGGTTTCTGCCTTGTAGGCTTTGATCTGACTGGTGTATGAGGTTCTATTCTGGGGAGAAGGGTCTGCCGGCTATCTATATTCCATGGTGTGGTTAAGTGTTTTGGGGGATTTGAGAGAAGGAGAGGAGAAGGGCCTCCTCTGTGGGAGGAGGATCTGATGGGGTGAGTGGCTTGAGGGCATTAGAGAGCCATAGCCCAAAATGCCTGATGGAGGGCAGACCGCCAGGAGAGCTAGATTGGGAAGGGAGGAAAGCAGGGAGTTAGCCAGGTCTGGGGTTACTATGAGCTTTTTACATAACGGGAAGCAAATGGCCAGTCCAGGGTTAGTTAAACAAGGAGGAGGGATTGCATTTGATAGTGAGAAGAGGATGGCTGCATGGTCCGTCCAGATTAGTGGTCGGCGGGGAGCGTGGAGATCAGAGTGAAGGGACTTAAGATTGCAAATAGGGAATGTCCTGTGGTGTGTTTGATCAGTGAAGATGCGGGCTTCCAGGTTGTCCAGGAATGGTCGTGTCATGGGGTTATGTAGGACATTGAACCATAGGTTGAGGTCTCCTAGCATGGTCAGGGTGGGTAGGGGTGGGCAGCTAGAATGGGCGCTAGGGAATCGCTTAGGGTATCAGCAATGTTTCTGTTGTAGTTGAGAGGTCTATAAATGAGTAAGAAGCTATGGGTAAGAGAGGGGTTGATGAGAAATTTCACTAGGAGGGATTTGCAGTCTGTGTTGCAGGCTTGTTCCTCAGAGTGTGAGATGGTGTGAGATGGTGAGGTGCGTTCTGTGGAAGATGGCAATCCCGCCTACCGTGCTAGTTCGGTTGTGCACAATTAGTGTGTGGCCTGGGGTAAGTGCCTCATATGTGATGGGTCCGAAATCTTCAGAGAACCAGATTTCAGTGAAGAAAAGTATCTCGTGCTGATTTCGAAAGGAGTGCCAAGAGGGTTGAATGGAGTCAGTTCCAGGGATGTTTAATTATTTATTTGCATTTATATAGCACGCACACAGCCCAGGGGCATTGAGGCGCTGTTACAAGATAACGTCTTAGTTACAGTACATAGAGATGGGCAGCTGGGTTATATTAGCCCACAAACCTAGATGGATGTGTTAAGTTACTTAGGTAGGAGGCTGGGTTACATTAGCCCCTAACTGAGTGTGGCTACAGTTGATTGTCAAGATACATACTTCCATATTCCTACATCTTACTACAAATATAGTACAGTGTCAGTGGGCTATGTTTAGCAAAATCCTATCATGGTGGCTGTGTGGGGGACTAGTATGGCGTGTGGGACGTTTTAGGCAAACAGTCTGGTTTTGATTGCTTTGCGGAAGATGAGATGAGAGGGTTCAATTCTGAGGGCCTGTGGCAGGGAGTTCCAGTGCCTTGTGTGAATTAAAGGGAAGCTTGCACCCCCCTCCCCCACCCTCCTGCACGTTTGACTCTGCGAACAGGCAGTAAGTTTGCATATGGTGTTCTTGTGGGTTTTGAAGTGTGGGGGATGACGACTCTGTGAGAGAGGTAGAGGGGTGCTGTGTGATTTATGCATATGTGCGTGAGGGCTAACGTTTTGAAAAGGATGCACTGGCGGAAAGGCAGCCAGTGCGCTTGTCTGGCTGCTGAGATGTGTTCCTTTTGAGGATACCCAGATCAGCGTGCAATGCATTGTATTGAATAGTTCGGAGTTTGTCCAAGTGTTTAGCCGATGTTCCTGCGAATAGGGCATTACAGTAGTCCAGTCATGAGCCTATTAAGTCTCTGGCTATGGCTAGGCGATTTGAGGTGGAGAGGAATGGTCTGGTTGCATTGAGGAGTTTGGAGTAGCATGTTGCTGAGGCAGTGATTGTGCTAACTTACCTAGATATAGTTAAGTTGCCATCTAGGTAAACTGCTAGGGTTTGACTGATTGGGAGACTGGGACGGTGGTGTCTATAGTAAATGATAGGTACGGGTCACCAGGTTTAATGAAAGAGTCAGTGGGGGCTAACAGTAGAGGTTCAGTCTTATTCCTGTCAAGACCAAGCCAATTTTCCGTCATCCATGTCATCCGTCATCCATGTGTGGATGGTGTTGTAGATGGAATTAAGGGTTTTGGAGTCAGCATTGTAGATACCGGACAAGGGGATGAGGACTTGAGTATCGTCGGCATAGTTGGTGTACATGATGCCTATGTTTTTGATATCGTCAATTTGCTTTTTGAGGTCCAGTAAGGCCGACTCAGTTCCGTAGCCAGGACGGAATCTGGATTGCCAGGAGCCCAGGATGGTGTTTGATTCTAGGAATTGATGGACTTGCAGGTAGGCTGCTTTGTCAAGGATTTTAAGTAAAAAAGGAATGGTGGTTATGGGCCTGTAGTTTTTGGGATTAGATGGATCGAGAGACGTTTGTTTTGAAAGGGGGCAAACCCAAGGTTCTTTGAGACTGGTAGGAACCGTTCCTGATGCAAAGGAGGCATTGATAAATGCTGTGATGAATGGTATGAGCAGGTCTGAACACTCCTTGATTAGAGAGGCTGTGCAGATTACCCCTTTGCACATGGATGGTTTATGTTCTTCAGGATTAAGGCGACTTCAGTCTCATTGACCTCTCTGAATGAAAAGAGTGTTGTGTTAAAGGCCTCATCAGTGTGGGTAGAAGCCTGGGCCGTAGTGGAGGGGAGTGGGTGAAGTTTCTTAGCTCAGATTTTGTTCTGTCAAGCTTATGGAGCATAGCTGTTAGGATGTCATCACACCAGGATTCATTTTTGTGTTTGGCTTGGGGGAGGTGGGAGGGATCAGGAGTTTCTAGCTCCCTGAAAATAGTGAATCCTTACAGTTGGATTTAGAATTGTTGATTGTTGAATTGAATGAGTTGGCCTTGGCACAAATTATGTCTTTTTTGTATTCATTGGATGGTTTGTTGAACTCAATCTTGTCAGAGGCAAGTTGGATAGTTTGCCAACTTGATAGGGCTGCACATTTCTTTGAGCCCAGGTCAGAGAGTTGTGGAGTGAACCAAGTGTTGGAATACTTGGTGAGCTTGGCTTTGCGGATAGTTAGGGGTGTGATGGCTTCAATTGCATTAGAGAGTATGGAGTTGAGGGAAGTGGCAGGTACATTAGGGTCTTTGGAGAAGGGGGCCGATAGTACTAGGACCCTGAGGTAGGGGGTTAACCTTTCTTTGGTGAGGACTTCTGGTGGTGGAGGAGGGGAGAGGCGTGATGATAGGTTTCTGGAGTTTCGGTGGTGAGAGGGTGAAGAGGATGAGGTGGTTGTCCATCCATGGGAGGGGAGAGTTGGCTGTGACAACCAGTAGGCAGTTGTGATGGGATATCCAGTCCATAGTCTTGCCTTTACTATGTGTTGCTTTAGTTATGGAATGTGAGAAACTGAGTGTCTCCATAGCTTTGGCTCATGGGTCGAGAGAGGTAGGGAGGTACTTTAGTCTGTGCTCAGAGGTGCCTATAGCGTTGATGAAAGGAGGCGCAGCATGAAAGCAACTTATGGTGAGTCATACTGGCATATAGTGGAATACAATAAAGCAAATGGGAGGTCACACTAGCATATGGAACATCAGGTAGAGTAGGGATGGCAAATGGGAACACGCTATCCTATGGTGCATAAAATACAGTGGGGGACACAGATGGGATCACGCTATCCTACGGTGCAAAAATAGAGTGGGGGACACAGATGCGATCCCGCTATCCTATAGTGCATGAAATACAGTGGGGGATACAGATGGGATCACGCCATCCTACAGTGCAAAAATGCAGTGGGGGACACAGATGAGATCACGCTATCCTAAGGTGCATAAAATACAGCAGTGGGTATCATGAATGGGAGTACAAATCATATGCATAGCGGCAGCAAGGTGGATAAATCGTGTAAAGTCAAATGGGGGCTTCAGGGCACAGTATTAACAGGGATGAGGCCTGTGCAGCGAAATGGGAAACGAGAGAGGGCTGCTAATGTGGCTCCTGGTGCGGATGGTCAGTTTGTGCTCTGTTAGGGTGCCTCAAGCTTACTGTGTGCGAGGGTAGAAGGTGAGGGGAACTGCAGCATGCAGATGAGGCATAAAAGACAGTCATACCTATTGACTCATTAAGCGCACAACATACAAGGGGGATTGTTTAGTGCTCTGTAGCTTACCGAAAGGGTCAACGCAAAGGCAGAAGATATTGTTGGGGCAATCGCTGTGGCTGCTGGCTTCTCTCGGCTCCGACAGGCTTGGGACAGGTGGGGCAGGGGCCAGAGTGTGGGCCTTAGGTGGCGGATGGGGGTGGCGTTCGCCTGGCGGCTCCTGGATTGGGCAGATTAAAGCAACTGCTGCCCAATCGGATCCTTCAAACAGCTAAACAAATGGTAGCACTACAGTGTTCATACAGCGGCGGCCATCTTTTAGTGTTTTCCAACCTCAGGAAGCAAAGGACTTTGGATCAGCTGATGCTGTTGTGCAGATGAATAATGCTTTGTGGGGGAACCAGAACGTAGCGTGGTGGTGTTGCGACAAAGGCGCAAATTCTGCCTATTATTTTATTAAAGTGCAGCAGATTTTGGGGTGCACACCTTCATTTATCAATTGCCCAATAGGGCTTACCTTGCTTCGCAGAGGATTGCGGTCATACTGGCTCCAGTCACGTGTTCCGCGACGGTGTGCAGCTGCTCCTCCTAGGAAGTCTGGCAGAGTATTGATTGAAAAAAGATTTCACTGGGTTGGGTGAAAAGGATGAGGTAGTCAGGGTAAGAGTGAGCGATGCAGGCAAGGATCTGGGGGAGAGATAAGGGGAAGTGTGCAGCGAAGAGAGGATCCGTGTGGAGGAGATTATGTGTTTAAAAGGATTATCAGGTTCCGCTGGTGTGCATGGGAGGGTTGGTGGGGCAGCAAGAATGGGGTGATGCTGAGCGTAGTCAGAGCAGGGCAGGGACAGCCCTAGGGTGGGTGTGGGCATGTCATATTATATTGAGACCACCCTTAACCTTGGGAATTCTTTCCCACCTTCAATCAAGGAGACCTGCAATACTCGCTTAAATTCTTTACCCCTGGCCTTACTAAAGACTCATATATAGTCACTCAAAACTCACTCCCCGTGCCTACAATGAGCCGAGAACCAGGCTTGGTATAGGAAATATATTTGAATAAGTGAATCACACCAATGGGTTAGGAAAAAAACACAAATTTCAATACTTTTCTTTCTACACTTAAAGAAATAAACTGATCAATAAACAAAAGGAAAACAATTACTTCTGCAATGCTGAGCAATTTTGATTTTCCTGCACGTTTAAAAGGCTAGCAGTTTAGTTTTACAAACTTGTGCAAATGCAAATGGCATTTATTATTTCACCCACACTTTCGCTTTAAAATAAACCCATGGTGATTTAGCAGTTTGTTTTCAAACCCCACCCTCCCCCTACTTTGGTCTGTGTTGGGGAAGTCTGACAGAAAAATTAGGTTGATTGAAGAATTTTGGATTTCAGCCCCCCCCCCCTTCACTTAAAGGCCAATGTTGGGGAAGCTGGAAGGTTAGGGATTTTTTTTTTTTTTTAGTTTAGGGACAAATACACCCTTCTTCGTAAAGAAGGCGGGGTCAACAGGAACAAATATGTTCACTGAATTAAATTACAGTCTATAGTTTTAGGCGCACGCCAGGAATGAGCTTTGTTAATTTTGAATTTTAACAAAAATCACCCTGTGGTGTTCCACCAAGGGGAATTAATCAAATTGATATTGTTGGTTAACTGGGCTAAGGATCAACACAGTTCTGCGCCCCCACCTACCCACTATAAAGAGAAAGGATTTAAGGCCATTAGATTCCCCCACATTTTGGTTTATAAATGGTTCAAGTTTACTTACATGGAAAACATCTGTTTAAAGTTCATGACAGCCACCTGCATGTCAGGACCCTCTGGAAAGATAGGGTAGGGGTCTGGTCACTCCACTCTCAGGGATGGCCTCCCACTCTCCACCATGGGAGCCAGTCAGTTTTATGCCTACCTAGAAATAGACGGCTCCACCCATAGGCAATCTCTGCAAAATCTCCTTTTGGTGTTTCCTGGCAGCTGTCAGAAGGTAATTTTCAGCAGCTCTCCCTGATGGTCAATTTCAGCAGCTCTGTCCCTTCCTCATAGTGCATTCCGCTTCATATAGTGGTGATGACACCATCAAGTTTACAATCTCGGGGAAGTACCCTGGAAGAGTTCTCACAAATAGGATTGGACAGTTACCCTGCTCTCTACTCCCAACTCCAGCTCATACCTAAGGATTGGTTTAGGAGTCTGGAGCAGACATAAAGCAATTCCCATTTGTGAACGCCATTTGTTCTCATGGCAACTTTTTGCCAAAACTAGTTATGTATCAAAAGCTTTCTGTGATTTATTAGTAACTGCCATGATATAGATATATATTTTTCAATTTAGCTGTTCAGGGGGGATTTAATAAAACAGCAACCAGGTCTGCACCATGTTGCACAGCAATTTTCCGCCATTTTTACAAAAAGCATAATCATTAGGAACATGCAATTTATCATCCATATTCCTAATTTTAACCTCCACCCATTCACCAACTTTCAAATTTGAAACATTTTCAGATGAGCTAGAAAGCCATTTTAGATGGTCATTACAGTACCCCGTGTCGTAGGTGTATGAATTTTATATCCCCAAAATGACCTGGTAATTACCTAAAGAAAGAGATGTCAATCAAGAAAGTATGACTTTCAGGTTACTGAAAAAAAAGGCCAAAATTATAATAGTCCTTTTAAACAAAGGGAAGGAATCTTCCTATGTGCAAATATGAGCTTCCCGTCCTCCAAGCCATTTGTCCCTCTCTGCCAGTGTTTTATTAGACTCTTTGAAGTTGGTTGCCTGAAGTTGTAAATACCTGGGATGCCATAGCTCAGAACTGCCCTTTCAAAGACACCAAGTCTAGCGAAAGTCTGTGTTCAACACCTTTTAGCAGCAACACTTTATTGCAGTCGAAAACAGCTAGTGGGATACAAAAGCCAGCCTTGCAGTGGGGAAGTTCTTTGCGAAGTTTGCTCACATCCCCACCATTTGTCCTTGGTTGAAATGAAAGTCACAGATTGCAATTTCTAACCTCAGCCTTTATTTTTTGACATACGGTGTGTTTTATTTATCAGGGTTTACTTTGCTTTTGCGCTGAAAATGCAGAGCTGTTTCTTTTGATCATTAATAAAATACACTTATTATTATCTGCTGTTCATTTTTCTGCAGAAAAGTGGGTCTGAGCTGTCACAATGCACACCTTTTGATGGGTGACAGTTTCATTGAACAATGATGCATTGATCTGGTTCTATGTCATTCCATAGCCAAGTTGTATTTCACAATTTTCTGCCGCCGATTTTTCCTCCCCAACTCTGCCTTCCCAGTCCAACTCTGCCTTCCCAGTAATTACCTATTCCCGCACCCGCCACCGTTATATTTCCCTTTACCCACCTCCCTCACATATTTTTCAATTAGTTTTTTGGGCCAGAAATCAGCAGCAAAAAACTCACCGAAAACAATCCTGGATGAATGTCATACCATTTATTTCTCCGCCCGCAATGTTATGTGCTTTTACAATCTGCACTCAGATTACATTTTGGTTTTCACTTTCTCTGGATTTCCCTTGCAGAAAGACACCCACATAGTCTGCCTAACTAGGCCCACAGGAAATTTTGATGGCAACCAAGCAGGCTTTTCTTTTCCAATGTTTTGCCAGTAGTTTGCATGTGAAGCATAATCTATCTTATGTTTTTTTTACACACACACCATTTAGTTTCCCTGGCATCTTTATGTTGGCTGGGGAGCATTTGTGATGTCATCTTTGAGGTCATGGGTGTTAAACCTTGCAGTGCACAGGGGTAGCGCAAGTTATGGTTGCGTACCTTACCATAACTGGCGAATTCCTGCAGATTTTCGGTTTTACCTGTAACCATAACGTCCCTGTAGCAATGTTTTTCCATTTAATTTCATAGGTTTTTAGTAGTGCAACTTAACCATAACGTCCCTTTAACCTTTTTTGTTGGTTTATTTGATAGTTTTTTAGTAGGGCAGTGGATCTAGGAAGTTCCTCAGTATAGATTTTTCAGTGAAGGTAATAGGTTTGTAGTAGCGCAACTTAACATAATGTCCCTTTAACAAAGTTTGTTCACTGAATTTAATAGGTTTTTACCAGAAAGCCATTAGTTTGTGTAGATGTACCATACAGCATACGAAACTGATGTCTCCATACCGATGAGCACAATAACCACAAACTGTATGTCTGTGCGCATATAGCGGCTAGCATTCAAACTGCTGGAAACAGCATGAGTTGTCTTACATACTGCTACCATTCACCAAAGTGAATAAATATGTACAAATAGTAAGTTAATTGTGCAAACTTTGTACTTGTGAAACAAACAGACCAAAGGCTTAGAGTATGCACCATAATGCAACACACCAGTACACAAAGTGGCATGTGCATCCAACAATATTACCACACTGCCGCTGTACATGGAAACGAAGAAGCAAATAGCAGAGTAAGGAATTAAAAGTATTGAGAGCAGAACGTAACTGCAACCTGGTAACTGCACTGAAGTCTCTCCTATGAATGCTGAATTTCTGCAGTGTACCACCATAGCAAACCATGGTATTTGTTTTTTTTATGCAACATTGCCAAGCACGCTAGAATGGCTGGAAGACAACGTCCCTCTTCACTAAAGGAGTAACGATAGTAACTGCATTGGCCACCAGCAAAGTGTCAAAAGTAATATAGTTAATATGTATTGCTTTAAGTACACTTCACACATATGTTTGTGTGTAACTGGACATACTTTCCAATGAAGGAATGCATCATAAGTGGCACCTCTTCTGCAACAGCATGTATCCACGAGAAATCAATGAGATGTTGTAAAAAGCAACATACACAGCCTGTATGTAAAAATTGAGCAATTGCTAAACAATTACTATTACCCCTACCCTGTCCTAATACTGGCGATGTTTCTTACAAATTAAACCTGTACATGTAAACTGTTTGTGAGTGTATGCATATTTTTTGCTTTGGTGCTGCAATTGCATTGTGTCTCTGTAGCGCACAGTGCTACCCGAGATGCCTGCAGGTGAGCAAAATGGAGGTTTCCTACTGAGAGTGCACCTGCCCGGCATATGTCCAATCACAATGGAAGTGTCCATACGACTACAGGACTGGTCTCATGTCCGCATCTTCTCATTCCCTTAATTACTTGTGGCACCGGACGTCTGTCGGTTGCACAGCTATATGTATGCGTATGTGTATGTCATCCTCTGTCTCCTGGTAATGCCGCCCCTGTCGCCAACCCTATCGATTCATGTGACAGGCGACATCATTTGAAACAATCCTGCCGCCTACGGATTTTGTGTTGAAAAGCTACCAATTTAGGCCCATTGGGAGCAAGGAGCAGGATACTCCAGTGTGCATTGGGCGTGTTAAATGGCCCATTGCCTTCATTGATGAGCAGCTTGCCCTTCCATAACCCACAAAACTCACACACTGTCTCTGAACTTAGCACCGTGAAGGTATGTAGCAAGTTGCTCACTGCACTTCGTACATGTGCATAAAAGGTTGCACTGCACATATGACAATCCGTAGTGAGTTTGGAAAATATTAACGCTGCGGCTGCTTGCTAACTCTCACACAGTCACATGTAATCACAGCTAAGTAAACAACAAAATCTTTGGATCTCAAAGATTATCAGTATCTATTTTCTTGTCATCCTTATCAGGGGCAATAGTGGGGTATGCAGCATTTTTTGTTGATGTGGCTGCCTGAACTACCAGACTCTCAGGAGAAGGATGTTTACTCAAATACTTTGGGTCAGAGTTACAAGGTCTGTATTTTTCCACATATTTTTTTATTTACTGCTGGACTAGATTCTGGTCTTTCCCAAGCAGCATTTCCTCTCCTTTGCAGGGCAATATGAAAAGGAAGTATGGGGTCTGGTTGAGGACCTCCTGACAAAATATCTGTAATATCATCATCCTGGTATACAGGTGCATTATTACCCCACCCCATAAACTCTGTTACTCTATTCATGAGTTTTCTGTAACCCAGATCAGCATGTTCTGCTGGATCTGGTCTCTCAAATTCATATTCAGGAGATGTGTCTATTCCACTTGCAGACTGTAAACATTCATACAAATCCTGCATTTTTGATTGAGGATTTATTAATTGCTCTGGAACATCTCTTGTCCCATATTTTACCCCTGCTGATGTAACCTCAGGTTCATCTTGTTCTTCATATTCTTCATTTTCTGATGACATTTCTCCATATACAGATGACATAGTATGGAAAAAATCATGTCTGTTTTCAGGGTGAAATATTTTTTCAGGAATATGTTTCAACCCTGGTGTCGACGTCGACAGAAGTGTCGATGGCGTCGAAGTCGTGGCAGTTACCTTCAATGTTGTCGAGGTATTCTTCAATGTTTTCGAAGGCACTACAAATGGCGTTGAAGGAATCTTCGAGGCAGTCGATGTTGTCGAAGTAGTCTTCGAAACACTCGACGCCGTCGAAGAAATCTTCATTTCTCCATATATATATAATATTTCATATGACCATTTTGGAAACGTTACGCTTCCAACACATTCGTGCCCACACCACACCCAGAAGCCTTATTGCACAATCTCTTAGCTTCCACAAACCCATTTCCATGCACACCATTGTGCAACTGGCCCGGCTGTGGCACGTGGAATTCCAGAAATAACAGAGTTTCTGCATAGATTTTGTGCTGTGTACGGGCGTGGCGGAATACATTTCAACCAGGGCAGCAGATTTCATAAGTAGTGGTGGCTCTAAAAAGAGCCTTTTTGTGATTTTCATCGAGATTTTTATTTTTCTGCACTCTGCCCATTCTTACAGTAAGCTCCTCACCGAATCCTGCAGATGGAACAACAATACACCATTGCCAATATTGGACAAAGAAATGCCATTGTCATGAATTAACTCTACATTTGTGGAATCAATGATGTCTTTGTTGCCGAAGAACATTGCAGCATCAGACAAAAAAGTAGACATGCTTCCATTGCTGATACACCTTCCACCCTCTTGCTGTGAACAAACTGCATTAGAACAGGCACATACTCTTCTTAGTGGTATGGACCAGGAAAGGTTTTTTTGCTTTTTATACAGATTTTTCTTTTTCTGTACATTCTTACAGTAAGAACTTCAACGCATCTTGTAGATGGAGCAACAAAATGCCATTGCCAATGTTGGACAAAGGAATTCCATTGTCATGGAAGAAAACCGCAATTTTGGAACCAATGATGTAATTGTTGCAGAAGAACATTCCAGAATTGCACAAAAAAGTCACCATTTTTTCATTGATGATACACCTTTCGCCCTCTAGGTGTGAAGAAAGTGCATTAGAAAAGTCCCTCCTTCTTGGCAGTATAGATGAGAATAGAATTTTCGCAGTGGGAAAAAACTGCTTCACAGCTTTTACCAATCTCTTGAGTTGATGCAACACATATGAACAAGGAGCCTAACCCAAATGCTGAGCTCCGTACTGTAGCACGACAACATGAAAAGGCACGAAAGTGACCACTTCTTTGCAAAGGTCAATGAAAACATCGAAATTCCAGACATCGACACTGCACCACAATGCCTCCACTTCTTCCAACCCGAAATTGTCATGCAAGTCTCTTTCCTGGGCGTCTGCTCCGACTACCCAAAAACATAAGCATTCAATATTTGTACCTTGAATTTGACCTAAAGGGCATATCGAATCTCTACCTATCACAATGTGTGTTGTTCTTTCAGCGTTTAACCAGTGTCCCAACTGATACAATAATGGTGCCTTACATACAAGCATTTTTAGCCTTGGATGCCTCTAAACCAGTTGGCATAATTGGTATTTTGAAAAGCACTCATAGCCAGTGGCTTAACGCAGAAGGAGATTCAATTGACACAGGTAACATTAAATTGTGGCTTAAAAAGAAATTGGCTATATTGGCTTTCCATCATAATATGAACCACCTTGAATCTTTAACATCTGCCAAAGATTTTTGCCAATACAGACGAGTAGGTGTAGCCACTCCGAGATATATATTGGCATATCCAAGCCCTAATATATTTCGGGTGTATCTATTGTTGAAATTCAATACATCTGTGGCATTATCACCTAAAAGTTGGTTGAATAAAATTGAATACAACCATACATATTGTAGATTATGTGGCAATTTACTAGAAGAATCACTGTCTCACCTATTAATTACATGTGAAAGTTTAAACTGTCTCCGTCTGCAATATTTTAAATCATACACCAATGCTGTCAGCATATCTGATTTTCCTCGATTATGGTATGAATTTCTACAAGGCAATGACATTAATTTGATCTATTCTATTGTTAGATTTTATATGCACATTGTTGAGATTTTTAAATGTTTATACTGAGATTATATGTAAAACGACGCAATGTATCCCAAGCTGTCAGCAATCATTTGTACTATTTATTGGTTAATTGTAATGAGCATGTGTTTTTTTAAATCAAATGTTATACAAAGCTTTGTGCTATATGTATATTCAATAAATTTCAATTTCAATCATACCTGTGCAAATGTACCACAAAGACATCACCCAGTAACCGCACTCTGCGTCTCTCCATTCCTACCAGTCTGAGTACACAAAGTACAGTAAAAATGTGTTACCGCCCCTTCCTGTGAGGCGAAAACCAAGCATCTAATTGGATAATCCCCAAAGGCACATTCCCATTTGCCAGCATGCTTAGAAGGGCAGAATGTGGCACGTGCGCTTTCCGAACTAGCGCAAGGTCTGCACCCCAGTGAAGCAGAACGAGTCCTTCTTCCTATTGGTGTGCTTTCCTGTGACGCACACCTTGAGCACCTGAAAGGACAATCCCTACAGTCCCACTTCCATAGGCCAGCATGGCGAGAAGCGCAGAATGTGGCACGTGTGGTTCCCCAAGTAGGGCGAGGGCCAGGCCCAAGTGAAGCTGGAGTCCTTCTTCCTATTGCTGTACACCCTATTCACCTGATTGGACAATCCCCACAGTCCCATGTCAATTAGGCAACATGGTAGGAAGGGCAGATTCTAGCATGTGCGCCTCCCAAAGTTCCGCGCAGGCCGCACCCCTGTAAAACTGGAAAAGTCCTTCTTCCCTTTCCACTATCTTCTCTACACCACTACCTCATCGGGTTACGCATAAATAGGGACACACATATCCACCATCCGCATTGAAGCTGCCATCATCAAACACGGTCACTCCTGTACAACACTTCAAATGTACCGTTACACAATTACAGTACAAGTGTTGTGCCATTCCAAAGCACGTCCACTGCAAACTTCAGTAAATGTATGCGCGATTTCTCCATCTGCATACATCCACATGGCCACCCAGGACGTGGCACGTGTAATCCTCAAAGTACAGAGGAATCTGCTACCTTTTCTTGATAGTGAGGAGGGGGTTAGGGGGTGCGGGGGAAGCAATGTCAAGCTGGGTAGGGGATTGAGTCTTCTGTTATAGATGTATAACTTTTTTTACGTGCAAGGAATTTTGTTTGTTTTTCCTCTTTGTACGAGTTTCTTTTTGCCTCTCCTCACATTTTTACCCCATTCTGGTCATTGCTTCTTGCACAGTGTAAAATAAAAAGGCATTGCCAATGGCACTCAAATAAATGCCATTTCTACAGAACCACTGCATATTTTGCCGCCTCATGATCTCATAGTGGATGGAGAACAGGCCAGCAGTCTGCATAAATTAACACATGCTTTAGTTTAGAACACACCTTCCGACCTCTGGCTGGGGACAAATTGCACCGGCATGGGCCCACACTCCTCTTGGTGTTATGCATGAGAAAACAACCTTGGCAGTAGGAGAAATCCGCAGCACTGCATTCAGCAACCTCTTCAAGTGATGAATTAAACGTCCACATGACATGTAACCCAAATGTACACTTCCATAGTGCACCACGGCAAAGTGTACGTTCATGACGGAGGCCACATATCTGCAAAGCCGAACTATCCTGCTGAAGCTGCAGTCACCCTGACAGCCCCAGAAAGTGTCCACTCCTTCCAACCCGAAATTACCAGCAGCACCTCTTTGCACACAACACCTGTGCAGATGTTATCACCGACGATAAGCACTGTGCGTCTCTCCATCTCCACCAAACTCACGACACAGTATTGGGAGGATATGGTACCCGCCCTTCCTGGCAACCACACCCTAAACACCTAATTGCGTATTTCTCACAATTCCATTTCTATGGCCAGCATGCTTATAATGGCAGAATGTGCCATGTGTGCCTTTCCATCTACTGTGAGGTCCACAGCCCAGTAAAACAGACACATTATTTCTTCCCTTTGCAGTGGCATTTTTGCAGAGTTCCCTCATTGAAGGCTGTCAAAGTATCACACACGCATGCAGCTATCACATACAAACCTCTGCATTGCACACCATCATTTCTGTACACCACTCCCTATTTTTCCCATTGCAAACTGTCAGTGCACGTTCCGTTTCATTCCAAAACCCCCCCACCAGAAACCTCTGCTAAGGAATGCATGATTGCAGCATTCACAAACATCCTGAGGCGTGTCCAGCACACCTTTCACCAGGAAAACATCAGTGCAGCCCACACCCACCACAACACTATGGATACATGCATGCTACCATGTGGACAGCAAACAATATGCACAAACGTAACATACGTGCTGGCACTTCTGCCCAACTCCCCCACACCATAGAACATCCATTCACGAAACCATGTCACAATTAGCAGAATCCACAAACATACCACAGCCTGCACCACCCCTACCCACTGCCATTCACAAAGTCTTCTGCCACTGGCAAACTAAGCACAACAGCTTCACAACATTGGGCCGACTTCAATAAATCTGCAAGCAGCAAACTAACCAGGCAAATATAAGCTGCACTTCAACCATACCCTCTTTCATACTCACATTATACACACTGCACTCTGTAGCCACACTGCACACCTTCTCACTGCACCATCTCCTACCGCACACCAAATACTGTAGCATGTTGCAACTATCACCACAACCATGGAATGCACAATAAACCTTTCCAACTCTCTGTGCTGCTGTAGCACGTCTACAATGTGCTCCCCACCCATCCTCCAAACATCACCACCCTGTGCCTCATACACTGTCAACCCTACATTGCTGCAGTGGGTGTGCGCCTTGCAAACATTTCCCGGCACCGTAATGCATCCATGCATGTCAGAATGTCACCAGTTACCACTCTGCACATACACACCACTGGCCCCACCACTCCTATCCAACCTCTGCACCACAATGGAGCTATACAGTGTTAAATGCAACAGTTACCATATTCTAAAAACATTACACTGTCTACGGCACCCTTACACCCTTTCATTAACAAACTATGGTCTTACCCACTTCCACTCAGAAGGTATTGTGTCACTGCCAACCTACCCATAAACTGTTCACAACATTGCCCCTACTTCAAGCAATGTGTACATAGTGCACTATCCAAGCACATGTAAGCTACACTTCAACCTACGTCAACATGCTCTGTGTGACCATAGTAAGAAGAACTAGAGCAGGTGGCTCCAGCCTCCCCTTCCTTGCACCCTGGCATTGGAATGCGCTACCTCCTACCCTGCGAGGCGATGCACCTCTCATGGCATTTCGCAAAGCCATGAAAACTGTGCTCTTCACCTGATGTACGCTACGATCTCCAGCTAAACCTGTTATACCGCATAAATGTACCATGCTTATATGTATATTTATATGTATCCTGATGTATAACTACTGTTCCCCGTTGCCCTCACCCTTTAACTAAGCTCCCTGCAAGTAACAGCGCCTCGATGCCCAAGGGCTGCTGTGCACTATATAAATGTAATAAATGAATAAAAATAAATAAACCATACCCTCTTCCATACTGCCAATATGCAAACACTGCACCCAGTGCCCACACTGTGTGATGTTTCACTGCACCATCTCCAACCACACAGGAAAACTTTACCATGTTCCAACAGTGACCTCACCTACAAAACCAAACGTACATGCATGCCAGCTCACTTCCGCTGCTCTACTGCATCTGAAATGTGCTCCACAACCATTTCATACAAGTCGCCACCCTCTAACTGATGCAGAGTCCCAAATGCATCACTGCGTGGGTGTGCTCAAGCACTAGGCTCTTGAGAGAATGGCCTACGGCCTACGGCCTTCGGCCATGCACCCAATAGTCTAGGCCTTGAACTCACCCACCGCAACATAATTCCACCATGAACGTCACCAAGTACGATGATCCACATACAAACCACTGCCATCAGCACTCCTACACCTACCCACCCGGTGCACCACCATGGAGCTGTGCAGCTAAAAAGTGCAACCGTTACCATAATGTAGAGAGAAACCACTGTGCCCTGCACCCCTGTGCACTTTCATTCACATACCACAGCCGTACACACTTTCATTCACAAAGTATTCTGTCACTGCCAACCTACCCACATACTGTTCGCAACATTGGCCCTACACCAACCTATCTCCACACACCACACTATGGAAGTACCACCCTCTACCGAATATAGAGTAAGACATGCATTGCTGCGGTGAGTGTGCTGAAGGCCTAGGCTCCTGACTGCATGCCCTATGGCCTACAGCCTTGGGCCATCCACCCAATACTCCAACCCTTCAACAGACCCACCATAACTTCATGCACTAATGCTTTCCCCATGTGCGCAACTACCGCAATCCATCCGCACAGCCCAGCACAGCACAACACAGCCACCCACACTCCCACTAAACCTATGTCATTTGCAAATCACTCTCCTTCTGAAAATCACCTGCCACCACTCACCACGGAAACAGGTTGGCGCAAAGTGGTTGCGGCACAAGCTATCGGGCCGTTACAACAATGGCCTCCAATGACCACTCAAAGTATTCCCCTGTCTAGGTACCCGCGATTTGGCGCAATAAGCAACGAATACTGCAGCCACGCCTCCGTCTTCTTCCATATATATATATATATATATATATATATATATAGATATATATATATATATATATATATATATATGGCATACTCATGTTAAATCCTATTAAGTTAAACCAAGTTTGCAATAAAAAATATCTATTTATGTAGACAACCTTGTTCAATACAACCAAATAAAACCCCATTTAATTTACAGAGTTTTTTCAATTTACTTTCTCATTAGTAAACTAACATTTATTTTTTATTTTCTTAGTTTACCACCAAATCCTCAAAACATGATGTGCTGGTGCTACTTTGTGCTAAAAGCCTAAGAGACCTTGGAAAGGGTCATAGTCGCTAGGGATAATGATCCATTCCCAACTTATGGACCCAGTGGCAGGTCATTAACCTGTTATGATGACCCCTTCCTCAGTCTATAAGGCTATATCATTGAGCCAAGGGGAAAGAGACACTACCAGTTTTTATGTCATCTGCAGGCTAAGCGCTATATGTCGTTCTTGCTAGGGGGTTCTCCAGCAAAGTAAACTTCGAGAGCCTTTGGGTCACGTGGGTTATGGCTGTAGAAAGCATATAGTTAGAATGATTCTAGGATAGTGCATAACTGCAAGAGTGAGCACATACATTGCAACACATCTGTAACTATTCTGGCAGCAGTTCCAATGCATGTGTGGTGAAGTGAGCAGAAGGCAAAGACGTATAGCCTCATCTAGGAGTGACACTGCCCATCAGTGCTCTTTCCCCTTTAATGCTGTGCATCCATTGAAATGATTCAACTTACTTTGAGTTGCTTGGTCTTTTCTCTTAGCGTCTGCTGGTAGATCTGCAACTGCTCAGCAGCTTCTGGGCCTGGCTGCCGTGCCAAGATGTGCTTCAGTTCCACATACAGTTTTTCTTTTTCCTATGAAGAAAAGCCAGATGTTAATTATGGTAACAAAGGGTGCAGATGACTCAGACATCATGCGGCTGGACCAACGCACCACCTTATACATGTCATCTCATGTACATGGCAGCCCAAGGGAAACCCTATACAAGAACAGTTTTCATCCAAAATGATCGAAAATATATGCCTGAATGCGTGATTTGACCGGATTTCGGTCGTTAGATAATTCCAAATGGCCGAAAAGTTTGATCAAATCACGCATTCTAGGCTGGGGTGTACGGGGGTGGCACCCTTGCTCACTATATTGTTAGCCAGGGTTATGATACGATAGGTTATTTATAACGCACATAATACACAGAGGTTTCTAAGCGCAGACCTGGGGATTGAACCTGTGTTGCTCCGTGTCGTCTTCCTTCCAAGGTGAGCACGTTGCCCCTGAGCTATCCTCCACTGGCGGAAGATGTAAGGTAGACTGTACCTTCAGCTCGGGTTCAAATGAGTACTCCTTCATACTCCTTGCAAAGTCTTCAAATGAACTGATCAGTGAAGGGTTCTGCCCTCTTTTAAAGCCAAATAGGCCCCACTGTTTGGTGTATGTTAAGCCCACCTTAATGAACAAATCCTGAATCCCCACCAACAATCTTCAGTGATGCTTCAGGTCAGAACCAGGGCACTTGGCAACAGACAGGGGAAGGATGACAACATAAACTTTTAAGTCCCACCCATCTTCCTGTCTGCTGTACATCAAAGTGTCTCCCTAATTAACTGAGCCCTAGGCGGCGCTTGATCACAACATGGGCCTCCTTTTAAGTAGACGGTTGCAGGCAGGTTTTCGTCTCCTACAATTCACATACTTCCCTGCTCTGAAAGGAGTGGTTCCAGACAGGACATTCAGTGCCCTGTCATACCAAGGAGAGGTGTTAGTACCAAGTAGACACCTTGCATTACAAAGAGGTGTCTAGTCTCCATGGTCACTTCCTGCACCCAGGACTTCCGCAAGGCCTGCTAATAAACATTCTTCAGTATTCGCCACCACCAGCAAGGTTTCACAATGGAGATGCAAATCCATGGGGCCTTGAAATGCTAATCAGGCTGCCTATGGCCAGAGGCTTTTGATGTACCCACAACTGTCAGGTGTCAGCTACACATGACAGCAGAGGGCGGCACTGATAAACTGTGTCCTCTCAGAGTACATAGATATTTTTCTGCTGTGCGGTGAGCGTTGAAAATATGTGCGGGAATGGCTCCACATATTTTCCGGAGGTTGATCTCCCAAGATTCATTCTTTTAAATAAACAAAAATTAAAAAGCCCAGGCAAGTGCACTATCCCCGTGCAGATGGTTGAATTCCTCAAACACAGCCCACTAAGTCCAATGGGGCTCATGAAATACATGAAGAAATCTCACATTATAGAGTAGCCTCTGTCAGAGAGGTCATTTGCAAGAGCCTGGCTCACTGAGCAACGGGTCAATCTCTGCTTTGTGCACTGCGTCACTTCGCATTGTGTGAAAATGCAGCATTATTTCCATATATCACGTATTGGTCAACATATAGCAAAAGGGCATGTCTTGATGGCACCCTATTTGAAAGGGTGTACCTATTAAATCTCCAGCTCTGTGTGTACGGGCACCGTCGCTTGTCACAGCAGACAAGTTGCCTCAGCCGGGGCTGCTGTCCGCTTCCTACTGCGTCACTCCGCCGAGGCGGTGAAAGATGGAAGGGTCTCCCGAGTCGTTATTCTGTCCATTGTTTTCTCATTTCTAAAATAAATATGCATCTCACGCCGTGCGAGGCCGTTGATCAGTGGCAATGTATTTCATTTGGCAGTGTAAGGTAATTCTACACACTGTACACAGCAGCAAAAAACACCTGAAATCCTTCCGCCAGACGTTGTTCCCTGATGCCGTGTCCCAGCTCTCAATAATCCGCTGAAGTTACAAGTCCCGCTTTCGAGATACATTATCGCGGTTTGTTTTTATTGAAAAAGCTATTTTCTTATTGATTAAATGCACCCGATTGTCGGCAACGAATGACGAGCTTCGAAGATGGAGTTTTGGGTTCTTATCTTGCTTTAAAAATCATCTGTTCCAGGAAATAGCACTTTCCTTCCTCCCTCCATCCCTCGCTCACTCCATTACCCCCAAAGCCATCACTGTTATAAATGGATTCTCATCAGAAATAAATTCAAGACAATGTACAGGGTGAACATCTCTTTAGAGAAGCATTTATCTTAAACCAACAGATGGCTCAGATAATGTGTCACCGACAAGATTAGTGCTCAGAAAGCAGGGTAAATCGGCGCAGTTTAAACCAAGCGCTTGCAACAGGTTAAGACACTGGAGAGTGTGACGAATGAGGTCAAAGGGCGTCATATGAAGTGTGCTCATCTACGAGTTGCTGCAGACGCCTGCAAGCAGCAAAGATCGCAGGTTTAACCATGCAGGCGCCAAATAAACTCCCATTCTCGTGTACTGTTAATCTAAATAATACACTTGACACAATACGTAAAGTATTTTCCATTTATTTTATTGCTTCCTATCTTTGTGTTATGTTTGTATTTGCATTTATCAAAAGCGAGGATTTGATTTCGAACATGAAAACCTGCACATGCATTACAAGGAGGCAGTTCCTGTATCGACATTAGTAAGTGGATGAGGGAAACCTGTGGACGGAGGGGTTCTATTGGAACACATACTGAGAATAGGTGACAAAATATCAATAAACTAGCTATACCCGACCAGTGGTGGAAATGGAAAATATGTGAAGGGGGATCCCACAAGGGCCGAGGAGGCAAAGTTCAGAGGGGGCGTAGCTGGCAGTTGAACTCCGATCAAAGGATGTTCGAAATAGCTTAAAAATTGAGCTTGAAAAGTACACAAACCATAGTATGATACCCACAGAAATATATGTGTACGTATCTAACTATTGATTTGTGTACTTCTCAAGGCATCTTCGAAAGACTACAAATAACAGAATCTGTTTGGGAAAGGCAATGACCACCAAGCCCCCATCTTTGCGGGGTCGATCATGTGATGCTATCTGTGCACAGTGCGCTCGCACAGAGCATATTATCACAAGCACACTGTGCACACAGGCTTTGTGTGCACAGTGCGCTCCCACAGGCCACATTAGATCACACGCGAGCACAATGTTCACCGTTTGACAGGGCTGGGGCAGAGGCAAGCCAGATCCCGAGATCCGGCTAGTGAACTGATGCCGGATCTCGGATGCGGCGAGAGCCGGCCCATTAGTTAGCGCTGTACCTGGCATTTCATGTACTGATCTCTCACTCTCTCTTTCTCTTTCTCTCCCACTCACTCTATGCACTCTCTTTCTCAATCTATTTGTCTCTTTCTATCTGGGTGAGAGTAATGTTGTCAGGTGCGCATTTGCTAAAGCCGCACAACCATCGTTGAAATACGCGCAACCAGACAACAAAAAGTACAAAAACAGCTATTCATTTTTTTTCTTCAGATTTCACCTCCTTTATTTGGATCCCAATGGTTTTAAATGTCAAACAAATGCTGGACGCAATTTTTTAACAGGAAAGCATTAGTTGTCCCGGAAGGGAGCAGGCTTGTGCAGATTTGCTTCTTACACTTCAAATCCGTCCTTATTGAAACTATTTAGTAGTCATGTTCATTTCACAGTTTTAAAAGCAAAGTGAAAATGTACTCCAGCAGAACCAACTTTGACAATCCAAAACACTCGATCATCTTGAATGTTAGCCTTCCATAAAATTGCCCCTTCACCATTTTTACTCAATTCATACAAGTGCCTCTTCTCTAAAAATGTATTGAACCACTTCAGCAATTAAGTTTTAATCTTAGCAGCTTTAGACTATACCTGCCTCTGAATAAACGAAGCCACTGGAAGTCATTTTTCATGCAGTTCTGCAGCAACTTGGGAAACATAAAAAAAAAGAAAGTGCCTGTGGTACCTGGCCTTGTACATGAGCGTAATCATTTGTCAGCACCTTTTTTTTTCATCATGGACCTTTTGAACGAGGAAGCATTGCCGATTGCTGCTATGTATCCTACTAAAGATTTGAATTCGGACTGGTGTGCAGTGGTTTTACCATTTGTGCTAGTCCTGCTCCCCAAGATCTTACTTTCCGATATTCAGTGTGAACCTTGGCATCACTGGCCAGGCTATGGCGTGGCTCACCTCCTTCCTCTCGGACCAACCCTTGCAGCTCCAACTTGGGTCCTTTTTCTCCACGACCTCTCTTTCCACGTGTGCTGTTCCCCATGGCTCTATCCTCTCACCCTGGCTCTTCAATGTCTTTCTGGTTCCCTGGCCAACCCGATCCCTACTTTCTCCACTAACTTTCAGTGTTATGTAGATGACACACAGCTCTCCTTCAGGCTACCCTCAGCCTCCTTTCCCTCCTCCCTCATTCCCGTCCATCCTCTATTCAGGGATGGTGTGCCGCTAACAACCTCTGCCTTAAAGGCAGCAAGACAGAGATTCTTCTCATTGGGACCCCAGCTCGTGCTTTTCCTCTCTCCCTCTGACCACCCTTCATGTGCTCACTCGCCCCCAGTGAGGCAAAAAACCTTGGCGTCATCTTCAACTCCACTCTCTCCTCCCCACATATCAAAGACCTTGTCAAAAAGGCCCACTTCCAGCTGCACCTCCTCAGAGGTATCCTACCTTTTCTCACCTTCCCCAGAAGCTCACTGTCTCCAGAGCTCTGGTTCTCAACAGGCTAGACTACTGCAACAGCCTCTTTCTCAATCTTCCTAACTCTACTCGTCGCCCTCTTCAACTAATCCAGAACAGGACTGCAAGACTTATCCTTGGCCTCAAGTCCAGGGACTGCATCTCTGCAGCTCTAAAATCTCTCCATTGGCTCCCAGTGGCACGAGGATAAAGTTCAAGACCCTCTGTATCATCCACAAGGCTTTCTGGAGCCGTGATCTGCTGTAAATCTTCCTAAATACCTACCTTTTAGAGCCCTCCGCTCAGCTACATCAAACTCTCTGCGGGTCAGATGCTTCCCAAACAGAGAGGTGGGGGCAGCTCTCTCTCCTCTGCAGGTGCCTCCCTCTGGAATGGCCTCCCTGCCCCTCTCAGACTTGAGCCGGATCACCTGAAGTTCCAGAAGCTGCCCGAAACCTTCCTCTTCTCTTCTTCCATCTCTCTCCCTATCCCCTGCTAATGTACCTGTCTGCTCGTCCTGACTGGTAACGTGGTTGCCCTCAGAGTCACACAGGGTACCCCCCCATCCCCCACTTGACCAGTCACCCTGCACTGCCTTCTGGCCTACCCAGCACTTCCGGTCTGGGATTGCACCTGTGTAGTCCTCTGTCGTCCTCACACTTACTCAGAGCCCTGCTGCTCGGACTGCACTTCCCCACGTACCCTGCACTTCTTGTTGAACTTGCACGATCTGAATGACACAAGGCCTAGTAAGATCGCATGTCATGTCATCCCTCTGTCGCCCCTCCTTGTCTTGTGGCGCCTAGAAACACTTGTGTAAAGGCGCGTTATAAATACCAAATCATATCATATAATATTTCTGGCAGTATTTAAAGGGTGAATTTACTGTAATAGATGGAGAAGCCTTCTTGCTTTAATGTGACAGTTCTAGAATGAAACGTGCACTATTTTTCATACTAATAAACAGAGGTAATAAACATGGAGAGCTTAATACAATTTAAAATTTGGAATTCTTAATGATCACTTCCAGTATATATGTTCGTCATAATAAGAAGGTTACACATTTCTTACTAATTAAGCACATTACCAAAACCTAGGAAAACCATATACTTTTCTGGTAGGTTATCATTTCAAGATGGAGACTACTATTGTGCTCCTTCAAAATACCGCTATGAGAAAGTAGAAGGGGACAAATGAGAACATACAAATGAGCACAGAGCGTTATGTTGGATACCTATGTATGTGGTAAAAAGGTTGTATGCTTGAATGATGCAAGTACATAATGCACACTGGGAATGGTGCTTATTTCGTTTTATTTTAACACCCACACTAACATTCAAATTTTTGTAACATTCAACCATATATACTGATTCAGACAGCCTTTGAATTTTGTTATGAGGATAGAATGGCTGTGACATCATTTGGACGATTAGTGAGTAATTTACTATTTACTGTCTAACATAACGTTTACCTTTCAATGCCAAAAGAGTAGCTTGCACACTTGTTGGCGTGATGATTCCTGAGACTGATGAATCAGGTGTGTGAATCAAGAAGTGATGCTCTACATACCTGAACAGAAGGTTGACCCCAGACAATAAAAGTCAGATATTCCATTGGGGTCCTAGAGTTTCCTTTCCCCATGAAGAATTCTAGCTGGGTCTCACAGTAAGGAGGGCTATGCACATGCTCAGTTTCCAATGCACATTTATAGAACATGGCATTCAGAGCCTAAGGCAAGTATTTACATGTGTGTAATTCTTTGAGAGATCACGAGGACAGGTGGGTTGGGCAGTCATTTAAGAAAGGAAGGCAGAGGGGTAGGGCTTGGAGGGCTTCCCTAACCCCAAGCAAGTGGAGCATGATCTTGTCTTTTAAACAGTTTCCGCTGATGGAATAGCTTTGATGTCCAGAGGACCACATTCCAGTGGGTTGAGTTGGGCAAGGAGCAAAAGCGGCAGGACGTGCATGGAGGGAATGGGACATATAGGTTGTGGAGAGAAGAGGAGTGGAAAGTACGGTGAGATTCAGTCAGCAAGACCATGGAGAGTGATTAGATATGAACAGCCATAGAGCGGGGTAATAGTAAATTGACGTTGGGGAGGACATAAGGAGGTTCAAAAGGGTATATACGAGAACATTTCTTTATAAAGGGCAAATGCCAAGTATATGGTATTAAATTATTGGTTACAGATATAGAAACAGATAGAGCCATGCCAAAGTACAACTGCAGAATGTAGGATTTGTAATTGGATGGCACCAATCGGGGAAATTTAACAACCCAACCCAAAACAAGATTCGAACATTCAACTGTTTCAGATTTTTAAATGGATGAGAGCAACCCCAATTTAATGGTTACGAAACATAACAATCCAACCCCAACCGCTGGGACAGGAAAAAAACAGTTTTATACTAATGTTTTATTTCAGAATGGAAAATCCTACACTGGGGAAGGAATATATGGACCTAAAATACAGGTCTAGATAATGCACATCATTGTTTACAAACACAGCCTTTTAATGAAGAAACAAGAAATGCAACTCAAATATCTGTTCAAATCCTACTACCCAGAATGAACAAACAACGTATATTGAAATGATATTCATAGTAAACCCAACACTTTGTTACATATAATTTCAAATAAAGGTATATGAATGACTATTCTGAAAGATGCTTCTTTCCTGACAACTAAACTTAAATTCTAACATTATTTTGTGAGGAAATGCCATCTGACAAGGGTGTAGAAGCTCTGGCTTGTAGTTGCATGTATTCATTCATTCATTCATTCATTAAGTGCTTATGCCAAAGCGCTGAACAAGGGGACAAATCAATACAAATTCATGAGTAAAAATTCAAGTATGCAATTAGATGACAGGTAGAATTAAGAGGGTGGACACATAAGGAAGGTTTTGAATCTAGAAAGGAAGACAGGGAGGGCGGAGGAAGAGCAAAGTAAAAAGAGGGAATTCCAGTGCTTTGCAGCAAGACGAGCAAAAGATTGAAAATGGGAAGGGGCACAAAGAGGCTTAGGCATGGCAAGAAGGAGCAGAGATAGAGAATGAAGAGAACGGGCAGGGGAATTGAAGGAAATAAGAAATGAAAGACAGGGAGGTAAAAGACCATGGAGAGATTTGAAAACAATGCATAGGAAGTTCAAAAGAAGGTGAGATTTGATAGAAAACCAGGATAGTGAGAGAAGAGCAGAGGACATGAGGAGAATGCAGGAAGAGAGAGCCTGAATAGAAAGGTGGTAAACAGACCAGAGTGGGAAGAGCTGATAAGCAGGAAGGACAAACAGGTGAAAAGAACAGTAGAAAAGACGAGAGAAGATGAAAGCAGGAATTCAAGTTTTAGTAGCAGGCAATAGATGAACAATAGATGTCAAATCTTTTGGATATTAAATAGGTGAAGCCAACAGACATGGGCACTAGAATTAATGTGGTGAGAGAAGATTACACCTAGATTGCGAGTCAAATCAGAGAAAGGCAATGAGACAGGTTGGAAAGAGAGAGAGCAGCAACAGGAGGAAAAAGAGCAGAGGAAGATGGAAAGAAAGATGGAAAGAAAATGATTTGCGTCTTAGTGGGGTTCAGATTAAGAAAGCGAGTGTGCATCCATTGTTGGATTGCACTCGGGCACGAGTAGAGAGAAGTGTGAAGAGAATCAGAAAAGTTAGAGAAAGAAAGGAAAATCTGCATGTCGTCAGCGTAAATGTGAAAAGAGAACCCACATTTAGAAAATACATCAGAGAGAGGTGAGGTATAAAAGGTAAAAAGGAGGGGGCCAAGAACCGAACCCTGGGGTACACCATAATGAAGAGAAGTGGAAGGGGAGCAAGAGACAGACCAAGAAACAGCAAAGGTGTGGTTAGAAAGATAGGAAGAGAACCAGTTCCGGAAAGAGTGTGAGAAACCCAATGAAGAAAGGAAGTGTGGGATGTATTTACCCATGCATCCGAGCCATACCTCAAAACTGTGCAGTACTGACATGGAAAACATCATGATGGCCAGAGCTTCCCAGAAAATGCACAGGGAAATGCATGAAGAATAGGCTGCCACCCATTTTTGCCGATGTTATGGCACAGAAGGACACTGCCTAAAACCACCATTGGACTACCCACACAGTAGTCTGAAACCATTGGGAATGGCAATGCTGATTGCCAAAAGCAAACCCATAACTGTTGGGAATTCATTTTCTTAAATCCCAAAAAGGGGTGCAGTACCAGTACTCACCACTATCCAAAAGCCGGCGTTTTAAAACCACCAGATTTTGTAGAAAACTGAATAAATGAACCCAAAACATGCCAAAGAAAGACATTTTAAGAGGTGGATCCAATGTAAAGTTATATTCTGAAGTGACTTGAAGGTTTATAACAAGACTGACTGAGCTGTGATTTCAGCAGTTTAAGTAAATTTGGACTGAAAGACACTAAAAAAAAATCTAAATGTTTAAATTGACTGAGTGACCTACTTTTGAGTGTCACATAGGTTGCAATTGTTTAAATGTCATAGTTTTAAACTTAGAATCAGCCTTCTAGCTGCATATGTAAAAAAATTGTCTTGACTTAAACTGGGAAACAAAAAGTGACATTTTATCTGAAACCTGGCTTAAGGAACTGAATTCTGCCTGGCAACTAACCCCATCAGGAGTGAAACTTGAGTCACAGCTGTGTTCCCAGGCCTAGCTGCCGTTTTGCTGCTCACACCAAAAGGGATATGACACTTCCCTGATTGAATTACCTGGGCTCTGCAGGAAATTGAACAAAGCCCTGTCCTGACTCAGGCAAATGTTTTATTGGCGGGAGTCGTAAATGGAGCTTCCTCTTGGCAGAAGCTGGGAGGGGCAGGGTCTCTGAGCTTGCCAGAAACTGGAAAGACTGGTTTCTGTACCATGTGACATGAAAAGACACACCTCTAAAGCCAGAATATGGTTTTAGAAAAAGATGAATAACTCATAGAGCGGACATGTGAAAATTGTATAAATGACACCATAATTCTTGTGATTTTTCTGCCCACATTTTAAGAGGTTTTTAGAACCGGTGGCATGTTCAGGGGGGTTTTAGCGGAAAAGAGGATATTACTCAAAATGTGTGCATGTGAAAAATCTGACACTTCATCAACTAATGTCCATACTCCTTGCGCACAGGTGTGTAAATTTGGGTCAATGTCCGGAATTGCAAAATCAGTTAAAAAGTGAAATATGTGCCATTTCTGAATGCAAGCCCCCAGGAAGAGCAAAGTTTGGACAGGGTATATATCTCCTGTGATATGTGATGTGTGCATGTAATTTTAAACCAATGTTTACCTGTGCAAATATGTCTTTTGTTATCAAATATAGAATGTGTGCAATTTGACTGGGGAGTGTCCTCTCTGCAGGCTGTAAAATGACATCACTCTGACACAACTTAGCTCCCCCAATCAAATGAGAAATGGAAGTTTGACCAATTAGAAGCTGAGAGAGAGGTAGGGTCAGTGATGCTAGAACACACCCACATTCTAAACACATAAAAGCAGACAGACAGGACAGATAGGAACCTTCAAATCCATTTGCAGCTGGAAGCTCTGCCGGGAAAATCCATATTTACCTCCCTCAACCTTCAGGGAGCAGACATAGAGACTTCAAATCTATCAAATCTCCAGAGAAAGCTGTGCAGAAAGATCCAGACTTTAAATCCCTCAATCTTCAGAATCCAGAGAGAGAGCAGACCCAGATCACTGTGAAGTGCAGAGACCAGAGTCCCGTCTAAAACCTGACCAGATCCATGGCGAGGCCCATTTCACTCAAGAATATAGTGTGAGTACCTAGAAAACTGTGCAGAACCAATCTCTTAGTTAAAATAATATAATTCAATCCTATTTTAATCTAAGTAGAACTGTCTCCTAACTGTCACCTGTCATTTGCAAAGCTGTCACCTGTCATTTTCTAATTGCAAGCTGCACTTGTCTTTTTGAACTTTAAAATTTCAAATCTGAAAAACGACCTTTATTTAATCGCTCATATCTCCGTGACCGTTTGTGCTAGAGACTTGCAGTAACTTTCATCTGGAAGCTGAGATCCTAGGCTTTCCTAGGACCCCAAAACGATAGTGATAGTCCTTGTAGTTCCTCTGTAATCGTGCCAGACGCATCCGCGAATTTTGCCGCGATTTGAAAATTTCTCCACGTGTGAAAACAGAAGCTGCTTGCCTTCCATTTGCCAGAAATTCGTTTAACCTGCTGGTTACTCCTAGATCCTTGCTAAAGTGAGCCTGGACTAATAATAACTTGATTTCACTCACCCTGAACCTCCTAGAGGGAATTAAAAGCATTTTAACATATTTTCACTCCATTGCCAGCACATATCAAAGCATTGTGCCTGTGTTTTCAACTTCTGTAGTCTAAGTTGCTGGGGTGAACTGAATCACATTTAATTGCATTTCTGAGAACTGTGTGTTTTCTTCCATTTCCTTGCATTGCATAAAAGGGGGGGGGGGTGAATTGTACAAGAAAGTGATTACATTGTCTTTTGCTGAAATCCTATCAAGTGATTTTTTGTACTGCATTTCATTCAACATTGCATCCATTTGAACTCTATAAAGCATTCTCTATCACATTATTCTTCTGTCCCTATTTACCAGTGTGCTACCTTATCCATTTCATGTCAACTCCTTAGTGATTATAAAGAAGTGTGCTAGTGCCAGATTCTCCGTTGTTAATCTTTATCATATCAGATTAAGTGTGATATTCAATTATTCATTTATTATAAAGTGTGATATATATATATTGTTTAAATTATCAAATAAACCTTTTAACTTGCAAAACAGAACTACTTCTTGGCTCAGTGGGGTCAGGAGGATTCCAAGAGAGGGGTGTTATATAGGGGTAGTCATCCAGAACGCATGAACTGGACAAAGATATATCAATAAGGGTTTTCATTCAGTATTATAGACTAGGCGTTGACTTAGCTGTAGTGTTGAATTGAATCCTCTTACAAATTGGGGGCTCGCATCCGGGATTCTGGGTTAGAATACCACTTGTGCAGCTTAATACAGGGTGCTAACTGACGGGATACATACATCCAGTCGGATCACCACGCTGCATTACGCTGTGAAGCATTCCTCAAAAGGGACACTCCAAGAAAAGTTCTGTTCTGCAAAAATAAAATACTAACTTCTGTAAGTCAGGACAGAGACCAATCTCTAGAATGACGACCTTGGTAGATATGAAAATAGCCAGAGAGCATTTCTTACATAAACTATTTGTGAGAGGTGAATGGGCTGAGCAGGGCCAGGATGCCTGGTTGCAGGCCATCACGCGACAGGCCACTGAAACAGGGTCAGACTTATGGAGAGATCAGGGTCCATTACATGTGGCCCTGAGTGAACTATATATGGCTCCTAAGGCAAAAGATGAACACGACAAGATCGTTAGGATAGCGGCATATTTATATTTATATATGGGAGCCATACAGAATAAATGTGCTGAAGGCCATGATCTGGCAAAAAGGCAACAGATGGCGTTAGAGAAGGCCCAATCTGATCTGGACTCTTCTGAGCAAAGGCTGCACAGAAGCCAGGAGTCAGAAAATGAGACCAGACAGTACATCACTAAAATAAAGGAGGATATGGATGTGCTGCAAAAGGAAAAGTCAGAACAGGATACCAGATTTCTGGCCTTGCAGAAGGAACACCAAGAAGGTTTGGACTCCCTACTGCAAAGCCAGAAAAAGCTGGAGCAACAGCTAGACTTCAATAGGGCATGTGCCACCTAGATAGGGAGAAGGCAGAGAGCAATAAACTGATTCTGAAAGACCTGGATACCCAGGCAGAGTTTAATCAGGAGCGCCAGAAAGCTGGTGCCTTCCAAAGGCAAAGGGACGACCTGACGGTACAGATGCAGACTCTTAGTCAGGAAAGGGACACCTTAGGCCAGGAAGTCTGCCACTTAAAAAGAAAAATGGAAGAAAATCACCTGGCCCACCAGGGACTGGGTGACCTCCAAAAAGAACACCAGAACTTGCTAGAGCACACCAGGAGGGTGGAGGATGCTCTAGCAAGAAAGGAGCAGGCCAATAGGGACACAGCTCAGGAGGTAACCCTACTGCAGCAAAGACTGGCCCAGTTCTCCAGGACCAACCAGGAAGCACGGAGGGAAAATGAGGCTCTCTGCCAGCACAATGAGAGGCTCCAGCAACAGGTAGCGATGCAGGAGAAACTGATAGAGTCGAGTAAGGCCTTAACAGAGGAACTGAAAGCACAAATGCAGGCTCTTGCATTGCAACAGGGAGCAGGGGCGGATAGAGATGAGGTCCGCTGGGAAAGAGAGATTCCTGACCATAACCGCAGGAGCCCTAACACCAGGGGCCTTCATCTCCCCCAGTCCCTGGACTCTACCACCCCCATGTCCCCTGGCGCACATGAGCACAGGGCCACAGGGATGGCAGATTACTATCCAGCTAAGAGTATGGGGCTCATAGGCCAGTACCACTCAGGAATGGAGGGGTGGGCATCCGGGTATGGGCACCCAAGTACAGTACAGTTCAGTGGGGAACCCCAGGAGAGTAGGCCCATTAAGGGCATCCTGAAAACCTCTGCCCAGTTAGGTCAGTGGGGGGGGTACCCAGCAAATCCTGGCAGCAAGGAGGGATCTGAAGACTCCTCTGAGCGGTACAGGAAACAGGAGACCAGGTCCCCACATTCTGCCAGCCATTCCCAGGCTCGCAGAATCCGGGAAAACCTGGAAGATCTGACAGGAACCTCTGGGAGCAGTGCCTCTGAGTCAGAGGATGAATGGACAAGGGTTACCCGAACCAAAAAGGCCAATAAGGCAAAAAGGGCCTTGCTTAAGGACCCCTTAAAGCAGATTAAGGCGATCAGGAGCGTCATCACGCCTTACCATAAGAACGCTAAGTATTCTGTTTGGGAGCACTTAGAGTTGTTTGAGCAAATGATGGAGACTTTCCATTTGAAGGACAGCCAAAGCTGTATTCAATATGTAAAGTGGACCTTCTCCCCGGAATACTCCAGTTTCTTTGCGGGGCTGGAGGACCAAAATCATTTAAGATGGTCCACCTATAAGGCGGCCATCTTGAAACATTTTTCCATTCATAGAAATCCTCAAGAGGCTCGCAAGGCAGCCTACAATTTGCAATGTGGGGAGGATCAGGCCCCACAAGAATTTGTGCAAGAACTGAAACGTGCTTTTGCGCAGACCACCAGAAGGGTGCGCACAGACAGTAGAGAATTCATCAATACATTTTTCATGCCTTGCCCAAATACATAATGACCCAGCTCGTGAGGGATTTTCACGAGAAAAGATCTTTAGACTGGGTCCTTGAGCAGGCTACCCGGATCTATGAGGTGCAGAAACCGGTAGATAGCAAAAATAATGCTCAGAAAAACCCCAAAGCCAACAGCACCCCTGCTGCTGCCAAGGTGGCAGAGGTAAAGGTCACCCCCGTTTTAGAGTTGGAGATGGGGGGGCCTAAAAACCTACCTGCACCTAATAATGCTAGGCCCAGAAGGTCCTCGGGCCAGTCACAGACAGGGAGGCAGCCCCACAAATGGGGTCCCTCGCTCTCCTGATTATGTAAGTCCCCGTTACAAGGGAAATCGACCCATCCTGGGTTATGTGTGGACTCCTCCAGCCCAAGGGGGGGGATCCAGCCAAGCACCTAACCCAGGGAACTTCCCTCCCAACTTCCCACAGGAGGGCAGAAATTCTCCAAATCCTGGGCAGAACTTTTTCCCCAGGTATCCACCCAATTTCCAACCCCAAAATCATCCATCCTTCTTTCCCCAATTCCCTGAGCCCAGACAACCTAATCCGGGAGAGGGGAGGCCAAGGGTGGAGGGGTACCCAAATCTTCCCAACCCGGGGTATTACCAGAGGAGGGACAGCTACCCTTCCCGGGATCAGCCCAGGGGAGAAAACAGGGCCCCGTATCAGCCTGAGCGGGTTTCTCAGTTAGAGCGCCAGGTTCAAAACATGGCACGGGATCTGGGTCACATACTGAGGGCTCAGCAGAACCCTCAGACCGGCATGCCGGCGCAGAACGCACCCAACTCTGGACCTGGTGCCCCAGAACAATGACGGGGGCAGCACCCCGATAACTCACCAGTTCCCAGGGAGGAGGCACAAAGGGAAGGGGGGTGTAAAGCTTTGGAGGAAGCTTCCTTCCTCACTTGTAAACAGCCCCTGGAAACCCAGGAACCGGAAACAAAATCTCTTGCCCCTGAAAGTCTGCCTCCTAAGGAGCAGAGGGGGGGTAGGAGAAACAAAAGACCCAAACAGACTCAGTTTGAGGAGGAGGTACAGGTCTTCCAATTTGAGGGAGAGGGATCCTCAGAGGATCCTGGGAAAAGGATCTTCTCCTTCAGAGAGGGGGGAACTCCTCCCAAAGAAAAAGGGGTCCCTAGGGATGCAAATCCAGACTGGGGAGATGTGGAGACTGAGCTACCGCCGCCCACTATCTCATCCCAGAACCAACAGCAAGAAAATCCCCTGGTTCAAACCCATCCTGGTGACTGCCTCCAAAAAGGGGGGGGGCGGCCCAGAACCGGAGCCAGGGGAACCCAAAATGGCTCTGATCTCCAGTTGCCAACTTTTTCTTTCAGATTCCCAAGGCTCTCCACAGAATTCTGCCCAAATCTCTTCGCTAGCGATGTCCAAAACCAGAAAGTTAGCCCACAAGTTGTCCAAAAATGTGCATTATCTGTGCCCCCTTGAGGAGAAGGAGGGAAGATACTATGCCCCGGTACAAGTACAGGGGCAGGGTACAATCTTGGCACTGGTGGACACTGGATCTCAAGCTACCCTTCTGTCCAGAAGGGCCTTTGACGAACTGAATGCAGGAAGGGGAGAGAATTACCAAATTCCTCTCACCTCTCTTCCTGGACAACTGCAGAACTTTGACGGGAAGGAAATTCCCGTTGAGGGGACTGCAGACTTGGACATTAAGATCGGGCGACACAAGTTGAAACACCCGGTCATAGTTGTGACCCCAGAGGGCACCCCTTGTTTACTAGGGAATGACCTCCTGAGAAGGTTGTCACCCCTAATAGATTGCGTAAACAAGGTCCTCTGGACCCAGACTAGCCGACCAATAAAATTAAAACGGAGTGTCAACCATGTTAGTTTAAATGGCACCTGCCACATGGTTGAACAAAAACCTGACCAAGTAGAATTTCACTTCCAGAATAGCCAAATTCCAGACGTGACAGTAATAGCAGTAGGACAACAGACTGGTGATGGGGGGTCCTCTCTGTTTCTGAAAATCAACCTTCCTTCCAGTTTAAGGTGGTATTCCACGCTGGAAGGAAACACTCTGAAATTCTTTACTAATCCACAATCAGAAACTCCCACTCCTATAGTCCAGAAAGATGTGAAATCAGCTCAGAGCCTGGCTGATATTCAGCAAATTGGAGAGCAGTTGTTCATCCCTGTCCAGTTAAATGATGGGAAGGACTCTGTTCTCGCTCGTGTGTGTGTGAACAACGGTAAGAGCTTCATCAGCGAAGCCATGTTCCGCCAACTCCCAAAAGATCCAGCCATTCCCACCTTCAAACTGATAGACAAATGGGAAATGGACCTGGAAGCACCTAATTCCAAACATCTCCTGCCAAGCAGGTGTATGCTCAAAATCTCCATTGGCAACAAGAGCATATTCCATAATTGTTGGGTTGTGCGAGACGTCACTGCCGCCTTTTACTTAGGCAGTGACATTCTCAATCGCTTTGCCATTAGTTTGGACCTAATAAACTTCAAAGCTTGGTCCCGATTAGCGGATAATCCCATGGGCTTTGATGATCCAGAAAAAGCATTTAGGTCAGCTCAATTACTACCTTATGCAGTTGAAATTCAGATCAAAGAGGAAGTCACCATCCCGGAAAGGACCCGACAATTCTCCCTGGAAGTGAAAGTTAAAAGAGGACAACATTTGAAAAACCCTGATGCTTACATACATCTAAACGCTGCTCTCCAACAGCAAGGGTTGGGGGTAAACCCAACACCATTAGTCAACACAGAACATGACACCATTCTAATAGAGGTGGATAACAGCGACTTAAAGAGTATTACTCTAGCCGCAGGCACCATTATTGGAATGGCGGTTGATGACCGACATTTTTCCATAGATTTAGGTAATGAGCTGTTAGGACCAATCCCCAAGGACTGCTTTGACAGCGACAGTGATGACAATACAACACCAGACAATCTTCCCATCAGGACCGGCGAGGAGAACCGATCGATCAGTACCGGATGGAGGAAAAGATGCTGAACTGTGCCATCTATTGGAAGAAGATGAGGAAACATCCCAGGTCTTGCGAGTCCCATCAGTGAAACCGACTGGCCATCGCAAGAGGGGGGCTTGTGGGATGTATTTACCCATGCATCCGAGCCATACCTCAAAACTGTGCAGTACTGACATGGAAAACATCATGATGGCCAAAGCTTCCCAGAAAATGCACAGGGAAATGCATGAAGAATAGGCTGCCACCCATTTTTGCCGATGTTATGGGCACAGAAGGACACTGCCTAAAACCACCATTGGACTACCCACACAGTAGTCTGAAACCATTGGGAATGGCAATGCTGATTGCCAAAAGCAAACCCATAACTGTTGGGAATTCATTTTCTTAAATCCCAAAAAGGGGTGCAGTACCAGTACTCACCACTATCCAAAAGCCGGCGTTTTAAAACCACCAGATTTTGTAGAAAACTGAATAAATGAACCCAAAACATGCCAAAGAAAGACATTTTAAGAGGTGGATCCAATGTAAAGTTATATTCTGAAGTGACTTGAAGGTTTATAACAAGACTGGCTGAGCTGTGATTTCAGCAGTTTAAGTAAATTTGGACTGAAAGACACTAAAAAAAAATCTAAATGTTTAAATTGACTGAGTGACCTACTTTTGAGTGTCACATAGGTTGCAATTGTTTAAATGTCATAGTTTTAAACTTAGAATCAGCCTTCTAGCTGCATATGTAAAAAAATTGTCTTGACTTAAACTGGGAAACAAAAAGTGACATTTTATCTGAAACCTGGCTTAAGGAACTGAATTCTGCCTGGCAACTAACCCCATCAGGAGTGAAACTTGAGTCACAGCTGTGTTCCCAGGCCTAGCTGCCGTTTTGCTGCTCACACCAAAAGGGATATGACACTTCCCTGATTGAATTACCTGGGCTCTGCAGGAAATTGAACAAAGCCCTGTCCTGACTCAGGCAAATGTTTTATTGGCGGGAGTCGTAAATGGAGCTTCCTCTTGGCAGAAGCTGGGAGGGGCAGGGTCTCTGAGCTTGCCAGAAACTGGAAAGACTGGTTTCTGTACCATGTGACATGAAAAGATACACCTCTATAGCCAGAATATGGTTTTAGAAAAAGATTAATAACTCATAGAGCGGACATGTGAAAATTGTATAAATGACACCATAATTCTTGTGATTTTTCTGCCCACATTTTAAGAGGTTTTTAGAACCGGTGGCATGTTCAGGGGGGTTTTAGCGGAAAAGAGGATATTACTCAAAATGTGTGCATGTGAAAAATCTGACACTTCATCAACTAATGTCCATACTCCTTGCGCACAGGTGTGTAAATTTGGGTCAATGTCCGGAATTGCAAAATCAGTTAAAAAGTGAAATATGTGCCATTTCTGAATGCAAGCCCCCAGGAAGAGCAAAGTTTGGACAGGGTATATATCTCCTGTGATATGTGATGTGTGCATGTAATTTTAAACCAATGTTTACCTGTGCAAATATGTCTTTTGTTATCAAATATAGAATGTGTGCAATTTGACTGGGGAGTGTCCTCTCTGCAGGCTGTAAAATGACATCACTCTGACACAACTTAGCTCCCCCAATCAAATGAGAAATGGAAGTTTGACCAATTAGAAGCTGAGAGAGAGGTAGGGTCAGTGATGCTAGAACACACCCACATTCTAAACACATAAAAGCAGACAGACAGGACAGATAGGAACCTTCAAATCCATTTGCAGCTGGAAGCTCTGCCGGGAAAATCCATATTTACCTCCCTCAACCTTCAGAGAGCAGACATAGAGACTTCAAATCTATCAAATCTCCAGAGAAAGCTGTGCAGAAAGATCCAGACTTTAAATCCCTCAATCTTCAGAATCCAGAGAGAGAGCCGACCCAGATCACTGTGAAGTGCAGAGACCAGAGTCCCATCTAAAACCTGACCAGATCCATGGCGAGGCCCATTTCACTCAAGAATATATTGTGAGTACCTAGAAAACTGTGCAGAACCAATCTCTTAGTTAAAATAATATAATTCAATCCTATTTTAATCTAAGTAGAACTGTCTCCTAACTGTCACCTGTCATTTGCAAAGCTGTCACCTGTCATTTTCTAATTGCAAGCTGCACTTGTCTTTTTGAACTTTAAAATTTAAAATCTGAAAAACAACCTTTATTTAATCGCTCATATCTCCGTGACCATTTGTGCTAGAGACTTGCAGTAACTTTCATCTGGAAGCTGAGATCCTAGGCTTTCCTAGGACCCCAAAACGATAGTGATAGTCCTTGGAGTTCCTCTGTAATCGCGCCAGACGCATCCGCGAATTTTGCCGCGATTTGAAAATTTGTCCACGTGTGAAAACAGAAGCTGCTTGCCTTCCATTTGCCAGAAATTCGTTTAACCTGCTGGTTACTCCTAGATCCTTGCTAAAGTGAGCCTGGACTAATAATAACTTGATTTCACTCACCCTGAACCTCCTAGAGGGAATTAAAAGCATTTTAACATATTTTCACTCCATTGCCAGCACATATCAAAGCATTTTGCCTGTGTTTTCAACTTCTGTAGTCTAAGTTGCTGGGGTGAACTGAATCACATTTAATTGCATTTCTGAGAACTGTGTGTTTTCTTCCATTTCCTTGCATTGCATAAAAGGGGGGGGGGGTGAATTGTACAAGAAAGTGATTACATTGTCTTTTGCTGAAATCCTATCAAGTGATTTTTTTGTACTGCATTTCATTCAACATTGCATCCATTTGAACTCTATAAAGCATTCTCTATCACATTATTCTTCTGTCCCTATTTACCAGTGTGCTACCTTATCCATTTCATGTCAACTCCTTAGTGATTATAAAGAAGTGTGCTAGTGCCAGATTCTCCGTTGTTAATCTTTATCATATCAGATTAAGTGTGATATTCAATTATTCATTTATTATAAAGTGTGATATATATATATATTGTTTAAATTATCAAATAAACCTTTTAACTTGCAAAACAGAACTACTTCTTGGCTCAGTGGGGTCAGGAGGATTCCAAGAGAGGGGTGTTATATAGGGGTAGTCATCCAGAACGCATGAACTGGACATAAAGATATATCAATAAGGGTTTTCATTCAGTATTATAGACTAGGCGTTGACTTAGCTGTAGTGTTGAATTGAATCCTCTTACAGAAGGAAAGGAGGCTAGGGTGATCAAAGGTGTCAAAAGCTGCAGAGAGATAGGGTAGGATGAGAATAGAAGAGTGTTTAGAGTGTCTTGCAGTGGAAGAGAATTATTGACATAAATTAAAGCAGAGACAGGTCTAGAGAGGTTTATTCGTATTAATAAAGTCATTAAGCTCCATGCCTAGTGACACACGTTCTTTGCTGCATCACTCTCCTGATCTGCAGCCCCTGCACGCCAGTGGCACAGATCAGATTCAAGGGTAAGGGGTGCCCTCTTGACAGCTAGGGTAATAGCAAAGTCACTGCAGAACTGAAGATGCATTTAAATCTGCACTTCTGTTCCAAAACCACATAATTAGGGTGAATGATCATCCTGTTGGCAATTTAACCTTTAAACATAAGCCATACCGAGTCGGGGTATGGTGGTTGGCAATTTACATAATTATTAAAAGGTACACCTGTATCATACATATGTTGACACTGTGAGCTCATGCCATGGACATGCTATATGTGCTCCCCCTTGATAATGTGGCAGGTCAGGTAACACCTGTGAGAAACCAGAAGGTGTCTCACCCACTAATCCCCAGGGAGCTGTCATCCAGGTGGCCTGGACACAGCCATCGCTTTTAGTTCCTGTTTCTGGGGGTGGACCAGTGTGGGAGGATCACCTGGGTGAGGGGTCTTCGAGGAGTGGGTCACTGCATGGTGAGATGCGGTATACCCTTCCCTATAACACCTTTACCGCATCCTACCAGGTAGGATATCTAGGAACTCTACCCGCACCCCCCTTATAAAACACAAACACTTTCTCATCGACAGCCCGCTATAAAAGAAAACTGACTAACACCAAGAAATATACCTGATGTGTCCCAATACAATGGTCAGGGAGGTCAGGCAATTACTGACCATCACATACACCTGATTTCCATTAAGCTTTGTGTCACACACAGACAGGTGGAAAGAAACAGTTGGGTGGCAAAGGAACGAAAGAGCTGGAGGGGTCAACATATGCAATGCAGAGACAACAGAGAGATGAACCATCAAGGAAAGGACTGCTCCTCTGGCCCACATGGACATGCACAAACTGGGACCCGAGGTCGGGGATGGGCGCCTCATCCTGTCTGATGGACACTGTGACTGGTAGCACATTGCTCAGTAACAGCTATTAAACAGAAGTGCGGATGACCCATGATGGGTTTATTAGCGGCTTTGAAGATGTTATCTGCGGGAAAAATCTTGCAGTGGAGTAACCCACATCCAGAACTGCAACTCATTAAATATGGGATAATGTTCCCTCCTACTGCTTTTGCTATTGTTAACACGTATTGGAATCCCCTAAAAATTACTGATGACAACTTTATTGTTATGGTTGGTAAATTATTAGATAACATTGATTATGATCCAACTATCTCTATGACTATAATAGCTGGGGACCTAAATACACATTGTATGAAGAACACTGGTATGTCACGCTCACCTGATTCCCACGGAGGCGCAGGTCTGGCTTCGAGTGCTGATGCTTCTTCAATGGTGAAGCGCAGGACTCTGATGATGGACAGGAAGGGCCCCTCTACTCTGGCTTTTCTGGCTCATAGGAATATTCCCCTGTGCGTGAAAAGGGAGTATTACCTACTGACGGAATAATGCTCAAGCCTCCCACTCCCTTCCAACCCTCCTCGATACCCTTCCACGATTCCCCGTGAAGTCTCACCTTAGGGTCTGGAAGGATGAGTTCTCCATCCTGCTTCTGATGCAGGGGCGCGTTGAAACCCAGTTACTTCACTGGATTGAGGTTTGATGGGAGTTCAAAATAAGCTTGACTATTCAGGTGAGGTGCTGTAAGAGTTCTGTTGCAAGTTCAAAAGTGCAAGCTTAATAATAATGTTCATTGTCTTATTGCAGCAAGCGCTAATGCTTATGTCTTTTTCCCCTTAGGGGCCGGGGTTGGGAATGCCGGAGATATGGCGCCGACCCGAAGTGTAAGTTCTGGATGAGCGTTCAGGTAATGTCTTTGCATTTGCTCATTCAATGTCTTTGTCTTTTTTCCCCATTGGGGCCGGGGTCCGGAATGCCAGGAAGCGGCAGGACCCGAAATGAAATGGGAATGACCCAACAGGTAAGTCTTAGAAGGAAACTGAGCTTTTCCTATTTCCCTTCCTTCTCTCACCTTGTTTTCTTGTCTTTTCTCTCTAGGCTCTGGGAAGTGGGTGCGGTCCGGATGATCGCTACTGAAGATGGAGGCGCCCAGGAAAGGTGAGTGAAATGCAGCGCTGCAGCGATCGAAGTGAAATGCTTTTAAAAAGATGTCTTCCCTTTCAGGATCGTCGGTGTGATGTCCCCGTGATGCAGCTTTAGCTGGTAAGGTCTTCTTTCTCTATCCAATTCTCTCTTATCTCCCTTTGCAGGCAACCCAGGATGCTGACAGGCGTGGCTGAAGTCCAGATGCAGGAGCTGACACGGTGAGCGTCCAGCTGCGAGGAGCAGAACAACGCAAAGCGTGGTTTAAATAGCTTTGGAAGAAGTTCCAGGCATGTATCCTTCCACCGATCAGGTATGTATCCTTCCCCGACCACACCCAGGTGGAAAGTAGTCCCACAGGTAAAGTAGTTCCATTCAGGCCTCAAGAGGGCCTGGATGTAGCAGCATGGTCTGCATCAGGTAAGTGCACATTAAAACACTTGAACACATGTCTAGCTTTATGAGCCTGGCGCCTAAGGCGCCAGGACAGGGGTCCAACATGAGCCTGGCGCCTAAGGCGCCAGGACTGTGTCCAAAGGGCCCCAGCTTGGGCCCGCTGGCACTTCCCTGGGGGGAATGATGCCTGCCTCTGGGGTTGCTGGGTCGGACCTGGCTCCTTGGAGGTAGGCATCATGACATGGTAAAACCCTATCAATATGAGCGGAGAAACGGGTATGCTTAATGGAAAACCGCAACATGGTCATGCTAAATGGAGGCACCTCAGGTGATGATCCTCCACAATCAATGTGGAAAAAAGGTACAACCACAGCCATTATTGATTATATTTTTGTATCTAGGCAATCCCTTGCAAAGATAATGGAATTTAAAATTATGGATAGTGATCTAAGTGATCACAATATTCTGGAGATCACATGTAATATCTCAAATAAACAAATCAAAAAAACATACTATATGAATGACCTCCAAGTAAATCAAGGGCTGAATCGCTTAAAATGGTCCAAACCAAAACTAGATAAACTATTAGATCATCTTATGATATTGTGTGAGAAGCCATACATTGAGGTGTTGCATGAATTTGAAAAGATACTTAAAACTAAGATAAGAGATGGAGGATGTGGTGAAAATACTTATGACCCCATAATACGAGATACGACAAAAAAGAAAAGAGATCAGACAGTTAATTGCAGCAAATCCAAATAATCTTGATAAGCTATTAAGAACAATAAAAAAGAAGTATAGAAACTTTATGAGTCAGTACAAATTCACGAACAAACAAGAAGAAGGAGAGACTATGTTGCATGTGATTGGGAGCAAGACCAGTGCCTTAATATGGATGTTGCTTAAAGATGGGTCTCGAACTGGGTCAAAGATGAATATATTAAATGCAATAGGAGAAGAGGGCTGGAAAAAACATTTTGAGAATGCATTCTATCTGAGATCCATTGAACATCAACAAATACAGATGATCACAAAAGGGGAAAATAAACTTGATATAGAGGAGGATAATATTGAAATCAAAAAGGGAAAACTGAGCACATCCAGAGCACCTGGCTCTGACAACATTACGAATGTGACTCTAAAACAACATCCTAGAAGATGGGCTAAAATATTGCATTTGATCTTTTGCCAAATACGGAAAACAGGTATAATACTGCAGAATTAGAAAAAATCAATAATACTACCAGTATACAAAAAAGGTAATCGTATAATTCCTGAAAATTACAGACCAATGGCCATAATGGATGCTGCAGGAAAAGTATATGCAAAGATTATATTAGATGACCTAAAGAAATGGCTTAGGGTAAACTACTTGATCCTTTCCAAGCCGGTTTTGTGGCTGGAATAGGAACTATTCCAAATCTCCATATTCTTCACAAGCTGAAAAATCAGACGATCTTGAAAAAAGAAAATTTTATATAGCATTCATAAGTTATTGCCAAGCATTTGATAAGGTATCCCATCCCTGCTTGTGGAATAAATTGAAAAATGCAGGTTGCCCAGAGTATCTAATCAGTGTGATTCAGCAGCTATACACAGGAACCTCTGTCCAAATAAAGCTGAATAGATAGGGGTTATTAACACAAGACATAGAAACAAACGTAGGCCTAAAACAAGGGTGTTTATTATCTACTTCACTTTTTTAATTTTTACATTACTGAGATAAATTACTATTTCAATCAAGTACAATCAAACCCACCTAGACTAAATGTGATACAAATGAAATACATGTTGTACGCTGATGAGGTTAATGATATTATGATGGAAGCTGGAATTAGTGAAGAATTATTGAAAGGAAATCCATTGAAGGCAAAAGCAAAGTTGATAAGATGGGATTGGATCAGGACAAGAACAGTTTGTTTTAAATATAAATACTTTCAACGTGGTGTTTTTCCCCATACTAAGATCTACGCTATCCCAAAGTGTTTGATGAGACACCGAAACCAACAGTTCAGAAGCCAGATAATGATTTAGATTCAATTTCATACCAACAAAGAAAGTGCTTGCTAAATGGGATCTTGTAATAAATTAAAATGATAAATGTAGATATTGTGAAGGTGAGGATGAGATTGAGACACTTCAGCAGATTATGATAAATTGTAGAAAATTGGAAGTACTACGATATGAGTTTTAGTCACTTTAAGGTCTCCAGAATATTTAACAATGAAATTGTATGGCAAACAATGTGTAATGCACAAAGGATATCATTAACTATAGCTATAATTTCATACTTGGTGATTTTAAAAATTACAGAGCCAAACAGAATTTATGCAAATTAGGTTGAGTCATAAATGTAAAAAAAGAAATGTGATAATTTACAAGTTTTCAATAGGAGAATTGAATTGTATAGAGATGTTTAGTGCTTAATTGGTGAAGATTTGACATATTGTTTGATTCATATTTGTCCTTTTTGTTTTTTTCCTTTTGAGTTTTTGGTTATGAATAATTTTGCTATATCATCCCATTGTTCTGATTTAAATCAACATTTTAGTGACATTTGTATAAAATTGCCATATGTTTATTTTTGTATATTTGTAAAGTTAATTTCAACTAAAACAAATAAAAACATTTTTTGAGCAGTGCGGCCCACCGTGCAGGATTTTCTTTTAAAGCAACTTTAGCAAGGTTGTTAGTGCCTGGAGCTCATCAAGATTTGAGTCTAGTTATATAATTCATCAAATCATCCTCTTCATATATTATCTCAAAAGAAGAACAAGTTACTTACCAACTGGTAACGTTCTTTCGATTGGATGTTCCTCCAACGTATTCCTCATCTTAGATGTATTCCACCCAGCTTTAGCTGCTTCGGAAATGTTTTCTCGGGAGAGGGCGCCGTGTATCGATGTCGTCGAGTCAATGGTCCCTCGAAGGCCTCCGTCGAGGGTGACGTCATCAGGTGTATAAGTAGCACACGCTGCGCCCCTTGGCCTCAGTTCCGTTTTTCCCACCTTCCTTATTGATTTCTCATTGTGTAGACTGTGCCGGCAGACAGGTATTTGCCTTGCGGGAATTAGAGTGGCAATAGCCCGGAAAAATCTACAGAGGGGTAGGTTGGGAGGGCGATGAGGAATACGTTGGAGGAACATCCAATCGAAAGAACGTTACCAGTTGGTAAGTAACTTGTTCTTCGAGTGGATTGTGTCCTCCAACGTATTCCTCACCTTAGATGGACTCCCAAAGCAGTATGGACAATTTCTCTGGAGGAGGGGTTACATTTTTTTGATACCCTTAGATGGCTGAATATAGTACTGCTTTACCAAAATTCAGCTCCTTAGACGGGATACATCCAGGCTATAGAATTTTGTAAATGTATGCAGTGAGGACCAAGTTGCTGCTTCACAAATAGACCTTATAGGGACACCTCTTTGTAGGGCCGTCAAAGAGGCAATGCTTTTGGTGGAATGAGCCCTTAAACCTTCTGGTGGGTCTTTTTGTGCTAATCTGTAGCATTCTGAAACACAAAGCACAATCCAGCGTGATATTGTTTGTTTTGTCACTGACTGACCCAATCTTTTTCCTGTGTAGCCAATAAACAGTTGACTGTCCACACTAAGCTTAGAAAACCTAGAGATGTAAAATCTTAAAGCTCTTCTTGGATCCAACCTGTGTAACCTTTCTTCCTCCTTACTAGGATGAGATGGAGGATAGAATGCAGGTAAAACAATTCTCGGACTTAAATTAAAATCAGATACCACTTTTGGTAAAAATGAGGGTTTAACCTTCAACACAACTCTGTCCTTATGGAGCACAGTATAGGGTAGCCCAGAAGACAGTGCCTGCAATTCGCTCACTCTTCTTGCAGATGTTAAAGCAACTAGGAAAGCAGTTTTAAATGTCAATAATCTTAATGGATAAGTGTGTAAAGGCTCAAAAGGGGCACACATTAATAATTTTAGTACCAGATTGAGATCCAAAATTGGCACTTGAAATGGATAAGGAGGAAACACATTAGTGAGTCCTTTTAAGAATTGCACTATCAAAGGAATTTTGAAAAAGGAACATGCTTCCGGCGAGCGCTTGAAGATGGAAAGCGCTGCAAGATAACCTTTAATGGTTCCAATATTTAGACCTCTATGTGCTAGGGACAAGAGGAAGGACAATACTTCCGGAATAGAACATAGAAAAGGAGCAACATTCTTTTCTCTGAACCAGTTGCAAAACTTTTTCCAATGGCAACAGTACAGAGACTTTGTTGCTGGCCTACTTGCCGAAAGCAACACCTCCTTGACGTCATCTGGAAGGTTCCAATCCTTGTATCTCAGCCTTTCAGATACCAAGTGTGAAGGTTGAGTATTTTGACCTCTGGATGAAGAACCCAACCCTCCATTTGAGAGAGAAGGTTCTTTCTCTGAGGAAGACGTACTGGAGGACAGATGGACATGTCTAGAAGGTCCGGGTACCACATTCCCCTTGGCCCAATCCGGGGCAATTAGGATCATGTGGTTTCCGAAGCATCGCAGTCTCCTCATGACCTGAGGAATGACGGGAATCGGAGGGAATGCGTACAATAGTTGGAAATTCCACACCACCACGAACGCTTCCGCCAGGGCTCCTCTTGGGGGAAATTCCCTTGAGCAATACCGTTCACACTTCCGGTTGATTCAGGTCGCAAATAGGTCCACTTCAGGGGTTCCCCAAATGGCAAAGATCTTTTGAATGACTTCCTGAGCCAGTTCCCATTCGTGGGACACCGTGCTCTGCCTGCTCAGAGCGTCTGCCGTCATATTCTCTTCCCCGGCTAAGGTGAACTGCCGTTAAAGAGATTCCCTCTTGAATTGCCCAATACCAGAGCTGCATAGCCTCTCTGCACATAGGTAGTGACCCTACACCTCCTCTTTTTTTCAGATAATGCATGGCCACTGTGTTGTCCGTCATTATCAGGAAATGTTTTCTCCTGACAGATGGCAGGAAGGCTTTCAGCGCTAGTCTGATTGCTCTCAGCTCCAGAAGGTTGATGTGTAATTTGGACTCCGATGGAGACGAACGACTGCTGATTGTCAGATCGTTGGCATGAGCTCCCCACCCCTTGAGTGAGGCGTCCATCACTACTGTGATCTCCGGCCATGGTTGCCAAAAAAGTTCTCCCTTCAGGATATTCTCTGAACAAGTCCACCATAGAGGACCTTGATGAACCTTGGTCGGAATTTGGAGAAGATCCGTCATTCGACCTGCTGAGAACTGGGACCACTGAGTCTTTAGAGCCCATTGAAAGGATCTCATTCTCAGACGTGCCTCTGGCACCAGAAAGATGCAGGATGCCAGGAGGCCGAGTAACCTTAAGAAGTCGTATGCCTGAAGATTTTGGCCATTTTGGAATTTGGAAACCATCTGAAGAATGTCTTGAGCCCTCGACCTGGGAGGCGAGCTCTTTCCCAGGGATGTGTCTAATACAGCTCCTATATATTGGAGCCGTTGAGAAGGTGTCATTTGTGACTTCTCGAAATTGAGGGAGAATCCCAGTCTGTGGAGGAAGTGGCAGGTGACTTTCAGGTGATCTAGTGCCTGTTTGGCAGAGCATGCTCTGATCAGCCAGTCGTCCAGGTAGGGGTAGACGTGAATCCCCCCTCTCCTGAGGTGCGCTGCCACCACTACCATCAGTTTGGTGAAGACCCTCGGGCGGAGGTCAATCCGAATGGCAGGACTCAAAACTGATAGTGTGAGTCGCCAACTATGAACCTCAGGTATTTTCTGTGCTCGAGATGAATCGGCACATGAAAATAAGCATCCTGGAGGTCCAATGGCACCAACGAATCCTGGAGTTGAAGGGCTGAAGGATCTGAGAAAGGGTAACCATCTTGAACTTGTCCTTCCTGAGGAACTTGTTCAAGTTTCTTAAATCCAGGATGGGTCTCAGTCCTCCGTCCTTTTTGGGGATCAAAGAATACGGGGAGTACCATACCTTGTTCCTCTCCACTGCAGGTACCGGTTCTATAGCACCTTTCTCAAGCAGGGTTAAAACTTCCTGCTGTAGGAGCGGGTCTGAAAACTTCAAAGGGTGTCTCCTTGGTGGATTGCTTTGTGGTTGCGTTAGAAACGGAAGGCAGTAACCTTGGGCTATTATTTCTAGAGCCCAAATATCTGAAGTAATGGCTCGCCATTCTTGCAGATGCTGTGACAGCCTGCCTGCTACAGGTGTCTTGTGATGCAAGTCCTCAAAGTGGTTTTGAGGCGGTTGCTGCAGAAGCTGATGGCAGAGGCTGTAGCTGGAGCTGGCTTTGCACGTTCCCTTCGTCCACCGCGAGTGGCCTTTCTCTGGCCCTTTTGACTGGCCATTCCTTTCGCTTTTCCATATGAGGAGTAGTAACGATAGGATCATCCCCTCCAAGATTGACCTGGTACACGAAAAGGCTGAGGTTGCCTGATGGCAGCTCCCAAAGACTTGGCAGCTGCTTTTGAGGTCTGCAACCTCTCAAGGCTCTCTTCAGCTTTGCTGCCAAAAAGGTGAGACCCGTCAAAGGACATGTTCAGGAGATGGTTCTGCACGTCTGGTGCGAAACCCGACTTCCGTAACCATGCAAATCTGTGCATTACCGTGCTAGTGCCCATGGTCCTGCTCACACTATCTACAGTGTCCAATCCAGAATCAAGAGATTCCTGCATAGCCTCCTTTCCATCTCTAACGATGGCTAGGAATCCTTCCCTTTCATCCCCTTCTGGTATGTGCTCCGCTGCCATCGCAATGCACTCCCACAGATTGTACGAAAACTTTGCCAAGGCACATGTGGAGTTGGCTGATTTTAACGCCATACTCCCAGCTGAAAATACCTTCTGTGCCCAGCCATCCACACTCTTATCGTCCCTGTCCGGAGGGATAGAAGGGTACGCCAGTTTGTTAGAAGCTGTGGCTGCCTGTATGACCAAACTCTCGGGAGTGGGATGTTTAGACAGATAGCCGGGGTCGCTACTGGCAGGGCGGTATTTTGAAGTAAGGGGTTTATTCACTGGCAGAATAGAATCCGGAGTCTCCCAATTTTTGGCCACCCTATTTTGCAGGGCTACGTGAAAAGGTAGTATTGGGTCTTCAGTGGGACCATGATCCAATATGTCTGTTAGATCATCTTGGATGAATTGGGCTGGAGGTCTGGCCTATCCTACATAATCTATTACCTTTGTCATTAGCTGACGGTATGATGGACTGGCATGTTCTTCTGGTTCCGGTCTTCCAAAGTCATTTTCAGGAGATGCATCAATACCACTCGCATTGTGCAGTGATTCAACCAAATCCCTCATCCTGCTTTCTTCTGAAATCAGGCATTCTGGGACATTTGGGGTGCCATATTCTAGCCCAAAAGATACATTCTCCTCATCAGATTTCTCCTGTTCCTCAAAAATTGAGGTCAGGGACTTGAAAAACTCCTTCCTAGGAAGAGATTTAAAAACCTTTTCTGGGAGAGGTGGAGGAGGAGTATTAATGGGTCCTGAAGGCATTACAGGTCTTGTAGCCTTCTCTTTCCCTTTTTCTGGCTGATTTTGCCAAACTGGAGGTTTCGGCGTCGAGGGCTTCGGGGTCGACATCGACAGAGGCATCGATGGGGTTGGCGTAATACCTGTCTTCGACCGCACCGGCTTTGAGGGCCTCGAGGCGCTCTTCGAAGACTTGCCTTCGAGGTGTGTTCGGTCTCAGACGGCATCTGTGACCTTGAGCGGTTGACTCGACTCGAGCGGCTTTTCTCGCTCGGCGTCCTGGAAGGTTTTCTATCCTTCCTCTTTCGATCACCCGGGCTCAAGGGCGCACGAGTGTCGGAGCGATGATGCTCCAGGCCGGCTTCCGAGGAAGGCGCAGAACGAGGCTTCGCTTTCTCGAACACCTCCATCATTTTGACCCTGAATGCTTCCCATTCTTCGGATGAAGAATGTTTAGGAGGACATTTGATCCTTTTTGGGGATTCGTCCGAGGTGGAGGGGGGCCTGTGGCATGGTTTCTTCAATTTTTTCATCGAAGACGATGAGCGATGTGAATCGCTTCGGGATCTAGACCGATGCCTTTCGCATCAAGGAGATTTCTCCTCACGGGACCTCGACTCGACGCTCGAGGCTTTACGGTCAGATTTACGACCTACCTGTAGTTTTCCCCTCCTCTCCCGCAAGGCCTTCCCCATCATCGCCTGACACTTCGTACAGGCCTCCATGCCGTGGCCTTCTCCGAGGCACCACAAACACTATCGGTGCGGGTCTGTAATCGAAATTTTTTCAACGCACGTCTTGCACTTTTTGAAACGCAATCTCGGGGTCGTGGTCGGCGTCGATGACGAGGATATATTCGTTATTTTCTATTCTTCACAGAACTCGAGGCGCGCCAAATCTCCGAAGCAACGTATACTGCGGAAAAACAGAACTGAGGCCAACGGGCGCCACGCGTGCTACTTATACACCCGATGACGTCACTCTCGACGGAGGCCTTCGAGGGACCTTCGACTCGGCGACATTGACGCACGGCGCCCTCTGCCGAGAAAGATTTTCCGAAGCAGCTAAAGCTGGATGGAATACATCTAAGATGAGGAATACTTTGGAGGACACAATCCACTCGAACTATAGTTTGAAAGCCGAGTTGTAGCCTGTGCAGACTTGCATTTAAAGATTTTCTTGATATATGCAGTGCAATCGTTAACTGAAATAGAATTAACAGAATCTCTTCTACTATTTCCATTATATGCACCTACTGCTACCCAGATCTTCCTAATATTCCCGGCAGCCAGAATTTTTCGAGTATTTTGCCATTGTGCATTTTTCAGGGGAAATGGATGCCTTCTGAGCCAATTGGTGTGTTTATTTTTTGCTTGTCTGACTGAAATGTGACATGACTTATCATTGTTCACAGCACGTCGAAGGGCACTGATCTGCAATCTCAACGTGTGTTCAGCTTTCCTGATGCTGATATCAAGGTATTTAGCACGTTGGGCATTCTTTACTCTGAAATGCCACAGAAAAGTGTGTACAAGCAAACCTAGATGTTAGTTGTGCTATCCATAGTTCAATCTTATCAGGACTTTTACAACTCACCTCACTTTATTCTATGGAACCAATTTTCCCCATATAATCGCACATATGGTGCAGATATGGCGCAGATAGTTTTTTGACCTGCTAATTCTATTTTTAGAATTATTCACCTGTACTCCGCCCAAAGGTGATGAGTTCCGAATTTTGCCTGTTAAAACCATTGGCAACCGGTTCGTGAATAGGCACATGCGCACGATTATCACATTCTAAGCTGGCGGGCGGGGTACTCAGTTATAATAGGACCACACTCCATGACGCACACAGAAGTAAGCCACAGATTTGATAGATAAGTCAGATTTACGATTCCCTCATAGGACTGAGAACACTGTACTTCACGCATACATGCAACCTGCAAGATAAGTCAGATTTATGATTCCCTCAACATGCCCGCCTGAGTTGAGGTGAGCAGGAAGATTTCTCAGATTTACGGTACCATATAACAATGTAACAATACAGATATCTGATATTAGATCTTGCAAAAACAGATGCTGTGAAAAGACGCACATTTACACCTCATCTTTGATGAATAATGGATCCCCGGACGTGCTGAATTATACATGCTCGTGACTCGAGTATGAGCAATTTCATGGATTAATAATGATTGCATGCATGCCTCTAACCACATCACGGAGGTGTTTTCTTCTGGCTTCCCTCACTCTTTCACTTCCCATTTCTCTTCCCTTTCTCTAGTTGGGTACAACCAAAAGGACACACATGCTAGTCCTTGTACTCAATGCACCCCAAATGGCTATGGGATCTAAAGTTTACACACTAACAGCACACTGTGTAAGAGTGCTGTACAGGGGTAGACTCACCCCTCTGTCTTTACCTTATGTTTCCCCTTAGGGAACAGAGGTGTTGCCTGGATTGCATTGAAGGTCCATGGGAGGAGTGAACCAACGATGAGAATAATTGGTCCTGAATAAGATGACCCAAATCATTAAGGTTATCGAAACTGGTCGACCCACTCATACAGGAGTTCTCTCATGTATACAACGATGTCCAATTTAAGAGACTTGCAAACGTTAAAATAATTTTTTATGACTAGATAGGCTTGTTGCCTCTAGATATTTTGTTTACCCTCCATTGAAGGTTCATTGTTTTAACAAGATCAGAAGAAGTGCCGAGATAACAGGTCTACTGCTCTATTTGGTGATTAAAACAGACTGAAATTCCTGGTAGCAGTGTTTACCCTATCACACACGGAAGAGGCATAATCTAATGTACTTTAGCCTTATTTAGCAACCATACATTTGTGTCTGACCTTTTTAACATGAATTTTTCTAGGTATAGGTGTATGTTTATACTTGTTCGTTAGGGATAGTCTTCTTACTATCCCTTTTAGATAGGCGGTGCAGCACCGAGCCCCTGGGGAGAGACTCTCAGGATACAGACAGGGTGTTCTTCCCAATATGTATAGCCTGTATGTGTGTTTTGTTAAGTAAGAGAGAGAGAGTTGTCTCTTCTCCTCTGTGTAAAAATGTCTCCTAGTACCGTTCTAATGGTAGGAATACAAGAATGACCATTTGGTCCTCATTTCAGCCCTAGGTGTTTCTGTAGACTCTGCTCAAAGGTTTCATACAATTACTAGCTGTGACCAAGTCCAATCAGAGCTTAATTGCACTATGATCACTATGATTATTAGGGTAAAGGGTCAAGCCTCTTACGGCATAGGTAAATTTGAGTGAGCAATATACATAGTTAATGGTCGCTCTCTTGGATCCGGAATGCCAGGTATAGCCACCAGGTAAGTCCCCTACAGTGCACCCATTAAGCTTTATAAGGTCACACTACGTCAGAAACCTATACCATCACTGTCCAGACCTATTGGTATGTTCCTGCAACAGTTTACAGTCACATGAAACCCATTTTTTAGAATTGATCTTACTAGGATCCTTACACTAAGCGTTTAAGTCATACGCCAATATTGTGTAATCAGCACTAGAAGTCCCCCACCTTAAAATGAATTCTGTAACAGCAGTGAATATTGGTTCAGTATTTTTCCTCCAGTGGGGTCAAAGATGTTTCAGAAGATGTCTATGATCACTGGTTAGAATGTTCAGCCATATTTTGACTGCTAGAACATTGTTTAGTCATGTGACTTTTCAGCTCACTCGCACAAATGGTGTTTTTAAAGCCGATTACAAGGCTCCCAAATGGCCTCCCCAAAGGACCCTTCTGTGCCTTCTGGTTCAACTGGGCCCTTTTCTCTCCTCCGGCACACTCTCCACCTGCAGAGTGCCCCAGAACTCTATGCTCCCGTTGTGGCTCTTCAACATCTTCCTTGCCTCTCTGGCTCACTTGATCACCACCAGTTCTCTATCACTGACCTTGACAAGAAGGTCCACTTTCAGCTGCACCTCCTTTAGAGGCATTCTCCCTTTCCTCACCTTCCCCAAGAAACTCAATGTCTCCAGAGCTCTGGTGCTCTCTAGGCTGGACTATTGCAACAGCCTCTTCCTCAATCTGCCTTTATCCTCCCTTTGCCCCCTTCAACTAATCCAGAACAGGACTGCGAGAGTTATCCTTGGCCTCAAGACCAAGGACTGCATCTTTCCAGCCCTAAAATCTCTCCTCTTGCTCCAGGTGGCTGAGAGGATCAAGTTCAAGACCCCCTAAATCATCCAGCAGGCCTTCTGGGGCTTGGGAGTCCACTACATCCAACTCTGTCTCCCTAAATACCTCCCTGCTAGAGCCCTTCGGTCTTCTAGCTCCAACCCCTGCAGGGCTCAGAAGGGACCAGGTTACCAGTCAATGAGGCACAGAGGGGCATTAGCAGGGGAGTGGGAGAGGCAAGGAAGAAGAGAAAAGCAGGGTCTTGAGAAGCTTGCAGAACATAAGAAGATCCGGCACAAGCCTGAGAGGGGCAGGGAGGGGAAGGGAGGCCATTCCAGAGGGAGGCACCTACAGAGGAGATCGACCCCCCATTCTCTGCCTGGAGAAGCGTCTAACCCTGAGAGAGTTGGAGGTAGCTGAGCGAAGGGTTAGACAAGGAAAGTATTTTTGAAGAGAGTATTGGATGCAGTGCGGGCCCCGGCCCCAGAAAACCTTGTGGACAATGCAAAGGGTCTTGAACTTGATTCTTGCAGCCACCGGGAGCCAGTGGACTGATTTCAGGGCTGGAGTGATACAGTCCCTGGCTTGAGACTAAGGATGCGTCTTGCAGTCCTGTTCTGGATTATGTGCAGAGGGTGGAGAGTAGAGGAAGGCAGATTGAGAAAGAGGCTGTTACAGTAGTCCAGCCTAGAGAGAACCATCACCCTGGAGACAGTTTAGGGAGGAAAGTGAGAAAGGGAAGAGTCCCTTTGAGGAGGTGCAGCTGGTAGTGGGACTTCTTGGCGATGTCCGAAATGTGAGGAGAGAAAGAGAGAGTAGAGTTAAGGATGACAACAAGGTTTTCTGCCTCGCAGGAAGGCGAAGCAAGAGGGCTCAGAGCGGGCAGCCAGAGTGAGAGAGGGGAAAGTAGGGGCAGGGGTCCCAATGAGAAGGATTTCCATCTTACAGACATTAAGGCAGAGATTGTTTGAGGTGCATCAAATCTGAATTGCGGATAGACAGTCAGGAATGAGCGAGAGAGGAGAAGAGGCTGAGAGGAGCCTGAAGGAAAGCCGAGTGTGATCGGCAAAACCCTGAAAGTTAGAGGAGAAAGTAGAGATCGGGTGGGCCAAAGGGGCAAATTAGAGGTTGAAAAACCAGGGTGAGAGGATAGAGCCCTGGGGAACGCCACAGGTAGAGAGAGGGACGTCAGAGAGAAAGGGACCAAGTTGAACATGGGAGGGGTGGTCCAAGAGGAAAGAGTTCAGCCACTCCAGGGCCTGATCCGTGATGCCCAGGTTCCCACAGAGTCGATTGATCAGGGTGGCATGGTTGACTGTGTCAAAAGCAGAGGAAAGATGAAGGAGGATGAGGACAGAAGGAATGCTGCAATCAAAGTTAGAGAGCAGATCTTCATGGGTGTTCAGTGTAAAGACCGGAGGGGGGTGTATGTACTTCTGCTCTCTATATGGTAGAGGAGAGGCACAGAGGACCCCAGCCAAGATTCTCTATTGTGGTAGCAATGGACGAGCAATCAAGGCCTAGCTTCTCAGGAGGTGATGCAGGCTGGTTCTTAAGTACAGTGTAGTCCCCAAGCACCCACAAAGGAATGTCCGCACACTGTATTAGTTAAAACACAGTCTTTATATAATTAATGTTCAAGGCTATGTACAATATCACGCCAACTCACTTTGTACTCTGTTATCTATAATGGCAAATATATACAGTTCTAAGTGATACCACAATTATTATTAGATTCCTTTAAAGTGCATCAACTGTACTCTGGTTAAATGTCACACAAATCAATAGAGTTAACCAACAATAGACATAGGAGGAAAGCAGTTGGTTAGAACAATTGGCAGAATACTGGCCCCGTTACCTAGACACAGTTCTGTGTGGATATCCCCCCCTCCCACCTGGGCAACCTGTAAAGTAAAGATATATCACAAGCCCAGTCCATATATTGTTCTAGAAGTCTTATTTCCTTCTAAAATAGTTCTACAACCCCAAGGTACCTGAAATAACAGACCCTTCTTGAGCAGCTACCTTTAAGGCAGGAGCCACGGATCCTCGAGATCCCACGAGGAAAAGGGTTGAACGACGACGGTGAGGTGGCAGCTTCGTTCCTAGCGGTGCTTGTCAACGACGGAGCATTGGCATCCTGCAAGGAAGAGGCGTGTGGGGCACCTCGGTGATGATAGTTCAGGATTGCAAAGAGTTTGAAGAATTGTGGGCCAGCAAGGGCGTCGAGTCGTTGGTGTCTCTGTGGTCTTTAGGTGGCGGGAAACCCACCGGCGGAAGCTCTTCGGCGCGTTGGCAGCCTCGGCTTTCTCCGGTGGGACAAAGCGGTAGACGGTGCAGGCAAGAGCGTCCTTGGATCAAATATTACTTAGGCAAAGGGAGCACGGCGGCTCCGGTCATCGACAGAGGTATTCGACGGTGATCAACAACAGTGTCCAGGCGCTTCCCCTTGTGATTTCGCGGCGATCCACGTCCCTGGTTGGCAGCCTGTCATAGATCTGTCTACCAGGGAGTGCTGGCAAAGATTAGCAGTGCACAATGGTCCCTCGTAGTGCGGGAAGAGGGCGCCTAAACCAGGTCCTCTCTGGGTCAGTCCTTGGAGACACAGTAGCTTTCAGATTGGTGAAGTAGAGCAGCAGCAAGACTTCTCTTCCAGCAGGGCTTCAAGGTTAAGCTTCAGTTTCAAATCCAGTTTCTCTTCAGCTTCTGAACATGAATTATAGCAGTGAGAGGCCCCCAGATATACTAGTTGATCTCCCATTCATTCTGCTGGTTCACACTCAGGCAACCAATCGGTGAGAAGGGCATTCACGCAGACAGGCAGCCAATCAGGTGCATAGTGCATTCAGGCCATTCACTTCTCTCCAGACACTCACAACAAGTTATGTGTATTGGGACAACTACCCAGCCATTCAACAGTCCACATTGCATTCATACCAGTTTCGGGCAGGGCTATCTCAGTCATTGTGTCAAACACCAGAAACCAGACATCCTCGATAAGAAGTGCATATTGGTCAGACACCCCATTCACCCGGGTCCCACCACCAGGGTGTACCCACAACATACAGTCATTGGGAAGGCTCCAGTCAGTGTGGCCTGGACTTCACAATAACACCATATATGGAACTTCCACCCAACAGCCAGTCAGGGGTAAGGAACAGAGTTAGGGCTTCCCAGAACTTTGGGAAAACAAGGTAACAGGCGATAGAAAGCAAGAGGCCACAGGGGCCATCTTGTTTCCTCTCAGGAATCAACTGATTCCAATGGCAGGGCCTGGGTATCCCAAAATGGAGGATACTCAGAGCACCTGTCAAATTCAGCATGGAGCTGCCACCAGCCCATACCCTGCGCTGTGGGCCACACACAGGTGCCCAAAAACATACACTAGGGGCACAGGGTTGTAACCCCACCCATGGGTGCCATAAGGGCATCCCATGGGTCTGTACACCAAACCAAAAACCGTAAGAGCTGTACTGCCAGAAGTCCCACATGGACTCCTGGGCAGAAAACAATACAGAACACAAATGAAAAAGGACTACAGGACAAGGACAGGGAGACCCTGCCGCTCCAATGCATTTACAGCATCCCAGTCGCCCCCCCAGACTGAGGTTAGGGTGCCTAATCTACCACGAGATAGACACCCTCATTCAGATGGTCAACATAACTTCCGGAAAGGCACTCTACATTATCGTGATTCCTCCCTGGTCTATGCTCTATGATGAAGTCTAGCCCTTGCAGGCTAATGGACCACCTGAACAGTTTCAGGTGCTCACCCTTCATCTGCATAAGCCACTTCAGGAGCTTATGATCGGTTTGGACCTTGAAGGTAGACCCCATGAGGGAGGGCCTAAAAGCCCAAGGTTCCAAACAATACTGAAACACTCCTTTTCATCGTTTTCAACAGTAGCCCACCTAAGTTCTCTACCCTTAAGTTGTCTACTGATGAATATGATCAAGTGTTCCCTCCCTTTGCCATCTAACTGGGACAAGACAGCTCCAATTCCGGTGTCGCAAGCATCCGTCTGGACAATAAAGGGTTTGCTGTAGTCAGGTGCACACAACACAGGTGCCCTACACAGACTTTCTTTCAAGGCATTAAAGGACCTCTGACAGTCTTCCATCCAATTAACCTTCCTAGGGTGTTTGGGTGAAGTCAGCTGTCAGAGGTGCAGCTATGGTTCCATAGTCTGCCATGAAATTACGATAATACCCAGTGAGGCCCAATAAGGCTCTTACCTGGGTTTGAGTAGTGGGAGTCTCCCAGTCATGTACATCCTGTACTTTACTGGGGAGAGGTTGGATTTGACCCCCTGCTACCTCATGACCAAGATACAGGACTTTCCCCTGAGCTATCTGGCACTTGGTGGCCTTGATAGTGAGGTTAGCCCTTCTCAAGGCCTGCAACACTGTATCCAGATGTGTCAAATGCTCTTCCCAGGTGGAACTGTAGACGGCAATGACGTCTAAGTAGGCCAAACAAAAGGCCTCCAGACCACTGAGCACATGATTGACCAATCTCTGGAAGGTGGCAGGGGCATTCTTTATCCCAAAAGGCATGACCCTAAACTGGTAGAGTCCCTCAGGTGTCGAGAATGCCGTCTTTTACTTGGCATGGTCCGTCAGAGCGATTTGCCAATAGCCTGAGGAAAGGTCAAAGGTGCTCACAAATTTGGCAGCACCTATGGTGTCCACGTGCACATCAGCCCTGGGCAATGGGTGCGCGTCAGTTTTGGTGATGGCATGGACTCCTCGGTAGTCCACACAGAACCTCCAATCCTTGATACCTGCCTGGGAACTTGCCTTGGGGACAAAGACCACTGGACTGGACCTGGGACTGGTTGAGGGTTCAATAACACCCAGATCCAACATCTTGGCGACCTCAGCCTGGATGTGGTTTTTAAATTGTATCTGACATACGGTAGCACCTGCTTTTGAAGGGCACACTGTCACCAGTGTCAATTTTGTGCCTACGCCACGGTGTAAGGCCTGGTGTCAGTGAAAACACAGAGGCATACTGCTGGAGCAAAGCCCTGCAGGCCCTCTGCTGCTCTGTCGTCAGATCTGGAGAGAGGTGCACTCCCTCCACTGAGCCATCCTGAGGGTTGCTATGCAGCAATTCAGGAAGGGGCTCACTCTCATCCTCTTCTTGCTCTGAAGCTAGAAAGAGACATGAGACTTCTGCTCGCCTATGGAAAGGCTTGCGCCAGTTAACATGGAATACCTGATGTGCTACCCCAGGGATTCCCAGGTTAAACAGACAATTGACTTCGCCCATCTGGAGAGGATCCTGAAGGGTCCAGTCCACTGGTCTTCCAAAACTCTAGGCTTGGTAGACTCCATCACAAGGATTTCCTGTCCCGGAGTCCAAATCTACTTGCGAGGCTTTAAGGTCATGCCAGTACTTGATCAATTCCTGGCTGGCCTTGAGATTTGCTGTCGCCTGACCCATCATCTGAGTCATCCTCCGTCTGAGGCCTAACACATAGTCCCCCACTTGCTTGGCGGGACCCGGAGGGGTAGCTTCCAAACCTTCTCTGATCAAGGCAAGGGGCCCCCTCACGGGATGTCCAAAGAGTAACTCAAAAGGGGCTGAAACCAACACCCTCTTGAGGTACCTCTCTGTAAGCAAACAGCAGGCATGGCAGGAGGAGATCCCATTTCCTCCTTAGGGTCTCTTCCAAAGCGCCTAGCATGCCCTTGAGAGTTTTATTAAATCTCTGAACCAGACCATTGGTCTGGGGATGGTAAGAGGTGGAGAACTTGTAGGTTACCCTGCACTCTTTCCACATGATTTCATGTAACTAGACATGAAGTTGGATCCTCTGTCAGAGACAACCTCCTTAGGAAATCCAACATGGGTGAAAATGCCCAGGAGAGCCCTGGCATCTACTTTGGCAGTAACAGACCAAAGGGTATCGCCTCAGAGTAACTGGTGGCATGATCAACCAAGACCAGGATGAACCGATGTCCACCTGAAGTGGGAGGGTCAAGGGGACCGACAATGTCGATGCCCACCCTCTCAAACGGTGTGCCAACCACTGGCAATCGTTGCAGTGGGGCAATGACACTGCCTCCAGTCTTACCAGATAACTGACATGTTGGGCAGGTCCTGCAGTGGGACTCCACTTCTACTCCCATCCGGGGCCAGTAGAAATGGGCAGAGAGCCTCTGCTTAGTCTTCTTGGTACCAAGATCACCAGCCAACGGCACCTCATGTGCCAACTGCAGCAGGAAGGCCTGTAAACCTGGGGTACCACCAACATCTTGAGGGCACCAGGTTCAGGCTTAGTGGGCTCACTAATAAGGAGCTCATCTTCCCAATAGATCCGGAATGTCCTAGGCACTTCTCCTTGTGCCTGGGACAGGGCCTTTTTCCTCAGACCCTCGAGAGAGTGGCACTCTCCCTGTCCCTTACAGGAGTCCGCCCGGGAGGGTCCCCCTTCGGCCAGTAGGCATTGAAGATAAGGGGGGGTCCTCCGGGTTGAGAACCTCTCCCACAGGAGAGTCTTCTATCTCTTCTCCCTCAGGAGTTGAGTTTGGGTTTTCCACTGGACCCAACCCGTCCATGGATCCCAATGGGTGCTGTAGGAATGGCAGGAAGAGAAGGAGCCCCCTTCACAGAGGTGGCCTTCTTCTTCTTCCATCTTCTGGCCTTAGGCCTCGCCTTTGGCTCGGGTACCTGACTCACAGCCAGACCCTGTGTCACCTGTGACCTAGTGACTGCAGCAGCAGCCATGGGGAGCGGCTTCTTGAGCGGCTCCCTTTAAGGCGGGAGCCACGGATCGTCGAGATCCCACAAGGAAAAGGGGTGAACGACGACGATGAGGTGGCAGCTTCATTCTAAGCAGTACTCGTCGACGACGGAGCGTTGGCGTCCTGCAAGGAAGAGGCGTGCGGGGCACCTCAGTGATGATAGCTCAAGACTGCAAAGAGATTGTGAAGAACTGTGGCCCAGCAAGGGCGTCGAGTCGTCGGCGTCTTTGTGTTCTTTAGGTGGCGGGAAACCCACCGGCAGATGCTCTTCGGCGCGTTGGCAGCCTCGGCTTTCTCTGGTGGGACAAAGCGGTCGACGGTGCAGGCGAGAACGTCCTTGGATCAAATATTACTTAGGCATAGGGAGCACGGCGGCTCCGGTCGTCGACAGTGATCAACAACAGTGTCCGGGCGTTTCCCCTTGTGATTCCGCGGCGGTCCACGTCCCCGGTCGGCAGCCTGTCATAGATCTGTCTACCTGGGAGCGCTGGCAAAGATTAGCAGTGCACAATGGTCCCTAGTAGCGCGGGAAGAGGGCGCCTAACCAGGTCCTCTCTGGGTCAGTCCTTGGAGACACAGCAGCTTTCAAATTGGTGAAGTAGAGCAGCAGCAAGACTTCTCTTCCAGCAGGGCTTCAAGGTTAAGTTTCAGTTTCAACTCCAGTTTCTCTTCTGTTTCTGAACACAAATTCTAGCAGTGAGAGGCCCCTAAATATACTAGTTGATCTCCCATTCATTCTGCTGGGTCACACGCAGGCAAGCAATCGGTCAGAAGGGCATTCATGCAGGCAGGCAGCCAATCAGGTGCATAGTGTATTCAGGCCATTCACTTCTCTCCAGACACTCACAACAAGTTATGTGTATTGGGACAAGTACCCAGCCATTCAACACTCCACACTGCATTCATACCAGTTTCGGGCAGGACTGTCTCAGTCATTGGCCCACATTCCGAGGTTGGTGGTAGTCATGGCGCTATTTGCGCCATGACTGCCACCAAGAACGGGTCCGGCACTGGTGTAGTTCAATGGGGACTTTTTGGTGTAGTCCGACCTTTGCGGGACCGGTAAGTCCCCAATGAAAATGACATTCCCCATTCCCATCTGAGCCCCCATAGGGCTCAATGGGAATGGGGAGGGCGCAAATAACAGGCTCGCGAATGGCATGCCCGTTATTTGCGCCCAGGTCCCCTAACGGGACCCGTAAGGTACGTTTGGTCCGATCAAATGTACCTTACGGGTCCCGTTTGGGGACCTCCGAATCAGCCGGTAGGGGATTACCGGCACCGGTCTCCTTACCGGTGCCCAGTATCCCCTACCACCAGACTTGGAATGAGGGCCATTGTGTCAAACACCAGAAACCAGACATCCACAACAAGAAGTGCATATTGGTCACACACTCCATTCACTCAGGTCCCACCCACAGGGTGTACCCACAACAGTCACTGGGAAGGCTCCAGCCAGTCTAGCCTGGACTTCACAACAACATCATATATGGAACTTCCACCCAACAGCCAGTCAGGGGGAAGGGACAGAGTCAGGACTTCCAAGAACTTTGGGAAAACAAGGTAACAGGCGATAGAAAGCAAGAGGCCACAGGGGCCATCTTGTTTTCTATCAGGAATCAACTGATTCCAATGGCAGGGCCTGGGTATCCCAAAATGGAGGATACTCAGAGCACCTGTCAAATTCAGCTTGAAGGTGCCACCAGCCCATACCCTGCTCTGTGGGCCACAAACAGGTGCCCAAAAACATACACTAGGGGCACAGGGTTGTACCCCACCCATGGGTGCCATAAGGGTATCCCATGGGTCTTTACACCAAACCAAAAACAGGAAGAGCTGCACTGCCAGGAATCCCACATGGACTCCTGGGCAGAAAACAATACAGAACACAAATGAAAAAGGACTACAGGACAAGGACTCCTCCAATGCATTTCCAGCATCACATTCAGGAGAGCAGTTTCCGTGCCTCAGGCAGCTCTGAAGCCAGACTGATGGTCATGGAAACAGCCAACAGATTTAGTGTGGAGAGTAAGCTAGGAGATGGCCAGCTTGTCCAAGAGTTTGCCCAGGAAAGGGGTGATGGAGATTAGGTGATAGTTTGCCAGGCAGGTAGTAATGGCAGATGGCTTCTTTAGGAGGGGGTCACAAGGCAGTGCTTAAGGGGAGAGGGGAAAGTTCCAGTTGCAAAAGAGTGATTACAGAAACCGGCCAAGGCTGGAGCGAGGGTGTCAATATGGTCCTTGATGCTTCTGGAGGAGCAGGGGAGCACCTGGTGGACAACACTTTCATAGATCGGACTTGTCAGAAACCTTGTCAGGGGTTGTCAGAGAGAAAGAGGAGAAAGGCGGAGTAGAGAGAGTTAGCCAAAGGGGGGCCAAGAGAGGAAGAGGGAGAAGAAGAGGAGATAGAGGACAGAATGGCCTGAGTTTTAGCAGAGAAGTGAGAGGCCAGAGCCATACAGAGGGCCTGGGAGAGAACAGGAGAGCTAGAGACTGCAACAGGATTGGCCAGTTCCTTGCAGATTTTAAAGAGTTTGGCCGTGTTGTTAGAGGGCACAGAGACGCAGGCTTGAATGTGTGCTCTCTTCTTGGACAGGACAGAGAGTCTGTATTGCCTTTGGAGCGAGCGAGCGGCAGGTCAGTGAATGCGCCCAAAGCCCTCCCCTTCCTGTCAGCCACCCTGCACTTGCGTTTCAGGATGGCGGAGTCGGAATCTTACCAAGAGTTGCATTTGGAGGAAGGCTTCAGCCGGATTCTCATGAAGGAGGCAAGGATGTTTAGAGTGATGGAAATAGAAAGATGCAGATTAGAAAAGGCTGTGATAGGGTGCGAGTCAGCCGCAGGAATAGGAGGAGCTGAGAATGTAGAGGCAAAGGCATCCAGTGACACACACATGTGCCAAATGACCGAGAAGGTAGGTGGCAGTGCTGGGGAGGCTTTGCTTGAGGGATAGAGAGTTTTGGGTGAGAGGAGAGGAGAGGAGAAAGTGGCCAGTCCAGGAGAGATGGGAAGGTTGGCATGGGGGATGTCTGAGGTGATGAGAACATCCAAAGTATGTCCGGCAGAGTGTGTCGGGCCAGAGGGCAGAATGGAAAGACAGACTGTCGCATAGGTTGGGGAAAAAGCCAGAGGAGGGAAAAGAAGCATCCAGGTAGATGTTGAGATCTCAGAGGAGGAGAGGTTGAGAAGTAGAGGCAAGGAGAGAAGAGGAGAGGTCGGCCCTTTCAGAGAGGAAGAGGGTGACCTGGCCACGTGGCCTGTAGATGGTGGCCACAGTTAGAGAGAGGCCAGGAGAGATCCAGAGCCTGCAGACTAGGCATTCAAAGGAGGAGTAGGCCTGCGTTGGTATGACAGAGGATGGAACCCACTCTGGAAAGATCAGGGCTGCTCCACCTCCAGGACGGTTGGTTCTGGGTTCGGAGAGGATCTTGTAGCTAACAGGGAGGAGAGTGTCAAAACTAGTAACAGAACTGGCCATAAACATTGTCTCAGTGAGAGCAAAGACGTCTAGGTCGAGTTCTTCGAGGAGGTGACAAATACAAACCATTGAACTATCGTTGGCTATGAGGCATGCATGGCCTGGCTCAAATAGCTTGGTCTGCTTTCACTTTTCAGGTGGAAGGAAGTTGTTCAATCCTTTTCAAACACACCATAACTTTTTGAGCCCCCATTGGGCTCAATGGGAATGGGGATGGAGGTAACAACGGGCACCTTATAAGTGTCCCGTTGTTACCTCTCTCTTCCCCTCGCAGGACCCGGAAAGAACGCCTGGTTTTACCAGGCATCCGATCTGGGTCCCGCGATGGGAAGCTTGTAATCAGCCCTGACGGAATGAAGGGGCCGGTCCCGTACCGGCCCCCCTCGTTCTGTCGGCGCAAGCCTCGCAATGAGGCCCAATGTCCTAGAGCTAAAGGCTTGCATGTACGCTAATGTACGTGCGCACAGTGCTTTGCTCATCTGGCTTTGAACTGGAGGAGAACTTCCAAGGATGGCTACTGGGTGTCGATGTGGCGTGTGTGACGTGGCTCAGGCTTCTCATTCTACTGTCCTTTATTGACAACATCCCGAATTTACAGAAGATAGTGGGGATGAAGGAGGCCAACGTAAAGGAACGTACGGACACACGCGTTTTAATTCGTCTTCCATGCAATCCTCATCTGTTATGTGTCAATGCATATCGCCCGGATAGCCCTCCAGTGGCGAATACACGCCACGTTTCAGGCGCCTGCGTCTGGGGGAACAGGCTTGACTCGAAAGTCCGGCTGAGAAAGGAACCTGAGCGCGCGCTCTGTTGTGCTCTCTGCAGAGGTTGGAAGCGGGGAAGTGACTGGACATGGTTTCACGCTCATAACAGTGCTGCGTTCGTTCAGTTACAGAATATATGGGGGTTCGCAGCCTTCTGCTTCAACTTTATTTAGCCGCAAATAACACTTGTGTTCACCAATATTCATTTAATGTCATGCTTGTGAAAAAAAAATCTTCACAAGTTTGCTGTAAATGCGCAAAAATGTTTAGTATGGTCCATTGTTTACATAAAATGAAGTGCACGGACGGTCCAAAGGACACGCAGATAGTAATATAGACAATGAAAGGTACAGTAACTTGATTGGGTGATAAACACCTAAGCCTTTTCACTCCAATACACGCACTCATAATCGCTCACAATATAAAAAGCGTCTTCTTGGTCAATGTCTTCGCAATAATAAGAGCTAGCAGCAATGGTGCAGGGGCCGTTGCATTCGGCATTTAAAAGTCCAAAGCCCGGAGCATCGCCCGGATTCAACAGGGGCATGTTCTCGCAGTAGCACCGTGCACTGCAGAATGGGTTAAACACTTCTGATAAGGGGAGCTCGCGGGGACTTTGAAAACCTTGTTAGGGTCCCGCGAGCTCTTTATGAAACTTTTATCTTTGATCTTTACAGTCCTGCAGATGCTGACACCGTGATTAAAGTACAAAAAAGAAATCGCACATACAGGCTCAACTATAGGTTACCTTAGACGTGGCTGCCATCTAGAGTACATTTCCGAAATTGCAGCCAGGGGTAACAACCCGCGCTTTGAAAGTCAACAGAGATGGACCTAGGGAATTCCCATTGTCTTAAATCCAAATGAAGCTTGCAGTGTGAAATCAAACAGAAATCTGCTAAGAAGAGAAAATATCATGTTACCTGCAGCAGTAGTTCTTTCTCCACCACCTCCTCGGTTTTGCCGATTAGCCGTTTCTGTAGAGTGTGGATCTTCTGGATTAATTCATAGGTGCTTGGGTCGCTGGCCTGTACAAAGAAAACGGTGGTGTTCATTCAGATGTACAATAAACAAATGTGTACTAGTCATACGAGTTTGGGTTTAAACTGATAACATCCATTATCATCACCAGCACGAGGGAGGCAGCCAATCAGGAGGCAAGGAATAATATAGGCTGAATTTCCAGCTGTAAGCCTGTGTTCCAAGCTGTCTGATAGCTGCTTCCCCCGCCCGCCATCTTCCCCTCCCTTTTTTCCCCCATGCCTACTTACCCGATTGCAGTGGAAGCAGATGTCACTGCCGCAGCTGCTGCTGCTTCCACTCCTGGTGCATGGAAATGGAAATGGAAGAGAGCATGTATGCAGCCCCACCTCCCAGATCCATGGCAGCCATCTTACTGAAGTATTTTCATTCAATGAACAGGATGCTGGTCAGGCGTCCAGTTCATGCAATGGAAATACAATGTTCTCAGCACCAGGTTACCAGATTGGGAAGCAGGTTGCTAATACCGTTTAGACCCTCTCTGTCGTGCCAGATGGGGCGTTATCGGGCCAAGGACCCTGTTTAAACGCTGTAGCTTCGCTATGGCCTTTAACTCGGGCCCTAAACGGATGACACCCAATTCAGCCCGCCTGATCCGTTCTTAACACTTAATTCTAAAGCAATGGATGCAGTTTCACATGAAATTCTTTCAAGTGATCAGGTTGGATTTCAGGTTGAACTGTTTGGGGGTTCCAAATGTCCATGGGAAGGTTCACAAAGACGTTCCTGATCTTAAGTTACTCCTCGAGAGACCATTCTATTCACAAATAACTACCAGAGTAGCTGTCACTCGCAATTGATTCCTAGAAACCTTGAAACAGCAGAGTATGTGAGGAGACTTGCAGATCGCAACTTTGTGAATCAAAGTGTCTCCTGTTCAGGAGCGTAACCTCTCTGTGAACCATTCCCCCGCCCCCGCTCACTCCATTGCTTGATCTCGGCCCTCAGAGTTAAGCGACCCAATGCCGTGGAACCTCTTAAATGACATGCAGATGGAGGCTGTGAATCCCTGGCAAGTAATGACACCGCTGACTTGTATAGACGTCAATGGGCTCGCCCACCTTAACATTCGTCCCAACTGGCTTCAATGGAATCGCCCCCACACTAACCGAGCACATCTGACTTCACACACCTTGGAAAGGCAACAGGTTGTGATGTATGCCTAGCCACAAGGTCCATGTACTGCTCTGGTGCACAATTCTTTCGCAGGAAAGAATGGGGCAAAATATCTTTGCAGGCATTTTCTTACACTATCGGACATAACAAGAGAAAATGGCATTCGCAAAGTATTATTTGCAAAATGGGGGACATATTGGGGCAGATTAATAAAAAGAGGGCAGCATGTACACCCTTTTTAGCAGTGTGATTTAGTTTGAGTTAAATTCACAAAATGCGTTTGATTCACAAAATGAAATAAAAGCAAAGATTATTCGCATCCCCTTGGACCTTGGTTAATTAGCCATTTAAATAGATTGGGTCATTCCGCAAGGAGCTTCAGTCTGCTGGATTTCAAAACATACAAATGAAAATAATATCAAACAGCCCGATATAAACGTAAAAATCCATTATTGCTCCATACAATCAGCGAGGTAGGTCAATGAATCGTGAAGTCTATAGAAATGGGCAACACGCAGGCAGAGATGAGTACTGCTTACTCAAAGTCCTTACTTTGTTTCCATACACAGCTACAAACAGAATGAGGGCCTGATTCATGTTATTATTTGCGTGGAAAATAGGGTACTTGCTCGCCAAACTGCGCGCAAATCCGCGTTCGTTGATTCATGGAATAGAATGCGCAGTACTTTTCCAGGACTTGCGTGGAGTTTGCGCAGCCTCGGCACATCTCTGCGGGCCATTAAGCGCCTTGGCGAGACACCACGCAGAGCGCGGGTGAGAGCGTCACATAGGACAGAGTAGGGGGAGGAACACAGAAAATGGAGAAGAACATGTGAAAAAAAAGGCGTTCCTAGGAACGGCTCCCAGGCAGTCCCTCAAATGCCCACAATTGGGCAGCACAAGACATATTCATGGATTCGAGCGTGCAACCTCTCGCCATAGGAATGGCCACACAAATCCCTAGATCACTACGCCACCCGAAGGCAGGCGTAAGTACACTAGCGCATAGGATTTGCTGAGTGGAGGTGGGTTTACATGTCGGATTTAGGGGTGCATGTATGCAACCGTGGTCTGGATCTAAAGAAAGGAGGAATACAAATAAGGGGGTTAGTCATATAATTCATTTTAAGTACTCCAAATATCATCATACCTAATCCAGTCGCTGCTTTACATGAAAAGACCCTCCAGCCAATCATCAATACTTGGCCGAGTAGCACTCTTCCCAAAGAATAAACTGTGCCTCTTTGCCATCAAACGAGTCCTGTACACCCAAAAGAACTCACCAGCAGACAGACCGACCAACCTTTATTAGCAGGCAACAGACCCAACACACAGACCAGAGGCTTAGGAGGAATCCCTACTTTTCTGTATCCCTACAGTCCCCAAACCAGCACTTATGTCTGCACTTGCCACCAGCTGGCCGTTCTTATTTATTTTATGTTATTATTTAGTATCCCATGTACTGCACTCCCACCCCCCCCGCACTTTTCTTTTCCCCCTTCCCTTGCACTTACGCGATCTGAATGACACCTGGCCTAGTAAGATTGTTGTCGGTCTTCCCTCTGTTCCCCTTACCTTGTCTAGTGGCGCCTTGAAACACTTGTGTATAGGCGCTTTATAAATGTCATATAATATCCAAGACTCAACAAAAAATCTATACGCTAAAAAACCTCATCCCACAATAAGGGAACTTTCTGACGTAACCGAAACAGGTGTAAAGTGGCGCCGTCTTCACTCTTGCAGTTCCACCAGAGACTATCCAGGCGCAACTAAATAATGTGTAGCAATGCTACGTGCAGTTCAAGAACCACCAGACCTGTGGCCTTATCTCTAGATTATAAGCAGCCTCCTTCAGGGCAAGTATCTAGAAGGTGACGGAGCAGAGCTCACAGTGAATCTTACAATGCAAAAGAGTCAGTGAAGTTGAGGGACAATGATAGGTGGGCTGAAACCTATAAGCACCAGTAATAGGTTGAGAGGCAGAGAGCAGGATAACATTAAGAGGAGGAAGAGAAGAAGCAGGGAGCCCAGAGACTACGGCATACCCACTGTCCAACGGGGCCAAACCCAGGGAGCGGACGATCCTCCGGAAATAAGAATGTGAAAACAAAACAAAAACAGCTGAATGGCACGACGAGGTTCCCTTATGGCCATTTACCCTTTTAAAACTAAAACCACAAGAGAAGTTATCACTCGGCTTCTGCATGGGCCCATTTCTGCCTGTGCATACGTTTATGTTGCCCTGAATCATGCTGTTCCCATCTTCATCTTGTATCCTGGCTTGCAACATTATGTGTTACTACCGACTTCTGCAATTGTATTCGCTCTCCCCTCTTGCTTCTCCACTCTTTTTGACTGCTTACTCTGTTCTCTTCCCCCTCCCTTCTTCCTTTTCCTATCTCCTCCCCTCCTCCCCTTACTTTCTTCTGTGCACTTACTCTATCAGAATTGTCTCTGGTCCAAAAATGATAGCAACCTTGTCTCTCTCCTCTCCCCTCCCCTTGCTGCTCCCCCCCTTCCCAGCACTATCTTAAATGTTGTCATGCCTAGTACGATAGTCGCTTGTTTTGTTCCTTCCCTTCATTTCTGCACCCCCCTCCCTCACCTTTTGCTTTCTCCGGCTCTACCAGAAATGCAGGCAGGCCTAGTACGGTAGTCACCTGTCTGTTTCCATTTCCTTCCCACTCTCCCCCTCCCTTCCTTATCTATGTCTCAGCTCTTGGACTATCTGAAATGTTGTCAGGCCACGGTACGATAGTTAATTTCACATCCTTACTGTTCATGGTCTGTACGAATGTCATTGTATTTTCCCTTGTTCCCTCCCTTGCCTTGAAGCGCTTTGAAACACATTGTGTATCGGCGCTATATAAATAAACTATCATATGATATCATATATGTTGGGTACCAGAATGTGAGACACGTGCAGTACCAGTGAAAATACCATTACCAAGGAGAATCTTGGAAGCGAGGTTCCCACTGAGAAAACCATACCTGCATACAAGACAGTATGATGGCCACTTGAATGAAATTCCGGAAGAAGCAGAACCATTGAGTGAAAGAGCAGATTGGTGACGACACAAATGAAGTTGAACCGACAAAATATGGAAGAAAAGCAGAGTCAAGAGAATGAAAACATTCTACAAAGGCATCAAGAAAGTATCAAAGATAAGTGGCATCTTGGGCTCAAGATGCAGAAACCTATGCTATAGAAACAATGTAGACGTTAAGTCATTTTATATGTGTAAATACACAAACAAAACGCAAGCAGATGAAGTATTCTTAAGGCTGGCTACGTAGTGTATAGATTGCGGCAAGCGCCAACGTATACATATAAAAATCAAGTAAAGTATGGATGTTTTCCAGAATGGGTTATAGCAGAGCTGGACTTAAAAGAGAGGAGGCCTCTTTTCCCAGTGTGTCGCAGCTGAAAAAGCAATTGAATTACAAAAGCAGATCTCAGCAAGGATGAAGACCAAGAAGCCGATGCCTTATCAGACGTGGATGAGCAGAAAGTAGTTACAAATCATGTGAAAGAACAAAACTCCTGTTCAGAGGGTGTGGACAAAACAAGGAAAACGTTAGAGGTCTATTAAAGAATAGTATTTTAAATGCGCTAGAGCTCCATTTTTTGGTCTTCAGTCACGTGAATGGAGGAAGTTGGATGAACACGACGGTCACACCTACGCATGAGGGCAGAGCGTGCCTTCACTCCCCTGTAATCTCCAGAGCAAAGGAACATTTCCAAGGCCAAGGTCAAAGCCTTAATCGACAGCAGACCACTGAGGTGATGATGGATGATATGCTAAATTGGTGGGAAGGGGACTTTACCTGTGTGGGTCGAAGATTGATGCGTTTCCTTTGTACCATTCCCTCTGTGGATACCCAACTTTTATCTAAGCTGTGGTTTTGGTGATTCTATTTGAGGTCCACTGTGTTGCCACACCATTGTTTTAAGTAGTATTTGTCTGTAACCCAAATGAAAGGATGACTCTTTTGGAAGACTGATTTTTTGTAATTAAGTCATACAGCAAATTACATGTAATTGGAGCTCAATGGCATAATATACCATCTTAGCTATCATTTAGGAACCATTTTCTGTGTGAGTGGGCCTTTAATTACAAATGAATAACAAAGCACAATCGGCCTCATAAGTTGGGCAGTGTGGTAAAATGCGGCAGTAATTATAATTTTGGGGGGGGGGGTGGAGGAAAAACCACCAGCAAGAAGCTGGAGGTATTTCCGCCACCTTACTGCCCACAATCAGCCAATTCAGCGGTATTACCACCATCAGAATTACCGCTGGTGGTAATATCATGGAAATGCCCCATGGAGTCCATTGGAACTAAATTAATGAGGACTAACACCACCTGTCACCACTTGTAATCCAGCAGTAATACAGACGGACCAAGTGGCGGTAAAGGTAATACAGTTTGTTGGTATCTCAGCAGATTTACCGCAGAGATACCACCAAACCTATAATGAGGCCCATTAATGTAGCTACTTTTAGTAGGTCGGAAGCAGGAGATGGACACAGAGACATGTTATCTGAACACTTCTTTATTATTTAATGAAAACAAGGGGCCTAAGCTGTTGCTAAACGTAAAATGCTATGCCCTACTCTAAAAAGAAATATGTAAATGGGTGTGCATCAGGATGTCTAACATAAATGAAGTCCCCGGTCCAGAATCCTATTCCAACCTGAATTCTCTCCCTACCACTGCAAAGAAAAACAGAAAACCAACTAAGACATACTTTGGGACATCGCTAAAATAAATCGACGGTGGCAGGTTTCTGACCCCCAGACCCTGGCGGTGTCTTTACTATAGTGTCTTTGCCTAGAAGCACACACCCAAACATGAACCGAGTGTCTCTTTAGCCTCTTTTCTTCGCACTCCGGTCTATCAAAGGTCTTTTCCTTTATAGCCTGGGATTCATTCAGTGTCACCCCTCAGTCCTTTTCTCAGACCAGAGTCTATCTTTCTCTCCCACACAGTGGTTTATCTCAATCTCTTGTCCCTCTCTCTGGCGTCGATCTTCTATATTTTCCTATTCACAGACCTCTTAATCATATTCCCACTCTGGGGCTTGTCTCACTCTCATCCCCCAATCTGGGTTTTTTCGTGTTTCACTCAGCTCTGGGAGTTTTCCATGCACTCCTTACCTTGGGTTATCTCTGTTCTCACCTTCCTTTGGGACTTCTCACTAATTTTCTTAGCTGCTTTGGGTTTCTCTGTATTCTCCCTGCTTTGGGGTATCTCTATATTCTCCCTGCCTTGGGTGTCTCTGTACTCACCCCCTCTTGTGGCTTCTGGGTAGTCTCCCCACCTTGGGATCTCTCCGTACCCCCCCACTTGGGGCTTCTTCATTCTCACCCCACCTTGGGGTCTCATTGGGTTCACCCCACCGCGTGGTACTCCACACTCTGGGGCTGTCCTGGCTTCTCCCTACCTTGTGATCTCTCTTTGGGTTCTCGCCACCATGGAGTTTCTCAGCATGCTGCTCGCTTTGGCTTTTCGGCCAATCTCCTGCTTCCCCAGTTGCACTGCATACTTTTGTCTTCTGCGAAGTGCTCCCTGGGAGGGTCGGTGAGTCAATTTGACGTGCAGCTGCTAACGCGACTTGTCAACTGGGTCCTGCTTGCTTTCATTTCCTGGTGGCTCCCGGCGAGACTCTGGCGGCAGCTCCCCTGTGGGCTAGTCTCTCAGCTCTTCATAGGTTCTCGCTCTTCTCCGCTCCTCACAGCCGGGCACTTCTGGCTCTTCGCTCACTGGGTCCTGTGACCTCTCTGCAGCACTGACCACCTGTGGTAATCCCACTCCTTGCATACTCTCGCTCTGCCTTGCCACACCTCGCACAGGGATATCGGCTCTCTCTCGAGCTCTGTAGGCTTCTCTCTCTCTTGCCACTTTTGACTGGCTCTTTATCTGAAGCTGGGCCATCTACTCGTCTGCTCTTTGAGGCGAGGACTGCGGACACTGAGGGTCAGAAACCAAACCAGCCATTATAGGATTATGTTTTAGATTATCATACGTTTCACTTCCCACATAGCCAACAAAGGTATCAGGGTTTAGAGGAAGGGAGGATAACATCCCATTCTGGGGATTTCCTGTCCCCTAAGTGGGTGTCAACCCAAGTGGGATCCCTCTTTCCTCGTCCCCTAGGGGGGGTTAGGCATAGCAGGCTCACCTTCCTAGTCCCAAAGGGGGTGGCTCCCCCCTGGGGAGAGGGGACACACTCCTCAGATTCATCACATACTTTATAAAACATTCACCAAACACATTAAAAGGTGTTTGTTTACAGTATGGAGAATATACCAGCGAGGAGACCGCAAATCTACCTTTCCCAAAGCCAGTACATATATCATTAAATAGGGCATCTGAAAGGACCCCGTCACAGAGCAGAAGCCATCCCCTTCCTTATAGGACCCTGTTTAAATCGGGCAGTAGTTATAACATAATGGAGCCACAAACGATGTTGTCCAAACTGGTCAGCAAATAGTGAGCTGCTTGCACTACATGTTGCAAGCACCTTAATCGGGCTCTTAGTAATTTGAAAAAGAATGAAACCATCAACATAGTAAGAGCCATCTTTTAGGTATATCTTTTCTCGTTCTATCCTATGACAGTTTAATCCAGTTTAAGAAGGTCCCCAAAAGGTTACGTTAGAGGCTAGAATTCAGCACCAATCAAAACTCCCTATTGCATTGAGCCATCTTAGACAACAAAAATGTAACCCTCTTGGGGTCATAGCTACTTGTCCCAACCATGAGCTTTCACCAGGAGTACTTGAAAGCAATAAGACAATGTCCGGAAAAAGTAAAGAACTGGTTTGTTGGGATATTTTGTCCTATCTACAGCACTGTCCTAAGTACAGTCTGTACACTATATTCCTCAGGAATGAGCACTTGGGAAGAAGTTGCTGACATCTTGGGCCCGCAGCCCACCTTGTAGAAAAGGTGCAAAGAGTGCAGCAACTAAAAGATGTGGCCTTTCATTGGAAGACACTATTCTCAAAACGGCCTCAAGCCACAGTTGGGGATTCGCAAACTTCTTACTCCGTGGACCAATGTCTGTTTTCTACAAAAAGAAGTTCAATACCTAAAAAGTGCCACAACTCATATGGGTATCCTATCTAGCAGGTAAGCAGCACTATGAAACTCAACAATACAAATTTTATTAGTTATACACAATTCATTGCTAAAAAAGTCATCATAAAAAATGGTCATTTTAAATAAAACAAACAACGAATTTTAAAACCACACAAGTAAATCAGCTTTAGTCGATTCAATTTGATCTCTAGTCGAACCCGTGTGGCCTAATCACACTGAGCCCCCTAGCCTAAAATGTTGTTTTGGCTATTTCGTATTTTAGTTTTTCAAATTCCCATATTTTCATTGGAAGACAATTCTGCAAGCTCTTTGAAGCCCACATACCCGAGATTTGACGAGTTACACCTCAGCAAAGTGGAAGATCTTCTTTTAATCTGTTTCTAGTCTTGTGAGTAGCAGTCAGTAGTGATCATTTACTGTTCAATACTAATTGAAGACTAATAGAATAGGACACACATCTTTTTTAGTATTATGTTAGCAATCAATTCTGATTCAGCACAATGAGTAGTCTTGGGACACTAGTCTTCACAAAAAGAATACTAGAGAACATTAAAAAAGACTCCAAATAATATTTGAACACGATACAGGGAAAATGGCATAATGTTATGCCAGTTACCTTTTAAGCATTGACAATTCCGTTTGGGAATTTCATGTACTCAGAGAAACAGCCTGCTGTCTTGTGACCAGTCCAGTTCTGAATGGATAGCCACTATTGTGAGTTCTACTTGGGCAGAGGCTGTGGCCAAGCCAAAGATTTTAAAGAAAAATACCAAATGTTGACAGTAACATACAAACCATTTGAACAATAGTTAAAATGTGTAATGCAAGTGCAACACACCATCACTGCTTAGACATCAATGTGAGTTCAGGGAAAGAAATGAAACATGATGTAAAGACTGGAGGGGGGGTCTCTATATGGTAGAGGAGAGGCACATAGGACCCCAGCCAAGATTCTCTATCATTGGTAACGTAGTCGAGCAATCAAGGCCTAGCTTCTCAGGAGATGATGCAGGCTGATTCTTAAGTACAGTGTAGTCCCCAAGCCCCCACAAAGGAATGTCCACACACTGTATTAGTTAAAACACAGTCTTTATATAATTTATATTCAAGGTTATGTACACTATCACAATAACTCACTCTTTGTGCTCAGAAAATCAACAATGGTAAATATATACAGTTCTAAAGTGGTCCCACAATTATTATCAGATCTCATTAAAGTGCATCAACTATACTCTCATCAAATGTCACACAGATCACTTAATAAAGGCAACCAACAATAGACATAGGAGGAAAGCAGCTGGTTAGAACAATGGGCAGAATACTGGCCCCTACCACTAGACACAGTTCTGTGTGGAGATCCCCACACCTGGGCAACCTGTAAAATAAAGATATATCACAAGCCCAGTCCATATATTGTTCTATAAGTCTTATTTCCTTTTATAATGTTTCTACCCACCCATTGTACCTGGTAGAGCAGAGGTCTTCGGAGAGGCGTCGTTGGATCCTTCTTGAGTGACTCCCTTTAAAGCAGGAGCCACGGATCGTCAAGAGGCGTCGAAGAAGGTGAACTTGCTGTCGACGGCATCGATGAAAAGTTCGAGGGTGCCGAGAACACGGTGTTGATCCTGGCGGTGCTCGTCAGCGACGTCCTGCAAGGATGAGGTGTGCGGGGCACCTCGGCATTTGATAGTTCAGGACCGCAAAGAGTTTCGGAAGAACTGTGGCCCGACAAGGGTGTCGAGTCTACGACTCTGTGGACTTTGGGTGGTGGGAAATGCACCAGCGGATTCTCCTCGGCGCATCAGCGTCCTCTACTTTCTCCGGCGGGATAAAGCGGTCGACGTTGCGGACAAGGGAGTCCTTCCATTCAACAGTCTTAGGCAAAGGATCAGGCAGCTCCGGTCGTCGGTGGCTCCGGTCGTCGGTGGCACAGCGTCAATCGGTCCCCTCTTCTGGGCAACACAGCTTCAACGGTCCTTCAGCGGTTACGGCGATACTGGAAACCCTGGTCAACAGCAATGGACTTTGACAGCGTCAATGTCCGGGTGTTTCACCTCGTTCTCCTCGGTGGTCCCAGTCTCCGGTCAGCAGACCTTTGAGGGTCTGACTTCCAGGGAGCTTCGGCGAAGACTGCCGGTGCTCGATGGTCCCTCGGGGCACGGGAAGAGAGCGCCTAAACAGGTCCTCTCTCGGATCAGTCCTCAATGAACTGGACAGCTTTTGGATTGGGTCGAAGCAAATGCAGCAGCAGTTCTTCCAGCTGGGCGTCGAGGATAAGCAGTTCCAGTTACTCTTGAAGTGTCAACTCAGCTTCTGAACAATTTCCAGTGGCGAGAGGTTCCCAGATATACTATTCTGTCTCTCATCCACACTGCTGGGTCACACTCAGCAGCCAATCATACAGAAGGGCATTCATGCAGTCAGTCAGCCAATCAGGCATACAGTGCATTCAGGCCATACTCCTCCCTCTCAGACACTCACAACAAGGAATGTGGATTGGGACAAGTACCCAGCCATTCAACACTACACACTGCATTCATACCAGTTGTGGGCAGGGCTGTCTCAGTCTTTGTCTGTCATATTAGAGACCAGACATCCACAACAAGAAGTGCATATTGGTCATACACTCCATTCACCAAGGTCCCACCCACAGGGTGTACCCACAACATACAGTCACTGGGAAGGATCCAGCCAGTCTGGCCTGGACTTCACAACTTCACAACAACACCATATATGGAACTTCCACCCAACAGCCAGTCAGGGGGAAGGGACCACATGAAGGGCTTCATGTGAAGACCTTCATGTGAAGGGCTTCACATGACTTTGGGAAAACAAGGTAACAGGCAATAGAAAGCAAGAGGCCACATGCGCCATCTTGTTTCCTATCAGGAATCAACTGATTCCAATGGCAGGGCCTGAGTATCCCAAAATGGAGGATACTCAGAGCACCTGCCAAATTCAGCATGGAGCTGCCACCAGCCACACCCTGCTCTCTGGGACACACACATGCCCAAAAACATTCACTAGGGGCACACGGTTGCACCCCCACCCATGGGTGTCATAAGGGTATCCCATGGGTCTGTACACCAAACCAAAACAGGAAGAGCTGCACTGCCAGGAGTCCCACATGGACTTCTGGGCAGAAAACAATACAGAACACACATGAAAAAGGACTGCAGGACAAGGACAGGGAGGCCCTGTCCCTCCAATGCATTTCCAGCATCACACATGAATACAAATCTAAACAAAATACCTGTATGAGAGCAACTCACCAGTAGCCCTAGGAAAAACGCAAAGTCCCCAATATTCGAATAACCAAACATTTGAAGGAATGTAACTGAATAAGTTGAAGCAGGAGGGCCCAGGGAGGGTGAGCAGGTTACCACCCCTTGCAGGCCCTTAAAACACATGCCACTGCCCTGCCTGAGCCCAGAAAGGGTCCCACAGTGTAGTGGAGCACGTTTACCAGTCTACACATGCAACAAATGTAAACAGTATTCTTTCTATTTCTATCACTTCTACCTTGCGTCTTTAAATATATACATCTCAATGTATAAAAAAACAGAAAGTTGCTCAGGGTCTTTTCAATCAGTTCTAGGAAGGGGGCATAGGTCCATGTGACTTACTAATGGTCATTAAAAAGGGTAAACATAAAGGAAACTATCTTCTTTTGAATTTGAAAGGCATATTTGCATAAGATGGAATGAGAAGTATGCGCGGTATAAGAACAGTATCTAAGTGTAATCCATCTATTACGCAGGCGTCTATGATAGGTCTTTGCAGACACGTAATTGCCAACTTTGTTCCATTGCAGTGTCCAATGCAGAGTCCCCGGGATGGCATAACAGTGCGTAGTAGCATAATTACAGTGCATTATTACATCACCTACTTTCAGTTTTAGCTCGTGAGAAGGCATTCGTCCTACAGAGTTTCGCTGTTTAGAGACTGAAATGCTGAACCAGCGATTAACTGTTCATTGACACTGGTTCCGCTGTGCCCTGTGTGAAGAAAAATTTGGTTGCAAAGAAGTAACTTGAAATTATTCAGAAGGTTTGCAATAGCGGAAGGTGAAGGTGACCATGTAGAACCATGCTCATTCTGTTTGTTAAAATGATAGCTGTTGTTGAAGTGGGAGGGCACAAAGAGGTGCAGTTTGTCATTTGGACAGAATACGGCAACCTAACACTGATGAATTGCATCAGCTGAGTGCAGAAACATACCTAAGCATTTTATAACTGCAGTCCCGACATTTTTAAAAACCCGACTTCGGGGTAGTAGAAGAAGACAAAGACATCGCTTTCGAAGAGAAGAATCGAGCGCGCCGAGATTCCGAAGCAAACACGTTTGCGGAAAAAACAGAACTGAGGCTAAGGGCACTGTGCGTCCTATATATAACATCCGGTGACGTCGACCCTTGACGGAGGCCCTCGAAGGACAATGGATCGACGCAGGACGCCCTCTGCCGAAAATTTTCCGAAGCACCACAGCTGTTGACATTATCTGTCATAGATGTGGAATACGTCAGAGGACACAATCCCCTCAAAGGTATTATTACTCCAATGCAACTAACCTGCTTGAAAAATAAGCCACCTCATGCATTTTTATAACTGAATGTATCTATGGTAGATCAGCCCTCCCAGCAATATCAGAAGACTTACTTTAGGCAGCTGCAACATTGATGCAAAACGAAAGGATCCTTTACCCCCTTGAAATGCTTTCAAAGCATTTTCATGTCAGGTGAGCATATTCTTTTCTTGTCAGGTGACATAGCCAGCTGTGACAAAATGACTACTGCTCAGCAGGAGTACAAGGATGAGTAGTGTCTAAAACATCTACTCAGCGCCACTCTACTACCAAACCAGTCACCAGTGATCCCAATCATAAACCTGAAACAGACACAGCTCAACAGGTATACCAACTTCATCTCATTTGGCAATGTGAGTGGAGAGCAGGCTATGCTCTTCAGGAAGGGTGTGAACTGGGACAGAAGAAACACAAACAACAATAATATGGGGGTACCAAAATAAACAAATGTCCAACCAAGGTTCTATATAAATAGGATCTTTAAAGAAACTAATGCAAATGCACAAAACAAAAAAAAACACCAATGGCCCACTGCTGCAAGGGAAAATACTGAGAAAGCAGACTTTAGAGTAAAGAGGTACCTGGGTTTATAGACAGGAGTGCTCAGGCAAAAATCTCTGCAGCAAAATGTCACAGTTTATGAAGAGTTCTTATATATATGTATAGAAAGTGGCTTATCTGCCACTACGGCCCTTTAAGTCTTACCAGTGGGATAGGATGGCTTAGAATACGATCAATCCTTTGTCTTTGGGGCTCAAAAGCATCAAGCCAGGCTTCTAACTGCTTTAATGCAAGGCAAGGCGAGGCGACTTCGAGGTGGGGCTTACAATGGTTTGAATCATCGTTCATGACGGGTCGAGTTGATGGCTTCCAACAGGTCAGTGGTCAAATTGGGTTGAGACAATGCTTCTGTTAGGTTGAGTCAGCCATTAAGATGCTACCACAGAACTGAGCCATCGGTCGAGTCATGAAGGACGATACACTTCAATGGGTTGAGTTGGCATTCGAGAGTACTTAGAGTGCAAAAGCAGCAATGCAGGATCTGTAGTGGCTCAAAGTGAGTTGAGTCCAGTCCAGCGATCTCTAAAGTATCTCGAGTTGCTAAGCCGGTTTCTGAGCTGCACCTGGGCCTCTGAGTTGCTGAAAGGCCCTCGCCTCCAGAGACAAGTTGAGCCTTTTGTTCCACACTTCCACTACAGGAAGATTGTCTGGCACCTGCAGTGGTCCTTCATCTCCAGTGAGCATGATCCTGGTTCCAGTGCACAGGCAGCTGAGACAGACTCCTTGGTCTGGAGCAGTTTTCACCCCAAACAACCCATTGGGATGGGTATGAAGAGCTTTCCCCTTCCTTTGAGCTTCCCGTCTTCAGCACTATGGTAGATGACTCTCCAACAGACTGTATCCCTAACATAGTTCCAGGGGAATCCTTCTTGTCTTGAAGTCCAAAGATGAATGAACAAAGTGGAGAGTTCCCATGCATATATAGGCAAAATGCTACAGCAGATTGGTCCATAGGCTTTTGTTAAGTCTTCAGTCCTGACTGCTGTAACAAGTGTCATTTGCCTGCTGTTATTCCCAGAGTGCTATCGGAACGGGACAGAGGAAGCAGGTTTGGGGAGCCCTAGCATAATCCTAGATGGAGACCTATATGTGGTTTGAACCTTTCTTCTGGGCTATTCTAACTTCACTCCATTCCTTTTTCTGGCTACATCAAAAGGTCTCCGGTAATCAGCAGCCTGGTGAGAACTAGCCATTGTATTGAGAGTGTTTGTATCTCCGTTTCCCAGCTTCCCCCTAGGGAGACGTCCTGCTCTGAAGAGAAGACGCCACACACTCTAAGAGCATCAAAGGGGCAGACTTCTTGGCCAACCCGAAGATGATGCCTGGGTGAAACTCAGCCTCAGACAAACTGATAACAAAATCTCAAAATGCTGTCATACCAGGGTGACTATCCACCAGCTTGACAAGTAAAAGACATCAAAGGCTTGTGGCTGTAGAACTGTGTAATCTCGGGAGCAACTATGTCAAACCAGACGTGGCTTATCTTTAGGTATTAACCTGCCATATGTCTCCCAGGACACACAAGTATTACACATTGGGAAAGGGAGGATGCATGTGATAACAACGGCAACCACCGCCTGCTGGAACTTTGGGCTTCTGCGGGGCTACTTTCAGGAATCTGTATATAACATTTAGCCTGCCCTGTTGCTACTGCAAGGAAGTTGCTTGAGTTGTCAAGAAACTGCCCCTAGAAGGTTCACATGAGTACACTATGGTTTATTCATGGAGCATTTATGGAGATGAGTCTAATTAGCAGAGTTACAAAGCAGTGTATGAGTCCCTCTACTGAGAACAAACCTGGGTCAAATACCCTTTGTATGGAATTCTGTCCACTCAGGAGGATCTACTACAACATTTTAGCTCACTGCACCCTTCACAGAGGAGAAATATCCATTTGCACATCAGTCTTTGTCCCACCCACAAGGGCAGTCCAGCACAGAAATGCTAGGCAAATCTCTTCTGAACATCAGCAGCCCCAGAGACTTGCTGCCTTGATTCGACGTTGGCAGCAGTTTGACCCTGGATCCCGTAATGCACTACAAGGTTTAAACTATCTCTTCTTGTATTTCAGGGCTTCATTTCCAAGCATACAACAGCAGGAATTAAATATTTCAAATTCTCATTTAATGCCAATATGTTTCAAATTTCCTTTGTGTTCTTGTGAGACTTTCACTGGGAATTATACTTAATTCTCCAGCATGCACAATAATGATTAAAAATATCCTTCAATGTAGAAGGCAATCTTTGTTTATGTATGGTTCTTCGTTTCCCATCTCACACCAAAATGATTTAACCTATTTTTCAATGTTTGTGTTACACTTTGATGGTGTGATACAGTTACCCCTTAGTCGTCACCACATGGACCTGGGATTGACATCCCTGAGTCCCAAAGGAAAGCTGTAATACTGAAACCCATATCCCCAAGACAAGGTACCCAGACAATTAAAAAAAACTAAGCATGAACTACTTCTCCCATAGATTCCCTCCGTCACAGAGGGAAATCATAGAGCCGATCCCGGAAATTAGACTATGGATTCAGGAGAAGCTGGGCTATGCGAAAACCCTAATCAGTTCCCTAAACCCAGAAAGGGCACTGGAGGGTATATCCCAAGCCCACATTGCCAAGACCATGCAGACTTGGCCTCCCATAATCCAATTCTCTCACAGGGTGAAAGGTTGGAACGGACAGGGAAGGGAGTAGTTTCTTACCTGTAACTCCATTTCTCCAGCATTGGTATCTTTCATGGATTCACATGCTTAGAATATTCCCCGTCGTCAGACTGGCAACGCTCGGTACACATATATAGTCGTTTTCTATAGGAAAAAAAACTTCTGACACTTGTGTGTCCTATCCACATCTACGTCCTCTCCGGGGCCGTCGACGCAAGCCCCGTTGGACGTAATGGTATAAAAGGCCCCGCCCCTGCGGGTCCCGTCAGATTTCGGCCCCTCCAAAGTAGAAAAAGGGAAACCTGCTTATGCACATATCTTGCACATTGCAATCCGGGGAGGCTGGAGGGCGCATGTGAATCCATGAAAGATACCAATGCTGGAGAAATGGAGTTACAGGTAAGAAACTACTCCCTTCTCCAGCATTGGATCTTTCATGGATTCACATGCTTAGAATAGATTGTATAGCAGTATCATTGAAGACGGGGGTGAGAATGCAATGTAACTTACTTTTACAAGAAACACTCTCAGTCCAATATGTATATATATATGTGTGTGTGTAAGCAGCAACATATTTTCAGATATAAACATATTCATAATACATAAATAAGATCAAGGAAACAAACATAGGCAAGGTAAGAGACAACAGCTTCACCGTATTTGGCTTACCTCATTGAAACAGACGGCGCAGCACTGCCCTTCCCATCTGTACCTCATCCGCTTGCTGCCTTTCCAGGCAGTAATGGCGTGTAAACGTGTGTGGAACAGACCATGCCGCCGCCTGGCAGATGTCTGTTAGAGGAATTCCAGCCCATAGAGCCGCGGAGGAGGCTGTCGATCTCGTGGAATGGGCTCTAGGGTACTCTTGTAGGGGTCTCCCGGCCTTGGAGTGACTAAAAGTAATCGCCGAAGAGACCCATCGAGCCAGCCCTTGCTTGGAAATTGCCCTTCCTCTCACCGACGGGCCATAGGCAATGAACAGCTGTCTGGTAGTTCTGATATCCTGCGTCCTTTGCAGGTAAAATTTTAACGCCCTTTTGACATCCAGAGTATGAAGGGCTTTTTCCGCAGTCGACGACGGGGACGCAAAGAAAGTAGGAAGGACCAGGGTCGAGTGCTTGTGATAGACTGTCGGCACTTTCGGGATGAAAGTAGGGTTAGTTGATAAAATTACTTTGTCCTTAAAGAATCTCATATACGGAGGATCTATGACCAATGCCTGTAATTCCGACATTCTTCTAGCCGATGTAATGGCAATTAAGAAAGCCAGTTTCCACGATAGGAACTGCATGGATGAAGAGGACATTGGCTCAAACGGAGGCTTCATTAAGGCAGCCAACACCACATTTAAACTCCACGACGGTGGGAACCGTTTCGTAGGGGGGAAAGTTCTAAAGAGACCCCTCATGAAATGTTTCACCAGTCTGTCACTGAATAATGGTGAAGACTGTCTCCTCCTCGTAAACCTTGAAACGGCCGCCAAGTGTACTTTGATGGACGATGATGACAGCCCACTCTCAGCTAGGTGAAGAAGATACGGAAGAATTTGTTCAGGGGTTACTTCTAAAGGCTGAATTTCGTGTTGGGTTTGACACCACGTACAGAACCTTCGCCATTTGTATATGTATGATTTGTTAGTCGAAGGGGCCCTAGCCGCCTGTAGAATTCTCCGGCAATCTGACGAGACTTTCAAGCTGACAAACTCTGAGAAGTCAGGAGCCATGCTGTTAAGTTGAGGCTGTCCGGATTGTGATGCCACACCGTTCCCTTGTCCCTGGACAGTAGGTTCGGCACTTTCTGGAGAGTTATAGGCCGTTCCAACGACAGATGTAGGAGGTCGGAAAACCATGGTTGTCTCGGCCAGTACGGGGCCACTAGAATGACCCGGCATTTGTACCTGAGAATCCCCTGGATTGTCCTCCGTATAAGAGGGAACGGAGGGAAAGCGTACAGGAATTTGTCCGTCCAAGGAAACGAGAACGCTTCCCCCAGGGATCCTTTTTGAGGCCATCTGCTCGCGAACTGATCGCATTTCCTGTTTTCTTTCGTTGCGAAGAGGTCGATTGAGGGGGTCCCCCACCTTCCGAAGATTATTTGTATCTGACCGGTGTCCAGCTCCCACTCGTGTATTTGAGCCATTGTCCTGCTCAGGGAATCCGCTTGCACATTCTTCACACCCGGGAGATGGTAAGCCACTAAGGATATGTTGTGTTTCAACGCCCAGTGCCAGATCTTTTGCGCTTCCGCCGAGAGGGTCCTGGATCTGGTGCCGCCTTGCTTTATCAAGTAGAACATGGCTGTCGTGTTGTCTGTCAGCACTCTTACTCTTGATCCTTTGATATGTGGAAGGAATGATTTCAAGGCCCATTTCACTGCCCTCAGTTCCAGCACGTTGATGTGTAGGAGCGATTCGGTCGAAGACCATCTGCCCTGGGTTTGATGATCGTTCATGTGTGCACCCCAGCCTGTCAGGGAGGCATCCGTGATGATGGTGTTCTGAAATTCCGGCTCTTGTAGAGGAACCCCTCTGTCCAGGTTGTGAAAGATTTTCCACCATTGGAGGGATCTGATGACACCCTCGTCGTCGACGAGGATCCTGTCTGACCACCGGCCCGTGGCCTGCTTCCATCTGTCCGACAGGAATTCCTGTAGAGGCCTCATGAATAATCGGCAGTTCGCTACTAGGTGGATGCACGAAGCCATGGAACCCAGGATTGCCACATATTTTCTCACAGAAAATGTGCTCTGTAGGCGAAGTTGACTCGTCAGTTGTTCGATCTTCAATATTCTGTCTAGGGACGGTTTCACTATTCCCGAGTGGGTTTCAAATTGAGCTCCCAAGAACTTCAAGCTCCTTGAGGGCTTTAGAGAAGACTTTTCGAAGTTCACTGCGAACCCCAATCGTTGCAGAAGTTGTAAGGTAGCTTGTACGCTGTTGTTGGTCGATGCTGGGGAGGATCCCCTCACAAGCCAGTCGTCGAGGTACAGGTATACATGATGCCCTCTCTTTCGCAGCCAGGCTGCCACGGGTGCTAAACATTTTGTAAACGTTCTTGGGGAGGACTTTAGACCAAATGGGAGCACCGCAAATTGGTAGTGTGTCTGACCTACCATGAACCTCAGAAACCTCCTGTGTTTTTGACACACCAGAATGTGGAAGTAGGCGTCCTGTAGATCTAGTGAAGCCAGAAAATCGTCCTTTTGGACGGATTTGATAACCTCGCAGGTCGAGAATAGGGCGCCATTTTCCATTGGGCTTCTTTACCACAAAACACAGTGAGTATACCCCTAGGCCTTTCTGCGATGCAGGGACTAATTTGATGGCGCCTTTCTGTAACATGAGTGTTACTTCCTGCCGCAAGATAATTAGATGTGGCTGGGATAGGTGTATTGGTGGACATTTTGGAGGTTTGCATTTGAATAGTAGGGAATGCCCGTACCTCACCGTGTCCAAAACCCACTGATCTGTTGTGATGGTCTCCCATTCCTCGATGCAGCTTGACACTCTTCCTCCCAGAACGGTACGCTTCCCGTCATTGCTGGTCTTTCTGCTTGCTCGTCGACGACGAATAAGTTGGTCGTCTCTTGGAAGACTGGAAGTTTCTGCGCCGGTTTGAGGTCTGAGAGGCGCGTCTATATCCCTGGGAAGGATACGCTGATCTACCAAAAGATCTATCCCTGGTCGCTGAGAATCTTGAGTTTCCAGATGCTCCTCTAAAGGGACGAAAAGAACGAAAAGGCTTACCGCTCTGGAGCGAACCCAACGAGCGTGCTGTATCCGAGTCCTCCTTCATGCCCTTCAAGGCCTCATCCACCTTTTCTCCGAAAAGAAGATCACCTTCAAAGGGCATGTCCAAGACTTTATACTGTACTTCGGGTCTGAAGTTGGTGCACTTAAGCCAAGCCTGGCGTCTTAGAACAACTCCGTTATTTATTTGTTTAAAACCCGAATCTGCCAGGTCCACCGCTATATTAATAGCATGATTCGATGCTTCTTCGCCTTCTCGAACCAGGGACATCGCCGTTCTTCTATGTTCTTCCGGGAGGTGGTCCAGGATAGGTGCCAGTCTGTGCCACATTTCCCTGTCATATCTGGCCACAATCGCCAGGGAGTTAGCTGCTTTCACCGTCGAGGCCCCCACAGAAAGAACCTTCTTTCCAAACACGTCCTGGCGCCTCGCCTCGTTATCTGGAGGGGTAGAACATTTATGTTGGGCCTTTGCTTCTCTCGTCGCCGCCGACGACACCACCGAGTCCGGTGTAGGTTGAGACGAAAGACACTTCGGTGTAGAGTCTGGGACTTTAAATTTCTTTTCAATGCGGCCTTTGACAGCCGGCTCAGAAAATGGGTGACACATGGTTTGAACACCTTCTTTCCAGACATGGTCTAAAATGGGTATTGAAAATATTGAGCGTCTACTCTTGCCCATATGGTCAAAGAGAAAACAGTCCTTTTTCTCCTCCTGCTGGACCAGGCCAAACTCCTTGCACGCTTTTTCCATCATAGAATGAAAGGCACCTATATCGTCCGGTGGCGACGGGTGAGTAGGACTCTTTGGTGTTTCCATTTCCACATCCGACACCCAGGATGGATCCCTAGATGGTGAGGGGGATATATCTGACACTGACCCATGGTCAGATAGGGAGTCCGAAAGCTCACCTTCCTCCTGGATCGCTGGAGTAGTTGGAACCCCGATCGACTTGGTCGGGCGGTGTGAAGGGCCGGGCTCGTCGACGGGGGGTGTCGACGGTATAGGTGGAAGCCTTTCGTCCAGCGATTTCAGCAGCGAGTGCAAAGAGGACAGTACCTCCATGGACAGGGTCGCCTGAGAGCTTGGAGGCTGGGTAAACACCTGAGAGCAGGTTGCTCCTGATGGAAACCTGGCTCGTAGACCGAGGTCCTCCGGGCTCACAATTCTGAAGCCGTCGTCTTCTTTCGAGGCAATTGACGCTGCCTGTTCCTGTAGCAATGTGTCAGGCAACCCCACATCAAATACTTCTGGTCTCCAAGCCAGAACTTCCGTCGACGAGGACATCGTCGTCGAGGTTGTCGCTGGGTTGACGACGGGTGAAATCGACTGCGTCAGAGGCAGTGAGGACACAGTCGTCGATGTTGGGCCTGCAGGTGGTTTAGGCGGTCCCGCCTTCACAGCGCTCTCCCTGCGTTTCTCCGAATCTCTACTCGTGGCTGATCTGTGTTGATCGCCCGAGGAGGATTTAGGCCTCTCCTTTCCTTTCTTCAACGAAGTTGACGAAGATGTCTTTCTTGAGTCTTTAGCAGAATCCTTAGAAGAGTGACTTCGTGGAACGTCCTTTTCCACAGGTCGTGACTTCTTAGCCGGAGGCTCCGACGAAGTTGAGCGCCGAGGAGCTCCTGATGTTTTCGCCGAGGCCACGCTGCGCACAGAGCCCACCTCAGACTGAGGGTACGCTCCCGCACCGTCATTTAACCAGGATACCAGTCGTCGGTTTCGATCCTTCAGGGTTTTCTGGGAAAAACCCTTACATATTTCACACTGGTCTGCCGAGTGGTGAGGGTGGAGGCAATAAATACAGTCTAAATGGCCGTCCCCCTCATAAACCTTCTTCAATCCGCACGTGGCACACGGGCGAAATAGAGGTTTTCCCGACATTCCGATAAAACCTCCAAACTCACAGGAGTTCGACAATTTGACAAATTCTAGCAGTAGAGACTACGCGAGGAGATCCCACTATCTTTGGAGACGGTTGAAATCTGACGGGACCCGCGGGGGCGGGGCCTTTTATACCATTACGTCCAACGGGGCTTGCGTGGACGGCCCCGGAGAGGACGTAGATGTGGATAGGACACACAAGTGTCGGAAGTTTTTTTTCCTATAGAAAACGACTATATATGTGTACCGAGGGTTCCCAGTCTGACGACGGGGAATATTCTAAGCATGTGAATCCATGAAAGATCCAATGCTGGAGAAAGATAATTACGAGCAGGAGGACTTTGGGAAGGACCTGAGTACCCCATATAGGTGGCTTTTGATGCCCTTAAGGGGATAGTCACAAAAGGTCAACAATTTACTCCCATTTAATACCTAGAGAGTTGGTAAAAAGGGCACCCCTTGCAATACAACAACCAGACAGATGAATATTACTCCACCTTTTCCCCAAACCCATGTGAGAGCTGAAGAGACAACTAATATTGCCCCCAAACCTGTGGCCACAAGGGAGTGGCAGTCTCCAGCACCTACACCCCATTAAGATCAATGGGAGAAACACTCAATGCAGAAGAAGTGTTCTTCCAACCTCATGATCCAAACAAAAAGGGGTTCACAGCACACGCACCAACCTGCTGAATACAGAAAATAGCAAAATCAAAACCCAGAAGGGAGAAACCCTCCAGCAAGAGGCAGGAGGGGAAAACACAGGTTCAGCCAAAAAGCCTGCAAACAAACACGGAATGGATTCAAAATGGTGGCTGGCCTTTATAAAGACTTGCCACATGGAGTTAGAACTACACTGATCATGCCAAACCAAACCCCTTAGGGGAGGAAGCAATGCAGTTGTAGAGGAGCAGGTGGATGAGTTTTCCTTAGCCCCTTCCAGCCCCTCATGGGCGTCATACTGGAACAGCAGAAGAGCTGTATATATTTATATTTTATTGGTTTTTTATAACGCTTTATACCATAGCTGAGCTTGGTTTCTAAGCGCGGATCCAGGATTCGAACCTCTGTTGCTGTGCGTGGTCTTGCTTCAAAGACCAGCACGTTGCCCCTGTGCTATCCTCCATTCACTATGTGGGACCCCATGTGTTGTCCCTTAACCACATCGAGTGTATGAAAGATGATATGCACTCAGGCAATCATACCGAATGCACCCCCGTACTGAAAAAGAGGAAGGATGTCAGCATGCTACAATGGACATCATGGAGCGCTGAGTGAAATCTGACGGGGGCAGAGTGATGTCATGAAGAAGATATAGGAGGACAAACAGAAACGATATAAAAATAATTAAGAATGGCGATGTAACTGAAGTAACCAGATAAACATGTACGAAATGATAAAGTAATCATATAGACCAAGAAGCTAAAGTTACTTGCTGACCAATAAGTGTAAATACTCAGTAAAGCAAGGTAGAAGAGACATGTAGAAGCTTGCTATATAGGAAAATATAACGTGGCAAGGACGGCCATGATAGGAAAATGGACGTCGGCTTGTGTCAAGATTCAATCCAGCTACCTCAGAGACAGACCAGGGATGCAGATCCAGGAGATGTTGGAGAAACAGCTTGTGTGCAGAATATTAAGGAATAATTGCAAGCCACAAAGGGAGGCTGACGGATAAGCCAGGTACGTAACACATATTTCTCTTAGATTAAAGAAGAAGAACACATTTGTAAGAGCTAAGTATTGGACAATTACCAATGAATAAAGCTCCTACAAGATGGAGTGAGCAGGTCTCTAGAGGCCAAGTGAAGCAAGAACACCCAGTAAATAGAAGGTCGAAATGGACAAATTTGCAGTCTCCCCACACGTGATACAGAAGTCAAAAACAAGGGCTATTAAATACGCCTGGGATGAAAATAGTGATGTGCTTATACTCCCTCAAATGTCCCAGAACAGAGATAAGACTACAAGGGCAACTACAGACAGGAAACTTTGGCTTATGGTTGGACTGATGAGAGATGATGGACTAATTGGGTAAGTGGGGACAAATCTGATGTGATTCAAGCACCTGGGTTTCGCTTTGCTTACGTGCTGCTAACGAGCCACAAGGCCAAGGTTGGGTGAACATGCCAGCCAATTAGAGGGTCTACGAGAAATCGCGCTATACAATGTTGCACCAACCAATCCGCTGACATTTTCTCTGCTATAATCAGTATTATGCTTATTTAGAGGTAGTTCAAGGCGTGCCCTACAGATAAGTGGGTAGCCAATGAAGTACTAAGCCCTATGCATACCATAGGTACATATGTTCCCCCTAACCAGTCCTTCCCTTCAATAGGTTTTGTAGTTTGTCACATAGGATGATGTCATTGATGACGCATCATGAGGCATATAAACTTTGTATAATCAAGTTTGTGTGCAAGCAACAGTCAGTTGTTCGTCAGTTCGCCATACTTTATTGAATTTAGTAAAAAGTAGTACTTTGCCACATTTTCTGAGTCTGTCCGATTATTTGGTCTGAGATCTTTATTGGTAATCCCAACTAGCACAAGAGATGCTTCATGGTGCTAGAGCCCACAGTACAAACCCTCTGCATGGGCTATCTTCCCTTACAGCCATGAAAGGGAGTTAGGCAGTGCAAAACTAGTGAGTGTCAGCTGTGCAGAGGCTATTGGAGCAGGAGGCAAGGATGCAATGGAGAAGCTGACCAACAGAGATACAAGGAGAGGACAACCTATAAAGCCCAGAGAAGGAGGTAAAGACTGTGCAGAGGAGGAGCTGGCTACCAAATGATTTCGAATTTTAGAGCACAGGAGCAGATAAGAAGGCAGATTGTAAAACCAAGAAAAGTAGATGAAGATTGCAAGGCAAGGCCTGGATAGAAAAAGAGGAGTGAAGGAGACAAGAGTCTGAATGAAGGAGAAGAGGTGAATGATACAGGAGGTTTGGAAGATTAAAGAGGTTGTTAGAAGTGGAGATGAGGTGATTACACAGGCAGAGTAGGGGGGAGATTATGTAGAAGAGTTAGAATAAATAATAGCTGAAGAAGTGGAGATGAGAGGGGGAGATAACAGGAGTTTAACAAAGAGGAGGCAGTGAAAGAAAAGAAGATTGACAGGAGAAAAAAATAAGAACAGAGGGTTAGAGCAGGGGATCTTGCCACACCAGAAGGTGATCTGGGCTCATTATCACCCATCGCAAGAGAAGGAGACAGTGGCCCATGAACCGAATGTGGTTGCGACCACTGAAGTAAAAGTGGAGGGGGCATACCAAGAGGGCGGTGAGGGAAGGGGCACAGAAAAGAAAAGGCTGCAGCACAAGACAAAGCACTGAGAGGAAAGGCCAAGACTCTGACCAAAGGAAAGGCATAGAAATGGAAGACTGCGACCTGGACCAAGCAGAGTGCATAGACAGTAGGAGCGGGCGCCCAGGCCAAGGAAAAGGAGTGGGCAAGCCAGAATGTTTACTTGGGGGCAAACGCAGGAAGAAGACCAAAAGGAAGAGCCACTTGGGGACTAACCAGGACACAGACAAGGCAGAAGAGTCAGCTGGAGACTAGCCCCGGAAGAAGACCAGAACAGATTTAAACATGTTAAACTTTAATACCAAGTAGCATCACAAATAACTATTTCAAAGAAATTGGCAAAAACACACTCGTTTGTTAAGTATAGGTACCCTTTCCATGCAACATGCTTATTTTTCTTAAATATGAACATATCTCAGTATCAATTTTCTGTTTTTATTGAGGACCCTAAAAAGGATGATACATTGTAAAAACTTGATAAAACTCCAGAAAAGATAATGGTGCTAATTTTCGTGGATATGTGCCATTAAATAAATGCATGAATGGACTCTTTCCCTCACCATTCTTCACTCTGGTCCAACTCACTCAGCCGGGCACACCTTTGATGCGCTCATCAGTGCTGATATCTCCCTCTCTGACCCTCTCACTACCCCACTTCTCCTGGTCTGACTACAGTCTCCTGTCCTCCCATTTGGAGATCCCTGGCTAAGCCTCTGCCTTCACTGACAGCCTCCTTCTGCATAATTTGAGCGATGAAGAGAGTGTCTGTAGCTGCATTTGCCTCCTCCTTCATCCCTTCCCCCCTCCTGCTACTAACTCTCACACCGACTCTTCCTTTGCTAACGTTCACCTTTCCATCTCCAACTCTCTTGATATCCTAGCCCCTGCCATGAGGATCTGCATGAAGCCAGCCTCCAAGTGTAATATTAAGTATGCTTCCGACCTAGCCTCGCTTAAACGCAAGTGGAAAGTCGCTGAATGAAAATGGTTCGCTGCTAATACATCATCTGACAAACTAGCCTGTCACCTGCGCCAAAGGCAATACCGACTCTCCATCCTGTCATGTCCCGGAGAGGACACAGTTAACGGAGCGCCCGAGCTTTGCCATAAGAGGTGCCCACCAATGGGAAGGCGGGGAATCGTGAATGTGCGATAAGGAAAGCCTGCGCTAGGTAGTTGCTGGCGCGAATAATAAAGGAAGTTTGAAACCTTCTCCAGATCCGTGTGATTATTCTCAATGCACTGTAGTTAACCCCCCCAGTTCCCTCCAGTGCTAGCAGTGCAGCTTCCTGTCATTTCCTCACATGATGAACAGGACAATGGTGACGAGAATGAGATATCTGAAGACAACCCAAGTGCATGAGACTTCCCGACAACTGAATCCTTGAGGCCTTCACAGGGTCTACGAGACAACTACTTTCCTCAATGTCAGAAGGTGAGCCAAATGAAGAAGATGCCTGCAGTGCAGCAGCTTTTCGCCGACCTGGGCCCTTTGATATGAATGATCAGCAAGCCCTAGGACCGCGCTGGGAGAAATGGATAAGGAGATTTGAAAATTACTTGCATGCCCATGAGGAAAACACACCTGACAAAAACGCTAGGCTGCTAATGAATCTAGTCAGAGATGCGGTAGAAGACCTTATACCCACGTTCCCACTAGAGGAAGTTAAGACATATCCAGGCCTCAAGAAATCACTGAGTGCATACGTTGACCCTCAATGTAACATTGACCATGAGAGACAGCTTTTTCACATGGCGTGCAGCTGATGGGTGAATCGATGGATGCCATCGCAACTCGTCTCCGCAAGCTGGTAGCACATTGTGAGCTTCACACAATCTCGAATAAAGAGGCCATTCGAATGAGAATCATAGGGGGATGTTTGTCATAGTCATTCAGGAAAAGGTTACTCCGAGAACCTCTCCCGCTAGCTACCATATTGAAAATGGCCAGGACAGAAACCAGGGCGGGCACAAAAGCTTTGCAGATTGAAATCTCGAAAAGTGCCCGGAAAAGAGCTAATCTACCAAGTATCGTCATCGGCCCGAGGGGGACCCGCTAGCAGCCACATGTCCAGAGGACCTGCATCATCTGGAAGATGTTATCGATGTGGTCTTCCATTTCCCCATCAAGAAGGAGTGAAGTGCCCTGCATTTGGACGTGCGTGCACCACATGTTGCCGGAAAAATCACCTGGCTGTCTCCTGCAAATTTCCACCTGGACAATCGCAGGGGTACAGCTCTACACCGGCCAAACAAGAGTTCAGTGCACGCAGAAGTGGCCCAAGGGGAGACTCAAGTGTGATGCGAGATTCCGTGCACCATGTGAGACAAGTGACAGGAAGTTCCCCTCTCTCTCTGGGTCCATATATCGGGTGGCATCAGCCACCATGACACTCTTTACCAGGGAGGACCTGTTCCAAGACACGATCCCACAGCAAATGAATGGCTTTGGATGCACCATGAGCACTAATAAGCAAGCATGCACAAACGGACCTGGCACAAGCTATTGAGTGCTTCATACAATCTTCTCCTTATAAATTAGTTTCAACAAATGAGGCCATTGCCAATATGATGGACACTAACATTGGATGAGCATGTGTTTCCATTTATATTTTCCTCATGTTATACCTATCTGCCCTTAAATGACGAATTGGGTATGTAAATTAACTTTTCTTTTTAATATTATAAACTATATATCACATTTTTGTTTTGATTATGTTCAAAGTAACAGCCTTGAAAACAACCCACCAGTGTCGAAACGTGTGTCGGCCGTAACAAGCGAATAAATCTGGAACAGTAAAATGTATGACTTTTCTAATTTATGTATTGTTAAATAGATTAATGTGGAACATTGTGCGAATCAATTAACATAGGCATCACGCAAATCACCAGCACAAACAACCAGCTTGTACTTATCACAAGAGGTCTAGGGTAAAACCACTCTGAACTGGAGACTCATCTTGCCACACCGTAAGCATTATGGCCCAAGCTCACTCACACAGTTTGTACCCTCTAAAACACCCTTTTTTCAAGTTCTAAGGACACATTTTCTCACAAGATGGCATGAGCCCTGACCCGAGCAAGGTCGCTGCAATCTCAGCCCCCCAAAGATGTCAGCAAAGTCAGGTTGTTGCCGGAAATGGACAGCTACTGTGGCCGATAACTCCGAGATTGCGCAACTACCATTGCACCCCTCAGAGAGCTCACCAAGTAAGGTAGACCATTCCAATGGTCACAACACTGCAAAGAAGTTTTTGTGCAAATCAAAAGTGACATTGCATCAGCAGAACACATGGCCTATTTTGATCCGAACCTGTGCAAAGAAATGACTGTCAATGCCAGCCCAGTCGGCCTGGAAGAAATTCTGTCACAACATCAACTGGGATGAGAATATCCCCGGACAGTCGTTGCCTATGCCAGCAAAAGCTTTTCCGAGGTGGAAACCAGGTACTCACAACCCAAAAAGGAATGTCTTGCCATTGTCTGGGCATGCAAAGACTTCCAAATGTTTCTCCTGGGCAAACCATTCATGAGCATGACAGATCATCAGGCCCTGGTGACCATTTATGGAAGTTCTCGATGTAAGATACCTCCCTGAATAGAGAGGTAGTGCCTGAGATTACAGGATTTTGACCTCACAATTATCCACAAACCGGGCAAGGAATACAAGCCGGCAGACTTCATGTCGCGACACCCGCTACCATACAACTCCACTGACAAAAGCCTAGCAGAAAAATATGTTATTTTCACACGTACCATGGCCCTACAGCAATCACACCTGAAACTATTCTGGATCACACTAAGCAAGATGTCACACTGAGAAAGGTACAAAACCTAATCCGATCCGGGAGATGACAGGATCTGTACAGCACCAATGAAGTACAAGAAACCCACATCGCTATGGAAATGCGTGCATTCAAGAACGTGAGAGAAGAACTATCAATAGCGGTGGAAGGACTTGTTTTGAGAGGACACTGAATACTAATGCCCACGGATCTATGACAATCTGTCATCAAGCAAGCACATGGAGGTCACCCTGGAATGGTAGCCATGAAAAGACAAATTAAAGACATCATGTGGTTCCCGAGGCAGGACCAAATGGTAGGCTGCACCATCAACGCATGCCCCCTATCCCAGAGCACCTCCAGATCAAATAGGTCAGAGCCCCTGGTGATGTCAGACATGCCAGGACAACCGTGGACCCACCTTGCAATTGACTTTTCGGCCCCTCTGGAGAAAAAAAGTATTTGCTGGTCACTATGGACGGGTTTTCTCGATTTCCTCTGGTGTATCGAATATTGCCTACGGCAGCCAGCACTGTCATGCCAGTATTGGACAACATTTTCTCCACGTGGGGTATTCCAGAAGTCCTGGAGTCGGATAATGGCCCACCTTTCAGTAGTCTGGAGTTTGCAAAGTTCATGCAGTACATGGGAATCCATCATAGAAGAATTACTCCACCGTGGCCACAATCCAATTGCATGGTGGAGCGATTCATGGGCAGCTTCAAAAGAGTCCTCCATCAAAATGAACTAAAACGCATGTAGCTCACCCAGGATGTGTGCAACATGCTGACGGACTATAGAAACTCGCCACATGGCACGACAGGTAAATGTCCCCTAGAACTACTTTTTGGTAGAAAGACAAGGACCAGACTGCCTCATCTCACAGATGAAGTGAGCGACAATTTTAAGCAGATTAGAGAAGTAGATGCCAGCAAGAAGCAAGAGATGAAGGAGTACTCTGATAACGGAAGGCGAGCAAAGAACTCTGGCCTGCAAATAGGTGACAAGGTGCTCATATTCAGACAACAAGATAGAAAGACAGACTCAAAGTTCGATCCAGAACACGACGATATGTTACGTGAATAGAAACAACAACAACTGCTCGCTCCCCGAGAAGAGTGGTTACTCAGAATGTTTCCCACTTAAAACTATACAAAGACAAAGAAGAAGATCAAGAGGAGGAAGGTGCCGCTGTGCCACACGAGGAGCAAATGAGAGAAGAAAAAGAGCCAAGACTCCAGCAGGAAGAATGTCGGACCAGGTCCGCCAGGTCTTCCATAAGGCTTGTATGTCTCATTGAAGAGATTTGAGGACACTAAACTGTGAGTGGATTTTTGTTTGCCTGAAAGGGGGAGATGTCGTGTCCTGGAGAAGACACCATTAACGGAGCATCTGAGCTCTGTCATAAGAGGTGCCCACCAATGGGAAGGTGGGGAATCGTGCATGCACGATAAGGAAAGCCTGCGCTAGGCAGTTGCTGGCACGAATATTAAAGGAAGGTTGAACCCTTCTCCGGCTCTGTGTGATTATTCTCAATGCACTGTAGTTAACCCCCCAGTTCCCTCCAGTGCTAACAGTACAGCTTCCTGACATTTCCTCACATGAAGAACAGGACACATCCACTCCAAGAAACGGGCCCAAATCCAAGCCTGCATCTCTCGGGCCACTAACCTGGCCGAACCTTTCAAAGTCTGCAAGGAATTTGCCAATCCTATCTTTCTCTCCACTTCTCCTTTTCCTTCCTAAGCCCTTCCCACATCCTTGGCCACCCATTTCAATACCAAACCTGAGGACATCCTGTCCTCTCTCTCTTCTACCGCCTCACCCCTCCCCCTATACCAAGGCCTCCCTCGACCTCTCTCTCTGCTCCCCCCTACTCTCCTCCTTCTCTACCATAGCGCCGGATGAGGTAATCAAGAAAGTCTGCTCTATGAAAGTCTCATCCAAACAGATGCTCTCCTGCTCCTCTAGAGCTATCAAGGACAATATTGCCTCTCTCGCTCCTTCCTTGGCTGAGTTCTGTAAACACTATTTTCCCACTGGCTCCTTCCCTTCTCAGCCTCAAGTACTACCTTGTGCACCACCTCGCAAAAAAGCTATCAGAGGACCCTTCCTGCCCTTCTAAATACCTCCCTATCTCAACCACCCCGTTCTTGGGAAAACTCTTGGAGAAGTTGGTTATCTCCACGACCACCAGTCTGGCTTTAGAGAAGCCAGAGTCACATAAACTGCTCTCCTGATCAACTATGCTCACGGCACACAGCTCTCTTTTAAGCTTTGCTCCTCTTCCTCCTCTTTCATTCCCGATTGTCTGAAAGCTATTCCGACATGGTGTGTTTCTAATGATCTCTGACTAATGTCAGTTAGACTGAGATCCTTCTTATTGGGACTCTTCCCCCTCCTTCCCTCCTACTATTTGGCTGTCCTCCTTGGGCCCCCTCCCCCCACCCTCATGTTAGGTAAAAAACATGGGTGTCATCTTCGCCTCCTTCCTCTCCTTCTCATCAAGCATCGCTGACCTTGTCAAGAAATCTCACTTTCGGCATCACATCCTCAGAGGCATTTTCCCTTTCCTCACCTTACCCCAGAAGCTCAATGTCTCCAGAACTCTGGTTCTCTCCAGACTCCACCCCGCACTACCCTAGCCAAACTCCTCAACTATCACGACAGGGACCTAATCCTACACATGGCAAGAGAAAAAGGAGCACTACGATACGAATCCTCAGATATACATATATATCCTGACTTCTCTGCCAATGTGCTAGCTAAACATAAGTCGTACGACGCAGTTAAAATATATCTACAAGTAAGGCAAGTCCAGTATGCACTACTATACCGGCTAAACTGAGGATACAACATGGAGGAAGGGCATATTTCTTTGAAGACCCATCTGAAGCAACCGCATATATTGAGTGCACGATTTCTATACCGCTACCGAGAAGGGACCGTGATGGAGGGGGGCAGCTCCCCTGCAGGCAACAACGAACCGGACGACATGAACAACGATTGACCACCCTCAGTAGTTTATGCCATTGTTCCACATTGATCATGGGCACAGGTAATTCAGGTCTTGGGGCTGGCGGCAAGAGGGCGGATGTCTCAGTAGCACCACTAACTGCAGACAGTGCTCCCCAAGGGATATCTAAATGTTTTCCACTATGTTATGGGTTCCATCGTCAAGTTGGAGGTGATGATCTGGGTTGGGGGAAGGGGATAATGTTAATGTGAGCTACGAATATTTAGATCTCAAAGGGTTAGTTCCAAAGTTTGACATGCTTAAAGTAGAAAAACAGTGCAGGCTGCTCCTCGACTACATGATACAAACACACCCTGGATCTCGCCCGGCAGTAACTGGGCTTCAGCTAATCACAACCCAGCATGACAGGGATTAATATTACATTCCTGACATGGAATATCCATGGTCTTAACCATCCTATTAAGGCGCGAAAGGTTGTTGCATACATGAAACGTTGGGCTCCAAAAGTGGCGATGCTACAGGAGACGATTGCCAATGGGACCATCAATGATACATTTGCTACGACATGGGGCCCTCAGCGCGGCTATACTAATTACTCATCACAATCACGTGGGGTGATGACGCTGATACATCAAACTATATCATTTCAGGAAACAAAGCGCAGAATAGACCCACAAGGCAGGAATGTCATACTATAGGGCGAATTAGCAGGTGTCACCACAACCCTAGTAAACACATACAGCCAAAATATTGATGACCCTGAGTTCTACGGTTAGATAGTGGACATACTATTGGGGGGATTCCCAAATCGCATCATTTGGGGGTGGGAGGGACTTCAATTTGATATTAGACTGTTTCCTGGACAGATCCAGAACCACTCAACGGGAATTAACCAATGCAGGCCGGACACTGGAAACATAATGAAACAACTTGATCTAAAGGATGCCTGGCGAGGGTGAAATCCAGACACACAGGAATACACATTTTGTGCAACAGTCCACGACGTCCACTCGACAACAGACTACTGGCTGATCCCTACCCCTCTCATGGCACAACTAGAGGATTGTAGGATACTCTCCCGCACTATTTCAGACCCCTCCCCTATCATTATGACATTGAGATGGAATGGGCTGACCACCCAACGCCCCCTCTGTCGTATGTCCCCTGCATGTCTAACAGACACCGTTTTTCTATAGACATTGCACGATGATGCGATGGAGTTCTTCCAAAGAAATGAAGGGTCGGTACAACAACATAGCACGGTATGGGAGGCCTTCAAGGTGTGGGTCTGAAGGGTGGTAATCTCTATGGCTTCACGGGCCCTAAAGGAAACTAGACGCAAATTGGAAGGGGTGGAGACCGACCTTAAAAAGCTAAAGGTTGAATATGGCAACACACAGGATTGTGCCTTACTTGGCTGCATTAAGGGAAATCTGTTGAAGTTCAGGGAGCTGGCAGATAAGAAAGTCCAAATGCTTTACTCTCCTATATGAACTAGACGATATGGAGAGGCTAATAGACCGGGGCGCTTACTGGCAAATGCGGTCAGAGGTGAGAGAGGGGTGCAGCACATTGCCGGGACAACAAGCTCCACTGGAATTACAATGAATAGCCCTGAATAGCCCTGAAGCAATCAATAGCGAATTTCATGGGTTCTATGAATCCCTATATTTGAAATCAGTGGCTGTTCAGCAGCAAAGCTGGAAGCCTACCTAGACGAGATACCACTGCCGGTACTGACAGTGTAGGGCTGACAGGCCATTAACCAATCACTGACCACTGAAGAGATAGCCAATGCCATTATTTCGCTCCCATCTGGCAAGGCACCTGGTCCCTGACGGACTGAGCATCGATAAAGAGCTGCATTACACTCTTGCTCCCAACTTGCTATGAATAAGGGAGGAGTCACTCCAATCCGCCCGGCTTCTCCCCTCCCTCTCAGAAGCAGTGATTATAGTACTACTGAAGCCAAACAGACACGCCGCGGACATGGGCTCATACAGGCCACTATCCCTGATTAATTCAAACACAAAATATTTTGCTAAACTACTAACCACCCGGCTCCTCTCATATATGACAGAACTAGAGCACCCAGATCAATTGGGGTTTATTCCGGGGCGATCAACAGCATTCAATCAATAAAGATGGTTTGGTATTATCTCACAAATGAACCTGAACGTACAAGCGGTGGCAGCCTCATCTGCTTGCTATATGCTTCCCCGACTGCCAGGGTCCGCACTGGGCCCACACTTTCTCCTATGTTTCTTCTGCGACGCGTCACGGGGCAGGGCTGCCCACTATCCCCATTACTATTTGCACTCACCATAGAGCCCCTTGCATGTATAATGTTCCTTAAACATATACACCGAGGCTTACATATGACTGGACCATCACAAATGATCTCACTCTATGCTGATGACTCATTCCTATATATAACAAACCCAGCTACTAACCTAACCCTGATATTGGACGAAGTGCGCCAATTAGCCATTTTCTCTGGATACCTTATCAATGAAACTAAATCGGAGCTATTTCCGCTAAACAACGCCACCATTGCTCCGCCTGATTTGGCAGTTCTTAGATGGGTCCGGGATAAAATAAAATATCTAGGTATAGTAGTCACATGCCAACACCGTTCACTACTAGCTGAAAACCACAAAAAGTATTTACAAACACTAGGAGACAAGCTGAACCTGTGTGCCAGGCTTCCAATCTCACAATACAGCAGGCTGACCCTTTTGAAAATTATTGTGGTCCCCAAACTGCTCTACTACTTTACCAATATACCGCCCTGGCCGTGCGTTCTTCGATAAGCTGCGGTCATTGGCAGTGGGATTTGCGTGGGGTGCTGGAACTCCGCAGATTAGATGGGAGGCCATGTCCAGACCATATGAACAAGGTGGGGTGCAAGCCACAGACTTTTGAGCTGTACTATGAGGTTTCTCAGGCACAGTTTGCCGGGCAATGATATTCCCCACAAGACCGGCCACTGCATACAGACTTGGAGGAGCACAGCACCTCCCTGTCGAGCCTAGGTACTATAGTTCTGGCCAACTGACGTGCGGACACCTGTACGTTTGATCCGTTCACACAACGGTGGACGCTTGAGCCAGGATATTCAAAAGACTGAGAGACAACACACCCTACATCAGAGCAATCCCGCTCTGGTGCTGCCCAGGACTCCCCCCAACATATGATGAGGATATCCAGAGGGGGTGGGACCCTGATGGAACTTTAACACTACACAATATATATCCGGATGGCTCCTTTTTTACACATGCAGACTTCTCAGAAAAACTGGGCAATAACCCCTTAAATCACTACAATATTACAGAATTAGAGCAGTGGTCAGGGGGCGATGGTCATCGTTCCCGACTGAATCTGAAGAATACAGTATTGAGTACAGTGGTTACAGATGGGAGCCCCAGAGGGCTGGTGTCCAGACTATATAAGAAATGTCAAGATGCTCGGACCCAACCCCAGAGTGCTAGAGAAAAGTGTGAGGTAGACATGGGTAGGTCGCTGGACGATGTTCAGTGGCTCTGGTGGTGCCGATTAACCAAGGAATTATCCCTCAACGCCAGGCTCAGACTAATACAATTCAAAAAACTTAACAGGTTACATTACACCCCTGCAAAAATTGCTAGGTTTACATCCTCAGCGTATGGCGGCTGCATTAAGTGCAATGCTGACGTAGCCGATGCACACCATAAGTACTGAAGTTGTTCGGGGGTAGCCCAGTTCTGGCAAGCGGTTGCAAACTGTTTAGATGAAATTGCAGTTGTCTCCCCTACATTGTCATTCCCAAAATACTTGTTTGGAGATTTAGCGAAGACTTCTGTTAAGCTACATCACCTCTTTAACCTTGGGTGTTTGATGGCCAAAAAAGGTATTCTACAAGAATGGAAATCGAAGGCTGCCCGGACATTAAAATGTGGACTAAAGAAATAAATGATGCCAATGAGTGTGAGGAGGTCTATGTTTCCCTAGTTACACCGGCCTGCAGGCCTAAAGACATTTGGGAGCCTTTTCCATAACATTTAAGGAGACAGAGGTTGACTCAGTAAAAACTCTGAAGGAGCTCATATACTAAGATATACTGCCCAATAAATGCAGACATGTATATGTACAATACTGCTTAAAAGATATTGACGTGTGTATTTAAGGATGTATGCTTTACACTGCACTAAATAAAGTTAATTGAAAGAAAAATGTTTGGACTTAATTTCCAGATGAAAAATGTTCATTCCTGCCTTCCCTTCCTTCTCCTTTAGTATGACTTATGGAAGAACATTGTTGCATAAACATTCCCAAGTAAATACACAACCTACCTTTTATGTATCTAGCTCTAATAACTGCCTTTTGTGACACTGTTAGAATTGTTTAGATATGACGCAAATGCTGCTTTGTGCTTGTTTACAGAGGTAGCCAATGCATCAGTCACATTAGCTAATGCAAATAGAAGCATGTAGAATTTAAAATAAAATAGAATGCTTAAAGAATGGCACTATAAATCAAATAAAATTGATACATGTCATACAAAATGGGAAATCATTATATGCGCCTGATATGTGGAAGATGTAAGCAAACATCTTGTATTGCCCATTGTATCTTATTTCTCCTTTCCGTAGCAATATGCATAGAACCAAAAGGAGTTGTTTTTCGCTGGAAGTTGACTTAGCAAAGACTCAGTCTAATGTTGAAGTAAGCAATTACCTCCAATTTTCTCCACCTGTGAACATTCATGGGGTTCTCCATCTCTTCTTCCAGTGCCCGGCACCGGGTTCTCTCCTTCAATAATTCCCTCTGCATGTGGTAAACTTCTCGCCTTAAAATTAGAAATCAAAATAACCTTTAACATTGAGCATGCATGCATCTTGATGAACATTTGTATATAGTATAGGGTGACGCTAGTAGCCCTATAGGTAAGGAGAAAACTGTGATTCATTGAACATGCAAACATTCTATGTTCAACAACTTTTTACCCATGGGACAGATCAGCAGGACATTTGCCCAAAAATAGTGTGGCCAGGCTCCTCACAAATGGAAAATTTGGTTCAAATGTGTGTTAAGGTTGCTAAGATATCAAGTGTAAAAAAGTTTTTTTTTTTTTTTTACTTTTTGCATTGGCTTCCCCTTAGTGAAAATGTATGATGTTTGCTCACAGGCATAGTCCAAACCGCTGGATTGATTTTTGCCATTTTTACTTTTAAATATCAGCACAAAACATTTGAAACAAATGCTTTGTTAATTTAGAAATAATTAGCGTAGGGACAGATGCTCCTTGCACCAAATCGGTTATGTATCTCCAATGATGAATTGGTTGTTGGGACCTTAGAATGTTTCAGCTGGATCTTGCATTTTCTGTGGGCGAGCCAGGGCTCCATGGGGTCACACACATTCTGGTTCATCCCTGTCACTTCACCAATTAGGGTTGTAGACTGAGACACACTGACCATGCATAAGGTCATGGACGCTGACCGCTTTGCACAATTACAATAAAAGACTATGGCCCACTGGCTAGTGTTTTTCCCTTTTTTAGTTTCTCCCTAAACCAATGAGATTTTCCCACAAGAATTTCCCATGGGAACATAACCGTGAAAAATACTGCATGGACTTCTATTCTGCGATAATGTTTCCTGCGGAAAAGCAACTTGTTTTCAATGCTGCAGTAAGACAAAAATGTCTTCCACAGCACCGTCTCCCCACCTTCCCCAGCTGTGAAAGCACACCCTGACTCTCTTAATGTCATCTTTCCCTTGTTTCTTCCCACGAAGCTCATTAATTCCTGTGGTAATCTCACTCTTCACCCGTGATAATATAGTAAAAATTCCTGTGGTAGGAAGAAAATGATCTGACTGAAAAAGGCCACTCATGTCCTCCCAAAGTTTCAAACTCACCATTTTGTCCCCTTCGACCCACCTCAAAGCATCTATGATGTCAAAACCCCCTTTCGCTTCTCCACTTAAAATTTAGTGCACTTTTCTTTTCTCCATACCCATGATGTAATCATGGGTACGGCTCATACTGAGCAAGAAATAGTCTTCCATCTCTGGAATGCACCATGGGAGATATATAAACGTTTTTTTGGGACATGAGGTAATCTCTTCTCGTCCATTTTCTTTAAATGAACTACTGAAAATATTTACACAAGCCACCAAAAGCCACATCTGCACTGCTTTCTGCCCAACCTTTTTCTTATTTGGGGGAAATCCATCTAGCAGTTTTCACTGTGCACATGTGTAGAGGATGACCCTTTTTTGCTAAGGGAAAATGTGTAGACCCGGTCTGAAAACAGCTTTCTTTTCCTACAGTAAATAACCTTTGAGCCATTTGATGAATATGCCCCGAATTCCGCTGGCTAAGGTAGTTTAGCCTAATTGTTGCAAAGTGGCCCATCCCCCACCCCTAGTAAATAAGCAGATGTCACTGGCATGCCCAGTGGCCACAGTATTTGAGCATATCCACTGTCCATGTTGTGCCAATACCATAAGAGCATTTGTTATCCTCTCCTTTCATTTCCACAGTAGCTCTCCCTGAAAGATTCCGGTGGAAACAAAACCTCCATGCCGCCTTGTATTACCACGGCAATCATGATTGTGATAATGAAGCGTTTGCCAATTAGTGCTTTAATGGGAAAATGTTCAGAAATGTATATTGCCCATCACCACTGACACTCTCCAAGTCAAAACCTCCTCCTTTCTAGATAGCCCCCAGGTGCCCCAATATGTAAATCCTCTCCTATTATTCCCTTTCACTCACCAGTTCCTGTGACATATTTTTCCAAGGGCACCTTGTGAAGTTCCCATGGAAATCCTCTGGTAAGACAAAAATGATCTGCCACAACGTGGGCTCTCCAACCTACCATAAATTCTCCAAGTACTCACATAGTCTTCTTTCCCCTTCTCCTCCTCTGCCCTAATGTAAATCCACCCATTTCCCTCCTCAAAATGTCTTTTTGAGCCCTTTTCTTTTTTGGCTTCCTGCTTAATAACTGCGGAAATCGGTCACACCGAGCAAAAATAAAATGGTAACTTTTTAAAAGACTGAGTGCTGCAATATACCATGAGAGATTTATGAAAGTTGATGTGGACTGGGACACTCCATTGTCTGTTAAAAACTACTGGACAGATTATTTACACCAAACCACACAAAGGAATACCTGCAGTGGTCTCGGCCCAACTTGTTTCTTATTTGGTGCAAATCTGTCCAATGGTTTTCGCACTATGGGTGTTCTCTAGGGGGGATGATGAACGGGAGCAGGCTCAAAACAGTTTATTTATTTGGTTTTCTTAATGAATTTAGAACCGTTTGACAAATTACTCCCCTCAATTTTCAGTTTGGAGGGGGCCATGGCAGACATTTTCCTTTGGAAGATTTCTGTCAGATCTGTCCAGCAAGTCAAAAGTCTTTAGCAATACAATGTTGGGGAAAGTCAATGCATGCAAACCAATACCCTATCATGTATATGCAGATCTTTGTCTTGCACCCTCATAACCAGTTCTGCGTGCATCATTCATCCTTGTCACAGTCCCTCATTACCATAGCATTCCACATCCTCATCAGAGACCCTCACTTGTCACATGTCCTCTTTTATCCCACATCTTTCATCCTTGTCATGGTCACTCATTACCCTCACAATCATCATCATCACAGTTCATTATTTCCACATCCCTCCTCATCATCACTATCCACTCTGCAACCTTCATCCTGGTCACAATCCCTCATTACCCTTGCAATTATCATCCTCGTCACTGCCACTCATTAACCCAACATCCCTCATCCTTGTCACATTCCCTCATTACCCGGTACATCTTTTTTTAATGTAATAGTGTATTTGGTTATATTGCAAAACCTGTTACACAATACATCAAATATACTTAACAATAAATTCATCAATCACTGTGACTTCATCTCTCTGTGTCTCAAATAATTTGAAAAACAGAAGAAAGGTTCACCAAGATATAAAGTCACTACTAGTTAAGATTCAATTTAAAAAAATCTCCAAATCTTAATGTATCTAATATTAAACTTGTGTATGTTCCTCTAAAAATCATCTTCCTAACTATGTCCATTGTGAGATTAGAATAATCATCAAAATGTTTCATTAAAAAAGTATTCCTCACTGTGATTAGCTTAGTGCATCCTGTAATCCAGTGTCTTAGGGATTTGATCTCTGTATTACAAAAACTACAAAGATTAGACATCAAGTCCCATTATTTCTGGTTGCTGTAACTTCTCTTGTCTTCCACAAAAGTTCTTCGACTATGGCGACAAGGAAAATACTGTAAATACTGTGGGATGATTTTCATAGCTTTTAGTTCGAACCAACCATTTATGAAGGTTTTGTATTTGTTGCATTCTTCAATTGTGTTGCATCAATCAACTCTCCATATATTTAGTTTTACTGAGTCAGGTCTATTAAGTAGACATTCCCATGAGGATCCAATTTCATCAAATCATCAAAATTTAGTCATGGGTGCTCCTCTAACAAACACAACAAAATGGCCTGTTCTTTGGGAAGGTACCCACTCTAGAGACTGCAGCCACACTTTAGCCCACTGTACCGTTCACAGATAGGAAATATCTATTTGCTTATCAGTCTTTGTCCCGCCCACATGGGCAGTCCAGCACCGAAATGCTTTGGCAATTCCCTTGTGAACAATAGTACCAACAGAAACTCCATACATGTGTTTCAGCCTTGTTGGGCATCATCAGTGAGGTGGAGCTGTGCCTCTCTGAGCACAGTGAGCAAGGGGTCCACATCTGGATGACCCTGGGAAACTTACGGTGACAAGACCTAAGGACCTTCAAAAAATCCAAAATTAGTCATGGACAATTTCATCAAGCCAAGTTTCGCACTGGGATTTCCATTTGTTCAGTATGATTAATTATTTTTAAGAGCACCTACCATATAGTAGAGTCCTGTGGGCTGTCAATTATCTTTCTTAGAAATGCTAACGCTTTCCATTTGAAAATGGCCTCTAGAGACATTAAGCCAAATTTGTACCTTAGGATCTGGATAGGCATGCTTATTGGTACACTGCACAGTTTTTTCCAGAATATGCCTTCAATCAAATTCCAATCTATTTTTGTTCTAGCCTCTGTTCCGTAAGTGAGGGGTGGCATAACTTTTTGTTTATAACAGGATATAACAGGTAAGCAAGAGAAGGTCCCATTTTTTTTTATTAGGTCTTGAGATGAAGCTGTTCTCATTTTTATCTTTAAGCCAACTTCATATGGAGTCTCAGATTGCGTAGCATTTATTAAGATTCCGAGGTATTTGTATTCAGATGTTAATGTTAGCCAGCTTGTATCAATTTTCCCATGTTAATTTCTCTATTTTTCTTCATTTACCTGGAGTAAAAATCATAATATTAGATTTTTTTACATTCATTGTCAGGTTGTTAGTTTGACAGTAATTATGGAATGCGTTCAATTGTCTCTGTAGTCCGATTGGCGTTTGGTAGAGAAGGACAAGGTCGTCCACATAAAGGAGCCATTGGCAAGGTGCATGTGCTATTTTTGGTGGAAAAGCGCAGATTTTCACTAGATGTAACCCCATATCTTTAACAAATAAGTTTAAAAAAGTTGCCGCCAATATACAACCTTGCTTTAAAACTTGCATTGTTGTTATTAAGCGCGTTAGTAAGCCCTGTTGGTTCATACGAATTTGCATGGTTGTATCTTACTAGAGATCTTTTATCATTTCAAGCAAATCCACTGGGCATCCCCATATGGTTATTTTTGTCCACAGCATGTTCCGATCAACTTCATCAAAAGCAAATTTAAAATCAATAAATGCTAGAAAGATTGGTTGGGCAGAGGTCATTGCCGTTTCTTTAATTTCCACTGATGATATTAAGTTAGGCATGGTTTCAAGACCTTTTCTAAATCCTGATTGGAATAAATCAAACCTCTTTCTTTTATCCAGCTCTAGAGATCTCTCAGTACCAATCTCCCAAACACTTTCCCCATCACGTTAAGTAGGGCTATTGGACGATAATTCCGATTTTGGAATTTTTTCGGTGTATATTGTATAGTTAAATATTGTGAACATGATTTCACATGGCTTTCACATGGCTCTTTAATATTGTATTGGTAATTCCATTGGGACCTGGTGCGCGCGAATTTGAGAGTCCACAAATTATTGTTTCAAGTTCTTGAATGTCAAAATGTAAATTCCAGGTTGCAACTGAGGATTGTTTTGCATGGTGACTTTGGACATGCGTGTTCATAAATAGCTTTTCAAAGTGCGCAATCCATAGTTCGTCTGATATCGGATTAGTCTGGTGCTCAATTTTTGTAGATTTGCAAACTTGTTTTAGATATGCCCAGGTGGCACCCCTGTTTTTATCGAGTTCGGTGCGGACAGCATATGTTCTGCTTCTTTTGGTAGCATCTGTGCCAAATGACTTTTCAGCCAATTTATATGTTTCTGCTTATTTCTCTTAATTTCTTCTATGTTATTAGATTATCTGTTTTCATTTCCTAATTTCTCAGGTGGATTCTTTTTATTTGGTTTTAAATTTCAATATCAAAGATATTATGTTTTTTAAAAAATGTGTACCAGGGATGGTATTCTGGTACATAGACTGCTGCAGTATTACTGGGTATGTTGCTGTATGTGTGGGACTCAACCAGATTTAGAGATACAGTTATGCAGCGATGTCGATTGCCGCCTGATGACAACTCAACTGTTTCATCATAATATGTATTGAGTCTGTATCGTAAAGGAAACTGCCATTTGGAATGAGTAGGTAGTGGTCACTACTGGATTGATGTACGCTAGTCATATCTTGGGCCCACCAATATATCTAATATATCTCTTGTGAAGAAAAAAAAAATTATATATATATATTACACGGCCACGGTAGTGGCCGTGTAGTTATGGTTAAGTTGCTGTTTCCATAGGAAGAGCACTTTTTGGGCGCCCTGGACGAATCCTCACCAAATTTTGCAAAAAAAGTATATGGTCCACTCTTTTTTTTTTTTGCAAAGGTTGGCGAGGTTTGGTCCAGGGGGTGGGAAGTTACAGGGGTGGTCCCAAAACGTCTTTTTTCCCATAGACTGAATGGGGGAAAAACCTTGCGCACGGCTACAGGCCAAACCGCTGGACGGATTTTCACCAAATTTGCAGCAGGGGCAGGAGCTTGGTCCCAAAAGCGTGCTTTTGTAAATTTGGTGACAATCCATCCAGTAGTTTCCTTTAAAACGACCAAAAAGTATGTCTGAAAAAATGAGTGATATCTATGTCCGCTCCGCTGTCACACTCCCCTGTTCGCTCCGCGGACAAGAAATAGATTGGCTACTCTGTAGCATCATGTCGGCGGACATGTGACGCGTTCACTCATTGGTTGTGGAACAGTGTGAAGTGCGTCAGATTGTTTCTCTGCGTCCGCCATTTTTTGTTCATCGATATCGGCGGTAACACATAAAACAAGAGAGTATTGCACTTCATTCATTTATAAAATACTGTTTTGGAAGGTGAGCGTCAATGAGGGTGGGATGGGATGCGGAAACAGGAAGTCAAACAGTGGTGTTTTAGTGTCACCAAAGCCATACAGTAAATTAGAAGTTCATGCACTATATACGGCCAAGACTTACTGCGTCTGTGTTAACATGTATTTAGAATACTATTGCAGTCATACTGGCGTCCTACAGTTTGAAATCTGAGCCAGCCACCTGCACTGTTTGATGGAAACAGGGGTGCTGCACGTGTATTGGAGTTGCGGTTCTCATGAAAGGATTCTCATATGTTGTTGTGAAGTGAGAATGTATTTGCATTCTGAGTGAAGGTCACTTAGTGTGCTTTTTTCGTTGCAAGCTCGGTAGGCCCACGCATTTCACTAAACCCATAAGGGTCAATTGTTTTTTTTACCTTGAGCAAAAGGGAAACATAAACCACATTGCAGGGAGTGAGAGTTTGCAAAAAAATACTATTTGATAAGGTTATGTTTCAAAAACGCTTGTAAGGCACATGAAATATCAGTTCACACAGAATCTTTAGTGGAAATCCCTTGCTGTCTGGCTTTACCTAAAACCAATGGAGGCGGTAAATATCATGTAAGTTTAATTTTGACATCGGACCGACTTTAGATTTGTTAATAGCAGAATAATAATTTTGATAATCTAACTGAAGTATTATCTGACTGTGCAGTTCTCATTTTTTTTCACTTACGAAGAGTGTAGATTGTCCGCGTTTGCGGCTATGAGTAGACTTACACTCTTGTTCAACTGTACTATTTCTGCTTTAATGTGTCATGTTTCACCACATCGCTTTGTGTAGCACTGTGCACGTTCTTTTGGTCTTTTTTGTAATGACGAGATGTAATTTTTTGTTACTTGGACATTACTTTTGCCTTTGTAACTGAAGTAACATCTCTCTGTGTAGGTGTCATTTTTTTTTAAACTTATGGAGAGTGCAGATTTTCGGCGTTTGTAGCCTGTCACTAGATTAAGCAATGTTCAACGCTAATATTTCATTAAAATGTCCTGTATGACCACTTCGATTTGTGTATTAGTTTCCACGTTATTGTGTTCTGTTTTTTAAATTGTTTGGTGAAAGCTGGGTATTGATACGTTCTTTCTCTTACATTTTCCAACCAGCTATATCCTGCCTTACTGTGCGTGTCATGGATTCCAGATGCCGAGTGGAGGTTTCTTTGGGCGCCAGTTGCAACTGATCGTCAGAGGCTGCCTGTCGGTCACACTTTTGTGGGATGATAGCCCCGGACCCTTTTGTCCGTACGCTGAAGTCGCCATAAGGAGTAACATTACATGTTTTATGGTGGTGTAGGCGAAAGGTCATGGCGATGTCTTGGAAATCACTGTGCGAACAAAGCAGTTGCTTTATTGAAAACGCATACTTTCTGTATTGGAAAAGAACAACGTGTGACTCACCATTAATATTTTCGCTGACGCACATAGAAACAATGGTACAATTGAATTGAAAATGGCCATAGTCCAATGGTCTCAGACAGTTTCTTATGAAATAAAAATACTTTACAAATTCTAAAATGTTAATGTCTTATTTTAAAAACCAGTGTATTATTTCAAAATGCAACGTGCTACGTTGTACGTTGCTGTATGTTCATTTTCAGGTTCTACGTCATGGCACGTAGTTTTGCTTTTTGCAGGCTGCCATGGAAAGTGAACAGGGCCCATGTATGGAACAACCGCCTTCCCTTTCTATGGTGGCCATCTTGAAAAAGGATTATAACCAGAAATCCTATTTTTTAGTATCACACGTTAGTGCTTTGCAAATCTACATTGTTAATGGCAAATGTTATTACGTCCATGTGCTTTTCGGAGACATGTAAAGTAGATGGCGTGTATGCCATTTTAAAAAAAAAAATAAGTTTAAACTGTGAAAGGTGGTTCTTAAAACGATGTCTTGGAAATCACTGTGCGAAGAAAGCAATTGCTTTATTAAAAACGTACACTTTGTGTATGCGAAAAGACCCACGTGTGACTCACCATTAACATTTTCGGTGACACACATAGAAACAATGTTACAATTTAATTGAAAATGGGTATAGTCCAATGGTCTCGGACAGTTTCTTGTGAAATAAAACTACTTTACAAATTCTAAAATGGTAATGTTTTATTTTAAAAACCAGTGTATTAGTTCAAAATGCAACGTGCTATGTTGTATGTCGCTGTATGTTCATTTTCAGGTTGTGCGTCACAGCATGTAGTTTTGCTTTTTGCAGGCTGCCATGGAAAGCGAACAGGGGCCATGTCTGGAAGAACCGCCTTCCCTTTCTATGGTGGCCATCTTGGATACTGCTTTGCAAATCTAGATTGTTAATGGCAAATGTTATTAGGTCTATGTCCTTTACTGAGAAATATAAAGTAGATGGAGTGTATGCCATTTTTTGATTTTTTTCCACTGTGAAAGGTGGTTCTTAAAAGAACATTTACTTTGTTTACGGATGGTGTTTTTTTTTTGTAGGACAACTAATAAGGAAATTTGCGAACGGCAATGAGGAAAGAGGCATCAAACAGTAATATGCGGGGGTAGGTGGACTGCTAAAAATTTTGTGCGTTTGTTATTTGAAAGGTAGGGGCATTGTTTCTCATGCTTCTTCATTACAGCAGTGGCGCGGTTTCGTTGGGAAGGAGGGATGGCTTTAGCTGATGTCGTTTTCAGATAAGTAGACCTTTTGATAAAAGTATGTAATGTGCACTACAATGCTAATGGCTGACTACCACGTGTTGGAGCTATGCAAGGGAAATGTTGAAGGTGGACGTTCCTACATCAATATAAAATGTATTTCCACACTGTCCACGAGGCATACATCTAATTGTGAAGTGTGTACGGATTCTCGGACACGTCACCGTGCTGTATGCCAGCATATGGTCATGTGGCATTCTCTGCAAGGTTTGTAATTAAGTCAGAAGTTACTTTACATTATAGTTACTTGCCATAACTAAAAATCGATGACCTTTAGCAAAAAAACCTTCAGATGGTGGCGCGAGTTATGGTTGCTTAGCTTACCATAACTGGTGAATTTCAAGGGTTTTTAGATTTTACTTGTAACCATAACGTCCTTTTAACAATGTTTTTTGACTGAATGTCGTAGGGTTTTATTAGTGCAACTTAACCATAACGTCCCCTTAACAAAGTTTTTTTATTGAATATATTATATATAAATAATCAAGAGTAGACTGCTGGCTCCCGGGAGACCAGGTAGAAGCTGCTGGCTGCTGGTATATCTCCAGGTAAAGAGCCATTTAGAACTATCAAACCTATCGACTCCATCAGATCCCTCCAATGGCTTTTCCTCAATGAAGAATTATTATCTGGGATTTCTAATTCAGAGATGTTAATGTCACCCAGTATAATCATGCCTTCTAAATCGGCCTCAAGAGTACATGTCGATAAGGGTGATTAAGTCTTTCAAAAATCTTATTGTAGATATTCGCATGGGGTTCCAATATAAATGTATAAGGCCCCAAAAAAGGTTTTCCTTGCGTGTAATTTACTTGGGTGTTATTAACTCTCCATGATAATATTGACAACTGGGCAAAATCATTTGGGGCCAACCATGGTGTAACTTCGAGGCCCTGACCATTTCTACATGCCGTTAACAATCCAGCCATTGGTCATCTTTTTTCCCCTTTAAAAGCTGGCAAATGGTTACATGTGAACCCATCAATTGTAGGAGAATCTAGCAACCATGTCTCTTGTAGGCAAAACATATCCAAGCCTCTGAGAGGGTTCTCCACCGCCTGCGACAAATGTTTGTGGCCTCTGGTATTCCAACTTCCTATTTGTATATGTGAATAGTAAGTAGTCCGTTTTTATTGGCTAGATCTTGTCTGTAGATGTTACTAAGGCACTTGCTAGCCATGACCAGTCTTCTTATTTCCCAATTTGTTCCTTAGATTGAAAGAATTCGACTTGACATATGGAATGGTTGTTATTACAGGAACAAGTTATTTTTAGTGGGATAAACTTCAATTGATAATCACTGGTTGATGCTGGTTTTATTGAGTAATGTATGTTATGTTCTGTCTCTATGGTCACAAATTCTACATCAATCTTATTTGTTTGTGTAAATCCCAGTCAATGAGGATCATTAGAATATGAGCTCTCTTGGATATGTGAATTTGGCTGATAAGTAAGATCTTGTATTTCTGGTATTTGAAGGTTTCGTTGTAATTCAGATGCTACAAATTTGGCAAAATATGGCATGGGTGCAGATCTCACTAGATGCAACTCATCTTCAGTATCTTTGAATATTGCATAGCCAAGCAGTCTCAGATGTTTACTCTCCATCATGATTGTTTGTTTTATTACTTTTGATAGAATATGTAAAAAGACACGGTCGGATTCTTGATCTGTAACAAATTCAACGTGTTGTATGTCACTAGTTATTATCACATTCAGGCTTGACTTTGCTGAAGTAAATTTAAGATGTTTGTTCTGTTCAGAATTTCATATTTAGTAGTTTTGTTCCAACGTTCCAGTAGTAAGTATTTCATTGTTGGATTGGTCAAAGATTTAAATTGTTCTACCTTGTAATTCTGGCTAGTCCTCTCCAGATGCACAGGGTGAGTGTTTTCATCAATGTCATATTTGCCATAGTTTTGGTCTGCAGAGGCGGCACATTCTGCCAGTTATGATTATTATTGCTTTTCATATTGTTAATTCTCATGTTGGTGACATCAACATTCTGTGGCAGTAATGCTTTCTGAGCCGCCCATCTTTTTTCTTCTAAAGTTCTGAATGATGTGGTTAAGTTAGTTGCAGCTGGTGTATTAGCAGATGTAGCTCCTGGTGGTACAGTTTCGTTAGTGGTGATTTAATCATCTATTGAGTATGTAGATAATTAGGCTACGTCAATTATAGAGGATGTGATGGATGTATTCGCCAACTGCTTAACATTTTCATCTGTCTTTATGGATTCTGTGCCTGCTCTTTGTAGTGTTAATTCAGGTTTCCTTTTCCTGCTTTTTAGGCGCTTTCATTTCTATAAAGTAATATGCTGTTCTGTATGCAAAATACTGATTGTTAGCAGACATTTTCTTGATCCTTTCTGTGGACCCTTCCATGCTGATTTCACATTTTTGTTTTTTTTAGCCACTTTGGCAATGCATTTTATTAACTTCTTGTTTTGAAAGATGTTGAAAAGTGGTTAAATGGTAACTATTGTGTCATTGCTTGCTGGTTTTATAGAGGGGTTTGTAGTTTTCTGGTCATTCAATACATCAGTCCCATCTGGAACATGTAATTCTGGGAGCAGGGTGGAGGGGTAACTTCCAATGAATGTCGGCTCATGGGTATTAACTTTGGTGATCGCCTCACCAGTTGAGCGATCTCTGTTTCAAGGGAGCCGACCTTTGACATTAGGGCCGTTAATAAGTTTGTTTGCAGTGTAATTTTATTATTTAATGCCTGATACAGTTCTAAAAGTGAAATCAAAGATGTATTTGTCGCTGCAAGTGTAATTTCGAATGAGGATGAAGATGGATTAGACAGACCAAAAGAACGTCTCGGAGTGGGGTGTATGTATCATACTGATGATGAGGAGGAACTAGAAGAGGAGTTTAAAGAGCTCCGCCCTAATATTGGAGAGGCTGCAAGTTCTGATTTGATTTGTTTATATTGGGTCGGGTTTTGTGGGACTCTTGTTGATCTGGAAGAGAACAATCATCATGATTGTATAGCAAATCGCTTATATCCATCTGTAAAGGCGGCAGAGCAACCAAATTCTTTTCTCCATTGTTTTCATTTTGTGCAAAGTGTATGGTTACAGCTTGCGAACATAACATGGGCTTATGCTTATCATTATGGATTTGTGAAGTTATGACCGATGGAATAAGATACCGTGGTGGTAAATCTATATTCGTTTTTTGTATTTTTGTGTTCTCAATGCATTCCTTGATTGAGTCACCTGCATTTTCATACCCTGCTGCTTTGGCTGTTAGGGTCCTGTAATCAGAGTTCAAACTTATTCCAATAGTAGACATTTCCATAAGGGTAGAATTTGGTATTTTGGCAAACGATATCAGTTGGGCAACCGGGCAGGTAGCCTGGGTTTGGGACTATATTTCCTGGACCACCGAGATTGAATTTGGTTGTAGGTATACTCTTGTCAGTTGATCAACCGCGCAGAGTCTGAGGCTCTATTTCATGGTCTAACGGAATTAAGCTCATTTGCTGCTGTCCTTTTAACAGCATTTTGTTTGCGGATAAATATTGTCTGATGTCTTCCAGTCTACCGGATGGGAAGTTTACTCCTCTTTCTCGGTAAAACCGTTGTTTTTTGGTTTTCTTGCTGATAACTGCTTGTTTACTAGGCAGCTGTAATTTGTCAGGGGTGGACATGTTTGTTTTTAAGCAGTAAGTATGGAACATTCGATACTTTCAAATTAGTATATCCCGAATTAGTTCCTGGTAGTATTCTCTTCTATCCGTTCACATCAAGTAATGGATGTTTTCCAATATCATCAGTAGAGAGATAACGGCTCAAAGGTTAAAACCTGCAGTCACCGTTAGTCTTGCAATGTGTACCTCCAATCAATCACAAAAAAACAGTGAACATTCTCTGCTCCTTAAGGATAGTAGGTGTAATAGGCGTCAATTTGCGCAGCACCTTGTCAGAGGAAAGGATCAGGGTGTTATGAGGCTTCAGCAATAATGCATTGAAGTGAGTGGCTCAAAGGGTAAACCCACAGTCACCGGCACTACCACTTCAGTTCACGCAACACATTGTCAGAGGAAAGGATCAGGATGTTACCAGTGTTCAGCAATAAAATATGGAAGTGCGCGGCTCAAAGGTTAAAACCTGCAGTCACCCGCACTTCCACAAAGTCCAATGTTAGCAACAGTTATTTATCAAATACACTTTTGGTAGTAAGCTGGACGGTTCAGACATTAGTAGCCAGGTACCGATTACTATCCAGCAATACCGTTTTGTGACAAACTACATGTAGAGGTGCGAACCCTTGTGCATGGGGGGGTAGGTGCTAGAAGCTCAGGACAGTTTCTGTTGTTTTAACCACTGAAGAAATATGTAAAGGTGCTAGTTGAAGCTTAAGGAAGCTTCCACTTGAGAATAGTCTGGTATCGGCTTACCGCTATCAGTTGCATATGACAGCCTGGATTACAATTGTTCTTCTGGGTACAGCTTCTCGTATGTCACGTTTGTCATGGGAGCCACAGGAACAGAGAGCACACTCCGCATACGCTCCGCTATGGAGCGAGTTTTTAAAGATGGCCCCTCCTTTTAGGATGGAGGTGGTAGAAAGACTTCTTCAGCTCCAAGCAAAACACACTGCCAAATTGCAATTGTTCCAAGCACACAGAACACTCTCCACACCCCAGTACATCTCTTCGAAGTCGCAGTAAGTTATTACACGTGCAACCGCAATATTCTTCACAAGTTTTCATTACATCACTCTTTCTCAACATAGTCCCTAGTTAAAACTGCATCCCCAACCTTGTAACAGTCCCTCATTATCACCACTTACCCGGACTTGTCAGTCCAGCATTAGCCAAGTATCACCTCTCCTTGTAACAGTGCTTCATTACCCCAGTATCCAACCTGCTTTTCACAACCCCTCATTGCCTTCACGCAGCAGCCCCCTCCTTATCACAGTCCCTCACTACCAAAGTCATACATCTAAACCGTGCATATCCTCTTACTGTTCTGTGTCGAACAAACTCAGAATAATATTCGGTCAGTAGCAGGGTCAGTGACAGCTTTATTACATTGTAAGATAATCAACCGAACAGTGTGTCCACTGTACCAGAACATACCCACAACAACAGCACTCACCCGTTGGACATCAATCTTTATAAGCCATGGCTTCATGACCTATGTGGAACCACCTACTACATTTCTAGAATCAAAACTCAGATGTTACTTCGGGAGGAAGCCTCCCTCCACTATCCAGTTCATAAAAGATGAGCAATGAGTCATTGACACATATGATCCTCACTCATAGATCACCTGACCCGATCCTCCTTGACTGTTCCCGCTAAATGATTACTAGAATCACCACCTCTCTATTTATATCAGCTGAAAGAAAAGGTTAAATTGACACAAGCAAGGAAACAGAATGATAACGTGATTAAAACAAAATTAAAAGAAATGTTCTTTCACATCCATCCTTTCAATTTCTGTATGCATCCCTCATTACCCTTACCCCAGCATCCCCTTACTGCCCTTATACAAGCACCCCCTCCATCGTCCTCATCACAGTCTCTCATTACCAGTAGCCGGCCTTCAATAATCCTCCTCATAGTGCCTCATTACCTCTGCAACCCTTATTCTTGACAAGGGCCATCATTGTCCCTGCAGCCGTCATCATATCCACAGTCTGCCTCTACCCCCACAATCTCATTCTTGTCACAATCTCTCATTGCCCAGCAACCATAATCCTCTTCACAGTACCTCATTATCCCTGCATCTCTCAACAAAGCCAGTGTTGCTCATTACCACAAAATCGCCATCCTCGTCACAGTCCCACATTACCTCTGCATCATCCCTCCTCTTTACAATCCCTCATTACTCCAGAACCCTCCACCTTCCTCTTCACAAATCCTTGTTAACCTTACCTCGGCATCCACCATCCTCATCAGCGACCTTCATGACCATTTTCCCGCAATCTCCATCCTTGTCACAGTCCCTCATTACCCTGGTATGCCCCATCCTGGTCAGAATTCCCTTCCCAGCAACCCCCATCCTCATCACAGTCCCTCATAACCCCTGCAACGCTCATCCTCATAAAACTCCATCATTAACTGATCAGCATTTCTTTTAATCGCAGTCCCTCTTTACACCTGCATCCCTGATACGTTTCACAGTGCCTCGTTACTACTGCATGCCTTATCCTCAACAAAGCGCATTCTTATCAAGGCATCCCTCATCCTTGCCACAGTCCTTCATTACCACTGCATCCCCCATCCTTGTCACCGTTCCTCATTAACACTACCACACTCGTCATTTTCATCGTCATTTTCACAGTCCTCCAATAGTACTGCCCACCTCATTGTTGGTTTAATAATACTGCATCACAGTCCGTCATTAGGACTACATCTGCCATCCTCATCAGTCTCTCAATTCCAATGCATCCCTCAACCTCGTCATAGTCCTGGGGTGTGGAATTTTAAAAAGAAATCTACTTGTCCAAGGGACAAGATGTTAGAGAACTCTACTTGCCATCTATAAACATCTTCGCATTACTCTGTGGCCTAAACCTATTAAATATGGCACACAGACAAGACATGCCATTTTATATACCAGACAGATAAGAAAATAGTACAACACAGCATGTTCAGCTGTAACTAAAATCTGGTCTATCAAAGTGTGATGCTTTAAACTTAGAAATAACAATTAGGACCCACCATGGACAAAATAAATGTATGTATGACTTGTACAGCACAAATAAGCACTTAAGCTATCCAGAGGAAAACAGAAAAAAATGATGTATTTTTTAACAAAACTATTAAAACAAAATAATCAAGTTTCCAGACCACAGTTCCTGGTCCATCCATGCAATTGCCTGCATTTGGAGGATATTAGGCCGTTTCATACATGCGCTACTTTGGTTGGTGTGGGAGGAGTGAGGAAGAGGCTCATTGAGCTTAAAAGTTGGTAGGTTTCATCTGTAGTGCTGAAACTGATAACATGGTACTCTTGGCTTGCAGCTAAAAGAGTAGAAGGGCGGGGGTCTGCACAAAGAAGCATTACATTATTATCACTCATCTGTCACAACATTTTAACATGACCACTTCTACTTCAGATCATGCACAATGAATTGAAAAAGTGAGGTGGTGCATGAACTCTCGAAGCAAACGTCAGCAGATTCACATGCACAAAGATATCATCATCACATCCTGAATAATCTACTAACTGCCAATAAGCTGTGACAGGTCTAGACCACTTCTTTATGATTGTGTCACTCCACACCATACCTACGTTCATCCCACCTCATTCGCTTGCCCAGCGAAAGCCACTTCTCCCAGTATTAAAAGCACCCTCACTGAAAGTCATGAGCATTGACCAGAACTTGACAACCCATTCATAGTCTAAACACAGGCCTTTTCATGATGTGGCTGTTCAAGATCTGAGTCCAGACCAATACATCTTAATGGGCACCTGCAGAAGGACCAACATTTAAACATTAAAGAAGATGTATTGCAATTTGAAATATGGATAACTTTGACAATCCTACTGTCAAAAGTTGTAACAAATGACGCAACAATGATATTCAAGTTTATTCTTTTTATTTAAGATGTTAGGATCGTTGGTGTTTGTTAGAGTGTTCCCACGACACTTCACAAGGACACTGAATGCTCTTCTTTGGTGTGTTTGTCCGCCGGGGACCTTTTACCTTCTTTTAACCTCCTTCCAGGCACCTTTTCAGTCCCCTACGCCCGGGTCACTACCCTTCCAATCTCTGCCGCCCTTAGGCACTTTCTCCTTCTGGTTGGTCAGGACCTCTGCCATTTCTTTCGCTTGTCAGGGCTTCTGCCCATCCCTGCTCTGCCTTTGTTTTGGTCAGAACATTTGTCTTCACCTTCGCTATCTTTCCCTCATTAAAGGCATCCAACTTTGCTTTGGCTGCCCTTTTCTTGATTAGGGCTGTGGCCAAGTAGCAATTCAACTGCCTTTTGGTCTCTGCTTCAATATCCTTCCTTTTCTGTATTTCCGGTCTCCAGCTTTCAGTCTCCTCCGGTGTCCAGGTTTTACAATCAGTCTCTCCTATAAGTGTCTTACAATTAGCCACTGTTCTCCAGAAGTTAAAATTCCCCTCCCTGGATCCAGTCCGGATTTTGGTTTTGTTCAAGAGGGAAATTTTGAGACAAGTTGTTTTTTCTGGTTTTGACCAGAGATATGCTTTTACTGATGTTGTAGACCTGGGTATATCATACCAGGTCAATGTGGTGAAGGCAATGTGGTAGCTTTGCCACACCTACCCAAGACAGCAATACGACTCTCCAACCACAATGCAGCCAACACACAGTTACTGCAGCCATACAGCAGAGTCATCAACATACACTTGGTAGCCATGATGCTGCAGGTATACAATAGTTAAATGAGTATTGAGGACCCTGTAGAGAGTGTACCTACTGTCCCCTTACCCAGGGGACAATATGTTTATGAAATCATCTTGTCCCTAACAACAAACAACGTGTCCTGGAAATGGAATGGGGTTAAAGGAATTCCACACCCCTGTTCCACATTATACCTGCATCACTCTTCTCGTTACAGCCCTTTATTACCCTTACCCTTGGAGTAGCTCACATCCAAGACAGCCTCCAAGTTAAAATGTACAAGCCCTTCCGGTTGTACATGAAACAAGACGATACTGGTAAGAAAAAGGACGCTTGCGAAGGAATCCTCTAGACCATACGCGCTATTAAGCTGAAATCATTCAAAAACTAGAATCATTCAAGCAAGCACTTTTTAATTAAAAGTTTAAATGATAATTATGTTCATTACTATCAACGCGTGGGGGAAGGCCTGTACGCCTCTGAACAGGGCTTCCTTCCTTTACCATCGCGAACATAGCGGTCAGTTGGATGTTGGTTACTAAGGCCAGCCAGTTAGGATAGCTTTGAAAGGCCTGTAAGGTGGGAGAGCATCAGATATCAAGCCCCGCCCCACACCTTTGTTCTCCTTTTCTGTATGATTGGTGTAAAAAAAAAAAACTGTAGAATCTCTGGTCTGTTGGCAAAACATGGATATCTTTTGCTGGGTTTTTGCAAATTCCAATTATTTCTTCCAGAAGCAATTAAAAGACTCTGGGGGCTTCCAGTTTCCATGATGATTTGCGAGTTCATTAAAAACGAGGCTGGCGCTACAGTTAGCGAGAATTGATCCATTCATAATAGCTGGAGCTGTTGCGTATAATAAAACAAGCTCTGCATTTTACCACAGTGCGTGTTATCTCGTAGCATGAAGTGTGCCGCAGGCTCAAGCAGTGGCTTTCTGCCAATTCTACACTTCTATGCAGAATTCGCGGTACCGAGATATGTTAAGAAGTGATTCTCACACTCTTTCAGTCGAATAACCTCTGCAAGGGAACATACAATATACCATTTAAAACCTGCAATGATGCTGCTCCTTGGCTTCTGCTAGGTAGCCCCATCACAAATGTGATGAACGTTTAGTGTTAAGTATTCACTGTGTGACCTACACTTCACTCCACAACACGGGAAGTGACATCAGAGGATGAGTGGTACAGTGGGTGCATAAGAGAAAATATGCAAAGTAAAAAGGTTGCCTCATCCAATCAAAGGGGTTCCCCCATTCACCTCATCTCCACTCTGACTCTCTCTTTTGTAAAGGGAAACTCCCCCTTCGCTCCCGACATATCTTCTGCGGGTGCCGAAGTCGCCTTCCCTGTTCTCTGCCATTATTTCACCGGCTCCCTCCTTGCTCCACCGAGGAGGCATTCCTCACCTCATATCTCCTTCCTGGCTGCCCGGCCTTCCACATCGATCTGATGCCACTTCCCAGCCCCGCCTGACCCGGCGAGCTGAACCCACCTGCGCTTTTACTGCCACATGCCGAAGACCTGCGTGGCAAAGGTACCATGGTAAAGGCCTGAGCAACTATTGCAGCGTGGATAAGACAGATAACGCCCTAGACCTATGCCTGTAATTCTTTCTCCCCCCCGCCGTCCCTGCCTCCTCCATAGACTCATATCTTGGTATCCTGGCCACCCTCTGAATACACTTCCATATCTATAAAAGTGCAAAGCAGCATGCCCGCCGCCTTGGACTTACTGCCATGGATGTCATAACGCTTGCAGCTTCAAGTTGCCAACGTAGACCTCTATAAGTGACTATCCGGCCCCAACAGGCATGTACCCAGTATAATTGTAAAAGGGCACTGTCTGATATGTCTCTGCAGAACATCTGTAGAGTTTACTGGAGTGTTAATGAATTATAATACTGTTAAAGACTAATAGCAGAAGAACAAGTAGAGAGTAGCGGAAGTTGAGGCAGAGATGAGTCGAAATAGCTGAGGCAACCGTACTATGTATATTAGTTGGAGTAATAGTACTATACTAGTACCTGGACAGAAAACAGATTCAGAATGATCCAGGGTGTTATTGATCACTACAAATATTTTGAGATGAAGGGTCACTGCCCATTCAAGGAGCTTAGAAGGATACAGTCCTTGGTCTACAGGATGGAGATTCCTAAGGTCAGAAGGCCCAGAGTAAGGTTCTTAGCAGTGGCATAAAAACAGCCTGTTTAAAAGAAGCTTAGACTATGTCAGTGGTTAGGAAAGAACTCACGCCCTACAGAAGATCTCACTTGCAAGCTGTGGTTTGATGAAGTTTGTAGGTCAGTGACTAGTGGGTCATCTAGAAAACTGGTGGTCAATAAGCTGTCAAAATGCTCTACACTAAAACAAAATAGGGCTCATCAACTATATTTTATTCTGATTTCTCCATTTGCATCGAAAATAACATAAATCGGCATCCGTTTAAAACCGTCATAACATAAAATGACTTCTCATTAAAAGGACTGTCCCTTTAAGAAGCTCAACCAAACCATATACACATTCCAACTCTTCACAGTTCATCATGTAATGCATCGCTGTTGCACGTGTCCTTATTCGGTTTGCCCAAAAAAAATGCCTAAGCCAGAAAATGCAAAGGGCTAAAAAATGGGGGCAAATTAAAAGAAAATGAGTCAAATCTTCTTCTTGCCCCATTGAACATCCACGGGTGGTTGCCCCATGGTTCCATCTTGTGCATTTGTTCAGGGGCAGTCCATTTCGTCTGATGAGCAGCACCGTCCCGTAATCTAATCCTGGTAATAGCCCCTTGCTGGTATAGCCGACAGTCTGCTATAGTGTAAGCGAAGAAAGCGTATTTATCTTTTGCATCTGTTCCCATTTGAACGCTTTTGCTTTAGTTTCTTTCCTTAAGCTGCTTAAAGTAAAGCGGCTTATATCTTTGTTTTTATCTTCGTTCATCCAAATCTTCCGCCACCTAATGCCTGCTTTATACCACTTGTACTTAAATGTGCCCTGAGCCGCTGCCATTTCAAATACCCCCATTCACATTCACGTTGGTAGAAAATCCCAGATTGTTCTTTAGAAAATAAAATAGATGTAGCTCTATATTGGACCTTTTGGACTATGCTTGCTATCCTCCATTCCATTCCCAGTGCACTGTTTCGGGTTCCTGAGAGAAGGACTTTGATTTGCACCACTTCAGTGCATTTTGCATTGTCCCAAATTTCGCTGCCATAGAAAATCATTGACCGTAGGTTTGTCTTGTACACCTCAAGGCATTTGTGAATTCTTAAGCCTCCATACTGTGACGAATCCCAGGGGATTTTCACTGCTTCCATGGAGGAAGCCCCTTACCATGAGGCCAGGCAGATGGACTGCTACCCGATAGTCCCCCCTCCGCCCGTAGTACCCCACAGATGGATCTCATGGGAAGAGAAATATTCCATGGGACCGGTGACAATCACCTCGGGTGAATGTGGTATGCCCCACCTTCCTATTGGCCCCCTCCTTCCTTTAATGCCACTCAGTACCCTGCCGTTCCCCACAATTACATTCATCTTTGTAGAGTTGAGGAAGGTGAGTCTCAAGAAAATACTGATACTGATCTCTATGAAGAACAGCAGTTCAGTACTTTGACAAGGAGGAACGGGTGAGCAATGAGGACAATTGATGTGAATCAGAAGATGCAGTCTAGTTGTTGGAGACTGCATATTGGCCATACGGAATACAAATTAGAAGATGGTCTGACTCAAGTGTCAAGCCTGCCATGGAGGAACCAAGAGCGAAATCTGAATGCCGCAAAGATGGAATCAACGGAAGAATATGTTGGTCGGGAAAACGGTGGAACAATTCCGCTGTTCACAGAGGTGCTGACATGAGCCAGCAGACCCAGAGAACCGAGAGATAACCCAAACACAAGGCTTTAATAATAATAAGAAACCCATGGGACAGTTCCTCGGGCCAAGCCGTGCAGCCCAACAAGCTGAAGCTGAAGGGAGCCGTGTATCTTGACACACTGAAGGGACCTGCACAGCCTGACACACTGAAGGCGAAGCAGGGTTGCGGAAGACAGCACGAGCAGGAATAAGAGAAACAGAAGGTCGTCAAGAGAGTCGGAGGAGCCTGAGCAGGAGGCCACACAGCCAGAGCCCGGAATCAAGGTACGGGTGCTGCCTGGGTCTGTGAGAGGGGCTGGAAACTAAACAAGGGGAAACCTAAGGAGGGTCACGGACCCAAAGTCAGTTGAAGCTAATGATATGTGGGTCAAGAACCCCAAAAGGAGTATAAGGACAAGCCAATGCAGCACATTAGTGAGCACTTGGCAGGCGAGTGAACCAAGTGTCCTGGAAGGCTGATTGAAAGGGGTCTGGGACCCAATGGAATTACAGAAGCTAAGTCGGATCGGAGACCCGAGAGAAGTACAAGGGTAAAGAAAAGTTGAAACGAACTGTGTAACATACCATATTCGTAACAGTACCTAGCAGGAGAGTACAGCCAATCTGTTCAGTGGGACAGTGCAAAATACCAGGGTGTGGGACACATATGAAGGTGAGCAAAGCCCACACAAGCAAACCACAGGGGTCAGGGACACATCAAAATGGCTGAGGCACAAAGCAAGTTGGTGAGAACCCAAAAAAGTCAAAAAAGGTCTGGGACCCACACAGGAACGGCAGAACCAGTCGGGGAGAACTCGAGGCAGACCAGAAGGATCTGGGATCAGTGTGAAAGAGTCAGGGACAACCAGATACAACCCAGAGGGATCTAGGACCCACATGAGAAAGTGGGGGAAAGCCTGAGCCAACCCCGGAGGGATCTGGGACCTATTTGGAAAAGTGCAAGAGATTAAAATAAGGGTTGAAGGACCAACTTTAGAAGAAAGACATTTGCTTGTGTTCTGAATTCTAGAGTCAAGTCTGGCATGATAGTGTAGCAGACTTGGTGCCACAGTTTTGAGTTGAAAACAAGGGGAGGGGACTCCTGCCATTTTTGGATACTTGTGAACTATGTCACTCATTGTGTTTTCACATCATGAACTGAACTTTAAAAAGGGCCACGTCCCAGGAAGCAAGAGAAGCCCCATGGATTAAGAAGATGCCCAGTTTTTCCTTAGTTAGTTTAGTGTAATGCTCGGAAATAGGTTTGGACATAGGACCGTGGACATTTTACGTTACGAACATTCTGACAGAGACCTTAGTATTTGTGTTGAGGTTGGGCAACCCCTCATAGACATAAGGCAAGATAGGATTTTCCTTTTCTTTTATTTTAATAAAAGTCTTTACCAAGATGCATGCCACCACTGTGTCAGACTCATGCTTCTGCACCCTTACAATACATATAATAAAACCTTGCGCAGCCTTTAGGCTACAGGGAGGTTTTCGCTGCGGTGCTCCTAACATGGGTAGACCACTCGCTACGCATGCATGTTAGCCCCAAGTATGAGTATCCTTACACTACTTCTATGTTAGTGTTAGTGAGTGACCGCTTATTTGGCACGCACTTATTTCAAAACACCATCATTTGTTATGTAACTTGGTTTATTTTGAGCTTATGTACACCCAGATAATCTTCAGCATAGGGTGGTGTCGTCTGCATATAGCAGAACACTATATAGAACCGAGAAAACCTTTCTCCCTGCAGCACATGGGTCCAGATCTGTTAAAAGCAGGATAAATTGAAGAGGGGCCAGGGCAGTCCTGCTTAACACCTCTGTTGGTGGGAAATGACAAGTTACAGTATTCATTCTAGATGAACGGACCGACGCTGTGGTATCTTCATAGCATCATTGCACCGGTTTACGGGCCACGTTTGGGACTCCAAGAGAGTCTAGTTTCTTCCACGGGGCGGGGTGCTTCGGTCGGACGTATCGAGTTTCAGTGAAATTCCCACTGTGACCATCAATGGTAGTGTGTCCTCGTAAGGCAGCTGAAAGGTCTGTAAAGAATGCGAGAAGCCAAAGCAGAGGGCAGACTGAGCTTACTCAGGACAGTACAGATGTCACAGCCATATTAAATGCGTGAATAATTCTGGTAAAAAGCAGTGTACTTCATTATTACTACAATAAAATACTTTCTTTCTATACATCTACTCAAGCCGGATTCCTCCTGCTTCCCAGTGCTTTATTTAACACACGATTTTAATCGCCATTGGAAGAATGAGGGATGAAGCGGGCCTGTCCATCAATGCAGGTTGCACAATCGACTTTGCAGCAAGAAGTTAACTCACTGGGCCATCTTTCTATTTCTTTAAGATTCCATTCATATGGAAGATTTCATTCGCATACGATTTTACTCCGGGCCCTAATGGCATGTTTGTATGCATATTGCCTCACCATGTGCTACAAGATATTCCAATACTGGTCCCACTGGAACCCCTAGGCGGGAAACTGAAAACTTGCGACACATTTAAAACTATGACGGTGAGGAGTAAACAAATCCGTGGCAGTGAGGAGTAAACAAATCCGTGGCAGGCGCATCACAGAGCTCCACACGCACGCCCAGTGAACACTGAGCGTGACTGCCAGTCAAAGAGTGCCCGCGCGGATCGCTACCCATGCACGCTGCTGTTTGCAGTGTGTTTTGTTTTACACGCGTGACCCCTGAAATCACGCATCAGCCACAAAACGAACTGTAATTCCGCCCCAACGCGCAGTTCATGCAGAATACAGCACTACTGAAAAATCAGTGCATTGAGATGAAAGGATGGCTTTTGCCTGCACATTCGGTCATCTGCTTCCGTGGTACTGTGGGTGCTTAATTTCTGTGGGTGTTTGCCAGGGCTCTGCCCTGGCATTTATTTTTGAGCCCCGGCACTTATTGTCTCAGACTCACTTTAATTATGAAGTGGTGATAATCAGTGCATCCATTGAGCACAAGGAGCGGGTGGGAGCTGCAGTGTAACCCCAAATATGTCAACACTGCGGGGAGCAGCCATGGGTGGTTTCAGCAGTGGTGGGGCCCTGGGCACCCGCAGTGTCACAGGAGTGCTAGGAAATATGTGTGCCCTGGAACTTATTTTTTTGTTACAAATTAAGCACAGGTGGGCAGCAATTTCTCCAATCGAAGGCCAATACTAACACTCCACTTTCTCCATTATTGCCTTCATTTCTAAAGCAAGCTCCCATTCCGCCCCCCCCCCCCCCCGAACTGATGTTTTCTCCTTCCACAAAAAACTCACAACCTGCTGTTTCCATTATCAAGAGGATCTCGGGGGGAGTTCCGGGGTTTACGTTTCTCCACACGATGCTTATCAGGCGACAGTTCCAGAGCCCACTTGTGCAAAAAGAAACATTTCAACATAAAACACAGAACCAGGATCAATTTCCACATTCTTCATGATTATGCAGAAACCAGATTGACGAGGTGCTTGGCAGTTTAGAAAACAAACTAAAATAAAAAATAAAAAACTCGTTTTCCAAATGAACAAATCAGCTTCTAGGTAAACATGTATTGGAAGAGAGTACCAGGGGGCAGCGTACTGAAAATGTGGGGACATTTCAACTAAAAAAACGTTCACTTCATCTATTAATGGCCGGCACGTTTTTGGGAAGCCAACCATAGGTTGACTAGTAGCTCTACCAATAAAATGATGCAGTGGGAGGGAAGGATGACAACCCGGCAGATTTCCTCTCGAGGCATCCAACGGGATCAGCACGCCCTGGACCTTCAATTGCAGACATATATATTAACTATGTGATGCATCCGGCAAAAACGGGAGGTTTGGATTTCCATGTGCTTCAGCAGGAGTCTGAGCAGGACCCAGCTTTTCGCATCATTGCTGACTGCTTGAGGAGAGGTCGCTGGAAGCATGCAAGGGAGATGAGACATAAGGGGAGGTGGCGGAAATGCTAAATTACATTACAAATCTATTGCTAGTAAAGGAGGAGCTATCCTTGCCCAAGGACGACTTAATCCCCAATGGCACCAAGCTGGTAATACCACAAATGTTGCGACAAGGGATTGACCTAGCCTATGAGGGGCACTGAGGGATTGTGTCGACAAAGCACATGCTAAGCCAGAAGGTGTTGTTTCCCCAATAGGATACACAAGTAAAAGACTCTGAAGCAGTGTCCCACCTGATGCATCATAACTCCTCAAGCACGACAAGAACCCCTCCAAATGATGACCCTACTGGTGGCTGTGTGGGAGGAAGTGGCCATTGAATCATTTGGGCTGATAGAAGCAGGGCTTTACATTCTGGTGGTAATGTATGAATACTCACGTTTTCCAGAGCTACAAATAGTAGCATCCACAGCCAGCTACCTGTGTGACCAGTGTCTCGGGAGGATAGCTCAGGGGCAACGCGCTCGCCTTGGAAGCAAGACGACGCTGAGCAAGACAGATTTGATCCCCGGTGTTAGGAAAGATTTCGTAATTGTAGGTAATTTTCCTTCCATGTGGCAACCCCTAAACTTTTTGCTGTTGTTTTCACCTTGTTCTTGACTTTGCCAGAGAAGTGCAGCCTTCTTCCGCACTCCTCTGGGCTTTCGCTCCTTTCTTACGGGGAAACTGACATGCCCTTAAGACAGTCAGTACCGGGGAACGCTGTTTCCCGTAGTTTCTTTTATCATGTTGCGGCTTTAGTGCAACATGACACAAGAGGGCACTGTAAGCTAAGTTACAGCTCTCTTGGGTCTCTAGCCTTCTACAGGCCCTAGATACTCTTTTAGGATGGTATTTGATCGGTGCAAGTCATTCAGGGACTCGAATGGTGGCAGCGATCGTTTTGTTTATTTTGAGCTCCTTTTGGCGTTCTGAGCACGTTTTTCGCACTGAACCCAAAATGGTGGCCTGGCTCCCAAAATGGCCAGACCACTAGGCTCCTTTGTCTTGTCCACTGACCGTCTTGCTCCCTTCACCTTCCCCAGGTCGAGCGACCCGGGGCCTTCCTTATTTGGGCATGTACTTTCCCGCGAAACGTGGTTGCTTTCGCGGGCTTCTACATGTCGTTTGTGTGCCTCCAGGGTGTGGGCTGGGATGTCTGGTCCCAATACACATCCTGGGTGCCAGAGAGTCTGGGGTGGTGTGAATGCCTGGGACCACCGTGGTCCGTGATTGGTCCACGTATGGTATGTGTGTTGATGAGCGGATCTCCCATTGGCTCCCCTCCGTTTTGGCGCGAAGGGAACCGTGGATAAGAGGGAGCTGGAAACACCACTACCATGTCGATCTCCTGAGTTCTCACGAACGAAGGAATACAGGAGCCAAGTATCCTGCAACCACGAGGCTGGACCGAGGAATCGCTGGTGACCCGCTGAAGGAATCCTCCTTTGCACTGCTGTCGTCCTGTGAAACCCTTTCCTCCTTGGATCAAACCAGAAGGCCTGTACTGGTGCTTCGACCTTTGGAATAGCAGGAACAGCTATTCCCAGCGACTTCATCCTCTCCTGCCAAGTAAGCCTTCGGAAGTGTCTCTGGGCCATCCAGTTGACTGACCAGCTTACAAGGGAGTCCTGCTCTGTAACTGCCGCCAGGTTGTGTTGTATTCCGAGTCCTTGTCACTCTCCCACGCTTCGTACACTTGGCGTTCCCAAGTCTGAAGGGAGGAGTGTACATTTGGCTCAAATACACACGGCCGCTCCGTTGTCCTGCTGCGGCAACAAACTGTGCTGGTTTCGTCGATTGGGACGTCTTTTTGCTCTACACGACTACGAGGCGTTCCCTGCTCTTCTGAACCTGCCAACTGCTGAAACTAACGTGGAGAAGCCTGGGTCTGCTTGCTTCGGGGACCGGTGAGTAGTTTAGCTAGGATCTGGTCGCCCTCCTGCAGTATCCCATTGCTTTTCCCTGCTGTGTAAAAACAGCACCCTTTTGCCGTACTCGCGCTCTGCTTCTGCTCGCTGTGGAGGCTGCGCTTGAGTTGCGGAACCTGTTCTCCTTCTGCTGTGCACTAACCCGAACTGCTGACTTCCTCCGAAGAGCTTCCCCTTTTGCCCGTTGGCACCGGCGTGGCAGGTACTTTGAGCACAAGGCTCCACTCTTCGCAGGGCTCGGACTTCCATCTAGTTAGGTGCCTCTGAAGGCGAACTGAGTCTAAAGCGTTATCGCACTGCCTGTTTTCCTTTCCTTTCAGGTGGACGACATATTTCGTGCTTTAAACGCTTGCGACTGTGTATTTGTATATATATTGTGTTGATATGGTATGTGTTGGTTTAATATTGTGATATTGTGATTTTCTCGCTACGGTCATTGTTTTAAAGGCCTTAAAATAAATGTGTATCTATTTTTGATATAACAACTGTTTGGAGTAGTTTGTAAGCGCTCTTGCTTTGTGTGCTCATTGCGGGCTTTCAGTCACCCTCACCCCTCTTGAGACCTAGTCTTGACCGCCGCGATCGCTACCTTGATTGGTCTGGCTTGTCCAGAGGTTACCCTGTTCCAAGTAATTAGGTTGGCCTTCTGAACTTCTGCGCCACCAGAACAGAGTTCAGAAATCCGTCTTAACAAATTGGTGTACAGCGGTGGGATACGACTGAAGGTATCCAGTGTTGCGCTCGAACTAAGGCATTTCAGGTTATTCCAAACAGTACACGTAGTGAATTGTTGTAGTATAACTTTAAAAAGGCCATAGTCCTATCAAACAGTATGGAAACAAATACCTTGTTAACTTTAAATGCTTCCAAATCAGAAACGCTGAAAAAGATGTGTGCGGAGAGAGGTGTTTCCTCTCAAGGCACGAAATTGGAAATGATCCAAAGAATCGTGGCGTGGCAAGAAGCGCAGCTTGACGCTATAACTTCTGAGGACAGTGCGGAAGGTGGTGGGGCTGCTCTCACTGGTAGAACCGACGGTTCTGCCGCTGCACTGATCCATCGCGACCACGAGGACAGGGAGGACGAGATGTCTAATGTTTCCTCTGCCAGTGTTGATGGGGAGGCTATGCTTGAATTCAAGAAGCAAGAGCTGCGGTTTAGGCAGCAGGAGCTTGAATTCAGCATAGCCAAACTAAAAATCGAACAGGCAGAAAAACAGAAAGACAGGGATCACCAGTTGGAACTGGCCAAGCTTCAGGTTGCAAATGGGTCCAAGGGTCCTGGACATGGGTCTGGGGCTTCCTCTCATCCACGGTTTCCGAAAGATCTGCTCAGTGTGTATGAAGAAAGGAATGACATTATGGACTGGCTGAATGCGTTTGAGTATGCATGCGAGGTTCAAGAAGTTGACAATGCTGATAAGATTGCGTGGTTGCTCAGTAGACTGCCCCATTCTGGCTGTAGTGCCATTATGGAAATGTCGAAGGCTGAGCGAGCTGATTTCGCAATGTTAAAGCAAACTCTCATTTTAAAGTTTGGGAAGACTCCGGCCCAATATTTAAAGTGTTTTCGAGAGTATAAGAAAAAGGAAGGTGGTACTTGGGTATCTTATGTCGCTGAGTCCTTGAAAAACTTAACTGGCTGGGTCGAAGGTTATAAGGTTTCTACCTTCGAAGGCATGATAACTCTTGTCATGCTGGAACACATTTTTGCTTCTTCTTCCCCGGAGCTTAAGCAGCATTTGGCCGATTCGAAGGAGATAGATCCTAAGAAGCTGGCCATTGCAGCAGACTTATGGGTGTCACATCGAGTGTCCCATAAGGACAAAACTCATCCTGGTAAGCAGGAGGAAGGGAAAAAGTCCAAAGATATGGAGGGTGGGGAATCTGCTAAATCTTCTTCCCATAAGGGCCACAAAAAGAAAAACAAGGGTAAGACACAAGAGAACTCACAGGGTAGTGGAGGTTCGCCTCCGAAACAGAACTCTGGTTACAATAAGCCTCCCTACGTAAACAGACCCACTGGGGCTTGTTTTTCTTGTGGAGCAACTGACCATGTGAAGGGGGATCCCCGGTGTAAGGTTAGACCTTTGGGGGTCCACTCCGCTAATCTGGCCTTCTCCTCCTACGAGGAAGAAGAGATTACCGGAGCATCCTTCTCCTCAGACTCATTTCCCAGCGGAATAGAGGCTGAGGTAGTTTTAGTGTCCCTGGGTTCCTGGGAGCCTAAAGTCGCAGAGGCTTATGCTAGGATTCCGGATAATACCAAGCACTACTTTAAAGACAGTGTGCTGATCAATGGAGTGGATACTCCAGCTCTTAGGGATAGTGGGTGCAGTCGCACTGTAGTGGATTCTACCTTGGTAGACTCAGAGGAGGTTGCCAGAGCTACTCTGGTGCCCACTAAGTTGGCTGACGGCCCCCTCCGTATGTTTCCAGTAATACCTGTAAATCTTACTTTAAATGGTACAGCAGTCAGGATTCCAGTGAGCATTCAGAGAAACGTCCCGGGAAAGGTCTTGTTGGGTAATGATCTCAGAGCTTTAGGGCTCGTAGGAGACACTGCCGAAAGACCCTACACACGGTCTCAAACACGGGCAGCATTGGCCAAGTCCAATACGCCGCCCCAGCCAAAGGGGAAACCCAAGGCGAAAGGAGTCTACAAGTCAAAACGAGGGAAAGAGAATATTCCCCCGAGCTCGCCTACCACTGCGGTGGAGGAAGTTGGTCAATCGCCCGGGCCTGACGAGGAGGTGGCGATGCCTGAAGTATTCGACCCCAACGATCATCCTGAACTAAAAGACTTGTTAGTTGAAGGAGGTCCTGATAGGGACGAATTCAGTAAAGCCCAACGTGAGTGCCCATCTCTGGAAGGCCTAAGGAGACAGGCCTGCTCCCAGCTTGAGGGTGAACCTCCTGGGAAGCATAGGATTTATTGGGAAGGTGGACTCCTGTATAGTGAGCCCACAGAGTCTACAGAAGGAGACCATAGGAGGTTGGTGGTTCCCCTTGCTGTTAGGCCCTTCCTCCTGCAGTTGGCGCATGAAGTTCCCCTTGCTGGTCACCTTGGTATGAAGAGGACCAAGCAAAGGTTATCCATGCACTTCTACTGGCCCAAGATGGGGGTGCAAGTAGAAAGTCACTGCAGGAGTTGTGCCTCCTGCCAGTTGTCTGGTAAGGTTGGCGCGACAATCCAAGCTCCGTTGGTACCGCTCCCAGTTGTGGGGGTACCATTTGAAAGGGTAGGGATCGACATCGTTGGTCCCCTTGACCCGCAAACATCCTCGGGCAATAGGTTTATCCTGGTGCTGGTCGACCATGCAACCAGGTATCCTGAGGCCATCCCATTGAAAACTGTAACTGCCAAGTCAGTTGCAAAAGCTTTACTCGGCATATTTACTAGGGTTGGCTTCCCTAAAGAAGTTGTGTCAGATCGTGGCAGCAACTTTATGTCGAAGTATATGCAGGCTATGTGGAAAGAATGTGGGGTCACCTACAAGTTCTCTTCTGCATACCACCCCCAGACCAATGGTCTGGTGGAACGTTTCAACAGAACGTTAAAGAGCATGATTGGGGCTCTGGAGGAGCCTCAGAGAAGAAAATGGGATCTTCTGTTACCATGCTTACTGTTTGCCTACCGAGAGGTACCACAGGAGGGTGTTGGCTTCAGCCCCTTCGAACTTCTGTTCGGTCATCCCGTACGGGGACCCTTAGCCATCGTCAAGGAGGGATGGGAGATGCCCACTCCCCCTGTTACTACCAACGTAGTTGATTATGTGCTAGGGCTCAGAAAACGGATGGTACTTCTGATGGGCTTGGCTAGTGATAAATTGAAGGCAGGGCAAGCGCTGGTGAAACATTGGTACGACCAGAAAGCTTCCCTCATCAACTTTACACCTGGTCAGCAAGTCCTGATCATGAATCCAATAAGGCCTCGCGCTTTACAGGACAAATGGTCAGGCCCTTACACAGTGGTGGAGCCCCTGGGTGAGGTGAACTATTTAGTGGACCTTGGAAGGCCTGGACAGGCTCCAAAAGTGTTTCACGTGAATAGGCTGAAGGCTTTCGTCCCAAGAGTCGAAATCGCAGCACTGCTACTGGCGTCAGACGTCGAGGAAGAGGAGTCTGAACCTCTCCCCGACCTGTTCCAGAGCGGTCCTTCAGATAGCTCCGTTGAGGGTGTCCGAGTGGCCCCTCACCTGACTTCTGATCAGCAGGCTGAGGTGAAAAGTTTGCTTAGGCAGTTTTCCCCCCTGTTTTCACAGTCCCCTGGTTTGACACCTTGGTGCAAACATAACATTGACACAGGAGACAGTGTACCTACCAAAAGTAGGGGATACAGGATGTCAGATAAAGTACGGTCTTATATTAAGACCGAGGTCAACAAGATGTTAGATCTTGGGGTGATTGAACCCTCTAGTAGTCCTTGGTCCAGTCCTGTGGTGTTGGTTCCAAAGGCAGGCACTTCGGAATTGAGGTTCTGCGTGGATTACAGGGCTCTGAATGCTGTCACCAAGACAGATGCACACCCCTTGCCTCGAACAGATGAGCTGGTGGATACTTTGGGTGCCTCCAAGTACCTCAGCACGTTTGACCTCACTGCTGGCTATTGGCAAATAGCTTTAGCAGAACATGCCAAGGAGAAGACAGCATTTTCTACTCCAGACGGCCTTTACCAATTCCGGGTAATGCCGTTCGGGTTGAAGAATGCACCTGCCACTTTCCAGAGGCTTGTGAATCATGTGTTGAATGGGTTGGACGAATTCTGCCTTGCATATCTGGACGATATAGCAGTTTTCAGTGCCACCTGGGAAGACCATGTGAAACACCTCAGGATTGTGCTCCAGGCTCTTCAGAAAGCCCACTTGACCATAAAGGCTAGTAAATGCCAGATTGGACAAGGCTCAGTGGTTTACCTTGGACATGAAGTAGGTGGAGGGAGGATACAGCCTCTACCCAGTAAAGTACAAGCAGTACAAGACTGGCCTACCCCCACTACGCAAACCCAAGTGAGAGCCTTCTTAGGACTCACGGGGTATTATCGCAATTTTGTGGCAGACTATGGCACCATAGCTGCTCCTCTGACTGCCCTCACAACTCCGAAGAAACCCAAGAAGGTAACTTGGACCGACGAGTGTGAGAAGGCCTTCAATGGCTTGAAAGACTCCTTGTGCCAGGCCCCTGTGCTCAGGGCCCCTGATTATCAAAGACCTTTTATCGTGCAGACGGATGCCTCTGACACTGGGATAGGAGCTGTACTATCGCAAGTAGATGAGAAGGGTAAGGAACACCCTATCGGTTTTATTAGTCGCCAGCTTAAGGACAGAGAGCTCAGATGGTCCACGGTAGAGAAAGAATGTTTCTCTGTTGTGTGGGCCCTAAGGAAGCTGAGGCCCTACCTCTATGGGACCCACTTCACTGTGCAGACTGACCATAAGCCGTTAAAGTGGCTAATGAACATGAAGGGGGAGAATCCAAAGTTGCTTAGGTGGTCCATAAGTCTACAAGGCTTCGACTTCACTATTGAGCATAGGCCAGGTGTCCAACATAGCAATGCTGATGGGTTGTCCAGAATGTTTAACCGACCTGAACAAGAGACTCATCCAGGGGTGGATTAGTTCCCCCTGTCCATAGTCTGGGAGGGGCGAGTGTTAGGAAAGATTTCGTAATTGTAGGTAATTTTCCTTCCATGTGGCAACCCCTAAACTTTTTGCTGTTGTTTTCACCTTGTTCTTGACTTTGCCAGAGAAGTGCAGCCTTCTGCCGCACTCCTCTGGGCTTTCGCTCCTTTCTTACGGGGAAACTGACATGCCCTTAAGACAGTCAGTACCGGGGAACGCTGTTTCCCGTAGTTTCTTTTATCATGTTGCGGCTTTAGTGCAACATGACACAAGAGGGCACTGTAAGCTAAGTTACAGCTCTCTTGGGTCTCTAGCCTTCTACAGGCCCTAGATACTCTTTTAGGATGGTATTTGATCGGTGCAAGTCATTCAGGGACTCGAATGGTGGCAGCGATCGTTTTGTTTATTTTGAGCTCCTTTTGGCGTTCTGAGCACGTTTTTCGCACTGAACCCAAAATGGTGGCCTGGCTCCCAAAATGGCCAGACCACGAGGCTCCTTTGTCTTGTCCACTGACCGTCTTGCTCCCTTCACCTTCCCCAGGTCGAGCGACCCGGGGCCTTCCTTATTTGGGCATGTACTTTCCCGCGAAACGTGGTTGCTTTCGCGGGCTTCTACATGTCGTTTGTGTGCCTCCAGGGTGTGGGCTGGGATGTCTGGTCCCAATACACATCCTGGGTGCCAGAGAGTCTGGGGTGGTGTGAATGCCTGGGACCACCGTGGTCCGTGATTGGTCCACGTATGGTATGTGTGTTGATGAGCGGATCTCCCATTGGCTCCCCTCCGTTTTGGCGTGAAGGGAACCGTGGATAAGAGGGAGCTGGAAACACCACTACCATGTCGATCTCCTGAGTTCTCACGAACGAAGGAATACAGGAGCCAAGTATCCTGCAACCACGAGGCTGGACCGAGGAATCGCTGGTGACCCGCTGAAGGAATCCTCCTTTGCACTGCTGTCGTCCTGTGAAACCCTTTCCTCCTTGGATCAAACCAGAAGGCCTGTACTGGTGCTTCGACCTTTGGAATAGCAGGAACAGCTATTCCCGGCGACTTCATCCTCTCCTGCCAAGTAAGCCTTCGGAAGTGTCTCTGGGCCATCCAGTTGACTGACCAGCTTACAAGGGAGTCCTGCTCTGTAACTGCCGCCAGGTTGTGTTGTATTCCGAGTCCTTGTCACTCTCCCACGCTTCGTACACTTGGCGTTCCCAAGTCTGAAGGGAGGAGTGTACATTTGGCTCAAATACACACGGCCGCTCCGTTGTCCTGCTGCGGCAACAAACTGTGCTGGTTTTGTCGATTGGGACGTCTTTTTGCTCTACACGACTACGAGGCGTTCCCTGCTCTTCTGAACCTGCCAGCTGCTGAAACTAACGTGGAGAAGCCTGGGTCTGCTTGCTTCGGGGACCGGTGAGTAGTTTAGCTAGGATCTGGTCGCCCTCCTGCAGTATCCCATTGCTTTTCCCTGCTGTGTAAAAACAGCACCCTTTTGCCGTACTCGCGCTCTGCTTCTGCTCGCTGTGGAGGCTGCGCTTGAGTTGCGGAACCGGTTCTCCTTCTGCTGTGCACTAACCCGAACTGCTGACTTCCTCCGAAGAGCTTCCCCTTTTGCCCGTTGGCACCGGCGTGGCAGGTACTTTGAGCACAAGGCTCCACTCTTCGCAGGGCTCGGACTTCCATCTAGTTAGGTGCCTCTGAAGGCGAACTGAGTCTAAAGCGTTATCGCACTGCCTGTTTTCCTTTCCTTTCAGGTGGACTACATATTTCGTGCTTTAAACGCTTGCGACTGTGTATTTGTATATATATTGTGTTGATATGGTATGTGTTGGTTTAATATTGTGATATTGTGATTTTCTCGCTACGGTCATTGTTTTAAAGGCCTTAAAATAAATGTGTATCTATTTTTGATATAACAACTGTTTGGAATAGTTTGTAAGCGCTCTTGCTTTGTGTGCTCATTGCGGGCTTTCAGTCACCCTCACCCCTCTTGAGACCTAGTCTTGACCGCCGCGATCGCTACCTTGATTGGTCTGGCTTGTCCAGAGGTTACCCTGTTCCAAGTAATTAGGTTGGCCTTCTGAACTTCTGCGCCACCAGGACAGAGTTCAGAAATCCGTCTTAACACCCGGGTCCGCGCTTAGAAACCTCTGGGTATTAAGCGCGTTATAAATAACCCATTACAATTACAATTACCTGCCCTAGACAAAATGTTCACTGCCTATGGAGTTCCACGAACCATCAAGTCGGACAATGGGCCCCCATTCACCAGTAGCGATTTCAAGGTCTTCGCAGAAGATATGGGGTTCAAACATAGCAGAGTCATGCCATTGGTGTCCCAAACAAATGGGACTGTTGAACAATTCATGGGGAACATCAAATGAATGTTGCAAATCTCTTAACGTGTAAGCCTTGAACAGCTTCTATGTCAACTCTTGAGAGACTACCGAAACACGTCCCATAGCACCACAGGGAATTGTCCATCCAAAGTTATGTTCAGAAGAAACAGGAACATGGATACCCCACATAAATGGGCAGGGTGAGAAGTACTGAGAGGACCAGGTCATGAGGGAACAGAACACTCGAGCAAAGACCAAAATTCAGTAGTATACCGACACCAGAAGGAAGGTGGAAGAATCTACCCTGACCATAGGTGGCGCAGTGCTTATCAGACAACCAAGGACACACAAATACACCACGCCATTTCACGCAGCTCTGCTAGTCATGGTTCCGAAAAAGGACCACTGGTAATGGCACCGAGTGGACATTTGAGTGCAATGAATGAATGATGGATCTGGCAGCTGCCCACCATTCATTATGAGGCAGACATTTTGTACCTGGGTGATGGTGAAACATCGGAGGGTGACGCATTCGAAGCATACAACACAAAGCTGTCCAATTCCGAGAACATGAATGAAGAACAGCATCATCGGACGAGGACAAGGCTTAGGAGAGTGGTCGGAGAAATGGGTGATAAGTATCTGTTAGCTGAAATTGGGGGGTGTTGTAACATTGTGTAACGAGATGGTTTGTCTCATTTGCCTCATTATGTTAGGAAAGGGACGAGTTTTGGGGGTAATGAAGGGAAGTGTGGTCAACGGGTTACGCTGGGGCAGTAACAACGGAAAAGCAGGATAATAAAGAAGTGGTTTAACTTGCTTCAGTCTCTGCGTCTTCCCTGTATGTAAGCACCATGTGGCTACATCTCAGCGGTAACTCAGCTGGGACAGAAAGGACAGAACGACTGATATTTCAATGATTCCTTTAAAGTACGGACATGGATCCCAGCAGAGAGCAGGGGTGAACTGGTATATATGCAACTCGTGAGAGTTCACTGTAGGCCTCTGCACCCTGGGCCTCTTTTGTGTGGCATTTCCAAATGTTCCCATAGGAAAGGGGTTGGGCTTGCTGAAAATGTGTAATATGGGGCCTCTTTGTACATTATTTCCAGGGCCTCTTTTGGTTCCCAGTCCACCCCTGGCAGAGAGACTATTACATTCGTCAAGGCAGAGCCTGATTTTCTTCTACCTGAACTGTGGCTTCCCAAGGAATAGATAGGAAAGTCTGAACACCAAATGATTGATGGGCCCACTTGCTTCTGAGGTTCCTTTCCAGAGACGAGCGTCCTCATTGAAAGTTGCAGGAATCGTCTACCAGCAAAGAACCATCTGGGCACTCGACACATGGAGCCACATACCAAGTACTAAAAGAATTCCCTCTAGCAGTGCAGGGAAGAAAGCCTCTGATAACACATCTAAATTGGCACTTGAAGGATCTTATGGGCCATTTCTTAGAAGGAGCAAGAGTAACACTGTAGATGGGCGGGCAAATCATGTAAATGTCTTCTTAGCAAGGTATGGCCTCGTACCTCACAAATGGGAACGACTCCTTCCTAAGGTATCCTTCTGAGCAACTGGTTTTATTAGGTTGACCAAGTCCAAATCTCACCGTCAGCCTATGCCCAGGTACGGCCTCGAGGGCCCTGCATAGCTATCCTACACCCAGGTTCAGCTAATCTGCCAAATACAAAGTTATGTGTTACATACAGCCTCACATGTCCCAGTAACTACATTTATACACCAAACCGCAAGGTTTTCCATAATATGAGATATCAATGTCTTACATAGCTCATTCCTTTCGATTGCTTGTGCTTTGAACAATTTTTATGATTACCTAATTTGATGATATTCAGTGTATATATCTGGTAAGCTGACGGCCTGCCGGGATTCGAACTTGCAAACCACAAGCACCCATGTCAGAGGTATGCACTCACCGCACGAGCTACCATGCCCGGCTATACCATAGTAACAATAATATCAGCTTTCTACACAGTGTTGTATGGTGGATTCCTCCCACTTCGTAGTATGATAATTTGCCAGAATGCACTACGATCATTCAGTGCAGATCGTCAGACATGCCCATTCTGCCCGATTCGGTAGAAATGGCCAACAGGATTACATGCCCCACATTGATCTGTAACTAAGCAAGGTGCAGAGGATTACATGCCCCACATTGATCGTTAACCAGCCAGGTGCCGAGGACTACATGCCCCACATTGAGCTTTAACTAGCCAGGTGCCGAGGATTACATGCCCCACATTGATCTTTGACTAGCCAGGTGCAGAGGACTACATGCCCCACATTGGTCTTTAACTAGCCAGGTGCAGAGGATGACATGCCCCACATTGGTCTTTAACTAGCCAGGTGCAGAGGAATACATGCCCCTCATTGATCATTAACTAGCTAGGTGCAGAGCATTACATGCCCCACATTGAGCTTTAACTAGCCAGGTGCAGAGGATGACATGCCCCACATTGCTCTTTAACTAGCCAGGTGCAGAGGATTGCATGTCCCGCATTGATCTTTGACTAGCCAGGTGGAGAGGACTACATGTCCCACATTGGTCTTTAACTAGCCAGGTGCAGAGGATGATATGCCCCACATTGATCCTTAACTAGCTAGGTGCAGAGCATTACATGCCCCACATTGAGCTTTAACTAGCCAGGTGCAGAGGATGGCATGCCCTACATTGCTCTTAAACTAGCCAGGTGCAGAGGAATAAATGCCCCAAATTGGTCTTTAACTAGCCAGGTGCAGAGGATGACATGCCCCACATTGCTCTTTAACTAGCCAGGTGCAGAGTATTACATGCCCCACATTGATCTTTAACTTGCCAGGTGCAGATGATGACATGCCCCCACATTGCTCTTTAACTAGCCAGGTGCAGAGGATGACATGCCCCACATTGCTCTTTAACTAGCCAGGTGCAGAGTATTACATGCCCCACATTGCTCTTTAACTAGCCAGGTGCAGAGTATTACATGCCCCACATTGATCTTTAACTTGCCAGGTGCAGATGATGACATGCCCCCACATTGCTCTTTAACTAGCCAGGTGCAGATGATGACATGCCCCACATTGTTCTTTAACTAGCCAGGTGCAGAAGACACAGAGCTTTTAATTTCAAAGAATGGACTCTGCATCGCTTAGCGATATTGGGAAACGGGAATATTACCCATAACACATTATATCCCATTTAGTAACTGATATTACCTTATCATTCGCTCTACATCATGCATGTCTCCTGTCACATTTACATGAAACTGAACATCTTGTGTGTGTCCATTCAAGGAGCCGGAATACCATAATGCAAATGCCCAAAGAGGTCTACACCCCACAAGCCCTGTGTTTCACTTCGTTCAGATGCCCCTCTCCACTCCACACATGCAACCCAATGTCAAGGAGGGTATATTGCTCCACTCGGTATAGAAACACCAACAGGACCACATTCCTAGGCACACACACACAGCCTCGCACACTACAGACACCTGCAAACAACGACATGCCCCAGAATGCCCTTTGCATCACTAAGTCTTGAACATTGATTTTAGAGTAGTGTCTCACTACTTAGCTGGTGATCGCAGGAGCGGAGACGATGATCCAGTGCAACGTCTCCCCCAGAGCGCATCACTGGGGAGATTAGCACCAGCGCAAGACTATCAAGACTGCAGTGCTGCCAGAGAACTGAGATGTGAGCACAATAACCCGTTAGGCCAACAAGACCTGAGTTTCCCAATGGGCACCCATTCCACTGTGTTCCAGTTAGATCGTGGAGCGTGGACCATTCTAAAACATTTAATGTAAAAAACGCTTAATGTGCCAAAACATATATAATTTACCCACAAACTCTGCACATTACATGTTTCTATTTCCTAAACATACCTGGACGGTTTCACGGTTTTTGGTGGCCCAACCTGGAAACTATTCAGTTAAGAACTTTGCTTAGAGAACTTAATAATGTGCCAAATTGTGCCATAATATGAATCATTTACATGGGAACTCTGTACATAGATGTTTCCTACTTCCTAAACATAACAGGAAAGATCCACATTCTTTGGTGGCCGGTGCAAATTATCCACGTTAAGCACCTATTAAAAGGTTCAGGGGAGCAGCTGTGTGGGAACTCCGTGAGAGAGCAGCAGCTATAACTAACGCCCACACAGCGAAGGGCTTTACAGTCTCTGCAGGAAACTGTGTCTTACAAGCTGCAGGTACAGGAGAGCTTCTTGAAGGCAGGTTCTAGGCCCTAAATCACAGAGAGCAGAACAGGTGCTAAAGTTCAGATCGTTCATTAGGTGAATGGCGTGTGGGAGCAAACATTCCAGAACCTTAGAGAAAATTGTCCCCCAAAGCACCCCATGACTTCTTTCATGGAACTGGACCCGCCATCTTTAAGTGGAGTCATGCCCTGATGAATGTGCCCCCGCCATCTTTAAGTGGAGTCATGCCCTGATGAATGTGCCCCCGCCATCTTTAAGTGGAGTCCTGCCCTGATGAATGTGCGTAGTTAAGGAAACGTCAAACATAAAACCTAACATCAACCGAACCACCTAAGCAAAACAAGCCCCTTTTCTCCAAACTAACTGAATTCTGATAATACCTTTACCTAGACCACAAATTGCACGCAGCACAACCCTCTAATGGCTTTTGACTATTTGCTTTCAGCGGCCAGAGAGTTGCATCCCACACAGCGGCCTGAGTGTACGAAAAGACGTTGTGGAACTATGTTCCTTTCTGGCATGCCCTGCTCCCCAAAAACCCCATCGCATTGGTCCACTGTTTAAATTAGTAATGCCTCTTTCAGTTTCACCAACAAGGACACCTTCCACCCCCAAGGCCTCACCCCTCACCTATAACCACTGTGATAGCAATCATAAAAAAAAACCAGGAGAACACGGAGTTGGTTTCCATTTGTCTGTTCATCCCTTAGCCATGAAAGGACACACACTGAGCCACAAATGGAAACCGGCACATCCCCTGCTGGCATCATGAGGCAACGTTGTTCATGCACACAGTCGTTTTCTTAATGTTTGGTTTGTCATTTCTTGTTTCTAATACGAAGTCTCTTGCAGATTTAAACCTCATCCAAAAACTGGGGCTTAGATTTGATCAATTGGAGCAGTGTAAAAAAAAAAGTAATGACGCAATAATGGAAGGCTTCGAAAATGAAAATCATCCATAGAACCATTGTATCTTTTAGTGAAACTGACTCTTGAAATGGCATTAAATGGATTGGAAAAATAATCAAACCAGGTACTAATAATACTAACAACAGAAATTACATTTCACAAAGCATGTTGTCATGTGCGCGCAAGATCAATCCTTTTTTCTGAAAAAAGTAGTATAACTTAGTTATGTCTTAGTTTTTCAGGTATTATCCACCCACCCCCTTCCTTGGAACACATTAAAAGCGAGTGGCTCCTTCGCAATCAAGCAGCAAATAATAAACTAGATGCAGAATGTATTATGTGTTAAGTTATACTCGTTTAGACACACTTTGAGTTAGATTTTGAGAAGAGAATCTGGAAGAGGGGTAGTCCTTCCCTTTTTCTGTGACCCATTCATCCCAGACTTGGTCAAAACTGAGCAAGAGCAAAAATGCAGAACATGCAAAACAAGTACAAATTTAAAACTTCTCATATAACTAAATGGGAATACGATAATAGCACCAAGATAAAAAGATTGCTAGCTTGTAATATAAAATCAACATGCACACCTTCAAATGGAATGCACCTATGAAAGATAAGCAGGGCAAAAAAAGAGAAGATGTCTACGTGAGGTAAGACGATTCAATATTTCCTTAATTAGTATGGTGAAGTAGCCGAACAAGATGGAAGGAAATCTTGAGTTAAGAGTCTTTCTTTCCCTGATCAATGTCAAGTGCCATAAATAACAAGAGCATGGCCGAGAAGGACTAATGCAAGTGAGCAACAGGTCTGACTTGAAGGAATAGCATGGCCAGAGTGGAGAGGTCCTGAGGACACTATCCTGCTGATCAGGAAGAATAGGAAATGGAGAGACGAACAAAACCAGTGCCATTGAAGAAAAGCACCAGAAGTCTGGCACTGAGGCCCTTAGAAGTAGCAAGGATGTGCTGCAGTGGAAAAGAGGAGCCTGTGATGCCACAGAAGAAACCTGAATACCCAAGTTGGCACCAACCCACCAGGTGCTGAAGCCCTGAACAGCCGTTTGTTTGTCTTCCGACCCAGAAAAGCGAGGACACACCAGTGAGAGACAGGCGACACAGGGTGAGAGGAGAAAAGGAGAGTAAAAGAGGCTAGTGAAAGCCTTGATTTAGGGAAAAAACTGATGGTGAGGCTCAAAGATTGAGAAGGAGATCAGAGGCCAAAGGCCAGTGAGGAAAGCGAGTCAAGACATTGAGAGTGGAACAAGAAGGAGGGGCTCTGCATGCTGACAGGTAAGTCCTGAGAGCCATTACCGAAAATGAGTGCTTCCTGCTGGTACTTGGTGTTCACAGCCCTAGTACCCATTGAGTAGGTTAGTGGAAAAATGGAATCCAAAGAGAAAGGTTGCACAGTTGCCAGTGTGGCTTAATATAAACACTCCTTGGTCACTGAGAAAGTGAATACCTAGAGAAATGGCACTCAATTGGACCTGAAGCTGGAGCTCACAAGAGAATGAGAAAATTAAACACCTATTAATCTGGTGAGTTGAAGACAAAAGTTTGCAAGGATGTTGGGGTAAAGGACACTTGGGAACATACATAGAGAACAATATTGGTGTTCTGGGTGACCCGATAACCCATCTAATACACATTATAAATGAAGTCTTTGAACTCTATCACTTATCTGTAACGTCATCATTGTGTCAAGATTGCTACCCATGGTGTCAAATGTGGGATGCAATTGGAATTGATAGAAAGTCCAATGCACCATACTGCAGGGCTAAGCCCTCAGCAACAAGGAACCAGAGAATGTCCCCAACTGATAGCAGATCAATGAGAAACCTTGAGTGTAACTGCCCTCCAAAACCAAACCTTTGAAAGACTCGAGAGATTACACTGCCATAAGCCCTAAAGAGGATCTAAATTTGGAGTTGAACAAATTCAACCTAGTCCTGTTACCCCTATCAGTACTTCAGATTGAATCAACTGATTTAATTCATATAATCCCTATGTATACCTGGTCCCCTATACTCACCTATGGAACCTATTTTATTTGGACCACACTTCATTCTACCTGGGAGCCAAGTTAAGCCACGTGTTACCTTCATTGGTTTCTCAAGTCTACTGGCCACTTGTGTCCGCATCCAAATGTCGCCTTCTGCCTTGTTTTGATATCCACAGCACTCCAAGCACAGCAGACTATTGGAGGAAGTGCACCAGAATGCCATGTTCCTATCCACTGGGGGCTGCAGATACATTCACCCTTCATGCAAGTAGGACAAATGCACAGTCCCAAAAACAGTCCCAAAAACGTTGGAAAACACCACCAGACACGCAAATGAGGTTCAAGGATAGTGACTTTATTACGGGTGTATGACAAATATGGACAGGAAATATATTAAAGAATGTATGTGGGGGGACAAATCCTAAACACAACTACAATTATTTGATCTGTGCATCTCCCTGCTAATTCGTACCCTTTCCCAATGTGTGCCTTAGGGTAAAATTGGCACCCTAGATTAAATATTGAGACTCCAGTTGGGACAAGAGTTCCTTACACGTCGGCGGTCTCTTGGATTGGTGAGCAACCAGTGTGGCGCAATGGACCTAGTATAAACTAGAGTGTTCGTAACAAGACTCTATTCCACCAAAGGAGTCTCAGGGTCACTGTCGCTCTTGGACCATTAAGTCAATTTGTCAGGTTCTTGGAAATAGAATATTGTCCATTGGTTGAACAGTCATTCAGGATCTCTTCCCGGTGTCATACAGTCTTTGGCAACTGGTCTTCGGGCAGCTGACCTCCATGTGTAACAAGCAGCATGGCAGATGTGCCCCAAGCACTATTGGTGTATTCTGAGGCTTTGTTCAAGCAGACTCAAAGGTTTTCTCCAGAGGTTGGGTGTGCCTGGAGGTGCCTACATTAGCTGATGCTCACACCGTGTATCAGGGATCTAAAGCTAAAGTCGGCCCATGCAATCTGGCTCTCCTCCTCCCTGATATGATCCTCATTTGAGATATCAGGCTTGCAGCTAAGCCTGGCAACTGGTCCTCAAATGATCCCCTTGCAATTTTCAACATTCTGCCACACGCGCTTTGCTTGTCCACTATTGCCAGACAACTGGTAGGCTTGGTTTATCTCTTGCCCTCTTTACTTTGGCTTCAATCTGGCTCGTATCCTCTCCACCAACTCGTTTTCCTTCTTCCTTCCCTACTTGTCAATGTCACGTTTTTATCATATAAGCCACATTAATTCATTATTAAAATCATAACAAAATTGTATCCATTCGAATTTGTCTACCAAGTAATGGTTAAGTCAATTTTAGCTAAATATATTAGCACCTCTTATGTTGGTGTGCAGTCTCCTGACCACTAGCTGCTCTTTCCTAAAAGTACTATGAATTTAACTGAGCCACATAATGAACAAAGTGCTCGACTTTTTCATTTCTTAAATCGTGCATTGCTGGGCACTTAAGTAAAAGATGTGTTAGCATTTGTACTTCATTTGCAATATTACACAAGTTACAATTTCCTGATATCTCCTCCTGTTTATTGCGATAGATTTCATTTCTTGAGTTGGAATAATATTGAATCTAAATCTGAGAAAGAAATCTCTCCAATACATATTTTGGGAACTTGGAAAGATAACCAGGCAGCTGTTCTAGTGGCTTATCTAAAATAGATAAACGTTGGTATGTTCGCATTTTCTCTATAGTGCAGATCCAGTCTGTCCATGCTACCTTTTCTGCCACTGTTGGTTTTTCCAACTCCATTATCACCTCCCCCTGTTCAGCCATCAAAACTTCTCTAATTTAATTTAATTTCTCATTCGCCTTCAGCTTCTCCAACCCCTTCTGCTTCACCACCTCCTCCTGAATCAGTGATCATGTGGCTCGTTACTCCATACTCCCACACTGCCCATCTCCCAGACTGGGAATTTTTAGTGGTTCAGTTAACTTCCCCTGGGCTGGGCTTCTCCTAAGGACATGCAGCTCATCATTATAATTAGCCTAACCTGGGGATTTGCTGGTTCGCTAGGGTCGCACGGCCTCAGGTTTGTTTAACTCAATTGTATCAGCATTTCCTGAGATGTGGATTGAGCCGCTATAAGGCCAGGACACCATCTTGGATTTGTCAGATCCTCACATTTGCCTATTGGAGTATGTACGCAGATATCTGTCAGCAGAGGTAGCAGGTCCAGCGTCTCCACCATGTACCGCTGTCCTGTCAATTCTGCAGCAGTGTCCTGAATTGGATTGAGCTCATTAAAATCTGCAGTGTCATTAATGCATTACAAACACAGCATGTCCCAACTCAAAGGGCCAGCAGGTCTCCACACTGAATTCTGTGGATCATCTGTTAAAGGAGAAGTAGTGGTAAGATGTCATGGTCCCTTGCCTCATGCCCCTAGTGTTGCGAGGGGATCGTCCTCCTACCGCCACCTACCCCCACATCACATAAGGAGGCTGGGGCTCAGAGCCCTGAGTGGATCACACACACACTTTAAAGGCCAGGCCAAGGATGTCCACTTTGTTCCTACAGATACAGCTGCAACTGTATCCCCAATTCAAAACGTCTTTTGACTTTTCCTCTTTTCTCAGGGCTCATGCCTGGCCATGGAAAATTGAAATACATAAAGCTCTCAGCAAGATGGCTTAAAAAATATTATCGACTAACTATACAGTGACTACGTTATTTTGCTAGCCACCCTTTTCTATGTTGCCATGGAAACAGCAAGGATATTGAACCACTTCCAATACATAATTCAGGTAAATGAGAGATTAAAGCATGAGAAATCTAGGAAAGGTAGATTGCAGAATGGGGTCAGTGAACTCAAACAAATGTTGTCCTGAGTAACCTGATGATAGAAAAGAGGCATGAAAGATGAGTTACTTATCAGAAAGTGGATGGAGATCCCCCAGAACGTTTATCTTGTATAGATTCACCTATATGGGCACTTAACAAGTTCATTGCTAGAAAGATTTTCATGATGGTCACTTTACAGACTGTCACCCCCCTTTGGTCCGGAAGGGAGATTTCCTCTGCGCCCTGGACTTGAAGGATTCATACTTCCACCTGTCCATCCTGAAAAAAGCACGGAGGATTCCTACAACTTGGGTTCCTGGGTGCACATACGTAATTGAAGGTCCACTCATTCAGGCTCAGATCAGCACTCATGATTTTCACAAAGTATCTGGCGCTAGTGGCGGCTCACCTATGAAGGCAGGGTATCTATATCTATCCTTCCCTGGACAACAAGCTGATCCACTTTGAAACCAAAGTGGGTACACAGGAGGCTATGTGCACTGTAGTAGGCCTCAGGCAACGGCTGGGTGTCTTGGTAAGCACAGAGAAGTCCATCTTCGAAGCAATGCACAAGCTACATTTCCTGGGCTCCCTATTCAACACAGTGAAAGGCTTGGTCAGAGACAAAGGTGGAGTTGTTTCAGCTGCTGGCTACACAGTACAGGCAAGAAACCATGGTGCCAGCCATGAAGTACAAAAGGCTTCTGGGGCTGAAGTCCTCTGGTATCCCGTTGATCCCACTCTGCAGGCTCAGATGCACTTACTGTAGGAGCAGCTGTATCTGCAGGTACAGATTTGAGTGAAAGTGATGAAGCCTGCCTTGCGCTGGTGGTCATGCCCCTCGTATTTAATCAAGGGAGGCACGTAAGATGTTACTGTTGGCAGACATGCCCATTGGCCTGGGATGCCCATATGGAGCATCTGCAGGTTCAGGGATGTTGGTCTTCGGAGGAATATGTGATCAATTCTGCATAGTCATCTCTAAACCCCAGCTAAAGTCTCCTCTGTTGTGGGCAGACGAAGGCAGCCACAGACTGATCCTAACCCTGTGGGTGGTATAATGAGGGCGGATTGCAAGGGAGGATATGGCTGTCAAGGGGAGGTGGTGACTCCATTAGGAGAGATGCAGTATTCATCCTCTTCTGAAGATGAGACTGCCATACTGCCTATTTAATGGCATGTTGTCATCATAGGATTCCCTCTGCTGGAGACCCTTTTTATAAATATGAAAATTCTACACTTGGAGATCAGGAATTTAACATCACCTCTTCTAGATGTCATGATTCTGCATTATATCAAGGCCTAAACCCAGAAGAAAAAACACCAACTCCTTTAAAAATCTCCCCTAAATCAGAACACTCCCAGTTACCCAGTTAGATGGGATTAACTAAGAGTAAACCAAACTAGAACATTATGTACCGAAAGTCCCCTAATGCTCTTAGTACTGAGACAAGGAAGAGGGGTTCAGAGTTGGAGAAGGGCGTCAGTGATCTAGTTGTTTTAATTGGGAACACCCGAGCGGGCCCTTTAACAACTTGAGGGCCCTTTTGGTGCAAAAGAAGCAGCAGCAGGAAGGAGCAGACGCTGATGGCATTGTGGTGGTAGCTGAACGCCATGTGATATATGTGGAAGAGTTTGGGGCTACGGGGCAGTGCAGAGGATGCACAGCAGGAAGCATTGCTGAAGCGAACCATGCCATGTTGGAGAAACGCACCCGACATGCTGTGACCTGGTCCGGTGCTTCCTTCACACCAGAGTGTGCAGAGTTGCGAGAGCTCCCTAGAAGGTTGGTGGTCAAAGCAACAGATCCAGTGAAGCTGTCAAAAGCAGACAAGGTCCTGAAGCGAGAAGAGGACACACTAGCAAGTCAGGAGGAGACACCAAGGCATACCAGTGAGTTGGTCTGAAACAGATAACCCCCCCAGGCCCTCCAAAAGAAACCGCTAGGTGATAAGAAATATTTTGAAAACCAAACAATTTAATTAAGGCAAACTGGCTGCAACTCTCCTAATGTGGGATTCCAACTAGGGGAACATTGTAACCTGCATTGCCAAAGTCAGAGAAGGCCAATATGAAGACAACTTGGACAAAACTCTCCTGAACAGGGATACCAATTAGGAAATTATTGTGACCCATATTGTCAAATCTGCAAAAGAGTAATATCAAGGCACATTGGGTACAACTCTCCCAGCAAGAGGTGTCAAATGGGAGACAATTGTAACCTGCATTGCCTGTAGCCAAACGGTTGTACAACCAGTAAACAGAGGACGCAGGAGGAAAGCCCTCCTTGTATGAGAGATCAAGGGGGAGAGAACTGTAACCTGTATTGTCAAAAGCGAGAAGAGGACACACTAGCAAGTCAGGAGGAGACACCAAGGCATACCAGTGAGTTGGTCTGAAACAGATAACCCCCCCAGGCCCTCCAAAAGAAACCGCTAGGTGATAAGAAATATTTTGAAAACCAAACAATTTAATTAAGGCAAACTGGCTGCAACTCTCCTAATGTGGGATTCCAACTAGGGGAACATTGTAACCTGCATTGCCAAAGTCAGAGAAGGCCAATATGAAGACAACTTGGACAAAACTCTCCTGAACAGGGATACCAATTAGGAAATTATTGTGACCCATATTGTCAAATCTGCAAAAGAGTAATATCAAGGCACATTGGGTACAACTCTCCCAGCAAGAGGTGTCAAATGGGAGACAATTGTAACCTGCATTGCCTGTAGCCAAACGGTTGTACAACCAGTAAACAGAGGACGCAGGAGGAAAGCCCTCCTTGTATGAGAGATCAAGGGGGAGAGAACTGTAACCTGTATTGTCAAAAGTCAAAATACAGGCAAGATATGAACGATCCTTTTGTGAAATACGAATTGTGAGAAAAAATGAATCATTTTTGATGAAAGCTAAAAGAATATTAAGAGAAGCAGTTGATGGTTCACGTCTCCTCATTTATGGTTTTTGTGTGGAGAGTTTGGAACACGCTCTACCACGGAGTACAACATTGTATTAGTAGGAGTGTGATGAACCCAGTGAGATCATCCCTAGAAACCCGGTATGGGCCTCATCTCTTGTTGCCAGGGAAAGGCAGCCGCTTCCTGATCCAGACCATGTGGGTGGTTTCACATGTGAGGATCAAAGGGGAGGAGATGCATGCCAGGAGACAGTGGGGATTTCCTTATCTCACCATCCACCTGTTATTCCTGATTTTCCAATGGCTTATTGGAAAATGGAACAAATTAATATCATTCATTCTCCTAAGAACTTTAATTCCCATAATGCCAAAAGTACTGGGAGGAAGAAGAGGAACTAAGAGGCAAAGGGGACTCAGAAGTGTGAATATTCAAATAGGCGGTCTAGTCATTGCCAATTGGAGCACCTGATATTTAAAGCCCAGGATAAGGCCCAGCTGTGTTAGTGTTGTGATGAAGATGAAGCAGAGGAAGAAGCAGTTCATGCCCATGTGGGAGGTGTAGCAGAGGGAACTTAAGCCATCCATGGTGCAGGTGCAGCCAAGGAGAGAAGCCCGCCAACAGAAGTCACCCCAATGGGTGAAAATCAGAAGAACTTCAAAGTATGCGCAGCGGAAGACAGCGTTCTAAGGAGAAGCCCACCTGTGAAGAAGGCCTGTTACTGAAGCAGCGTGAAGCAGACTGGAGAACTGTGGAAGATCAACAGAACTTCCATTGCTCCTGGAGACAGCCGTCGTCAGGCTGGGAATCCTCGGTAAAGAAAAAAATCAGTATCAGTTTCGTTTCTGATCTGTCTGTCTTAGTAGTAATCAATCACTGATCTCTGGGTCATACTGCCCCCAGCCAATGACTGCCCTCTCCCGAAGCCCCGCCTCTGGCAGCCATCCTCAGATTTGGTAGCACGTAAAGTGGCGGTATGACCAAGTGAAGAGCCGCAGAGGGGTAGGCGGGAGGGTTCGCATGTGAATCCATGCCAGCCCCATGCTGGAGAAGAACAGTTACAGGTAAGTAACTTGTTCCTTCTCCAGCATGGGGTCCTGCATGGATTCACATGCTCATGAATAAAAGAATACATAGCAGTACACACATGCACAACCACGGGAGGTGGCAACAGGCTCAACATTAAGCAATACGACAACTCAACATTAAGCATCTCTTACCTCCTCACCAGGCTCACCTTAAGCGAACAGGTTGCGCAGCACTGCTTGGCTGACCCTGGACTCCTCCCTGGAGTCCCGATCGACGCAGTAGAATCTTGTGAAGGTGTGCGTCGACCTCCACGTAGCAGCCCTGCAGATGTCCAGCAGGGGCACACCAGACAGGAACGCCGTGGTAGCAGCGATCGCTCTGGTCGAATGGGCTCTCGGACGGCCGGGAAGCGGTCGGTGTGCCAACCTGTGACAGTGCATGATGCAGCCGGAGAGCCATCTGGAAATGGAAGTCTTCGAGAGAGCCTTCCCTTGATTCACAGTCCCAAAGTTCACAAACAGTTGTGACGTCTTCCGAAAACTCTCCGTGCGGTCTACGTAGAACTTCAGAGCTCTAGCTACATCCAGCGAGTGCAAAGTCCTCTCGGCCGGCGTCGAAGGCGACGGGAAGAAAAATGGTAACACCAAGGGCTTGTTGAGGTGGAAGTCTGACGGCACCTTGGGCATGAAGGAGGGGTGCGTCCTCAGCACCACCCTCATGTAGTGAAAAGTCAAGTATGGAGGCTTACAAGATAGGGCCTGGATCTCTCCCACTCGTCGTGCGGAGGTGATGGCCACGAGGAACGCTGTCTTCCACGACAGGAACTTCAAGGGCGCCGAATGCATAGGCTCGAATGGGGCCCCCATGAGCCTGGTCAGCACCACATTAAGCTCCCACACCGGGGCAGGAGCCTTCACCGGCGGGAACGATCGGAATAGTCCCTTCATAAATTCTTTCACCAGGCGATGAGACCACAAGGACGCCCGTCCCGTAGTCCTGTTATATCGGGCGATGGCCGCCAGATGTATTTTGATGGAGGCGTGAGCGAGTCCAGCTTTGGCCAGCGACAGTAGATACGGAAGCACTTGAGGGGCCGTAATCCGCAGAGGGTTAATCTTCTGTGCACGGCACCAGACAGAGAACCTCTTCCACTTATATCCATAGCACTTGAGGGTGGAGGACGCCCTGGCCTTTGCAAGAACCTCTCTGCAATCAGCCGGGATATTGTACCCTCCAAACTCTAGCGCCGCAGGAGCCAGGCCTGCAAGTTCAGCGACTGCGGATAGTGATGGAGAATGGCGCCTCCTTCTCTGGAGAGAAGATCCGCGTCCGCCGGCAGCTTGACTGGTGGGGACGTTGACAAGTCCAGAAGGTCCGGGAACCAGATCTGCCTCGGCCACGCCGGTGCGACGAGGTTCATCCTGCACCTGGACTTCTTGAGCTGGTTGATGAGGTGTAGCAGCAACGGCAATGGAGGGAACGCGTATAGAAACAGGCCGTCCCAAGGGAACGAGAAAGCATCGCCCATACTCCTCGGCTCTGGGAACCTGCTGGCGAACCTCTGGCACTTGGAGTTCGTCGCCGTCGCGAACAGGTCGATCTGGGGTTTGCCCCATCGTTGGAAGAGTCGATCCACTTGATCCTGGTGCAGTTCCCTCTCGTGGCACGAGCGCAGCTCCCTGCTGAGTGATGGTGTTTTTTATTCCTGCCAGGTGGAAGGGAACCAGAAACCTCCCCTGGACGACTGCCCAGTGCCACAGATCCTGGGCCTCCTTGGATAGGGCTGGGGATCTGGTGCCTCCTTGCTCCCGTATATAGAACATCGTGGTGGTGTTGTCAGTGAAGATCCTCACCACTTTGCCCTTGAGGGACAGAAGGAACGACTTGAGAGCCCAGAACACTGCTCGGAGCTCCAGAATGTTGATGTGGAGAGACCTCTCCTCTGGGAGCCAAACGCCTCTTGCGTGGAGGTCTCCGGTGTGGGCCCCCCAACCCTCCAGAGAGGCGTCCGTCGTCACCGTCTCCTGAAACGCCACAATTTGAAATTCTGTGCCTGTTGTGAGGTGAGCACGGATGCCCCACCATGAGATCGCCTGACGGAACTCCTCATCGAGAGGGATCCTCTCCTCGAAACCGCCCCTCGCCTGAAGCCAGCGGGCGTCAAGGAACTCCTGTAGCAGATGCATCCAAAGTCTGCAAAGGGGTACAAGATAGATGCATGAGGACATCATCCCGAGGAGGGACTTGATGGACCTCACCCTGGCCACATGCGTGGCTAGCAGGCACCGCACCTTGCCCAGGATGGTCTTGGTCCTCTCCTCCGAAGGGGAGGCCAATATCCCCACTGTATCGAGCTTCGCTCCCAGAAACAGTGCTATCTGCGATGGGGCCAGGTGGGATTTGGGGTAGTTGTTGGCGAACCCCAGCTCCGTGAGCAACCAGACGGTCCTCGCCGTGTGCTCGACGGCAAGTTCCCTTGTCCTTGCCCGGATTAGCCAGTTGTCCAGGTAGGGGTAAACGTGGATCCCCTGCAGCCGCGCCGCCACTGGTGCCAGGCACTTGGTGAAAACCCTGGGTGCTGACTTTAATCCGAACGGTAGGGCTCTGAATTAGTAGTGGCGTCCCTCAACCACGAACCTGAGGAACTTCCTGTGCCTTTTCATAATAGGGATGTGGAAGTAAGCATCCTCCAGGTCCAAAGCCGACAGGAAGTCGACTTCCTCCAGCTGTCCCAGCATGTGCTGGAGGTTGACCATCCTGAATTTCTGCGCCTTGATGTACTTGTTTAAGCGGCGCAGGTCCAGGACGGCGCGCCAACCGCCTGTCTTCTTCCTGATGAGGAAGTACCTTGCGTACACTCCGGAGCCCCAGAGCCTTCTGGGGAGGAGCTCAATGGCACCTTTCTTGAGCATCGCCCTTACCTCCAACAGCAGTTGAGGGACGTGATTTTCCTTCCTGGCCACGGGTTGAATGCGAGGGCACTTCTTTTGGAATTCCAGCGAGTGCCCGTTGGCCAGGGTGTCCAACACCCAACGAACTTTGTCAGCCGGCCTCCCACCGGAGTGCTTCTGTGGGGGCCCGACAACACGGCCAAGTCAGTCTTACTTGGGGGCGGGCTTGCCACCTTGGCCTCCTTGGCGACGACGGCGGGATCCCCAGAGGTTGTTGCTGTCGAATGGCATGTCCAACACTCTGGTCTGGTCTGGACGAAAGTCTGTCGCCTTGAGCCATCCTCGCCGTCGGAGGCAAACTCCGTTGCCCAGTTGGCGAAAACCGGTATCGGCAATGTCCGTTGCCACCGTGATGGCATGATCCGACGCCACCTCACCTTCCTGCAGAATTTCTAGGGCCTCCGCCCTCTTGTCGTCAGGTAGGAAGTCTAGCAGGGGAGCTATCGTGAACCAGAGCTCCCTGTCGTAGCGGGCCACGATCGCTAAGGCATTGGCCGTCTTTATCGTTGTTGCCGCCGACGAGATGACTCGTCGTCCCATGGAGTCCAACTTCTTGCCCTCGCTGTCTGGCGGGGAAGTGGAAGTTAAAGCCGCCGCACCCGCTGCCTTCTTCTTAGCCGCTGCCGAGACGACAGAGTCCGGCGTGGGCTGGGCCCTGATGCACAAGGGGCGGCATCAGGGACACGGTACTTCTTCTCGTACCTGTCCCTCTTGGCAGGTACCGTGGAAGGGTTTTTGAGGACCGCAAGCCCCTTGTTCCAGACGTCGTCGAGCAAGGGCACCGCGAGGACCGTCTTCCTCTTGGCCTCTCGTCGTTGGTATAGAAACCCTTCCTTTTTTTGTTCTTCAGGGCAGAGCTGGAAGAGCTCGGATGCCCTGGTTATCATGGCGTGGAAAGAGCCAATTTCATCAGCTGGGGCAGCCCGCAGGGGGGGATGATGACAGGATGTCTGCTGTGTCATCGCCGCTTTCATTGTCCGTCCCCGTCGCTGTGTCCGTCACCGTATCCTCTCTAGGGTCCGGCGAGGAAGAGGGGTCCACAGGTCTCGCAGGCACGAAGGGCGGAGCGGGTTGGACTCTCCTCCGCTTGTTCGGAGGGCTTCCCGATGGGCCCGGTTCTAGATCCTTCGTTGGGGTCCGTGGTAATCTCGTCCTTATCTCAGTACATAAGGATTGGATTGCCAACAAAATGGCCGCCGAGCTATCCTGTGGCTCGGGCAATGGCTGTGACGGACGGGATGGCCGTTCCACTGGGCCCTCTACGTCGCCATCGTCGCTATCCTCGATCACGTCAGCAGGGGCCGCCCCCTGGGATCGAACCCGCTCAAACCTCTCGTTGAGGCCTTTCTCGGTTTCTACCAGCTCCTCCTCAGAGGCCGATTCCGAGTCTGTAATGGCCACCGCCCCCCCTCTTTTTCCGCCGGGGGCTTCACGGGGGTCTGAACGATGGGCTGGAAAGAGGATTCCCTCCGCGGTGGCAGGGATACTCTGGGCCCAGAGGCCGTTTCCACTGGCGTAGTCTCATCCGGCTTCGCCAGGGTCGCAGCAACCACTTCGGCAGAAGCCTTTGCCAGATGGATCAAAGCCCTCACCACCTTAGGTGCGTCCTGGGCCTTCGCCTTGGGGGAGGGTCAGCACCTCGCTCCCCCTTTGAGATCGACTGGGTCCGCTCCAGCGGCTTACCCGGGTTCTCGGACTTCCTCTTCCCCGAACCAGAGCGCTGGCTCGTGGTCGAACATCTTGGGCAAGTAGCGCCCTGCCTGGCAGCCGAAGAGCCCGACCTTTCAGCGCTCCTGGTGCCCGCGGACTCGCGGTGCTTGGCCTTCTGTTGGGCCCCCATCGCCGGGGCGCCCTCACAGGACTTCGAAACCCGCTCAGACTTTTTCTTCGCCTTCTCACCTACTGTGCCCTTCTCCAGCCAGGCGGCGAGGCGGGAACGACGATCTTGTTTGGTCCATTCCGAAAGGTTCTTGCAGAACGCACAGTCCTTCTCCACATGCGTCTTGTCCTCATGAAGACAGTAGAGACAACGCGAGTGCTCGTCCTCCTTGAAAACATTCTGCAATCCGCATCCAGGGCAGCACCTGAACAGCTTGCTTCCGGGTGTCGAGCTTCCCTTGTCCTGGGCCATGTCTGTTGAGGTCGGCCGCAGATCTTCCGGAATCCTCCAAGAAGTGTAAACTCGACGAAAACTTCACCCTTGAGGGGCGTAGAAGAATTCCGAAATGGCTACCCATTTTCGGAAGTAGAAACGGTGGAGCTTGAGGCTCGAATAAACCGAAAAAATGAGAAAATCTCCTGAAAAAGCAGGAAAACGCAGTAAAAAAAACTCGAGAGCTAAACACGAGGACACCCAACACTTGAGCGTGCGGTAAAAATCGGAGGATGGCTGCCAGAGGCGGGGCTTAGGGAGAGGGCAGTCATTGGCTGGGGGCAGTATGACCCAGAGATCAGTGATTGGTTACTACTAAGAAAGACAGATCAGAAACAAAACTGATACTGATTTTTTCTTTACCAAGGATTCCCAGCCTGACGACGGGGAATATTCATGAGCATGTGAATCCATGCCAGACCCCATGCTGGAGAAATGGTGAATACCACACTGAAAGACTGGTATTGAAAATACTGGAGTCAAACAAACAAGTTTGAAGTTAGTGGTAGGAGTTTCCTTACTGGCAGGTGAGTATACCAGGAAAGGGTTTATAGTAGTTAGTCCTGGCAGGCGAGTGGGCCAGGAAAGATGATGATTTGATAACTTTGTTGCAGAAAGACTTGTGAAAAGAACCTTGGTTGAATGAAAAGATATCCTCAGTGGTTGAAGTGGGCGGTGCTCCTCTACTTTTTAAAGTTTTATTGTTCTTATACTTTAATTTTACAAAGAAACCGTTCCGGAATGGTTTTGTTTTAAAATAAAAGTGTAGGAAGAAGTTGAAACTTGAACTTTCAGTGCACTGCACTGAACGTTTGCTTAAACAGCAGGCACATATGCTTGTGGGTTTGTATTTTGAGTGTGAGGGGGCATGGTGATGGGTTTTGTGAGGAGTGGGGGCAGGCCAGTACGGAACATAGTTGGACTACTACTTTTCGTACACTTCCACCACTTGATATTCAGACAAAAGAATGTTATTATCAAGAAGAAGTATTGCAAAAAAATTATGTGCTATTTTGACAAGAAAAAGTTTTCTATGATAACAGAAAAATTGCATTTAGGTTTTGGAACCTGCGTTGATAGAAAGTCAAGCATCATTGAAAAGAGATATTGTGAAAACATTATGTTGTTTGAACTATCACCCAGTTGTGGTAAAAATGACTGTTTCTTCAAGAAAGACTGTGGTTGGAAAATACTTTTCTAATTCTTAGAACATAACTTTGTTGCAACATAACCATAATGTGAGCATTCCTGAATTGACCCAGGGGAAGGGAATACAACCCTGGTCACAAGTAGTATTTCCATAAAATATTTAAGCTTGAAGTACAAAACTGTTTTTGTTGAATCAAAAGTCAGCCATATTCTGCTTGTATAATTTGATTGTATATATTAGTGTGAGGGCCAGAGGTATTTTGGACACTAGGTCATTTTTTCTTAAGTTCTAGTTTGCTTGGCAGGGCCCTCTCTGTTAGGTTAGGAAAAGATAGGGAAAGTTAGGTGTTTATGATAACCCTTACTTTAACCAAATGGCAAACTTTGAGAAATCCTTATCTTTGTGTCTGTCTTACATTTCTGACCCCTCAGTTTTATCCTGGCAGGCGAGTAAACCAGAAAAGGGAACAATGGTAGTTAGTCCTGGCAGGCGAGTGGACCAGAAAGAAGAGTACTGAGATTGTGGCAAAAGATTGTGATGGAAAATAAATGTTCACTCCATCACTTTGTTTGGATAAACTGCTGCATTTCCAAAAGTGATTGTTGAAACCATCCTGACTAAAATGTTTCTATTGAAAAATAATTAAGAGGTGCTTACAAGTGATTGGCATGTTGCGAAAAGAAAACTTACTTTTAATTTATGAATTTATGTTTGGAGGAGAACACATATGTTATCTCAAGCAAGAAGAAAAGCCTTGTTTTCCAGAAAGGAGGTTGTGAAAATATTAAACTGCCTTGATTTATGATCAAACCATTGGAAGAGAAACAATCATTTGATACAGTGAAAGGAGATATTGAATGGAAAAGACTTTAAAATATACATTGTGTGGAACTTTGTTATTATCCAGAATCTTCTTGAAATTGAACTTTGTTCTGAATATTCCTGACTTGATCCAGGGGAAGGGAATCCAACCCTGGACACAAGGATTATTGGTTATACATTTTGAGTTCAACATTATATGTTATTTTGTGGGATTTAGGAAATCCAACCAAACCTTGCATTGTTTTGTTGTATATTTAACTGAGGGTTAGAAACCTTTTGGACCCTTCTTTAGGCTCAGTTTGTTAGGCAGGGACATCCTTGTTAGGTCAGGGAAAGATAGGTGGATCTCTCACCCCTTTTTATTTAATAAGAATGGCAACTTGTGAACAACCTTTACCTATGTGGGAGTCTCACATTTCCGACCCCTCACACATCATGTGCTGGAACTGAAGACAAACTACCTTGCATTGAAAATCGTCAGGATCCAAATGGACAACACAACAGTGATGTACTATATACAGAGGCAGGGAGGAACCAGGTTATCTCCAATGTCGGGTGGGCACAGATTCTGTGTCAGAGTCCTCTTGTGCAACTGGAGGTGGTGCCTTTAGCAGGAGAAAATAATGTGACTTCAGACTAACTCAGCAAGCATTTAAGCCGCTGCTACAAGTGGGAGTTGGGTGAAAAGGTGGTAGCTCGTCCGCTTGGTGCTTGGGGGCACCTGGGGGTTGATTTGTTCCCCACTGCAAAAAACCAGAACTGCTGAGAAATGGCCTCCTGGTAACACCATCTGAAGGGAGCATTTTCGATCAGCTGCTAAGGAGCATTTGTGCACACCTTCCCTCTGTTGCCTCATCAAGCTGAGGTGGGCTCCCTACAATCGCTGGTGAGCCTTGGTGCCCAGAGATTCCCCACCTGTCTCTGGAGCCCCACAAGCAGTTGCCTCCCTAACACAACCTGTGCTCCCAGGAGCAGGGTTGGGTCTTCCACCACGAGACAGCCTCACTCAGTCTAGCAGCATGGCTCCTGAGGCCTTAGAGTTATGTTATATATAATTGGTGCAGAATTGAAGCGAGGGTGCTCTAAACAAGTGACACCTTTGAAAAGAAGTGGAAGAGGTTCTGAAGCTGATCTGGTAATTCAGACCTGTACCCTGTCCTTTTCCAGCCTTGTGAGGTTTTGCTTTATCTACTGGATATGGCACAGAGTGGCCTGCAGCACTCTATGATAAGCGTTCATTTCTCGGTCATCACGAGATACAGAAAAATGGCAAGTCATGATTCATTATTCACCCTGCCCGTAGTTATGGAGAGCTCAGGGGGCTGCTTTGAAAGTGGGTCAATGTGTCAGAGCTGCAGGCACACTCTGCACAGGAACATTTTGTGAGATTCTACAGAGACTTGGTGGTGCTGAGGACTAACACTTCAAACCTAAAGTAGTTTCTCACCAGCCTAATTGTAGGGATATTCTAAAGTATGTGTATCTAAAAATACCCAACACTGGGTATTCTAGCCCACACTGCAGAACAAGCCAAAGTCAAAGTGGTATAAAGTCTGGCCACTGCCCTGTTACACATCTCTCCTCTATAGCAAGGGAAGTAACTGGTGGCTTCAGGCACAGCAAGCAAAGCTCCAGGAGACATCTGAAAATGCTCATTTACAGCACAAAGCAGAGAAACAAAGTCAAATGCAGGCAGAGATGAAGGTGATCACACTAGAAAAGGTGGTGTAGAGCAATCAAAGAAGGTAGAAACTTGAAAAGAGATGAAGAATAAATCTAAGTGGGCATCACTATTATCAGTCAGAGGGGAAATCCAAATGGCAGTCTAAGTGTGACAGCAGGCTTTCTTTTACCAAAGGACCGCTTTCACGACACCACCAGCCGACCACTTAAAGGGACTTCCTGCAGCAGAGACTTGCCCAGCTGGGGCAACAACTTTCTGAAGTCAAGGAAGTCTGGCCTATTGAACCAAGACACTTGACTTTGCAAGGAAAAGTAGCAATTTTTGGCAAAGTTAAAGAAGCATATTTTGATCTACAAAACTCACATCTTCTCTGGAAAAAATGTAAAAGAAGGCAAATTCAATTAACACAACACCAAAGTTGGCAGTAGCAAAGACACATGCCACAACCTCAGAAGATCATGAATGGAGTATTTTACTGTAGGCAAGAGGATTTGGAGGAGTCTTGGAGGAGTCTTACTTTGACAGAGACCTTCCTGATATCAGGATGAAAACCCTGGGACATCATAGCTCTTGGAAAACAAACTTAAAAAACAGCCAAAGAAAAAAAACACTAATAAAGATGTAGAGGATTATCGGGATGGTTTAGTGGACTGCGGGGTGGTCAAGTGGGTGAACCGCAGTGGTCCGCCAGACCATAATGGCACAGGTCCTAACCATCAAGAGGACTGAAGAGCATGGGAGGCCATTAACCTCAGGAAATCATACTTCAGTTACTTGAGTTGCTAAATCAACAGAGAACCAATGGAAAGCCTAATGCTGCCAAAAGACAAAGCTTTAGCCTAGTGTAAGCTACAGTCAGTACTTGAAGCAGTGATCTAGACTAAGTAGAGCATGCAGAAAAAAGGAAAAAAGTTACTCCTGAACATCGAAAATGTCAAAGTTGGCTAAGCGGCTACATTAAGGATCAGCAGTGGTCCATCAAGACCAAGTGACACTGTACTCAACTGGAATCGGAAATCCCTAACCTTTTGACTTCCCCAAACACTTTGATTTTCAAAAGGATATGTGGAAGCTAAGGAAAGAGGTATGAGAAGTGACCACCACAAGTTTGAAGAAAATCCAGAGCAAAGTTTTGTTTTTCCTTTTAAAGATCATGTGATGCATCTCAATGGGCCACATGTTAGGAGTCAGAATATTTAATGTGAGAAACGGGTTGGGGAGGAGTCATGTGACTTGAAGCCAACCAACTGAAGAAGCCCTGGAGATGCTATCCTGCGGATCAGGGAAAAAATGTAATGGGGAGACAAACAAGACAGTTGTATAATGGATGAAAAGCACCGGATGCCTGATAGCCTCTCTACTTTACAGTATCGAGGGTGAGGCACTGTACCACTGTGGGAAATAGAAGCTTGTGACGCCAGAGAGTAGAGCTGACCATGCAAGTCAGAGCAACCCTCCAGACTCTGTAGCTCTGTTAAGCAAATAGTAGGTTTAGGTTTCCTGACTTAGAGTGAGATGGGGGAAAGCGCGGTCCTGAAGAAGTAAAGAGGCTTGCAACAAATTCTTTCAATGAGAGGGAGTGCCGACAGAGAAGCTCAAGGAGCGAGAAAGAGACTGAAAGCCAAACCAGATGAGAAAAGGGAGCCAACAGATTGAGAGCATAACAGGTAGTGCAGCATGCTGGAACATGATGTTCAAAGATTCTAGAGACATTAAGAAGCACAGTGGGGATTCAAGATGGCCGCCGGCAGCGACTAGACGCGCCGACGGCGGCTCCCGCACCCCGAGGCCTTTTTAGGGATCCACCACCCCCTGGGGGCCCCTCGAGGTGTCGGAGGAGGTACGGGGCTCTGGAGGATCGGCGGCACGGCGTATCGGAGCGGCGGGTGTTGTGGATCCGGTGATCTCGGCCGGCGGCGGCGGCTGAGGAGGCCTGCGCGAGCTGACTGCGGGCACGGAGCTGCAGTCCCCAGGAATTCTGGCAGCGGCGGAGGAGGCCTGCACGGACGAACTGCGGGCCGGGGCGTCGACCCGCGAAAGGAGGCTTTCGCGGAGGAGAGGAGCGCCGACAAGAGGGACGCACCCGCCGCCGGCAGTACGAGGTGGGGGGGCCATCTCCCTGAGGCGGAGGGCCGGGCCTTCAGGCGAGGCCTCGCGCAGTCTTGCAGGAGCAGCGCCCCACATCAGAAGTAGGAGCAGCGGGAGCCGCCGGGGATCCGCCGGTGGGGAGGCCCCCGGAGGAGAGTTGGGGAACCTCCTGGTCGTCGGCGGAGAGGTGAGGAGCAGGCAGGCCCCCCCCGGGGGTGGGGAGTTGAGGCGGGGATGGCCCTCCTCCCCCTACTTGATCGGATCCACGGGGCAGAGGCTCGGTCCCTGAGGCTGGTGTTGTGGAACCCCGGGGAGGGATCACTCATTGGCCGTGCCTCTGCCCCCCCTCCAAAAGGTGGTGAAAGCAGTGATAGGGGAGCGGGGCCCCCCCCTTGTCTTCGCGATTGGTTGCCCCCCATCTGTGGAACTGGAGCCGGTGCGCGGCCCCGTGTGGCGCCCAGTAAAGGAGTGGTGGGCGAACTGAGGAGCGCTCTCCGGCGGGTCCCGCTTCTTGGGTCCCTCGGGCTCCCCGGGTGAGACCTGATGCCCGCGAAATCCAGGGGCAGGGCGCCGCGCACCGGTCTGAGAGAGGGGGACCCCCTGAGCACCCTCCCCTCATTGTGGTCTGCAGCAATGGAAGCCAAGGGCAACAGTGGGGAGGACACCGAGCGCCTCAAGTCCCCTAAAGTACCCGGAGAGGCGGAGGACCGGGAGCCCCTGACCAGGAGGGATCTCAGGGGTGAGATGCACGCCTTAGGAGAAACTCTAGCCAAAGCCTTCCAGGACCAGTTTCAGTTGTTGAGGTCGGACTTAAATATGGCCCTTGGGGAACTGAAGCAGGAGGTGGCTCAGTTAGGTGAGAGAACCGATATACTGGAAAGGGGCCTACAGGAATTGGGAAAGGATGGTACGGCCAACGGGGAAGCGATTGATCGCCTGGACCTAGCGACCCGCAACCTAGAAATCCAACTGGAGGACTTGGAAAATAGGTCGAGACGGGTCAATATAAGGGTAAAACTCCTCCCGGAGTCAGTAACAGATGGGGAGTTGAAGGGAGAGGTGCAAAGAATCTTTATGGGCCTGCTAGGAGGAGAAGACCCCGTGGCTATAGAGTTGGACAGAGTACATAGGGTGGGCCGACCTCCCCGCGGCCCAGGCGCCAGGCCACGTGATGTGTTGGCAGCATTCACACGGTACGCCCAAAAAGAGGCTGTTCTACGGGCGGCAAGGTCTCGCGAACCACTGCACTATAACGGCCAGGAGATCTCCTTGTTTCAGGATTTGGCTAACAGTACATTGGTGAAGAGGAGGGCAATGCGCCCAGTGCTTAGAGAACCCTCAAGAAAGAATGCCAAGTACAAGTGGACCTTCCCGTTTGGGTTAGTGTTCGAATGGGAGGGCGCCCAAAGAAGGGCCACCAGTGTACAGGAGGCGGCGAACATCATTCACCTGGATCTTGGAGACTCCGAGGGGGACACCGAGAGTGCTCGGCCTGCTCCGGGGGATGGGGCGAGGCCGTGGGTGTGGTCCACAGTGGGCTCCAATGCAAAGAAGAAGTTGGCGCGGAAACGTCCGCAGGAGGAGGAGTGAAGCCCGCTCAGTGGATACGGCTGACGCGGTGGGGAGGAGGATGTAAAAGGGGGTGGTGGGAAGTTGGCTATGAATGGAAGCGGGGAGGGGGCGGGGATGCACTTCTTGGATCACGCAAGGACGAGAGAGTCCGGGGGATGAGGAGGGGACACGCGGGAGGCCTCCCGAGTTGGGGTTGGGTAGGCTGAGGGGAGGTTACAGAGTGTTCTCTCGGTACCTCAGAGTGCAAGCTGCGGTGGGCATGTGACGTCCAGTTGTTACATTCAAGTGGCAAACACATAATGTGAGGGGGCTCAATTCCCCCCTTAATCGTACAAAGCTGGAGCATTTTGTTAGATCCCATAAGCCGGACATGCTAGCCCTTCAGGAGACCCACCTGAGGAAACGAGACCAAGCCCGGCTGCGACTTAAGGGTTTTTCCCAGATTTATTTTGCGTCAGGCCCCACGAAAAAGGGGGGGTGGCCATCGCCTTTGGTAGAGGCACGGATTTTCAGCTCCAGGAAGCTCTTAGGGATAGCAATGGGAGGTTTGTGTTGGTTAAGGGGACCATATTGGGCTCATGCTATACTATTGGGTCCATATATGCGCCTAACGTGGGTCAAGACCAGTTTTTACTGGAGCTCTTAAACATTATTGAGAACTTTGCTAGGGGCCAGGTGGTGTTGATGGGGGATTTCAACATTGCCTGGGACAGAGTTGGGGATCGTTCCAGGAGTGTAGAGGGGGGGGGGACAGTGGCCTCCTCTCAGTTGAGGGAGAGATGGAAGGGGGCTGCCCTCCGGGATGTCTGGCGGTCTCTACGGGGGAGAGAGGAGGGCTTCACTTTCCTGTCCGATGTCCATAGGACACAATCTCGAATTGATTACATTTGGGTATCAGCCAGTCTGGTGGGGGCGGTGGAGGTGGGCCCCCTGGGGGTGGCGGATCACAGGGTCGTAGAGATGGTCCTTAAACTGGGGAGACGTAGGGCAGGGGTGTGGAGCTGGAGATTTCCGAACGGGCTCTTGAGAGACCCCGTGATTTTTGGTGAGCTAGAAGTTAGGATTCAAGGATTTTTCGGGAACAATCCCCCCTCCGATACGAGCTTGGGTACGAGGTGGGACGCCTTTAAGGCGAATCTTAGGGGGATCTTATCGCCCTACAGGCGGAGAGGAACAAGCGGCTTAGGGGTTTGGAGGCCCAACTGGAGGGAGAGGTGGAGGTCGCCAGAGCCCAACTGCGAATCACTCCCACGAGGAGAGCCTTCACGGCGTATAGGCTGGCGGAGGGCCAATTGGGGATTCTGCGGAATAAGAGGGCGGAAGAAGCTATGCTCAAAACGAGACAAACCTTTTATGCTAAGGCCAACAAAGCGGGCACCCTGCTAGCTCGTCTGTTGAGGGGGCAAAGGGACCAGAGGGCCATTACCGCACTTAAAGATCAGGGTGGTGGGCGTTTTACCCGGAATGATGAGATACGGGAGAGATTCGTGGAATTCTATGAGGCCTTGTACTCCTCCCAAGGTCCACCCCCTCGGTTACAGAGAGGATTTTTGGAGAACTTACCTCTCCCGCAGGTATCCAGGGAAGTGACAGAGGAGTTGGGCCGCCCCATCACGGAGGACGAGGTGAGGGCAGTTATTGCTGCTCTTCCCCGTAATAAGGCACCGGGTCCTGACGGCTATCCTGCTTCTTTCTATAAAAAGTTTTCTCACCTCCTGGTCCCACACTTGACGCAGCTGTTTAATGCGTTTAACACGGAGGGCGGAATTTCCCGGACGATGGAGGAAGCTAAGATCACCCTTATTCATAAGGCAGGAAAAGACCCGGAGGACTGTACTTCATATCGCCCTATTGCTCTTATTAACACCGAAGCAAAAATCTTCACTAAGGTTTTGGCACGGCGCCTGGAAAAACATCTTCCAACTCTGATCCACCAGGATCAGTCGGGGTTTGTTATGGGACGGCAAACCGCAGATAATATTAGAAGGGTGGCGCATCTTGTTGAGAAATCCCGCAAAACGGGTACCCCGGCGATCCTTCTGGCGCTTGACGCCGAGAAGGCGCTTGACCGGGTTGAATGGGCCTTCCTGTTCCGGGTGATGGAGATGATGGGGCTCGGTGAGGGCTTTATCAACCTGGTCGCTGCTAATTGCAAAAATCCCATATCACGCATCCTGGTTAACGGAGAGGTGTCTAGACCTTTTAGGCTTCAGAGGGGGACGAAACAAGGGTGCCCCTCTCCCCATTGCTGTTTGCTATCTATCTGGAACCCCTCCTACTGGCGATCCGCCAGTCAACGGAGATCGAGGGGATCCCTTTTGGTGGGGAACAACATAAAATCGCGGCCTTTGCAGATGACATGTTGCTTACACTTACCAACCCGAGAGAATCCCTCCCAGCTTGCATAGCATTATTAACCTCCTTCGGGGAGGCATCAGGCCTGCGGGTTAATTTCCAGAAATCGGAACTTATGAATCTCTGCCTGCGGGAGGAGGAGGCGCGGGTTGTCAGGGACCTGTCCCCTTTCAGGTGGAGCCCCTCTGGGTTGCGGTACTTGGGAGTAAGGATCACCCCCTCACTAGCTGGCTGGCTTGGAGCGAATTATGAACCCTTGCTTTTAGCAATCCAGAAAGACCTGCGGTGATGGGGGGGCCCTTCCGATCTCCTGGCTGGGCCGGGGGGCGGTGCTCAGGTTGGTTGTACTTCCCCGGGCCCTCTATCTTTTCCAGGCCATCCCACTGAGGGTGCCTGAAACATTCTTTACGAGGCTGGATAGATTGGTACGGGGTTTTGTATGGGGGGGGGGAAGCTTGTATATCCAGGCAGCTGCTCACTGCCTCCAGAGATAGAGGGGGTTTGGCCTTCCCCGATTTCCGCCGATATCACGATGCAGCACAGTTCAGGATAATTAGGGAATGGTTCTCGAAAGAGTATTTGAAACACTGGGTGAAGATGGACAGGGCGGTGGCGAGGCATCATCTGGGAGAGGTTCTCTGGCTCCCGCGACGGCTACGTCCCTCACACATTTACTTGAGTGACATCACGAAAAATGTGGTTGACTGCTGGGATCGGTCTGTGCTAAAAGGGGGGATCACGTCTTTTCCTTCGCCGTTTACCCCTATCTTCCGGAACGGGGATTTTACTCCAGGGATGGAGAAGGGAGCGTTTCTGGCTTGAGAGGAGGGGGGTTGCAGGACATTGAGGGACATGTTCAGTGGTGAGAGAGTGAAATCGTTTGTGGAATGTAAAAATGAATTTGGCGTGGGAGAAAGAGAGAGGCATCGATACTTTCAAATTCGCCACTGGGTGATGTCTCCGGCTGTTAGGCAGGCGGCGACAAGAGATCTAACCCATTTTGAAAGGTTCATAACAACTCACGAGGGCACAAAGGGGCTTGTCTCGGACCTATACAGACAACTTGAGAGGGGTAACCCAAGCATCAAGTGGACCTACATGACTAAGTGGGAGAATAATTCAGGGGTCCGTATGGAGCAAGCCGATTGGGAGAGATTTTGGGCACGGATACCCAAGCTAGCGAAAGCGATCCAGGTTAGGGAGATGTGGTACAAATGCTTGGTGGGTTGGCACTACACTCCCGCCCGTCTACATGCAATGAACTCCGCCGTTTCAGGAGAATGCTGGAGGAGGTGTGGGGAGAGGGGCACAGCTACACATATCTGGTGGGACTGCCCTATTATACAGCCCTTCTGGGATGATCTTAAGAAAGCTATCGCTCAGGCATTGGGAGGAGGCGCCCTCCGAAACCCGCGCTAGATATTGCTGGGGAGGACTGGGAGGGAGGAGGGAGTGGGGGTAGAGGAGACAGGACGGGGTTGCAGCAAAGCACGGGTGATATTCATATTGGCAGCCCTTTCTCTCATTGCACAGAGGTGGAAGGGGGCTGCGATCCCGACGGAGCAGGAGTGGCTGAGAAAGTTATGGGATATAGTTTCCTTGGAGTGGGCCTCCTATGCTGCAGAGGACAAATTAGGGTCTTTTTACGCGGACTGGGGGGTGACCCTGGAATTCTTAAAAGGAGACTTTAGAGCTCAATGGTGTCCACAGAGATTAAAATTAATGGACATATACGGGTTCGATGGAGGCCCGGGGGTGAAGGGAATGGGAAGTGATTCTTGGGTTCTGTACCACGGGGGGGGAGGGTAGGAGGGATGGGTTGAAATTTATAAGTATGTTACTGTTTGTGTTTATTGATGTTTGTTTCTCTTTTCTTGGAAAACGAATAAATAGAAGTTTAAAAAAAAAAAAGAAGCACAGTGGAGAAGGTGAATGCTATCATTGTGTCAGGACCGTCACATTGGGGAAAGATAACTTAAAAAAAAAAGGCTACAGAAAACATTTTGTTACTAAAACAAGGCACTGTAGTAGGAAGCACATCAATGTTGTTTTATATATGGGGGGTCCCCTCCCCAACCCCCTTTACCTTTTTTGTAGTCCCTATACCCAACATACCCCAGAAAACGCAGCGAAGAAAAGCCAGACGAGCAGCAAGGCATTTGAGACCAAAGGTAAACACAGGAACGGTGGGAGTAATGCCTCTGGGTCCACCGGTACATCTAAAAATAATATTCTCTAATAAAAGGTGTGAGGGCTTGGATAATGATAGTGTCTCCTTCCCCCTTGGGTGTGAGATTACCCAACTGCAGAAATACCTATCTCTGCAGAGCAACCCTATTCTTTAACTGGGGATTCCAAACGATAGCCAACAGAAGTACCACAAATGATATTCCTAAGCACTCCATTGCGTGTGGCTCCCCTAATTTATCAGAAAAAGTCTAAAGGATTGGCCCAAATTGTTAGTCTCAAATGTACCTACACCTCATATGTACATCCATTTGTTGAGACAATACAGAATAGGTTCTTATGCAGGTTACACAAAGTATGGATCCCCAATCACCTTTGCCGCTTTCCTCTAGTGTCTCACCACTTGTGGAGTTTACTATAGATGGCTTTGTCTCCAGCTTCCTTGAAAAGTGCCCTTGCTTGGGCTTAATGTCTTTGAGCTTCTCCCATGTTGGTAGGGGGAACTCTGTACAGAATGTTCGTGTTTGTGGTCTTAGGAAGTGTCCCCTGTCTTGGGGCTTGCACAGTATGTTGTATTGCTGCGTGTGTACAGCTTTTGAGCTCTGTGTTGACTGACTTTAAAATCATTTAATGGATTGATTCTAGTTCTCTTATTTTGCTTGCTTAGGAAACCTGAATTTATATTTATTCAACATTGACCGCGACTTTACTGAGATTACCCAATACTTACCCCATTACTTATCCATTTGGGCCCTAAACGTCTCACTGCCTTAATTGCGATTGCGGCTCAGAGCTACATTTCCCAGCAGCTTCCCTGATATTTAATCAACGGTCAGGCGCGTTTGAGCCAGGGCACTCACGCAGGTTTGTGCCAGTGAGTCTGAGTGTATAAATACCGCTACCTGTGCTACCACCACTTATTGGGTTGCATAGTGTATGTTACATTACTGTGTATGTAGCTGCTTTTGAGCACTGTCTTTAAAATCATTTAATTGATTGATTCTAGTTCTCTTATTTTGCTTACTTAGGAAACCAGAATTTATGTTTATTCAACATTGACCACGACTTTACTAGGATTATCCAATACTTACCTCATTGCTCATCTGTTTGGGCTCGAAACATCTCGCTGCCTAAATTGATAGTTTGTCTCAGAACTACATTTTCTAGCAGCTTCTCTGCCGTTTAAATCAATGGGTAGGCGCGTTTGTGCTCGCATGTTCAAGCTGGTTTTGCGCCAGTTTGTTTTTTGTTTGTGGGGAACTGCAGAGCGTCCTCTCGGTTTCTCCTCTTGGTAAGACTTTCTTTCTGAGAACAGGAGCTGACGCCATGGTTGGATTGTAATCTAAGTGCACTCCCTCTCTATCCTGCAGTGACATGCATCCATGGGACTGGACCCTGAGACAGCTGACAATATCTGCAGCACAATGTGTCTTCTGTGCATATGTCTTGTACTGATTCCCCCAATCTTTTTGCTGTATCAGATACAGCCAATCCTCCTAATGTTGTCGCGCATCACCCGACTGAATTATCTCGTGCATATACATCAACACCAACAGCTCCACTGGTGATACACAACAATATCAGTCAAGATGCAATTTCCTCAGATATCTCCACCCCTGATCCATCACAAGTGAAACCACTGTCGCTTTCTTCCTCCCCTGAGCCAGCTGCGCTGGATAAACAATTTCTGCTCACTGATCACAAAGACAGTGGCAGTCCATTACAACCTGAGGAACAGTCTATCTGCCATGAGGTTACTCAAATACAGGACTATACCTCTGGGTCCCTAAAGACAAATGTAATTAAGCCTAGTATGCCTACTGCTCTGACAAACAATCACTCAGGTTGTGTCTAATAGCCTGAAATGCATAATTTTAAATACACAATCTCTTTTTAAAAATGCTGCTGATGTAGCAGACCATGTTACCATTCATCATATTGACATCTGTGCAATCACTGAGACTTGGCTGCATGAAGCTGCTGGCCCAACCCTCTTGCTTGCCAGCCCTGATGGATATAACATTCTGAGAGCAGACAGAAAACTTGGTAGAGGTGGAGGCGTGGATTCGATTATCAAATCCTCCCTAGTGGTAGAACAAATTGATATACTGGGTCCTTCAGGATGCAATGTCTTACTCATAACAATATTGGTTGATACTCAATCTACTGTCAACCTCTTAGTCCTGTATCGACCACCTTCAAGCATACTGGATTTTGAGGTGCAATGTTTTTACATGATTACACCAATGCTCAAGTCCTCAACCAAATTTGTTATTCTTGGTGATTTTAACTTATGGCTATCCGACAGCTCAGATTTTACTGCTGCTGCAGTGGAATCCATGCTGCATGACCTTGGTTTTACTAATCATATCTTGATCCCCACTCATATTAAATGGGAAGACGCTAGACTGACTTACCAGCCATAATGTTCATATCTACAATACTGAACTTGTGCCTTGTCCGTGGTCCGACCACAGCTTTGTCTACTTTAACATCCCCATCACTCTGTATGCTAAACAAATCAAAGATCAGAAAACTACTATTACCTCCAGGAATGTGCGCAAGCTCACCCCGGAGGCTATGTCTCCACACATTGAAGAATCTTGACAATTTTAATACGGCGGAAGAAATAGAAGAAGCATATATAAATATGCTGGACAAAACATTCAATTTGGTTGCCCCTGTGAAAACAAGACGTGCATTCAGAAAGAAATATAAGCCTTGGTTTACATCGGAGTTACAAGTCCTGAAGGTAGTAAAACGTAAAGTCTTCAATTTATGGATAAGGCTTAAATATAATGATAGTAGAGATATCTATAATCATGCATCTAAAGTTTATAAAACTGCTATCATCCAGGTCAAAAGGTCAGCTTATGATGCAAGAATCAAAAATGATAGCTTGAATACAAAGAAACTTTTCATAGCTCTGAAAGAGCTTGAGAAATCATGCCCACCAACATCCCAAATTATTAAGGACAACGATTGATGTACAAAGATTCAAGACAACCTTGTCAATACAGTTAAGACCATACAAAAGAAGATCATCAGCAGAAAAGACAATATTGATAGAGTTAGTCCAGAGAACATTACCTCTGAGACTATGAGCCCTGAAACACGCTTTGAGTTTAGAACAGTTACTGAGACAGAAGTTAATAACATTATTGCTCATCGCAAACCCACTTTTTGCAGAGGAGATGGTTGCCACGCTACTGTTGTGGAATAAATGTGTGCCACTGCTGACTCCCATTATTACAAAGTTCATTAATAAATCTTTTCTGTAGTGTGTGGCACCATCCTGCATCAAGCAGGCTTGGCTTTCCCAGTTATTAAAGAAACCTACCCTAGACCCTCACACGCAGACAAACTACAGACACATCACAAATGTGCCATGTTTACTCAAAATCTTAGACTGTGCTGCGTACATTCAAGTTCAGGATTTTCTGAACCTTAATAACATCCTAGGCCATCAACAATCTGGCTTTCACATTGCCCATGGCACTGAGACCGCACTTTTGGACCTTAAAGCAAACATACTGCAGATATATGTAAACAGCGGTATGGCACTGCTCATGCTTCTGGATCTGTCTGCAGCCTTTGATCTTGTGGATCCCGAACTGCTTGTCAAAAGACTAATACACTCGGCTTTCTTTACATCTACAGCTGCCAACTGGGTTAAGTCCTTTTTTGCTGGTCGACTAGCTAGAGTCTATTGAGTTGATGTCATGTCCGATGATTGTGAAGTTATACGTGGAGTCCCCTAAAGTGTGTGTCTTTCTCCCATGCTTTACAACATTTTCACCAAGCCACTGTTCGAACTGCTGGACACGAAAGGCATCACATACATCAATTATACTCGGTGCCTAATATCTCTGACTGGGAACTACACTCGAGACTTGAATACTGTTAATTCCATCTACACTGTGACCAGAAATGGATATCTGATAACAACTTTGCACTCAACCACTCAAAAACATAACTGATGATTGCTGGTACTGCCCATCGGCTGAAAAGGCTCGATTTCAAATATGCTGAATTTCTTTTAGCGCAATGCCCTATTGCAACTCTGCCGAATGTCAAAACTTTAGGCATCGTGCTCAACCAAGAAATGAATATGAAGGCCCATGTTAACAGCATAGTTTCTGCGTCTGCTTATTACATCAAGTTGCTAGCTCAACTAGGGCCTTTTCCAACGCAGAGCAACAGCAAGACCATTGCAAGAAATATTATCGGGGCTAAACTAGATTATGCTCTGGTTTGTTGCAGGGAGCTGGAAATGGTGTGGTTTCCAAACTTCAGATAATTGCTTATTTATTTATTTATTCAGATTTATTTAAAGCGCACATCAGCCCGGGGGCATCGTGGCGCTGTTACATGAATACATACATAGTCTGGTTACAATGGAAGGAAGATGGTTACAAAGCAATTTTCATTACAGGAAGCATTTCGTATCGAACACTTTTCGTATCAGATGTGTGCGAGCTGAGGTGGGTGAAGGGAAGGTGGAGTTAGTTGAATAGCGTGGTTTTGAGGGATTTGCGAAAGAGATACAGAGATGGTTCTGCTCTAAGCGCGTTGGGGAGGGCATTCCATAGCTTAGGTGCTATGTGAGGGAAACCAATGCTGCCGGCTTTGGCTCTTTTTACAGTGGGTACTTGGAGTTGGTTGGTGTGGTGACTTCTTCTGGGGCGGATGGAGGAGTTCTTGGTTATAGTCTCAGATAGGTAGGGGGGTGCTGTGTGGTTAATGCATTTGTGTGTGAGGGTGAGGATTTTAAAGTTGATCCTTTCCTTGACTGGGAGCCAATGGACGCGTCTTCTGGCCTGTGAGATATGGTCAGTTTTGGGCATGTGTAGTGCAGCACGGAGGGCATTGTTTTGCACTATTTGGAGCTTGTTTAGGTTTTTTGATGAGGTGCCTGCCAGGAGGGCGTTACAGTAGTCCAGTCTGGCTCCTATAGTAGCTCTGGCTATGGAGAGGCAGTTGGGCGTGGTGAGGTAGGGTTTTATGGCGTAGATGAGTTTGGTAGTCAGAGCAGAAGCTGAGGCAATGGCGCTGGTTTGTCTTGTCATTGAGAGTGTCGCGTCAATGTAGACTCCTAAGGTCTTGACGGCAGAGGAGACAGGTATGCTAATACTGTCGATGATCAAGTGCGAGTAATTGGGGCTGAGTTTGGTTAGAGTTTCGTTAGGGGCTAGGATGATGATTTCGGTTTTGTCTCCGTTTAGGCAGAGGCCATTGATAGCCATCCATGTTTGGATAGTTGAGTAGATTTTGAGGAGGGCTTCTGAGTCAAGGTTGTAGTCTCCAGAGAGGGGGAGGAGGACCTGCGTGTCATCAGCGTAGTTGGTGTACGCTATGTTGAGGGAGTCCAGTAGGTCAAAGAGGGGTTTGGTGAATAGGTTGTAAAGGGTCGGTGCGGTGCAGGACCCTTGTGGGACTCCACAATTGATAGTGGTGGGGGGGCGCTATCCTGGTCAGAGTACACTTTCATGGCCCTGCCTTCAAGGAAGGATGTGATCCATGTGGTAGCCTTGTGAGAGAAGTGTGCAGCATTGGAGAGGTGCGTTGTGAGAATGCTGTGGTCGACCAAATCGAATGCTGCAGAAAGGTCGAGTAGGAGGAGGAGGGCAGGTTTGCCTGTGTCCATTATTTTAGTAATCTGATTTTTTAAATCTAGAAGAGCAGTTTCAGTCCCATGGCCTTTGCGGAAACCTGACTGTCTTTTGCCTAGGATGGTGTTTGTTTCCAGGTAGTGTTGGATTTGATTGTGTGCAGCTTTGTCCAAGATTTTAAGGAGAAAGGGGACGGTGGTGATGGGGCGGTAGTTGTTAGGGGAGGAAGGATCAAGGGAGGGTTTTTTTAGGAGCGGGCGGACCCAGGCTTCTTTTAGGCATTGTGGTACACTTCCAGATGTGAAAGAGGCATTGATAAAAGCCGTGATGATGGGGGTGAGGTATTCTGCGCTCTCTTTGATTACGGAGGGTGGGCAGATATCCCCTTTGCAAGTGGAGGGTTTGATTTTTTTAAGGAGGTCATTGACTTCCGTCTCCGAGACTTCTCTGAAGGCAAAAAGGGGTGTTTGTGATGGGGAGTTGTTGGTGTGAGGTATGGGCGGGCAGGTGGGGGTGTTGAGAGCTTTGCGTTGGGAGGCTATTTTGTCTTGGAGTGATTTAACTTTGTTGAGGAGAGCAGCCTGGATGCCTGTACACCATGCTTCATCCTTGATGATTTTGTCTGGGCTAGAGGCTGGTGTGGTGAGTTCTTTGAATATGGAGAAAATTTCTCTTGATTTGGAACTGGCATTAGTGATTCTCTGGTTGTAGGATTCGGATTTAGCAAGGAATATGGCTTTTTTGTAGGTCAGAGAGATCTCTTTAAAGTCTTTAAGCGAGGATTGATTAGGCGCTGCTTGCCACCTGGTTAGGGCTTTGCGTTTCTTGGTGCGTAGGACGGATAGTTCTTCAGTGAACCAGGAGTTGCAGTGCATAGATTTTTTTCCTTTTTTTTCTTCTAGCGGGGCAATGAGATCGATGGCTTGAGTGAGTGTGCTGGAATAGATGTTGGCTAGAGATGTAGGGTCAGTGGGGAATGGATGCTTGAGTTGTGAGGTATCAAGGAGAGGGGCGAGGTTGGCAGCAGTGAGTTTTTTGGAGCTTCTTACTTTAGCGGGTGGGGCATGGGTTAAGGTTTTATGAGTAGGCGTGGTAGGAATGGTAAATTGGATGAGGTGATGGTCCGTCCATGGAAGGGCTGAGATGGAGGTAATTGCCGATGAGCAGTTGTGATCAGCTAGCCAGTCAATGGATCTGCCTTTGCTGTGAGTGGGTGCAGTAACTTTGTGTTCGAACCCCATGTTAGATAATTCTTTGGCTAAATTTGCGGCTGCTTTGTCCTTCGGGTCAGCTAAGCCAAGATTAATGTCCCCTAGTAGGATGCTTTTGGTGGTGCTTTTGAGGTTGTTGCCTATGTTTTGGAGGAGTTGCTTTTGGTAGTCAAGAGGAGATCCTGGTGGTCTGTAGGTGATAAAGAAGTTTATGGTGCAATTAGGTGAAAGGGCTAGTTTGGCAGTGAGGAGATCGGCGTTATTGTCCCATTGTTGATTACACATTCTTATGGAGAGGGTGTCCTTGAAGATGAGGGCTACGCCGCCACCACCACTTTTTAAGTTTTTACGGTCCTGTCTAAGGATGGTATAGTTTTCAGGGAGAGCGAGGTGAATGGAAGGACTGGAGGCTTCATGGAGCCAAGTTTCGGAGATGGCAAGTATGTCGAGATTATGGGTAGAGATAAGGTCATTGATTTCAATGGCATGGGCATGGACAGAGCGCGCGTTGATGAGGGTGCATCTTAAGTTTGGATGTAGAGTGTGTGTGTTGGTGGTGCTGGGGGTGGGCGGTGTGGATTTGGGTGTGTGAGGCTTGGGCGTGGCACATGCAGCTTGATGAGAGCTAAGGTAGTGAGCGTGGTCAGGGAAGGAAGTCTGGGCGGCTGATGTATGGGTGCGAGAGCTGAGTCTGTAGTTCCTAAGGAATGTGGAGTGTGGAGTACTGCGGAGAGTAAGGAGGTGTTTAGTGCGAGTTCTCAGTCTGCAGAGCCTGAGGTGGAGTGGGTGGTGTCCGACCGGGTCGGTAAGGGAGTTGAGTGTGGGATGGAGTGCAAATGACGGTGTGTTGTGTATGAGGTCTGCTGGAGGGGTGGGGCAAAGGTGGGCATGTTGGTCTAGGTGCGCATGCAGCATGTTGCAGGTGGCCAGAAAGGAGAGGGATGTGAGAAAGATGGAAAAAGTGGAAGGGAGGTATGTAGGCGCTTTGGGGTGTGGGCTAGGGGGCTGCATTGGTAAACAAGGGATGTACATGTAAGTGTGCAAAAACGCAGAAGGTCAGATCACAGAGTAAATCAGGACAGTTTGGGGCAGTCTGTATCACAAAAGAGCATTTTGACCAAGGGGCACAACACAACTGAAATGTGGTCTGTAGGCGACCAAGGGGCACAACACAACTGAAATGTGGTCTGTGGGCGACCATAGGGCACAATACAATTCTAGACTGGTCTATAGGCGACCAAGGGGCACAACACAACTGAAATGTGGTCTGTGGGCGACCATAGGGCACAATACAATTCTAGACTGGTCTGTAGGCGACCAAGGGGCACAACACAGCTGAAATGTGGTCTGTGGGCAACCATAGGGCACAATACAATTCTAGACTGGTCTGTAGGCGACCAAGGGGCACAACACAGCTGAAATGTGGTCTGTGGGCGACCATAGGGCACAATACAATTCTAGACTGGTCTGTAGGCGACCAAGGGGCACAACACAGCTGAAATGTGGTCTGTGGGCGACCATAGGGCACAATACAATTCTAGACTGGTCTGTAGGCGACCAAGGGGCACAACACAGCTGAAATGTGGTCTGTGGGCGACCATAGGGCACAATACAATTCTAGACTGGTCTGTAGGCGACCAAGGGGCACAACACAGCTGAAATGTGGTCTGTGGGCGACCATAGGGCACAATACAATTCTAGACTGGTCTGTAGGCGACCAAGGGGCACAACACAGCTGAAATGTGGTCTGTAGGCGACCAAGGGGCACAACACAGCTGAAATGTGGTCTGTAGGCGACCATGGAGCACAGTATATTTGTGGTCTACCGTGAGGCACAGCACCAGGCATAGCATGAATCATATAACAATCAAAAGCACAACATAGGACAATGGGTGTCTGGGCCAGGGCAAGGGGCATAGCACGTGACAGGGGTAACAGGGGAGCACTACTGTAGCTAGTTATAGCATAGCAGTTTAACAGTAACAGTACTCACGTGGATTAAAGTCCAGTAAATAATCTCTCATCCGCGTACAATGCGTTAAAAAGTTTTTACCTTAAGAAGCAGTAGCTCCCCGGAGCGAACAGGGGCAAACGGGGCAGACGGCCTTATGTTGGCCTTGGGTGGCCGCCGGCTTCCGCCTGCAGGCGGATGTGTGGGCTTAAAGGCAGCCTACACACCGTTGCTAGGCAACGTGTGATGCCAAGCCTCGCTTTCGGGCCGCATCGCGCCCGACATTTTGTTTTTGTTTTTTTTTAAATAATGTCGGCGCGCGTGTTTCTCGGGGTGCAGGAGGCGGTAGGGGCTTCTGTGCTGGGGTGCCCAGGGGGAGCAGATAGCCAGAAGCAGGGGGGTGCCTCTGCGGATCCTGTGAGGGGATCACGCCGCCTCCGTCGAGTCGGGGGTCTCCGTTGGAATCCTGGACGTCCTGCGGTCCTGGACGGTGGTGGGGGGCTCCTGCCCTCTCCACGTCGATGGGGGCCTGAGGGGGCAAACAGGGCAGACGGCCTTATGTTGGCCTTGGGTGGCCGCCGGCTTCCGCCTGCCGGCGGATGTGTGGGCTTAAAGGCAGCCTACACACCGTTGCTAGGCAACGTGTGATGCCAAGCCTCGCTTTCGGGCCGCATCGCGCCCGACATTTTGTTTTTGTTTTTTTTTAAATAATGTCGGCGCGCGTGTTTCTCGGGGTGCAGGAGGCGGTAGGGGCTTCTGTGCTGGGGTGCCCAGGGGGAGCAGATAGCCAGAAGCAGGGGGGTGCCTCTGCGGATCCTGTGAGGGGATCACGCCGCCTCCGTCGAGTCGGGGGTCTCCGTTGGAATCCTGGACGTCCTGCGGTCCTGGACGGTGGTGGGGGGCTCCTGCCCTCTCCACGTCGATGGGGGTCTGAGGGGGCAAACAGGGCAGACGGCCTTATGTTGGCCTTGGGTGGCCGCCGGCTTCCGCCTGCCGGCGGATGTGTGGGCTTAAAGGCAGCCTACACACCGTTGCTAGGCAACGTGTGATGCCAAGCCTCGCTTTCGGGCCGCATCGCGCCCGACATTTTGTTTTTGTTTTTTTTTAAATAATGTCGGCGCACGTGTTTCTCGGGGTGCAGGAGGCGGTAGGGGCTTCTGTGCTGGGGTGCCCAGGGGGAGCAGATAGCCAGAAGCAGGGGGGTGCCTCTGCGGATCCTGTGAGGGGATCACGCCGCCTCCGTCGAGTCGGGGGTCTCCATTGGAATCCTGGACGTCCTGCGGTCCTGGACGGTGGTGGGGGGCTCCTGCCCTCTCCACGTCGATGGGGGTCTGAAGGGTTAAGCAAGAGAGAACACATCTCCACTGCTAGAAGAGCCTTACACTGGCTGGTGATTGCTGCTAGGATTAAGTTTTGGGTGATCTGCGGAACACAAATGTATTTTTGGGCTTAGTCCACTCTATCTCGCATTGAGGTCTAATAATACTCACATGTTGCAGGTACCTAGATCAAAACTGATCTTGGTTGGCTAGGGGGTATTTCATCACACAGCCCCCAAATGCTGGAATGCCTTACCCCCAGACCTTATGGGCTGTGTCTTCTGTGATGACTCCTATGGAGTCATCACTGATCCCCAGCCTTAAGTTTCCTTCCATGTGGCCAGGGGAACGCATCGCTTCCTGATCCAGACCATGGGGGTGGCACTATGATGGAGGATCACATGGGAGGAGGTGGCTATCAAGGAGAAGTGATGACTACCTTAGGAGAGGTGCAGTATTCATCCTTTTGTGGGGATGAAGATCCTATAATCCCAAATACCTGATGGCCTGTTGCCACTATGCAAAACTCACCCATGTGAAAGCCCCAAAGAAATATACCGATCACATGTGGTGTCCCCCAACTGCAATGGTTCGGTTTTAGGTAAAGATCCTAAACTTAATGTTGTTGCACATAATGTTCATGCGACATCTGCTGTTTCCTCTAACCATCAGTTGAAACAAAGTGACTTTGTAAAACCTAGAAACATTATGGATTTCAATGCCCAAAATGCCAATAAGTACTGGGATGAGGAAGAAAAGGTAGGAGTTGATGAGGATTACTGGTGATGTCAAACATACCGTGCAGTCTAGTTGTTTCATTTCAAGACAGCTGAGCAGGACATTTAAATTGAAAGCCCAGACGCGGCTGAGAGACAAGAGGAAGGAGAAGAAGAGCAGCAGGAGCAGCAGAACTAGAAGCAGAGGCCACAGCAGTGTAAAGCTCACCTGGTATCCACGGGGACGTCACTCAGCCTGTTCTGACCTCTTACGACCTCGAACCCTTCCCTGGAGTCTACTCGACTGGAGACTGGGCCTGAAACACAGGATTGGTAGAGTTTAACTCCCTATTGTCTCTGTGTGCTTGAACCCCTTCTTCCCCGGGGTCCAACCCTTCCCTTTGATCCACAGCTCACCTTGTTTTCTTGGAAAGTGTGTTCTCCGTCCTGCTTTCAGCGCAGGGGCGCGTTGATTGATGCGGGTTCGTTGCTGACTAGTTACTTCACTGGCAAGAGTCCGACAGGTAAGTATAACAAGTCTTTTGAACAGTTCTCTAACTTCGTTCCTTTCCTTCCTTAGATGATGGCCGGCGTCCGGGGATGGCGACGTGCTGCTGAGATGAGTAGCGCTGAAGGTGAGTGAGAGCGCGATGCGCCCCTTTCGTATTTGTATTGAACTGAGTTAGTTTTCTGTGTCTTTTAGATGCTGCGATGTTTTCAGCGTGGATGCTGCTTATGAAGAAGAAATGCGGTGAGTAAGCGCGGTATGCGGCGCCTCTAGATGTTTCCACGCTAACCTGGAGTGTCTTTTCCCTCTTGCAGATGGATGAGAAGTTCCGGAGACAGAGTTCCCCCAGAGCGGCTGGGATTCAGGTAAGCGTTTGAAGCTCGTACAGTCTTTAAAAATAAGCGAAGATTTGCTGAATGCTTACTAATGCCATTTTTCTATTCTTTTCCCTGTTCCGTAGGAAGCAGCGTGCCGGGATAGGAATGACACCACCGAAGATGCCCGCAGAACAGAAGGAGCGATAAATGATGGGCAGAAGCACCGCAAGGTAAGGCTGTTCCTAACGGTGTTCTTGTTCTTGCAGGAGCTGAGCGCAGAAGAAAGATGCAGGCCTAGTGGAGACTGATCCGAACACGGTGAGTGTCACGCTGCAGGTGCAGAAAACACAAACATGTTTCTCAGCCTGGGCGTGGCTTAAATAGTCTCTGGGTATCCCAGGTGTCTCTGGGCTGAGCCACACCCAAAAGATTAGACTGCACATGCAGTTCAGGGAACCGAAATATGTGGGGGCATCCATCTTGTCCCCATCAATGCACTACAAGTCCAATCCCCAATGTTATCCTATGGGAGTGAATGAGTCTGGTGCCACAAGCGGCAAGTCTAACTCCAAGTGGGTCTTTGGAGGGATGGAGAGGCCCTTGAGGGCCATGTAAGCGATCGTGGCCTGGCTCCAGCCTGACATCTTGGATGGCTTGCGACATGAGGGGCAGGAATCATGACAAGCAGCGGTCGCAGTTGGAGAAGAAGTCGCAGGATTCTGCAGAGTGTGCGTGGTGGGAAGCAGCAGCATGGAATGACGCTGAGATGCAAGAGGCCCAGCAGAGAAGCAGAAGCGCTCCTGAGTGATGGAGGATCGCTCCAGCAAACCGGTGTACCTGAAGACCCGGTGGAGCCCGGCAAGCTCCCGGGAAGAGCTGTGTGAGCAGCAGCAACCTTCGAAGAGCTGTCAGCAGCGCCGCCGAACTGCAGAGGGCCTTTACAGTCGCCCAAGGCCCCGCTTGCATTGAGACTGCAACGCAGACCCATGAAAACACCCAGAGACGCTGAAGGAAGCTGGTGCATTTACCTAGAGAGAAAGGAGACCCCAGGGTGCCCCATAAGGGACAATTACAATTTAAAGACAATTGTGAAAACCGACTAAGTAGAAAACCAGGGCAAACAGGGTAACATTGTCATCACATCGGACATCAGTTTAGGGAAAACTGGAACCGGCATTGCCACCAGCCAAGAGGAGACAAAGCAGAGACAGAAGGGAAAACCGGGTGCAATTCTCCTCACATGGAACCCGCATCACTTTGAGGAAAGCTGGAACCTGCACTGCCACCAGCGAAAAGACTAAGGAAGAGAAAGAAAGGCAGAAAGGGTGCAATTCTCCTCACAGGGGATACTAGTTTGGGGAAGACAGAAACCCACATTGCCACAAGCAGAGAAACAATTGAGGGTGGTGTGACGTTAAAACCATTCCTGGCAGGCAAGTAAACCACAAGGGAAACAAGTTGCATTACGTTGAAGTCCATTCCTGGCAGGCAAATAGACCAGGAAAGGAACAGTTACAGTTGCATTCAAATAAAAAAACTTTGTGGTCTGTGAAGGATTCATGAAGCAGACACAGACAACAGAGTCAAATTTTATCTTCAAAGTTTCATTTAAATCAAAATGCAGGACGGAGTAAGGCCTATCATGCCCTATGCTAAGGTGGGAATTTCCTACCTAAAGAAAACTAAGGATAGTCTGTGTCAGGAAGTCCAAATCAAATTTCTGTCTGTGTCCAAAACCTATACCTGCCCTCACAACTAACTGTATACAGTGTGTAGGGATGTCAACATCAAAATGAATAGTGTTCAAAGTAAAGTTCAAAGCTTCTTCCAGCTTTTGGATTGTAATCAGCTTCCCCTTCCCCAAGTAAGTTCAAACAGTTCACAAGACACTGGGGTTCCCTTCCCCAAGAGTTCAGAGCTTCCTGCTTTAAAAATAAAAACACAGTTCATTTGGACTCTTCCCAGATCTTTTCATATTGGTTCTTTTCACTAGTTCACCTAGGTAGTTCAATGTTTTAACTTCCAAATCACATTAGAGATGTTTGTAAAACACAAGCTTTGTTATGGATACTTTCAGCGGCTTTACCATACAGGGGTGCACTCGGTCTAGGCACAGTTGCCAGACCACACGGTCCAACCATTACAGGTTACACAACCAATACCTCTTTCTTGGCTGCTTTCCATCAACAATGTGCCACTACTTCCGTTTAACAGTGGTGCTTGATTTCATACACCAGTGTCACACTCATCTGACACTGTACCGTGGCTTACTTGGCCACCATGCACTTTTTACACTTTCTTGTATTCTTTTGGGCTCTTGCCAATGCAGGTTTCCTCATAATATGCAGTTCCTTGAGCTCCCTTTACTTTGGCCCATACTTGGTTTCTCAAATCATAGCCTTCTTGTTATTCTCTTGATTTTGCCAATGCCTGTGTTTCAGAAAATACAGTTTGTGGTGTAATCTAGTTTCACCACCTTTCTTTCACTCCACTCACGAGTGCTCAAAACTTGCTTTTACGCTGTTCGGCATTCCAAAGTATTTATAAAGACTTTCAGTTCATTCAGCATTCAAATGTACTTTTAATAACTTTCAATTTGTTCGGTATTCAGAACAATGTTCAGGGCATATGTGCCTGCCAGCCCAGTGTTTCTCCACACTCACCGGTCGGAGTTTATGGTGTGGCGAGGTCTTTGCCACCATAGGTTCTCATCTTTCCGTACGAACCCTTGCTTCCTCTTCCAGCGACTCTTCGTGTCGATGCTCCACCAGCCAGTCAGGATTCTTGTGACACCTTCGCTCGGTCACGCCGGCCTCCCTCTCATGTGCTGCAATCAGCCTCCAGCGTTCCTTGGCTTCGTTTCCTGCTGCATAAACTCTGCATCCGTAACCGGGTCTCGTGCGCTGCGTTTGCACACCGCTGACCTGGAGTTGCGTTCCCAGCTGCTGCCTCGGCCTCCACACCTGCCACAGCTGACTCCATTTCCAAAAGGATGTCTGTTGTTAAGTTTCCACCATCATGATGATTTCAGGAAAAGACTAGACAGCTCACCATCAGAACGTTAGTACTGCCTTACTCGTGCTGTCCTCCTTGTCCCAGTACCCAGATGAGGCGGATATGTGCCTGTATTAATAAAATGAGGGTGATGTGTGTTCCTCTCAGACAAACGAGGATGCATCTTCCTAGTTGGCCTCTTCCTCGTCCCAGTATACTGCTGGTGTCTCTTGGGGAAAGTTTGGAGGGAGGGAAAGGGCCGACAGTAGTCTACAAAGGCTTGAGGGATAGAGGATTCATTTTTAAAAGGAAATGGCGGATACCATGTCTCACCTAAGGACGTCCTCTCCTTACTTCACAAGTCTTCTCCACCCAGGTGATCCTCCTATGCATATCCACCCATAGGGTCAGGATCCAAAAGTGATGGCCTTTCCCTGGCCGCCCGAGAGGAGGCTACAGAGGGAAAAGAAGTGTGGATGCCCTCAGGTTCCTTAGAGGTCATAAAGAAGGCTGTGTGGCAAGTTGAAACCCATTCCTTGCAGGTGAGTAGACCAGGAAAGGAGCAGCTGTTTTCAAGAAATTTGCTATTATAATAGGGTTGTGTGTGAAGTTGAAAGCTTTCCTGGCAGGCGAGTGAACCAGGCAAGGAAGAGTTGCCTTTAAGGAGAAAACTTTGTTGTTATAAAGAGTACTTAGGAAAGAAGATATTTACCTTATTATTACTTTATCCTTTTGACAAACTATTGTGTATAAGAGACATTTGTTGTGCTTTCCTGACAAATATATCCTATGGAAAGAAGGGTTGTTATGTTTTCCTAAGTAATCATTTTGATACGTGGAAAGAACTAGGTGCTTTGGTTTTGAACAAGTGTTTTGTGGTAGACTCATTTGAAAGAAGTGTTGGATGAAAGAAATCATTTTCATTTAACTGAATAGAACATTGTTGAAACAGAACTCTTGCAAAAGTCTTCCTGAATTGATTGAGGGGAAGGGAATCAAACCCTGGTCACATGGATTGATTCATGGGAAATCTGAGTTTGAACTTTTGCCCATTTTGGTTAAAATAAAAACAAACATATTTATCAGACATATTTATCTTATGCACTTTGATTGCATGTATTAGTGTGATCATTAGATATATTTGGACACAACTGTAGAGGAGCAGACACATGCCTCTGCAGGAAGTCCCACCCCTGTCTACCTATATGTTGGGAGCCTGAAATTGTGCCATGTTTGACACCAGCTGTTGTGACCATTCTGCTGCGAATATTCGAGAAAAGGTATCCTCTGAGAAAAGCATACCTAATGCATCCCAGAAGAGAAGACCATCTAATGGAGGAGCTCCGCGAAGGAATATGAGAATGAGAGAAAGAGAAGCTGGTGATGTTACAAGAGATGAGCATGATGCCCTGAAGAAATGGCTAAAAGAAGAAAACATATGGATCATATAGAAACTGATGACAAAGTAAAGAATCAAGTAAACTTTCATAGGCGAAAAGAAGATTGCACATGTGTGAAACACTGCAGGAAATGCAAGCCGTTCAATAAGTGTGCAGATGCAGCAACGCAAGTAGATCAAGTAATCTTAGAAGCTGGCTATAAGTAGTGAATAGACTGCAGGCGGAGCCGCCATTATATAGAAGCGGATATTTGGGTCACATATTTAATAAGATCGAAACCATGAAGAAGAGGATCCGAGAGCTGTGTCGCAGCAAGGAATTAGCCAAAATCGTAGCTGAGTCTGGAAGGGCTGTCTGGCCTGGTGTCAAGGGATTCTTGAAGGCAGTAACCGTGAGATGCTGAATCATCCCTTGTAAAGGTGCAAAGAAAGAACACCATCAGTGCCAAGTTTTATTCATTCAAGACAATTCACTGAATCTTGTAATCAACTTAAGACTGTTACTGCTCCTTCCCATCGCTGAGTCCTGGGTAGGGAGGCAGAAAATGTTCTTTGTATTGCTTTCCTACCACGGGCAAGCCTCTGTATTTCAGGGTTGCAGGTGTTTATTCAGTGGCATCGCCAATTCCCAGACCTGCACCTCTTGGTCAGTTTCAGAGTTGCATCTATTCCCCCCTTCTCAGTGTTGCTCTTACTGCTGGATAGGAGTGTCCCCCAGAGCCTGGACGGGCTTGAGCAAGGACAATCATGTCTCTAGCCCTTGGGATCCGCACCTGACTTGGTCTTCCCCATCCCTTTCATCCTCCACCCTGTGTCTCCTCCCTAATGTCCAATAGGGTATTTCCATTGGGGGTTTTAATGCTGGAGGCTGATTGGTGATTCACTCTATCTGTATCTTCCTTCCATTACCTCTTCATTTCTCTCTGGCACTGACTGGTTAATTGGGTGAGGGTCTTGATTACCTCTAATGACGGTCTATGAGTGTTTCAGAGGAGCACCATCTTGGATATTACCAAGTTGTGGATTGTTCAGTCACATGCTTCCACCTGTTCCTTGCTTCATCAATTGTCAATGTGCTACGTGCATATGCCTCCCCATCCTGGAGTCCTCTCAGTTAACATGCATTTGAGTCTATGGTGAATGCTGCAGACTCTGCCAGAGGTGCCTGGGAGGAGCCGTACATTTGCCTGCTACCTGATACAGATTATGTGTTACTCCTGAATGTTCTGCCTCCCTGGGGAATCCTGGAACACATAGTCCTCTAAATCTTCATCTTTCCTCTGGGAGTCTTTAGAGATCACTGCATTGCCCAGGGTTAGCATGCTCATGGCATCCCACCTCAGCTGCCCTGGGAGAGCCACATTAGGTAGTGGCCACAATAACCCTATCCTCAAAAGGCCACAACCCCTGCACGTGAAAATAGTGAGTTTGGGGAACTCACCACAGTAGCTACCATAGAATGATATTAAAGTACTGCTGGGAAACAAAAGGATAAATCATATCTTGCCTAGTCTCTATTGTGCATTATGGAGTCATTATTCTGGAAATATTATCTACATAGGCCATTGTGAATATGAAATGGAGTTGAGACCCCAGTGAATTTTCATTTTAGTTGGAATAGTTTTATGAAAGTGGAAATGTCAGACTGTGGCATAACATTGGTTTGGGCACCAATAAAACAGTGCAAGCAATGGAAAGTCATTCCTTTTGTAACAGACAGTTTCGTAGCACCCACAGGGGAGTGATTTAGTCAAATGTGTTGCAAACTTTGCATTTTAAATAATGTTGGATTAGTAATACTGGTCAAAACTGCTAGCTTCACAGTGAAGTAACTCATCAAACTGGTCTAATTAGCGCGAATAACTGTCTAAATGTCAACAAAAAAACTGGACCACACTAGCATGTTGGGCCTGCACTTCAGGCATTGTCTATTGCTGTATAGACCAGGCTGAACTGCATAGGTCAATATCTGTTTGAAAAATTGTGGGGCGGTTTTATTAACCCAGACTTTTGGAACCAACTTTTACAACAAGTCGCTTGCAAACAACAGCCCATACAACCATCATTAGGCTTCTTGCAATCACAAGTGCCGACCTAGGTGATAGATATGTAATAATGTAATGCGGGTTACAAAATGTGGAATTAGCTCGTTTAACATTATTTGATGACTGACATTCTTCAGAGAAATGGCCTTTTGAACAGAGCTTTTGCTATGTGTAAGTAGAATTTTAAACCTGGTTCTGTGTCTGAAGTGAAAGGGTCAGTCTACACCCTTATTTTTAGACTACATATCCTGTTTACCTACCTGAGTTCTTCCACATTTGCCACACTCTTTGAGAGAATTCCTTTTTCTCGTCGAAGTTTCTTAATCTCCAGTTTGAGGAGTCGAATGTCCTCCACTCGTTGTCTGTACTGCGTCTCGCCTTTATTTAAAATTGACTGTTGGATCTTGATTTTTTCATACAACAGTGCCAATTCATCATTTCGACGAACCAGCTGGGTTCCAAGAATATCCCTCTCGCTGATTACCTAAAAATACATAATTGAGCAAATTCTTAGGCTGATTAGTACTGCGGGTGTAAATAAATTAAAATTGGCAATATGTTTAGACCCAACCCACCAGTAAGAAACAATATGAGTGAATCCACAATATGAGATGAACATTATTGGTTGGAGACAATTACCACATGATGTTCTTTCCCATGATGCCTTCAAATTAGATTTGTAAATATTTTTTGCAAAGTAATACCTTTACCCCAGTAGTAGTATCTTGTGTAAACATGTTCCAATACAAAAAAACAAAGTACTCACAGCCACCCAAACAGGCAACAGGGCAGCGGGAACCTCTTCCAAGATCGAAGCAGCTGGTATTGAAGGTGCATATAGCCCAGAGGTGGCATCACTCAGGAAAGGTCCACATAAAATATGGAAAGTTAAAAACAATGATCTACTAAATTGCTATATACCTGACATTAATGTTGAAGCAATACCGTAAAACTATCATGAGAATGGGTCACCGACACTAAAAAGAAATGTGTAGTGTAAATGTCATGCATTCATGAAGTGGTTTTGGCTGATAAGGCATGCAGGGGCAAATGGGGTGGAGGACGATGGTGGGGGAAAGGGATAGGGAAGTTGGTTCACAGTCAATAACGGGATATGTGGCATTTTGTGATTTAAGCATCTGAGGATACAGCAGCCAGGCAGAAATCAGGAATGGGATGTGTGTAGCGATGCGGATGAAGGGGTGGAGCCATTGCTGCAAACCCAAAAATGAGGAACTTTTTATTTTTTGGTTTATTGAGATTTCTACAGCAATTTTGCCAAAGCACAGAATAATATTATTTCAAAACATTGCAGTAAATATGTATCAATGATGAAAGAGGATGAGGGGGCATAAAAAAAGAGTTTAAAAAACAGAATGAGGAGAGAGAAGATGAACTTTGAGGTGGGAACAGAAATGGGAGGAGAGGTAGACTATCAAATAGAACAAGGAAGTGAGTTGTGATTTTTGTGAGCAAGGAGAGAAAAAGAGCAGAAATGAGATTGGACTCAGGGAGTCTTAGGGAAGGAAAGGAGGTGTTGAGATTAAGAGCAGAGAGGACGGTGGAGAGTAAAGGTCGATTATTGAAGAAAAATAGACCTTTTGAGAACATGTATACATTTATAAACTATGCTTAGAAAATGAAATATAAGACGAGATTAAAAAGGCAGAAGTGAAATAGCGAGAAGAGAAGGAGTGATAAAGGATAGAGGGAGTAGAGAAAAGAGAAGACCAATAGCATAGTTAAAGACAGAAAGCACATATAGTGAGTCAGACTAAAAGAGTGGATCAGTAGTCCAGGACGGGATAATATATGAGAATATGAGGAGTTTAGTTGTGTGAAAGGAAAGAAAGAGGGTGGGCTCAATGAATATTCGAAAGATGAAAGCTACAGACCTGAGCCAAATTAGAAATATGAGAGCAAAGAGAGAGGGGAGTCAAATGAGGCTGAGGTTCTAAGCAGAATCACAAAAGGAGAGGGAGGCACAAAGAAAAAAGAGCAGGGTGGAAGTGAGAGGAAATGGAAGCTGCAGGAAAAAAACAATACTTCAGTTTTGGTCGGGTTGAGATGGAGGTAGTGGAAGTTTATCCAGGATTGGATAGCAGGACGACAATATGAGAGCATTGTGTGAAACAAAAGAAAGAGAACAAGATCTGAAAGTTGTCCACGTAGACATGAATGGAAAGATTATATGAGGCAATAAGAACAGAAAGAGGAATAACGTAGAGAGAAAAGAGAAGGGGGCATAGAAAAAAACCTTGGCAGATACAGAATTGAAGAGATAGCGAAGAAGAGATGGTTCCAGGCTAAGTTAGATCAGAGAGATAGGAGCAAAACCACTGGAGCACAGAGCAAGAAAAGCCAAGACAAGTGAGGGTAGAGAGAAGTGTAGGGTGATCAACAGTGTCAAAGGTAGGAGATAAGTCAACGAGTACAATAATCTAAGTTAATTTAGCATGACAAGTAGAGAGTCTGATACATGAAGATTTATTTACATAGAGAAGGATGGAAGGATGGAAACCATATTGAGAGGAGGGCGAAGAGAATGTTTCTCAAGTTAAGAAGATACGTGGCATAAAAATGTGCTCAACTGCTAAAGAGGAAAGGGGAGAAAAAAGATGGAATTGCAATTAGTGGAACGAGAAGGGCCAAGAGAGTTTGTTTTCAATAGGAAGAACACATGCATGTGTGTAGGAGGAATGGAAAGAAGATGTGGAAAGAGATTGAAAATAGCTGTGAGGTGAGAAAATCAGCAAAGGATATACTTGCGAGGTCAATGGGAGAGGCCATATGGTGGGCAATTGTTAAGAAAGAAGCAGCATCATAGAAGCAAGAAAGACTAGAGAAGAGGATGAGAGGGTGGAGTGGGGGCTCAGTGTGCTGGGGGAGAATGGAAAGGAAAAGCACAAAGAGGAGACTGTAAAAGTAAAATAGTTGGCAAAGTCAGAGGAGTAGAGAGTAGAGAGGGATCGGGAGAGAGGGGGAGAAAGAATATGAAACAGTTTACGAGGATGTTGAGAGAGAGACTAAGATTGAAATAATAGTGTTTCTTGGCTGATAGTAAAGAAGAGTCAAAAGAGGAATGGAGAGAGTAGAGCAGATCAGGATCAGTAGCAGGATGAGTCGAGTTATTTTCAACTGCTGTTGAGTGCAGCAAAGGGAAGTTTGAAGGGCATGAAGAGAGGGGGATATCCAAGGTTGTATAGGTTTCAACGATGGGAGAAAGAGTTGAGAGGAAAGATAGTCAAGATAAGACGACAATGAAGGATAGAATTATCTTGCAAAGACTTAGTTTCTGAACTTGGGAGTCTGGGGCTGGATTTCAAAAATCAGGTACTGGGTTAGGTGAAGAAGACTAGCTCTCCCCAGGTAAACCAGCTGAGCACGAGGGTCAATTGAAGGGGGAGGAGGGAGAAACAAGGCACAGAAAGACCAGGAGAGTATGTGTTGTTTAAGGTCAGGTAAAGATAGGACAAGGCATGCCCGAGAGACCAGGTGGAGGAATGACTTTGGAGCGGAACGTAGAAGAAAATTACAGAGAGCATGTGAAAGGTGAGGTATTGGTTGGTGACAGAAAGTTGTACTTGGGTGTGAGACTGCGTTTATGGTGAGTAAGGTGAGTAAGACTTAAGTGGGAGTGAAGGGAAATAAGTGAGTCAGAGTGAGAGAAGTGACTAACAGAGTGAAAGGAGGGTGACTGTAGTAGAAGGAGGGGTGGAGTGTGGTGTAGATAGTAGTGGGAGTGGAGTGTAGAGGGTAGTGAGAGTGGAGAGTATTGGGAATGGAAAGTAGGGAGTAGTGATGAGTAAGGAGTGCAGAGTATTGGAGAAGGGAGTGGAGAGTAGTGGAGAAGGGAATGGAGAGTATAAGCAGTGGGAGAAGAGTAATAGAGTATAAAGTGGAGAGCAGTGAAAAAGGAAAATAGGCATGGCATCAAAGGGACAGAGAGAAAAACTGAGAGAGTTGGAGGAAGAGAAAGAAGAGTAGACGTCAGGGACAGATAGACTAGAACATCCGGTTGAGGTGTGTGAGTGCATGAGAGGAAAAGAATGAGTGAGACATGAGCATTTGGAAGGGACACATTTATGATATTCTTCTTCCTGTGGGACCCCAGGTTAGGATTCACCTAGAAGATCAAAGAGGGAGTAAGAAGGATATTGTGTTTGCCTTTAGGCCCTCATCAGGCAACCATACTGTAGACAGTAGGGGGTTACCATTCTCTAGGGATCACCTTGGAATTTAGGGAAGACTTGGCTCGGGTGGACAGAGACCCTGTGAAGATGAGAGAGATAGTGGCAGTCTTTAGTTGGGCCCTATTCAAATTCTTAATATAAACCCCTGAACCATCTTTGGCACTTAGTGTTTTAATGAGGCCTTTTGTGAAATACAATTGTCCTGTTCCCCTATATGTAATTTGCACCTTATTCAGGTTTCTTATTCCGTATGAAAAAGATATGATTAAATATTTAATTATGACAAAAATTCCAAAGGTTACAATAGGTATTACTGACTTCAAAATCGGTTCTCAAAAGCTAGCTGGATGATTGTACGAAGGTCAAGAGTGCTCAAGTTAAAGTTTAATCCAACATGCTGTGCTTTTCTTGTGACTGCCTCCAAGAACATATAATATTCAAAATAATAAATGTTTCCAAGAGTTGTTTAAACACTGATGTTAACGTATTATCCCACAGGAATATTGTGAATGCATATCAATTAAGTTTGCATGAAAATATGACTGCCCCTGATTTACTTGCAATGAAACTCAACCTCAAGTAGTAGACTTCGAATGAGTGCCACATTTTAGGACGTTACATAAAACCCAGAATCAGAAATGCCATTTGCCCAGATTTATTCCCAATGTGAATGGTGCTGATATCTTGAATTATTTATTGAATTAAATTATTCCTTGATGATCCAGTTTAAAGACCATTTATTTGCCTTCATTTTAACTAACATGAAAATTGGTTTTGTCAAATGTGTTCAAGTAAGTGTGCATCTGTGTTTCACCAACTCCCAAGTCCAATTCAATAATTTCATACTTACTACATTCACTTTGGAGCATTCATTCGCGAATATTTTGGGCAAAAAGCTGCTTTTTAATTGTTTGCAAAAATTTGGCTGGAAATTCAAATGATCAGGTTTTTATCTTTCAATAAGTACCCAATGGACGGATATTACAAGAGCATTGCAAAAAATGGCAAAAGGCATCATTAATTTGATCATTTCCATTTTCGAGATAAATTAAAGTGCATTTTCAAAGGACAAGGTCAGGGTTATTTATAAAACATAGAAGTTACTGAAAGCAGTTGCCTTGTTGTAAACATGAGAATTCGATTTTATTGTATTGCCAACTTGTATTTTGACAGAGTTGCAAATAACGACTACTTAGGATGAAGCTCATATGACATCCATCAATCCGGCTATTGTGGCATTATATCATTTCTTGTCTCAAGCGAAGGCATTTCACACCTCAGGAAATACCCCACCTCCATCTTAGCATGTATGGCAAGCACCTACCTGAAACTCCAAAGCACCAAAACGGAATTTGTTCTACTAAGAGAACCATCTAAACAGAAAGCCAATCACGGTTAGCTTAACGACATGCACCTTGATGGATTTTACACATCAGGGGTTCATTACCGACAGCAAACTCTACTTCTGGCAACATATCAACAAAAAACCCAATCTGCCTGGTATCAGTTAGCACTCCACTGGAAGATAAAACGTTCCTCCCACCCGAAGATTTCAGACCCACAGTCCATGGCCTTGGGAATCTCACAACACCCTTCTCACTGGTGTCCTGGCCACACACCTGACCTCCCCTTGGGGCAGCTCAAAATGCAGCTACACGTTTCAAAAAGAAAACCAAGAAATGTGAACACATTGCCCCATCCTATGAGAATTGCACTGGATATCCATCCTGGCAAGGATATTCATAAAAACTGCAACTTAGTTACTGCCAGAACGCCAGCTCCTCTTGAAGCCAGACCATGGCGAGGATTGAGACTAAACTGCTACACAAAGAGGAATAATCAGGAACCAGGCATTCTCCTGCTATGTCCCAGTCTACTGGAACACCATGCCAGCCACAATCGGGACCACTCCAAAGCTCCTACAGTTAAGGAAGGAACCTAAGACCCTGTTCCTCAACGAATACCTAGGGGACACGTAGGGTCTACCATTCCTACGTATATGCCACTCATGTAGTTTGGAATATCCAAGCCACTAAAACCAGTAACCTCCCCTTCCACCAACATGTTAACCCCAAATTGCCTGTACAGTACTCTGCTGCTTCCTAGTGAGGCTGGTGCTATATAAATCCAAATACGACGACTGGCCACCAGGGTGCGCGTAGATGCAGTCAGCTTCTACGTGAACTCCTCGCCCACTAGTCCCCAAAAGTGGGCTGAGCCCCCACTTTACAACCCCCCCCCACAAAATATTGTGTAGACATTGATGGGTGAAACTCTCCCCCACGGAATGAGTGAAATAACAGAGAAGATTGGTGAGAAATTGAAGAGTTTCACCGAAGAGAAGTGAGGAGGCGGACCAACAAAGTAAAGTGAAAACGAAAGCGACTCTCGAGCCGCGTGGGACTGGAGGAGTGAACCGAACACGGCATAGCAGAGAATTGAAACGAGGTCGGCTGGGGTCTCAAAGAGGACAGCGGACACCAGGGACTCCCCTCAGCCGACTCTGAATCTGGTTGGTCAGCCCTTCAGACCCGCGGAGGCTCACTGACAGTTCCCCAGGGACCTGCCAAAACACTCCTAGATCCCACCCTCGTCTGCAACACCCGTACTGAGGTGAGAGGTGACACCTTGCCAGAGGACCGTCACAGGTTGAGACACAGTCTGGGAGGAGGCCTATGACCCAAAAACCGACTGGGAAGAGATGCTGCGCTCTGCTTTGGTGGCCGCCCGGCCCTAGCCTCTGCACACCGTCGGCCTAGCTCTGAGGCAGGAGGCTGGAGCCGGAAGGAAAGTGTCAAGGAGTTCCCCCCTTCTCACCCGAGTACAATCTTTGCTGGATTTCTTGATCGATGCCTTCTTGCGTACTGCTCGAGTCTTCAATAAGGCTGCACAAGTCTCTTCCGACTCCAGCGTGCATTCAAGTACCGGGAAGCAAGGGTCCAGGAATCCAGGAAATAACAGAGTGCGCAACTAGCACACGAGTCCAGGAATCAAGAAAGGGAGGAAGGGACTAGAATTGGGTTAGGGTGGAAGAAGCAAGGGAATAATACCGCGAGCTACGGAGCACACGTCTGGTCGCTACTTCGCAATAGCATTGAGATGTGCGGGACCGCAGGGGCGTGGCATATTTATGGAACGTACTACGTGCGCCGTGATGGCTGGTGCGAGGTGTGTCACGTGATACGGCCATGTTGGGAGAAACAAAGAATGCAAACCCCGCTGTGACAAGGACCAGGAAGTCCAGAAGGGGCACGCTCTGTGGGTCATGACAGCATGCCTCCTCCGAAAGGCTGTTCCACCAGGTTTGCCCGGGTGTATAAGGTGAAATCTTCTGAGTAGTCGAGGAGTCTTGAGATTAGAAAGTGGTTCCCAGGTTCTTTCACTAGGAGGATATCCTTTCCATTCAACCAGGTATTGAAGCTGACCCCGTTTATATCTGGAGTCACATATTCGAGACACTTCATATTCCAATTGGTTGTCGACCAGTAGAGGAGGAGGTCGGTAGGATTTCCGGGAGGATTGGTGGTAGTGTTTTAGTAAGGATGTGTGGAATACTAGGTGAATTTTCTTCCAAGAGTCTGGTAGACTAATCCGATATGAAACCGGGTTGATAATTTCCTTGATGGGAAATGGACCATAGTACCGAGGGACCAACTTGTTTGGCCGTAGATGCCGGGGTATTAACTTCGAGGACAACCAGACTTGATCACCAATTGCATAAGAAGGACCTGGTCTCCTTTTTAAATCTGCATACCTCTTAGTCTGAGTTCTGGCCTTCTCTAAATTTTCTTTGGCCTCTTGGTGTACGTTGATGAAGGTTTCAATCCAGGAGTCGACAGTAGGTACTGGTGTAGGATGAGGGAGAACAGAGGGTAGAACTGATGGAATGAACCCTTGGCTACAATAAAAGGGGCTGGTCTTAATTGCTGAATGGTCAGAATTGTTGTAGGCAAACTCAGCCACGGGTATCAGGAGCGACCAGTCATCCTGAACCTTGGTGGCGAAACATCGAAGATACTGTTCCAGGGTCTGATTAGCGCGTTCTGTGGCCCCGTTGGTCTGGGGATGATAACCAGATGAGAGAGCGCGTTGGATTCCCAAAATGTGACAGAGATGTTTCCAGAATTGAGAGACTTACTGAGGTCCTCGATCAGATATGATCTTGGAAGGGAGTCCATGTAAACGAAATATGTGTTCCAGGAAGATTCCAGCAAGTTCGGACGAGGATGATAACTTACACAGAGGTGTAAAATTAGCCATATGAGTGAACAAATCTATGGTAACCATGATGGTCGTGTACCCTCGGGAAGGTGGTAATGGTACGCTCACCTGGTGTCCACGGGGGCGTTGATCTGGACCGGCCTGATCTTACTTCTTCCAGTGATACTCGGAGCACCGAGATGACCGAGTGGACCGGGCCACCCAGCTTGGTCTGTGTGGCTCGTATGAATACTCTTCTGTAATGCAGAAAGGGGAATTAACCACCAGTGAGGTTTAAGCTTAACCCCACCTCCTCCCCATGAATTACTTTGGGACTCCTTTAGATTCTCACCTGATAATCTGGAAAGATGAACTCTCCATCCTGCTTCAAGTGCAGGGGCGCGTAGATGACCAGTTGCCTCACTGGTGTGGGAAGTTGGTGAGTTGCAGACAGAGTTGACTCCGTAGAGGTAATAGTTATAAGAGTTCAAAACGTCTGGAATTCACTCTGTCCAATTCCCCTAGGTTGCCCTTATGGATCTGGAAAGAGTTCACGTGGCAACCAGACATGCGCAGGTAAGTGTTTATAAAAGCTGTTCGGAATAAAGAGGGAAGCTTGCTCTAATCTGTGGTCTTTTTCCTTTTCAGGCATCCATTCGGAGGAAGATCCGTGGATTGAAGCGTTTACCGCAACCGGGTAAGTCTGTAGCAGAATGTTTCCCCATAGGGGCCGGGGTGCGGCGGATATGCGGAAAAGGTTGCGCCGAACGAGATTAGGTGAGTATCCCCGGTGATCTCAAGTAAGTCTTAATATTTGCCTTTGTTGCCTTAAACTCTCTGTTGCTCACCTTATTGTTTTTATGTCCATAGGTGATGAAGAGCGGCCGCGGACTGAGAAGAGCATGATGGAATGCTGAAAATGGCAACAGGTGAGTTCAGCGCGGCGTTGCAGGAGGCGCGGCAAGAGCGACTAATGGATTCTTTCTTCCAGGTCCAAGTCGGGAAGATGCAGGATTCAGGTGAGTATGAATAAACTCTTGCTCTAACCTTTCCTTCTGTTTTCCTTGCAGGGTTCAGGAGCTCCGGAGTGTAGACGGGCGTGGCAGAAGACTGGAAGCTGCTGCAGGCACGGTGAGCGTTACGCTGCAGCAAGCAGAATAACGCGAAGCACGTGTGGCTGTCCGGGCATGGCTTAAATAGCTTTGGTAGAAGTCCCAGGTAAGTATTCTTCCACTGCCCCACCCAGGTAGGTCTTCATGCAGCATGGTCTGCTTTAGGTAAGTTCTCATAAATGAGCCTGGCGCCTATGGCGCCAGGACTGACTTTGTTCTTATGAGCCAGGACTGCACCCAAACAGCCCCTAACTGGGGCTTTTGGGCATGCTCCAAATGGCGTGATGCCTGCTTCCGGGGCTGCTGGGCCTGGTCTGGTTTCCCGGGGGCAGGCATCATGACAGGTAATTCCACAATGAAGTCTGTAGCAATGACTTCCCATGGCCTTGTTGGCAGCGATGGTTGCATTAGAAGACCCGCCGGTCTCTTATCATGTTTGTTTTGACTGCAGACAGCACAAGTTTTGATGTACTGCTGTACGTCGGTCTTCATTCCAGGCCACCAAAACTGTCTTTGTATAAGATGGAGGGTGTTGGTTATGCCACGATGTGCGGAGTGAAAGGTATCATGACAGAGGTTTATCATTCTTTGTTGTAATTTCTGTGTAGGAATGACCAGTGCATTGTCCTTGAATAAGTATCCTTCCTTAAGTCTTAGGCTCCATGGATTCTTCCTTGAAATATCCTTCCAGAGATCAGAGGATTGGGTTTGTACTCGAATTTCTTCCAGGAGGTTGACTGCATAAGCAACAAAGATCGTGTGGGGAAACATCTTAGGATAGGCCATATCTTCAGTAGTTACATAGTCAGGACGTCGGGATAAGGCATCACAATCATGTTTTGTGATCCGGGAACATGAGTGATTTGGAATTGGTATTGGGCAAAGAAGTAGGCCCAACGCGTCTGACGACTGTTCCTGCACTCCAATGATTGTAGAATTTGAAGATTCCGATGGTCCGTGTGGACCTGAACTGGATATCTAGCACCCAGAAGTAGATTTCGCCATTCAGTGAAGGCCTGGTGGATGGCTAACAGTTCCTTTTCCAGGATGGACTAGTGTGTCTCACTGGGAGTCAGGGTTCGTGAGAGGTAAGCAATGGGGTGTTCCAGTTTATCCTCAAGTTCCTGTTTCAAGACCGCCCCTATGGCGTAGTTAGAGGCATCCGTTTCCACTAGGAATGGGCGATTTATGTCTGGTTTGGCCAGGATGGGGGCTTGCGTGAACTCTGTCTTCAATCGCTGGAATGCTTTGTCTTGCGGTGTAGACCAGAAAAGGGGATGTCTTTCTTCAAGAGAGCAACAATCGGCTGGACGATCTCAGAAAAGGAAGAAATTAACTTCCGGTAGAAGTTGGCAAGCCCCAGGAAGGATCGAACTTGTTTCATGGAGGTGGGAGCAGGCCATGCCAGTATGGCCTTTACCTTTGAAGGGTCCATACCAATTCCTTCTGGGCTAAGGATGAATCCCAGGTAGTGAACAGAAGTAACGGAAAACAAGCATTTTTCAGGTTTGGCTAAATGTTTGTGTTCACGGAGTCATTGCAGTACTGCCTTTACATGCTCTTCATGCTTTAGAGGATCCTTGGAAAAGATCAATATGTCATCCAGATAGACAATGACAAAAACGAATAACATATCAGAAAACACCCTGTCCATAAATCGTTGAAAAACTGCGGGGGCATTAGCTAGTCCAAAGCGCATGACTAGATATTCATAGTGAGCAAAGAGTGTTCTAAAGGCTGTTTTCCATTTGTCTCCTTCCGAGACACGGATCAAATGATAGGCACCCCGGAGATCCAACTTCGTGAAGACTACGGCGCCTCTCACAGCTTCCAGGATATCCGAGATCAGGGGTAGTGAGTAGCGATCTTTGAGGGTGCATTGATTTAAGCCACGATAGTCGAGGCAAGGTCTGAGTTCCTTAGTGTCCTTCTTGGGAACAAAGAACAATGAAGCACCCGCTGGAGATTTTGAAGGTCTTATGGTGCCGTTTTCAAGGTTGGTATCCAGGTATTCTCTGAGGGCCTTTTTCTCAGGTTCGGAAAGAATGAACATTCTGCCAAAAGGAATCACTGCTGAGGGATCTGTATCTATGGCACAGTCTTCAGGTCTGTGAGGGGGTAAGGCCTGGACTATGGTAGTTGAAAATACATCAGCATATCCCTGATAGGCCTCTGGGACTTGTATGATATTAGAAACCATGAGTGGTGTTTTTAGGTCTCTTGGTGGTTCTTTAAGGGGTGTGGAGGAGGTATCCAGGATTAGACAGTGGGACATACAAAACTCAGAGCCTAGGAATAGTGATCCTGCTGTCCAATTGATATACGGATTGTGCTTCTGTAACCAGGACATACCCAATACCATGGGGTAATGGGCTGACTTAATGATGTCGAATGTAACCCGCTCTTGGTGATGGTTTATGGAAAGTTGGATCTCTTTTGTCTGCAGGCTTATGGGTGCTGAAGAGAGGGGTCTTCCGTTGATTGCTTCCACCGGCTGCATGGTGCTTCGTGTCTCGTACAGAATATGATGACTAACAACCCAGTCTTGATCAATGAAAATTCCCATAGCTCCGCAGTCCACCAAGGCCAGAATGGGATAGGTCTTATTCTTGGAGGGCGACAGGAAGGCTTGTAGAATCACCAAATTGTTTTGTCTAGGAGAGTTCAAGGATGGAATTGATGTGGCGCAAACATCTCTCTCCCGAAGCTCTGCTCCATCTAGGATCGGCAGCTGGCGTTTCCCAAACGCAGAGGAGGGGCCAGAGGACACTCCCTAACCAGGTGTTTGTCTGAGGCACAATACATACACAACCCCGTATGAATCCTTCTCATTCTTTCTTGCGGGGATATAGGTCCACGGAAGGCTCCTATCTGCATGGGTTCTGGTTCAGAGATTGAGCCTGGGTTAGTGTCCGCCTTGGTGGTACTCTCAAAGGACGGCTTCGGAGGATTAACTTTGGATTTCTTCTTCTCTGCCTTTCTTTCCTGGATACGAAAATCTATTTGCATGGAAAGGTCCATTAGTGCCTGGAATGAGTTTGGACGAGCCACTCTGGCCAACTCATCCTTAATCTCCTCATTCAGTCCTCTCCTGAAAAGGGTAAAACTCGCCTCCGGGGACCAATCAGCTTCCTTGACTAACTACTTGAATCGGGTAACATAGGTGAGCATATCCTGGGATCCTTGCTGAAAGTCTAACAGGCGTTCCTGGGCACTATAGACCTGTTCTGGACGGTCAAACATGGTCTTAAGGGCCTGTATGAAGCCATCATAGTCATCTAGAAGAACGTCGCCGGAATTAACGAGGGGCATAGCCCATGTTAAGGCATTTCCTGAAAGGTGGGAAATTATGAAGCCCACTTTAGCCCTGGGAGTTGGAAAGTAGTAGGGCTTAAAAGTAAAGTGAACCAAACATGAATCCAGGAATCCTCAAAGGGTTTTTGGTGAGCCATCATATTTGTCCACTATACCGCCCAGCAATACACTTTCTTTTGTGGCAGAATCGCGGGATAGAACTAGTTGTTTGAGAGCGGCGTTTTCCGCCTTTAGATTCTGCACCTCGGTGGATAGCTCTTGCATGCCACGCATTAGGTCCTGGACGGCTGCTTCCATGTCCATATCGAGTTTGGTCGGGTGGCCCCCCCCTTCTCACTTGAGTACGATCTTTGCTGGATTTCTTGATCAATGCCTTCTTGCGTACTGCTCGAGTCTTGAATAAGGATGCACGAGTCTCTTCCGACTCCAGCGTGCGTTCAAGTACCGGGTAGCAAGGGTCCAGGAATCCAGGGAATATTCAGGGTGCGCAACTAGCACACGAGTCCTGGAATCAAGAAAAGGAGGAAGGGACTAGAATTGGGTTAGGGTGGAAGAAGCAAGGGAATAATACCGCGAGCTACGGAGCACACGTCTGGTCGCTACTTCGCAATAGCATTGAGATGCGCTGGCCCGCGGGGGCGTGGCATATTTATGGAACGTACTACGTGCGCCGTGAAGGCTGGTGCGAGGCGTGTCACGTGATACAGCAATGTTGGGAGAAACAATGAATGCAAACCCCGCCGTGACAAGGACCAGGAAGTCCAGAAGGGGCGCGTTTTGTGGGTCATGACAGAAAGAGCTGACTCCCAAGAGACACAGGAGTGTCTCCGACAGCTCCGGAAAGCAGGGAGAGGCCCCTCAAGGAGTGCACTGGAGCACACAGAGAGCAGGAATGTTCGAGCATGCCTAGAAAGCGTAGTTATACGCCAATACGGTAGCTGTGCCTCTACCAGGGGCCCGGAGGCATTAAATGTCTGAAGAAGCATTAAGGGCCTGAAGAAGCAGGAAATCGAGGTGTTGCCCTGCATAAATCCCCACCTCTACGGGGATGGGGTGCTGAAAGCCCCACTGCCATACATTGGCTGAAGGGACAAGCCGCCAGCGACAAGCCAGTGGAATCGCTTGAGACATGAATAGCGGGACCTCTCAAACTACGCGAGTCCGCAGCAGGTCATGATTGAGAGGAGAATAGATAGACAGGCTGATTCGGAGAAAGCGCATCCGACATTAAGAGACTAACAATAGTCTTATGCCATACAAACTGGACTGCACCAATAAGTTCTCACCATAAACCTGACCCGAAAGTGTGAGAAACCCCAGTGACCCAGCCGCACTGTGAGGTACGACAGCCCCCCCCCCCAGGGAGACAGATTACTGGAAGGCTTGGGCCCCCGGCACCGGGGTATGTGCCCTTCTTCTGGACACAGAGCAGAGAATTCTGGACAAGACCACAACACCACCCTTGAATCTCGGGGGAGTGTGCATGATAATCGGTAAGGGGAGAAGAGCAGAACGGCGGTTCGCACTAGAGTAGTGCTGTACACTGAGCGACGATAACCCGTTGGCAAAGATAGGAGCCGGGTCACCGACCCACTCTCCCGCATGCCCCTCAGCGGGCTCGGCCCCGACCAAGGTGTTGTGTGCCTGCAGATAGGACATAAGCGTGGGTACGAGTGCTCGTAAGGCCATGGCCAGAAGAGACATTTCGTCCAGGATCCCATTCTCAACTGGGGCATGTGCTCTACCCAGGACACAAGCCTATGAAAAACACATGAGGACGTAACTACCCTCCGTCGAGAAGCACTGAGCACCCTTGGTTGGCCTACAACTGGGATAAGATAAGTCAGGAGAGATAGGAACACAGGGAGAGAAACGATCTTGAAGAAAGACTGATATTATACGAAGGTTCCTACTGTGAGGTGTATGGGAGTACGACAGAAGTTGGCACCATAACACGATCCACATCCAGGATCGCTGTGAAGAGGCGTACAAGGTCCTGCAATGCGGGTTGATATCCAGACCACGACAGATCCAGCAACGATAACAACACAAACACCCACCCCGCCTTCTTGCGGCTCCAAGAAGACCATTCTAGGACCCCAGCTTCACAGAGGGAGACCAGTAAATCCCGGCCCAACACCCTCTCGGATGGGCCTCTCCCTGCACATATAATGCCCAGCTAATCTCTCTTAAATGACGGAGTTTCTCCCAGGGAGCACTGCACCGGCGGCTGCCTAAACGGATAGTACATACGGGAGAGCAAGGGGTTGGGCCCCCAGTTAATGGGGCGTGTGCTCTCCTTCGTGGCCTTACGTTCTGCGTTCATTTGATCTACCCCGAACCACCTCAGGGAGACACATACAGGCTGTGAGGACCAAGTTTCATCATCTACAGAGCTGGCGAGGACCCTGTGAAGGCATTGGGACTGTCCTCTTAATCAACTCTCGCCTGCACTTGGGCAAATGAGTGCAATTAGATTTGTTAATTTGCACATCCAGCTTGGCAGGAGTTCCTGACAGAGTAAATTGTCTTTAAGCTGATACATCTCCATGGCCCTAGCTGGGACAGGCCTGACAGCCACGAATTCGAATTGAAGACACCTCGGCACATGATTTCGCACCTACGAACAGTAACTCACGACACCCTGATATCACCCGACTCTCGCCCACAGAATGTGTAGCCCCTGCAGAGCATACTTCGATGAACCGTCAAGGTCAGCCCTGTAAACTGGATACACTTGCCCTACGAGTGCCGGGCCCCCATACTGGTCTGCGGTGTGCGCCCTCCTTCGGAGCATGAAACGCTTGATATACAAGGAAGTAAGGCCCCACCCAAAATATGAGGAGGAATGGCTGGACCCCCTGCAACACATCAGTGAGCGCTGATCCCAGCCGGAGGGCCTGTCACAAAGCCCTTTGACATAAGGTTGAAACTGGTGAAATTCAAATACTCTCCATCTCCATCGGCACTGGGAACCTCCCAAAGAGCAACCATGGCAACCTCAGGGGCGGAGGCGATGGCCACCAAGGGGGACGTTGCAGCTTTATTGAATGAAATTAAGAACATGTGGGGCCAACTGTCACAATGGCTCCCTGGTTTACTCGACTCCTCACCACTATCCACCGTGACCCTTAAGCCCTCCTGCTCACCTGCTGTCTCTTCTTCTGTTTGGAGTCCAAATCTCCTTCTTCTCAAGGCCTCTTCTCGGGAATGCAGATGGGGTCTGCCTCGAGAGGAAGCCACCCTGCCCCTCTGACTCGGGGCCTAGGGAGGCCCCCGAACCGGGGCAGACCAATGAAGGGGAAAAAGCCACAAGGCACAAAAAACCCCTTCCGATGGGATCGGATAACAGGATGCCAGGTCAGAAATGATGTGAAGGATTCCACACGGAACGAACTTCCTTCCAGAACGAAGGTAGGATGGGGGTGATGGAACTCGACAGGTAGAAAGAACAGGAAAACAGCTGATGCCTATTTGATTGACAAAACAGAAGGACTGCAGAGAGAAGGGGAGCCAGAGAGGTAAGGGAGAAGATGAAATGGCAATGCAGAACGTTCTCAGGAGAGAGAAAGAGAGAGGAACAGAAGCATGGAGAAAGACACTAGAGCGTACCAACCCGGAAGCCTAACGCGAATAGGTTGCAACGCGCGGGCTTCCGGGTTGGCGCTCGTAATAAAGTGCGCCGCTGATCCGACGGCGGAGAGCTAGACCGCGGCGGGAGAACGTGCAACTGCGTCTCCACCACCGCCAGCGGCCGCGGCAGCAGCTAGACCGCGGCTGGAGAACGTGCAGCTGCGTAGCGGCCATAACAATGGCCGCTCCAGCGCCAGCGTCTCCACAGCCGCCAGCGGCCGCGGCTGTCGTGCGTGACAGTATGCCCCCCTCCAGATCCTACCCCTCCGGGTTTCCCCGGATGTGTTCGGTGAAAACATTTTAACAGTCTAGGAGCATGTACATATGACCTGGGTTCCCAAGAATCCTCCGAACTGGGATAGTTCTTCCATGACACAAGGTATTCCAATCTGCCTCTACGATATCTGGAATCTAATATGGCAGATACCTCATATTCTTCGGGTATGGCCTGGGGATGACTCGCTATCCCGGTAGCCTTTCTGACAGGAGTGCTTGAATTGACTAGCCGGAAGAGGGAGGAGTGAAAGACTGGGTGTATCCGAGACATGGACTTGGGAAGTTGTAATCTATAAGCCACTGGGTTAATCTTCTTGATTATTTTGAAAGGTCCGATAAACCGGGGGGTTAGTTTGGTTGGGTGTACCCATCTCGGCAGATATCTGGTGGACAACCAGACCCGCTCTCCCTCCCTCCAATCAGGACCGGATAAACATCTTCTATCAGCCACCTCCTTATACCGGCGTCTGGTAGATATCAGACTTTGTTGAGCGGTAGTGTGGGCAGAGGTTATTTGATCTAATGTGGATTCGATGGTGGGTATATTTGAGGGTGAAGAGAAAATCGGTAATATACCCCGAGGGTGGAAACCATACGAACAAAAGAAAGGGCTGAGTCCCGTCGCCGAGTGAACAGCGTTGTTATATGCGTATTCGGCGGTGGGCAGAAGACTCACCCAATTGTCCTGATACTTGTTGACATAACATCGGAGGTATTGTTCCAGGGAGGCATTAAGGCGTTCTGTCTGACCATTAGTCGGAGGATGGAAACCGGATGACAAGGCCCTCTCTATCCCTAACCGTTGACATAGTGCGCCCCAAAATCGAGAGGTATATTGAGAGCCCCGGTCCGAGATAATCTTATCAGGTAACCCGTGGAGCCTGAATATGTCCCTAAGGAATACTTCAGCCATTTCTGTAGTGGATGGTACTCCTTTCAGCGCTGAGAAATGGGCCAGCTTGGTAAATGAATCAATGGTAACCATAAGACATGTCAGCCCCTGGGATCGGGGCAGGTCTACTATGAAGTCTGTGGATATTTGGGACCATGGCTGGCTTGGCAATTCCGGTTGCATCAACAACCCATAGGGCTTGTGAGTGGAGTACTTGTTTTGGGCGCATACCATACACGACTTACAGTGTTGCATTACGTCGTGAGAAAGAGAAGGCCAGAAGAAAGAGCGAGAGATCAACTCCACAGTACCCTTGACGCCCCTATGTCCGGCGGTAACATGGTTGTGACCCCATTCCAGTACTTTCAGTTGTAGGGGTCTAGAGGGAATGTACAAACGCTGCCCCACCAGTAAAAGGCCTTCAGACCAGCGAAGTTGGGGTTGTAAGCCACCCGGCACAGTGGTTGCTAAATTTGGTTGGGTTGCTGTCTTAACTTCTTGAAGGAATGACGAGATTATCCCCACTATTCGGTTTCGGGGAAACATCATGTGACTAAATGAAGAAGAGTGATTCTCGGAAGTCTGACATCTTGACAGGGCGTCAGCCAAACCGTTTTGAGTGCCTGGAATATAGGTTATAGAAAAGTCATATTGGCTGAAGAAATGAGCCCAACGAACCTGCCTGGAGTTGACGCATTCCATGTTTCGAAGGATCTTTAGGTTCTTATGATCTGTACGTAAAGTGAATGGGTGTGAACCGCCTTGTAGCAGATGTCTCCACTCTTCACATGCCGCCTTGAGCGCTAGAAGTTCCTTTTCAATGACTGAATAATTTTGTTGACTGGTGGATAGAGTCTTAGAAAGGTATGCGATAGGATGTTCCAGTCCATCTTTGAGTTGCAGAAGTACTGCTCCTAATGCGCTTGCGGAAGCATCAGCCTCTACTATAAAGGGCTGATTCTGATCAGGTTGGGATAGTATAGGTGCGGAACAGAATCTCCTCTTTAAACCAATAAAGGCTTGATTGGCCGTTTCTGACCATAGAAACGGTTTAGCCTCCTTCTTGAGTAGTGAAGTAATGGGCAGCACTATCTGCGAAAAATGTTCAATAAACTTTCTGTAGAAGTTGGCTAGTCCCAAGAATCGTTGGACATCCTTCAAAGACATGGGTGCGGGCCAGTCCAAGATGGCAGACACCTTCCTGGGATCCATGGTTATGCCTTCATGGGATAAGATATAACCCAAATAAGGAACAGAAGATACGTAAAAAAAGCACTTCTCGGGTTTGACTAATAGGTGTTGGGATTGTAGTCGATGAAACACTGTCTGAAGATGCGACGCATGTGCTGAGGTGGATTCTGAAAAAACCAAGATGTCATCGAGGTAGACTATGACATTGATGAATAACAGGTCAGAAAACAAGCGATCCATGAAACGTTGGAATATTGCCGGAGCGTTAACCAAGCCGAATGGCATTACTCGATATTCAAAAAGGCCAAAAGGTGTCCGAAAGGCCGTCTTCCATTCATCTCCATCTCTAATCCGGAGAAGGTGGTAAGCACTCCGGAGATCTAATTTTGAGAAGACGGTTGAACCCTGTACAGCTTCCAGTATGTCGGCTATCAAAGGCATTGGATAACGGTCACGCACAGTGACCTTATTTAGACCCCGATAGTCGATACATGGCCTTAATTCCGAGGAATCCTTTTTAGGTATGAAAAATAAAGATGCCCCAGCCGGTGATTTGGAGGGTCGAATAAGGCCATTGGTCAGATGAGAGTCCAAGTAAATCCGAAGCGCCTTCTTCTCTAATAGAGATAGCGAAAACATGCGACTAAACGGAACCAGGGCATCTGGTACCAGCTCGATGGCGCAGTCTTCCGGACGGTGTGGAGGGAGATCCAAGACCGGATTGTCTTTGAAGACTTCTTTGAACTTAACCAGTTCTGAGGGAATCTTGCAAACTTCATGCACTCCTTCTTGTTGGGGGTTTAGGACTCGTACAGACTCTTCTGAGGTATGGAGTAAACAGTACTGTTTGCAATACGAGGATGTAAAAGCCAGGGTGTTCTGAGCCCAGTCGATTAGCGGGTTGTGCCTCCTTATCCAAGGGATTCCGAGGATAACCGGAAAATGGGCTGCTCGAATTAAGTCGAACTGTAGCTGTTCTGAATGTTGGAGAATGCACGCCTTCAGAAAAATAGTGGAATGGGTGATGGGCCCCGATGACAGAGGAGAGCCATCAACTCCTTCTACCTTCTGGACTTCTTCCAGTTTCTGCAGTGGGAGACCATGTTTATGTGCCCACTCAGTGTCCATAAATACTCCTGCGGCGCCACAATCCAAAAGTGCCATAGTGTTGAAGACTTTTGTCGGGGTTTCCAACCGGATGGGAACAGCCATAAGGCGAGAGTCCATGGTGGTGGAATGAGACGCTACGGTCACCGTAACATAGGGACTTGTGGTCGAACCTCGGTTACTCATCCCCTTCAGTTCCGAGGTCGGTCGTTTCCCGAGCGTCTTGGCGGGACTTCAGTACAACTTCGCAGTAAGTGGGAACCGGATCCACAATACATGCAGAGGCCCGCTTCCCTCCGGCGTCTTCTTTCTTCGGGGGTCAACGGGGACCTTGCGGACCCAACTTGCATGGGTTCCTCCTTGTTACTGGAGTGAGACAGTGAGGGCATAGGGTAGGCACTAGGTAGTGGGGTGATGGACACCCTTTGTTTCTTCCGTTCTGCCTTGCGTTCGCTAAGGCGGTAGTCAATCTTTGTTACTATGGAGAATAAGTCCGACAGGGTAGTAGGACGGGCTATACGGGCCAGCTCATCCTTTATCTCCTCCTTCAATCCTCGACGGAATATTGTATACTGGGCCCTTTCTGGCCAACCTGCCTCAGAGGCCAACCGTTTAAAGGTGGAGATGTAAGTCAGCAGGTCCTTGGTACCCTGTTGCACATCCAAAAGTTCCTCTGCAGCCACATGTGTTATCTCCGGTTGTTCGAACTGCTGGCGCAATAAGGTCAGAAAACCCCCATAATCTCTGATAATAGGGTTATTGTTGGTCACAAATGGGGTGGCCCAAGCCAAGGCATTTCCCGTCATATTAGAAATCATGTACCCCACCTTAGCTTGATCGTTAGAGAACATCAGTGGTCTGAATGCAAAGTAAACGGAACATGCTTCCAAGAATTCTTTTAAGCGCTTTGGGGTGCCGTCATATTTGCCTGTGGACAAGGTCATAGGCGGTAAGTCGGAATCTCTTCTGATTGTCTGCCTTTACATTCTGTAGTTCCATATTCACGGCCTGAACCGCGGCTACTAAATCTTGTATTTGCTCGAGGGAGGCCATACTTCTTTCTAGGCGTTGCAAACTGTCACAATGGCTCCCTGGTTTACTCGACTCCTCACCACTATCCACCGTGACCCTTAAGCCCTCCTGCTCACCTGCTGTCTCTTCTTCTGTTTGGAGTCCAAATCTCCTTCTTCTCAGGGCCTCTTCTCGGGAATGCAGATGGGGTCTGCCTCGAGAGGAAGCCACCCTGCCCCTCTGACTCGGGGCCTAGGGGGGCCCCGAACCGGGGCAGACCAATGAAGGGGAAAAAGCCACAAGGCACAAAAAACCCCTTCCGATGGGATCGGATAACAGGATGCCAGGTCAGAAATGATGTGAAGGATTCCACATAGAACGAACTTCCTTCCAGAACGAAGGTAGGATGGGGGTGATGGAACTCGACAGGTAGAAAGAACAGGAAAACTGCTGATGCCTATTTGATTGACAAAACAGAAGGACTGCAGAGAGAAGGGGAGCCAGAGAGGTAAGGGAGAAGATGAAATGGCAATGCAGAACGTTCTCAGGAGAGAGAACGAGAGAGGAACAGAAGCACGGAGAAAGACACTAGAGCGTACCAACCCGGAAGCCTAACGCGAATAGGTTGCAACGCGCGGGCTTCCGGGTTGGCGCTCGTAATAAAGTGCGCCGCTGATCCGACGGCGGAGAGCTAGACCGCGGCGGGAGAACGTGCAGCTGCATCTCCACCACCGCCAGCGGCCGCGGCAGCAGCTAGACCGCGGCTGGAGAACGTGCAGCTGCGTAGCGGCCATAACAATGGCCGCTCCAGCGCCAGCGTCTCCACAGCCGCCAGCGGCCGCGGCTGTCGTGCGTGACACCAACATCGGAGGGAAAATTGACAAAATCACGCAATGGATGGACAAGATGGAAGAGAGACACTGTTATGCTCACCTGGCTCCCAAAGGGGCGTCGGTCGGACCCAGCCTGCTGCGGCCTCCACCCACGTGATGCGTAGTGCAGCGATGACTGACTGGATCTGCCCTACTAAACTGGTCTGCTTGACCCGTAGAAATATTCTCCTACAAGTGGAGAGATGGATTTAGCCACTTGTGGATTCAAGTGATAGCTCCCCCACTGTCCTCCCCACTAATCACCTCTGTGCCCTCTCAGCAATCTCACCTTATATTCTTGAAGGATGAGCTCTCCATCATGCGAAGCATGCAGGGGCGCGTTGATGACCAGTTACTTCACTGGCCTGAAGATATTGGAAGAGTTGTAGATGAATCCTGACTCCAAAAGGTCCTGGCGAAGAGCCGTAAGTATATAGTTCATAAGAGTTCAAAATGTCTGGAATTCACTCCTGCCCAATTCCTCTTTTATCTTGCAACTTTAACCCAATAAGAAGATTTACTGCTGAAAGCGCTCCGGTAAAAGTCTGTTACCCAACACTGTCCGGTAAATAATTTCAAGGGTTAAACTTGCTGCTTTCTCCTTTTCTTACAGGTGCGGCATAAGAAGATGTGGCGTGCGGATGAATAATACCTCCGGCGGTAAAATCAGGTAAGCATATGGCGGCTAAAGAGATTGTCTCTGTCTGTTCTCTCTGCTCACCTTGTTGTTTCTTGTCCCCCTTAGGTGCCGGGATTCGGCGATGTAAAGATGGAGACAGCGCCGGATCGAAGAAATGCTGCGTGGAACGGTGAGTATGGCTGTTGCGATGCGACGCGTTTAAACAAAGTATTTCCTCTGGTTTGAAGATGTGATGAATCTGGAATCAGGTAAGAAATCAGGTAATACTCTTGTTCTAACCTTTGCTTCTTTCCTTCTTTCTAGGTGCTCCAGGTTTGAGGCGGGTGTGGCAGAAGGCTGGATGCAGCTGCTGGCACGGTGAACGTTACGCTGCTGGATGCAGAATAACGCAAAGTGTGTGCTGCTCGTCGGGTGTGGTTTAAATAGCCACCAAAGTAGTCCCAGGTAGGTATTCCTCCCCGACCACACCCGAGTAACAAAATAGTCCCTAAGGTAAAGTAGTCCCTTCTAGGCCTCACATGGGTTTGGATCTTCTTGCAGCATGGTCTGCATCAGGTAAGTGAGCACCTATGAGCCTGGCACCTATGGCGCCAGGACTGATGTCCCATATGAGCCTGGCGCCATAGGCGCCAGGACTGAACCCAGACAGCCCCTAACAGGGGTTGCTGGGTTTTCTCAAGGCAACATGATGCCTACTCCCGGGGCTGATGGACGTGTACCTGATGCCCGGGGGTATGCATCATGACAGACACGAAGGAGTCGAGAATAATCAGACTTCGTTAAATACCTTGAAGACACAAATGGACCACAGAACCGCTGAAATAGAACAAAGAGAGGAAAAATTCCGTCTCAAGATGGACGATTTAGAAAATCGCGAGAGGCGAAATAATCTATGCTTTTTCGGCATCCCCACACATAATGAAGCTCCTATTCGAGGACGAAGTAATCGATGAACTGAAAACAGAAAGAATACTGAAGTGGGAAAATGGGACAACACCCTTCCCCGATTCTCATCCTGACCCTGGCCTAGAGGATCACGACCCAAGCACCCCCGCGAGATGAGTTTGACCCATTCACTTCATTATCTGACAACATGATGCTATGTGTCCACAGTCCCCACAAACAGGGAGCATGCCCAATAGCAGGCCCTGGTCAAGCCGACGTCTGCCACATGGACCAGCTCGACTAACGCAACAACCACGAAAAAACCCAACATCGTTAGAGATGCCATGACGACATCGCCAACTAACAAGAACACACGTGCCACGAAGAACATACTCAGGGCTATGACGTAGCGGACTGGCACACCCACAGATGTACATTGTTGTTATTTTTCACATAGGTCTCCTACCGCACCGCAGAAACACAAGATGCCTGAAGAGCTCGTGTATACGCTTGCCGATGCTTTGCCACCCCATCCCCATAGAGACGCCATCATATATGTCTGCTGCTGCTTGTGACACTCTGTCATCCTGCGACACCCACATTATGGATCATGTACCACCACCCAGAAGCTAGGCCCGAGTAGGCCGCAAGCAAGAGTCCCCAGGCAGGAGCCTCTCGGACAAAATCCTCCTAAGGCGAAAAGCAAAGCGCTAATCATGCAAAACGAGCCCTAACGAGAGCTCACCGCCAAGGCCGCGATGTTGCAACCGACATGTCGCGAATTCAGTGCCAAGGTTACACCTGCCACCACCAAACGCCCCTCAGAGCCGAAATAAAAATCAAATCCTCATAATTCTGCTACAGCTACGGTCCCTCCACACGTGGCCAAGCCAAACTGACAAAATGCCAAGCTCAAGAGACAGAAAGTCGCCGGGGTCCCACGTCTGGGACACAGGTTGCAACAACAAAGCGACAAATTGGACACCTACAACAATGGGAAAGGCGTGATCATCATCCACTAGCAAGACCTGTCCATTGTCCACCATTAACACATAGTTACACATTGTTGCCACCATCAGGTACATCGTGAGCTGGGAACGGCGATGGTTCCAGGCTTGGGGACTCATGAGGGAACCAATCAGAATACAAGGGACACCTCACTGATGCCATTTCAGCTATCCAATCACCAAGGGTCCCCTTGTAACCAATTTGTTGTAGCAACTTTTAGGGACAACCCAAGTGTACCACCTGCCCGCCCTTATCCACTAATATTCTTTCATATAGGTAGCCATACTAACCCTATGTTACGCTCACCTGGTTCCCATGGGGGCGTCGACCGGAACTGGGCCGCTGTTGTTTCCACCAGCGTGACGTGTAGCGCCGAGATGACTGACTGGACTGGCCCGCTCAGCCTAGTTTGTCTGGCTCGCAGGAATATTCTTCTGCAAAGGAGAAGGGGAATTAACCACCCGTGGAATTGAGTGTCAACCCACCTTCCCCACTCCCGTTGTCTTCCCACAGATCACTCTTGATGTCCCTCCTTAGTCTCACCTGATGGTTTGGAAGGATGAGCTCTCCATCCTGCGTCGACCGCAGGGGCGCGTGTCATGATCTCTGCTTCCAAAAGGTCAGGGTTTTCCCAACTCCCTTGGAAGCAGATCCATAACCCAGGTTCCGAGTGCCAACCAGTCCCAATTGGGACCTTTTGGACCCAGTCCTGGCGCCAGTGGCACCAGGCTCATAAATATGCCCAGTCCCAGCGCTGGAAGCGCCGGGCTCATAATGCTTGGGTGGACTTACCTTCAGCAGACCATGCTGCTTACTTGCCTGCCAGTTGAGCCTCTGATCCTCTTCTGTTTGGAACTACTTTTCCTGTTGGGTGGGGCTGGAGCCACTCCCTAGATTCAGAACACTGGAACTCTTCTGGAAGGCAGGAACTCTTTTCTTACCAGGAACTCTTTTCTTACTTAGGCGTGGCTGTGGAAGGAGACACCTAAGCACTACAGGAGGCTATTTAAACCACACCCGGTGGATGAATCTTGCTTTGCGTTATTCTGCAACCTCTGCAGCAGAACGCTCATCGTGTCTTCTGCATCCGGTCCTGGGCCTAAGGAAAAAGGCTTACCATCCTGAATCCAGTCTTCAGCAACACCTATAAAGACAAGAAAGAACAGGTTAGCATTCCGGCATCTGAAAGGCAAAGGCTTACCATCCTGAATCCAGTCTTCAGCAACACCTATAAAGACAAGAAAGAACAGGTTAGCATTCCGGCATCTGAAAGACAAAAGTTTACCAACTCTTTGCACGCTCCGGAGGCCTTCGGCGCTGCATCCCGCATCTGAAAGACAAAACAAGGTGCGTTTAAAGACATTGGGGAACTTTAATACTCACGTGCCATTACTCCTTTCCACATCTAATCCAGTGGGTATTCCGGCACCCTGCAGCCGCTCCGAACTCGTACCTGCAAAATAAAAAGACAGTTAGAGCGCATAGTGAAGCAGGCAACAAGCGCTTACTTACGTGCTTCCAGGCGCTTCTATTCATCACACGGGCTCCATCTTCAACTCACTTCAGCCCGTCATCCGCCATCGCCGGAACCCTGCAAAACAAGAGACATCATTACTAAAGACTTTAAAGACATTTGAATGACTCGAAACTTACCGTTCGTGCAGTAAACGATGGACAGCAGTCCTCTGAAGTCAAGAGGCCTGCGCTACCTATCCAGTGAAGAAACTGGTTACAGCACCCTGCCCCGAGGCAGATGGAGAGCTCGGCATTCACTTACCTAAGGTGAGAGCGTTAACCTTTGGGGGTCTACAGGAGAGGAGAAGAGGAAAGAGATAGGGACACCCCAATAACCCCAGTTCATTAACCCCATATTTTCTATCTGCAGACATCTTACTCTACACGTCAGGCATACAGTGCACAGAGGTCCAGCCCAAAGAGCCAACCGGGTGCTACACATCACCTTTGAAGATACGGTAGTCGCCCAGTCAAGACCGGCGCCTCTGCGAGAATCAGGTGAGCGTTACACGCGTTGATGACCAGTTACTTCACTGGCGTAGAGGAATTGATGAGTTCCAGTATTGACTCTAAAGTCCAATTGTTCATAAGAGTTCAAATGTCTGATCTTCACTCTGTCCGATTTCTTGCAGGTTGCCGATTAATCCACTCGAAGATTTCCAAATGGCAATTGGTAAGATTCAGGTAAGTCTATTGTGGTTTTCCCCTTAGGGGCCGGGGTACGGCGATGAAGCAGAGTTGACTGCGCCGACCCGAGATGAGGTGAGTACCCCCGTGGTAAATCAGGTAAGTCCTTGGGGGTAGCTTGTATAGCCTTAGAGAGTCCCCTTGCTCACCTTGCTGTCTTTGTCTCCTTAGGTGTCGGAGGGCGGCCGCGAGATGGAGAGAGCGTGATGAAATGCTGAAGTACCGCCAAGCAGGTGAGTTCAGCACAGCGCCGTAGGAATGCGAAACGATGCTTCAAAGACTTCTGTCTTTCAGCTCCGTGGCGAAATGGATCAGGATTCAGGTAAGGATTAAAGTTAAAACTCCTGTTCTAAGCTTTATCCTTTTTTTCTTCTTGTTTCAGGAGTCCCAGGACTGAAGCGGGCGTGGCTGAAGACTGGAGCTGCTGAAAACACGGTGAGCGTTACACTGCAGCAAGCAGAATAACGCGAAGCACGTGTGGCTGTCCGGGCGTGGTTTAAATAGCCTTGGAAGAAGTTCCAGGTAAGTATTCTTCCACAGCCCCACCCAAGTAACAAAATAGTCCCTTCAGTAAAATAGTCCCTCCTATCCCTCATTTGGCTTGAGTCTTCATGCAGCATGGTCTGCCTCAGGTGAGTATGCAGCATGGTCTGCTTCAGGTAAGTTATCAATAATGAGCCTGGCGCCCATGGCGCCAGGACTGCACCCAAACAGCCCCTAACTGGGGCTTTTGGGCATGCTCCAAGTGGCATGATGCCTGCTTCCGGGGCTGCTGGGCCTGGTCTGGTCTTCCGGGGGCAGGCATCATGACAGCACTCCCCCTCAAGGCCCCTCCTAAAGTCGTTCTCCCCCTTGGCCGTGGTTTGTCTGGAAATTCCCGATGGAACCTCTTCACTAAACGAGTTGCATGCACGTGGTCACTAGGTTCCCAAGACCTTTCCTGCGGACCATAACCTTTCCAGTCAATTAGGTAAAAGAGTTTTGATCTCACTCTTTTTGAGTCCAAAATATTCTTGACTTCGAACTCGGGCTCCCCGTCTATGAGGATAGGTTCAGGTGGAGTGGTTAGCCTAGTTCCTGGTTGCACTGGCTTCAAAAGAGACACGTGGAAGACGGGATGGATTTGCATATGAGCAGGTAGGTCCAACTTGACGGCCACTGGGTTAATAATTTCCTTGACAGAAAAAGGTCCCAAAGACCTGGGGTTAAAGGTCCGAGTCCCCTTGAGTGGTAAGTGCTTAGTGACTAACCATACTTGGTCCCCTATTTGGTATTGAGGAGCTTCACTTCTGTGCTGATCCGCATCCTTTTTGTATTTTTCCTTAGCCTTTTGCAAATGGATGGTTGCTTCTTTAAAGGCTTGTGTAATAACAGCGTGGAGATGGTCCACTGCGGGCATCTCTAAATGCTGGGGTGAGTCCAAATCTGAGGTTCGAGGATGGTGCCCATAAATGGTAAAAAAAGGACTTTGTCCAGTTCCTGAGTGTACGGAATTATTGTACGCATACTCTGCGATCCACAGAATGTCTTTCCAATTCCCCTCAGACTGACGTAGCATACAACGGAGGTACTGTTCAAGAGTCTGGTTGGTCCTCTCCGTTTGACCGTCGGTCTGAGGGTGGTGACTGGTCGAAAGCCTAACATCAATTTGTGCCAGTTGGCAGCATTTCCTCCAAAAATGTGAAATGAATTGACTGCCCAGATCTGAAATTAACACTGAAGGAAAGCCATGCAGGCGGACAACGTTTTCAAGGAATTCCTTGGCCAGGATTGAAGCTGAAGGTATCCCTTTTAAAGGAATGAAGTGGGCCATTTTAGAAAAAATATCTACAATAACTAGAATGGTATTGTAACCTTGGTACGGGGGTAAATCCGTGATAAAGTCTAATGACAAGGTATGCCAGGGGGTAGGTGGTATGTCTAATGGTTGCAATAATCCAGCAGGTTTTTTCTTTTGCCCTTTATTTTGTGCGCAAATGCCACAAGACATGACAAATGACTTGACATCCTTTCGCCAGGTGGGCCACCAAAATTGCTTCCTAATTTTAGCTTCGGTTTTTGCAATACCCGGATGCCCTTCTATTAAGGTGTCATGGTAATGGGAAATGACACGTTCCTGTAGTTCTTTTTGCGGTAAAAATAGCCGGCCTTGGTAATAAGGTAAATCATCGATGACAGAGTACTCTGGACCTTTCTTTGCCCAGTCCTGTAGGGCAACGGAATCAAAGAGTTGGTGGATCTTGTTTTGAATGTCCTCCAGTGTCTGTATGGATGTCAGGCCAAGGATTCTCTATTCCGGAATTATGGGTACAGGTTGTAAAGTTATTTCTGCTTCTCCCATTCCAATCCGGGACAAGGCGTCTGCTTTACCATTCTTACAACCTGGTCGATAGGTTATTACAAAATCAAACTCGGTGAAGAACAATGCCCAACGGAGTTGGCGCAAAGATTGGGCTTTGGCTGTCTTTAGGTATTGTAAATTGCGGTGATCGGTGATGACCGTGATGGTATGTCTGGCACCCAGTAGATAGTGCTGCCAAGCCTTGAAGGCAGACTTGATGGCCAGCAGCTCCTTGTCGGTTATGGCATAGTTTAATTCGGGGGCTGAAAATGTTCTTGACCAAAACGCCACTGGGTGAAGCTGGTTAGTTTCGGCATCCTTTTGGGAAAGGACTGCTCCCATGGCTGAACTGGATGCATCTGTTTCCACTATGTAGGGAAGCTCGGGGCGCGGGTGTCTTAATATGGGAGCAGATGTGAATTTAGCTTTTAACTCTTGGAAGGCGTTCTCGGCTTCCTCTGTCCACACAAAGCATTTGTTTTTTCGCAATAGCGTTGTAATGGGATGTACAATGTGCGAGAAGTCCGGGATAAACCTGCGGTAGAAATTGGCAAAGCCAAGCATGCTTTGAACTCCTTTGAATGAACTTGGCGAAGGCCAATTAAGAATGGCATCCACTTTTCGTGTATCCATCCGGATTCCTCTCGGGGTCAGAATAAATCCAAGGAATTCCACTTCTGTAGTGTGGAAGATGCACTTTTCCAGTTTAGCATATAATTTATGCTGGCGTAACTTCTCTAGGACTACTCGGACGTGTTTTACTTGCTCAGATTCTGTGAAAGAGTATACTAAGATGTCGTCGATGTAAACGACCACACAAACGTCGATAAGCTCTCGGAGGACATCGTTCATGAAGAACTGGAAGGCTGCTGGTGCATTGCATAGTCCGAAGGGCATCACCTGGTACTCAAATAGTCCGTACTTGGTGCGAAAAGCAGTCTTCCATTCGTCACCCTCTTTGACACGTACCAAATGATATGCCCCCCGAAGGTCTAGTTTCGTGTATATACAAGCGTCCTTCACCTGGTCTAGTAGTTCTGGGATCAAAGGCAGTGGGTATCGATTCTTGATGGTTATCTGATTCAGTGCGCGCTAGTCTATACATGTTCTAAGGTTGCCTTCCTTTTTCGGTACGAAGAACAAAGCTGAAGATGCAGGGGACTTGGACGGGTGAATGAAGCCATTAGCAGGGTACTGGTCTAGGTACTGGCGCAAATGGAGATTTTCGGGTTCCGTAACGGCATAGATTCTGCTGCAAGGTGGTTGTGCTCCAGGTACAAGATCTATTTGACAATCATACGATCTGTGAGGTGGTAAGGTGTTTGCCTGTTCCTTTTGGAAGACATCCTGAAAGTCTTGGTATTCAACAGGTAATTGTATGGCTACTGGAATTACTGGAGCCAGGATTGAGTTTTGAGTTTTCCTTGGGTAGCAGGTGTAAGTACATTCTGGGAAGGTTAGTCTCTTCTCTCGCCAATCAATACAGGGATTATGTTTTTCCAACAAAGGTATCCCCAGTATCAGCTGAAACTGTGGGGCCTTGATTAAGTCAAACACCATAGCCTCTCGATGCCCATCTTGATGACTCAGCAATGTCATCTCTGCAGTGGAATGAGTTACGGGTCCAGAGGCAATTTCCTTTCCATCTACAGTGGTGACAACATCGGCCGTGGTCTTGCGGGTGAGAGAGATTCATCCTGGTAGCCAATTCCCAGTCCAAGTAATTTCCTAATGCTCCTCTGTCTACGTACGCCTTTACCGCGTGCATGCGTGATGGCTGCTCTGGATCTACAAGGACCATGGGTATGGTGAAATGCGAAGTCAGAGTGTCCTTCTTTAAGCTCGGCAAGCGGACCTCTACGCTTGCCGGGCGTGGTCGTTTCCCGAGTCAGATTTCACATGGTTTTCGTCTGCTGCTCCTATAACTTTCTTGGGTGGTTTTACAGGGCAGTTCCGAAGAAAATGACCAGTAGTTCCGCAATATAAACATAATTGCAGTTGCCGTCTTCTATCTCTTTCCTTCTGGGTTAAGGGTCCTTTAACCCCCCCCGATTTGCATAGGTTCTGAGACATCTACTCCCTTGGAGCTTACGTGGGTTTTCACCAACACCCTGTTCTCAAACTTGGTTCGGTCAGCCTTCCTGGTTTGAAGTCTGTGATCGAGCTGGACCACTAGATCTATATATTCAGCACAGTCTTGAGGCGGGTTCACGATTTGGGCCAAAACATCTTTGAGTTCTCCCCGAAGTCCTCGATGGAATAATGTGATTCGCTTGGCTTCAGGCCATTCGGTTTCCACTACTTATCTATTGAAAGTTGCAATGTAAGATAAAAGATCCTGGTTACCTTGCCGTAGGGATAAAAGTTCGTTGTCAAAGCCTGTCCTCAGGAGTGTCGGGTGAATAGTCTTTCCATGCTTGTTCGAAAACCCTGGAAATCTCGAAGAATCGGGTCATCCTGGTTAACTAGTGGAATGGACCAATCCGCCGCACTGCCGCTGAGATATGACAGTACAAAGGCTACCTTGGCCTGATCGTTTGGGAAAGCTCCAGGTCTATATAAAAAGTGCAAGCGGCATTGATTCATGAATGTTGCAAACCCTTTTGGGTCTCTGGCAAAGCGTTCAGGCGGAGCCAAAGGAACAGCTCCAGGTAAATTTATCTGCACCTGGTTACTCGATGGTACAGGAGCTGGACTTGCCCCAAGTCCTGGTAGAGGTGTTTGTCCAGCCTGGCTCTGTAATAGTTGTCTGGCCAACTCATCAGTTCGTTCTTTTGACACTATCAGTTCCCTCCTGGGGGCATTGGTTTCTTGGCGGGCGGAATGCACTTCGGCCCTTAATTCCCCTACTAATTGGGCCAACTGATCAGTTTCCGAGGTCTCCATGACGCCCAGGTGGGTATTTGTGGGTAGTCTTCGGTTCTGTTACGCTCACCTGGTTCCCACGCGGGCGTCGACCGGAACTGGGCCGCTGTTTCCACCAGCGTGACGTGTAGCACCGAGATGACTGACTGGACTGGCCCGCTCAGCCTAGTTTGTCTGGCTCGCAGGAATATTCTTCTGCAAAGGAGAAGGGGAATTAACCACCCATGGAATTGAGTGTCAACCCACCTTCCCCACTCCCGTTGTCTTCCCACAGATCACTCTTGATGTCCCCTCCTTAGTCTCACCTGATGGTTTGGAAGGATGAGCTCTCCATCCTGCGTCGACCGCAGGGGCGCGTTGATGACCAGTTACATCACCGGCGTAGAGAAATTGATGAGTTCCAGTATTGACTCTAAAGTCCAATTGTTCATAAGAGTTCAAATGTCTGATCTTCACTCTGTCCGATTCCTTGCAGGTTGCCGATTAATCCACTCGAAGATTTCCAAATGGCAATTGGTAAGATTCAGGTAAGTCTATTGTGGTTTTCCCCTTAGGGGCCGGGGTATGGCGATGAAGCAGAGTTGACTGCGCCGACCCGAGATGAGGTGAGTACCCCCCGTGGTAAATCAGGTAAGTCCTTGGGGGTAGCTTGTATAGCCTTAGAGAGTCCCCTTGCTCACCTTGCTGTCTTTGTCTCCTTAGGTGTCGGAGGGCGGCCGCGAGATGGAGAGAGCGTGATGAAATGCTGAAGTACCGCCAAGCAGGTGAGTTCGGTGCGGCGCCGTAGGAATGCGAAGCGATGCTTCAAAGACTTCTGTCTTTCAGCTCCGTGGCGAAATGGATCAGGATTCAGGTAAGGATTAAAGTTAAAACTCCTGTTCTAACCTTTATCCTTCTTTTCTTCTTGTTTCAGGAGTCCCAGGACTGAAGCGGGCGTGGCTGAAGACTGGAGATGCTGAAAACACGGTGAGCGTTACGCTGCAGCAAGCAGAATAACGCGAAGCACGTGTGGCTGTCCGGGCGTGGTTTAAATAGCCTTGGAAGAAGTTCCAGGTAAGTATTCTTCCACAGCCCCACCCAAGTAACAAAATAGTCCCTTCAGTAAAATAGTCCCTCCTAAGCCTCATTTGGCTTGTGTCTTCATGCAGCATGGTCTGCCTCAGGTAAGTATGCAGCATGGTTTGCTTCAGGTAAGTTATCAATAATGAGCCTAGCGCCCATGCCGCCAGGACTGACTATCTTTATGAGCCTGGCGCCATAGGCGCCAGGACTGCACCCAAACAGCCCCTAACTGGGGCTTTTGGGCATGCTCCAAGTGGCATGATGCCTGCTTCCGGGGCTGCTGGGCCTGGTCTGGTCTTCCGGGGGCAGGCATCATGACACCCTACCACTCGGGGAGCCAACCCGAAGTGGCGATAGGTTTTGTGATGATTTTTCCCAGGTGACGTGAGTAGCGCGTCATACTACAGTAAAAAGTGCCTGCGAGCCCACTAATGACGAGAGCATCTCCCCGGATGCATAAGGGCTGAGAACTATCCCTGCCGTTATCCTAATAAACAGCAGTAATTACTTTGCTCTTGTCTGCGCCTCATACTCCTTTTGGGACCTGGGAGGAGTTGGGGCCTCCCTAGCACCGGAGGTCCGCGGACGGCTCTGTGGCAAGTCACCCCGACAAGTTGGAGGCACTGCTGACGTCTACCTAACCTGAGGGTATCACTACAAGGACTCTTGCAGCAAGGCAGCCCGGCAGCGCGGCCCCTCCTTCTGCCGTTGCCCCCTTTTGAGGACTGCAGGACCATCGCGGAGCTGCGAGAAGACCGGATCGCGCAATCCAGACATTGGCCATCGGGAACCAACTTGAAAAGTATCCCGCCCGCGTGGCGAGTGTCCAAACGTGGTCCAGACAAGGGGAGGTGGCGAGCCGCTTTGGAGGGGTGACCGCAGTCGAGCGGCTCCATCTCACGAGGACTTGGTGAGTATGACACACCCAACCAGCAACGTAATGTCATGCGGGAGGGATGAGGATTTGTAAAGAGGGAGACGGGTGGTTGTAGCAGTGTGGAAATTGATTTTGAGTAATAAGCAGCGACTGAGGTGTGAGGTGTAGCGGGACAGGCACGAGGGCCGTCCCCTACAGCGTCACGGAGCGAGTTGGGTGGGGCCCTAGGCACCCACGTACGACTGTTGGAGGGTGCGGATTGGTTGAGATCGCGGGCACCTGTGTAAGGGGGGGTGGCTTTCCTATGAGTTGACGTAGATCAATGAATAGATGAGGATCCCTACTAATTGAGTTTTGAAGCTCGTTGAGTAGATGACGTTTTCCCGCAGGGAGTAGCTAGGTTGTTTACCGAGTGCAGAAGATAATTGGCTGGTTAAGCTCCCCTGGAGAGGGGGCGTATCACACGCGAGGCGACGCAGTGTGCGCAGTCCGATTATAAAATTTAATTGTTGATTACCTTGCTCCAGATGAGGCGAGAAGACAGCTGTGGGGTTAAAGGGGGATACACGTGTGAGAAATAGCACGTATTAGTAAGGGTTTGGAAATTGTATGTACTTACAGGATATTGTAGAGGTTGGTGACGTCACCCATAAGGCTTGTATAGAACACCGCGACCATCTCGCGTCCATTAGGGGGCAAAAAGGGATACAGGGAAAGGCAGCCACGCACGGAGAATGCCGGCCGCACTTGAAGGAAACATTTTTAACAAAGGAAAAAAGGGGGGGTGGGAGAGGCGGCCGCACACGGAGAACGCTGGTTGCGCTCGACAAGGGGTTGCATGAGAGGGGGAGCGGCCTGAACAGACAGCGGGGACGGGAGAAGGAGGAGCTGGGCTGGAGGTGTGTTGAGTAAAGGAGGACAAGGAAGGTGAGGCAGCCTAGAGGCACGCCGCACAGGACACCGAGTCGCAGGGGGTTCTATGCGCCATGGCCAAATGGGGCCATAGTAGTGAAAATTGGAAAGAAAGGAATAACAAAACTATATTAGTGTAACATTAGAATTGCCTTTCCTTACAGCGGACAGTCGGAAGTCCACAGTTTACGGGGCCAGGTAAAGGTTAACGATTGAAAAAATAGGAGTGTAAAATGGCAACATATTATGGGTCGGGGCAGAAGCAGGATTAGGGTTCAGAGCAAGCGCTTTAACCACACCACTCCAACACATTTGCGCGACATTGTCACCGCACAGAGAAAAGATCATAAAGTATAGCAGAGAATGGACCCAAAGAACTGACAAAAAAATAAGGGTACCATAGCCGCCCCACGGCAGCTTCGATACATACACACAACACTATTTGCTGACGTATTTACATAACACTTACAAAGGGAAAAAGTTAGCAAATCATCTAGCAGTTTTCGATCTCTGGAAGATGTTTCAGGGAGGCACACCGGGGGCCCCAGGAGTGTACGCATTAAAGGAGGTGAAAGAAGAGAAGATCGAAGGAGAGGATGTGGGTAAGACAACACAGAAACAGCTCAGCACTGTACACCGTGAGGAGGCGGCAGAAGGATCATTTGCGGTGGCAGAGGCGAAAGTTAAAAAAGAAGGGACAGAGGACGTGCCAATGGCTAAGGTAGTGAAGAAGGAGGAAGGGGGGTTGTACCCACTAACAGAACTAAGAGAAGCAGCGCGGCAGCAATTAACAGCTGCTGAGGGATACTCCAACCCCGCGTACAGCCCCCCACCATACACACCCCCAGACGAGTGTCAAAAACAAATGGGGACGGCAGGTGTGGTAGCTTCCACCACCACACCGGTAGGAACGGGGGGTGAAAAGAACACCCTGGGAAGCTTTGCAAACATATGGCGCCAGGCTCATAAGAATAGTCAGTCCTGGCGCCATGGGCGGCAGGCTCATTGTAGAAAACCTACCTGATGCAGACCATGCTGCAAACTTACCTGATGCAGACCATGCTGCAAGAAGCCACAAGCCAAATGAGGCTTAGGAGGGACTATTTTACCTAAGGGACTACTTTTTACTCGGGTGGGGCTGTGGAAGAATACTTACCTGGGACTACTTCCAAGGCTATTTAAACCACGCCCGGACAGCAGCACACGCTTCGCGTTATTCTGCATCCAGCAGCGTAACGCTCACCGTGCCTGCAGCAGCTTCCAGTCTTCAGCCACGCCTGCCTCGAGTCCGGAGCTCCTGGAAACAAGAAGAAAGAAGGAGGAAAGGTCAGAACAGGAGTTTTACCTTTAATCCTTACCTGAATCCTGATCCATCACGCCACGGAGCTGGAGAAGAAGTCTTTAAAAAACGCCTTACTTCGCATCCTGCAGCGCCGCGCTGTACTCACCTGCCTTACAGCACTTCAGCATTCCATCACGCTCTTCTCCATCTCGCGGCCGCTCTCCAACACCTAAGGAGACAAAAACAGCAAGGTGAGCCAAGGGGATACTCTAAGACTGTACAAGCTACCCCCCCAAGACTTACCTGATTTACCACATGGGGTACTTACCTCATTTCGGGTCGGCGCAGCCTCCGCTGCATCTCCGCCGTGCCCCGGCCTCTATGGGGAAACAATAGAACAGCAAGGTGCAATAAGGGGAAACCGATTTTTTCCCAATAGACTTACCTGGTTTTACCGCTGGAGGCATCAATCCCCAAGACCTCATACCACATCAGCGCCTGCATGGGGGAAAAGCCACATGTTATATATTGACACCATTGTATCGAACTGAGCCGGATAATAAAAACCCTTACCTGCATCTTACCGGTTGCCACGTGGAACTCTTCATAAGGGCAATACAGCAACCTAAAAGGAATTGGACAGAGTGAAGGTCAGACGTGTTTTGAACTCTTACGAACTACAGACGTACGGCGTCTTGCCGGCATTCTTTGAGTCAATACCGTTCTGGAACTCCCCAACTCCTCCACGCCAGTGAAGAAACTGGTCATCTACGCGCCCCTGCGCTCGAAGCAGGATGGAGAGCTCATCTTTCCAAATCATCAGGTGAGAGCATAGAGGGAATCCAAAAGTTACCTGTGGGAAGAAATACGGGAGAGGGGAAGGTGGGGTTAGCGCTCGAACTCCACAGGTAGTCAATTCCCTTTCTCCATTACAGAAGGATATTCCTATGAGTCAAACAAATGAAGCTGGGTGGGCCAGTCCAGTCCATCATCTCGGCACTACGCATCTCACTGGTGGAAACAACAGCTGGCCAGTTCAGATCGACGCCCCCGTGGGAACCAGGTGAGCGTAACAGAATGCGAAGCCTACCCACAAATACCCACCTGGGCGTTATGGAGACCTCAGAAACCGATCAGTTGGCCCAATTATTAGGGGAACTGAGGGCCGAAGTGCATTCCGCCTGCCAAGAAACCAATGCCCTCAGGAGAAAACTGATTGTATCAAAAGAACGAACAGATGATCTGGCCAGAAAACTATTGCAAACCCAGGCTGGGCAAACATCCCTACCAGGACTCAGGGCAAGTCCAACTCCTGTACCATCGAGTAACCCGGTGCACATAAACCTACCAGGAAACGTTCCATTGGCTCCGCCCGAACGTTTTGCCGGAGACCCTAAAAGGTTTGCCGTATTTATGAATCAATGCCGCTTGCACTTTTTATGCAGACCTGGAGCTTTCCCAAATTATCAAGCCAAGGTAGCCTTTGTATTGTCATCTCTCAGCGGCAGTGCAGCGGATTGGTCCATTCCACTAGTCAATCAGGATGACCCAATTCTTCGGAATTTCCAGGGTTTTCAAACAAGCATGGAAAGACTATTCGCCCGACACTACCAGGGACAGGCCCTGGATAACAAACTTTTGTCCTTGCGGCAGGGTAATCAGGATCTTCTATCTTACATTGCAACCTTTAACAGATTAATATTGGAAACCGGATGGCCTGAAGTAAAGCGAATTACATTATTCCATCAAGGGCTTCGGGGAGAATCAAAGATGTTTTGGCCCAAATCATGAACCCGCCTCAAGACTGTGCTGAATACATAGACTTAGTGGTCCAGTTAGATCACAGACTTCAAAACAGAAAGGCTGATCGAGCCAAGTTTGAGAATAGGGTGTTGGTCAAAACCCACGTTAGCCCCAAGGGAACAGATGCCTCAGAACCCATGCAGATCAGAGGGGTTAGAGGACCCTTAACTCAGAAAGAAAGAGAAAGAAGGGGGCAAATGCAATTGTGTTTATATTGCGGGACTACTGGTAATTTTCTACGGAACTGCCCTGTAAAACCACCCAAGAAGATTGTAGGAGCAGCAGATAAAAACCATTTGGAACCTGACTCGGGAAACAACCACGCCCGACAAGCGTAGAGGTCTGCTTGCCGAGCTTGAAGAAGGACACTCAGAACTTGCATTTCATCATACCAATGGTCCTAGTAGATCCAGAGCAGCCATTATGTATGCACGCGGTAAAAGCATACGTTGATAGCGGAGCCATAGGAAACTATGTGGACTATGAATTGGCTTCCAGGATGAATCTACCTCTCACCCGAAAGACCACCTCAGATGTCATCACCACAGTAGATGGAACGGAAATTGCCTCTGGGCCCGTAACTCATTCCACCGCAGAGATGACATTGCTGGGTCAGGATGGGCACCGAGAGGCAATGGTGTTTGATTTAATCAAGGCCCCACAGTTCCAAGTAATACTGGGGATACCTTGGCTGGAAAAACATAATCCCTCTATCGATTGGCGAGAGAAGAGAATAACCTTCCCAGAATGTGCGCACACCTGTTACCCAAAGAAAACACTAAACGCAGTCCTGGCCCCAGTAACCCCAGCCGCCGTGCAATTACCTGCAGAATACCAAGACTTTCAGGACGTCTTCCAAAAAGAACAGGCAAACACCTTACCACCTCACAGATCGTATGATTGTCAAATAGATCTCATACCCGGCGCACAACCCCCTTGCAGCAGGATCTATGCCCTTATGGAGCCTGAAAACCTTCACCTGCGCCAATACTTAGACCAGTACCTTGCTAATGGCTTCATTCGCCCGTCCAAGTCCCCTGCATCTTCAGCTTTGTTCTTCGTGCCCAAAAAGGAAGGTGACCTCAGAACGTGCATAGACTACCGCGCACTGAACCAGATAACCATTAAGAATCGATACCCATTGCCTTTGATCCCTGAACTACTAGACCAGGTGAAGGACGCTTGCAAATACACTAAACTGGACCTTCGGGGGGCATATCATCTGGTACGCGTCAAAGAGGGCGATGAATGGAAACTGCTTTTCGCACCAAGTACGGGTTATTTGAGTACCAAGTGATGCCTTTCGGACTATGTAATGCACCAGCAGCCTTCCAATTCTTCATGAATGATGTCCTTTGAGAACTTATCGACGTTTGTGTTGTCGTTTATAGCGATGATATCCTAGTATACTCCTTATCAGAATCTGATCATGTGAAACACGTCCGAGCAGTCCTAGAGAAGTTACGCCAGCACAAACTATATGCTAAACTGGAAAAGTGCGTCTTTCACGCCACAGAAGTGGAATTCCTTGGGTTTATTCTGACCCCGAGAGGGATCAGGATGGATACGCGTAAGGTGGACGCAATTCTTAAATGGCCTTCGCCATGTTCAGTCAAAGGAGTACAAAGCATGCTTGACTTTGCCAATTTCTACCGCAGGTTTATCCCGGACTTTTCACACATTGTACATCCCATTACAGCACTCTTGCGAAAAAATAAACGCTTTGTGTGGACAGAAGAAGCCGAAAACGCCTTCCAAGAATTAAAGCAAAATTCACATCTGCCCCTGTATTAAGGCACCCGCGTCCTGAGCTCCCATACATAGTGGAAACTGATGCATCCAGTCTAGCCATGGGAGCTGTCCCATCTCAAAAGGACCCCGAAACTAACCAGCTTCACCCAGTGGCGTTTTGGTCTAGAAAGTTTTCAGCTCCCGAATTAAACTATGCCATTACCGACAAGGAGCTGTTACCCATCAAGTCCGCCTTCAAGGCTTGGCGGCACTATCTACTTGGTGCCAGGCATACCATTACGGTCATCACCGATCACCGAAACTTGCAATATCTAAAGACAGCCAAGGCCCAATCTTCGCACCAACTCCGTTGGGCATTGTTCTTCGCCGAGTATGATTTTGTGATAACCTATCGACCAGGTTGTAAGAATGGTAAAGCAGACGCCTTGTCCCGAATTGGAATGGGAGAAGCAGAAATGACCCTAGAACATGTACCCATAATTCCCGAACAGAGGATTCTTGGCATGACAACTGTACAGACACTGGAGGACATTCAAGGGAAGATCCAACAACTCTTTGATCCTATTGCCTTACAGGACTGGGCAAGGAAAGGCCCGGAATACTCTGTCACCAATGATTTGCCTTATTACCAAGGGCGGCTATTTCTGCCACAAAAGGAACTACAAGAGCTAGTCATTTCCCATTACCATGATACCTTAATGGAGGGGCACCCTGGTATTGCAAAAACTGAAGCTAAAATCAAGAAACAATTCTGGTGGCCCACCTGGCGAAAAGACATTAAGTTATTTGTCATGTCTTGTGGCATTTGCGCCCAAAACAAAAGTCAAAAGAAAAAACCAGCTGGACTATTACAACCTTTGGACATTCCACCTACTCCTTGGCACACCTTGTCATTAGACTTTATCATGGATCTACCCCCGTACAATGGTTTTAACACCATTTTAGTTATTGTGGATCTTTTTTCCAAAATGGCCCACTTTATTCCTTTAAAGGGAATACCTTCAGCCCTGGCCAAAGAGTTCCTTGAAAACAGTTTGCCTACACGGCTTTCCATCCGTGTTGATTTCGGACCGGGGCAGTCAGTTCATTTCACATTTTTGGAGAAAATGTTGCCAACTGGCGCAGATAGAAGTTAGGCTTTCGACCAGTCACCACCCTCAGACCGATGGTCAAACAGAGAGGACCAACCAGACTCTTGAACAATAACTGCGTTGTATGCTACATCAGTCTGAGGGTAATTGGAAAGACATTCTTTGGATCGCCGAGTATGCGTACAATAATTCTGTACACTCGGCAACTGGACAAAGTCCTTTTTATACCATATATGGACACCATCCTCGAACCTCGTACCTTGATTCGCCCCAACACTTAGAGATGCCCGCGGTGGACCATCTCCACGCGGTTATTACACAAGCCTTTAAAGAAGCAACTGCACATTTTCGAAAAGCTAAGGAAAAATACAAGAAAGATGCTGATCAGCACAGAAGTGAAGCACCGCAATACCAGATAGGGGACCAAGTATGGTTGGCCACTAAGCACATACCACTCTAGGGAACACAGACCTTTAACCCTAGGTATTTGGGACCTTACTCTATCAAGGCCATTATCAACCCGGTGTCCGTCAAGTTGGACCTACCTGCTCATATGCGAACTCATCCCGTCTTTCATGTGTCACTTTTGAAGCCAGTGCAACCAGGAACAAGGCTAACCAAACCACCAGATCCCATCCTCATAGACGGGGAACCGGAATTTGAAGTTAAGAACATCTTGGACTCAAAGAGGGTGAGATCAAAACTCTTCTATCTAATCGACTGGAAAGGTTACGGACCACAGAAAAGGTCTTGGGAACCTAGTGACCATGTGCATGCACCTCAATTGGTGAGGAGATTCCACCGAGATTTCCCAAACAAACCAAAGCCAAGGGGAAGAACGACTTTAGGAGGGGCCTTGAGGGGGAGTGTTGTCATGATGCCTGCCCCCGGGAAACCAGACCAGGCCCAGCAACCCCAGAAGCAGGCATCATGCCATTTGGAGCAAGCCCAAAAACCCCAGCTAGGGGCTGTTTGGGTGCAGTCCTGGCGCCTATGGCGCCAGGCTCATGAGAATAGTCAGTCCTGGTGCCATGGGCGCCAGGCTCATAGTAGAAAACCTACCTGATGCAGAACATGCTGCAAACTTACCTGAAGCAGACCATGCTGCAAGAAGCCACAAGCCAAATGAGGCTTAGGAGGGACTATTTTACCTAAGGGACTACTTTTTACTCGGGTGGGGCTGTGGAAGAATACTTACCTGGGACTACTTCCAAGGCTATTTAAACCACGCCCGGACAGCAGCACATGCTTCACGTTATTCTGCATCAGCAGCGTAACGCTCACCGTGCCTGCAGCAGCTTCCAGTCTTCAGCCACGCCCGCCTCGAGTCCGGAGCTCCTGGAAACAAGAAGAAAGAAGGAGGAAAGGTCAGAACAGGAGTTTTACCTTTAATCCTTACCTGAATCCTGATCCATCACGCCACGGAGCTGGAGAAGAAGTCTTTAAAAAACGCTGTACTTTGCATCCTGCAGCGCCCCGCTGTACTCACCTGCCTTGCAGCACTTCAGCATTCCATCACGCTCCTCTCCATCTCGCGGCCGCTCTCCGACACCTAAGGAGACAAAAACAGCAAGGTGAGCCAAGGGGATACTCTAAGACTGTACAAGCTACCCCCCCCCCCCAAGACTTACCTGATTTACCACAGGGGGTACTTACCTCATTTCGGGTCGGCGCAGCCTCCGCTGCATCTCCGCCGTGCCCCGGCCCCTATGGGGAAACAACAGAACAGCAAGGCGCAATAAGGGGAAACCGATTTTTTACCACTAGACTTACCTGGTTTTACCGCTGGAGGCATCAATCCCCAAGACCTCATACCACATCAGCGCCTGAATGGGGGAAAAGCCACATGTTATATATTGACACCATTGTATTGAACTGAGCCGGATAATAAAAACCCTTACCTGCATCTTACCGGTTGCCACGTGGAACTCTTCATAAGGACAATACAGCAACCTAAAAGGAATTGGACAGAGAAGGTCAGACGTGTTTTGAACTCTTACGAACTACAGACTTACGGCGTCTTGCCGGCATTCTTTGAGTCAATACCGTTCTGGAACTCCCCAACTCCTCCACGCCAGTGAAGAAACTGGTCATCTACGCGCCCCTGCGCTCGAAGCAGGATGGAGAGCTCATCTTTCCATATCATCAGGTGAGAGCATAGAGGGAATCCAAAAGTGACCTGTGGGAAGAACTACGGGAGAGGGGAAGGTGGGGTTAGCGCTCGTACTCCACAGGTAGTTAATTCCCTTTCTCCATTACAGAAGGATATTCCTACGAGTTAAACAAACGAAGCTGGGTGGGCCAGTCCAGTCCATCATCTCGGCACTACGCATCTCACTGGTGGAAACAACAGCTGGCCAGTTCAGATCGACGCCCCCGTGGGAACCAGGTGAGCGTAACAATAGGGCAAGATGAGTGGATAGCGGCACAGATACTCCTGAAGCTACAGGGAACACTAACAAAGGAAGAGGAGGATATAGTGAGGAAGGCAAATAAGGAATAGAAGGACGACAGACAAAAGGAGCACGAGGTAAGTAAAGAAGGAGAAGGGCCGCTCTCGCAGGAAGAGGAAGAAATACTAGCGGAAAAGTTGGCCGAATTCTGGAGCGTGCGAAGCGCACTGATCAGACAGTTCGAGAAGGAAACACGGACGAGGCAGTAAGAAAAGAAGGAAAATAAACAAGAGGAGGCGAGAACGAAGGAACAGGTGGAGGGAAGGAAGAAGGAAGAAGAGCGCATACGAGCAATAACAGGAAGAATGGCACGCGCAGAAAATAGGGAGATGAGAAGGAAAGAGGAGGAGAGGGAAGAGAATGATAGGGAAATGGGAATGTGGAAAAAGAAGATAATATCTGAAAGCACACGAAAATATGAAGAAGGTAAGGTTATAGAAAGCATATTAAAAAGGGAAGGGAAAACATGGGGGAGAAAGGAAGAGGAGGAACGGATAATGGCAAGTGTGAGTGAGGAGGTATTGGAAGAGCTCCACCGGAAACAAGCAGAAATAGGTGGAAAAGTAGTGGAGAAAAAGAAAGAGGCGAGAGGAGACAGGAGGGTGGAGAGTGGAGAAAGGAAGCACACATGCAAGGACAAGGAGTTGGCATCAACATCACCACAGGGGGATGAGGTTGAAGAAGGTGAGTACGCAGATGAGGATTTAATAGATTTAAAGAACAATGACCATAGGGGGGAAAAGCACAGAGTGGGGATTGGACTTTTCAGACGGATTTTGCAGCGAGGTAGAGGACGGTTCGAACACCAGCGGGAGAGATGGCAATAGGGAAAGTTTAGACAAATTGTACATAACGCGCACTAACTGCGAGTCACCATGGGCATGCGAGAGGCGGGGACAACAAAGCACAGGAGAAACAAAGGTGAGGGAGGCAACCAGGAAAACGCCACGCCCACTAACACCAACACCTACACCAACACCGCGCCCGCTGACACCAACCCCCGTGCACACCCCATACGTTGGCAGACTTAGGGACCTCCAGGGCGCAGGCAGGAAGAATGAGCGAACACACCAACGATAGGACAAGAAGGTAATAAGAAGGGCAGGAAGGATGTAGGAGGTGCAAGGACACCCCCCAGTAACAGTATTGAAGAATTACCAGATGTGGAGGAAGATGATGAATATACTAACATAACCACACGTAGAAGGGTAGGGGGAGAAGAAAGGGAGTACAATTTAATGCCACTATTAGAGAGAGGAGGAGCTAGACCACCATATATCCCCTGGAAACATGCCGATAAGGAAAATATAAAATGTAGGCTTCCGTCATTGAGCGCTGGAGCTGGGAAGTGGATATATGAGATGGAAAAACAAACTGTGGGGCAAACGTTAGCGGTGGGTGACGTGAAGGGCCTCCTGATTTCCATAGTGGGTGATGCTGCTGATGACATTTCGAAAAGGGTGGGATTCCCAGGGGTGACAATACACGACACAGCACATGACGGGGCCCCATTCGCCAACTGCAGGCATGCACTCTGGCAGGCATTGAGGGTCCAATATGTAGACACATCAGACATAGGAGCAATACCGTCACGCAAGATGCGTGAGAACGAAGATCCTGTTGATTACATCCAGGAGATTCAGGAGAAGTAGCGCTTGGAAACGCAGGAACAGTGGGATAAAACACGGGCAATTTTCTACCACATACTAGTACAGGGGCTCCCAGAGCAGGTACAGCAACAATTGAAAAAGTTGGTGGGAATAGAAGCAAAAGCATGGCCAGAAATACAACTGACAATAGTGCACTACTGTAGGATGTGGCAGTAAAAGATGAAACAAAAGGAGGAAGATAGAAAGGTAGAAGAAGCGAAATTGGTCCAAAAGAAGTTATCAAAATATGCCATGGAGGGAGCAATGATAACAGCACCCGCCCCCACACAGGCCACAGTGATGCAAAACACAACACAACACAACCACATGTATCGCCGATGCAGCAAGCACAAGTAATGACACAGCAAATGCCTCCACCCCCACCATATACGGGAGGGGGATATATGAAAATATATGAACACTCAAGGATTTTCTGGGGCTCGAGGGTTGGTTCCCTTCACTGATAACATTGCCTTATCTGTAGGCGATCATGATATGTCCCTCCCGTTGCTATACTCATAACAGTCACCAGTAAACATACTAGGTAGGGACATTATGAGCAGATTGAATATGACTATCTCCTTTACTGACAAAGTGATAATATGTTCCACACCAGGCATAAACATGCTCACAGCACGACAAATACTACAGGCTTACTGTGGCACAGCAGTAGCCACAGCAGAGCCAGTAGATGGAGAACCTTTCCAATATGGGACAGACATGGCAATAGCATGGTTACCAGGGATTGAGGAGAAAATATGGAGGAGGCCAGCAACTTACCTTTTCAGGCACAAGACACCAGCCAGTGAAAAGGAAGGGACAAGGATGTCTCTGAGCATTGAGAGCATTGTAGCAACACAAGACTACATTGCAGTACACGTCCAAGATAGGGAAGGGAGAGCATGGAGAGCCGTAATAGCACTGGCAGAGGGATGCCGACTAACCCAGGTATCTGATGAGGAGCTCTTCTCGGATGCTAAAGGTGAAGGGGTGATGGTGTTCGAGATGAGCTTTGACATCAGGGCAACAGTGACATACAGAGACGTAGCACAGAAGATGGCATTGGCGCTAGAGGCACCAGCCACTACCACTGTACAATTTTTCAAGGAGGATTTGGCAGCAGTTCCTGCATATCTATGGACCACTAGTCCACATGACGTGGGCTGCATAAAGAGCATTGGAAGGGTGAAAATAAAGTTGAAAAAAGGAGCCATACTGCCAAGGGTAAAGCAATACCCCCTATCAAAAGAGGCAGATGAGGGGATATACGAAACAATAACAGCACTAATAAACAGAGGCATATTAGGACCATCAGAGTCTCCATGCAACACTGCTGTGTACGCTGTGCGCAAGGCTAAGTTAGGGTCTTGGCGTTTCATCCAGGATCTAAGACCCCTCAACCACATAGTGGAAGCAGAATACCCTATAGCGGCTAACCCGGCCACTATACTATGTGGGATACAAGCAGAGGCGTCATGGTTTACCGTGACTGACCTCAAAAATGCATTCTTCTCAATACCTTTACACCCTGACTCACAAGACTTGACAAGTTTCACAAACCGCAATACAAAATAGAAACACACCAGGTTGCCCCAGGGGTACTGCGAGTCACCATCTATCTTCTACAGGGTGATACAAATGGACTTGGGTAACATTGAAATGGAAAGTATGGTGCTGCAATATGTAAATGACATAATCATCTGCAGCACCACAGAAGAGAAGTGCAGGAGAGACTCCATCAAAATGCTCATAGTACTAGCAGAAAAGGGGTACAGAGTAGACAAGGAGAAGCTGCAGTACTGCCAAGAACAAGTGCTGTACATAGGCCAGCTCATTTCACAAAATGGAAGGAACATTGCACCACAAAGGGCAAAGGCCAAAACCAACACACCCCAGCCACAGACAGTGAGAGAACTACAACAGTTCTTGGGTCTATGCAACTACTGCAGGGCTTGGGGTTTTGACTACAGCTTGTACACAAGACCACTGCTTGAGGCACTCAAAGAAGCACAGAGGGGCGAGAAGAAGTTAAGGTGGACCACAGAAATGACAGAGGCATTCCAGGAACTAAAATATGCCATATCAACAGCACCAGTACTTGCTACCCCAAATTATGAAGCACAATTTTTTATCTTCTTACATTGTAGCTCAGCAGTAATGAGGGCAGTGCTGACACAAAAAACTAGTATGGGACACAAACCAATAGCCTTCTACAGTGGGCACCTGGACCCTGTAATGTTAGGTCACTTTCCGTGCAAACAGAACCTGGCTGCCGCTGCCTTTGTGGTAGGAAAATCATCATCGATAACAATGGGCTGTCCGATAACACTGTATGTAGAGCATGCCCTTTTTGCAATACTGAACAAACCAAAATCAACCTTGACTACTCAGAGCGTCAGGGTATGAAGTTATCTTGTCTAGGCCAGGGTTAACAATTGTAAGGTGCAACAACGCCAACCCAGCGAGGTTCATAGCAGAGGTAGTGGAAGATGACAAATACTCTCATGATTGCACACAGGCCATTGACATTTACTGCAACACAAGAAAGGTTGAGGAAAACGCCCTAGAGGGGGGAGAGATACTGTACATTGATGGGTCTTCAACAATTGACCAAGGTGATGGGATACGCAGAACAGGAGCGGCAGTGGTGAGACTGACAGAGGATTTAATATATGTTCCAGTGAAATGTGTTCAGTTACCCCAACATTACTCTGCCCATGCAGCAGAACCCGAAGTGGCGATAGGTTTTGTGACGATTTTTCCCAGGTGACGCGAGTAGCGCGTCATACTACGGTAAAAAGGGCCTGCAAGCCCACTAACGATGAGAGCGTCTCCCCGGATGCATACGGGCTGAGAACAATCCCTGCCGTTATCCTAATAAACAGCAGTAATTACTTTGCTCTTGTGTGTGCCTCATACTCCTTTTGGGACATGGGAGGGGTTGGGGCCTCCCCAGCCCCGGAGGTCCGCGGACGGCTCTGCCGGCCCCCGGGCAAATCACCCCGACAATACACAGAGCAGGAGGACCAGCAGGCGGACCAAGATCCATTCTGGCTCACTTCCATAATTATCAAGATAATCCAGAGTCTTGCAGAAGCCTAAACATAGTGGGCCAGTTGCCCTCGGCGAAGCACGAGTGACGATTTTTCAATATTTGTCTTCCCTGACTCTCGCCCTGAGGCAGCTGTGCATCCGCCTCACAAAATGGTTGAAGGAGTGCAGAGTACGCTACAGATGGGGCTACTCATTCTCCCTCTCGTTCAAGCTCAAAAGCAAAAAAGAGAGGCTGAGGTCCGAAAGAAAATTAAGAACTGCATATCCGAGTTACTGGACAGACGCAAAGAAGGGCGAGACCAGGGAGAGGAAGGAAAAGGGGACAGAGTGGCGCATCCAAGGCCCAAGGAGGAAGCGCATACCTGGCTCGAGGAAATATTAGAGAGGGAATGGCTCCCCTGACGCAGAAGATTCAGTATGCCTGATAATGCAACACATCTCCTAGAAGCCACACATCACTCCACTATAAGGGGGGTCCGAGCGCCCACTGACACACAATGCTCTAGGGTGAATGATTGGCAGATTGGACCTGCAGTAGAAACCCTCCCCGATCGCCCAGAGCATGATGGTCCAGGGGGTACCCGTCCCTTGGCTTCAGAAGTAGGAGATTGCATATACACCAGATACTGAGGGGACCATGGTTTTCGGGAAGTGGTTGGTCAGGATCTTGTCTGCCCAGAAGCCTTCAGACTCTGTCACAGGTACAATTGTGTTCATTTTGACACCCCTTGCTTGGAGGATGTGTGGATTGTTGAGGTTGGATTTATATGGGAAATTTAGGTTCTTTCTCTGAAGTTAATGTTTCAATTTTGGGTGGGAGGGGAAGGGGGAAAGTGGGGGCTCAATGTTATTGTGATTGTGTCATGTGCGGGACCGTGAGGTAACTGTCTCCACTAGTGGTCCGGTATTGACTCAGTGAAACCAACTGGGTCTGATTGGACGCAGACAGAGGGAGAAGGTGGGATCAGAGGGGGAGGTAGGGGAGGGGGTGTTGGGAGGTAGGAGGGTGAGAACAGGATCCTCATTAAACTATATATTTGTGAAAATGCTGGTGACCCACTATGCGTCTGGTTGCAGACCCCCATGGAGAGGTCACTTGAAACTTCACCAAAACAAATGGCGGATCATTTGGACTCTCAGAGGGAAAAAGGTCTCCTCAGAGAAGGGACACTAAACGCCAAGGGTCTGAACTCACTGACCAAAAGGTCCTTGGTATGTAGAGAATTTCATAGAGCGGGACTCGATGTCCTCTTCCTACAAGAAACTAAGTAAGCCTGTGGGAAGGAGCGAAAGATACTGGGGGTCAGAATACTGGGGGTCAGGGCCTCTGAGGAAGGCGGGAGTTGGAATACTTGTTAAAAAGGGATTAAACTTCAAGGTCACCAAGACATGGGCTGATGTGGAAGGACGAGCGCTGCTGGCCCTAGCAAAGGAGGACGATGGAGGTGTAATGAATCCCTCTGGGGAGATCCCGTCTTTAAGACGGAGATGGAAAGCGAGATCAAGGAATATTTTAAGACAAATAATATGGGAGAAGTCTCCAAAATGAGGGTGTTGGAGGCGGGGAAAGCGACGTGGCGAGGTCTTCTAATCAGAGAGGGTGTCAACAAGAAGATAGAGGGAACCCTGGTTGAAGGCAAACTTAGAAAAGAGATAACCAACTAGACAAGGAGGCAAGGAGGGCCGGAGATGGGAGGGCAGAGAAGATCCTAGAGGCAAAACAGAAAAGGGACGAGCTCCGACTCCTCGAGGAGGGGCAAGTAGTTCAGAAGTTTTATGAAAAAGGGGACAATGCGGGCACGTTGTTAGCTGCTAGATTAAGGGAACAATGAGCCGAGCGGAGGGTCGAGACTATAGAAGAAGGCGGTAGTCCTCAAAGGGCGGTGGATGGAGCTACCCCAGAAGCTTTCACAACCTTTTATGAGAGACTGTATTAATCAGATGTGGACCCTAGACAATAGGGAACAGATGGTTACCTAGCGTCGGTTGAAATGCCAAAATGTTCACATGAAGAATCTCTCAATCTAGAGGCCCTATAAAGGCAGACGAAATTAAGGGTGCAGTGAAGAGGCTATCCTTAGGGAAAGCCCCTGGCGAGGATGGATACACTGCTGGGTTTTAGAAGTCCTTCCTCTCCCCACTCCTCCCCTTCATGGTGGAACTCATTAACGATACCGGTATGGTTCCCGACTCCTTTGTTTGCGCTCTCATCTCGGTGATCCCCAAAGAGGGCCGGGACTTCCAGGCAGTGCGGTTCGTATCGTCCCATATCTTTGTCAAACATAGATGTAAAGATTTATACTAGAGTCCTTGCCGCGAGGTTGGACATGCTCATGCCTCCTCTGATACATGCCATCAAGTCGGATTCATATTTGGAAGACATGGAGCGCACACCATGCGAAAGACCCTACACCTGATTAATGAGTCACAAAAAATGTCCAACGATCCTGCCCTCCTTTTGGTGGACGCAGAGAAGGCCTTTGACAGGGTCAAATGGGGCTTTCTGATGGCGGTCCTGAGAAAGGTGGGAAACGGGCCGAAATTTAGGGAAGGGATCCAGGCAGTATACACGTCCCTCAAAGCCTCTCTGTTTGTAAATGGGGAATACTCCCGCTGGTTCGAATTGGGTAGGGGAACACGACAGAGATGTCCCCTCTCAACAATACTGTTCGCCCTCTCCTTGGAGCCCCTAGCCCAGAAATTAAGGAACGATCCTCAGGTGGAGGGACACCAGATGGGTGGGAAAGAATACAAAGTGGCCCTACATGCAGATGATCTACTCCTACATATTAAGAATCCCACGTCATCCATACCCAGAGCGGTCCATCTGATCGAATACAGTGAGCTCTCTGGTTTTAAAATAAATAGAGCTAAATCCATTCTATTCCCCCTGCATGAACTGCATGAACTCACACAGGAGGACACAGAAAGGTTCTCCCTGTTGGGTCTTACGATCGAGAAAGGCACTCTGAAATATCTCGGAATAAACATCACGAGGGACCTTAACAAGTTGTATGACGCCAATTTCCCCTCCCTCCTCTCGAGATTCCACGTTGATCTGGCGAGGTGGGGGAAGACTTACGATATCATGGCTAATGAGACTCAATGCAGTGAAGATGGTATGTCTCCCCCAATTCCTTTACCCATTTCAGATGCTCCCGCTTCGAATGCCAAAACACTTCTTTGATGAGGTTAAAAGGGCGATGTTACGGTTCCTGTGGTAGGGGAAAAAGGAAAGGATAGCTTATAAGACTAACACTACCCAAAGATAAGGGTGGGGTGGGCCTACCAGACCTAAGGAAGTACTACGAGGCAGCTCAGTTAAGAATCCTGATCCCTCATTTGAGAAACCACAAAGAACCCCAGTGGATTGAACTAGAGAACTACTACCTAGCCCCAGCAACAGTCTCCGAATGGCGTTAGGTCCCTAGGAACAAATTACTAAGGAGATTAAGGGATCATCCAATACTGGGGACCATATGGGACATATGGAGGGAAAGGAGTGGCATGCATGAGATTACTACGTGGCCGTCGCCTCTGAGTCATATATGGGCCCCGGGCATCAGGGAGGACATCCCCAATCTAGAAAGATTTCAGTCCTGGTACGAAGCAGGATTGGAGAGAGTGGGCCAACTCAGGAGGGACAGCTCCTTTATTACAATCTCGGAATTAGAGGGGGCTCTGGGTTTGGGCCCCCTTTCCAATTCTTGCAGCTCAAAAGGTATTCTTACAAGGGACAAATGGAGGGAGGAGATCAGTAGGGACCTCACTCTGTTCAATAAATTGCTGAACTCCAGAACCGAAATGAAAGGCCTGATCCCTGCCATGCATAGAGAATTAATTGAAGCCGGGAAGGGATCAACCTTGCACTTAAAGGGTAGATGGGAGAGAGACCTTGGAGACAAAATAGATTCGGATATGTGGGGGAAAATGTGCAAGGCTGCCTCTCAGGCCTCGATAGCCAGTCAGTACAAGCAGCTTCATGACATTAAATTACTACACAGATGGCAATATGACCCGCACAGACTGTCTCAGATGTTACAGTCAATGAGCCCTCTCTGCTGGCGTAAATGTGGAGAGAGTACAAATTATTGGCACATGTGGTGGGGCTGTCCCCATATTAGAATTTTCTGGGACAAGGTCTTAGGGTGGATCAGAGACCTTGATGGGATCCAACGGGTAGCCGACCCCTTCTTAATACTATTTGGGTTTGAAAAGTGTGAGGATGAATGCAGAAGGATCATGGGTCTCGCTGCCCCACTTTTTGTTGGCAGCACAAGCCGCTCTTGTAATGAAGTGGAAATCAAAGAGGGTGCTGAGGAAGGGAGAATGGGTCAATGTGGCCACAAGCATTTGTGTAATGGAAAGGATCAATGCAGCCTTACATGCGAAATCCATGCAATATGACCTAATGTGGGGAGATTTTGTGAATAAATACTTGCCCGGGACCTGACAATGTGCAAGGGGGTGGGATTGAACATCTGGACCCACTTAATTATTGGAAGCATGAAAACTGTCCCACCAGAGGAGACCAATGTGGTGGTTTCAAAAGGACCTCAAGGAGGCAACGATGCCTAATGTTGATTACAAAACGAGAACACTATGCATTAATCACAATTATTAGATCTGTCCAAGACATCTGAAGCAAGAGCAAACACAGTCCCAAAGGGAGAGGGTGGTGGTTAGGGGCTTAAAATTGTTCTGAATGTTCTATGCAAAGGTTTTTGGGGGCAGGGTATTAGTTGAATGTAAGTGGTTTCAATATGTTCCTAATGACCTACTTGTATTGACTTTGATCTGTTTTGAAAACTTCAATAAAAACTAAATAAAATTAAAAAAATCCAAATACAAATAGAAAAACCAGTGTCAGAAGATAAGACTGAAAATCAGGAAGGGGTAGTGGGACTGAGGATGAGGGAGGAGGTTGTAACATCTGAAGGAGATGCTGAAAGCCAGAAAGAGGTGGTGGCATCAGGAAGAAAGGCTGGAAGTCTGAATGAGGTGGTAAGAGCAAGGAGATTGTAGAAGGTTGTAAGACCCAAAGAATAGGAGCCAGTGTTAACAACACGGACTGGAAATGACACAGAGGAGATAATATCAGGTAGCGAGAGCAGTACAGAAACATCAACAGGTGAGGATGGAAGAGAGGACGCAGAGGTGATATCAAGGATAGAAGGTTGTGGCCCAGAGGGAACAGTGCCAATGGGAGAAGCCGGTTTGGAGGTGGTGACAACAGGCAGCAAAGGTGGCACAGACAAGGAGGTGACAGAGAGAGAAAGGATGGAATAACAATGACGTGGTATAGAAGGTGAGGAGGAGGGAACATCAGTTGACGAAGATAGGACTAAGGAACAGGTGAGGGACAATCCGGTAGGATTGCAGAATTGGAAAGTTCTAATGGGCCAGATTGGCTCTCAGGAGGACCAGATAGTGGGGTCGGACCAAGACTCGAGCAGGGAGGCTATCTTAAGGTCAGAGATCTGAGGGGAGTAGTAATGGGAGGTAGCTGAGAATGAACCAGTGGGACACCTTGACATTTCTCCCTGCTGGCTACTCCCATTTATCTTTATACTTGAAAGTACGTTATGTCTGAGTGAGATTTGGAGCATGGCACGACAGAAATCCTGCATCTATATGAGTAACATAGGGAGGGTTTTGGTCACCCTGGGAGGGTTTGGGTCACCCTAAAACCTGCAACACCTGGGAAATGGCTAGAAAAACCTCTTTGGAAACATAAGGGCTGGGCCAGACAACCCTGAGCCCATGAATGCCTGAGAACCTGAGAGAGCCAGAGAAGACATTGTTGGGGGCCTCTTTGGAGGAGGGGACATGTCCTCATACAGAAGAAGAATGTTGCTTACCATTTTTGCTGTCTGGAAAGATCCTGTTTTTCCACTGGAGCTTCTTGTAACAAAACCACAACATTTTTAAAATCTAAAACATGGTCTTCTTCTTAATCCCATACAAACTCTTTGACAGTCCCTATTAAAACAGGGCCCTATGTTTAGAAGTGCAGTGAGATTTCATGACAGGATTGTGTTTCCCTGTAACATGTTCCTGTGATTCTCTTCTGAATACACGTCCTGTGTGTTTGCCTGTGAAGTAGCCTAGTGAGGCATGCATGTGGAAACAACTCCCGATTGGTGGGCTGCCAAAGTTTTGAATGGTACAGTGTGCCTGATTGGAGGATGGATGTGCAGCCATGTTCGAAGAACTGCATAAAAATAGGAGTATCTGCACCTTCTCTTTGTCAAATGGTGGGATTAGTAGTGACGAGGCAGGAATACAATGTACTCTAGAAAGACAAAGGCTCTACTCTTGCACTGTACAATCCGACTGTTCACTACTGCTGTCAAGTGCATGCTCCAGACCTTACTCAAGGAATAGACGAACCACTCTGTTGCCCCAATAGTTACTCACCTCCGGATTTAATCTTTCATCAGAATAGCCCTTCTCAGCCACTTAACTGGCATAACTTGTGTCTGGGACCTCGGCTCTCCCGCAAAGGGCCAGCAGTGGGTAATATCTAAAACCTATGTATGAAGACCCAAGTATCTTCTTTCCTTGTGTACTAAATTATCGATGATCGGGTACAAGTGGGGCAATATTGGTATGGTCCCAGCATCTCAATTCAGTTTGCATCCTGAGGCTACGATGACAAATGTGTAATATTAGGGAAACCTCACTGGAGGACGTCTCCTATTGTGACCTGGACAACAGTATCAACACTTAGATCAGCAGCTACATACCATTACCCATGTCTTTGAAGATGCATAATGTTCTTAGATATTATATCACAGGGTTGTGTGTGCATCAAAATAAATAGGTATATTTGCTACGCATGCTCTGGTATATGTTTCCGCATATGGCCCTGACAGCTCTGTAATACGTCTATTTAATATTATGCCTTCGATCAAGTAATCAATTATTAACCCCACTCTGATTGGATGATGAGCATGTCTTAGGTGGGGATAATTACATTAGGGTTTAAGATAACATTGTACAAAATGTTAATGCAACATTATAGGTCTTTAACTCTTTAACTGCTTTAGGATGTACATACATGTTCTTTTTCCCATAGTAATTCACAGCTGCACGAGGGAAAGGGTTGAAACAAATTGGTGAAAGTAGGCTTTACTTCCTAAAGTCCACTCCTTGGGTGTAGGGTCTGTGGTGAATGATCGATATAGTCATTTGTAAGCGGGAACATTTTTCGCTCCTGCTTTTTTGTGGTTTCTCACCCAGAGCCTTGTGTCTGGAGCTACTTTGATGTACACTGTTGGTCCTTCTGGGCATTATTTTGCTCTCTTGCCTTAAAAGCGCTATCGTTTCATATAAATGGTTATGTCTGACAAGCCAGCTGATCAACAACTTTTCTCTAGCAACTAAATGGGGCGGTGCGATATTTGAAGGTTTTATGTCTAATTTGGATGATTATTTAAGCATCAAATAGCGCTACACTCAAAATGATTATCCGAGCATTTAGGGCATGATTAAAGCAACACAGAGGGAATAAATCATGATAGGAATTAAGGGGAAAGAGGCTGACTTTGTATTTTTGCAGGAAACACATCATGCTAAAGGCCAAGAACAGATTTAGAAAACAAAATACAATAGAGGAATTTCTAGTTGCGTTATGTCTAAATTAAGAACTGTCCATCCATACCAGCAGCAATGGTTCTAAATGACTGTTTGCTCTATATTCTCACTGCCTTTACCCCACACACTTATTTACAGGTTGCTCTTGACTTTACTAAGTATTGCAAATCTGTTTCTAAGGGCAAGGTGCCAGTGTTCTGTTAGCAGAACCCCTAACAGTGAATGTATGTATATTATAGTAGTTGTGTGATAATACTTACAAGAAAGTTAAACTGCTTAGGGTGTATTCTAAAGGCCATACAAATAATTGTATATTTTTGTGCATTTTTTGTCCAACTGGAATCATTGGAGTGCTCTGTGTGTGTTTCACTGTAGCCCTAGACCACTCTCACACCCTCCTGAGTCTAAGCCTTACTGCTCCACTACTCAAACTTGCTAGGGTTAGATTAGACATCAGTGTCTTTCCTAATCACCATAATGGATTATTCTCTCAGAATCCATTTTAGCAATTGGTGCTCAGCAGTGTGATAAGGTCTTTGGCGCTCAGTGTAGATTCACTAGAGAGTCACCAAATAGTTCTTGGTAAACCGAACTCTGAGCTTTAAATATTTTAGGCCTTCAAAGTTACTTAACCCATCTTAGCCTGGCACATGTTCGCACTATTACAGCCGCCCATTGTACAGCCCCTCACCATTATAACTTGCCTGTTAAATAACTAGGCATGATGAACTATAATATCCTCACATGCTCTCATCAGAAGCAAGCAAAGAAAAGAGGAAGTTCACTAAAGAGTGGAGTCCTGCATAGACCCACCACAAGCACCTGTGGCATCCATACCATAATTTTTAACACAATTAAAACCAGTCATATCCTCTACCAGCTGCGTCATCAATGAATCTGCTCTCTTTTAGCTTGACCACACCTAGCCCTGCCACAACATCACTACTCCCTCCAGTGTTTACATCACCTCCAAGGATCTGCCCTCCACCAGTCCCATATTGGGCACTAGACTTGCTTTCTTTGAGGAACATCACCACATACGCCTGCTTCTTCAAACGGCATTACCTCCTAGGCCTCCCCTGGCCCAGCAGCACTATATCCCTAGACCTGCCATATCACAGACAATTATCTTCCCATAAACCAGCCATTTTCCATTAGCACATTTTTTAAAGACCTGCTCTTTTATATTTTACTTTAATTGTAGTATTTGATATAGCCTGAAGCTTGCCACAAGTGGCAGACACAACAATGGACAAACCGCCAAGTATAGTAGAAAAAGAGGCACATGACATCAGTAACAAATGCAATACACTGATCAAGATATAGAATTTGTAGATGCATTAATCTGAGGCAGCTGTGTACTCCCGGAAGTAGGACTAGGGCTCATCAGGAATAGCCTAAGAATTCTGAGAAGAGATGGGTCCTTAGCTTCTTAGGAAACTGGAGAAGGGGGCAGGTCAAAGGGAATCTGGCAAACGATTCCCAGAGTGGGGAGTTGCCACAGAAAGTGCCTGTTTGAAAAGCAATGCTGTTTTAACTAAATGACTGTGCAGACAGACCAGGGTTTTACCTGGTGTGGAATGGTCACCACCAGAATAGATGGTGGAATTGTTTGTCTCATAGCTAGTTTGGTTTAAACTGAGAGCCTTACCAAGGGTGGCAACAAAGCTTAAGCTGAAGACTTGCTTCAAGGGACAGCCTGGGAAGATGCAGGAGCAAAGGAGAGATATAATACACCTTTGCAGTGCCACTAAACAGAATAAAGAGTGGTATTTAAGGGAAGTAGAGTACATTTGAAGCCCGCCAATTAGGAGAGCAATGACACTGCCAATATGTGAAAGTATGAGAGACTGCAAAACTCTCCAAATCACATTGTCAGGGAGCCCGGAATGGATCTGCTGTAAAAGTAACAGTTGTTACTGCACTGCCCAGGTTTTTCTTCAACAAGTTTGAAATTAGTACATGGTTTAGCAGAGAGACCAAGGAGCCTGCAGAATCTGCAAGTTGAGTATTTTGTCATTCCATATCAATATGTATAGCCAGAGTTGAACACTGGAATTGGGCCTTTTGGCATCACCAACAGGAGAACAAAACAGATTATGTTTTAGCTGGATTGAATTGGAGGGCTGGCTGCAGCCATCCCACCAACACCCCAAATGCATCATTCCCTAGACCTGTCCCTTGATATCAGAATCAGCAGCATACATATGTCAAATCCTCCTACTTCACAAACGTAATCTCCTCCCTTTGCGATCACCACTGCAAACTTTCATCTGCCCTCCAATCTTTGCTCATGCCTCCCAAGCCAATATGCATTGCTTCCTCTCTTTCTGCTAATGACTGTGTTCAGTACGTTTCCTCTAAACTCTCTAAAATAGAAGGACACTCTCACAGCCTGCCTCTCCCTCCCTCACCAACCCTCCTTCTGTCCACCACCTCTCCCCCTTTCTCTTCTATGCTCGACTACTTCGCCTCTACCTGTTCTACTGAAATAGCACCCATCCTTAGCAGTGCCAACCCCTCTTGCGCTTCTATCAACCATTTATCCCGCAAATGGTCAATGACTTAGCCTCAATCACATGCTCTTATCTCTCTGAGCTCTAACCTCTCTCCCTGCCTCATTAAAATCTGCAACTGTCTTATCCCTTTTGAAGAATCCTTCTGCTGACCAAAATGCTCAGGAAACTATCGCTCGGTTTCTCCCCTACCCCATTATTCAAAAGTCCCTGAGCGGGTGGTCTTCAATCGGTTCACTAAGCACCTTGAGGATAATGGCCTTGGAAATCCACTTCAATCTGGATGCTGTAGTGAACACTGCATAAAGACCGTACTTATGCATGTCTTCATTTTTGTCTATAATGCTCACCACTCCAAACTCTCTTCTACGTTCATCCTTTAGGACCTTTATTCTGCTTTTGACAAGGTTAACCACTCCTCTCTCATCCTCACTCTGCAGGACACTGGGTTCTGCAAATCTGCTCTTGCCTGGATTGCCTCCTAGATGGAAGATCGATCCTTTAAAATCTCTTGGAACTCGCAAACCTCTGACCCCACTCCTCTCCCAGTCAGCGTCCCCAAAGGATCAGTCCATGGACTTCTGCTCGTCACCCCCTATACCTCTGCCCTAGAAAGACTTACCTAGTCCTTGAGCTTTCACTATCACCTTTTTGCTGATGACATTCAAAAATGTTTCTTCTTTCCCTCCTTCGCCCCAGCCATCTCGCAGCAAATTATGAAATGTTTCACTGCAATTCATCCCCGGATTGCTCTCCGTTGCCTCATTCTGAACTCTTCAAAAATAAAAGTCATCTTTCCCCTAGCTTCCAATGACATTCCTCCCTTCTCCTACCACCTTCCTGCCCGACCTTCTTTCTCCCACACCCAAGGCTCGCAATCTTGGGGTCCTCTTTAATAGCGACCTATGACTGCAATAATTCATCACTACCACTGCCTCTGCTGCTCGTATCAACCTCCTTAACATTTGGAAAATGTGCCCTTTTCTTACTAATCACTCTACAAAAACTGTAATCTCCACTCAGCAAGTTTGACTTCTACTCAAGCTTTCTCCTTAGCCTTACTCTCTACTCCTTCCTCCCTCTAGACAAAGTCCTCAACTTTTCTACTCACACTCTCTACAACTGACCCAGCTCCTCCCCCATTTCTACCTATCACAACATGTTGGTTGGCTCTCCAGGCACAATCACTTTCTTTTCAAATTCCTTCTGCTTGTCTACAAAGCTATACATTATCTTGCCCCTCCATACCTGTCTGATTCTATATCAGTTTACTCACCATATCTTTTCCTCCAATCTCCATATGGACTCAACCTCACCATGCCATACCAGTCCTGTGCCTCCTCTCATTTCCACTCTTTCTCTCCAGTTGCCCGTTCCACGGGAACCCACTGTCCATAATAATCAAAGCAATCCCAACTGTGGATCTCTTCAAAGCTCGATTTAAACTTCACTTACTTGCTAAATGGGAGCTCTCCCTACACTCTCCCCATCATCCAGACATGTTCCCACCTATGCCTCCAGTGACTCTTAATAATGTAATTTTGTATATTTAATGAGTATTTCTCTTTAGTTGGAAGTGCTTGCCCCCTTATGCTACTATCTTTGTAAGTTACATGTTTTCTTATGTACATTTTAGTTCTGCTGGTTTTGTTTTGCTCCTGGTATATGTTGTAATTATTCACACTCATAAACTGGCTCACCTATTTTCATCTTTATGCTATTGTACATGCATCCTTCGTGGGAATGCTTCTGTAATCTGTAAATGTGTTATTGTAAATAATTTCTGATCGAAATTGACATCACTGTTCTTCAAATAAATACAAATACAAAGGTGCACTTGAAGCAATTATTTCTTCTGCTAGCATAAACTCCATCTTTGCAGTCCTCTGCCTATAGAATCACTAACTCCTCGATCAGAACAGGGCACATTCACCAGACTAGCCACACATCCCAGCATCTTCCAGGACTGCCTTTGCATCAGTACCAACCCTTACCACTGTCTTAACAGCAAAGTCAGCCTCAGTGGAAATGATATCCCGCTTCTGTCTGCAGCATGCCTAGACCCACTTCTAGCTATTCCTAAAGCTGCCATGCCCTTTGCCAGCAGCATCATCACCCAGTGCCCCAAAAGCACACAGACCTGCAATTTTATTGCAATACACATCAGTATTCTCACTGAGCCTTGCATCCTTTGCATAGCTTTATTTTTATTTTTTTAAGGTTATTTTGATTGATTTTACAACATATAACTTGAAACATTCCCAACCACATCCCCCAACTCCTCCCCCCCATCTCGTCTCCCCCCTCCGGGAATTTCCTTGCTATCAGTCTTGGTGGATGAGGCTTTTTATCCTCTATTTTAATTGAACATGTCCAATATCTTTATTTTGTGTGGGCACCATTTCTCCATATAGTCACTTTGGAGGTATGCAAGGGTTATGCCCCAATTGTCTCTGAATTTTTGATGGGCTCCCTGTATGTTGTATGTTATGTGCTCCATCGCTATGTGTGTCCATACTCTCCTTATCCAGTCTAGTGCCATGGGCCGATGTTTTTTTTTCTTCCATTTTTGGCCTATTTCTAGCCACGTGCCTATCAGTAGGCCCATAAAATTTCGTTTTTTCGTTTTAAGTGTTTGTCTTTGGGGTCCCATAATCCACATAGCCATATTTCTTCATCTAGGTTCCCCATAGATGGGAACATCTTTTTCATATGTGTCTGGACTTCTTCCCAGTACTGTTGTAGTTTTGGGCATTCCCACCAGATATGTCACCAGTCCCCTTCTCCTCCACATTCCCTCCAACATTTGTTTAGGGAGTTCCGATAAAATCTGTTGTCTTTCTGGCGTGTAGTGCCACTGGAGGAGCATTTTCATCCACATTTCTTTTGTCTGTATCGCCTTAGTTAGTTTTGGTATCATCCCCCATATGTATTCCCATTGCTCCCTGGGAAGCGTGATTAGTAGGGTCTTCTCCCATCTTTTAATGTATGTCCATTTTATTTCGTCCTCTGAGGTATTTATATATTTATAGGTGATTGACACAAACTTTTTTGTTCCCGAGTGTGTCATTATATACTGTTCGAAGGGAGTTAGCTCCCTCATTGCGGCTTATTTGATCCTACGCTTGCCCAACCAATAGTGCAGTTGTTCCTATTTGTATTTGTATTTGTCATTGGCGTTCAGATTTAATAGCGCCTTACACTCCTCGAACGTCCTTATTTTTTGCTCCTGGTACATGTCCCTTTGCATAGCTTTTGATTAATAAGCAATGCTTGCCCTGCACAAACCCTAAAATTGCTACATAGTGCAGAGAAGCCCTCACTGGAGCCAGTTCCATCAGTTTATGGAAGTGGGGGTTGTTTGAGACAGAGTGTGCATAAGTTGGAGCCATGTTGCAGCAGCCCATTTCCACCCCCTTTCCCAGTTGCAAATCCTTCATGGGAACCAACCCAAGCTACTCTGTGGCCAGCTTTCACATTTGGGTGGGTAGGACTTACAATTAATTGTGGAAGATAACTTTTACATTACATTGCCCATGCTGCAGCACCCACAAAGCCCTCTTTGAGGCAGAACAGCAGCGTTCAACCCCACCCGGCCACTCATGGCTCCAAGTACTGCAGACTTCCCAAGGTCTGTCTCTCAAAAATCTTCCCATCACCAACACTGGCCCCAAAGCCCAGCCAGGTGCATCCACCACAAGTTGAGCGAGCTCTGCCCACCACTAAACACTGGCACCATGGAAACACTCTCACTCTACCGGTGAGATATTTCTATAACCCTGACGGACGGACTTTGTGGGTAATGAGGATCAACAGGAATTTGTAACTATGCTGAGAGGGTTCATGCACGGGATGCAACCCAGGTAAGCATACAATGTGGGTATCAGGACACCGTAGTGGGTGCATGCACACACAGGATTTATGATGCTGTGTTTGTTCTTCTGCACTGCCCTGCATGCAAAAGAGCACCAACAGCATAGAACCTCTAGAGTACAGTACTCAGTCCAGTTGATGGCCACAGCACTCTCTATGTACCTTAGAAGAATTGGCAAAGTGACAGTGAGGCCCCCAATCAGCCACATCTGAAAATGGGTAGAGAGTCATCCATAAGCAATACATTCTCAGTGATAATCTACACACAACTTGGTGCTCCGATGACATAAATAGAGGAATTGTCCCCCTATATCAATGGCACGAGCGGACATTGCTCAGTTTTGATACCGAGGAGCAGAACCGGCTGGTATGCACACAATCATGCTCATGCAAACGATTTTTTCTCTCTTTTTAAAATTGTATTAATTCAAATTTTTCAAACATACATTTAGTAAACAATCTCAGCAACTTTAGTGCAAAGTACATCTGGAAAAAAACTACAAACAAGAGAATAGCTCAATGTCTCACAGGATCCAGTAATACCCCCACTCCTCGACACACACACCCCAACTTGTTTCTTCCCTTACAATATCAATGAGCCCCGAAACAAAAAGGCAAACCACAACTAAATTCAGATCGCCATTAGCACTATTATGTAGCCCATCAGCATTGCATCACAGTTCCCTGTCCTAGTGCATGAAATCTGACCCAGCCATCCCGATCACTATTCACGTGGGAGTGTTCCCCTCAATCCCCAGCATCCTCCATCGACCTACAGCAGCATTCACCCTGCCTCCCTTGACATTGTTTTAAGAAGTGCCCAAAGTGCTAAAATACAACCACAATGGACCCCAGTAATCTTTCGGCCGAGAAATTGGTATTACTAGTTCTCTGAATGTATCCTCCTGGGTGTTACACGAGATAAGGTCCCATATCCATTCTTCCACTCCAGGAGCTTGGATCACCCACCAATGCTTCGCCACACATCTTTTGGCAATGAGGAGAGACATACTCAGCAGGCTACAATCCCTCCTTTGCACCCCCCGTGTAATGTCAAGTAACGCCATCTCTGGACTCAAGCATAGATCAATTTAATAAGATTTGAATGAAAAATTGAAATAAGATCTGAGTGTGTGCCCTGTATATCTATCATCTCTGTGTAGACATAGATACACAGAATATGTTGATAAAAATGACTTTGGCTAACTGAGCATCCTACCTGGTCTAGTTCCTTTTTCTGCCTTAGTCGCTCAGAGTCAGCTTCCGCAATGATTTTCAAGAGCTTCCTCTCTTCGGCTTCCTGGTTGTCGATAAACTGCTTTGTCTCAAGGCTTTGATGCTTCATCTTCTGCAGTTCAGCCTGGTGAAGAGGAGCAATGAGAGCAAATGAGAGACTGGGCAAGGAAAACAGCGTTCAATCCAACACGACACAGTACTAAACCTTTAGAGCAAAGTTGCGTAGAAAGGAGAGCGTTGGGAAGACTTGCACATGCTGCCTGCAGCTCTATTCGGATGGAGGTCGGAGGATGCTGGCTGCTAGATGAGACTCCCTTTAATGTCAAAATGGAGGGGATCTAATGTCAAAATGGAGGGGATCACCTTTCAGGTAAACCTGCCCCTTTCGGCACAAAATACACTTGCTTAGTTAATTTTCAATACATTCAGAGAAACAGCATAAAATGAAATTAAACCATGCACAATTTTCCTACACAACATGTATTACACAATCATAAAGTCACACTATTAACCCCTCCAAAGAGGCGAAGGGGAATCTGAGGGCCCTGAAAGCCCAGAATCTGCGAGATGGCATACCCAAAGACGATAGAGGGGGATCCCATAGAGGTTACTCTCCTCTGCCCTTTCCCCCGTGCCCACTGAAGAACTGTGTAGTGGCCATTCCACCTGTAGCTCACACTCAGGCAGACAGAGAAAAGAAACAAGGCCCTTTGTCACATCAGCCAATGCAATTCTCTTCAAGGTAAGACTGTGCCACCCCAATATTTAATAGCATCACCCATCCTCAGTGATTAGCAAAGGGCAAAGAGAGAAGAAACAAGTGATGCACCGGTACATGTAGGTTCACAGGCTCAGCAGCATGGTAAACTTACCTGGTTCAGCAGTAACCAGCACCTACACTACTGGCTGCCATCATTATTTTACACTTTCCAAGCCCAGACACACAGACAAGCCCAATGAAAGAGATTGACAGAGCCCAGCTTTAATGGCAGAGCTGAGTAGCTCTAGGATCAGGTCCACCTGAAATGGTCAACACCAGAAGAGAAAGTTAGGCAGTCAATCACCAAATGGGGAAACATAAGGGCTGATACCTTGGCCACTTAACAGGGAGTGTGGCAACAAATGTAGGGAAACCAAAGTTGGGCCAATACTGATAGAAAGAGGGAAAAGGACTAGAGAGGAAACAATTCAAAGAATCACTGGTTAATCAGGACAACCAAGCGCCTTACGTAAGAGCTCAGTTGAAGGCAGGGAATGGCACAGTTGGGAAGGCATCCCTGGAATGAGTTGGGGAAGCAGACAACAAGGGTAAGGGAGAGAGTGCTACAAGCCTGCTATGGGCTATATCTCAGACTCTGCCAGTATCCATAGTCCAAGGAGGTGAGAGTAGAGCCTGCAGAGGCTGCAAGCGAGGGCCTAGGAAGGAGACACTTTGGGTGAAAATAATACAGTCTGACAATGATCCTGACAAAAGAGAAGAAATGGGTGCTGATATGTTCACAGTAAGACCTTGGGAAGAGGGGAGAGATTCCTGATCATGCTAATATCCTAAGGGAAGGTGTAAGAAATACTCGCTGACAGGAGTGTGCTGCCATAACATCAAGAAGCCTATGAAGGTAGCCTGGCGGGCCGAGGGCGAGAATATTTATACCAAGGAACCCTCAAGCCAGGAGCGAAGTAAAGAAGTGAGCTGGGCGCTATATCCCTGAGACTGAGTTGCCGTGCCAAAAATCAAACGGCCATTTTATTCAAGAATCCATGTTAGAGAAGATAATTCTAACAAAGACAGGGAGTAGAGAGATACCTACACCTTCTGAGTTAGCCATCCTGACACTTTAAGAACAGTCATCCTTTTGTGTTGTAGCTGAAGCTCCTAATCCCTTTAGGCATTCACCCCATGATAAACATTTTAGGAGATTGGATCGAGAAGGTAAGCAAGTGGTCTTAACCAAAAGATGGTCACTTACATTTGGGGAACCCTTTGGTACCCTCAGACTCAGGAGCTATATACCTATTACTTTATTCCTCATGAGACATTTTTTTTATGTTGGTTGAGAACAGAGCAACTATCCCGTTTTGTTACGAATATATCTGATCCTGTGTTTCTCCAGCTAAACCTCTGTGATTTGAAAATAAAAGGTGTTTGAATAGAATACAGTTACTTGTCTTCAACAAGTCATACATTGTCACGTCATTACCATGAGTATTGCCACTCCATTATGTATCGTCTATTGCTAAATATCCCAGAGGGGCCCCTCTCCCACTGCTCAGACCTTCATTCCAGGGAGACCACAAATAGCGAGACCAGCCAATCACATTGGACCAAGAAAAAAGAACACTGCAGTCGAACTCCATCAAAGCCTACGGTATGTATAGCTTACATCACGTGTGTGGACACAGGCCACAGGCACGGCCACCCATCCATGCACCCCAGAATGCAGCCATGGCTATGCTATTCCGGTCTAGCAGCGCACATAGCCGTTCACACTGAAACCCCTGACATTCGTATACAGCGACAACAAACTAAAGGAATTCGGTCTAGCTGGGCACACATCGAATCTTCAGCACTAGCACTCTATCCTAAACCACCAACAGCACCCACCCAGGTGCCTGACCTCCAGGCTGCTTACTGGAGGCTAGCCAGCCCGGATGTAGGTGATTTGATAGAATACATGTTTTCAAAAGAGTGAAGTCTCTGCATTTTTTTATTGCAGGGGGAAGACCCCCTGCAGCCCCACCCTCCTTCCCCCTACCTTTATTAATATCCCTTACCCCATCCCCACATATATTTTATTTTAAAAGTTTTTTTCAGTAAAATAACAAAAAAAAACAATGTGGTCAGGGTCACTTCTTCCTCGAAAAGATTGGATTTGGTCACTTCTACGGTATCGAACCAGCCCACCTAAGTCCTAACCCAGCAAAAATTCACACAAGCATCTTAATTTAAACTCTTAGACCCTCCTCCACATGGACTATGATCAACTAGGGCATTCCATTCACAAAGCACATTGAGGCCATACACATGGAGAAACGGTGCTATATAAATGACCAATACAATGCAATACAATACAATACATATCCTAACCTTCTTCATATACTGTATTAGAACTAGTGAAATAGTTCATTTTTATTTAAGGCACATCATCAGAAGCAAGGCGATCCTTTTGTTTCTGGAAATAAATGGTGCACTTTAAAAACGAAACAATCTTAAATAAAGAATTCTGATCATGAGTGGAAAGAATTCACTAGGCGCTCCTTAAAAACAACAGAGAATGAAGCATTGACTAGCCGTCTTGTACCGTGCATAAAAAAACTGCACATGGGTGCCAATTCAGAATAAGAGATTACTCAGCATTATGCTTAACTTACACCGAGAGAGCTCTTCGATTCACAAAAAGGTTACTAAGAGAAATTCGGACTTCCAGTGAACCATATGAGCCTAAATGTGTTTTCTCCAATCCACTAACCACAGATCTCTGAATTCCTGCCCATCCTTACTATTCACAAATACCTTGCTTCCTTATCTCCGATATCACCAATCTACATAGACCTGCTGCCCTGCAAATCCTTCCTAGCCACCGGACCACGCTAGGTGATTGCATACAGGATACCGGTTTTCAAATTAGTACCAGAACTGTTTGGGTCTGGAGAAACGTATTACTTGGGCAATGCACCAGAGCGGATAGAACAGATCAAGAGGATAATCCTAAATCCTACACTAAACGGTCACATCGAATGAGAAGCTTAGCCTTGAGAAAGACGGATAAGTCGAAACACGTTTTGCCTGTTCAACCTATATTGAATTCGAAGAGAATAAATGAACACATTAAGAATATTATGAACTCTGTCATAAATAATTTGGAATTACAAGCATGTACTCAACTTAAGTCTATCAGTAGTTTAGGCTAAACGCGAAGAGCTAGCAGTACGCATACACTATATTCGCTCTATGGCCTTGGGTTTATCACATACTACTAGCCACGCGGCTGGCATTTCTCACCTTGCAACTCAGGGCAATTGGACACAATTTAACACCGCCATTTCTTTTACACACCTTCCTAGCCACCCCCTACACACAGACACACAGACCAATAATGCCTGGGGCCATGATTTCGGACATCACAATAATATAATCTTATCTTCCAGTACCCTGAAAACGCCTTTTCTTAGACCCACAAACCCAAATACCTCGTTTTTTTTGTTTTAAATTTTATTTATTTTAAAATTAAGTTTTACAAATAACATAGAACCAACCATTGCTAAGCTGCACCGGGCACAGAGTTGCAGGGTATCTCTTGAATAGTAGCAAACATCTCTGCACAGTTCATGGTTTTGAGAAATTATTGCAGACCACTAAATCATCCGAAATCAGTACATCCACCTACCCAAATATCTCGTCACCTCCAGAAAAGGGAAAACCTTGTTCAGGCCTCGCGCTCCACAACCCTGACACATTGAGGAGGAGTATGTTATAATGGAAACTATTCTGAAATCTCTGAGAATGTTCAGGCCCCCACCTGGTAAATTCAATTACTCATACTAGGTGGCCACAGGAGCCAGCATACTACATTGTAGGAGTAGAGGTTGCTACCTTGTATCTTATTTAGAAGGCATGGCCTGTTCTGTGACTTCATGTAAACGGCCCTAGACAGATGGTGCAAGTCCAGAAAGCAAACAAACTTGAATGGGATCTGGAGAACACTGATGCCTTTACACATGTGGTTGATGGGATCTAATGAGCATATAAGTGTCAGGCTTGACTCTTGAACGTGTGAAAGACAGACAGCACAGCACAAGTGTCCAGCTCTACGCTCTCAAAAACAGATGCAATGTTTTCAGAGAACAATGACGTCCCTATGACTGAAAGTGAAAAAATACTCTATTTTCAACATCACAAAACATTGCTATGTGGATGACACTCAGGTTTTCTCTTTCACTTTCAACGGTCTGAATGTTTGGTCTCTGTTTATGTCTTTAGGGTGTGTCAGCGCAAAGTGCATCTGCAATAGAATGGGTCACTCATAACCCACAATGTTCCCTGCTTTGCCTCAATTTACCCATGCCGTGTGCATGTGTGTGAAGTAGCACAACGACAACTCATAGTGTTCCTCTTTCTCTTTGGCTGAACAAAACCACTAGTGCAATTCCCATCTAGTTCCAGACCCATCCTTCTCAGAATTCCTTTCCATGGATGCCCCTTCAACTTGTCCCAGTCACTGTGGCACAGTGTTGGATCCCTACTTGCGAACAGTCGGTTCTCCTGATTTTGCCTAGTCCCAATGTGTTATACCTACACGTACCAGCATTCGGTTCTGTGGGTTCTCTTTAAATTGTCAGCACGATGCTACTGTTGTCACAGTGTGTTAGAACAGCCGCACCCATCATTCAGTTCTCTTGATTCTCTTTCCATTCTCAGCACCACTGCACTTTCATCCCAAAGTTTTAGGCCATCATGTCCAGCATTTGAACTGGCTTGGTTGTCGGCCAGCTGTTAGCAGCTCTGCGTATTGGAACCACAACTCCTAGCATTCAGCATTCGTTCAATTGAATTTGTTAGGTTCTCTTCAAGTTGTCTGTGGCATTGTGCCATCGTCAGTGAGTGTTAGAACCACCACTCCCAACATTCAATTCCCTTGCTCCCCCTGCTATGGTTAGTGCCGCTGTGCGGTTGGCAAAGATTGTTAGAACAACAATTGTCAGCACTCAATTGTCTTGTTTCTCTTTTGGTCGTCAGTGCCACTGCTCAACTGTTGCTAAGTGACAGAACCACAACTCGCAGCATTCAGTACGCCTGGTTCTCCCCTCAGTAGTCAATTTTATTGATTCCCTTACAATAACTGAGCGGCACTGCAGTACTGTTGCAGAGTGTTAGAACTACAACTCCAGCATTCAGTTTGCTTAGCACTCATACAGTCTGTAAACACCACTGCACTACGGTTACAGGGTGTCAGTACCACAACTATCCCTGGCTTCTGTGCTGTGGTATTTTCCCTTTCCTCAGTCGTCCTCCGCCTCCCCACCCTGCACTCGGTACCTCTGGGCTCTCCAGCCTTTGCTCACAAAATTCAATAACGGTTTCTCTGAACACTTTCTTTGTCCAATACCCCTTCTGTGTCAGAGGCTTTCTGGAATGGCCTCTGTTCCTCATTCTGAGCAATAAGTAGTATCTTTTCCTGCACCGGCCCCGGTCTGCCAGCGCGCTGTGCAAGATGTTTTGCCTGCCGCCCCCCAATCCTGTCAACCGAGCACGCATGCAGAACATACGGGAGCCCCTTGCTGTTCTTGTAAAGTGTGTTTAAGTATCATGCCTGGTGCAGCGTGATTCTTTAATATGTGCTGGGCCAGAACGATACTTCAGTTTACATGACTCTGAGCTGAAGCCTGCAGCTCAGTGTCATGTAAACTGGAGGCAAGGCGACCTTAATTGCTACGGGTGGGGAGGCCCTTGTGCAGCCGCACCCCCCGAGCGCACTTTGGGCCGGCGCTGATCTTTTCTCGTTGTGGTTTTGTTTATGAGCCTCCACTCTTGCTTTTGGCAGCTTCTCTGTACCTCCCCGACATGGTTATTATCTGTGAAAGTGGTAGTGTGTCGGTGGAGCAGGACTGTTGACATTATTTCCATCATGCTCCGTGCTCAGGTCTGCCTCCTGGATGATCAAGCTTCTCCTAACAAACCTCCACCTAGTGTGGCCTTCCTATGTCTCTCGTCACTGCGGCTCCGCTACTGGGCCCATGTGGGTTCTGGATATCAAAAAATACAGCTTTCTTCCAGCTGGTGGTGCAGGAAAAGGCAACGTTCATGGCCTGAAGATGTGTGCTCTACCTACAAAATCCAAAGTGCTTACTTTGTGGGGGTGTTTGCCGGGGCTCAGCCCTGGCACTTATTGTCTCAAACTCAATTTGATTATGGTGTGGTGTTTTGGCAACTTTTTTTCTTTTAACTGTCAGTCATTCGTAGTCACACAACAACCATCAACAATGTGACCGGGATCACAACATCCTGGTCCTGCTCATTGTTATTCAAGTACTGCATGTCCCATGTGGAAAGGGCAGTGCTAGTTACCAATTGTCATGAATAACAATGGATCCGAAGGAGGCAATGCCCGGGCACTGATCCAGTCAGTCAATCTGCATGACATTGGTGCAGATGTGCTACTGTAATAACCAGCAGCACTGCCACAACAGGACAGTCACCAACCAGCAGCACCAACACTGAGGCAAGGCCATTGCCAACGAGGAGTGCTTGTCAAGAGCGCCATCCTATGCAATAAGATCTTACTGTCTGCCAAGCCAGTTCATCAGTTCAGCAATGATCTGCTCTCTTTCCTGTGGCTAGACGCTCAACATGTCCCACTTTCCACCTTGAAAATCAGAGCAACATGTCAATCGTGCATCTCATTTCAAGACACAGCTAGTACCTGATGTTATTTCATGTTATATTGATTGGCATCTGTAAATCACACACCTGCCATTGTCCGTGCATCCACCATCCTCAACAAGCCAATGGGAGGTTCTGCTTTAACCCCAAATATGTGGCAACAGTGGGCGGGCAGCCAGGCATGCAAAAAAAGATTTGGGCCCTAGCACTTATTTACAGGTGAATCGCTGCATATCAGGAATCTTACTTCGACACTTGTGCCGCTGTGCACGCCAGATGTTGAATACTTTCTGCGCACTTGAAGCCAGTGTATACTCTGCAGCCCTTAGAACTGAGCTATTTAGCATTCTGTGCTATGTCAGGATGCATAATCAAATAATTGAGTGACCAAGCTCGGCTTTCGTGAGCATAGTCCAAATATCCCAAAACAATAGACGGAGAACATTCAGTGTTTCATTTCGCATTATGGTTGAGGACAAAATCTCGCCACGCCATGCTAATTCATTACTGGGACTGTTAAAAGGAAATGTGGACGCCTTGAAGCGAAGCATTCCCAAGGTGTGCGCACAATGGATGTCAGAGATAACATTAATTCAGAAACATCAGCCGTGCGCTCGCAAGAATGCGTCTCCGATCGCATATGGCTGTTCTGCAAATGCAATTTCACCCAAATTGGCTTTTTTCCAGAAGCCACACATTGACTTCGTGCCATGTAAACATGATAATTTAAAGCCATTGTGCTGCAAGTCTAGCCAGGCTCTTTCGAGCTAATGTTTCATCCTGTGTTCGGCAATTCGTGAATTCAGCAAATGTGCTGAGGTGTGGGCAATGCAATTCCCCAGCGCAGAGGCTAATATGATTCTGGGCCCGGGACACCTTCGGCGATGTATAATTGAGAAGCTAAAGCCGTGTAACAATCAAGCTGCTGTCAAACTGAAAGCTGATGGCGCGAAGGCAACAGAGAAAACCGGTGCCTCCTCAGGACTGCAAGCAGAGCAGTGCCCGCTGGACCTGACGATGGACGGGCTCTTCATTCATCACTAACGCGCGAGATGGGAGCAGGACAATACCTTCTCTGGTGTGTTACAGGGGTGGGCTGCCATTCTGTCATGCAGGTAAGGGGATAAAAACCACACCAGAGACGTCAGCAGATTAGAAGAGTGAAATGTCAAAAGAACACAACCGAAAGGCAGTGCATGTTATTGGTGCAGGCGATGGCGACGTTAGAGAAAGATGGGCGAGGATGACGTATGTGTCCATTAATAAGGTATGTTAGCGGACTGGATGCAGTACCTCGAACGTAGACTGCATAGCTGTCAAGTTTCTCAGTTCCAGCAAGCAAGTCCTGATTTTTTTTTCCCGTGGCATAGTGGTACTTGTAGTTTTACTTTTCCCATATTAAGTGTGAGCCTACAAATCCCAGCATCCAATGGAAAAACAGGACTGGTTCGAGGAGCACGCATGGGAAACTTGCCAAATAGGAGATGGTGCCAAATTACATTGCTTAGCTCTAATCTTGTCTAGTTTGCATAAAGGCAGATATGTAGATTTCGGTGCTGAACAATGTAACTAGAAATGCAGTGCCTATGGTACAAGGGTGGCACAGAAGCGATTAGGTGGGGACAGCAGGAATACCATTGCAATGGGGATCCAACATAAAGTGGTGGCTAGTGAGAAACCTGCCCCTAAAATCAAAAGAAAAGGGACCCACGATTCCCCTGCACAACTGTAAACAAGGGAGTCGGGAATGCTATAAACACTAACGAGGGACTAGTCCCCTTGCAATACTAACCCAAAGGTCTAATCAGTGCTCCCAAAACAAAATGAGTCAAGCAAGTGAGCGAGGTTAAATTGACCTCACTCCCAACATTCAGATCAGGATCACAAAACAGTCAGCAGATGTACTAGGGGGTCCCATTGAAAGTGATGGGGAAGCTGCAAAAAAGACAAATATTCCCTAACCGGGGGAGCGGGAGGGGGAAAGGATCAACAAATTGACCATGAAACTCTAGTCAAGTCATTCTCTACTTTTTTGTTCTATTTATTTATTTACATTTTAAAAAACATAGCATTAAACATTCATAAAATCAAGTGCACAGAGTCAAGTTACATAAGTAATGCACATGAAAGCAGGAACAGCAAAAACCTACAGAACTAACCCTATCAACACCACCCCCTAAAAAAAAAATCTTTTTCAATGGTTAGTGGTGTTATTTTTTAATTTTAGATGATGTGTTAGACTGAACTCTGTAGGCTGTCAGTAGGAAACAAATCTATACATGAGATGCTACAGTTCATGTTCTTATTACAGGCACGTTGTGACATCACTACTGCCCCAGACCCCCAGGGTCACCCCAATCCTACCCTTAAGCATGGGACATCATCCCCAGGTATACACCAACTTTGAGAGGGTGGGGGACTTCAAAATGTGAGAAGGCATTCACCAGCTTTGGCTATATGACTACATAATCTGCTGTAATCATCGACATACAAAGAAGAGATACAAAGTAAGTGGTATTAAAAGCATAGTACTTTGCTGAGCTTAGTGCATACACTTTATCTGTCCTACACACTTAAGATTAGAATAACCCATCCTAAAGGGTTAAGGGAGCTGCCAGGCTGGGCGGTGCCGAGTGAGAAAAGGATCTGACGCACACAATGTTTGCTTCCAAGTGATTTATTAAAAGAATAAAACACGTGAGGGCCAACAACGGGTTTAAATGGATTGTAATGGTAAATGAAAGAGTTCTAGTCCTGGAGAGGAGAAAGCCAGGAGTGTCCCAAAGAAATGACATGGCAACTGAACTGAAGTGGCGAGGAACGGATGGATAACAGATGCACAGATTGTGGGGATCCAACACCCTGCTTCTTGCAAGGGCGTCAGCTAGAGGGTCCGTCAGGTTTAGGGGATCTTAATCCTACTTTTGGCGTACACTGCCTGGCCAGAGTCAGGTTTAGGCTTAGGGGAGCCATACTCCAAGTCTTCTTAGGAGGCCACATGACGCAAATACCCCTTAGGTTCCTGGGTCTCGGCCTAGGAGATGAGGTAGTCTAGACAAAATGGGTGGAGATGGGAGGTGAGATCCTTCTTAGCCCCTCTGGACACTGCCTCCCTTCCTCACCCCTCTGGGTTTCTCTGTCTATTGTTCCTTATTTCCTCGAACCCTTTTGGTTCCCTCTCTTCCTCTTTCCACTCTTTGATTACCCCTTCATCCCTTGTTTGCCCTTATGAGCCCTTGCTTGTGCACCCCTTTGTGTTCCTCCTTCATGCCTTTCCTCAACTGCCTTGGACTCCTCCCTTTCTGTTTCCTTGCTTCTTCCTATGCTTGTTGGAGCGTGTCCTTCCATGACCGCAGTTTCTTGGAGTATGTTGGGGATTTTTTCTAGTCAGAGGGCCTCTACAGGCTTTTCAACTCTGCGCCTATAGAAGGCCTCCATGCTTAGAAGTCCTGAAGTTTAATCAACTTACTCGGATCCTGACTCCCAGACTTCTGAATTCCAAATCAGATCTCCTTCCCTTTTTTCAACTCTTCAACCTCGTCCTCCCTTAGCTGCTCTTCCTGGAGCCTCTTCACAAACTCCTTTGATCTTATCTCATCCTCAACCATCTCAATGCTCATTATATCCACTTCCAGTATCATCTCTTCACCTTCCTCCAATTGTATCTCGTCACTTCCACCAACCTCCAGTATATTCTTCCCAACCTCCTGTATTCTATGACCGCTCTCATTAATCCACCCCATGTATTTCTTCCACTGTCCTTCCCTCTAACATTGTAAATGCACTCCTGCTCCACCTTCTTTCTTGCAGTATCTCTTTCTGCTCCAGATTTTCCTTCCTCACTCCTTTCCTTTACTACTGTTTCTTCCACACCACTTGAGACCTTAGCTCTGCCCACTCTTACTCCCCTCCTGTTCTCTCCTTCACTTGCCTGCCCCTTCACCTCTACTCCCTTCATCTCTCCAATCACCTCCCTGTCAAGACTCCTTCCTTGAGGGCCAAATAATCCTTCCCTCTTCCCCTCGTACAGCCTGATCCCTGACTGGGACTGGAGCTGCTTCTTTTCTAATCCATTAGCCCCACTGGAATTGGGCAGGTAAGGGTGGGCTTGCTGGTGATTGGTTAATTGTACTTCCTTCCTGAGTCTGGCCAATGGTGGAGTTTACTGGGACAAAGGCTACATCAGGTGAAAGGCCACCTTGACTCCCACTAGTTGGTCTGGCTTCTGCCTACCTGCCTGCTACCTGTTCTTCTCAACCCTGGATACAGGAAGTAAGTCTTCTTCTAATATTATATTTTCTCTGTCTTCCTACCCCCTAAACCTTCCTCTGGGGTGTTGTGAAGCCATGCCTCTCGGTCTCTGGAGGATAGCTCAGGGGCAACGTGCTCGCCTTGGATCCAAGATGACAGAGCAACACAGGTTCGATCCCCAGGTCCGCGCTTACAAACCTCTGGGTATCATATCATATCATGCCTGGGCTGGTACAAGTACAATAATGTTGTTTATTCTTAGTGGGGAATCCCCCAAATACTTTTTTTAAATAAAAAAGTATTTTCGATGTCATTTTGGCATAAACAGTTACACAAAAAAAACTGGTGCCAAAAGAACATAGAACTGCACTCGCAGACTGGATGAGGAGGAAATGTTTGCCTCATGCTTTGGCTCCTGCCTGGCTGCGCCCACCATAGTAAGACATCTTGTCATCCATGTTGAATGTGAGCTTTCAAAGAAGCTCTAGCTCACTCATGTTATAAAGACAGTTTTTTCATTTAAGATCACTGAAACGCTTCCTTATATTCCCCCAGCCCCATTAACAGATCGAAGCTGTTGTTGCTATTGTACAGTTCTGATTCAACTATACTAATAGCACTTCTCTGTGAAGTCTGTTAATCGACTACAGAATCTTCTGAATGCGGCTGCCAGGATCCCAAAACAAACACCACCAAGTGAATACATAATCCATGTTCTGAGCAGCTTCTACTGGCTCTGCTTGACTAAGTGATTCGTTTTAATTCTCAATGCACATTCAATCCTTCCCTTTTAGGCCACAAACCTCCTTTTCTTATCAATAAGAGCGTCCTATCAGCAAAATCAACATCGTATGATCCTTATCTCCTCATTAGTTTAAGTTCCCTAGGGGGCGGAATAATCTAGGCGCAGGCAGCTGCTCTTGGGAATAGCTTTCCTCAGGATCGTAGACTCTTCATCAACCCTACTCCATTTCGAAGTAGATTGAAGACGTGGATACTGATGCAGTAACTGGTAGACCTGTTACTTTACCAGTGTCCTTCTTACCAGGAAACTGCTCAGGCAGTGAACGCGTGTTTACAAATGCAATCTTAAAACATCTGGATGTTTTCTCCTCTTAGAGCCAAATCAGGCCTAATTAATTGGATCAAAACTGCTTAGAAGATGCACTAGAGATGTAGGTTCTAGAAGATAGAAGAAACAACACTTTTTCAAAGGTACCGGTGCAAAACCTGACCTTGCAGTTTGCTCCATGCAATTAGAATACTATGTCAGGTTGATTCCTTTCACCAGCCATTTATGTGAACATTAGCGCAGCAGGTGGAGATTGTTATATCTTACCACACTGGTCCAATTTCAGAAAGTTCAGATGAACAAACTTAAGTGAAGTTTTTCACTGAATTTCAAGGGTTTTGTCATGCTATATTATCTCCATCACCCATTTGCCATGGCCAGTATAAAAGACTGTGGCCCCTGGTCTATGGCCGCGGACCCTCTCCCATTTAAGAATAAATAACCTAGTCTCAGAGCCATGGCATTCAGCCATGGCCGGAAGTCAATGCATTAGCCAGATCACACTAGGCATGGCCTTCGGCCTTGCCAGAAGCCATGGCAGGCACAACTAGGCTAAAAGACCATTGTCCACTGGTCCCTTTGGTCCCTTCTTCCATTTCCATAATAGTTTCCCACCACAATTTCCTATGGTAACATAACTGTGATCACCGTGACGGCACGGGTGATGGCACAAACCATTCCCATCATAACAGCTGTTGATGATTTATTTCCAAGGTAATATGCAAACAGCGGAAAATGTTACTCTTCTCCATTCTGTGAGGGGTCAGTAATGTGAGACTCATAACTGAATTGAGTTTTCTCAGGATTTGCCCTTTTACTTCCCACAAAATAAAAAAAGAAATCCTAACTAAACCTACTCTACCAAAGGATTCCCTACCAATTCTAAGATCTATTGGGAAAACCTCCTAGCATTCACAAAAATTACCCTCACACTAAACAACAAACATTCAAAGCAACATTCATACAACATATGTAAAAGGTTAACAAACACCCAGGGCCTCATTACACGGATGGCGGTAGGGATTTACCGTTACCGGTAATGGAATACCGGTAACGTTAAATCCCCATGCGGATCACGACCCGGCACACCGCTATTAGCGGCATCGCAAATTACGGTGCCACTAATAGCGGGCAGGCCGTGTGCGCGCGACCCTCCATCCCGTAAATTACGCCATGCCGCTATTAGCACAGCATCACAAGGCCAGTGGACATGCTAATAGCGGCATGGTAAATCCACCCAAACCCCTTACCGCCATGGTGCTAATACCGGCATCACGGACCACCCGTTAAGAGGAATGAGCAGTGTTCCCACCTGCCACAGGTGGACACAATCAGCACAGGTGGAGGCAATGGAGACTGTGGCAGCTCAAAAGGAGCACACCACACCCCTTCCCACACCCCTTCCCACACAAAGATGGTTCCAATACTGGCAGCAATACATGGCCTGGGGGACCTCATTGCAGCGCAGCTGATACTACAACAGGCAGCACAAAGGAGACGCAGGAGGAGGAGGAGGAGGAGGGCAAGACAGGCACAGCAAGCACCACAACGGCACCTATTCATACCACAGAGGCACCCACCAATCCCCAGGATCAGAGCCAGTCCATTCAACCTAACCCCTGAGCAGATACACACCCTGTACCGTCTGGACAGGGTTACCATCACCAGCATCGTGGACATGATCCACGACGACATTGTGAGCCTCATAGACATCAGAACTGCCATCCCCCCGCTACTGTAGGTGGTGAGTGTGCTCCACTTTCTGGCCACAGGCACCTACCAGCATACAGTGGGACACATGCATGGCATCTCACAACCAGTATTCTCACGCACGCTGAACCAGGTACTCGATGCACTCCTGAAGCATGCACCTGAACACATATCCATGCCACGGACTGCCCAGGAGATTGCAAACACAAAAGTTGGCTTCTATTCACTGGCAGGCATCCCAAGTTGCATTGGGGCCATCGACTGTACACATGTGGAATTGGTGGTCCCACATCACAATGAAGTAGTGTACCGAAACAGGAAGCAATTCCACTCTATCAATGTCCAAATGGTATGTGACGCCAACAAGATAATCACACATTGCTGTGCCAGATTTCCAGGATCAACACATGGTCCTGCGGAACTCAACTATCCCACGCTACATGGAGCGACACCCCGGACAACGTTTGTGGCTACTCGGTGAGTAGCAGGGCAAGCACATGGCAACGTGATTGGGGGGGGGGGGAGAGAAACATACTGCAACTGGGAGTGATTGGGGGGGGGGAAGATACATACTGCAACTGGGAGTGATTGGGGGGGATACATACTGCAACTGGGAGTGATTGGGGGGGGGAGATACATACTGCAACTGGGAGTGATTGGGGGGAGATACATACTGCAACTGGGAGTGATTGGGGGGGAGATACATACTGCAACTGGGAGTGATTGGGGGGGAGAGATACATACTGCAACTGGGAGTGATTGGGGGGGGGAGATACATACTGCAACTGGGTGTTGACTGTCGTCCGTAGGAGAAATGGACATACAGATGTACACCAATGTGCATCCGGGAAGGCCACGATGTACTTGAGAAGAACCCACATGCAATTTGAAGCTGCACAACATCGACAACAATGCAGGTTGCTAAATATCACACATCCATCCACATTGAACATCCTACCACGCCACATTTCACACGAATCTGCAACATGGCGTCAAGATAGTAATACACAATCAGCGCAGCACAACATCAATCCAGCAATGCGCACTTGAATGCATGCAAAGGGATCACCCCTAGACATAGCACTGAACCACACACCTATAGCACCACTGAAGTGATGCCTCACAGCATGGCCACATTGGTGTCAGAATGTCAGTACACTCGCAGTGTGGTACCAAATTTGCCTGGGACAGGGACACCTAAGACCTGGCCTCACCCAGGACATGTCAAATACTGTTGGAGGCATTAATGTTGCATTACTACTTGCAGGGTCAACCTCCCCCTTGCACGTTGCTGCCACACAGACCATCTGCATGTATGCTGTCAATTCAGTACTTGAATCACAATGCAATGTCAATTAGTGTGATGTGAACAGGCCGCTCTTGAGGTGAACAGTAACAGGACCCTGTTCATTCCCCCATACAGGTGATGCGGGCTATCCCCTGAAGACCTGGCTCCTCACACCTGTACGGAACCCACAGAACAGGCACGAGGAGGAATACAATTGTGCACATACCCGTACCCGCATCGTGATCGAGCAGACTTTTGGACTTTTGAAGTCACGTTTTAGGTGCATTAGCAGGTCTGGTGGTGCTCTCCTGTATGGACATGAGAAGGTGGCCAAGATCCCCATGGCATGTGTCATGCTGCACAATATGTGTATCAGACGGAATGTGCCACTGCCCCCTGACGTTGAAATAGAAGCACCTGATGAGGATGATGATGGTGATGAGGGCGGAGGTGAAGGGGATGCAGGTCATGCAAGAGGGGATGGCCAGGAGGGACGTGCTGTGAGACAGCATCTGATCAACCAAATATTCTGAGGAACATGTTTTCGTACTGTCACATGGTAATGGGGAGTAATGCACTGGTGTATGTTTTCGAGCACACAATGGACCCTGTCCCCAATAAAGTACACACACACAATGAAGTTGTCCAAGCCAGTGTTTAGATCAGAAACCAGTGTATTGAGTAACATTAAGGTGTGAAAGTGCAAGTCCCAAAACATCCCACCACCCTTCCCCCCCACCTCCACAACAGACCCATAACACCCTTCCCACCCCCCCCCACAACAGTCCCTCATGTGTTTGCCAAGTTTGCCCTGGCCTATGCACACATAGGGATCTCTATCGACCCCCTATTTTCAATAGTCCTCGGGGGGATTCAGAGGGCTGGCAGATGTGCGCCTGGTGGTGCGCGTTGAGCGACGAAGGGGGCTTGTTTGTCTCGACCCAGAAGATGAGGATGGGGCAGACTGGCCTTGTTGGGAAATGTGGCGGTCCATAGTGTCAGCCATGCGTACCAGGACCTCCCTGAGCCTCCCTATCTCATCGCACAGCCTGTTGGTGTTGGCGTCCATCCGCTCTGTGGAGTGCCTCAACGCCTCCACGATGTTCTCACTGCGATTGGCAGCCTCCTCAACATGCTGGCCAACCAGCACAGACAGCTCTTGTTGGCGCTGCAGGATGGTGGTCAATTTGAGGCCAGTGCTGGGTGACTGTGCACTTGAGGCTGTGCCCTCGGATGCATCCACTACAGCAGGTGATGCCAACATGGGGGACATGATTGCAGGGTTGGTGTCCTCAACTGTGGAATCAGACGCAGGGGTCTGGAATGGCACTGGCTCTGGTGATCCAGGGGGGCTTGGGGTGTGCATCTCCATGGCCTGGTCTAGGGTGTCCTCCAGATCGGATAGGGGGGCAGTGGCGGCTGCCTCACCAGTGGAGCTTGCCGCAGCTGATGGTGGGCCCTCGGTGGCTGGCATCGGTGCGGGTGGGTTCACCACCGGTGGTGGGGCCGCAGTTGGTGGTGCAGCTAGTACTGCCGTGGCAGTGGCACTCCGACGAAGTTTGGCACTCGTCTGGTGGGGCCTGCCCCCCTTGCCCCTTGATGTTGTTGGGGTGTCCGCCGGCTCCTGTGCCCTTGGCCTCTTGCATGTAGCTGTTGCCTGTGTTGCATCAGCGGCATCCTCCCCATCTGTATGTGAGCCTGTCAGGGACGAGAGGGGGGATGGCATTGGTTGCGTTTCAATATACTTGATGCAGATTACATGAATGATGCAGTTGTGGCAATTGGGACTTAGTGGTTGTGGATGCAGGTGATGTGCCAGTTCAGTGCCTCATCCATGCATGGTTGTGTTTGGGACTTGTCTGTGGTGTTGTGTGCATGTGTGTGTGTGTGGGTCTGACACAGGCATGGTGAGGGATGGATGCATGTGTGGATGTGTGTCCATGCATGAGAGGAGTCTGTGCTCACATATGGGGGTACAGTACATTCACATCGCATCCTGTCATGTGTACACTCACCTCCATCAGAAGTGGTACCCACGCCGAGCTCCATGCTGCCTACTCCCTCTATTGACTCGACGGCAATCATCTTAGCGCACGTCTCCTCCCATTCCTTCATCCGGATTGGGTATCCATCTCCACCAGCACTGGCAATGCGGTGGTTCTCAGCCAGGATGCCCCTCACCCGCAGCCTGAGGTCGTCCCACCTCTTCCTGCATTCGCGCACAGTGCGCATGCTGGTGCCCACTGCACTGACTTTGGCAGCGACCTCCTCCCAGATGGCTTTCTTCCTCAACAGGGTTGGCCGGCGCATGTCATTCGCGAAGACCACCTCAGCATTCTCCGCAAGGGTCTGTGCCAACATCACCAATTCCTCATTGGTGTATTTTTCTTTGCGCTGCCTGTCAGTTGATTTCTTGAGTGCCTTAGGCATGATGCAGGTGTCCACAATTGTTTGGCACGGCTCACGAATCAATACAGGTCCAGGGGGCAGAGGATGGCAATGGATTGTGTTTTTAAAGATGGCCGCCGGGCTCTTTCCCGTTCCGGCGCGATGACGCTATTTCCGGTTCCGCAATTTTACGGTCACCGCTAATGGCGGTCACCGCAATTTGCATGTAGCGTGAGGGCGGAGGTGGTATCTGCACTTTCGTCAAAGCCGGTAAGGGACTTTTTTGGGACTTTTGCGGCATGGCGGTAGGGTCATTACCGGCATGGCGCTATGCTCGTGTCCGCGTACTCGTAATGGTACGTAATTAGCGCCCTCTTACGAGGGCGGACACGTTAATAGCGCCATGCCGCTAATATGCGGTTTTTAGCGCACAACGTGTAATGAGGCCCCCAGTGTCTTGGATGACTTATCGTGGTCCTGGGCAGATCATCCTCCCCTAGGAATATCCCAAAGTCAATTTCCTCCAAGGAACAAAAATGTCTTAACCAAAGTCTTGAAAATTTCCAAAGAAACAAACGTTCACACAAATAAAATCGACTGGCAAATGTCTTTTATTTTCTTGGTGAAAAGATTCTTCATTTACAGTTCCACAAAGAAAATAACAGCACCAATGGAGTTTACTGGATGACTCCCTTCCAGGAAAGAGTAAATGAAGTTGAAGACAAAAGTACAACTCCCACTTTGACAACAACTTCTCTGCTTTCAACCTCTGCTGCGTCTTATCTACAGTTTGTCAGGATGCTTTCGCTTGAGGTTTGCTCAACTCTCAGCAACTTCCTTCTGCGATATATATGTGAAAAAAGGCTCCCATGTCCCACAGTTAGTTTCAGCTTCAACAGATTTGACAAATACTGACAGCCACAGTGCTACTACTGATACTACAACTTCTGCAATTTGGTGATGTACTGCTACAACTGCAACTTCAAGGGTGGGTAATTTCTACAAGACATCTTTTACCTCCAGAGGTTGGCAAGGCACTCTTCTTTCTATAACATTAGAAAGGGCAGCCCCGTTGCCTGTCTTGCAGCTACCATCAGATCTGCTTCTAGCTTCTAGACCGCATCTTCTTCTTCCAACTAGTCTCAGCCATGCACATAGGAAAACAACTTTGGCAAACAAGTACCCAGATCCGTATACACCTTGCCTTCACTGGTTACCCCAAAGCTGTTGTGCCACTCTTCCAGCTTTGGATGAAGACCCTTGGGTAACAATGAGTTCTACAACTTCAGAAAACTGGTGTACAGTTCTTATGTGCACAGGATTTACTTGCATAAAGTTTGTTTCATGAGCTTGAGTGTTACTTGTTCTGGCTTCAGATTCTACTACTCCTACAACTTTTGCTTCAGCCTTTAATGTGTTGCAAGATGCAGAATCTCAATTGAAAACAAAATTAGTGACACACGATTTTGTTTCACTCTGGAACGGCCACTGCAAAGAGCGATGTGTTCCCACCTTTCATTAAGCACGGAGCCTCCAAGGTATCGAGAAACATTGTCTCATGCGTGCGGTTCCTTTAAACAGTACCTGCAACTGTTTGGGAAAGTAAGTTTAACTTCAATTAAGCTAGAGGCCGCATTCTCCATGCTTAACAGGAGCCACACGACCACTGAGCAACAAAGCAATACTGATGTTAGAGGAAAGAAAGGATTTTCATTACATGCAAGCGTTTCACATAAGTGCGTTTTGCTTTCCCATTGATAAAAAGACTTCCAACTTCAGCGGGTAACTTCTACTCACTTAGATATAAGCCCAAGTGCAATTAAAAGCTGGATACAGTTACTTGTAAGGTACTTCTGCTGCCAAGGAGTACAGAGCTTCCTTTTCTGACTACTGATTACGACTGCAGGCTGATGCTGCTTCCCGACTTTGTTTCTTCTTATTCTGCTACTAATGCAGTCACTCTTGGGATTCACACTGCTCTGCTGCACGGGTGTCTCTGATCCCGACTCATCAAAGGAGAGTCTCCTACCATCCAGTTTCCCTCGAATTGCCTCAGACCTTGGGAACAACTGCAACTTCAGCGCTGCATTTGCAGCAATGAGGCGCACCTGGAAAGATTGTCTGTTGCTTCCATTCCCTTCCAGTGCGGCCACAGCCATCCAGGGTGTGTGAGCACAGGACAAACTCAGAGTCTGCAGGTGAAATCTGCCACCTATCTACTCCGGCCTCCCTGTTGTGGTCACAATTCCTTGTGTACCGCTGGCTACATGCCCTGCTTCTTCTGCTTCTTCTACTGCCGACCTTCCAGCTCATGTCCCAGCTTCTTCCTACTGCTCCTCCCTGCTGCAGCCTTTTATGGTCCTCAGGTGGGCTAATTAGGTTCAGATACAGGCCCTTATGATTAATTGCCTGACCTTGCTTAGGGTCATTAGGATTGCCTGTTTGACCTGGACTCCTACATGCCGCCTCTTCTTTTCAGTCCCTGAGGGATTCCGGGACTTGTAGTTTATTTTGGAAAAGGAACAAGTTACTAACCTGTAACTGTTGTTCTCCAGCATGGGTCTGGCATGGATTCACATGCTCATGAATATTCCCCGTCGTCAGGCTGGGAATCCTCGGTAAAGAAAAAACCAGTATCAGTTTCGTTTCTGATCTGTCTTTCGTAGTAGTAACCAATCACTGGTCTCTGCGTCATACTGACCACAGCCAATGACTGCCCTCTACCTAAGCACCGCCTCTGGCAGCCATCTTCAGATTTGAAAGCACGTGAAGTGGCAGTATGACCAAGTGAAGAGCCGCAGAGGGGTAGGCGGGAGGGTTCGCATGTGAATCCATGCCAGACCCATGCTGGAGAACAACAGTTACAGGTAAGTAACTTGTTCCTTCTCCAGCATGGGGTCTGGTGTCATGATCTCTGCTTCCAAAAGGTCAGGGTTTTCCCAACTCCCTTGGAAGCAGATCCATAACCCAGGTTCCGAGTGCCAACCAGTCCCAATTGGGACCTTTTGGACCCAGTCCTGGCGCCAGTGGCACCAGGCTCATAAATATGCCCAGTCCCAGCGCTGGAAGCGCCAGGCTCATAATGCTTGGGTGGACTTACCTTCAGCAGACCATGCTGCTTACTTGCCTGCCAGTTGAGCCTCTGATCCTCTTCTGTTTGGAACTACTTTTCCTGTTGGGTGGGGCTGGAGCCACTCCCTAGATTCAGAACACTGGAACTCTTCTGGAAGGCAGGAACTCTTTTCTTACCAGGAACTCTTTTCTTACTTAGGCGTGGCTGTGGAAGGAGACACCTAAGCACTACAGGAGGCTATTTAAACCACACCCGGTGGATGAATCTTGCTTTGCGTTATTCTGCAACCTCTGCAGCAGAACGCTCATCGTGTCTTCTGCATCCGGTCCTGGGCCTAAGGAAAAAGGCTTACCATCCTGAATCCAGTCTTCAGCAACACCTATAAAGACAAGAAAGAACAGGTTAGCATTCCGGCATCTGAAAGGCAAAGGCTTACCATCCTGAATCCAGTCTTCAGCAACACCTATAAAGACAAGAAAGAACAGGTTAGCATTCCGGCATCTGAAAGGCAAAGGCTTACCTACTCTTCGTACGCTCCGGAGGCCTTCGGCGCTGCATCCCGCATCTGAAAGACAAAACAAGGTGCGTTTAAAGACATTGGGGAACTTTAATACTCACGTGCCATTACTCCTTTCCACATCTAATCCAGTGGGTATTCCGGCACCCTGCAGCCGCTCCGAACTCGTACCTGCAAAATAAAAAGACAGTTAGAGCACATAGTGAAGCAGGCAACAAGCGCTTACTTACGTGCTTCCAGGCGCTTCTATTCATCACACGGGCTCCATCTTCAACTCACTTCAGCCCGTCATCCGCCATCGCCGGAACCCTGCAAAACAAGAGACATCATTACTAAAGACTTTAAAGACATTTGAATGACTCGAAACTTACCGTTCGTGCAGTAAACGACGGACAGCAGTCCTCTGAAGTCAAGAGGCCTGCGCTACCTATTCAGTGAAGAAACTGGTTACAGCACCCTGCCCCGAGGCAGATGGAGAGCTCGGCATTCACTTACCTAAGACATCTTACTCTACACGTCAGGCATACAGTGCACAGAGGTCCAGCCCAAAGAGCCAACCGGGTGCTACACATCACCTTTGAAGATACGGTAGTCGCCCAGTCAAGACCGGCGCCTCTGCGAGAATCAGGTGAGCGTTACATCTGGCATGGACTCACATGCTCATGAATAAAGAATACATAGCAGTACACACATGCACAACCACGGGAGGTGGCAAAGGCTCAACATTAAGCATCACATCAAACTCAACATTAAGCATCTTACCTCCTCACCAGGCTCACCTCAAGCGAACAGGTTGCGCAGCACTGCTTGGCCGACCCTGGACTCCTCCCTGGAATCCCGATCGACGCAGTAGAATTTCGTGAAGGTGTGCGTCGACCTCCACGTAGCAGCCCTACATATGTCCAGCAGGGGCACAGCAGAAAGGAACGCCATGGTAGCTGCGATCGCTCTGGTGGAATGGGCTCTCGGACGGCCAGGCAGCGGTCGGTTTGCCAACCGATGACAGTGCATGATACAGCCGGAGAGCCATCTGGAAATGGAAGCCTTCGAGAGAGCCTTCCCCTGATTGACAGGTCCAAAGTTCACAAAGAGTTGTGACGTCTTCCGAAAACACTTCGTGCGGTCCACGTAGAACTTCAGCGCTCTAGCCACATCCAGCGAGTGCAAAGTCCTTTCAGCCGGCGACGAAGGCGACGGGAAGAACACAGGCAACACCAAGGGTTCGTTGAGATGGAAGTCCGACGGTACCTTGGGCATGAAGGAGGGGTGCGTCCTGAGCACTACCCTCGTGTCGTGAAAAGTCAAGTACGGGGCCTTGCAGGAAAGGGCCTGGATCTCTCCCACCCGTCGTACGGAGGTGATGGCCACAAGAAACGCTGTTTTCCACGACAGAAACTTCAACGGGGCCGAGTGCAGAGGCTCGAACGGAGGTCGCATGAGCTTGGTCAGCACCACGTTGAGCTCCCACGCCGGGGCCGGAGCCTTCACCGGCGGGAACGATCTGAACAGTCCCTTCATGAACTCTTTCACCAGACGATGAGACCACAAGGACCTCCGCCCCGTGGTTCTGGTGTATCGGGAGATCGCAGCAAGATGAATCTTGATGGACGCGTGTGCCAGTCCAGCTTTGGCCAGCGTCAGCAGGTACGGCAGTACCTGGGGAGCCGTAATCCGTAGAGGGTTAATCTTCTGTGCGTGGCACCAGACAGAGAACCTCTTCCCTGGAGAGTAGATCCGCGTCCACCGGCAGCTTGATTGGCGGGGACGTTGACAAGTCCAGAAGGTCCGGGAACCATATCTGCCTCGGCCACGCAGGTGCGACGAGGATCATCCTGCACCGTGACCTCTTGAGCTGGTTGACGAGCCGGATTAGCAGTGGCAAAGGAGGGAACGCGTAGAGGAACAGGCCCTCCCAGGGGAACGAGAAAGCATCGCCCATGCTCCTCGCCTGGGGAAACCTGCTGGCGAACCTCCGGCACTTGGAGTTCGTCGCCGTCGCGAACAGGTCGATCTGGGGTGTGCCCCACCGTCAGAAGAGGCGATCCACTAGATCCTGCCGTAGTTCCCACTCGTGGCACGAGCGCAGCTCCCTGCTGAGTCGGCGATGGTGTTTTTTATCCCTGCCAGATGAAACGGCACCAGAAACATCCTTTGGGCGACGGCCCAATGCCACAGGTCCTGCGCCTCCTTGGACAGTGCTGGGGACCTGGTTCCGCCCTGTTTCCTGATGTAAAACATGGTGGTGGTGTTGTCGGTGAAGATCCTCACCACCTTGCCCTTGAGGGACGGAAGGAAGGACCTGAGGGCCCAGAACACTGCACGGAGCTCCAGGACGTTGATATGGAGGGACTGCTCCGTCGGGAGCCAAAGGCCTCTCGCGTGCAGATTTTCGGTGTGCGCTCCCCACCCTTCCAGGGAGGCATCCGTGGTCACTGTCTCCTGGTGGTCTGGGGTCTGGAAGTCCATGCCCGCCGTCAGATGCGCGCGGGTGCCCCACCACCGGACCGCGCGGCGGAAACTCTCGTCGAGTGTGATCCTCTCCTCGAAGCCGCCCGTCGTTTGGATCCAGCGCGCGTCCAGGAACTCCTGCAACGGGCGCATACGGAGCCTGCACATGGGAATGAGGTAGATGCAAGAAGACATCATTCCGAGGAGGGACTTGATGGACCTCACCTTGGCCGCGTCGTAAGCCAACATCCGCTGTACCTTGCCCAGGATGGACCTGGTCCTTTCCTCCGACGGGGAGGCCAGAAGGGACACTGTCGAGCTTCGCTCCCAGAAACAGTGCGTTTTGCGCGGGTACCAGGTGGGACTTGGCGTAGTTCACGGAGAAATCCCAGGTCCGTGAGAAGTTGGACGGTCCTTGCCGTGTGCTCCACGGCGAGCTCCCTCGTCTTGGCCCGGATGAGCCAGTCGTCCAGGTAGGGGTAGACGTGGATCCCCTCGCGGCGCAGCTGCGCCGCCACCGGTGCAAGGCACTTGGTGAATACCCTGGGTGCCGACCGTAGTCCGAAGGGGAGGGCTTTGAACTGGTAGTGACGCCCTTGGACCACAAACCTGAGGAATTTTCTGTGCCCCTTTAGGATGGGAATATGGAAGTAGGCATCCTCCAAATCCAACGACGACAGGAAGTCTCCTTCCTCCAGCTGACCCAGGACGTGCTGGAGGGTGACCATTCGGAACTTCTGCGCCTTGATGAATTTGTTCAGACGTCGCAGGTCTAGGATGGGGCGCCATCCTCCCGTCTTCTTCTTCACGAGGAAGTATCTCGAGTAAACTCCGGAGCCCCGAAGCCTCTTTGGGACGAGTTCGATGGCGCCCTTCCTGAGCATCGCCCTTACCTCCAGGAGAAGCTGAGGGACGTGAAGCTCTTTTCTGGTCACGGGGGGGACGCGCGGGCACCTTCTTTGAAACTCGAGCGCGTGGCCCCGGGCTAAGGCGTCCAGCACCCAACGGTCGGTGGAGATGGACTCCCACACGCTGACAAAGCTCGCCAGCCGGCCTCCCACCGGGGTGCATCGGTGGGGGCCCGACCCAACGGTCGGTTCAATCCTGTTTCGACGAGGCTTTGCCGCCTTGACCTCCTTGGCGACGACGGCGGGGTCCGCCAGACTTGCCTCGTCCTCTGTAGGCCTCCTGAGACGACGAGCGGGCCGCTTGACGGTAGGTGGAGAAACCGCCGCCGGAACCTTTGGAGGCACCCTTGCCTCTGCTGCTCCGAAAGGGCGTCCGTCGTTGCTGCAGAACCCCAAGGGCCCGGGCCGTCTCAGTGTCCGCTTTAATGGCCTGAAGGGAATCGTCCACTCTTTTCCCAAACAGGTTGTTCCCATCGAACGGCATGTCCAGGACTCTGGTCTGTACGTCTTGACGGAAGTCCGTAGCCTTGAGCCATCCACGCCGCCTAAGGCACACGCCGTTGCCCAAGTGGCGAAACCCAGTGTCGGCGATGTCCGTCGCAATAGTGATGGCGTGGTCCGACGCCACCTCACCTTCCTGTAGGATCTCCAGGGCATCCGCCCTCTTGTCGTCCGGTAGGAAGTCCAGCAGGGGAGCCAGTTTGTACCATAGCTCCCTGTCGTAGCGGGCCACGATAGCCAAGGCGTTGGCCGCTTTAATCGTTTTCGCTGCAGACGAGATGACCCTGCGTCCCATAGTGTCCAATTTCTTTCCCTCGCCGTCCGGTGGGGAAGTCGATGTGGAGGCCGCACCCCCCCCCCGCTTTCTTCCTGGCCGCCGCGGAGACGACGGAGTCCGGGGTAGGCTGCGCTGCGTACCGGTCTCTTCTAGCTGGCGTAGTGGAAGGGTTCTTGAGGAGGGCGAGGCCCTCATCCCAAATGTCGTCCAGTAGAGGCACCGCGAGGACCGTCTTCCTCTTGGCCTCGCGCCGTTGATAAAGGAATCCTTCCTTTTTCTTCTCCTCAGGGCAGAGTTGGAAAAGCTCGGATGCCCTGGCGATCATGGAGTGGAACGAACCAATCTCGTCGGGCGGAGAAGCCCTGGTGGGAGGTGACGACGGTAGATCCTCGTCGTATACCTCGTCGTCTGTACCCGTCGCTGCCGTGTCAGTCCCCGTATCATCCCCTCGGGTGGACGGGGAGGAGGGCTGGACGGTGCGCGACGGCTGAAAAGGAGGTGGAGGGTGAATCCTTCTTTTCTTGGGCGGGGGAACGCCAGAAGGTCCCGGTTCAGGATCCCCCGACGGGAGAGGTTCCTCCGTCGGCAACGGTAGTCTCGTCCTTATCTCTGAGCAGAAGGACTGTATAGCCAACAAAATGGCCGCCGAGTTGTCTTGCGGCGCTGGCAGAGGGGAATCCGACGGGCGATCAGGGGCCCCATCGGCACCCTCGACGATGTCGTCGTCACCCGCGTCGGGATCCATCCCGACGGGCCGGTCTTCTTCCACGCCAAGGCCGTGGCTTAAGACCTCGATCAGCTCTTCCTCCAAGGTTGAAGCCGAATCTACGACGACGCCCTGCCCCCCCTTTTTCTTCCCCGCCGGGGATTTCACGGGGGTCCTATCGATGGGCACAAAAGAGGACTCCCTCCGAGGTGGCAGGGAGACTCTGAGCCCCGAGGTCGCCACCACTGGTGTAGCCTCCACAGGCTGAGCCAGGGTCGCCGCGACAGTATCGATAGAGGGCTTGGCCGGATGGATTAAGGCCTTCACCACCTTAGGTGCGCTCACCGCCTTATCCTTGAGGGGGGGGACACTGCCTCGCTCCCCCTCCGATGGGGCCTTCGAGCTCGACCGGGGCCTCTCCAGGAGCTTCGCCGGGTGCTCGCCCTTCCTCTTACCCGACCCAGAGCGTTGGCTCGTAGTTGAAGGTGCCGGGGAGTGTGCGCCCTGCCTGGCGCCCGTAGAGCCCGACCGTTCGGCGCTCCCGGTGCCAGCGGACTCGCGGTGCTTGGCCTTGTGTTGGACCCCCGTCGCCGGGGCGTCCTCAAAGGTCTTAGAAGACCGCTCGGATTTCTTCCTCTTCTTCTCGCCTGACGGGCTCTTCCCTTCCAGCCAGTTGGCGAGACGTTGATGGCGGTCCTTCATGGTCCGCTCCGACATATTGCCGCAAAACGCACAGTCCTTCTCCACGTGCGTCTTGTCCTCATGTAAGCAGTAGAGACAAAAGGAGTGTTCATCCTCCTTAAAGACGTTCTGCAGCTGGCATCCAGGGCAGACCCTGAACAGCTTTCCGGGCGTCGAGCTTCCCTTCTCCTGGGCCATGTCTGGGCCTGAGAAGCTTCTGGAGTCCTCCAAAGCGTAGCTCGATGAAATCTTCACCCTTGAGGGGCGCAGACGAATCCGACACGGGTCCCCGTTGATCGGATGGAGAGTCGGTGGAGCTTGAGGCTCTTTTGACCGAAAAAACGAAGTTTTTGAGCAAAAAACGTGAAAAAATAGCACTAACGCTCGAGAGCAATAGCACGAGGATCCCAACACATGAACGTGCGGTAAAAATCTGAAGATGGCTGCCAGAGGCGGTGCTTAGGTAGAGGGCAGTCATTGGCTGTGGTCAGTATGACGCAGAGACCAGTGATTGGTTACTGCTACGAAAGACAGATCAGAAACGAAACTGATACTGGTTTTTTCTTTACCGAGGATTCCCAGCCTGACGACGGGGAATATTCATGAGCATGTGAGTCCATGCCAGACCCCATGCTGGAGAACTTAAATTCCACTTTTCTAGAATGGCAAAAGGCCATACAAAGAGCAGGGTTATGGCCACAATTAAAAAGAGGTTCCATCCAGTCTAATCTGATTTCCCCTCCATGTGATCCTCTCACAGTACAACATCCCCAGGGTCGGGATCAGAGAGCGCCGCCTTTCTTTCCCTGGCCACATGAGAGGGGTCCGAGACAAGGTTCATGGGGAGAATCCCATCGGATTCTCCACCAGCCCCACAGCCAATTTCCTTGCACACCACTCTTACTTTTTAGGTTCTGCCAAGCCCACCCTTCCCCCCCACCCCACCACCGTGTATGTCCTTACTGCAAAAAACCAGAGGGTGTTTAACTGCCTAGACCCCAGGAATCCCTTACTCAGATGGCCAGGGTATGCCCATCGCATTTGGATCCAGACCCTGGGGGTGGACAAGTGTGGGAGAATCACCTGGGTGAGGGGTCTTCAGGGAGTGGGGGAGGAATGCCCGATGGCGAGACATGGTATCCCCCTTTCCAAATAACCCTGTCCCATCCTATCATGTAGGATATTCCAACTTCACAGATTCCCCCCCCTTTCCTACACAAACACTGAGCTGAGGAAGAAGTGGTCTGAGGCTGAAAGGAGTACCACCCATGCAATACATTGGACATGTCCCACTAATAAGATCAGGCAGAGTCAGGCCAGTGATCTTATTTACATACACCTGTTACCTATTAGATCTCCCCACACGGTTAAAAGGTGGAACACTGAGACACACTCTGAGCAAGGCGGTGCACGAGGAGCAGTTCTTCCATGGTGAAGGCGAACTAGGGGGAGCAGAGCGACAGGCAGATGGATGGAACCGAGGTACGAAAAAACCTTGGACATCCCGGTGAGAGATTGTTACCTCCGTAGGGCCTTGAAAGTTGTGCTAGGAAGCTCAGCCATAGAGAAAAGATAGGCCTCTTTTGTGTTTCAAGGACACCAGCCACCCTCGCGGGTGAACAGCAGAGTTGGGGAGGTGCAGCGACAGTTGTGGTATCAGCCTTGACTTCAGGATCAATGCCACGAAAGACAAAAATTAATTAACACAGCCGGTGAGTTGACGAAAGCAATGAAAGTTCAGTCTATGTTAAATTAAACTTCACGGCAACAGTATCTGGCGAATGAAGGTTGCGCATGTGCCGATAAGACGTGAGTGAAAGCAAAGCATTGTAAAGAACTGTAAATTAAAGATACAAAGCAATAGAGTGGTCCGGTGAAAGAAGATTTCCCAATCTCAAGTCTCTGTGAAATGTCTGATGCCGTAGAAGCGGTGGGAAGAAAAAGAAACTGAGATGCAAGATTTGAACTGTTGTTAGGTTTGATCACAACATAGTGCAACCTGGATGTGAGATATAGCTTTGAACTTTGAAATAAGTACTGTACCCGAAACTACAGTAGCCTTGGTGTAGGAGAGAAAAAGTGTTGTTTGAGGAAAGAAGGTCGAAGTGGTCATGCCGAGGTAAGAGCAAAAGCCTCGAAGTTTCGAAAGTCTTCCAAGGTGGAAGGAAAGTGAAAGGAGGCTTGAGCCTGACGGAGGGAAGCCTATGAAATTGTGACTGAAGCTTGGGGAAGGGAACCCCTATAAATTGTGATTGAAAGGTTTGAGCCCGGCAGAGGGAAACCTGTACTGAATGGTAACCAGAAGTAAACAAACTTTTGTTGAACTGTATTACAAATTTAAAGGCGACTTGTGCTGGAGTGAGAGAAAACCGAGAGGTCCATCGGATAAACTAGTGAGATTTTGTGGAAGGCCAAGCTGGCCCTGGTCCACGAAACAATCTGCATCCTTGTGACCAAAGCCAGAGTGTGTTGCAAGGTCTAAGTGTGCCACCTTACCTCGTGATACAAAACATGAGAAGGGAGTTCACTCAGCCATGCCGACATTTCTTTTGAACACTGATTTTCATGTTTGCATTAAATATTCCCTTTACACATTTATTGCATTAGAAAGAGGGCAGGCATTAGGTTTATTAGTATAGGCCCTTTTATTTTGACTAAGGACTGACTACGACTGTACTTTCTTTTTGTTTGATGGTCGAGAATACTCCCATATTAGTTGAAGGGCAAGATAGAAGTTTTTCAACCACTTTTAAACGATCAATAAAGGTTTTGAAACGAACAGCTCTTGTGTCAATGTCTACTTGTGATACCATGCCTCCCTCACATACGGTATCAGAAGTCCGATACAACTAAATTGAAACAAGTTGGGGAACCCTAAAATTTCAGTAAATTAGTAACCAAGCCTCACAGGCCACTATTCCCATACAAGAATCTATCGGCTTTGATATCTGCAGCAGTAAATAGGCTACCATCCCTCCAGGGAAAAGAGGACTGATTCTCACCGACTTAGTTCTAATACCTCTGGTTATTACATTAGGCAGGCACCAAAATCTGGTTTAGCCTGGACATTTGGACTGGATGTACTTGCAGAAGTTATAGACCCAAACTTTAGGGGAGACATAAAAGTACTCTTGCAAAATTATGGAGGAACCCCTTATGAGGTACGTCCTGGGGACAATATTATACAGGGAATGCTTGAGAAAGCATTATTTCCACCGTATTGAGGAAGAGATAGAACCTGAGGAAACAGAGAGGTAACGTAGGTTTTGGGGAGGCCGATGAGAAACTTAGAATCGGAGCAAAAGTGGAAGATGAACCCACCATCCTTCCAAACTTAGTCTTTGCCCCAACGAAACGAGCCAATGCTAGCAGAGGGTTTCTTCCAAATAATTCCTGAGGGAGAAGGCCAAGAAAAAAAATACCTTTTTTTTCTGAAACAGGGTCTACTATATCGTAGAGAAACCTCAGGAAAAGGCATAAGTAAAACCCAATTGGTAATACCCAAAACCCATTGGAAAATTGTGTTAGAAATTAGACACTCACTTGACAGGGGGACACTTAGGACAGTCCAAGACCTAAGCTCACATTAGTGGAAAATTCTATTGGCCGGGGATACATGCTGATATAAAAATCTTTGCTCAGACATGCAAGATATGTCAAAAGACCAGCTCAAATATTCCTCCACCTGCCCCTTGAAACCTACTACCGATAATCAAAGTTCCCTTCTCCTGAATCGGGGTGGATATTATCGGACTGTTAGAAACTCCTAAGTCGGGCAAGAAATGTGTTCTTGTGATCGTTGATTACGCCACCAGTTACTGTAGGGAAGACATGGCATCACAAGTATGACACTGACACAATGGATACAATTTGTAAAACCTTTATTGAAAATGTTGGGGTTGGAGAAACTCCTATTCTGCCCTATAACTAAGATGGGAGTAGTCTCGACCATCAAACGATAGATAAAACAGTCCCAGTGGAGTCCGTCAAATCAAAATGGCCTATGCTAACAAAACCTAATACTTGCCTTTACTCCTCAGGTTAAACCTCACAGAGTTAGGTTGTCCTTGCAGGCAGGATGCCACACTCTGGCTCAGTTTCTAACACTCTAAGCAGTTCCAAACCGTGGATTGAGGCCCGCCTGGTCTTCCACATTAAAGTCTATTTCTTGACTTGCCAAATGTATTCCAACTTAAAGTTGACAAAGGTCCCCCTTTGTCGGGCTCAGACCTCTCACGTCATAGTTTAACACAAACTTGAAGGGGGGCTCCCTTCCCCAAGCTTTATTGTACTTCGGGTCTCCCTCAATAGTGCTAAGACCCCTTTCAGATGTCAAAGACTTTCGAATATGCGTAGTTCTTTCACCAGACCATAAAATCAGGACCACTTCAACTCAAAGTTTGCGCTTACTTTCACTTAATTCACTTCTGATATCTGTTTGCTTTATAACTTCAAACAATGTACTTTTCACTGATATTTTCGAATGGGCTACTTCCTTTTGCCGGACCACCTGGTTACTTAGGATTGCTGATCTCACAGCTGCCTTTTACTTCAAAGTTAATTCACAGGTCTGCCTTTCTTTGTGTCTCATCCACATGCGTGCAGCCTTTGCTTGTGATATAATGTTGCTACTTCATTCGCTTTAACACACACTGGTCTCTCAGGTCACTTGCCAATTCACCGGCTGTGTGCGCTTATTTCTTGTTTTACTATTTTCAATTCACAAGTCAAGGGTTAGTACCACAGGCTGGGCCTTGCCTCCCCATCTCTGCCGTTGACCCGGGAGGGTTGCTGGCATCCTTAGAACACAATGCAATCTTCACTTTTGGGATCTGGCCTTCGCCACGTGTCTTTCGCAGTCTCTCTGAGGCAACAACCTCCAGTAGGGAACCCATGGGGTTTTCAGCCTGCTTCTCTCATCCCTTGGTCTTTGCTCTGCTACAATGGGTGTGCCCTCATCCCGGAAGTACTGCTCGTACTCGTGTTCCCCCTTGCTCAGAGTGTGTCTTTAGATGTTGCCTTTTATTCGTGTGAGGAGAGCTTACTGGTATCAGGTGTATGCACTTAGTGTAAAGTGCCTGACTTGATTATTGGTACATGTCCAGTAGGATGTGGGAGAGTTAGTCTGGTTACTCTCAGTCACCCTCTTCCTCGGCCCAGTGTTTGTGAAAAAATGGGGGGAGGGTTGGGACTTCAGAAATCCTATAAAATAGGATGCAGTAGATGGTTGCCTCAACCCCACTCCCCGAAGACCCCCCACCCAGGCGATACTCCTATACTTGTCCACCCCAGGAACTGGATCCAAAGGCAATGGCCATTTTCCGGCCACCTGGATGACAAGTCCCTAAGGACTAGTGGGTGAGACACACATTGGTTTCTCACAGTACCCAGAAGCCTTTCCCATGAGAAATAACAACCCAGCAAATCTCTTAAAGCATTTGCTAGCATTCTTTTCTAGAGTTGGATTCCCCAAAGAAATTCGAACCGACCAGGGGACACATTTCATGGGTAATCTTATGGGTGAAATAAAGGAATTGCTACATATTACAACCTTAAGGACCTTGGTGTACAATCCCCAAACCGATGGATTGGTAGAAAGATTTAATAAGACACTCAAGGCGATTCTAAGAAAGTTAGTAGATGAGGATGAGGATGGGAAAGATTGGGATCGCATGATCCCCTGGGCCCTGTTTGTGGTGAGAAATACCCCTCATGCATCTACTGGATTCTCCCCCTTCGAATTGTTGTATGGTAGAGAACCAAGAGATGTCTTAGACATGCTCAGGGAAACCTGGGAAAAAAGAGAAGAAGCACCAATATCTCTTTCACAGACAGCCATCCGGTTACGAGAATGCATGAATCTAGTCAGAATTCTAATACATACTCATATACAAAAAGCTCAACAACAGAAGCTTTCCTATGAAAAAAGGTAAATCTTAGATCGTTTTCAGTAGGTCCAAAAGTTTTGGTTCTTTTACCTACCTCGAAAATAAGCTTGTTTGAAAATGGCACATGCCCAATGAAATACTAGAGCAAACTGTAACATGTACTTATCGGGTAGCCCAACCTGGAAGAAGACAAAAGACCCATGTCTACCATGTAAATCTCCTAAAAGAATGGAAAGAAAACCCTTCTGCCTCTGACTCTTCCATGTATATTGTTTGGTACCCCAGGAGAGTCATAACCTAGAACTCTTTCCCCTGGAACTACCTAAAGACAAAAAAATAATTTAAATGACCATGTTACTGCATTCCCAACGTATTTTGTGAAGAACCATGGAGAGTACATTGAACTTATCATTACATCAGAACCCCAAAAGGGCAAGTGGTTAATCTAAAACCATACAGACTCCCGGAGGCGAACAAGAAAACAGTCAACAATGAGGTTGAGAATAAGCTGAAGGCAAATATTATCAAGCCCTCTTCAAGCCCATGGTCCACCCCTAGTGTGTTGGTAACTAAACCAGACCAGTCTTGGAGATTTTGCATAGATTTTAGGCAAGTCAATGCCATCTCCACCTTTGATGCATATCCTGTGCAATGCATCGATGACTTGATAGCTAAACTGGGAAATGCAGTGTTCTTGTCTATTCTAGATTTAACTGAAGGGTATTGGCAGGTTCCGGATAAGGAGAAAACTGCATTCTCAACACCCATAGGGCTATTCCAATTTAAAGTTCTCCCCTTTGGTCTGCATGAGGCCCCAGCGACTTTTCAACGACTTATTGTGGGTAATATAGTCTGGGCCGACTCGCGCAAATCAGACCTCTGTGGATTCCCAGGGGTGTCCTTTTTTCGTAAAGCTTTCCTTGGTGACTTCGACACCCTAGGGCCAAATCTGTAGGTTGTCCACATGAGCATAATTCCTGAAACTCTACTCTGCCGAAAGACTTGGGGTTACCAGTGTTTTAGGCATTTCCCTTTGCGCCCGGGTAGGTGCACCCACACAGGTGAGGTAGCGTTTTTGTTGGGACACCAATGGGAATGCGGGAAGGTAGGACATTTGTTGTGTTTGCGTGGATTTCATAACGTTTTGGCCCACTTGCTGCTGCACTTTGTCACACAACCCTTTCATTTCCCAAATGTGACCTACATTTAGTCGTGCTTTAGGCACTATACACTTTTGTAACCTGCACAGGTCACCTACCCTTCAAAAGGTCTGCCTGTGCTCTTTCAAAAAATGTATGCTTGCCCTTCCTCACCATAATTGTTTTCCATATTTACACATGTTAAGTACGTCTCTTTAGGCCGTAAGCATAAAACTCCTGTGTACCATGGCTCAGTTTTTGACTTGTGGTATTTCTTGTTTTGTGAAACATTACGAAAAATGTGTGATTTCCAAACTGGAAGAGTCATGGGAATGTAGCGTAGCATTGTTTTTCTCAAAATTCACAGAATCCATTGCCTTACCGGGCCAACCATGTCCACCACATACCTTTTTTCTGTCATTTTCCTGATTTTTCCCCAAACTATGGAATTAATCCCTACATAGTTGTCGTCTGACCTGCGCAAATCTCCCCTTCCTAAACTTGGCATTTTGTCTACTTTTCAGAAATGTATGCCTTTCTGTCCTCCCATTCAGTTTTCCTACCCTATTCTTCCATTCCATCCACGCATGTCCTATTGAAAAAAAAGCCAAAATCGCCTACCTCTCACAAAACGGTTGGTAACCATATCAAAATATGTTTTTTCGGTTTCCACTCAACCTGTTCTTGAAAGCCTGGAAAACGCGGAATTCAGCACAGCAAACCATGTGTTCCTAGCACTTACAAGGAAAAAAACAAAGGCTTCTCTGTACATCGTTTTATTGCCATTTTCTGAAAAAACCCAACATTTTCACCCATTTGGTTATTTTCTCTCACCCCCCCTACAGCAAACTAGGATTCCTTGGTGGGGTTATGACCGCCTACATGTGAAAAACAAAATCCAAAATTTGGCTGAGAAATCTCCTGCAACAAAAAAGTTACAAGGCGACATACCGAAATCACCAAAAAAGGCCTTGGCACTGGGGGGGCAGGGGGAGACATGGCTGTTAAAGTGTTAAGATCACTTTGTCTACTTGCGTTACTGCATCTGTACAAGTGTAAACTGATTTTGCATTTTCTTCAGCATTTCTTGAGCATGAGCATCTTCATCTTGACCCCGAAATATTGCTCATCTTCGACACCTCCTCTTTAGATCTTATGGAATGTTTATATTCTTTTGCCTAGCACATCTTTTCTGGGTGCATCAGTTCTATCTCATGTGACGTCACCAGACTTCTTTTTCACTCACTTTCACACTTCTTCCAAGACTTTATCCAGAAGGTTATAATTTCTTCGTGAATGCATGTAAGGCTTTCCCAATGGATACCTGTTATTCAAGGATTCTTTGTGGTACAGGCATCCTTACTGGTACTGCACATATCGCAATTTCCGGTTCCCAACATAGGCAACATGGGGGCGGAGCTTTTGGTGGGGGTACTTGATTTCTCCTCTACAATGTTTTCCCAAAATAGTCATCACTGGTTCTATAGAGGGTTTCCCTCCCCATGTGATCCACCCGCTGAATACCACTCCCACAGCGACTATCGGGTTACGGCCTCACCTCCCTGGCTTCATTGGAAGGGCCTCCCCCCCATGGGAGCAGTGACAATACCCTGGGATTCGTCACAGTGGCTGTAAAATATTGAACCTGCTTGGGCGGGTCAAACTTGGCTTGTATTGTTCATCTTCCCAGCCGTGGTGTACAAGTACATTTTGTGTTTTTTCCTGCATGTTGTGCACTCCTTTTTGAGTTTGTGTATTGATTTTTCCCTGCGTTTGGTCCTCAGTTGGAAGTGCCCTTAGCTCGACAGTACCAACAACAACAAATAGAAGTATCTTGGTGTCTGATGCAGAATTCCAGATCAGGCATCTTCTTCCATATGGCTTTGGAGGCTCACTCCTAGAAAAACTCATGAGGCGGATTCACCCAAGAGTCCAGGCATCCCAGATGTACTAGCCAGATCTGTTATTGACCTGTGCTGACTCTGGAAATCCAAGGCAGCCATGTCATGTAGCATACCATTCAGACACACTACTTCCCATAGGTACATTGTCTGACTGTGGGACCTCAGCACTCTATTTAGGAAGTGATATGCTATCAGTTCATCCCCAGAATACAGCCATGCCTTGCTCCCTGTAATCACATGATGCTAAGTTACTCTGCTGTAACAAAACAGTGTAGATGGTAGGAACTAGTGTCCTTGGAAGCAAACCAGGGATTGTGTTATTGACGGCCACTGAGGATTAGGAATTGTCAATGAAAAAGATCAAAACACTGAAGAACCATGCAAAGAAATAAAGAAAAATGCGAGGCAGCCACAAATGTGCAGCTTAGAGTTTTTATCTTGCACCTTTCCCAAGCAGTACACTCTTGATAGAACAGAGTAAAGTGGGTTGGTTATGGAGTAAGAGACGGTACCTACTCTGAGCTCAAGTTAGATTCAGACATGTTTTAGTTTTAGCTGTTTAAACCAGCCTACTGCAATGATTCAGTGGAAGTAGGATTTTATCGCTAGCCATTCAATAATGCTGGAATCACAGATCGAAGGAAACCCCTTCTTCCATGTCAGATTTAGGACATGACCCATAACCATCTTCTTTAACGTTGTCTGGTGTATGGCTTTACATATAACTAGGGCTATTTTGAAAGTTTTCTATCAATATTTCAAAACTGATAGTAGTTCATAAATGTTGCTCATTTAGTGTTTATTTGATTTATATGTTTAAATGTTGTTCCCTGAGCATACAGTGTGAAACAAACTATGATTAAAAGACAAAATATTGTGGGTCACAAATGAATAAAGGAAAAAGAAAGGGGTAATAGAAGTAAATCAGGAAAAATCTCAAAGGATGTAATCAGAAGAGTCAAGATGATGATGCGAAAAGAGAAATATCAAGCTAAAAGTACTGCAATATATGTGGGCCATAGTAGAGAGAACAAACTCCAGTAACTCGGTGTGAGAAATCGGATTCTGCTCTGCAGGAGTACGAGGATGAGTATGGGTAAAATGGCCCACTCAGCCTTCAGATTTCTACAAAGCAAAACCCAACACAATCATAAAGGTGAAACATTGACAATTAAGAGATATAGCTCTTTTGTCTTTTGTGGTAACATGGGCTATGCTCTTAAGAGTGGTGTGAAGGTAAAGCAGTATTGATCCAAGCAAAACAGTATAACAGTCCAAAATAAAGGGAATGTCCAATCAAGGTTCTATACAAATATATACAATCTAATCAAACACACCACATGCAATAGAACAAATAGAAAACACTGTACAAAACTCCATCCAAAGGAAGAACAGAGAATATGCGACATACTGAGGAAAGTACAACTTTGAGCATAGTTTCCGGGGTGGTAAGTAGGATATGGCTTCAGTGAAAACAGGAACAATCGTGACCTAACCAGCCTCTAGGGCCCACATGGGGGAAGTCCAGGGTAAACAGTACCTGGATTCAATTGTTAGTGAGTTTAATGGAGTCAGACCCCTGTCAAACGTTGATGCAAGCAAATCAAGCTCAATTAGGGGACATTGGGCCCAAGCAGCAAGTGGCCGTCAAGCAAGAGCGAATGCAGTCGCTCTATTTGGTAGAAGGGCAGTGCTCAAGGATGCAGGTCGGGCGGTATCATTATTGCTTCACAGATGGGCCAAGTCGGGCTTTAGACACTGGAATGGGTTTACAAATGATGCTCCAGTGGTCCGAGTCTGCGGGCGATGGTCATTAAAATTATGATTTTGGGTGCGTCGATGTGCAGGTAGATGAGGCAGCCGTTCAAAGGCTAGAAGCTGGGTCAGGCCATGGCTGTAACCACTGGTCAGAGTTGGCGAGTGATTCCCCAGTGATTTGGATCAGGTCCCGGCATGGAGCAATCACTTCGGGCCTTTCAGGTGATGGGCTAGCTAGGGCACGATATAGCATCAAGCTGGTTCAAAGTGCAAGCAATAGTTCAGATTGTTGGAGGAGCGCAAAAGCCAGCACCGGCTCCATCCCCCTCATTCAAAGTGTGGTGAAAATGGAGTGACCAGTTCAGTGCTGTAGAAGAACAAGTTACTTACCAACTGTAACGTTCTTTCGACTGGATGTTCCTCCCACGTATTCCTCATCTTGTGATAATTCGTTATCTCCAGCTTCACTGCTTCGAAAAAAAAAATTCTCTGCAGAGGGCACTGTGCTCGAGGTCGTGTCGTCGATTGTCCCTCGACGTCACCGATGGTATAAATAGCTCAAGCCGCGCCCGTTGCTTCAGTTCTGTTTTCCGATGAAATATATATATATATATATATATATATATATATATATATATATATATATATATACACATATAGGAGGAACACCCAGGCGTGTCCCATGACCGATACATTCTTCGTGAGAGGAAACTGTAAGAAACGTAAACGGTACTGTGGGGTAGGATGGGAGGGTCGATGAGGAATACGTGGGAGGAACATTCAGTCGAATGAACGTTACAGTTGGTAAGCAACTTGTTCTTTGAATTGATTGTGTCCTCCCACGTATTCCTCATCTTGTGATAGGCTCCCATAGCAGTATCCATTTTTGGAGGCGGGAGTACTAATTTCAGTTTTCGTGGACAGAATGCAGAACTGCCTTTGCAAATAAACCCTCGTTAGAGGAGGCAGTGTCCAAACAATAATGTTTAACAAAAGTATGCATTGTTTTCCAGGTTGCAGCTGCACAAATATCTGCTGCTGGGACTCTCCTCTTTAGAGCCGCATAAGTAGCCATTCCCCTTGTAGAATGGGCACGAAGCCCATGTGGTGGTTCTTTTCCTGCTAATCTGTAGCATTCAACTATGGCTAATATGATCCAGCGGGAAATGGTCTGTTTTATTACAGATAAGCCTAATTTATGACCAGTATAACCCACAAACAGTTGGTCATCTTGTCTCAATTTAGCCATCCATGAGATGTAAAAACTAAGAGCCCTTTTGGGATCTAATCTGTCTAATCTCTCCTCTTTGCCCAGATGAGGAGGAGGGTAAAAGGTTGGTAGTACTATTTTCTGTGACAAATGGAAGTCCAAGACTACTTTTGGCAAGAACGAAGGTTTAACTTTAAGAACTACCTTATCTTTATAAAAAATAGTATATGGTGGTTTGCATGAGAGAGCCTGAAGTTCGCTAACCCTGCGGGCTGATGATAGGGCCACAAGGAGGACAGTTTTTGGAGTCAAAAGCCTCAATGGACATGGGTGCAGAGGCTCAAAAGGTATGCAAGTCACGAATTTTAATACTAAATTTAAGTCCCAAGTTGGTACATGAAAAGGTACTGGAGGGTATACATTAGTAAGCCCCTTTAAGAATTGAATTATTAACGGTATTTTGAAATATGAAACCTCTTCCGAGGAGCGCTTGAAAATGGACAGCGCAGCAAGGTATCCTTTGATTGTTCCTATCTGGAGCCCCAGATTAGCTAGATGTAGTAGAAAAGAGAGCACCATTGGGGTGCCACACTGAAAATGGTCCACATCCTTGTCTTTGCACCAGTTACTAAACCTGTTCCAACGACATCGGTACAAAGACTTTGTTGTTGGTCTTCTGGCCGAAAGCAAGATTTCCATTACGTCATCCGGAAGATCCCAATCCTTGTATCTCAATCTCTCAGAAACCATGCGTGAAGGTTGAGTGTCTTGATCTCTGGATGGAGAACCCGACCTTCCTCTTGCGAGAGAAGATCCTCTCTTTGCAGAAGACGTATTGGAGGGCAGATGGACATGTCTAGAAGGTCCGGGTACCACGTCCTCCTGGCCCAATCCGGGGAAATTAGGATCATGGTTTTCCTGAACTTTCTCAACCTCCTGATTACTTGAGGAATCACAGGGACTGGGGGAAACGCGTACAGCAGTGGAAACTTCCACTCCACTACGAATGCGTCTCCCAGAGCTCCTCTTTGAGGAAATTCTCTTGAGCAGTACTGATCGCACTTCCGGTTGATCGCGGTGGCAAACAGATCCACTTGAGGGGTTCCCCAAAGGGCGAAGATCTCCAGAAGGACTTCCTGGGCCAGTTCCCACTCATGAGAGACCGTGCTCTGCCTGCTCAGAGTGTCTGCCGCCATGTTCTTCTCTCCAGCTAGGTGAATTGCCGACAGAGAGATTCCTTCTCGTATTGCCCAGAACCAGAGATGCATTGCTTCTCTGTACAGTGGCAGTGACCCTACTCCTCCTCTTTTGTTGAGGTAGTACATGGCCACCGTGTTGTCCGTCATTATCAGGACATTCTTTCCCTGCACAGAGGGCAGAAAGGCCTTCAGAGCTAGTCTGATTGCCCTCAGCTCCAACAGGTAGATGTGTAGTTTGGACTCCGATGGAGACCAACGACCGCGGATTGTCAGATCGTTGGTGTGTGCTCCCCACCCCGTGAGTGAGGCGTCCGTCACTACCATTATCTCCAGCCATGGTTGCCAAAAAGACTCTCCCTTGAGAATGTTGTCGTTGCAAGCCCACCATAGAAGATCCTGAGCAACTGCGCTCGGGACTTGCAGAAGATCTGACATATTCCCTGAGAACTGGGACCACTGAGTTCTGAGTGCCCATTGAAGGGATCTTATTCACCTCTGGTACTAGGAAAATGCAGGATGCCATGAGACCGAGCAACCTAAGAAAATCGAAGGCCGGTAGATGTAGGGCATTCTGAAACTTTGTTACCATCTGCTGGATGTGGGGAGCTCTCACTTCGGGAGGCAAGGCTTTTCCCGATGAAGTGTCCAAGACTGCTCCGATAAACTGGAGTTTCTGGGATGGTATCATGTGGGACTTCTTGAAATTGAGGGAGAAGCCCAATGTGTGGAGGAAGTGGCAGGTGATCGAAAGATGTTCCTGAGCTTGTTCTGGAGAACTTGCTCTGATCAACCAGTTGTCCAGGTAGGGATATATGTGAATACCTCCTCTCCTGAGACTTGCTGCCACAACCACCAACAGTTTGGTGAAAACCCTCGGGGCGGAGGTCAACCCGAATGGCAGAACTCGAAACTGATAATGAGAATTGCCAATCGCGAACCTCAGGTACTTTCTGTGCTTTAGATGGATTGGCACATGAAAGTAAGCATTCTGAAGGTCCAATGATACCAACCAATCTTGGAGTAGGAGAGCCTGAAGGATCTGAGAAAGAATCACCATCTTGAACTTGTCCTTCCTGAGGAACTTGTTCAAGTTTCTCAAGTCCAAGATGGGTCACAGTCCTCTGTACTTTTTTGGGATGAGAAAATATGGGGAGTACCAACCCCTGTTCCTCTCCGCTACAGGTACCGGTTCTATGGCACCTTTCTCTAGCAGGGTTAACATTTCCTGCAACAGGAGTGGATCTGGAAATTTAGCAGAGTTGGCTCCCGGTGGATGATTCTGAGGCCTTTTTAGAAAGGGGAGACAGTAACCTTGGGCTACTGTTTCCAGTGCCCAAGCATCCGAGGTAATGCCCCGCCATTCCTTCAGATGTTAAGAGATCCTGCCTCCCACTGGGGTTTTGTGTAATAAGGTTTCAGAAGGATTTGGAGGCGGCTGCAGGAGTGGCTGAGGAGACAGATGCCACTCCTGAGGCTGATTTTGCACCTCTTCCTCGTGTTCCACGAGGGAAGTTTCTTTTTCCCCTTTGAGAAGCCTGTCCTCTTCCTCTACCAAAAGAGGAGGAGTATCGAAAAGAACAACCCCTCCAGGAAGATGAGCCGGAATAGGGTTTTAGAGGCTGGCGCAAAGAGGTGCTAAGTGATTTAGCTGCCGCTTTCGAGGACTGATGTTTTTCTAGGGTTTCATCAGCCTTTCTGCCAAAGAGCCTCGAGCCATCAAAGGGCATGTTGAGAAGTCTGGCTTGCACGTCCGGTGCAAACCCCGACTTCCTCAACCACATAAATCTGCGTAGCACAACGCTTGCAGCCATGGATCTGCTGATACTATCAGCAGTATCCAGTCCAGACTGGAGACATTCCCCCATTGCCTCCTTCCCGTCTTTGACTATATTCAGGAAGCCTTCCCTTTGCTCGCCTTCCGGAATATGATCAGCCGCCACCGAAATACAGTCCCACAGGGTATGGGTAAACCTGGCTAGGGTACAGGTGACATTTGCCGACTTAAGTGCCATACTGCCTGATGTGAAAACTTTACGTGCCCAGGCATCCATTTTTTTATCCTCTCCATCTGGAGGGATAGTTGGATAAGCAGTTTGTTTTGAAGTAGATGCTGCCTGAATGACTAAACTCTCTGGAGTCGGATGTTTATTCAAATATTCAGGATCCTTTCCAGCCGGTCTATATTTTCTTGGAAAAGTGATATCTGCAGCAGCAATAGTTTCTGGTTTCTCCCAGTTTTTCTCCACAGTCCTTTGGAGGGCTCTGTGGAAAAGGAGAACAGGATCTTTCTGAGGTCCCTTGACGATTATATCCGTCATGTCATCTTGTTCAAAAATGGGTGAAGTATTACCCCAACCCATATATTCAACTACCCTGGTCATAAGACCCCTGTACCCAGCATCTGCATGCTCTGCAGGATCAGGTTTGGCGAACTAATTCTGGGGATGTGTCAACTCCACTGGCAGAATGTAGAGTATCACTCAGGTCTCTCATTCTAGATTCCTGGTCAATAAGTTCCTCAGGAACTTGTCTTGTACCATAAGTACAAAAGGAGTAAACTCGTCTTCTTCTGAAGCAGACTCTTCATAGATTGCTGACATAGATTTGAAAAAGTATGACCTGGGCAAAGGAGTGAATCTCCTTTCTTCTTCTTCCATCTGCTTCGAAGGAACTGGCAAATCCCTCGAAGTTTTCGAAGGTGTCTTCGAGGTCTAAGTCTTCAAAGATGACTTTGATAATGGCATCGATGACACATTTGGCTTTGGCGTCGAAATTATCGACGTCGAGGGCGTCGACAAAGTTGTCGAAGTCTTCGACGACTTGTGTTTCTTGCATGGCACTGGAGAGGTGCTCGACTCTCGAAGAGTCTTCGACGGTTTTACGTCGACTCGAGGTTTTTTGGATTCCTCGACGCTACCGGTCTTAGCCATGGTAGCCTTGGACTTCCCTTTGTCGTCCAATGGAGCGACTTAAGGGGTATGACTTTTTCGAGGGTCTTTCGAGGGGGTCGGGGCCTCATTCTCGAAAACCTTCATCATCTTTTTGCGGAATTCTTCCAACTTACTGGGAGAATCCGATTTAGTCGGACAACGAATTTCTTCGGTCGACTCTGAAGAAGAAGATGATGATGAGGGAGATCTATGTCTCCTCTTCATTTTTTTCGATGACGACGAAGAGTGTCTTGATCTACTCCTAGATCGAGATCTCTTTGAGTGCCTATGGCAATCTGATTCCTTAGAATCAGTCGCTTCCTTGTGCCTTTTTGACGAAACCTTTTTTGAGGCCTCCCGCCCCACCGACAGTTTACCTCTCCTCTCACGAAGAGCTTTTTCGGTCATAGATTGGCAGGACCCGCAGTCGTCGGTTCGGTGACTCGAACCGAGACACCAGAGACAAATCCGGTGGGGATCGGTTATCGACATCTTAGATCCACAATCTGCACACTTCTTAAACCCAGTTCTGGGTGTCGAAGATGACATTTTCTTCACAGAAAATAGAAGCGCAACGTTCTCGATAGCGAAGCGATCGGAAAAACTAAACTGAAGCAACGGGCACGGCTCGAGCTATTTCTACCATCGGTGACGTCGACAAAGTATGGAGTACGTCGAGGGACAATCGACGCCACGACCTCGAGCACAGCGCCCTCTGCCGAGAAAATGTTTTTCCGAAGCAGCGAAGCTGGGGTTAATGAATTATTACAAGATGAGGAATACGTGGGAGGACACAATCCATTCGAAAAGGGAGCTTTGGCTGGTCTGACCCTCCAGCTGTTGTGAGGCCGCACTCAGGGGTACTCGAGGACAGGATGATTCTGTTCAGGGTCTGCTCTCCCGGTACGACATTCATTCGTCTGGTTCTTTTTTTCACAGCATTTTCTGCCGAAATGTTTTGTTCAAAGAAATCAAAAAAATATATGGGGATGGGGGCAAGGGGATATAATGGGTGGGGTGGGGAATAGAGAATAAATAATAGGGGTGAGGGGACACCCCCCAAAATAAAAATAAAAGATTCAAAACATTTTTTCAGACAAACATTTTCGGCAAAAAATGCTGCAGAAAAAATACTGGGGATGAAGGAACATAGAACCACTTACCCAGCTCTAGGAGGTTCTGGTGCAGAGTACCAGCTCTTGGTCCACAGCAAAGGTCACCCAATGTGCCTTGGGAATGGGTAGGGGACAGATCTTCCTTGTGCCTTGGATGGCCCCTTCACCTGAGGCTGAGGGCTTTGGAAAGTACAACTTACCCAAAAGAAGTCCAGAGTGTTCTTTCAATGCGGATCTGAGAGTCTTGAGAGGATCAGGGAGGATCTGGAATCTGGAGAGAATGTAAAGAAGGGGTTGGATCCCTTCTTTTAAAACAAACGTCCCAAGGTACTTGGACTAAAGCTAATCTGCCTTAGTGGTCCAATCCCTGCTCTTGAACAGAGTGGAATTTGCCCTTCTAATGTCACACCCAAAGTGCTTTGCTCCAGAGAAAGGGGAGGGGATAGAAAAGAGAAAGAGACAGAGAGAACCAAAATGGTGGAAGTCTCCTCGCATTGGCCAGAGCACACCTACCTACTCAAATCCCTCCCCCCTATCCTTCTCCCTAAGAACAAAGGCGTTTAGAGATGCAGTACCCTGGTGTGAGGCTACTCTTTTTCAATGTGTGTGCTCCTTCGATGCCTGGGCCCCAAAGAGCTACCTGATAAGTGGCTCTCTGGCAGAGAGTGTTTCCTGCCCCCACAAAGAGCTCAAAGAAGAGGCCCGTTCCTCGAGGCTCCTGTCCTGGCATTTGGCTGCGTCCCCTTGGCTGTCCAGAATGCACATCACCTTCCACAGCAGAGCAAACTCACATGCGTTATCAATTGGGATGTGTCAGCCATGGTCATAAGTTGTGCCATGCACAATGCACCATGCCTAAAATACAGGCATAGCTATATTTCTAGAGTTTATCCTGCCACCATCATGGCATATGATCATCAAAGTTTTGGTACAAGGGATTTAATTACCTGCATCTTCTATCTACATATATAAAAGTGAAAATCTGTGGGTTTGTGGCAAAGTATGTTCCCTATACAATTCCACATTGTTTCACCAATCTGCACCAAAGTTTGCACAGTCATCTGTTAGGACCCTCCAGACATTACTGGCTACAAGACATCTGAACACCCCAGCCATTTCCTCAGATTTAAGCAAAAATTAAAAATTGGATGTGGGTTTGTGGCTTTGCGTAGGTTCCCTATACAATTCCACACTGTTTAACCAATCTGCACTGAATTTGCAACTTAGAACCTGGAGAACTCACCCCTTTCCCCTGATTTCAGCAAAAGTGAAAATGTGGGTGTGGGTTTGAGTATGTTCCCTATTCAATTCCACACTCTTTCACCAATCTGCACCACATTTTGCACTGTCAGATGTTAGGACCTTCTGGACATTACTGGCCGGAGCCTCTTTCTCAATCTGCCTTCCTCTACTCTCCACCCTCTGCAACTAATCCAGAACAAGACTGCAAGACTTATCCTTGGCCTCAACCCCACGTACCGTATTTCTCCAGCCATGAAATCTCTCCACTGGCTCCCAGTGGCTGCAAGGATCACGTTCAAGCCCCTGTGCATTGTCCACAAGGCTTTCTGGGGCTGGGGCCTGCACTTCATCTAACTCTCTCTTCCTAAATACCTTCCTTCTCGAGCCCTCCGCTCAGCTACCTCCAACTCTCTGAGAGTCAGATGCTTTTCCAGGCAGAGAGTAGAGGGCGGATTTCTCTCCTCTGCAGGTGCCTCCTCATGAATGGCCTGCCGGCCCCTCTCAAACTTGAGCCGGACGACCTGATGTTACAGAAGCTGTGCAAGACCTTCCTTTTCTTCTCTGCTTTCTTGCTCACTCTCGCAGGCAGACCTACCTGTCTGCGGCACCGCCTGGTAGCTTCGCTAACCCCAGAGTCTCTGGGTACCAGGCTCCTCCATGATCAGTCTCCCCTGCACTGCCTAGGGAGTGTATCTGAAACCTCTATAGCCCCCTGCCTCCTGCACTCAGTCAGAGCAATGCTTCCCTGATTGCACTCCTTCTCTCTCCCTGGCACTTCCCCCCCTGCATTTTTGCGCTGTTAGACTTGCACAATTTAAATGACACAAGGTCTAGTTAGATCATTTGTCTTTGTCCTCCCTCTGTCTCCCCCCCTTGTCTTGTTGCACCTAGAAACCCTTGTGTACAGGTGCGTTTTAAATGACATATCATTATTTGGACACTGCATCCCTTTCCCCGGAATTCAGCAAATGTCTCTGGGTTTGTGGGTTTGTGACTTTGTGTATGTTTCCTATACAATTTCACACCGTTTCACCAATCTGCACCAAATATTGCCCAGTCACCTGTTACGACCCTACGGACATTACTGGCTACATGTCATTTGGATACCCCAACCCTTTCCCCGGATTTCAGCAAAAGTCAACATTTGTTTGTGGGTTTGTGGCTTGGCGAAGCTTTGTTCCTTATACAATTCCACAGCGTTTCACCAATCTGCACCACATTTTGCAATTACCTGTACCTATGAGGCAATGAAAGCCCGGGTAATGCCTGGTATATCAGCTAGTTATCTAATAAAAATTTAAAAGCCAGAGCTTTCACACCCTTGCCAAATTAAAATCCGTCACACTGTGTGAGAAGGGAAATAAAATAAACTAGTTTTGCTAAGTTTAAAGTGAACAAGAATATTGAAACTAATATACAGGCAGGCAAGAGAAAGGTTGACAAGAAGAAGGGAAAACTAATGATACATAAATTGAAATGTATTCAGAGAATGAAGGTGGGAGGAATTTAAGATTTTTAAAATATTTAGAGCAGAGGTGTGACCTATGAAGTGGTTACTAGCCTCAACATTTTGTTATATAGAGTCTGCCTGCATTTTACATCAGATAAAAGCAGGCGGTCATCATAGGAATCGATTGTAAATGCTGCCTGCCAGGAGTACATAATAGGCGGTGTTTGCTGTATTTGCATGTCTGAGTGCAAAACGGTGGTGCGAAGGTTGGTATGCCATCATTTTACACTCCCCTTCTGAAAACTGATGGGCAAATGAAGAAAATTACACAGGAGGGACCTGTTTACACAAACGTTTAAACCCAACAGGTCCCCGGCGAGTAATTACGGAGAACTCAAAAATTAGCCACATACCATAATAACACCAATTTTAAAAAGAAACTGGTTTTAAGATACTTTGGAAAACTTTACAAGGAAGGGAATTAAGTCATATCAACCAGTAGAGCATTTGAAGCCCGAGAAGCAGTAACCAAAAATGCCTGATTTGCATATCTAGCATGATAACATTTAGGAATCTGCACTGCTCCAGATAAGATTTTTAAGTGGCAGTATTTTACTCACTATTTGGGAGTAAAATGATTTTTTGTGGAATAAAATTGAAGTCCATTTTCCAATGCGAGTATTTTATAAACAAGAAAATTATGTTTTAACTGGAAAACGGAAATGTTTTTGTAATTATTTAATGGTTCATAGTTATACAAGTAATCAAAAGATACATCTTTACTTCTTCCAAACAGGAAGGAATAATTCTTCCTGTGGTGCTACATACACTACTGGTCCAAACATCCATTGAGCTGTTTGGTTGAAAGCAGGGCACAAGGTCTTACGTGTCTGTTTCCTATTTTTTGTTGGGAGTATTTTAAATCCCTATTTTTATTTTTTCAGAGTGTTTGCTTATTATTAGGGAGTAAAAGTGGTCAATACTTATATGTAGGGCTGGAAATCTCAAAACCGTTTTACATTTTGACTCCAAGTAGTACTCGGGCCTCCAGAGATGATCAAGTTCTCGGCCAAATATGCTGGAGTTCTTAAAACAATGGCCTTGCATGATAAGGAACATACCTTAAACGGGATCCATTACGGTAAAGGAAACCATTGTAATATGAATACAATTGGTTTCATGTGATGAAAACTCTGGCCACTAACCACCATTCTGGCCTTTAATGGAGTTTCAGTAGTGCCAGGGAGACTGGGTAACAACAGCCTCAATAACAATACCAATGGAATGGGGAGAGCTAGGGAAAGATTGGATTGTACACAGTGACTTCACCAGCTGAAGTATGCCCGGCAACAAACTGGTCACCAAAAACAACCTGACCTGTGAACATGCTGCACAGGAAAAACAATATCAGCTTTCTGTCCGGCTGGTGTGGCGAGCTGAGTGAGGGGAGGATTGCAGTAAGGCAGAGGTATGAGAGAAGCATACAGGGGCGAAAGGGGGGGGGCATCAAGTGCAGCGTTCGGAAGGATCCTCCTCTCCCTGGAAAAAGCATTATTAAAAAAGGTCCAGTGTCCAAAAGGACATGCCAGCCTACCTTTACCCTTGAGGACAAGAAAATGCAAGGCAGCAGTGTTGACGCAGGCACAATGTACAGCCAGTGGTGGCCGTGTAGCGTTAACACATAGATCCATTTATATATGGTTCATTTATAAAAGGCAGGATATAACAATTGAGAAAAGTGTTAAACGTACAAGTAAAGAACATTTTGGCATCTAAAACTACAAAATGTTAACAACTGCTTAATACAAGGTGACAATGAACACAGAGTTAAATCATTAAATTCCCCCCCCGACCCCTCAGTGAAATATTGCTACAAATAATCTCCTTGTAATGACAGTTGGCAAGTTCATCTTTGAAAGTGTTTACCTTCAAACCCTCCTTCTCCTTTTCTACCCTCTGGTGGTCCAGGTGGACCTTCACGAGAGCTGCCTCCTTGGATGTGATTTCTTCTTTCAGCTGGTCCACTTGATGATTCATGATCTTCAGTTTCCTCTTCATTTCTGTGATCTCATCCTAATGGGACAGAACAAAAGATACCCATGTAAAATGCAGATCAGGCCACACAAAAATATCTTAGCTTCATGCGCATTCTGGAGCCAACATGGTCCAAAATGAAGTCAAATCCTTGAGGTGGTTCATTTGCCCACTGTCCCCCTACGATCATGACCATGCAAAGGGTGGTCAATCTCAGCATACTTAGGAGCAGGGGATTGTATAGAGTGTGAGCTTTGCACACCTGTGAATTTTGTTAAGGAGGCACAGGAGGAAAGAGGCAGACCCAGGAGGAACGTACAACAATAATCACCTCTTCCGAGACCAAGAGTAGGGCGGAGAGTGATCTAAGTGTGTAGGTGAGGTTTGGGTGGATCTGCCAAATAGTCAATCAGTGCCAGGGGTTGACTGGCCTATAGGTAACTCTGGAGATTTCCTGGTGGGCCTCTGCACTCTGGGCCTCTTTTGTGTGATATTTCCAAATGTTCTCATAGGAAAAGCATTGGGCTTGCCGAAAATGTGTCCAATGGGGCCACTTCGAACATCATTTACAGGGCCTATTTTGGTCCCCACTAATTATTTCCAGGGCCTCTTTTAGTTCCCAGTCCATCCCTGATCAGTGCAGTCTTTCAGCAGTGACAGTGGATGCAAGGAAGTGGTGAAAATGGACTTGAGTATCAAAGAGGACCCCAAGGGGCAGGTGTGCAGAAGTCAGGGGGAAACTAGATGTGGGAAGAGAGGAGAGGGGCCAGTTGTCTGTCCTGCTGATGCTTCCTTTTCTCTTTACTGCCCCCTGTCATATTCCTGTTGACCAGCTGTGACTAAAATTGTGCATAGCTCCGACGCATGTGCAGGCCTGAAAATATAAATGAGGTTATTAGTCTAAGCGGTCCAAAGAGGAAAACCAGTTATTTTAATTCACATTTTTTCTGGAACGTCCAGCTATATGCGCTTTGTGGTTGTTACTTCTGATCAATATAAAGTATCGGAAACATTCACCTAGCACTAAAAAATCTGTTCAAGAAATGTGAGCTTTAGAGAGATCCATAATTAGGTCATGTTTACACTGCACATATATAAATAAGCAATCATAAGGCCCTATGAATTCTGCAACAATATGCATATTCAATGACTCACAGACGCTAGGAGAATCTGAGGCACCCTCCTTTTTCTAAAAATGCACGCCAGCTGTTTTCATAGCAAAGTCGCTTCTAATTTCTTTGGTACTCGTTACACTAGAAGGGTTGCTTTATATTCATGAGATGTATGCTTGTTTCCAGCGCCACATTGACTACATGTACAATGGATATGCAAATGAATTATGGATCTCCTCAATAATGGATTGATGTCTTTAAAATTGATTCCGAGAGTGCTTCATGTTAGTGTGAATTCTTGGAAAAGGCTATGAAGAGAAGTGGATGCCTTTAGAAATGGTAATAAAATGAGTTCACTATGGAATCCCAGGCCAAGGTCAGCTGCAGCTCCTGGACGTGAATATAGGTGCCAGAATGTGCATCTTCCTTTTCAGATGCAACAGATTGGAGGGCATCCGGGGTGAAGGATCTTGCACTGCAACTCTTTGCTGGCTGCACAATGCCTAGATCTCAAGCTGTTCATTGACGACCTCCCATTTTCCTTTAGTATCTCATACTCTTACATCCCATCCCCTTTCCTCCATACTTTTTTGGACATCTCACAGAACACGCACTGGACTGGAGCCCATCGCTAAGCATCAGAATATAGAAGCTTCAAGTATATACAAGGGCGGGTGTGCACATTGCCACGCCTACACACAACTCCACACTCACGTGCCCCACACATCCATCAGACCCTTTCTTGATGTTGGATGGGACAGACTGCTGCTACTGTTGCTGTACCCTGCTGCGCCCCCATCTTATGCCCAACAGGTTTAAGTGTTATGCGGGTTGTGTATGGAGCAGCACAAACTTTACCTGGGAACTGGACAACTCTAAGCCATGTCTGATTTGCTCTCAGTCCACTCATTTCTGTGTAGATGAGCGTGGTGGGTGGAGGCCTTCATGATCTCACCTCCACACGACGTTGAGTGTTTCATTGCATCAAAGACATCTAAGCTCAAGGTAGGAGAAAAACTTCAACATGGCACCTTGCATGGGTGACATCATCTTGGGTCTCTCACCATGCGAGAGTGGTAATCCTGCTCCTTTCACAACCACGCACGTGGGATTCACTGGATGCTCAACAGAGCTGTCCATTGGGACTTGCGTTATAGACAATCTCTGATGCACCTACAGATCACTGACGCAGAAAGCAATTTATCCCAAACAAAGGGGCTACACTGTAAGAAACAAGGCACATTAATTACACAGAACCAGCCCTCTGAGCAAGAAGGGAAAAAAGCACAATGCAACCCTGAACTCGCACGCGAGGGTTGGCAACGACACCCTAGGCCACTTAGTGTATTCTGGAGTCAATTCATGCTCTGTGGCCCTTTCTTGGGTTAAGCATGCACACTGATACACTAGGTTCCTGCCATTGGCCACAGAACCCTGGGCAGTCTCTAAGGCTGAATGTTGCTCTAGGACATCCACACCACAACACAGCATTTGCTGTAAACAATCAACGGCTCATTCCGTGCCACACAAGACCTACAGCACAGATCCACCTGCGCACCGCCTGAATAGGGGAATCCATAAAGACTGGGTCAAGCATGTATCTGAAATGCAGGAGCGGGCTCACAAGAGGATAAAACATAGGTCTCCCAATTGACCAAACAAGAGTCGACCATTCCGCCCCCCGAATCGTGGAGCAGCCCTCAGTCACACACTCCTGTGGGCAAGAGTTCAATGGATAGTGCCAGTCTGGCAACGTTTCTTAAACTCAAGTTTATGGCCTCGCACCTCGCAAACAACAGGAGCATTGACCACTTCTTTGGTCTGTGCACAAAGGCCTTGCCACATTAACCTATTTTCTTTACTGAAGTGTGACAAAGGACTCTACCGGGCCAGGGGTATGAATCCTGTATGAGCTGGCTCCACCAATGCTTAACCAGCCTGATATGAGATCCTATTTTAAGGATATATAGCGTCATTACGAGTTTGGTGATGACAGTATTACCATTACCACCACTTGGTCTGGTGTTATTACCACTGGATTACAAGTGGTGGTAGGCGGTGGTAGTCCCCATTAATTGCAGTCCATAGGACTCCATGGGGATTTCAGCGATATTACCTCTGGCGGTAATACCGCTGATTTGTCCGGTTTTGTGCCGTAAGGCAGAGGAATTACCTTCATCATTCTGCTGCAGGTGTTTCCTCTGCCTTACCTCCAGACCTGTAGTTTAGCAGTATAGCAATGCAACTGTAATTCATTACCACCATTTGTTACCACACCGACTAACTCGTAATGAGGCACATTTTCTTGGAAATCATTCCTAAGGCCTTGTTGCCTACCACAGCTCAGACCAATATCACCACTACCAGCCCATTGGTGAATGCCCCTATGGCACAGACTTTGGAGGTCTCAGCTCACAACGTCCTCTCTTGTTGTCCCTATGCAGAAAGAGTTTCCTTGGGCTTCTGGCCAGTATTTACAGGTGCTGGACAAGGATTAGCAAGATGAAATCCCCCATTCTTTAAGAATATTTTATGAACAGATCACTAACTTGATGGAGTTCCTGGAGCTCCCACTAAATGATAGCCCTCTGGCGGAATCAGGGGTGCTGTCAACCAGACATTCTGGGAGAGGCCAAAAAGATCTGGAAAAACCATCCGATGTGGCCTCCACATACAAGAAACCTGGTACAGGCAACTGCCTACTGAGAAACATTGGGGCTCATTAGGAATATGGTGGTGCAGTAAAGTGGCATTAATTCTGTTATTCATCACTTTACTGCTACATTGCCGCACTGCTGTACTGCAGGTGTGGAGGTGAAGGCAAGGATTTAACACCAGCATTTTCCTTGAGCTAAATCCTCCAGTTTACCCCCAAAACTTGGCAGATTTAACGCATGGTATCACGGTAAATCCATTGAAAACGCCCATGGAGTCATATGGATATGACACCAACCTTACACTCACTCGTAATCCTGTGGTAATGCCAAGGGGGCGAGTTGGCGTAAGGGTAACCAAGTTTGGTAGTAATTCAGCAGATGTACTGCTGGATTAACACCAAACTTGTCATGAGGCTCATTGTGTTAACACAAGCCCCCCAGCTGTTCTGAATGCTTGGGCTCAAGGTAAGCCCTCTTCTTCTACTTCGGCCTCCGGAGTGCATATCCGCACATCCTCTGTCAGGAGAGAAAGCACATTCACTGCCAGGGGAGAAATGGCTCAGGATACTATGGACAAAAAGGTTTACAGAAACAGTGTCCTACATTTGTGCCAGGATAACTCTAATGCCATACTTACGGCATGCAATAGTAAAATAGGGCAGTAGATTGAGGACTTTCATGTGGAGCCCACAAGGGGACAGAAAGACCCAGTTACAAGCTAGTTTAAAAGAGGTGGACTGGTATCCTTCCACTTAAAATCCTGGGAGGAGATAACAAAGGTACTGGATGATATCTGTTGTGAGGAAGGGGTACAGGGGTCCCACTCCCCAATCCTCTCCACTTACTACCCCCCAACAATTTCCATCGAACCTCAGAGGGCCTGAAGAAAATTGGATGCATAGAAAAGATCCCTCAAATATACCATTAGCAGGGACATTTCTCATGCTTTTTTGCCCTTCCCAAGACAGGCAAGGAAAGATTGAGGGCCAGTCTTGACCTCTCAAGCTTCATCAAGTTCCTTCCAAATTCAAGGTCACTCCGGGGCAGATTCGAATGATCCTCACGGAGGGGGATTGCTTATGTGCTTTCGATGCCCTTCTGAAGAGTCAGTATCTAGGACTGAGAAGCAGAAGAATGTTCACTAGCAGTACAAGGTCCTGCCCTTTGGGTTAAATTCAGCCTGAGGGTCTTCACAAAGGGGATGTATGCCCTTAAGTCTCAACTGAGGCACCAGGGTATCCATATTTACCCATATCTGGACACCTAGCTCATCTCTGATGCCACCCCTTTTCGGTTGACAGAGTCAGTCTCTGGCTTTTGCGCTAGGCCTCGCTACAAAACAGGACAAGAATACCCTCTCTCCTGCCCAGAAACTGAATGCACTGGTTTGATCTGGAACTGTGGGTGTTGGGGAGGGTCTTCGCTACCACAGAGTGTATACAGAATTGCTGTTTGATCTGTGGGGGTTATTGAAGAGAGCTTGCCTTCCTGTGATCAAATGCAAACACTTACTAGGTTTGATGGCCTCATATATCCTGGTGGCTCCTCATGGCAATTTGCAAATGAGGCTGACTCGCGTGCAGCTTGTCCCTCACTGGTCACAGGATTCTCTGCCGCAGACAGCAATCATTCTGGCATCTCCAAACTATGCACACTGTGATGAATCTGAGAATATCATCACTACTTTCCCCGGGGTAGCCTCTTCCCATGTGGTCAGGGGACGGCAGCTGCTAACTGATCCTGACCCTGAAGGTGGTCACACGACGGAGGATCACCTGGCGAGAGGTGATCCTCAGAGAGTTTGTATGACATCAATGGAGGAAGGCACATACCCCCCTTCTATTCCCTTTTAATGAAGTTCCCTCCATTCCACATGCCTTAATGGCATATTGTGACACTCTCCCTCAACCCCATACCCAACCAACTTTAAACACTCCCCGACATGACACAAAGAAACATATACCAGTCAATGAGATGAGGAAGAGGCAAAGATCAGTAATATCACTCCCAAAAGGATCTCATACCAATTCCCTCAATATCACATAAGGGATAACGTGATCACCTGGTACGAGGAAGAGAGATCAAGCAATGAGGATCATGAAGACCGGCAAGCCCACAGAGTGGTCTAGTCTTTGAAAACTCTCCAAACAGCTCAGAAACTTTATAAATGCAACCTCAGCAGCTGCAAAAGAGAAGGAGTCGGGAGAACTGTAGGGGCTGGAGGACACAACATCCTATACGGAAGGCAACCGGCATCGGGTGAGAGTGAACGCTGTGGAACTAGATGTTGGAACACAGTCAAACAGCTGCGAAGGAAGCAAGAAGGCAGACGGCTCATCGCCCATGAGCAACAGCCAGCAGGAACAGTGCACCAAGTCGGCAAGGCACATTGGTTAACAGGGCGCACACCGAGCTAGCAACCAGGGAGGAAAGAGAGCGGAGAATCACGGAAACACTTAAAGCACCCGGTAAGCACATGGAAGTCAGCAGGGTTGCCTGAAAGTGTGACGGTTGACATACCTGCAAGCTGAAGTGAATGAGAATGAACTGGCAGAAGGGGCAAACCCCCATTGTATGAAAGAGAGAACCATTGTTGAGACAAATGCAATAAAAAGGCGAATGATACACCAACACTGGGCAAATGTCATTTCATTGATAAAAGGAAGGAAATACTTACAAATACATGTATGAAAATCCTAGCAGGAGAATATACCACGTGAAGGTAAATGCTTACAACTAAATGTATGAACAAGTAAATGCATGAAAGTCCTAGCAAGAGAGTATAACAGTTGAAAGTAATGCTTACAAGTGAATGTATTAACAAGAAATGTATAAACAGTCCCTTAGGATTCTGAGTTATATGTTAAAGAAGAAGAGACATCGCTGGAAGGGAATTATTGTCCCAGAGAACTATGGACATTGGCTGCTTGGAAACTTTTTGTTGGATTTGAACACTTTTCAGGAGTCAAAGACAATAACCCTTTACACCTTAGAAACAGTTTTAGAGTGCAAGGGCCAGAATAGGATTACAGACACAGGACATATTTTGTTGGACATCTTGACCAGGGACAGACCCATTTGTTTTTTGGTTGGGGTATGGAAAAACCTCCTAGAATAGTGATAGTGAGGCATTTTCCAACCCATTTTTGTTGCAATAAAGGTTTATGGCCAAACGCATGAGTGCTCAGTGTTCTCATCTCATTCCTGGGTCCTCACAACACATACTTTCACTGGTGGATGGATGAAGACAACCTTACAGGTGGCTGCACCCTTTTACCTCTCTCTCACTACGAAGGGCCTTTCAACAGATTCCTCTCTTTCAGGTGGGGAGTGTTGATGAACTGTTGGGAGGTTCAGAGCTTCTATGGGTTGGAGGTGGCACAGCAACAAATAAACTACCTGGAACTTGAAGCCATTTTCTTGCCCATGAAGGCTTTTCTTCCATCACTGTAGGGCCATTGAATGTTGATTGACACATTCAACACAACAGCAATTATCTATTTCAAGAATTAAGGGGGAAAACATATTGCATTCTTTGCCTTTTAGTGCTAGAGCTCTGGGGCTGGTGTCTGGAGCACTTTGGTATTCCCATTGCCTCCCATTAAGCAGGAGTGGACCATGTCAGAGCAGGCATCTTGAATTGACAGTCTAACACCTCTTGTGTGTGCGAGTTTCACAGAGATGTATTGACTTCTATCTTCCAAGCTTTGTGTGCCCACCTGCTGGGCTTGTTTGCCAATAAGAAATTACCTCTTTTGACCTCATGGAAGGGAGAGAGCCATGACTCAGTGAGATGTCTTGCTTCTACCTTGAGATGGGTGGACTCTTTACATCTTTCTGCCCTTTTCCCTCCTTTTGAAGGTCATTCAAAAGCTGCCACCTCATTCTTATTGGGCCGAACTGGCTGAAAATAATAAGATAATCAGACCTCCAGATTCTGAAGTATTGGCATCACTGTCTCCTCCATCAACAGGGAGGGACGGTGCAAAACCCCTCCCCTCAATCCTTCTCCTTAGCAGCCTGGCACCTGCGGACTAGTTTACAGTCATTTGGGGCTCTTGTAGAGGAACAAGGAACTCATCAATGCAGTAAGGAGAGGGTCACGCGGATCCCAGTACTCTACTAAGCAGACTTGCTTCTGCTACTGGTGCCTGGATAATGAAACCAATTCTCTAGAAGCATCTACTAATGACATGCTCACATCCATTACCTTCTGGCTGAAACAGATGTGTTTGTTAACTCCTGCGGAATGTGCTGGTCTGCAATCGGCTCTTAAATGCAAAATAACAAATGGCTTCACTAGGGTACTAGATTGTTAAAACACATTTAAACCGACTATCTAGGTGCTTGCCGCTGAGAAGACCACATGCTCCTTGGGATCTGAATGTGGTCTCTCTACTCTCACAAAGAAGCCTTTTCAACTGATAGCTTCCACAGTAACACTTAGTGAAAAGTACCTGAGCCCAAAAAATTTGTGAAATTCAGTCACTCTGTTACGAAGGGCCATATATCATCATCCATAGAGAAAAGGTGAACCTCTGGACTCATTCTATTTCCCAACCCAAATAAGTGTCACATTTTAATCTAAACTGAGATATTTCACTGCTGGTATACTTTCTGAACAATGGGTTGAAGGCTGACAGAGCTCTTCACTGTTTGGTTGTGGCTAGAGCACTCAAATTTAACCTTGAAAGAACCAAAGTCATTACAATCAATTTTCACCTATTAGTGATTTTGGCAAGATGAACCTAGGCTCAGCAGCATCTATGGTGAGCCTGGCAATGAGCTAGTTGCTGTCATTCTTGAGGCCTACAAGTTATGGGGAAAGAAGCTCACAAAGCGAGCCCATGCACATCTTCTGAGGGGATAACCAACCTCAATCACCTATCCAAAGCATTTTCCTCTGGCAGATATCTGATGGGAAGCCACACGGGCAACACCTTACTCACTCTGAACACATTATTTGAAATTTTTGGAAGAACAGGAATGTACATTTTAATCAGAAATGACATAAAATAAAACATTTGCAGAGGCATTCCCCCAGAAGGATGCCTGCACAATTGCAAAAAGATGGAAACGAGTGGTGAACCAGCTCATGAGGGTATAAAAAAGTCACAGAACCCCATTCCCCTGCCTCACTCTCCATCATCCAAGTACCCCACTGCCACACCTCTTTCCTTGTCCCACTAATAACCTGGTGCATTACCGTGTCTCCCTCTCTCTTGCCCCATTACCCAATTACTCCTGCCTCCCTCTTCCTCGTCCCAGAAGATCATTATGCTGCCTAACTCACCTACATCCCAGTACCCCATTCCACCTTCCTCACTCTTCCTCATCCCAGTACCCAATTACCACCACCTCACTATTTCTCGTCCCACTACTGCATTAGTGATCCATTGCATTACTGACACCTCCCTCTTCCTCAGACCAGTACCCCATTATTTTACTTTGCCACTCTTTTCCTCATTCTAGTACCCTATTCATTTTCTATTGCATTACCTCAGTCCCGCACTTCCTCGTACTAGTACCCAGTAATAATCCATTGCATTTCCTCACTCTCTCTTTTCCCAGTACCCCATTAGAAATCTGGTGAATTATCCAGCCTCACTCTTCGCTATCTCTGTATACCGTTAGTAATCCATTGCATTTGCTCAGCCTCTCTCCGTCATCCAATACCCTATTATTAATCTGTTTCATTACCCACACCTCTCTCATCCTCCTCCCAGTACACCATTACCTGCCTCACTCGTCTACCTACCAGCACCCATTAGTAATCAGATTAGTTGCATTAAACCTGCCTCCTTCCTCATCTCAATACCTCATTACCCCTGCCTCCCTATTCTATGTCAGAGTACCACATTACAACAGCGCCACTCTTCCTTGCCCCAATATCCATTTGTAATCCGTTGCATTACCCCAGCCTCCCCCTTCCTCATCTCAGTACTCTATTAACTCCACCTCACTCTTCCTCATCCCAGTACCCCATTACCACCACCCCTCTTCCTTATCCATGTACCTATTGTTTATGTTTCATTACCTCTTCACACTTCTTCCTTGTCCCAATACCCCATTACAAATCCACTGCATTGCACCTCTGCCACACTCGCCTTCCCAATAGCCCATTAGTAATGCTTTGCAATTCCCCACCTCACTCTTTATTGTTTAGGTACCCCATTAACCCCTCCCCACTCTTCCTCATCCCAGTACCCCATTACCCAAATGTCCCACTTTCTCATCCCAGTAATGGGTTGGTCCACTCACTAGTCTTCTACCCAGTACCCCATTACCTTCACCTCACTCTTTCCTGTATTAATGGTCCATTACCCCACTTCAATCCTCCCCATCCAAGCACCTCATTACCCTGCATCATTCTTCCTTGTTCCAGTACCCCATTAGTAATCCATTACATTACCCCACCTCCCTCTTCCTCGTTTCAGTCCCCCATTATCATGACTCCCTCCTTCTCATCCTATTACCCCACCTCACACTTCCTCATTCCAATACCCCATTTGTAATCTGATGCCTTACCTCAGCCTCACTCCTCCTCGTCAAAGTACCCCATTAGTAATTTGTTGCATTACCATTGGCTCACTCATCCATGGCCCAGTACACCATGTGTAATCTGTGGCATTATCTCAGCCTCACTCTTCCTCAAAGTTCCCCATTAGTAATTTGTTGCATTACGCTTGCCTCACCTGTCCTCGCACCAGTATCCCATTAGCCAGACTCCCTTTTTCTTGTGCCAGTATCCCATTACCCCTGCCTCCCTCTTCCTTGTACCATTACTCCCTTATTCACATCTCACCCTTCCTCATCACAGTTTCCCATTACCCTGCCTCCCTCTTCGTTGTCCCAGTACCCAATTACTCCCACCTCTCTCTTCCTCATACAAGTGTCTTATAACCCCTGGCTCCAATCCATTGCATTACCCGCACCTCCATCTTTCAAATTCCAGTACATCATTAGTAATCCTTGCTTTAACCCTGCCTCTCTAATCCTTGCCCGGTACCCCATTACTCCTCATCATGTTACCCTATCATTAATCAGTTGCATTACCCACGCCTCCCTCTCCCTGGTACCACATTAGTAATGCATTACATTACCCATGCCACCCTCTTTCCTGTCCCAGTACCACATCGCCCTGCCTCACTTCCTCGCCAAACTTCAGAATTCAGAATCTGTTGCATCACCGTCGACTCCCCCTTCCTCAGCCTAGTAACCCATTCGTTTTTTTTTTTTTAATTCACTTTATTTTCATTTTCATTTTCAATTACAGAAAAACAAGTAAATACAGAATAACAATAATTAGGTCAATAGTGAAATTCGCATAGAACATCATTTAAGAGATATCAATTAAGGAAAAAGGAACCACAAACTATAAAACATCCCAATAAGAAGTACAATCAATGACCACACATACAGGACCACAAACGACAACATAAAACAAAACACAAACACCCACAACACACAACATATATTGTAAACTAGACCAATCCGAAAATTCCCAAATGAAGCACATTTCACCCATAAAGATCAGAGAAATTCCCTCTTTGTTCATCATAGCATCCTTCCTTGTGCAATTTACAAAGCATAGCCTTCTCATAATGAGAAAGAACTTGCACATCAAAAATCCAATCCTCAACTATTGGCTTCTTCCTCGTTTTACACACCTTCAAAATCTGCTTTGTAGCTACCAACAAAACCTTACTTATCCAACACGATGTTACCCAATTAATTCTGTAAGTGCTACTCGGTAATAGTAAAACAATTGCCAACGGATTTCTAGGAAATGCAAAATTCCAAACCTGGTCGATCCTATCAACTACATCACTCCAAAATGTCCTCACCCTCTCACAGTTCCTCAACATGTGAATCAGCGTACCTCTCACTTTCCCACAACCCCAACATTTATCACAATCAACCAGACCCAAATCACACATGCGAGCAGGGGTCCAATAGATTTTACCCAAAATCCTCTGATGTATGTAACGTAATTGCAAATCCGTTTTTACCCGTACCGTTACTCTCCAAACCTTATCCCATTCAACCAATGTCAATTTTCTACCCAACTCCTCCGTCCATGACAATCTCAGCTTGTCCCACGAATCAATCCACTGCACATCCAACCGCATTGCACACAGATAATCCGACACTTTGCTAGACCCACAGGTCAGTAGATTAAGAACCCCAGGCTCCCGCAATAGCGGAGCATCCAGCATCCGAATCCTTTCAGACATCAAACACGACAAATCATCGTATCTCCTCAACTCTCTATTTCGTAATCCAAATTTCTCTACGAGCCCACCAAAAGGAACCATTCCGTCATCACCCCAAATATCCCCAATTTTCAAGATACCTCTGCTAATCCAACTTCTCCAATTCAATGGTCTATTATTTATCTGGAGACCAGGGTTGTGCCAAAGGGAGGCCTCTTTATAAATGAATAACCCTTGCTCATTTCCCACAATTAGAGACATCAATGCCACTTTCGTCGCCAAAAATGTCCTCAACAGGCGCATTTTCTCTGGCAACTTTCCAAACGAATATAAACACTTGTCATATGGGAGGAAGTTTCGCACCTCAATCTACACCCACCAAGGCAGCTGGTGCAGATCACTAACAGAATAGCTAGACACCCTCTTTAAAAGGAAACCATTAGCATAGTTTTTAAGGACCGGATAGCCAAAACCACCATCCTTGACACTGCGAGTCATAATATAACGAGGAATTTTAGCCTTCTTCCCCACTCCCCAGAGTAAATCTTGAAACAACCTATCTAACCGCTGCAACACCTTCCTCATGAAAAGTAAGGGCAAAGACTGAAGAACATACAAGACATTTGGTAATAAAATCATTTTAATCGTGTTAATCTTAGCCCAAATGGTCAACATGAAACGTGTGCCCCTAAACAGTGTTAATGACTCTGAAAATCCACCATTCACCCACACTTTTGCTGTTATTCCCATCTGTAAAGACTGAACTGCCCTAACAAACAGAGGCCCAAACCCCAATTTCAACAATGTGTAACTTGAGAACCTCCAGTTCACCCTATCAAATGCTTTTTCAGCATCTAGAAATAAAGTAAAACATCATCGGTCACAGAATCTGGCAAGTCCAAAACGTTCAGCAACGTTCTAATATTATCATACCCATAACGATTCTTCATAAATCCAGACTGTGAACGATCGATGAAACCCCCCATATACTCACTAAGGCGAACAGTCAGAATCCTAGTGAAAATCTTCATATCAACATTAAGCAAAGAAATAGGTCTGTAATTACAGCATCTTGTCACATCTTTCCCCGGTTTCAGGATCATCGTAATTATAGCTTCCCTCATTGTTACACCTAGTACCCCATTAGTAATCTTTTGCATTACCCCTGCCACACTAAGCTGGTCTCTGTACTCCATTAGCCCTGCCTGCCTCTTCCTTGTGCCATTACCCCAATGCCCCAGCCTCACCCTTCTTCATCCCAGTTCCCCATTACACCTGCCTCAATCTTTCTGATACCTGTACCCTATTAGTAATCTATTGTATTACCCCTGCCGCACACTTAAGCGTCCCATACTCCATTACTGGCTCCTCACTGTTTCTCATATTAGTCCCCATTGGTAATCCTTTGCATTATCCTCCCAACGTCTTCCTCATTTCAGTATCTCATGCCTACCTGCTCACCATTCCTTGTCTCAGTACCACATTACCCCTCCCTCACTCTTCCTCATCCTGGTACCCCATTAGTAATCTGTTGCATTACCTTATCTCATTTTTCTTCACCCAGAGCCTCATTACCCTGCCTCTCTCTTCCTCATCTCAGGACCCCATGACTGCTACCTACCATACCCGTTTACAAATCTGTTGCATTAGCCTGCCTCCCTCTTTCTCATCCAATACCCCATTACTTATCGTTTTTATTACCCATGCCTCGATCTTCCTCTTCCCAATACCCAATTAGTAATCTATTGAATAACCCTGCCTCCCTAATCCTTGTCCCAGTAGCACACAGTTGATAAAGCAGAATTTGGCTCACACAACCACCCTGTTCAATGTACACACACACACCGTACCTGGGCTTCAATGAGATTTTTGCTGTACAGGTTGCGGTCTGATCGGACTGCTTCATACAGATTCTGCTGTTGTTTTAATTTAGTCTCTGCTTCTGCAATCTTCTTCTTATAATCGAAGATCTGCATCTCTCGTACTTTAATATCTTCCATGTGCTGCAAAACCTGAAATGAAAGGTAGGAAATTAACAAGGTAGGACAGTTTCAGTTTCTAAGCCTATCTGCACAGCCCACAACTACTGTGAGGTTATCTATGCAGCCATATACACTTATAACATGAAAATGCATTTTGAAATAAAATAATGCTCCAGCTTGCTTACTTAGTAAACAATAAAAAAAAAATGTATGATGCATGTTTCCATAGCCAATGTTTTTAGCATATGCTTAGACATAAAAGATAATATGCATCATTACCAGTTTGGTGGTGTGGTAAAAAAAGGAATTACCAGCACTTCTTTGGAGATAATGGAATTACCGCCAGGGCTACTGCACCACCGAAGTCAGAGGCTGAGTTTTGACCTTGAAGTAGTGGATAAACTTCCAGCAATATGATGGAGGTAAATGCCCCCCACTTTAAAGCTAAAAATCGCCAGATTTGCCATGGAGGAATTACCGCTCACGCTAAATCTGTCAAAATCGCCACAAAGACATGTGGACGGCAACAATGGGGATTAACACCACCCGACTCGTAATGATGTGATAAATGCACAGGTCTGAGTGGCAGTAATGGTAAATGTGATTGGCGGTAATTTCATGGAAGTCGTAATGAAGCCTGAGTTTGGCGGTGCCAATTTAAAGCCAATTTCAGCCACCACTGATTTCTGAGGTGAGAGGTAAAGTGGATGATTTACCTCCAGTAAAGAGCTTGAGGCGAATTCTCAACTTTACCTTGAAAAATCAGTGGATTTACTACAGCAGAATAATGATCAAAGTGATTCCTCCAAAATTCCCTGGCAGTCCGATTGACTCAAAAAAATGGGACCAACACAGTATTACCACCGCTCACAATCCCACAGTATATTTTCAGGAGCGAGTGGTAGGAACCATAAATGGGTTTGACAGTAATTCCATGGTAAAATTGCATAATTACTGATAAACTTTCGATAAAACCCAATGTTTGCAATGAACAATGACACCAATATCATATCCCTTGGTCTGTGGCTAACCACCTAGAAAGGGATGTTATAGACAGGTGGTGTAAGTGTTGTTCACTAATATTTAATTTTATTTTGAATTAAAAAAAACACTTCAACAAGGAGACATTTACAATAAAACCTAGGTACCAAAACAAAAAAACAAACAAATGACGGCCTTGGCACACGATTGTGCACATCAACTTAACTTACAAGATTAAAAAAGGAGAAAATCACAACCAATTCTTTCTAATTGTGAAAAACCTGAAGGTGTCTCACCTGCTAGTCCCCGGGGATCTGTCATCCTGGTGGCCAGGTCACGACCATCGCTTTTGATCCAGTTCCTGTGGGTGGACCAGTGTGGGAGGATCACCTGGATGAGGGGTCTTCGGGGAGTGGAAGTGGGACACCAGAGGGTGAGACGCGGTATCCCCTTCCAAATAAAACCTTTTCCCCATCCTACCAGGTAAGATACCTAGGAATTCAACCCACCCCATTTTCCAATACAAACCCTTTCTCACAGACAGTTCACCAAGAGCAACAACGGATTAACACCAGAGTCGAATACCTGACATGTCCAAAAATCATGGACAGGAAAGAGCAGGGAATTACGGATTATTACACACACCTGACATCCATCACACATCCCCACAAGGATAAAAGGCAGAGCACAAAAGCACACTCCGAGCAAGGCAAGCCACATGAGCAAACAGCAGTTCAAAGATGGCAGTTTCATACAAGGAGAAAGACGGCGAGAACAGAGTCGCAAGGAAAGAAGTACCCATGACCTCTAAAGACAGTTACTTGCATGAGCCTTGGAAAGTAAGAAACCGAACACCAGGAACTAAGGCTGATCCAACTTGAACAGTTTTTCGGAGATACCGGGGCTCTTCCGCGTCAACCAAGATGGGGAAGAGTGATTGCCGCCATGGTACTGTCCTTGGCTCCTACAACAAAGTGGCATCAGAAAAGACAGCAGAGCCGGTGAGTCGGAGAGATTGATACCACACCAGCCTGTGTTTCGAACCAAGGTTGCAAGCCGCAATATTGTACAAAGAGAACAGTGTGTGAGGCATTTGCAAAGAGCAACGCAATGAGTGAAACCAAAAGGAGTAACTGAACTTTATAATTGGACTGTGGAAACCAAGAAAAGATACCATACACAGAGTGGTCCGGCACCACTTGGGTGCTCATTCGAAAGTCTTTGTTAGGTATCCAACTGATGCCGAGTGTGAGAAAAGGAATATTGAGATCGAAGTGGCCATGCAACGGGTCAAGCTAAACCCTGTACACATTTGAAAGCCTTTGATATTTTAAAATGCATCACAATTGGTCTGAGCCCGGCTGAGGAAGACTCATCGAGTGAAAGAAAGGAATCTGAGCCCGGCCTGGGAGGGCTGCGGGGGGACATCCGGTGTGAACCGTGAGTCACCCGAGAAATAATTAGCGAAACATACTTTGAAAGGGATCAGCACGGCTGAGGAGATCCAGGGTGAACACCCAAATTGAATACTGGAAAAGGAAAAGAATGTTTTCGTCGTTGTTTTTGTCTACTAGACCCTCTGAGTAAAGAGACTTGCAAGAAGAAAAGAGACTTGGACACAGAAGGTCTTGAACTGTGAAAATGGAATTGTATACTCGTGCCGCATGAGCCAGAGTGTGTGCTTTGCTTGAGTGAACCACCTTGTCCGTGCTGAAAACTTGGGGAAGGGAGGCCAACGGTCTGAACATCCTGACTTATCCTTTTGTGGACACTTTTCTTTTTTAGGAACATCACCCCATATTATTTGTAAATTATGTAAATTAGTAGTAAGGATTGCCAATATTTGTTTTTAGGATAGGCCCTTTTATGTTGCCAAGACTCTCCCAGGCCAGGACTGCATTATTATTTTTTGATGGTTGTAGCTTGCTCACATCTGTAGATTTAGGTTAAGATCGGTGTTTATGTCGCCCTTGTGAAGGTTCAAGAAACACCCTTAAACTGTAGTCACTTGTGTATGTCTTACTGTTAATACCATGCCTTCCTTAAAGAATACAGCACCTTGTAATGTACAACACAGCAGCTATCTGTGCTGGCTCATAGCTCGCAGGTACAGTAGTCATTCCCCTCTGCCTTTTTACTTTAGCCTGGCATTTCATAGCATTCTGCTGTGCGGGTTACTTTTATCTGCTGTGCTCTGTTATTCATTTTATTTACTTGGTTTGGTTCCTTTTATGGTCTTGGTATCCCCGGCCATGGCATGTGACTGGGTGCCTCTTTTTCCACATTTTATATCTGCATTCAATCATTATTTATATTTTATTTTTACTCATTCTTTGATTATTTTATTTATTTAATTCATGGATCCTTGTAAGCCGCGCTAGGTGGTGGCAGGCCTCCAGCGCTAGGTGGTGCCTGGCCTCCAGCGCCCCGGGGGTCTCGTTCCCAGTAGGCGTCTGTTAATTTCTTCCCTAAACTCACCACAGTCTCTCTTCCCTGTCGGCTTGGCAAGGGAGTTGGAAGGGGCCTCTGCAATATCATGTGTCCATATAGGCCCTCTAATAGCCGGAATGCGCATCGGACATGTGCCGAAGTCGTGCAAAGTCCAGCCCGTCTGTGCCCATTTGTGCCCCTCTTGGCCCATCCGCAGCAGTATCTGCGGTCAGCGAAGGAGGATGTTTTCCGTGGGTTGTACATGCAAGTATGTTTGTTGTTTTATTTTTTTCAGAAAATCTTATACATAAATACATAAAAAAGCACATTTCAAAAGTCATTAATAAAAACGACATAAAAGAGAATATCAGCAAGGTAAACATCCACAAAAAAAAGTATTAGTATTATTTGCTACTCTCGCAAACAGCTTCTTATTCTCGCCCTTCCTACGACTGTATGGCTCGGTAAGTGCTCTGAGCCGGACTGCATACATCTGCTGATTAAGGGTCCTGATTTCATGCTGAATGCTTGTTCCCTGGTAGCACATTGTGCTCAGGGCTGTGACATCCTCTCTGACTTTAAGCCAAACTTTTTGTGCGTCACCAAAACTTGGTTAGGTGACGCCTCCAGTCCTACTACAATTCAACTGCTTCTGGCAAATTACAATATTCTTCGCTACCACCGTCCATCTCTGCGTCATTGCAAGCACCAGAGACACAAAACAGCAGTCGTGCCAGATGGGCCTACTTCTTTTCCTCATTTAGACTACACATTACCTTTCTAACAGGAAAAGAGAACCTTTTGCAGCTGATGCTCTCTGCCAAACTCAGGAAAAAAGAAGGATTCCTTCCAATCTGAAAATGTATTACAAAAGGCCACATTCCTGTTCTATGTGGCAGACTTTATACATTATATTACAAAATATATATATGCGGCCCTACTAGCTGCTCAAACAATTTGAGCTGGGGCGTACACTGAGTCCGAGGAAGTCGAAGCGGTTGTCTTGACTGATAAGGCTGATCTGAATACTGATATCCCCTTATAGAGACGCCTATTAACTTTAATTGACTTACCCCCTGTTGTTTTCAGTTCACCAAGAACTTTCCCATCACATGACATTACACAGATGGTGCCGAACTTACTCACTTCTGAAACAGCGGACAAATTCTTTTCTCCCTTCGAGTTTACGGACGCAGAGCTAATGGAAGCTTCGCAAGGCGATGATGGAAATGCGAGCCTGAATGACACTACAGCAATAGTGTCCACAGTCACTGTCATTAACAACGATGCGGCGACCGTGGCCGATGGCTGTTTATCTACTGACATTGCCAGAAATAACGTACATCGTCCCGACGGGAAGACAAGTTTCAAAGCTTTTAATCCAGAAGGCTGTGCAAGGAAAACTCCACCTATGAAGTCATATGGTGCGTCAAACTTAACACAGTCGCAGTCTGCTGAGGTACATGAGATGATACACACTTTTCATCCTCCTCATTTTAGTGTGCTCTCTAACGTTAATTTAAGAGAATCAGTCTCACTTCACCAGAGCAACAATGCCGTTGGCACTGAGTACTTGTCCGCAAACCCAAGTGAAATTTCGTGCATTTCGACAGTGAAACGTAATAGCAGCGGAACAACATCAAACGACAAAGGAAATACTTGTGGTGTAGCGGATTCTACTATGAACACAATCCACACTAAGTCACGTGTGCGACATGATAACAAGGACTCATCTAGTATGCCGAGAAATGCGGGCGCACGCTCTAAATCTGTACACTTATTGCAAGACACTTCAACTACTCCAGCTGTGAACTCATCGACAATCAGTGATCTCCATTCTGAGACTGTCAACAGTTCACACTTGTGCCCGGCAGAAAAAACTGGCTCTAAATCAAAACCTAGCCTCATCTTCTGCAGCGATGCAGATCTACAATAATGTTCTGCCAGCTTCTTCTGCAGCCTTACTTCCATTCCTAAAGATGTACGAATCCCTGCACAAGGCTTACAAAGATCAGACTTCGCTTATAGTAACCTTAAAGGAAAAGATGGACAAATTTGACTCTGTGACTAACTTTCTACAATCTCAGTTCACACAAGAAGTCGAACACACAATGCGATGGCAAGAGCGATTGAGTGATCTCGCTGCGCATCATCATTGTCAGAATGATACCCTATCTGACGGTTTGCTTGAAGCAGTAAAATGGATGCGACATTCTTCTTCCATGATGAGTTCAAATATTGTGTCACTCAAGGATCCATCGATGTCTGTTGCCAACTCCAATGGGATATCTTCTTCCAAGCCTCAAAGATCTGTCTTGGTTCCCAAGGAATCACATGAACGAATAACAAAAACAAAATCACCATTAACTCTCCTGGTGAACGCGGTCCCAGTAAAGGATACCCTCGGTTCGGCTCCCCAAGCCGGAACCATAAATACGGATGTGCCTCATCCCGACCTCGCCCCTGTTCCTATGCTAAACCAACAAGCTAAGTGTCAAGGCTCAAGTTTCACCTCTGCAAATCAACCGGCTACCTTTGGTATTTTTGAAGGACCCGCAAAATCCATAGAGGCTACTTCAAGGTTGGTTAAAAAAAATACTGCCTACAAATGCTCAGCAAATAGCGCCTGTGCAAAGAGCGCATAACATCAAAAAACATCAACAGAAGCCGAAGCCACGGAAATACATCAGAAATGTAATGCCTTCAATGAATTCAGGCTTATTTTGCAGACCAGACGTGACAAAGCCCGACGCTCAAAAAATCATTTCTTCTGAGGACAATTCGTCCAGTGGACGAGTCCGTACTGTCGTTCCGGCTAACAAAAGACAAAAAGTCGAATCAGACTTGAAAAGTATTATGAGTCAGTCGTCAGAGTCAGAGATCAATCTTTGTAACCTCTCGACATACTCTAACGAAGTGTCCAGTAATCAAGCATCTGTCCTTCCTCGTGTGTACCCTGAGGCTTCTCATGTTGGGCTCCCGTCAACAACAAAACCAGGGGTGCACTCGGACAAGAAATTGGATTACAAGACGAAGGATGCCGAGCGAAGTTCAAAAATGCCCATACTTTTGAATCCAAAATACACCCGATCTCATGAAAACAAGCAATCTCGTCACACCTCACGTGCCCATTCATCCTTAAGTTCCGGAACAGCCTTCTTGAACTGTAAACTGAGATTGCAAAATTTGCATCAGGAAGATCGTTTTTTGAACCTGAATCGTAATAACGTGTTGAAATTGTTTACTTGCATTCCCTCGCTCCGTACTATAATGTCTGAAGACATATGAATTGTCGAGTACGCCACTGAGAAATGCTGTGATCAAGTTCTGTTACACATTACCTCAGCCTCAGTTCGAAACACCATTCTGAATGCATCAGAGGAACTGTTGGTATTTGGGTTTGACATAACTGTTGAACCAATGTGTTCCGGATCTGCCATGACTACTTTAAGTCCAAGGAGCGGATTACAAGAAAATCAAGAACAAAGACAGGCTGACCTACGAAAAGCAATGTCTATCCCGAAAAATACAAGACAGAACACTACCAGCGTTCCAAAGAATGCCTTCTATAATGATGTAGCTGGTCGGCGCTAGCCACTAGTGACCGCAACCGAGTGTATGCGTGAATTCATATCCTGGAATACCAGAGGATTCGTTCGTCTATTTAACAATTTTGATGCCCAGTTGGAAAAAGTCTTCATCTTTTGTCTCCAGGAGACATGGTTGAGTGAACCACCACTTAGAGATGGTTTCTCAACTCTGCTAAATCCAGCCAACAAAAATGCAAAGGGGCGACCATCTTCTGGTTTATTGATGTTGATCAAAATAAATCCCTGGTGGCAGATCGTGGATTTGTTTAGTCCCAACCCGTTTGATCAAGGAGCCTTGCTTCAGACTGTCAATGAAAATTGTTCTACAAGGAAGCATTTGTTTATCTTAAATGGGTATTGGAATCCAAACAAAATAAGCACAAGGACTTTTATAAACATGATCACATCATACATTGACAAGGTTCTCTTCAAACATAAGAACCTATCAATAATATGTGCTGGTGATCTAAACTGTTTGCGGTTCAAATATGATCATGCTTATCAGATGTTCAAACTGTTACCAGAAGATGAGGTATCCAGCCGGGGGCACCAGTGGAGTCTTGCACTTCGAAACCGCAATTGCAACATGGTGAATGGAAAGTCCCAGGCGACCAACCATCACAGCCAACCTGGTCAAATCACAAAGCCCAGTCAATAATCGACTATTTTTGTGTATCACAAAATCTATTTGAAAGCGATATGATGCTTGTAATAAGTGATATGCCAAATAGCGATCATAACCTTTTTCGTCTTGCCTGTATGGTCGAATGGACAATTGAGTGTAAAAAATATGAAATCCCAATCTCTGTCAATGCTGGTGGTAATCGTCTTTGGATTGATGGCCCAAAGATCCAGAAACTAAGTCAGAAATTTCTTCAAGACGCAGCCCTGTCGGTTGACTATGCTCCTCTACTTCTTGACTTTACCATAGTCAAAGCTTCTGATTGTACAATGGGTACAAAGCACAAACACTTATCGTCCATGATATTGTTGCAAGCAAAATGGGCGATGTGACGCAATATCAGAGCCTTAAAAAAGTCAGAAAATGCGGTGACTAATGTCACTAAGATTAAAACTGCCATTCGTTTGCTTCGTCAAGCTTCTCGAAACTGGTTAAAATCCCAAAGATCAATAATTGAGCAAGATAAAGCAGAGATCCTAATGAAGCACTTAGTCACGAAGAATTCCCGCAAAATTTGGACAATTCTGAATACGGGGAATTCGAGACATTCTTTCACACTATCCAATGAAATCGATGCTGCCAAATTGGAACACCATTTTGTGAACATCCTCAGTAATCCATCTGCGGAAAAATCGATAGACCCAGAATATGAGCTGACATCATGGGATCTGCAAATTACATTGGAAGATATTGAGGTGGCAATACGGGCCCTGAAAAGATCCCACGCATCACGTCCTGATCTAATAACAAATATGATGTTGAAAATAAATGAGGAGCAATGGGCAATTTTTATTGAATCGCTGTTTTCACGACTGTCCTCTTCAATGTCGATCCCAGAGTCTTGGCGCGAAGCAATCATCGTGCCAATCTACAAAAAGGGCAATCGGGCTGATCCGAGCAACTATCGCCCGATTGCCCTGCTAGATACAATAGGTAAAATCCTTGCCTCCTTCTTACGCAAAAAGTTAGCCGCATGGTCTGTGTCTGAGCAAATCTTTGACATTCGGCAAACTGGATTTACTAAAGGCGTTGGGGTGGAAGTAAACTTGTTGCTACTAAATATACTAAAACTTGAAAGCCTTAAGGCAAAGACGAGACTGTATCTAGCCTTTATCGATCTACGAGGAGCTTTCGATAGTGTCAATCGCCGCAAATTGTGGCAAAAACTGGCCAATTGGAATTGTCCTTGTAACTTGGTTGATCCAACAAAAGCACTTCATACAGAAACTGTGGTTCGCATAAGATTGAACAACCAGGGCACCCTATCGAAGCAAATACCAATGAGCAAAGGAGTAAAACAAGGGTGCCCGTTGGCAGCTGAACTTTTTAAATTGTTCATTTCTGACCTACCAGATTTCCACGAAGATGTGCAATGTTTTCCGCCGAAACTAAACAAAGAAATTGGATGCATCATATATGCTGATGATGTAGTCCTACTGGATCGTACCCAGATTGGCTTACAACGGCAGCTAACAAATCTACAAGAATATTTGAATGTTAACGATCTAGCTTTAAACATCGGAAAGACCAAGATTGTCATCATCGGTCGATGTGAATCCAAAAACAAAAAACAGGCATTGTCAATTCAATCAGATATCTGGGGATCACATTTAATAGATCATTACATGAACATCATTGGAAATTAGACATGGTAAATTGAATGATTCAATTCAGCATCCAAGGTCAGCTGCTAAACAATAATTATGGAAAGTTTACTCTTGCCCCCGTTTTGACTTTCTATGCTCAAAAAGTGGTTCCTGCGATCACCTTAGGGTCAGAATCTGGGTGGAACATTGACAGTTTGTTTTGGCAGAAGCTGGAAGGAATTTTTTGGTGGCGTGTTTTGAAGCTGCCTTCATACATCTCGATGACACATAAGATATGAACTTTCATTGAACTCCTTGCATGATTGTGTCATGTGGAAATCTCTAATGGCAATGCGTAAGATGAATTTGATTCCCGTGGCACCAGCATTTCAAATTTTTTCCGTGAGATCAGAACCAGGAGAATCGAAACTTTTAGAAGAGTGGAACCTAATCATGGCTTCAATTCTATCCAGCGCTGATCTTAATTTGAATGATCTCATCATGCGACCTCAATCTGCAAAAAGGAAGTTTGAATCTTGGTGCTGGATCCGGAATAATGATCAGCGCCAAGCGATGTCGACTACTTTAGACTCAGGAATTGGAGCACATAAGCTAAATGTGCCAAGTCGCTATCTAACAAACTGTCCTTCTCGACATCATCGTGCTCAATTTCTGAGACTCCGTCTGAATGCCTTGAAAACAAAGGAGATGCTGTGGTGTCGTCACTCCAGTGAAGTAAAAGATAATTTGTGTCGTTTTTGCCATAACGAAATTCAAACATCTGAACATCTTCTTACTAAATGCACCCGGACTATATCAAACCGGATGCAGCATTTAGGAGAATATATCCCTGCCGCAACAACCAACCGAGATTGGTGGTCATATGCCTCGGCTGGTCAATGCATCAAACTGAGTTGTGCTGTAGTGGACTTTATGGACTCATTATGGCTGGATGCGCTTTTTTGATTGTTCAAGACCCGTGCCGTTCGGCTAACCAGCCTTGTGACATATTGTTGTACTTATTGTTTAGTGAATCTATTAAGTTGTATGTTGTAACAAAAGCTTGTTGTTCGAGTGTTCGCATTGAGGCATATCAGGCTGAGTTTTCAAATTTAAAAAAAAAGGCACATTCCTGTTCTATGTGGCAGACTTTATACAGAATATTACAGAAGAAGCTAGGAACTTACACTCGAGTCTTCAAGAAACCATTTAAGCCTTTGTTCCCTCTCCGCCACTACGAAAGGAAATCTTACGCAAGTGTCACAACTCGGTGTATCAGTGAAGATTATTTTGGCTTATAAACCCTCAGGCTCTGCTGCCAGATTTCGGGAGAAGTTGGATATTTTCCTAACTCTACCATGGAGCAGATATAAGGAACTTTTATATGTGGGAGACTTGAATATTTGGATGGACAATTTCCAACACCCAGATTCTAAAGAACTGAGTGAATTGTTAGGGAACCATGGGCTGCCACTTCTGATGACGGCCCCCTCACATGTTAGAGGTCACTGTTTGGATTGTTGGCCAGGGGCGATTGCACAGTGCTGAGGGGGAAAGTTCCCATTATCTGGTCTGATAATTTTTTCCAATTTTTTGACTGGGTCATTTCAGGGAGAGTGAAAGTCACGGAAGGATGGGGCACTGGTGCTTACTCAAAAAGCCAGAGATCAGCCCAGCATCCCTGGTGATGAAGTGTTCCAAAGACTGGCTAGTATTGAAAGTACTTTGTCGAGTGAGGAATTCTTCACATGGGGCACTACAATTTGGGGTACGTTATGTTTCAAATATGCCCAGTTGAAACCTAAGAGTAATAGTATCTCTAAACCCTGCTTTACCCACAATCTTGGCTGCCTTCGAAAGAAGGTTCACCAAACAGACAAGAAACAGAGAGAGAGACTAGATCTCCGGAGAGCACTGAGCGGGCCGAGACAGCACTGAAGAATTACAAACAAGCCCTTTTTAGGGCCAAAGGGGATTTTCTCCACAAAGAAATTGGCAATGCCAAACCAACCAAAAGAAGTGTTCACGGTGGTTACTAGGTTCTGCAAGCCAAGCTGTATTGCGTCGTCCCTTGAACCTTGGTTGGCACAGGCCATCACGTTCGATGTGTTTTTTAAAGAAGAAATTGAAGCAATACAGGAGAGCCAGGTGTGCCTTGATTCAATAGATGGCATGTTTGTACATCCAGCCATAAGTATTGCAACCGGAAGCAACAAAAACTGTGCAAGGTTTTATTTTCAACCAGTTAGAGGATTTTATACAATCGCTTATTTTGAATCTCAAGCCCACTAATGATTCTTTGTTTACGTTACCCGCGTGTACGGCTAGAAGCCTAGCACAGAATATATCAGTCACTTTATGCAAGCTAATAAATTCCATCATTACACCATTATTAAAGAAACTGAACTTGGACCTGGCCTGCTTGAAGAATTACCGGCCGGTTTCAGCCCTATCGTGGCCTGGAAAAATATTAGAGCAAGTGGTTGCTTCGCAATTTCAAACATTTGTTGAGAAATGAGGTGCTGCTAGATGGTTTTTAATCAGGATTTCAGCCAAAGTATGGGACGGCGACAGCCTTGCTATCGATGTATGATGAGTTGTTAGAGGTCGTGGACAAAGGAGGGGCTTACACTGTTTGTGATGCTGACCTGTCCGTGGGCTTCGACACAGTCAATCATGATATTATACTTGAATGTCTGAGAGAACTCAGGAAACTGAACCTCAAATATATGCTCATGTACCCATCCCGCCTCAAGGTCCTTTACACAGGGCGCACCGTCTTTCTTGAAACGCCTGCTGCGGCCAACATGTGGCTGGAGCACAACAACCTGGACGATGGCCGTGAAGCTGTTACATGAGGAACGTTGATTCAGACAGCCAAGAGGGGCGGGGGGAGGAACGCATTAAGTGAAGCCTGCTCGGCTGCAAATGAACACTGAAAAGGCCGCCACAGTATGTTATGAGGCAGGGGCAAGCGGGGGCCTCCGACTGGGTGAAGGCACACACCCCACGAACCGTTCAGTGTCGGCCGGTTGCTGACACACCACACAGCCTGCACGCCTTGGCCCTGGAGGGCCAGTCAGTTGGAGGGGCGCTCGAGCGCCACGGACACAAGGTGGCAGCTAAGTGCAATTCCCTAGTTCTAGTTCTGGTTTGGTTATTAATTTGTTTGGTTTTGGTTTGTTCTTACTACGCAAGCAATGAGATCAAAATGAGGCATGTAGCATGAGGGGCGAGAGTACTACTGCAGGTTTTGGGGTGGGGGTGAATCGGCTGGGGCAAGTGATTGGCCTGTCTGCTGGGGCGAGATCAGAGGCTGGATGGCTCTGGATCCAGCCGGTGGGGTTGCACATGGCGAAATGGCCAATGACATTAGAATCCTAACATCGAATGTTCAGGGCCTGGGCACCTACATTCGCAGGAACAGAATTAAATCCTTCCTTAACAGGAAGAAGGTGTCCATAGCCCTGCTCCAAGAGACCCATCTGACCGAACAAACCCTGGGGGTGCTGAGCGACTAGTGGGACGGGCAGTGCTATGGGGCTCCCTACTCCAAATATGCCCGGGGGGTGCTTGTCTGGATCAGCCCTTTGGTTCCGTTTAAGGTGTCAAGCTGGTAGGCGGACCCGGGAGGGCTGCTATCTGATGGTGAGGGGATGGATCGAGCAGACTGAAATATGCATAATAAACTCATACTTCCAACCATGGAATCCCAAAGCACCTAGACACACTGGGAGCCAAACTAGCTGGCTGCCAGGACAGCCTCTGCATCTGGGGGTGCGGGGGGGGCAACTTTAATTGTGTAAGGGACTGGGAACTGGACAGATCTAGATCACCAGTAACCAGAAACGATGCGCCGACCAGGGCACTCAACGCGCTGATAGAATCCCTAGACCTGGTCGACGTGTGGCGAGAACTCCACCCAATGGACAGAGATTACTCGTACTTCTCTGCCCCCCACGCCTTGCGCATAAGGATAGATTCCATATTTGTGCACAAACATTACCAGCCACAAATGGACTCTGCCCAATACTTGGGCAGGTCAATATCAGACCACTCCCCGCTGCAGGTGCTGTGGACAGTGAGGGGCCTCAGACCACCTATACCACTGTGGCACATGTCCCCGGATGCCCTGACAGATCAAACCTTCGCGGAGGAGTTACGGGACAAGCTAGAAGGGAACTTGGAAACAAATGTGGGCAGTGTAGAACACTGGGGCACGGTGTGGGAAGCAATGAAGGTGGTTGTCAGGGGGGAGGCTATTGCAGGAACCGGCGGCATATGGAAAACACTAAGGGCGGAACTTAAAAACAGGGAAACCAACACTACAGGAACACGGGGGGAGGAGGAAGAACTAGCATTGCTGCGAGGGAATTGTTCGGAGGCCTGGGGCAGGCTCTCCAAATTCGATTTCACAGTTAAGACAGCCAAATCACACGCCGAAGGTGACAAACTGGGCAAGGTGTTAGCATGGCTATGCCGGAGGGAACATCCGAGGCACCAAATCATCGAGATAAAGGACGAAACAGGCACAAGACATAAAATGTGGCAAGACATAAATGACACTTTCCGTGACTTCTACTCCCGCTTATACAGCCATGGCCACCAAGTGGCAAACTCGGACATATTAGACACTCTAGATGAAATAGGCCTTCCCAAAATAGAGGATACGCACAGGGAGGCCCTAGATGCTGAAATAACGGGTGAGGATATCACTGAGGCAATCAGGTCCCTCGCCTCCGGCAAAACACCGGGCAGCAACGGACTCCCCCCCAGAGTTCTATGAAACATATGCTGATGTCATCACGCGGTCCTGCTCGAGGTCTACCAAGATGCATTCACGAATGGGGTATTACCGGGGTCTATGAGAGAAACACTAATTGTCCCAATACCGAAGCCCGGAAAACCGACTGAAAGCTGCGACTCATACCGCCCTTTGGCGATGTTAAATTATGATGTGAAAATCCTCACCACAGTCCTTGCCAAACGCCTGAATAGAATAATTGGGGATATAATACACAGTGATCAAACGGGCTTTATACCTGGGCGCAGTACTGCCCTAAACCTGGGCAGACTGCAACACATCTTGGCGCAGACTGAGGGCTCCTAGATGGAATATGCCAGACTCTCTTTGGACGCAATTAAGGCGTTTGATTCGATCTATTGGGAGTGGCTGTTGGCGACATTGAGGGGTTTGGATTCGGGGAGGCCTTCATTCGCTGGGTTCATATTCTGTACACTAATCCTAAGAGCCAGGGTCAAAACGGGGAGGTTGGTGTCTGCCATCTGGGATACTGAAAGGGGGACTAGGCAGGGCTGTCCACTCTCCCCAATGCTGTACGTCCTGGGTCTTGAACCCATAGCGATATACCTAAGGAAGCAATACTTAGATGCAGGCATCTGGGTCAGGGTTGCGGGGGACTTACTATCGCTTTACGCGGATGATGTCCTTCTATACGTCAGAGACCCGCATTTAAACGTCCCGGTAATCCTAGATATACTGGACAACTATGCCAAGGTTTCTGGAATCAGCTCCAGCAGATCTAAATCCTGCACATTCCCAATTGCTGGCCTAATAGTGAGAGACCCCAGCATGCTGCCTGCAGTTGGTCTCCGATGGGAGACTGTCTCGTTTAAATACCTGGGGGTCAACATTAAACACTCGCCTGAACAAATACACGAAAACAACACGGCTAGGGTGTTGCATGGCATGAGGAACTCCATGAAGTTCTGGGCCAGGCTACCGCTATCACTGCTAGATAGAGTCACTATCACCAAGATGATCATCCTCCCGAGGTTCCTATACTTCTTTAATAACATGCACTATTACATCAAGGCCTCCTTCTTACGCACACTGGAGGGGCTGATCCAGGGGTTCCTGTGGGGTGCTGCTCGCCATAAACTCTCACTGAAGACCCTATACCTGCCATATGACCGGGGGGCGTGAAGCTGCCAAACCTAGAAAAGTACTATCTGGCGGCCCAACTTAGCCATGTGGTCAAATGGCTGTCTGATGACCCCACCTCGGAGACTGTCCTGCTACAACAGCTGGTTGCACACCCCACACTAAAAGAAATACTCTGGGTAACCCTCAGGGCTGCGAAACACATTCCAATGGTGGTGACACTGGGGCGGAAGATATGGAAAAGAACGCAAGCGGTACTGGGGACCACACACCCTTATACCCCAGAGATACCAATAGCGGCAGGTGCATGCCAGGACAGCTTGGACCTGGCGGCTCTGCGAAGATGGGAAGGGCATGGGATATACACGTGGGGAGACATGTATGATGAAGGGGTCTTCAGGGAATTCAGCTCAATTCGGGAGGGGGTCCCCGGTGGGCAGTTCCCGTGGTACCAACGGGTCCGAAAGGTGGCCAGAGATGGCTGGGAGGGCTGGCCGGACGAGCCGCAGGCTGAACCAATTCTTACCCTAATGTACAACCTTGATGGTGGCTGGCGCCCAGTCTCTAGCCTATATAGCACGCTCAGACACGCCCAACCCCAAGAGTCCAGCATTGAAAGAAAAGTGGGAGACAGACCTGGGCACGACATTAACAGAACGGGATTGGGAGAGGGCGCCGAGTTACCCCAAAGCAGTCTCACGGAATCATCGGTTCAAACTGATACAGCTAAACCTGCTGTACCGCACCTACATGACCCCACACAGAATAGCCACCTTCAACAGGAATGCCAGCTCGGGTTGCCCATGGTGCGGTAGGGAGGAAGCAGATATGATACATATGTTTTGGGGCTGCGAGCGGGCGAGGAATCTTTGGGTGCGGATAGAACAAGCCTGTAGAGCTGCTGGCGTCGCCCGGTATGAGTGGTCACCGAAAGAGTGCCTGCTTGGTGCTTACCCCAGGATCAGCAAACATAAGCATGCGCATAAATTCATGGCCCTCGCATGCATCCTGTCCAAGAGAACCATTGCCATGTCATGGAAGAGGGCTGGGGGGGGCCATGGTACCAACATTGGCATAGGGAATTCAAGAGGTGGGCGGAGGCTGAGACTAAGGTATGGGTGGAGGCGGTAAGCAGATCAGAGCTGGATGGTAGTGACAAATGGGTTGCCTGGAAAGCACTAGTATGGGACATGTTTCATCCTTCCGATGACAAGCCTCCATGAACGAACTGCACACCATGATGAGCACCCCCCCCCCCACGCCTGGGTGGCAAACTGCCCACCCCCACCATGCGTGAACTGGAGGAGTTGCCCCCAAGAAGGGCAAGAATGGCACCCCGGATGAGGAGACATCCACTCGTTCTCATGTTTCACATGCCAAGACTGTAACGAGAATTGCTTGTTTTGTTTTTGTTTGTTTGTTTGATGGTTATTACTTAAAACTGGCATTACTACCTAATTAACCTCTTGTAACACGAATGTCTTTTACCAAAATGCCAATAAAAACATTTAAAAATAAATTGAACGTCTGAGAGTGCCTAGAAATGTTTCCGAGCAGGCCCTAAAATGGTTTGGATCATTTCTGGTAAATAGACGTCTGCGGGTGACATTTTGGGGCTATACCTCAGACCCTATTGTAATGAGCTGCGGAGTCCCGCAGGGATCCCCACTATTCCCTCTGTTGTTTAATTTGTACATGCAACTAATGCTGAACATTGTGAAAAGTCATGGCTTGAACAAACACTTGTCTGCGAAGATGGGAAGGGCATGGGATATACACGTGGGGAGACATGTATGATGAAGGGGTCTTCAGGGAATTCAGCTCAATTCAGGAGGGGGTCCCCGGTGGGCAGTTCCCGTGGTATCAACGGGTCCGAAAGGTGGCCAGAGATGGCTGGGAGGGCTGGCCGGACGAGCCGCAGGCTGAACCAATTCTTACCCTAATGTACAACCTTGATGGTGGCTGGGGCCCAGTCTCTAGCCTATATAGCACGCTCATAGACACGCCCAACCCCAAGAGTCCAGCATTGAAAGAAAAATGGGAGACAGACCTGGGCACAACATTAACAGAACGGGATTGGGAGAGGGCGCCGAGTTACCCCAAAGCAGTCTCACGGAATCATTGGTTCAAACTGATATAGCTAAACCTGCTGTACCGCACCTACATGACCCCCCACAGAATAGCCACCTTCAACAGGAATGCCAGCTCGGGTTGCCCATGGTGCGGTAGGGAGGAAGCAGATATGATACATATGTTTTGGGGCTGAGAGCGGGCGAGGAATCTTTGGGTGCGGATAGAACAAGCCTGTAGAGCTGCTGGCGTCGCCCGGTATGAGTGGTCACCGAAAGAGTGCCTGCTTGGTGCTTACCCCAGGATCAGCAAACATAAGCATGCGCATAAATTCATGGCCCTAAAATGGTTTGGATCATTTCTGGTAAATAGACGTCAGCGGGTGACATTTTGGGGCTATACCTCAGACCCTATTGTAATGAGCTGCGGAGTCCCGCGGGGATCCCCACTATTCCCTCTGTTGTTTAATTTGTACATGCAACTAATGCTGAACATTGTGAAAAGTCATGGCTTGAAAAACACTTGTATGCCGATGGCACACTAATGTATATCAAAATTTACAACATTGAGGAGGCCTTCATGAGGGTTAATCACCGTCTGGAAAACAAACAGATGGATGGCAAAAAATCAGCTTCAGTTGAATGCAGCCAAAACTGAGCTTATCCTGTTAGGACCCAGCAAACATGCTCTGGCTGCAAGGGAATCTTTTTTCCCCACGTACCCTTGGTAAGGAGTTTCAATTTGCTACTAAAATCAATAACTTAGGCTGCTTATGGCAGGAGAACCTGGCCAGTGAAGCACAGGTTGGGGCTAAGGCAGAGTCTGCCTACTACTCCTTGCAGATGCTCCGGCAGATTTTACCATTTATTCATAAGGAGGATCATGCAGTAGTGGTGGGGGCCATGACGAACACCCATTTGGACTATTGTAACAGCCTTTTGATGACTATCCCTGCCAAACAATTTATAGACTTCAGAAGGCCCAAAATGTAGCAACCAGACCGATTGCAGGCTTTGCAGAGCAGACCATGTTTCCCCTCTTTGCAGAGCACTGCACTGGTTGGCAGTCAAGGTCCGCATTACATTTAAGGTGGCATGTCTGATTTTTAAGTGCATAAGGGGACTGGCCCCAAGGTACCTAAGCACTCAAATCTGTCCTCACAACCCCTTGAGAACACTCAGGTTAAGGGCCAAGCTGCTGCTGAGCAGCCCCCGTTTGGTATTTGTTACCAGAGGAGACAGAAGATTTGCGTTCTTCGGTCCTAGACTCTGGAACAGTTTACCTCGGGAGATTAGGGACTGTCAGACACTTGCCCAGTTTCAGAAGGCCCTAAAACCTTCCTGTTCAACTAGTAACAGAGCACCTTACCTGAGGACTTCTCATCCTTGTTTATTATTGCTATATGCGTATTTTCCAACCGCGCCTTTATACGGTTAGGTCCGTCCTGAGCGCGTTACAAAATATTCCAAATCAAAATCACAACTCCATTATGGCATGGCATCAAGTCATTCGTGTCACTTTGGATTCTATTCGTAAACACTTTTGGTGGCCCACTTTGATCCGGGATGTACAGGATTACATCGCTGCTTGCACTGTTTGTACCCAAACCAAAGTCTCACACTTCTCTGCTTTTATTGAGTGTGTTTTGTTACGTTGTTTTATTCATTTTATCCTTAGTCTGATTGTGCAATTTAATTCATTGTATTTGTAAAATTACCTTGTGCATCTTATTTCGCTGTCTACAATTGCTGCTCATTGCGTTGTCAGCCTTTAGCTGTCTTATTCTATAGTACTTTGAAGTCCCCTGAGCGATTTGAATCAGTGTTTCCAACGCTGCGCGCTCAAGGGACCACACTTCCCAGCAGCTGTGTAGTTCTCACGCACTGCTAAAGTCTGCCTCGAGGAGCAACTGCGCTGTCACGACTGCCTGGTTAGTTCCGGTTTGTTGCCGGTGCGTTAGGTGCGCATAGACTGCTGCAGCTAGTGTACACGGTTAGCCTCCCCTAGTCTTTGCTTCTAAATATGGATTCTGTCTGAATTATTCTGTACCGCACGGACCTCATTATGCCTATACAGTGAAATAGTCAAATGAGGCTGGCGGTTATATTCACCCGATATTCAGCCATCGGCCCTTATGGAGCCATTTAATCCATCGGTCGAGCTTAGTGTCAGCCCCCTGACATTAGAAGACTCCAGGCTCCCCGCTGTTGTGCTTCTCTTCATGCAACCCACAACATCGGAATCGCCCAATGTAGCTACTCCCACCAGGCAGGAGCCCAACATCCTTGCTGATGTTAAAATGTCCCTGCCACCTTCCAGTGTACCTTTGCCACTTGTGGATCTTAGCAATACACTCCTGGTCCTCCGTGTAGGACTTTTAAATACTTGTTCCTTGCGCCAGCATAGCGTTGAGATTTTAGATCTCGTGGCATCCTCCAGCCCAGATAATCTTGCTCTAAGTGAGTATTGGTTGCATCAAGCTACTCCCTCAGAAGAACTTCTTGCCACCCTTTCGTGCTGCTCTCTTCTTCGGGCGGACCGAGTTGCCGGCAGAGAGGTGTGTGGGGTAGTTGGTCTATTTTTCAGTTTCACATAATGGCACATGAATCCCCTGTGGACTGCGAAAGCATGGGGGTCAAACTCAAGATGACTGAAAACACCTCACTTACAATAATTGTTCTCTACAGACCCCCTAGGGTGTTGCCCTTATTTGAAAAGCAGTTTATAAATCTCCTAAATAACTTTACAAAGCTGTAATCTCCCATATTAGTGATGGGTGATTTCAAGCACTGGTTTGATGCCCCGACGGATGCTACCACCAGGTCTCTAATGAATGCTATTAATGCCATTGGCTTTTTGCAATTAGCTGATTGTTAAGATGGATTTCTGAACTCTGACCTGGAGGGGCAGAGGTTCAGAAGGCCAACCTAGTTTCTTGGAACAGGGTAACCTCTGGACAAGCCAGACCGATCAGGGTAGCTATGGCAGGCAGTCAAGAGTAAGTCTCAAGAGGGGTGAGGGTGACTGAAAGTCCTCAATGAGCACACAAAGCAAGGACACATACAAATTACTCCAGACAGGTGTTATATTAAAAATATAGACACATTTATTACAAGGCCTTTGTAATATGGAACATAGCAAAGAATCACAATAATACTGAAGTAAACCAACACATCACAATCAACACGATATATATACAAGACCAGGGGGGTTTAAAGGATTAAGAAGCACGAAATATGTAGACCACCTAGATTGGGAGGAAAACAGGCAGTGCAAGTAATCTTTAGACCCAGTTCCACATCAAGAATACACCCAACTAAGAGGCAGTCCAAGCCCTACGAAGAGAGGAGCCTTTTGCTCAATAGTACATGCACACGCTTGTGCCACGGGACAAACTAGGGTCTCTTCAAGGGTCACTAGCAGCTCAGGAAGGCGGATAAGGTCGATGAAGAACAAGACCTGACTATTTAAGCAGGACCTCCACTTGCGGGAAGAGGCAGGTTGAGAGTGCGGGATAGAGTCGCTATTTCGCAACAGCAGCGGAAAAGAAATGGGCTCCTGCGCGAGGGGCCACCGGTTGGGGTATGGACTAATCACCGGTCCCCGACGCAGGCAGACCCAGACTTCGCCAGTTCAGTCCACTTCGCTGGCAGGTTCGGATGCGACAACCAGGACGTCTCGACACTGTGTAGTTTCCGTGGTAGCAGGCTTCAGGGTCAAGTGGGTCACAAGTGCAGCGAACTTGCACAGGTCGTTGCCACAGCAGGGCAACACGGTAACCACGTTTACTCCGGTCCGGGCACACTCGTCGCACTTCAAACCTGGGAGTGTCAAGTGTACGAAATTCGGTGTGAGGGTGCCGTGGACACAGAGCAAGCAGTATACCAAGTTTCGAGGGCTTCCTCGAAACCGCAGCAATGACATAGTAAACGTCCTGCGTAAGCTGGTCAGCCCACTGGTCGGCCCAGGGACACTTACGAAGAGGCTTACTTGCAGGGTTTGATGAAGGTGCCGGGAATAGTTCGTCCCACTATTCGAATGGGTCAAAGCGCCTTCGCAGACCTTCTAGGATGATCAGATGCAGAGTGGCCTCGCAGGACGACAGCGGGCTCAGGGTGCCAAACCTTTCAGCGGGTCACCAGCGGTTCCTCGACTCGGCTTCTTGTTGTAGGATATTTGGCTCCTTATCCTTTGTTTGTATGAACTCAGGAGATCGACATGGTAGTGGTGTTTTCGGCCTCCTCTTATCCAAAGTTCCCTTCTAGCCAAAATGGAGAGTACCCAATGGGAGATCTGCTCACAAACACTCACTCCATATGTGGACCAATCACGGACCACAGTGGTCACAGGCATTCAGGACACTCCAGACTCTCTGGCACCCAGGATGTGTATTGGGAAAAGACATCCCAGCCCACATCCTGGAGGCACACACACAAGGCATGCAGAAGCCCGCAAAAGGTTTCGCGGGAAAGTGCATGACCAAATAAGGACTGACCCGAGTCTGCTCGACCTGGGGAAGGTGAAGGGGCAAGATGGCCAAAGGACAGGACAAAGAACCTCGTGGCATGGCCATTTTGGAGCCAAGCCACCTATTCGTGCCAAATGTGGTAAGCGCGGATAACATGGCAAAAAAGGGTTCAAAACGTAAGAAACTATGCTGCCACCAGTCCAGTCCGTGACACATCTGCACAGTTCATAATAAGTCCAACAAGAATTTTTAGGGCCTTTGGAATGACTAGAGACCCATGGGTGCGGTAAAGTAAGTTACATTTCACTCTTGTTACATGTTGCACAAAAGCTGCAACATGAGGAAAGGACTAAGGGAAACGAAGTCTCCCAGTACTGACTGTGTTAAGGGCATGTCAGTTTCCCCATAAGAAGTGAGCGAAAGCCCAGAGGAGTGCGGCTGAGGGCTGCGCTTCTCTGGCAAAGGTTAGATCAGGGTGTAAAACAGCAACAAAAAGTTTGGGGGTTGACACATGGAGGGAAAATTACATTCAAATATGAAATCTTTCCTAACATTGATTCACCTACTCACAGTGCAGGGCATACTCTGGACTGGTTGCTAGTTCATTAGCTCTCTTTGTCTAATCTGTCCATTTCACCTTGTATTTGGTCAGATCATCATTACTGACCTTTGAAATTATCCCTGCCATATTTGACACAAATCTTAGAACGGATGATAGCATGCACAATTTGAAATCTTTAACGCCTGAAAAATTTGCTCCACTTCTGTTAGAGAAGTTGGGCACTCTAGAGGATTATGAGAGCGTGGACAACCTAGAACTACATATCACAAAGTCTCTCACTGATCTTACCAATCATTTGGCGCCCCTAAAGACCCGGCATATAAAAATGGAAGCCATACAGAGATCATGATTTAATGAGAACATTATTGTCATTAGGAAGAAGAAAAGTACAGCAGAACGCTGCTGGTGGAAAGACCTGTCTGGCATTACGTTAGCCAAATATAAAAACATGGTAAAACAATACAAGGAGGCCATCACTAAGGCAAAGTCTGATGTATATAACAATAGGGACCAGAAGGCAAAGTCGAGTTCTAAAGAACTGTTTTCTATCTTGCGTGAGTTCAAGAGTAAACCCCCTTCCTCATCAGTACCCATGAAAGACAAGGGACTGGTGTCATGATGTATTTAACAACAAGGTCATCCTGCACCAAACCAACATTCAATGGGTAAGGGACACTTGCCCCCATCTGATGTGATGGAGGCAGACTACAAAGAAACTGCCCATACTTTACCCGTGTCTCCCATCTTTGACTTCACCCCGTGCTCTGAATCATTCATTGCACAAACTATTTTGGGTATGAAACCGACCTCGTGTCAGGGTGTCGCTTCCCCATCCCGTCTTTTTATAAAATGTCAGGACATTCTTTGTCTGTGGGTTACCAAGTTTATTAATCAATCATTTGCAGAGGTTAGTTTTCCACTTTTTCTCAAGGAGGCTTCGGTTACTGCATTAAAAAAAGGAGTCCTTGGACCCATTTGTTCCGGACAGTTACGGCCCTATTACCAACGTGCCATTTGTTAAAAATTCTGGACAAGGTTGAGCATCTGCAATTTCAGAACTTTGTAAAGGGTAATAATATTCTGCTGCCCCACCAGTCTGGCTTTAAGAAGGGGTTTGGTACTGAAACAGCTATGCTCGATCTTAAGGCCAATTTGTTACAGAACATTGATCAAGGGCAATTATCGGTTCTGATGCTGTTGGATGTATCCTCAGCATTCGATCTTGTTGACCATTCTTTATTAGAGGATAGACTCCAGTCAGTGGCGGGCTGCTCCCCTAAAGATGCCAGTTGGATCTCCTCTTGTTTAGGCCTTAGGAACTCAAGGGTGAATGTAGGTGAAGTTTCCTTGGAACCCCCTCCCGTCACCTGCGGTGTCCCACAGGGGACATGTATTTCTCCAACGGTGTTCAACATCTAAATGTTCCTGTTTTTGCAACTTTTGGTTAACCTGGGTGTCCAGGTCGCAAATTATGTGGATGATACTCAGGTTATTGTAATACTCTCGTGCTCATACCTTGAGGACTCAGCTTAATGCATATACAAGTCTATTCACCTCAATTCCCTTGCCCTGAATGCAAGCAAAACAGCGTTCCTAATTGTCACTTCCGGCTCAAACCTGAAGTCGCTCCCTTCAGAGTATAAGAATTTTCCAATCTTGGGCACGTCAATTCCATTGGCCAAGAAGGTTAAGACACTCAGTGTGGTCTTGGACGCTGAACTTTCTATGATTCAACATGTGGCCCTCATTAGATCTTCTTGTGGTATGAGTAATAAGCTTCTTTGTACCATCCGACTTTTTCTTACTCAAGAGAATCTAGCCACCCTGGCCTCAGGCCTCATTTATACCCGCCTTGATTATTGTAACAGTCTGCTCAGCAGCTGCTCGCATTCCATCATAGCTGCTTTACAGGTTATGCAGAATGGTGCAGTATGGGCAGTCACGGGTCTGGCCAGATGAACTCACACCACTGCGGCTAGGCAGGGTTTACACTGGTTACCAGTTAAACTCAGAATCAGACACAAAATTCTCACTTTAACACACAAATGTGTGGCGAATACAGCTCCCAAGTATCTTACGCTGCGTCTTCAATTACACATTCCTGCCCAATCTCTTGGATCCAAACACCTTCTTAAACTGGTCCAACCCTGATTTTGGCTGGTGAAGGCATGTGGGTGCAGTTCCAATGTTCAAGGTCCCAATGCTTGCAACTTGCTACCTCTCAGCATCAGAGCTGCTGAGACACCATTGAGGTTTAAGAAGGAGCTGAAAATGTTTCTCTTCAACCTGCCGCCTGATTAGGATTGCCCTCTGACTATGGAGCTCTCCCTGCACTGACTTATGAGTTCTGCCACCGGTTTCTCTTTTTCGCATGGTTTTGAATCCTTTTGTACTGTCGTCTGTTTTGTTGATTATGTGTGTGCGCCCTGAGGCCTACAGGCATGCGTTGCAATGGTACATGAATTCTTAGCAAATAAAGACTTGCTGCGTATTTGACACAGCCTCTTTTACCCAAACATCCATGGGAACACATAACTACCGATTTAATTGTAGAATGCACTGCATCTGCAGGTGAAAAAGCCATTATGGTAACTGCCGATACAGTGAATAAGATGGCACAATTCCTATCTTTACCTCAAATACCTTTAGCAATACAAATGGCCCATCACTTCTTGAGAGGCATATTTTATGTGCCTGGATTACCAAAAACCATAATTTTCAGCAGAGTGCCTCAGTATACCTCACGGATTTTTTAGAGAGGTTTGTCGCATTCGGGGAATCTGTCGCTCCCTTTCTTCCAGTTTCTACCCACAGACCAACGTTCCAATGGAACGCTTGAACCAGACTCTAGAACAGTATTTGACATGCTTTGTTTCATCTATTCAAGACAACTGGAATCTCCCATTACCCCTGGCTGTATATGCATACAACAATTCCTTACATACAGCTATATTCATGAGTCTCTGCCATTGCTCTTATGGGTTTCATCCATCTTGTATCCATACCACAGTTGCTAAATACGTGAACTTCCCCTCGGTCACAGCCTTGTTTTCTGATATCAAAATGGGCCATAACTAAGGCCTTAACAGCACTTTGTGCCACTCGAATCCAAGTTAAAAAATATGGAGACCTGAAATGAAATAAAGGACTCTCGCTCCAGATAGGGGATGAAATCTGGTTAGCATCCCAGTTCATACGCAGATGTTTAGTACCTTCTAAACTCTCTCCTCACTTCTTTGGACCCTTTAAAATCCTGGCTTTGGTCGGACCTGTTGCATATCGCCTATCGCTGCCAGGATACACCCGGTCTTCCATGTGTCCCAACTTAAACCCCATGTTCGGGACCGTTTTTGCAGACAACAGCAGAATAAGGGTCAAACCGATCGATACAGAAGATAGACCGGAGTTCGAAGTGTCTGCTATTTGTGATTCTAGGTATTTCCGTGGCAGATTGCAGTACTGCATCAACTGGAAAGGATAGGGCCTAGCAGATCGAACCTAGGAATAATTTGTATCAGTTCATGCCCCAGACTTAGTCAAGCATTACCATTGCACCTATCCTTGGAAACCTAGACCATATCCGCCAAGAGTGGGGCATACTGTCAAGAATCCAAGGAGATTGTGGAAGCTATGGGACAAGAGGAGAAAGAGAGCAGTTCATTTTTGCCTTTATTACACCCAAGATGGCTGCTGCATCTGGACAAACACAAAAATCCCCACGTGAAGGATAGTGTTTCCACCCAGCCAGTCTTCACGCTCTGTGACACCTTCAAATGTCACTATAGAAGACGCCCTGACTTGCAAGTCCTTGCATTGCTACTTTCTTGCAAGGTGCTCCTTATTTCTATCCTGTATCAGCCTCATACTCTGTTTCCATGTTCCTGATCTGCCTGGTAACCACTGCCTTGTATTTTCCTTCTCTTGTCAGCAAACATACCTGCTGGAAATCCCCAACGCCACAGGCTCCTTGCATTCTTCATTTCTACCGAGACCTATTAGCTGCAAGTTCCCGGTGCTCCGCGCTCCTCGCCCTCATTGATTTTTGTACAACTCAAATTCCAGTTGTAGCTCCATCACCGCTTATATATACAGATACCTACCACATTATGAAAGCCAGGCCCCCCCATTGGTATAGACCTGGAGCAACATTGCAGCCTAAGGTATGTATACCTCACTAGTAGTGTGGACATGGGCCGCAGGCACGGCCAAGCATCCATGCACGATAGAACACGCCTACAGCTAAGCACATCCAGTCTAGTGCACACATAGCCGTCCAGACTGAAACATCTGACGTACCTCAACACCTCTGCCACTAGCATACAGCGACCACCACCCAAAAGGAACTAGGTATAGCTGGCCTCACATAGACTCTCGCAACAATAGCAAGCTATCTGTAACCCTCAACAGCACCCACCCATGTGCCCAACCTCTCTTGGGCAGCTTAGTCGCGCCTTGCCAGCCACCCAAGTCCGTGAACGGCAACATGCACACACGCATCTCCTAAACCAAGAACCCTAGAACTTTACAAGTACATTGACTAAGGTCACCAAGGGCGTTCAACCGAGGAAAAAGCGCATTGAGGCCACACAAGTGGGGAAAGAGCGCTATATAAATAAACAATCCATTACAATACATTCCTAAAATCCCTTCCTTGCTTGCAGCTGCCAGCTCTACCCGATCCATGCACTATTTGCCCTTCATTTCTTTGATTGGATTTCCTCGCTGGTTCTTTCACTCTATGCGCTCCTCGCATTACTTGTCTTTCTGGACTACTCCATTCCCCATCTCTTACTCTCTTCGTTCCTTGCATTTCTCACCTTTTGTTTCCATATTTTGCTATTCTAATCCTACGGGTGGACTGACTTTTTTCTGCCTTCTCTTCTGCCTCCTCTTCTAGATACGATTATCTACATTCTCCAACATCCAGATGGAGCACCTTCTACAGATCTGCACAGACATCACCTTCTTCACTGCAGCCTGGAGGCCGGATTGTCCTACAAAGTTTTGTCTCCCTTCTTAAGGGTTTTCCCCGATCCTGCATGACCCTCTGTTTTTACTCGGGGGTCTGACAGAGTCATGGATTCCCTTCTTTACCTTGAACGTTCCACGGATCACAAGTCTGTGTTTTTCTCTCATCTCAATTGTGACAAGTATGCTTGTATATATTTATCCCTTCCTTCCTTCCCGGTAGGTTGTGACTGCCAAGCCTCCAACGCAGATTTAGGTGTAGCCTAAATTGGTGAAGTGTTATATTTGTGGAGTTTACATCTGGATAAAATGGATAATTGCAGATCTGTGCATCACCAGTAACGTTCTTGATCTATGCCCCAAGTTTGCTGAACTTCATACTCATTAATATCAGTCTCGCTCCCACACTTCTGCAATTTAGAAAATAAGTCAAGTAGCTCCTCTTTAGGAAGCACTTTCCTCACACCTTATAAATATGCAACCCCACATCCCAGTATACCTACTTACAACCACTCATTACATCCCGCCCTCCAGATGCACCCAGTCACCTCCTTGAGTGCTCCACTGAGTGATGAGAAGTATGAAATAAGCCGACTGATTTGAATGTATAAGCAAGTATAAATTAATGCGAGCATGGCGGGTGTTAGCTTCTTATTCCGCACTTCATATTGTAGTTCAAGTGGTTGCATGGATGATCAGGGTCTAACTTATTGAGTTGCTGTTTCTCAAAGGGGCAGCAATTCTGTAAATGTGCTATTCCTCCATTTACAGTGTTGGACCTGCAATCTGTCTCTGAATAATCAGCATGGATTCTGACGAGACCTAGAAAACGCTTTGTGGAAGAAAACCTATAAATCTAAGGGTAGATGAATCCACAAAATTGGAAAAATCACCCTGAACTTATGGTTCTTTAGTATCGTGCATGCAATGCATGGGGTTGGCAGAATAACTCGAGACCAAATTATCGAACCAACGCAGGAAGATGGCAAAGGTTGCTGTTTTATTAACAATTATCTAAAACAGGGAGGTTACAACAGACATCAATGGACGTTCATTCAGTTCGACTATTTTTACATAAAAACATCCTTATAAGCAAAAGATACATCAGCAGTGATGTCATACTATGGAGCAAATAAGAAAGACCTACAAGGGAGTGTGATACGTTCAATGGGAACATCTAAGTATACTGTCCGTAAGGGCTGGGATTGTGATTGGCTATCTACTGTCAGGTGGACAACTTATGCCTACCTCTAAAACATGTCTTATTAAACACTGTTAAGTACACAGTATATCATTGGCTCTCAAACTATAAGGCCCTTTGTAATACGGCCTTCTACAATTGGTTGGCATGCACGTGCCATGTCTGGAACATTCGGTTCACTTAGCAGCACGTAAGCTCATGCCCAGGTGCAAGGAGGTGGACTTGACTTTATCTCCCCACCCAATTAGCCCAACATCTCATCACCCATGCCTTCTGCCATGCAGATTGTCTTTGAACGTGGCCTTGAAAAGTATTCTTGTCTGTGGGAATATATGAGAGTACAGACTTTCACTATCGTTGTTCTAGGACTCCAAGATGAACTCTATTTCCATCCAGAGCTCACGTGACAAGAGACCATGATTCTGGTCTATTCTGCAGCATTTAAATGTCTTAAATGAATAAAACTTGGCACTCTTGGTGTTCTTTCTTTTTGCCACTCGATAAGGGATGGTTCATCATTCTAACATTTATTGCTTTAGAGAATAGATAACCGACCTTGGCTACTTCTTTTTTGATGCCAGGCCAGAAGGCCCTGCAGGCTCTTTCAGGATTTCAGCTTATTTATGTTGCGACACAATTCTCGAACTTTCGTCTTCATGGGTTTCAGCTTAATAAAATTCATGACACCGATGTCCAGCTTCTATACATTGACGGCTTCGCCTACAGTCTTCTATGATCACTTAGTCTACTTGCGTTTCAGCTTCTGTACAATCACTGAACGGTCGCATTTCTATAGCATTTCGCATGCATGCAATCTTCTTTTCTGTATATTAAAGTTTACTCAATTCTTAGCTTCATCATCAGTTTCCACAAGATCCATAAATTCTCTTCAGCCAGTATTCTCAGTGTGTCACGCTCTTCTCTTGTGACATCACTGGCTTCTCTTTCACTCTTTTTCATATTCCTTCAGGGAGTTCTTCCCTCAGATTGTTGTCTCTTCGGGGATACATTCGATAGGGTTTTCTCTGAGGATACCTTTTCTCAAACACTTGCTGCGGAATTGGCACAACTGCTGGTGTCAAACTTGGCGCAGTGTCCGACTTCCAACTTATAGGAGGTGCAGGGGGCGCATTTGCTGCAGAGGCATGCAGATGCTCCTCCACAACCTTGTTTTTGCAAAAAGGACACATTCAACGTTCATTCCCATTACTCCACCCTGCCGTGAAGAATCCAAAATATTATGGTTACGCAGAAACCTTTTTGTAGCCAAAAGAATGATTTTGCTGGTTTTGAAGACCAGTAAAAAAGCAAATGTAGAGCCCCAGCTTCAAGAACTGTGAGTAGAAAGTGAATAACAGCGGCCCCAGTTGGATGGCTACCGTTGCATCTGGATGTTAGTCAGATTTTCTTTACTGCCGCCTCCTTTTTCTGTTTTTCATGTCTCTCGTGTTCCTCGTTGCTTTTTCTGGACGAGTTTATCTGTTGAAGTCCTTGCAGTATACATTGAGAAGGATGACAAGTATTGGATTGCTCATAACGTCTGCTCTAGGTTTTGGTTTACGCTCAAGGATTTGATTTTACCTTAATGATATTTTCTAAACATCATGCTGTACTCTTGTTACAGTTAGCTAAAAGGAATGCAATGCTATTTAAATAAAAAATATGAATTTACCTTACTGGTATTTAACTCATCAACAAAGTCCAATCACACACTGAAACCACCGACTGAATAATTTAAAAGTTAAAAACATGCATTGTTCCAAAAACAAAAATAGGAAACTTGGCCCAAGAGTGCTCTTGGACAGAAAGATGCTTTAGGATCCTCTTTAAAATGAAAATTAGGAAAGCAGGTGCTTGGTCACTGCGACCTTACACACCCTTGATTTCTGCTGAATGGTCATCAAAGGTGGCTAAACATGTTAAGAGCAGTAGCAGCTGGCGTAGTAAGGGTAACAGCACAGCACACTCGGCCATTTGAGATAGTCATTTAACCATCTTTTAAGGAGTACCGGGCTGTTCATAAACAATTCAAATATCACCAAAAGGAAAATGGAAGTGAAGGTCCCAAGTGTTAGGTGGGACCCTCCTGTGTGTGCGTTGCCCCTTCAAGGGGATGTGTTTTCCTCACGTGTATGGCCCCTTTAAGATGGGCCATGACTGTGTCATGGCCCCAGCTAATAAAAGGAGCCCCTGCAGGCACGTGAGACAGAACGGCTGCAGACTCCATGAGAGGTTGGTCTGAGTCCGTGTCTCCTTTACTGATGTAGGCCGGAGGCCTACCCGTGGAGGCACAGGCCTGCAGGTCCTGTTGCCATGGGACCCCTTTGCCAGGACGGTGGCCTAGGTCCGCATGGTCAGGAGCCTGGCAGGCTGTGCCCCCACCCCGATGGCGCTGGTGTCCCATAGCGCCGCAGGGCCTGCCGGATGGACATGGCAGGCCCCAAACTCCCACAGGCGCTGGGCCTGTTTAGGGCTGTGAGGAAGCAGCACCCCGGGGTCGCCTGCCGGATGTACATTGCAGGCGACCCCCAACATTGGCGACGAGGACGTGTCCACGTGGCCCCCCCCCCGCTGCCAGTGAGTGGTTTGGGGGGGGGAAGAGGAACATTCGACCCCACCGCGGGTCCAGCGTGGCCTGCGCCTCACTGCCGCTGCGTGGGCGGTGTGGGCCCGGGCTGCCCCGCGGTGGGACGCACTCCCTGCGGTGTTCACCGCAAAGAAGCAAGGAGGAGGCGCTGAGGCCCCCCCACCCGTGTGCCGGGGAGGAGCGGCGGACATCGCCGGATAATTTGGGTGCGGGCCTATTCCCAGCAGGGCCCGCAAAGGAGTCGCAGATGGAGCTGCCTTCCCCAACCATGTGGGGGAGGCTTGGTCCGCGGCGTCGGCCGCACGAAGATGCAAAGACAAGCGGCATTTTGTCGCGTGCGAGGGAGACGGAGCCCCGCCCCGCCGCGAGCCGGAAACCCCACCATCAGGGCCCACGAAGAATGAGTGGTGCTCCGGGAACCGGAGCAGGAGGAAATGTCGGGCGGAGTGAAGGTGGCTGCCCACCTTTTTCCCGCGGGTGAAGAATGACCGCCGGGAAGGATGTCTATCCCCGCCTCCCCCGCTGGGGCCGCGGCGGTGAGGTGAGCTGCCTGCCCCTCCCCCACCCACGTGGCACGCTGTGCTGGCGCTGCGGGTGTGGCCCCGGATGCACCAGAGGAGGGAATGGTGCATCCACGGTCGCAGCCGCAAGGAGAATGAGCGGCACACCATCGCCGCGGGGAGGGGATATGCCCTGCATGTCTCCGCCCTGGCCGCGGCCCTCTGAGGAGGGTGCTCGTGCGGCCGGGGGCGGCGGAGCATGCCTACACCTTGTCGTGGGTGGGGAGGCTGTGCCCCAAAAAGGGACAATTGAGCCGCCGCGGCCATGAGGCTGTGCCCCCCACCCCCAATCGAGACCTAATGGGCGGCATCTGCCGCGATGTGAGAGGCCGCGCCCCCCAAGAAGAGCTGGGGCGCCCGCTGCCCTAAGGAAGATGTCAGACAGCCGATGCCGCCAGCAGCCCCCAAGAACAACTGGGGCGCCTGCTGCCCCCACGGAAGGAGGTGCTGGTGGCGATGCCACAAATTAATAAAGAACTCTCCACCTGGGGAGAGGATCCAACCCACACCCTAACAGTGTCCGCCGCACTCAAGTATCATCCGCAGTCGGAGCCCCCGTAGTGATCCCGGGCTGCGGGCGGTGTGTGTGGCGGCGTTGAGGAAGATCAGAAAGGGGAGGAAGAAGGTATGCCCCCTGCTAGATCGAGCACCACTGAAGCAAGGCCCGGGGTACGTGGCGGTGACGAGAGAACTAGAATGCTAGGCCCTGCCGGAGCGGAAGCAGTTCCAGCTGCCCGGGCCATGTGGTGGTGAACGAATGGCATGGTGCCCCACTTCAGAGCGTCATTGGGGAGAGCCCCTGCCTGTCTTCGGGCCCGGCGGTGGGCGCATCTGGAGGGTGCTTGGTTCTGGGGCAGGGCCGCAGTGCTCAGGGATGGGCAGACTGAACACCTGCCGGACCCCCAGCATGATATCGGGCCCGGCGGTGAAGGAAAAGGCGTGCTCCAGCATGAAGAGGCACCTGTGGGTGCATGGCATGATCCTGGGCGACCACCAGTGGGATCTTGGCCACAGTCGGTGACCATCATGAGGGCCAGAGCACACAAACAAAGATGGGCAAATGCGACATCCCTGCCCTGCAGGGCGCAGACTTGAGGTGGTGCCTGGGGAGGGCCGTGCTGCCCAAAGTACCCCAAGGAAGATCTCGCGCCGGGCAAGGGCAGTAAGAATCAAGAGCCCCGCGAGGTCCCAAGATGCCGGGTGGCGATCGAGGTAGCGGCTCTGGGACAGAGGTGCCCCAGCAGCTAGTCCCACGGCGCGGCCCGCTCTGAGCACATGGGACACGTAACAGAGCTGCAGCGCCGGTGCCCACAGAGCCGCAATGCCTCTACCGGAGGGCCTCCACTCTCATGTTCATGGAGGTGTCAGGCCAGGACGTTGGAGCGATCGGTGCACTGTACACCGGACTAACAGTGCCCTCCAGGAGGTGCTACATGGGACAGGAGACATTCTGTACTACCGGGCCCTCCGTAAAACCGGGTATCCTTGCCCACATTCGGTGCCAGTGTGGTCCAGCGGGGGATGTGGCACTGGCAGGGCAGGAAGAGGAAAAGACCCTCCAGGACCGGGGAAGAGGCGTGATGCGCAATTTCAAACCAGAGGTGGCAGCCAGACAAGACCTGGCACTACGCTACAGTGAGTGGAAAGGAGGGTCAATCAGCAGAGGAGTGATCATCTCCCGGATCAACGCCATCGAACACAAGCGATTCTGCTCGACATATTAGTAGCCCGGACTGTCCGCTACTGGGAACACCCTGGCTGCCTGCTGCTAATGACACTCTGCGTGCGATGCCATCGAAGGGGCAAGCTCAATGGGGTTTGGTGAAGACACCGGCCGGATCCCCGAGTTCAATCGACACCTGGGGTGTGAACAATTGACCAGGCAGCTCTGGGCCCTAAATCCAAGACTCAGTGCATCAGTCGAGAAATGGGTTGCAGCTCATCATAAGTGCTTGTGCGCCCTGCTGTGCCCCTTGGAGGAAAGAGATGTGCCAGATCAGGGGAGCATCGCCAACAAAAAGGGGTGAGTGCTGCCATGTCACTCCGCACTCGATCGACACCACAGTAATCTGTCAACAGCACATGAGCAGCCTGGATGCCCTGTGACCTGCGTCTCGCTACTCTGCTCTGAACGTCAAGTGACTATGCCGATGTGGCCCCTGGTACCCGCCGGGTGCGGCTTTGCCGGTCGTGAACTATACCATCAATGGACCTGAACTCGGGAAGTGACTCCTGAACGGACGCTGCTGGGAAATGGACGGGTCTCCTGCTGCCTCGCGATTGTTTAAAGAGGACTCAATATTCTTGTGTTGTGATGCTGTTGACCTGCATAGGAACTACATGTTTTAAGTGGTCTCAGTAAAGAATAATAAGGTGAGGCTGTGATCCCACAGTTGCGAGGTGTGCATGTAATACCAACCGCCAACCACGGCGTTTGTTTCTATGTTACCGTTCAGAGCCCCAGGTTAATAAAGGGTTTTGCAAACTGTGGCGGAAAGGCCGGTGGTCCTCTGGCAGCCCACCTGCCACGGCTGTCACCGGTTGAGGGTGTTTAGAAATGGGACAATATATGTTAAGTCTGTAATTAGTAGGCGTTAGGTCTTTAATTGTTTGAGCAAGCAAAGTATGTGGTGGTGGAATATCTTATTATTTTGTCTACCCCACAAGTTCTAAACCGACAAGAATGTCATTGTTTTATAACAGGTGGGATGCCTGTGTGTTTCAACATTTGTTTGTTTTTGTTCGTTATGAAAAAGGAGGAGTGTTAGGTGGGACCCTCCTGTGTGTGCGTTGCCCCTTTAAGGGGATGTGTTTTCCTCACGTGTATGGCCCCTTTAAGATGGGCCATGACTGTGTCATGGCCCAAGCTAATAAAAGGAGCCCGTGCAGGCACGTGAGACAGAACGGCTGCAGACTCCATGAGAGGTTGGTCTGAGTCCGTGTCTCCTTTACTGATGTAGGCCGGAGGCCTACCCGTGGAGGCACAGGCCTGCAGGTCCTGTTGCCATGGGACCCCTTTGCCAGGACGGTGGCCTAGGTCCGCATGGTCAGGAGCCTGGCAGGCTGTGCCCCCACCCCGATGGCGCTGGTGTCCCATAGCGCCGCGGGGCCTGCCGGATGGACATGGCAGGCCCCAAACTCCCACAGGCGCTGGGCCTGTTTAGGGCTGTGAGGAAGCAGCACCCCGGGGTCGCCTGCCGGATGTACATTGCAGGCGACCCCCAACACCAAGCAACACTAAACTAACAACGTGTGTAGAGAGAAAGCTGCACGAGGTACAGATTAAATGCGCTTTGCATCGGCTGCATCGTGTTTAACCATCCCCTAAAGTAAAGGCACTCTTAAAATACAGTATTAAATCCGAGGATAAAAAGGTCTCAAGTTATGAGCACATTTTGTGCCCGGCTGTATGATTAAATGTATTTCTTGACATAACGATTAAGCAGCAAATACTCGCACACAAATACGTTGAACACAAACAAAGAATGCTTAGCAACAGGCCTTCAGGAATCAAGTAGCAGACATGCCGAGAAATCAAGGCTTTTTATAAATAATCCGCGAGACAGGATTTAGGGAAGGCGAGCTGTGGGACAAAAATGCAAATCGCAGATTGGTATTTGAGCTACACAAAAACTATTCTTAATAAACAGGAAGCTATGAGCAGAAAATGGATTTCACCAGCATTTGCACGCTCCCAAAACGCCTGCTTCCGGCAGAGATGCAAGCAACAACGCCTACGGTTAATAGTCTGTAGACGTGCGTTCGCTTGTTTATTTCGGAATACAATTCCATAGAACTCACATGGCAACAGTTCATATACAAAGAATACAGATTCAATTATGCCAAAAACATAATAAAATGGATTAGAGGTACTTTGTACAGAGTTACATGGTAAAGTTAAAATCGTTCAGAAATGTAAGTAAATTATGCTCATACATTGGTACTCCTTATTTTCATACCTGTTTGAGGTGCAATAATAATGCCCATCCTAACAATGGCGTATCAACATTAAATAACTAATAAAGCGCCAGCTGACACTGTCTGAAGCCAGCATTCCTTAGGATGGGTAATATTGTTCTTGATCTTGCCTGGCGATATGCCGTACAAAATGGAGTAGATATTCACATGGAGAAGAACACATTAGCACCCTGGTGGGAAAAGCAACCAATTAGGTTGCTCGGATCGCTGGCTGAATCCCATGATCTCAGCCCACGTTGCGAGCAGCCAGAAGGCTGCCTCTCTAACCCCCCCCCGCAACCTATCTTCCCCCACCCTCTCATTCCTTCTCCTCGGGTGTCCGGTCCCTTCCCACCCTCCAGCACTGCTTAGCTGATTCGTGAAGTGTTAGAATGGATTTCTAAACTCTGGCCTGGTGGACAGATGTTTGGGAGGCCACGCTTGTTATAGTGAACAGGGAGCAACTTCTGTGAGTTAGCCAAACAAATCAAGTTCGCACGGAGAGAGGCCAAGGATAAATCTCAGGAGAGGTGAAAGGGGTCAGGGGTCCACAATGAGTCCACACAGTGGACAGAATGCCCTGGGTTTTTGAGATGAAGTGAAAAGCCAGGGCCGAGCAAAGGGCCTGGGAGGGGACAGGAGAAGTAGAGACTGCAGCAGGATTGGCCAACTTGGTTGAGTCTGTCCCTTGCATTTGCTACTTGTCTCGGCATGTGCAGGCCTTCCGCTATGTGAACACAGGACCAGCAAAAGGAAACCAGAGTCGCTTCTTAAAGAGGACCATTGTGGTTGGTTGCAAAGAAGGAAATACCTTTAGAGGGTCACCATTGTGGCCCACGGACTTTAAGTGAGTCTGGCCTGACTCCAAGCTATGGCAGTTTTACAAATGGGTATACTGTAGTTCTTTTGGGGCCGAACCAGGGAGGGTACATGAGGGCCCAGGAGGAGTACAATATGCCCTCAAACAACAGCCATTCGACAACTGGATCTTTAGGCTCCCAGATGAGCCAGCAGGCCACTGCTGCCCAAGGGTCACTTGACAGGTTTGTGGGCAACATCCGAGTATCAGTCTGGGACGCTATCCAGTGACCCTCCTGGCACACCTGGTGGCCCCTGTGTCACCAATAGGGTGCCTGGGGCTCCTGGGCGTTTGCCAGGCCCAGTGGCCACTCTCTATGATGAAGTAGTGCCTGGGGCAAGCCCAAAGGACTTAGCCCTGGACAAGTAGACACTGGCTATAGCAAGTGATTCTGAAGAACTGCAATGGGGCAAAATTGCCACTGTGCCAAGCAGCAGGGCAAGCCCAGTGACCTCTTTGGATGGCTTGACGAGGCATGGGGTATGGCCAAAGGCAATGGCCTGCAGGCCAGTAGTGGGTGAAAAGTGGTCATGGGCCTCGTCATATGCCAGACCCGAAGATAAACATCAGGTCACTTGGAGGAGCCCAGGGAATGGCTGCACACCATAGCAAATGGTTTGGGAACTCATAAGGGGGGCCAGTGGATTCTTTGGGTGGCTTATGAGGGCTTGATGCACGGTCAAAGGCCATGGACCGCTAATATGGCTTGTGCCCTGTGCATATCTTCAGCTAAGGATGGTGAGATGCAATGGATAGTGAGCCCATCTGATTGCATGGCAATCCCACAGCAAGTCCAAAGGAACAGCTCAAGTCAAAGTAGCCCTTGGGCATGGCAGCCAGTTTATTGGGTGATGGGGAGGGAGCATTTCTAGGCATGGGTCCTGTATCTGTCAGCAGGCAATGTCCAATGGGTACATGGGTTGGCTCTGGTGTTCCCGGAGCAGGACTCGATGCCAACTATGGCAAAGATACCACTAGGCATGGCCACAAGTTATAGCCAACTGGCTTATCGATGGCTCGTAGGTTCCCGTGTCAGGGACAAAGATATAGTGCCTCATGGGTGCCTGGGGCACGGTCAAATGCACTGCCCGGGTCAAAGTGGCCATTGGGCATGGTCACAGGTCATTTCCAGTGTGCCTATTGGGTGGCTTGAGGTGCCCGGAACAGGTATGAATATTACCACTGGGTACAGTTGCATGATCAGTTGGACCATCGAGTGACTCAGGGTGCTGGGCACAGGGTGAAGGGTCCGGCAGAGACATGCCCATCAGGTGCATCGGTGCCTCTGAAGGTGCAATTATCCATCAACGGAGGGTTCCTTAGAATTTGAGGTGAAACAGAGCCCAAAGAATCAAAAGAAATTCCTGATCCCTGAGCTTGCAGTTGTCCTCTACATAATACTTGCAATCTCCTATTACGATAATACCTGAACATTAAGTAACAATATCTCAGAGAAACGATGTTGCCCACGGGTATGGTGCAAGCTTTGGTGAAACAAGTTACTTTTAAAGGGCCAATGCTAGGTGCCTCACTAAGTAGTAGATCCGGAATAGACTGAACGTTTCTTTTTAGCTAAACATGCATTACGTAGACACACCTTCAGGTACTTCATTAGTACAATTGTTCCTGACCTTGAATGAATGTTACACGTCCTCTAGATGAGCAATCAGGTTTCAGTCTTGCTAATAAGAATGCCAATATATACTTTGGGCATCATTTAGACAAAGAAATGATGTAGGACGAGAGGTTGTCAGAAACAAGGTTGTATTTGAACACAAATGCAATACAACATGGATATAAGTCACCCAAGCCTGGACAGATGTGCCCTTTGGATGCACCATTCTGGCACCTCAATATTAGTACTTATGATAACAGGTGCCCAGTGGCTAGGTCCAGGGCAGCCACCAAGCCTAGAGAGGCGGTGGGATGCCCTGCCACAGCATTGTCTGAAGCAGGTTAGGCCAGGAAGTGTGACACAATCCTGGGGGTGATATTTCTGAGCAGCAAAACAACGGTGAAGTGGAAGCACTGTTAGTGATAACAGGCCCCCAAGGTGAAGCGCGGAGATAGACGATGAGGGGGCATGGCCAGCCACTAAGGACATGGAGGGAGGAATGCATTATCCCTGGACATTCAGGAGCCCAGAAGGCCCATCCCAGCCACAGAAATGGTTTTCGTAGTAAGGAAGGCAATAGTGAACCTGCAGCAGTGTCATTGACTACAGGCACCAGGGCTCCGGTCCATTGATGTTGTAAAAAGGAGCATGCCCAGCTGCCAGGACCCAGCAAGAAGGACACCGACCTACAGCATCTTCTCCAGCAATAACCAATGATGTGAAGCAGAACATCAAAAGAAGCACAGCTGTAGTGCGTACATATTAAAGAAGTACGATATGGAAACCATCTGAAAATTCTTACCTTCTGTGTTAGATCACTGGCTTCATTTATGTATCGGTCCCTCTCCTTTTCTAGTTGGTAGATAATGTTCCTCTGCTTTTGAGCTTCTTCTTTAAAGTTGTTGATCTCCTCTTCTAGGTTCTTCTTGGATTGCTCATGTAGCTTTACCAAATTGAGCTGCTTTTGGGTGGCTCCAGTAGCCTTGATCATATTCTATAAAGCAGGAGAAAACTACAATTAGCACAGTCACAAGGTGTCTCATTTATTACATAGTGAAATGCACAGCAAAATGTCCTATCACTTTTCAAATGCCTAAACCTTGTTCCTGTATTTGAGTGCCTCCCTTTCTACAGCAAAAATTAATGGGTATACAGACTATCCACCGAAATTATTTTTAATCAAGAGCTTTTTCACCTAAAAATGTTTAGTGAAAGACTTTTTCATCGAAAAAATCTTTTACAGACCTTTTTTTCATCGAATGTTAACTTTTTTTTAATGTCACATTGTTATTAAATATAACAATGTAACATTAAAAATGTTAAAGTATAATGTATTTTTGGGTGGGTTAAATGGTTACATTTTATTGTGAATGTTTGGAGTGTTTTTAAGGGTGGAAAACAGGGGTTTATGTGAACCCCCCAATAAAATAAAATAAAAAAAATAAAAAATTAATTCGGTATACAGGTTTACAGGAGTTGGGGGGACCCCCGACCCCAATAAAAATAAAAAGAATATTCAGTATACAGGTTTTCGGTATAACATTTTCGGTAAACACTTTTAGTTATGTGAATCTATATTAGGTAAATACGTTTTAAGTGAAAGAATTTCAATGAAAAATACTTTAGGTGTAAAGAATTCGGTGTAAAGACATGTAACCAAATTAATGTGGAGCCATTAATAAACAAGCCATAGACAAGCCAATAAGTCTGGCTTTGCAAATGTACAGGGTACTTTTTTTTGTAAACCTCCCACAGCACATGAAAAGCTTGCACTGAAAAAGTGCGCATTATTGTAGGTATGCCCTGTAAGAGAAAGCCCAGTGCTTCCACTTCAGAAGACCTGCCAGACTGGCAAAGTGCATGCTTGCTCTGCAGGCGTAATTTGCGCTCCCGACATCAAACAGGTCCAATGTGAATGGCCACGATTCCCGGTGTCTGGATTGCAGACCGGTGCTACTTTCTTCCTGAGAATCTTCTATTTTCACACAGGATAGATTGAGAAGGCTACGGTGGACAGGGTTAGGTGGATGGACACCATTTTTAGAATAAAAGAGGATCACTTTGACATTTTTTCAGAAAAAGTAAAATACATAACAATGAGGTCTGTATTGAAATTCTTGCATTCTTACAATACATATCACATGCTCCCTTAGCGGAAGTGATGCGTGACAACGCCCTGTAAGTATGTTTATAATAAAGTGCCTGCCTTCCCGCAGCTCAGCCTAGGACGACAACGTTGACACACACACACACCTCATTAAAATGATTGTTCAATTGATACAAGTGTCTGTAATAATGCAGGTCAACTGAAGGCAAGAAAGACGACACGCACAAGTAAAACGCATGCACACTGAATAAAAACAATCATTAACGGATCTGAAGGTGGAGGAGGTGACTGTTCTACTGTTGAAATGTCTGTTCAGAGCACTACGCCGACAAGAAAGTAGAGCTCCTTAATGGACGTTTTGTAAACCACAGCCCTCTCAGTGCTTAATTTGTGGGGGTGGTTGCCGGTCCCCAACACTGGCACTCTTTTTTGGGGACCGGAACATCATTGGGCGGCTGCCGCACGTGTAATTCCTTTGTTTGCACACTTAAACTAGTTTCATGATCATCATAAATCATTCTGCTGCTGCTCTCCTTGCAGGGAGATGGCTGGCTCCTGGCTGGCTGGGCCTACAGAGTACAACAACAACAACAACAACAACAACAGCCAATGAAAACCAACATTCTGTTGTTACTATGCAGTATCTGATACATTCTGTATAGTAACACAGAATGCTCAGTTTTCATTGGCTGTGTTGTTAACTTGTTGACTCCAGGCTCCAATCAGTGAAATTACATGATGACGTGAGTGTGTGGGGGTGGGTATCACGTGGGTCTGTTGTTGAGCAGAGGCAGGAGCACACTTGTTAAGGCGTGGTGAGGGTGAGACTCGTGTTCTGTTTGTGCTCCGCCTCCGCGTCCAGGCCTACTTGAGTTCCTCAGGGGCAGGCCAGGCCGCGCCACGCTTGCTGAACAACGCAGCGCCGCCGGCGGTAAGGTAAGTGAAGAAAGTGAACTTGTTGACTCAGACTGACTTTTTTCTATCTGTTCGGGCCAGCAATGCCGCTGCGTCTCCGCCTGCCGCAGTGAATGTACATGATGCTCAGTTCTGTGACATCCACGGCGGCAGGCCCTGCGCGCGTGCGCCATCCTATGACGGGGAGTGCAGTGCGACCGGCCCCCCGAACTTTGACCCCGGCCGCGGTGTCGTGAAATGCAATGCAGCATGCTGCATGCATTGCAGGCGCAGCAGTGTGTGTGCCACTGCCGCCCGCCCTGTGGCTGCCCTGCCTGCTCCGCAGCCAGGCTGGTGCCTGGCCCGAGTGCTGGAGTCCGACTCAGCAGCAGGCTGCGGCCCACGAGGCAAATGCGAGCAGGCCGCAGCCCGCGAGGAGAATGCGAGCGGGCCGGCGGCGGCGGCACTGGCTAATGGGATCATGACCTGCATGCATCAATATTGATGATGCAGATGATCCCATAGCCAGTGCGGCCGCCAGCCGCTGCCCGCAATAACAAGCCGAGCGTGAAGAAGTGCGTAAAGCGCCCCGCCCCCGCGGCAGCCTTGGTCTTTCCCCTCCTGGGAAACTGCAATGCTTTAAACCGGTGTGCTCGACTTTGTGAGGCTCAGCAGAGCCATCTGATCAGCAGTCCAACCAAATGCACAGTCAAGCTGGTGCTACGTGGGTAACATTGGGATCTGAAGCAATATGTATAGGTGGAGGCTGCACCACCCTCCTATTACCACACCTCCACCGTTGTGAGGCGGACTTACATTTCCATCCAGCACAAACTTCAAACTTCAATGTTGTACCCTTATAGTTGTCAGAGTACACAATTTGCATTATATGTTTACCTAATATGGGTCCAGAAAATGTATTAAATATCACTTTGGGAAAATACGTGTGGAGTGATTGTGCAACTGTTTTTATTTGATGATTGCTGCATAAATTAATTTACATTAATAGGCTCAATCTATAATAGTTATTAGGTTATTACATTAAGCAAGAGTGGAGAGTATTGTTATATTCTGGTTATTAATGTTTCCTATATGTTATACGTGATCAGTTGGTTGACAGGCTTACATGATAACTTCGCAAAGCCATAATGCTGCAACATTTTGAAGAGCATCCTTCTTTTAAGCCTGTAGAACAGATTATCTGTCAAAACAGACATCAGCCATAGCATCAGTGGTCTTCCAGCCCTTAGTTATTAATGTAGAGGTGCGCTTCCATTCGTATATTTCGATGAATCCAGATGGTGTTTTAGTACTAGAGTTTGGAGAACTGTGTTCAAATCTGTTTATTTATACCTTAGGAAATATCTGGCAGCAGGTATTTATCAGACCATCAAGACTGTAATTGGTAAACAGCCAATTATCTCATGAAGGTTCTAAATCAAGTGGTATTGTTGCTTTATTTTCTGCCCATAAATGTAGTAGAATTGGAAGGGCATATTTTATGAAAACTGCAGCCAAACGCTCAATTCAATGATCATACTGCTCTTCGAATCCTGGGACCAACCGGACCACCATGCGGGACTCTTGATTCACAAAGTGGACCTGCTTGCAGATGTAAGGTTAAGAAGGAAGCGCACCTGCTTCAAAACACTGCCCCCAAAAATGTGATATTATATTGATATCCAAATAAATACTGACTCCACCCCTCAGCCATTTTGGTGAAGGGTGGAGGAATAGGGCCAACACACCACCACACGGTTAATCGCTTCGAGTAAAGCACTGTAAAGAGTGGGTCACTTGGACGGCCATGTTGTATTCGCACCCCTATGTCCATACTAGGAATGGAAAATATGAATAGAAACGCTCACCCATGATCTTTTCTAGTATTGCCACTTTAAGGATAGCAGTAGTTTGAAATGGAAATAGCCTGTTGCGTGCGTTCCCCACACCTGGGCTGCGACAGGACAGACCAGGCTCAATTGAAGTGTTTTGCAAGGCAAGCCCACCCCACGGCACATCTCTTTTCTTAATTAGATATTAGCAATCTAATATGCTGCCCACATCCACTGTTGCTTTCGGGGAAGTAACAGCAGTTACGATCTAGCACTTTAAGAATAAAGATGTGTGCATCTGGCTCCAAATGTGTCCGCGCCTGATTGTGTGTAGCAGTTAGGCGGCTGTGTGGGTGCATAGCTCCAGGCAAATTAAGAGCTTGGGCAGGTTTACTGAGGGACCAGGTGTGCTGGGTTAGCAAGATAGCTCAGCGGGTTTAGCACTGGCATCTGCCAATCGAAGTTGGTTGGTATTTGCACCCACATGGAGAACATGTCTTTCATCCAGTTCGCAAGGGTGAACGTAATTAACTATTTGAAGAGTGGTTTGGCTTGGTTGCAAAAAATGCCAGCAAACACTGTAGTGGGGCAAACAATAAAACAGAACAATTACCATGTGAGCAGGGAGAGCCACCCCGTTACAATTTGCAATGGAGAATGGTTGTATAGCACCGCGCAACGTTGGCTGCCTTTCCCCAACCCCCTCAAACCCGCCCCCGTTAATTTTAAGTTAGAGCTTGGGTAAACTTTAAAGCATTATACTTTCTCAACCCATGTATGCCCTTCCCCATCCATCCCACTACTAGCCTGTGCCAGCAGTTGCTGCAGCGCCAAACATGTGACATGGAGCAGCAGCAGTGTGATGGGCTGCTGGTGGCCCGATCTAGGTAGGTCTAGCACTGAACTGGCGCGGGGCGCGCGTCCCCACTGCGGGGCAGCGCCGGTGGCGGGCCTGCACTGCGGGGCGGCACCCGGCATTATGGGGCCAATACTTTTTGGGCACTGGCACTTATTTTTTTTTACAAATTAAGCACTGAGCCCTCTTAACACTTGATGGAAACAATTCTAACTGAAAGGGAGTAAATGTTTCGCAATAAACTAGAAGTATGGTTAAAACAACATTTCACTCAAAACGTGTGCATACAAAATATAAACATTTGTGACGAACAGGCATTACCTCCACGTCCACTGTTCCTCGTCCCAGTATTTACTTCGTGAGGCCCCTGGCTCTGACACAGGACCTTCTTGCATTTCTTTTATTTCCTATAACTCCTCCCCTTAACCCACGTCATCCAGTTTAATTTTTTCTGCCTCCGGCAGGTTGGACTACTCCTGGCGCAGGGATCCGGGGAGCTACAGTTGCTGGCCCCCAGATGTGGCTGTGTGGCGGGGCCTCGTTCCTTCCAGGTGCGGCGTGCTCCCGGGCCCCCTGCGGGGCTTGGGTCCCGGTTGAGCAGGAAGCCTCCCCGGTTTCTTTGCCTGGCTCGAGGCCGGTGTGGAGGCATCACCCTCCAGGGTCCTGCCGGGCCTACGGCTACGGTAAGGAGATTGAGGGACCAATGTACGCCTCTTCATCCCAGTGTTTTCCGGCAGCGCAGCGAACCGGCTGTTTGATGAAGAGCCACATCCATGCATTCACCTGGCTGGCCCAAGGCTTCTGTCCCACTGCTTTTCTGCGCGCCCCTGGGGACATGGCTGAGGAATCGCTGAGTTGCTGGAGTACAGTAACGTTTACCACTGATGTAGACCTCTGATGCGTTAAGCAACCTCGTCTGTCCTATGAGCTACTCCCGAGCAGCTTTACAAACCTATGAAGTTGAACCAAACCCAGAGGATCAATTGATTAACGGTGTATTTCTTTCAGTGACCCTAGAAAATGTCCACTGACTGTAGGACCCTATGATTGATACCAGATTCCTGGGAATCAGAGCTAAAAGAGGAGGTCCCATACATGCCTGTGCTTTCCATTTCACCTTCTGATTCCTCACACACAGCCAAACATATCTGATGCCACATTATGGAAGACACACAGCCCGCAACATAGGACCATCCCAGTGAGAATGCTGAAGTAAGGGTCCATTCTATTTGTGGTAGTGAAATTACATATTACGGAAGGCAACCTGGCAGCCCCGATAGTGATAAATAACGCTTATGGTAATGCATTTACCACCAGCAGTAATTGTACCTCGTGCAATCGCCAGGTGAAGAGGATTATTCTCCGCGTCAGTGGTAATTCCAAAGATTCGACAGTAGAACGTTTTATATACATGGCTGAAAGTCTAGCAATTCACCCTCACTACATCCCCGAAATAAGGCCACTTTTTTCAAAATACAGAGACGGTGAAAATGTAACTTTCATTCAGAGTACTGAGGCATGACCTTTCCTTGACAATTAGATCGCCCAATTTAGTAGCCAACCAATCATAAGCCTAAGACCTATCTCAACATCACATTGACTATCAAAACCACATATAAATGGGCCCGAAAGCCGTACTGCCTTCTACTGCTGCTTGCCAAGTTTCTATTTGTAACTCACAACTAACCATGCATTTGGTGCACCTCATTTTTGTTTTTGTTTTTTGTAAAGCGTTGACCATCTGTAATCTTTAGCAAGGCCTTCGTACCTGTAACTAGCAACAGCTCCTCAATGCACTTGGGCTGCAGTGCGCTTTACAAATTTAAAAATAAATAAAAATAAATGCATGTGGGTTTTAGACGTTTAGCTCAGCAGCAACGTGTTCGCCTTGGAAGCAAGACGACACAAAGCAACACAGGTTCGATCCCCGGGTCCGAGCTTAGATACCTCTGGGATTTAAGCGTGTTAAGCAACTAAACAACAAAAACAATTCCTGTAACAGCGCCTCGATAAATACCTTCCGGGGGCAGGTTGGCTCCACCTTTAAGGGGCGGGGTGGGGGGAGTTTCTTGTTCATGTTTCTCAGATGGAATTGGAGGGAAACGCTGATGTAAACGGCCCGTTCCCAAGGGAAGTCATTTTTTGTTCTCCCTCGTTGGTGGGTTTTCTCCTGCCTTGCAGTTTAAATATAATACTCAGCAAGTGGAGCTCCTGTTTTACTGTTAATGCACACAGTGGGAAAGCGCTCTGCTAAACTCAGGCACCTTGCCCTGTCCTCTTCCTCTTCACCTGAACTTCACAGGAGGAAAAAGAAGAAATCAAGGCACGTTTCCTTATCTAGGAAAGACTGAAAGAAGTTGCTACGGCATCATGGCCATACAAATGGGCACAAGTGTCGGCGTTGGTCATTCTCATCCTCATCTTCTGGTGCAGAGTCCTCGTCTGCCGCTTCCTGTTCATCAGCTGACGCAGAAGTGAAATAGCTGGACAGGGAAGAGATAGAGGAAGTGTTTGCTCAAGTTTGGGCAGCATGGGTTTTTCAGAGCCCTTTGTACCAGTGGACGGGCCTGCCCCCACTAAATGGCGCGACCCGGAAAAGATTGACATGCCCCGCTTTATGGCCAAACTCTACCCATTGAAAGGGGGTGAGACGTTGCTCTCAGATTCAGTTGAGGTTGATGATATCCTTGCCAGTCTGGTGGGTCGCTCCTCTATGTCGGCAGCTATATATGACCCGGTGGACCATAAGGTTAATTCCAGTTTATAGAAGGTTCATGCTGGTGCACATCTGACCATCAGGGCGGATATCTACGGCTCCTACACTGCGGAGATGGTGCTGAGTGGTTTCAGGAAGTTAAAGAAGGCCGTGGATGGGGGTTCCGGACTGTGCCACTCTGCTGGCTGACATGCAGCGGCAGGTTGTGCTTTTGTCCAATTTGGCGTTTGATGGAGTGCAGGGCTCGGCCATGGCCATGGGTGCCGGTGTGTCATCCTGGAGGCATGTGCATCTGCGGGATTGGAAAATGGAAGGTTCACAGAAGGTGGCTGCCCTTAAACATCCATTTGACGGTTCCAAACTTTTTGGTGATTTACTTGAGGATAAAGTGCATAAGGTGTTGCATGCTGACAAATTACGGCAGAAGTCTACCTCAACGGTCAAGAAATCTTCCAGGGACCGGACAGTTTTTCCCTGGTCCCTCCTCCCACTCTTTTTGGAGAACAGGGGGAGGGGGCTGGTACAGAAGTCCTGATGGTTTGGACAGGCCAGTGGGCAGACGTCTCCAGCTGTTTTCTCCAGAAAGGGACAGGTGGTGCTCAGGTTCTTGGGCTCTGGATGGAGGAGTTATCGAGTGAACTTCTTGTCGCCCCCTGTCCAGGATTGCATGGTTCGAACTGTTGTTCCCAGATCGCTGACCAAGAGATTGGCTATGGCAACTGTTCTTTCTGAGTTGTTACTGAAGGCGGCGATCATGCCCCTTCTCTTCCCACACCGTGGTCAGACTTTCTACTCACAGGTATTTCTGGTCCCCAAACCTTCAGGGAAATCTCGCCTCATCTTGGACCTCAAGTCTCTGAACTGCTTCGTCCGGAAGGAACACTTCAAAATGGTAATTTTGCAGAACATTCTCCCCATGTTCTGGATGGCGTCCCTGGATCTCCAAGATGCATATTACCACGTGGCTCTCAGCCCCTGGCCCTGGATCTCCAAGATGCATATTACCCCGTGGCTCTCAGCCCCTGCCACATGAAGTTCTTCCGGTTTGCAGTAGGATCCCGGCAGTTTAAGCTCCAAGTACTCCCATTCAGGTTGTGCTCGGCTCTCAGGGTGTTCACCAAGCTGGTGGATCCCCTTGTGGCTAATCTGCACCTGAGGGGCATTCAGATTTTTCCCTACCTGGATGACTGGTTCGTCAAGACGGCCCTCCGGCGGACAGTCCTGACTCATCTCCAGCTGGTTTGCCAGGCATTGCAGGACTGGGGGTTTCTGGTGAACTGGCAGAAGTCTCATATGGAGCCCTCTCAAGATCTGGTTTTCATCAGGGCTCAGATTTGCACAGGATGGGGAGAGTTTTTCTGTCCCAGGAGAGGGTTCATCGCCTGCTGGCTGTTCTGTTTTCAGGAAGCGGTGTGTCTCAGCTCACCTGTTGCTCATGCTTCAGGGGCACATGGCATCTTGCGTTTTTATGGTTCCTTGGGCTCATCTTCATCTGCGTCCTCTGGTGTCTTATCTACTCTCCCACTGGCTCCCTGCCTCTCAGGCTTACGAGGCAGGAGTGTCTCTGGTCCATCCTCTTGTGACCATTCTTCCTATAGACGCCAGTGGAAGGGGTTGGGGGGCCACAGTGGGCATCCTCTTGGCCCAGGGATTGTGGGCTCCGGATGAGGGCCGTTGTTCGTCCAATTGGAGAGAGTTGTGTGCCATTCTCTGAGCCTTGTTGTACTTCAGGGTGTTTCTGGAAGGCTGGTGAGTTTTGGTCCAGAAGGACGGACAATACCATGGCACTGGCATATGTCAACCGCAAGGGGGGGTCCGGCCGCTCCATGAATGCTCTGGCAGCTCAGAAAGGTTCCCGGACGGGAGTTGCATCTGTTATCCCCTGGTGGCATCTCATGTCAGGGGGGTGGACAATGTTCGAGCAGATCTACGCAACCGCCGGTTCCCCTCCTCTGCAGAACTGGTTCTGTCGAACAGGGTGTTTGCAGAGATCTGTGTCAGGTTCGGGATCCCCGTTCTGGATCACTTTGCCTCTCTGACCTCTGCAAAGGTTTCTCTCTTCTGCTCTCGGTTTCAGGCTGAGGGTGCTTGCGGGGTGGATGCCGTCACTGTGCAGTGGCCTAGGGATCTCCTTTATGCATTCCCTCCTATCCCCCTTCTTCCCTGGGTGGTTCACTGCATCAGGGAGACCGGGTCGACTGTTGTTGGTTGCTCCGTTCTGGCCCTGCCGGAGCTGGTTCCCCCCTCTGTTGGAACTTGAGTCCCGGGAACCTTGGCTGATTCCGAAGTGGCCTTGTTCCCAGCAGGCGGGTCTGGGGTTTGGGGTCCAACAGATTCAATGGGCAGCATGGCTATTGCACAGTCTTGGTTGATGCCCCAGGGGTTTTCGGGTCCTGTAATTGAGTCTATCATAAATGCTTGTAGACCTTCTACTCTGAAGGTGTATGGCAGGCACTGGGGCCACTTCCAGGATTGGTGTGGGCAGTCTGGGATCCCCCCCTGCGTTCCGGTCTGCCCGCTATTCTCCAATTCCTCCATGAGGGTTTTTGACAAGGGCCTAGCGATCTCCACGGTTCGCTCCCAATGGGCCTTCATTAAATTCCTCTTGGGGGACTCTGATGGCTACCTGGATGGGGAGGTGTTGGTTGAGGTGTTGCTTTGGGGACTCTCTTTTTCCCGTCCTTGTACTTATGAAGGTCTTCCCCCTTGGGATCTTCCTCTTGTCTTGTGGTTCCTTCAGGGGCTGCCTTTGAAGCCAGATTCTGAAATTGAGATCAAGCACCTTACACTGAAGACTGCCTTCCTTATTGCTATCACATCTACCCATAGGCTGGGGGAGATTGGGGCTCTATTGTGTCATCCCCCTTTCCTAAGGGTCCTACTGGACTCTGGTTTTGCGGTGCAATCCAATGTTTCTGCCTAAAGTTGTGTCTCGGTTTCACACCCCTCAGGATCTAGTTCTCCCTGCCTTTTTTCAGGATCCTCAAACGCCAGAAGAGGTGGTTTGGCATGCCATTGATGTGCGGCAGGCAGTTCATTAGTATTTGGCTCGGACTGCCCCCTTCCGGCAGTCTGATAGTCTCTTGATTACTTTTGGCCCTGCTGGTGTGGGTCGGAAGGCCTCAGTGGTTTCCATTAGCCACTGGATCTGTGTTGTGGCTTGATCCTTGATTGTTTCTTGGAGTCTCCATGGCCTATGTGGCTTCTGTTCTACCTGTGCATGCCCACGTACAGGGTCGCTCTACCAGGGGTTTGACTGTTTCCTGGGCAGATGCAAGAGGGGGTTCTCTGCAGGAGATTTGTAGGGCAGGCACCTGGCCAGATCAAAGCACTTCCGTCAACCACTATCAGTTGAATGTCTCCCACTCTGGGGATGGTTCTTTCAGGGTTAAGGTTTTTTCTGTGGAGATGCGAATTCGGAGTTATTAAATGTGTCAATTGTTGTTCTCCACTTTCTGGCTCTGTGACTCATTGGGACCTTTCCCCGTTACTGCTATGGTATGTGTCGTGAAGTAATTACTGGGACGAAGAAGAGTGGACGTGGAGGTAATGCTCTGATTACTTACCGATAATGTTCATTACTCCTCGTCCTACTCTTCCTTGTCACAGTACTGATGACCCTCCTCTCCCTCCCTGCGGGGAAAGTCCTATGCTCTGGCTTGGATATGTTCAACTGGATGACGTGGGCTAAGGGTAGGAGTTATAGGAGGCAGGGGCCTAAGGAGGTAAGTACTGTGACAAAGAAGAGTAGTACTGGGAGTAATGAAGATTACTGGTAAGTAATCAGAGCATGTTGAAGCATTCCAAGATAATGACCATTAAAGCACTGCTGAGCCAAGATGCAACAGGCCAAAGAGAAAGGCTCATTTCACCACACAGCATCTAGTTGGCATAAGGATCCCTCTAAATGTAACCAAAAGAGCTCTGCCAGAGAGCTAAAGCATTCTTTAGCCTGACTTAAAAATAACTACTTCTAAATCAACAAACTACTTTATCTAAAATGTACACATTTTATAAAGATGAATACAAATCTAGATAAAGACACACACCTTATTGTTTCGTCTTTTCCTGCAGACAGATACATTTTTAATACAACATTGATATTCATTTTCCTGATTAAAAAAAGACAATCTATTTCTAAAATTATTATACTTCCAGTCAAAACAATCTAGTATGCCTTATTTCAATGGCCACCCTGACTCTGGAACCTCCTCCCGTCAATACCAGACTCGCCCTTTATTTCTACATTTCATGGGGGATCTGCTCTCACAGGTTTCCTCCACAGGTTGCTTGTAGATCTCTTACTGTCAAATTGCTCTCATTCCCCTGTTTCTAGTTCCTTGCTCCCTTGTAACTCTGCTTCCCTCACTTTTTCCTTCCCCCTATGACTTGTAAAGCACTCTATTGCTTCTCGAAGCAAGGTCTGCACTAAAAAAAAAAACAATAATAATGATGCACCCACTAGTTATGGGACAAAATGGGAGGCAATTAAAGTTATTATGAGGGGAACTACATCATATGTTGTTAGGATTGTGTTGGTTAAGGATGTGGAAGTGCTTGAGTACCAGGTGGCTGAGTTAGATTTAAAGGCAGTCTCTACAGTGGAGGTTAAAGAGAAATTACACAGGAAGACTGTGCATTGGAATAGGTGCACCGGATACGCTAAGCAGATACTATCGTAAAACTATGTAGCTAAGATCCATGATGAGGTAAACAAGGGTGGCCAAATGTTAGCATGGCTGGTGGAAAGAGATGGTGCTCCCTGTTGCAACAGGTCTGGTGAGGTTAGTTGCAATCCGGAGCAGCTCAATGAGATATTTGCAGAGTATTATCAGAAGCTATCCAAGGAATAGGTTCGCCTGCACATAGATCAGGGACAAGACTTACTTAAGGAGCCAAACTTATCCTGTTTGGATGCTAAGGAAGTTAAAGGACTGTGTTCCCCACTCACAATATAAGGTATTAAATGGGCTATAAAGGATATGAGAAGGAGTGGAGCGCCAGGAGGAGACAAGTGACAGTTGAATTTTACCACAAATATATGGAGATACTTGCTCCTCATCTGCTTAATGTATTTGAGTAAGCACTTAAGGTGGTGCCACTGCCATAAATTTGAGGAAGGCTGTAATTGTATTGCTACCCAAGGCGGAGAAAGAAAGATTGGATCCTGGATCATGCAGACTATTGGCAGTCATGAACAGAGATGCCAAAATTCTTAGTCAAGTGCTAGCTGGGAGGATGTCGCATGTTATTGCCATATTGGTATATACTGACCAATGTGGGTTTATCCAACAGAGGAGTATGGCTATGAACTTGCAGAAGCTCTTTATTGTGTTGGAGTGAACACAAACACGAAAGACAGCTTGGTTATTGCCAGTTTAGATGCCCATAAGGTCTTCAACACCATTAATTGGGCAAATATGGTGGAAGTCTTTCAGCAAGTTGGAAAGGAGAGGCAGGCATCTAGCTGGTGAATCTATTACACACAGCCCAGTGCCTAGAGTAAGTACTAATGGGATTGTGTCAGGCAGAATGCAAATTCAACGAGCAATGAGGCAGGACTACATTATCGTTACCTATTTCCACTCTGCTGATGGAGCTGCTGGCACTACTTCTGCAGGATAAATTTACTGACAAATGAAATAAAGTGGATGGCATCAGTAATGGTATTTTCTCTATATGCTGACAATGTTGAACTTTGTATAAAGCAACCACTAATGATCTTTCTTCAGTTTTTGGAGGTTATGAAGCAATTTTGGAAAATTGCTGGCTTGCAGATTAAATTGGAATAAATTGACCCTTTATCCTCTGATAAAACATTGAAAGACTTTGACAGCACTTCTCATAAAGGTGAGTAGAGCGGATTTTAGATATTTGGAGTGCAAGTCAGCAGTGAGTGCAAAAAAGTGTCTGGCCTTAAGGTTGACTCACTTCCCTTGTTTCTCTGCTCCCCTCAACTTGTTCTTCCCAAGATGATTGTAAAGTGCTCCATTACTTCTTTAAGCTAGATTCACGCTCAAAAAATACCCTAACAATAATAATATTACATATTAGCGGTTCTGAGGCAAAATATTGATTTTTGGCTACTCTTTCGTGTGTCCATTTTGGATGGTATTGTTGCATTGATTCAAATGATTGTGTTGTTCAGATTTGTACCTATTTAAGTCTATGCTGGTTAGAATCCCAGAGAGCTTCTTCCTTTTTGTTGAATGTAATCTTTGCAAAACTGAAATGGGATGAGAAGGCCAATAGGATAGTGCATACAAATTTGTGGTTGCTTTGGAAGGCAATTGTCCCCAGAGGGGAGCCCTATCCTATGAGGCTCGGGAGGTGAGGCTTCTACCCAAAGGTCCCCCTAGAGGTGGCAATATGCAGGAGGGACTAACCTCCTGGGGATAAGGACGTTCACCTGGGGAAAAGCCTCCATAACACCACAGCACATAAACCCCTACCCTCATTGTCACGTTTTCCATCCACCATTGATAGTAGAACCATGTGCTACTGTAAACCCGGGACTGACAAGTATAAAATCTACTGAAATGTAAACGAACATGAGAGGCATGTGGAGAAACCAGATGAAAAGTCAGCCAAGTACTGTAACGAGGTGGCATACTGGAGACATAAAGAGTGCCAAAGAGGCTTTCACAGAAGGTGTTCATGTTACGCAAGGGCAGCAAGGCCAGACCAAAGAGATCTCATCGCGGAAGCCAGGAGTACACAAATGAAGCCCAGGAAGTTCAAAGTTGGAACGCTGAACTTGGAGCACTCGCGTCTCCCCAGAAGCGAGAGAGGAATGACAGGACGTTACCAGAGCATCCTGAGAGCTGACAGGGAGCCAACTCACTTGGTGGTGGCGTGAGCACTGGAAGGTGGACTGTCAGGTCCAGAAACAACGCAGAGACCACAAGCCGGTTGCAGAGCCATGTAAGAAGCGAGAAGGAGGAGAAAAGGCCCCCCACAACCCCGGGAAGACCCAGAGCCATGTCCCCAAGGCACCACAGGTAATAGAAACAGCAGGAAGACCGGGTTGGGTCTGGGAAGAGGCGCAGCTCAAGCAGAGTGCTCTGGGAGTCAACGTCCTCATCTCAGTGGACAAGTCAATACCACTGCTCAAGCAGAGTGCAACAGCAGTCATCTCCCACGTCGCAGTGGACAAGTCAATACCACCGCTCCAGCACAGTGCATCAGGAGTCATCTCCCTGTTCGCAGTGGCAAAGCCATTATCAATGCTCCAGCAGAGTGCATCGGTAGTCATCTCCCTTGTCGCGGTGGCCCAACCACTACCAGTGATCAAGTAGAGTGGGGAAAGGTTTACAAAGTTACAGAGGCGTCAGGAAGAACAAGTGACTTAACCCTGGCAACGTTCATTCGATTGGATGTTCCTGCCACGTATTCCTCATCTTATGATAATATATCTCCAGCTTCAGCTGCTTTAAAAAAATGTTTTGACAGAGGGCGCTGTCTGCCGTCTCATCGAGACAATGTCCCTCGAAGGCCTCCGTTTGACTGTCGACATCATCAGTATAAGAGGCGCACGCAGTGCCCGTTGGCTTCAGTTCTCTTTTCCCCCCTCCTGAAGAGGAATTACTGGGCGTACCATAGACCATAGGCTCAAAGAAAGCGTAAAGTGTAAGAACACGTAAATTGGACGGTGGGGTTGGCTGGGAGTGGTGATGACGAATACGTGGGAGGAACATCCAATTGAAAGAACGTTACCAGGGGTAAGTAACTTGTTCTTCGAATGGTAAGCAGTAATAATTTGGTGCTGGGAGTACGAATTACATTTTGTTCTAATCATGTACGGAGTGAAGGACCGCTATTGCAAATTGTCCTCCCTGACTGGAAGATGAATCCAGACAGTAATGTCTCACAACAGTGTGGACAGATGACCAAGTGGCCGCTGAATAAATGTCTTTGATTGGGACACCTCTTTGAAGAGCAGCAGAGGTTGCTATGCCCCTTGTGGAATGTGCTCTTAGACCTTCCGGCGGGTCCCTGGCCGCTAATCTGTAGCATTCAACAATAGCCAGGAAGATCCATCTGGATATGGTTTATTTAGTAACTGCTAGACCCAATTTGGGTCCGGAATAGCCAATAAATAATTGGTCATTTTGGCGAAATGTAGCCATTCTGGATATGTAAAAACTGAGAGCCTTTTTTGGGTCCAGTCTATGCAATCTTTCTTCATCCTTTCATGGATGGGGCGGTGGATAGAAAGTTGGTAAAGTAATTTTTTGCGACAAGTGGATGTCCGAGACTACCATAGGCAAGAAAGAAGGTTTCACCTTGAGAATAACCTTTTCTTTATGGAAAGCTGTATTAAGAGGTTTACAGGAAAGGGCCTCCAACTCACTTAACCCGCGGGCTGACGTTATTGCAATAAGTAAAACAGTTTTTAATGTCAAAAATCTTAATGGGCATTCGTGTAAAGGCTCAAAACTGGTGGAAATACATTAGTGAGACCTTTTAGGAATTGACTAATAAGAGGCATCTTAAAATATGAATCCTCCTCTGAAGAGCGCTTCAAAATATATAGCGCTGCCAGGTAACCTTTAATTGTTCCAATCTGGAGCCCCAGATTAGACAGATGTAACATAAAAAAGAAAGCACTCTAGGTGAGTCACAAGAACTCTCAAAGTGGGAAATAAACACAGAACAGGTTATCATGCCATGTTCTTTCTGGAGAGGGGCGTCTGCTACCCTTTTTGAAAAATGTTTGCAAGGAACTTGGGGTTGGTCACCCTGAGTCACCTGGGGGAAACCAGACATGGACTCCCTGCTCACTGTGCTCAGAGAGGCATAGCTACAACTCACTGATCAGGCCCAACAAGGCTGAAACACGTGTATGGGGTTGTATGGGATTGCTGTTACTCTTGTTCAGAAGGGAATTGCCATAGCATTTCAGTGCTGGACTGGATATGCAAATGGATATTTCCCATCTGTGAAAGGTACAGTGAGCAAAAAGCGATGGCTGCGAACTCTCAAAGTGGGAAAAAACCACAGAACAGGTTATCAAGCCATGTTCTTTCTGGAGAGGGGCGCCTGCTACCTTTTTTCAAACACATAGAAAGGGATCCACATTCTTATCCCTGCACCAGCTGCTAAACTTGTTCCAACGGCAGCAGTGCAAAGATTTTGTTGCTGGCCTCCTGGCCGAAAGCAAGATCTCTATTACGTCATCCGGGAGGTCCCAATCGTTGATTCTCAACCTCTCAGAAACCATGCGTGAAGGCTGAGAGTCTTGACCTCTGGATGGAGAACTCGAACTTCCTCTTGTGAGAGAAGATCCTCTCTTTGTGGAAGATGCATTGAAGGGCAGATGCACATGTTCAGAAGGTCCGGGCACCACATCCTCCTGGCCCAATCCAGAGCAATTAGGATCATGGATTTCCTGAATTTACTCAACCTGCTGATCATGTGAGGAATGACGGGCACTGGAGGAAACGCATACAGGAGTGGAAATTACCAGTCCACCACAAACGTTTCTCCTAGAGCTCCTTTTGGGGGAAATTCCCTGGAGCAGAACAGTTTGCGTTTCTGGTTGACACTGGTCACAAACAGATCCACTTATGGGGTTTCCCAAAGGGTGAAGATCTCTTAAAGGACTTCCTGAGCTAGTTCCCACTCGTGGGAGACTGTGCCTGCTTAGAGCATCTGCTGCTGTGTTCTTCTCTCCAGCTAGGTGAACGGCCGATAGGGAGATTCCTTCTTGAAATGCCCAGACCAGAGCTGCATTGCCTCTCTGCCCAGTGGTAGTGACCCTACACCTCCTCTCTTGTTGAGGTAGTACATGGCCACTGTGTTGTCTGTCATTATCAGTTCATTCTTTCCCCGTACAGAAAGCAGAAAGGCCTCCAGTGCTAGTCCGATTGCCCTCAGCTCCAAAAAAGGTTGATGTGTAGTTTGGACACTGATGAAGACCAACGGCTGCTGATTGTCAGATTGTTCGCATGGGATCACCACCCCATGTCTGAGGCGCCTGTCACTAGTGTTATCTCTGGCCCTGGCTGCCAAAAGGATTCTCCCTTGAGAATGTTGTCCTTGCGAGCCCATCACAGAAGGTCCTGAAAAACTCTGCTTGGAACTTTCTGGAGGTCTGACATTTTGCCTGAAAACTGGGAACATTGAGTCCTGATAGCCCATTGGAGGGGTCTCATTCTCAGGTGAGCCTCTGGCACCAGGAAAATGCAGGATGACATGAGGGAGAGCAAATGCAAAAAAATCAAAATCAAAGGCCGGAAGATGCTGGGCGATCTGGAATCTGCAAACCATTGGCAGAATGTGTTGAGCTCTCAACTCGGGTGGCAAGGCTTCCCAGAGGAAGCATTCAGCACTGCTCCAATTAGTTGGAGTCTTTCAGTTGGTATCATGTTGGACTTCTTATAATTGAGGGAGAAGCCCAGTCTGTGGAACGAGTGGCAGGTTACGGTGAGATGTTCCAGGACTTGTTTGGGTGAATGAACCCTGATCAGCCAATCATCTAGGCAGGGGTAGACATGAATCCTCCCCTCTACTGAGAATCACTGCCACCACTGCCATCAACTTGGTGAAAACCCCCGGGGAGGAGGTCAGGCGAATGGCAGAACTCGAAACTGACAATAAGAACTGCACTACTTTCTGTGCTTGGGATGGATAGGCACATGAAAGTAAGCATCCTGAAGGTCCAATGATACCAACCAGTCTTGTAGTTGGAGAGCCTGAAGGATTTCGAAAAGTGTAACCATCTTGAACGTTTCCTTCCTGAGGAACTTGTTCAAGTTTCTTAAGTCTAAGATGGGTCTCCATCCTCCGTCCTTTTTAGGCATCAGAAAGTATGGGGAATACTGTCAGCATACTCCACTGTTAGGGCGTCAATATCCCCGCTTCCCTCCTCCACCTCCTCACCTGTTGAATCAGAGTCTTCTTCGATAGGGCTGAGAGTTCGATGTGCTCTGTAGTCCTTTTCTTTTTTCTTTGTTGTGTATGTCTCCCACAAGAAGAAGCCACAGTGAGAGCGATAGAAACGCCCTGACCGTGACCTCCTCCCAGGAGGGACCGGAAAGGGGGAAAAAAGCCAAGTATAGGCTAAAAAACCCCAGTGAATCACAAAGGCAGGTGGGTATCCTGATGGAGGTTGGACTAGCAGATATCAGCAATGGGATGCGGAGAAGGTATTACAGAAAAACAGGAAGAGCAGGGAAAATACAAGAGCTCCTACTCCAGGTAAGCGGATAACTGCAGGCAAACAGGACGGTGAAACAAAAGAAAAAAAAAGTAGTAGAGAGAGAGAGAGAAAAGGGGGGTCCTGGGAAACGGGACCCGAGTGGAACGAGGAGGGGAAAGAAGGAAGAGAGAGGAAAAGCTCAGCGGAGCAGAAATAACAGCGTATAGCAAACCGCAGCAGCAAAGGAAAAACACATCTGACCGTGAAGGGTTGTAACGCACAGAACAGAGGATACGGCGTGGCTAAGTAAAGCTACGTTCACTTGAGCGGAAAAAGACTGGACCGCTAAGTGGACGTAGGGCGGAAAACGTGACAGGAATTAAGATGTGTGTAATCGGAATCGGGGCCACAGACGCCAGGTAGGAATGCGCCGCATGACAGTATGCCCCCCTCCAAGACTCAGACCCCCCGGTTTATCAGGATGTAATCGGTGAAACTTTCTGAGAAGGATCGGGGCATGGATATGTGAATGGGGTTCCCAAGAGTCCTCAGTATGGGAAAAACCTTTCCAATGTACCAGGTATTCCAGGCGCCCTTTACGGTACCTAGAATCCAACAACTGGGAAATCTCATATTCAGATGAATCGGGGAGTGAAAGAATAGGGAAGGGTCGAGCCTTGTGAGACTGTTCGCCACTCTTAAGAAGTGAAGCATGAAACACTGGGTGAATCCGCCTTAATGCTTGTGGCAATTTTAGGCGGAATGCCACTGGATTGATTTTCTCAGTGATAGAATAGGGACCGATGAACCGAGGGGACAGTTTAGATGGTCGAGACCATCTTGGGAGGTATTTAGTGGATAACCACACTTTAGAGCCCACCTTCCAATCAGGTACCACCTGCCGGTGTCAGTCGGCCTGTCTCTTATAGACTTGCAGACTGTCTTTCAGGTTTAACTTTGCTTTTTCTTGAGTATCTTTTATCCTGGACAGTGTTCCGGCAACCGCCGGAAGGGTAGGTTGCAAGGGAGAGAGAGGAATGATGGCTCAGGGATGAAAACCATATGAACAGTAGAAGGGAGACATCCCACTTGCTGAACGACTGGCGTTATTGTATGCGAATTCCGCCGTTGGCAACAAGTCCACCCAGGTATCTTGTTCCAGATTCGTGTAGCTGCGTAAGTACTGCTCCAGGGTGGCATTCAAGCGTTCCGTCTGGCCATTTGTGTGGGGATGATATCCAGATGATAAAGCACGCTGGATGTTAAGGGCGGCGCAAAGTGATTTCCAAAATTACAGACGTATTGACTCCACCGGTCAGATATGATTTTGTCTGGAAGACCATGGAGTCTAAAAACGTCTTTTATGAAAACCAATGCCATGCCGTCAGCAGTCGGGAGACCTGGAAGTGGAGAAAAATGGGCCATCTTTGTGAGAGAATCAATAGTCACCATTATACATGTGTGTCCCTGTGAGGGTGGTAAGTCCACAAAGAAATCTGTGGATATATGACTCCACGGGCGATCAGGGATGGTGTCTTGTTGCAACAATCCAATGGGCCTTTTAGTAATGTTTTTGCTCTGACAACAAACTCTGCAGGTCCTTGCATACCATTTGACGTCCTCAGGCAAACCCGGCCAATAGAAGGCTCTTCTTATCAAGTCCAGGGTACTGGCTTGCCCTCTATGACCTGCTGTCTTGTGATTATGGCACCAAGACAATATGTTTTTCTGGAGAGTTTTGGATGGTACCCATATTTTTTGACCTTTGAAAAACAGGCCATCCCGTTCAGTCATGCCATGAGGCTCCGGTTGAGAGGAGGCGGCTTCTCTGATCTGCTGAAAGAATGAGGTGATGGTAGCCACTATTTGATTCCTTGGGAACAATTTTTCAGGGTAGGAAGAGGTTGTCTGGGAGGTAAGTGTCTTTCTGGATAGAGCATCGGCTAAGGTATTCTGACTTCCGGGGATGTAGGTAATACGGAAATCATATTGTGAGAAAAAATGTGCCCATCTTGCTTGCCTGGAATTTATGCAATCCATAGACTGTAATACTTGTACATTTTTGTAATCAGTTCCAATTATAAAGGGGTGGCAACTCCCCTGTAGCAGATGTCTCCAAACTTTGCAAGCCTTTTTCATGGCTAAGAGTTCTCTTTCGATGACGGAATAGTTCAGCTGACTTGTTGTAAGGGTTTTGGACAGATAGGCTATCGGATGTTCTGTGTTGTCATATTCTTGTAGTAAAACCGCTCCTATGGCCGCAGCTGAAGCATCAGTCTCGAGGATAAAAGGTTTCCTTTGATCTGGCTGGCATAGGATGGGAGCACTACAGAAACTTTTCTTCAAGAGTTGAAAGCTATCTTCAGCCCGAGTGCTCCAGGCAAAAGGCACTGATGACTTCTTTAGTAAACTGGTGATGGGCAGGATAATGTTGGAAAACCCTGGTACAAATCGCCTATAAAAATCTGCCAAGCCCAGGAATCTCTGTACTTCCTTGACAGATGAAGGAGCTGGCCATTGGAGAATGGCATCAACCTTCTTTTGGTCCATTTGAATCCCTTGAGATGAGAGAATAAATCCGAAGTAGGGTACAGAAGAAGCTCCAAAGACACACTTTTCCCGTTTGACCAGTAGTTGATGTCTTTTGAGTCATTCCAGTACTTCTTTGAGATGTATTAGATGTTCTGGCATGGTCTGAGAAAAAACCAGTATATCGTCAAGGTAAATGACAACAGACACAAATAACAAATCTGAGAAGATACGGTCGATAAACCTTTGAAAAATGGCGGGTGCGTTCACAAGTCCGAAGGGCATCACGTAGTATTCGTATAGGCCAAAAGGGGTTCTGAACGCAGTTTTCCATTCATCACCGGAACGTACTCTGAGTAAATGATAAGCATTACGCAAATCCAGCTTGGAGAAAACCGTTGCCCCTTGTACGGTTTCCAAGATGTCTGGGATGAGCGGCATGGGGTACCTATCCTTAAGAGTTACTTTATTAAGTCCCCTGTAATCAATGCATGGCCGGAGGTTTTTGGAATCCCGTTTGGTGATAAAAAACAAAGGCGCACCTGCCGGGGACTTTGAAGGTCTAATGAGACCGTTACACAAGTTATCATCCAAATATTTCCGTAGTACTTCCTTTTCTGTTTTTGATAATGCAAACATCCTGCTAAAGGGTACTAGAGCATTGGGAGCCAAGTCAATGGCGCAGTCCTCAGGTCTGTGGGGAGGTAACGCCATGGGAGCAGCTTCTGCAAATACTGATTGGTATTCCTCCAAGGCTTTGTCAAGAGAATGTACTCCAATGGTTGTGTGAAGAGTGGTGGGATGAATCTTGACCTCCTGGTAAGGTGTGTCTTGAAATAAATGGGTTTGGCAATAATTGGAATTGAAATGCAAACAGTTAGACTTCCAGTCTACGCTGGGATTGTGCTAACGCAACCAGGAGATACCCAAGATCAGAGGAAAATGAGCTGCCCTGATAATGTCGAATGTGATGACTTCTGAATGCTGAAAAATGGTGAGTGGCAGAGGTTCAGTTGTCTGTACAATGAGTCCAGAACTCAAAGGCATGCCATCCACCCCCTCTACCTTTTGGTCGTGTCTGCGATCAATACGCTTTGCTCCAACTTTGTCCACTCAGAGTGTATCAGCAAAGTTTCCTGCGGCACCACAATCCAAAAGTGCCAAGGTCTCCACTTGATTACCATTAATGGTAACCTTTACTGTTATTACCATAAGACGTGAGTCTTCTGAGGGATCTGAAGAATCAATTGACATAGTCACATAGGGACTGGAAGATTGCCCTCGCTAACCCGTCCCTTTTAGGTACGAGGGTTCACGTTTTCCGCCGGTTTATGAGGCAGTTCTGTACAATTATGTACTGAATGACGATCCGAAGCACAATAAGCACATAGGCCATGTTCCCGTCTCCTTTTCCTTTCTTCAGGGGTCAGGCACCACCGAGTAGCTCCGATTTGCATGGGTTTGTCATTATGTTTGAGTGTAGCTGAAGGAGGTGAGGAGGTTCTTGTAAAGGAGGGGCGTGTCTTGCGTCTCTCCTGCCGCCTTTCTTGCATCCTAAATTCCATCTGAAGCGCAGCAGTCATCAGGTCCTGTAGTGAGGTAGGACGGGGAAAATTAGCCTATTCGTCTTTAAGTTCCTCTCTGAGGCCTCGGCGGAACAATATGAATTTAGATTGCTCCGACCAACCGGTCTCCATTGCCAGTCTTTTGAAGGAGGAAATTTATGACAACACATCGGCTTGGCCCTGGCGAATGTCCATCAGGTCTTCCCCTGCTGCCATAGATACTTCGGGTCTTTTGAAAGTGCGTTTTACTAGGTCCACAAAGGCATCAAAATTTTGGAGAACTGGGTCCGTTCCTGTAACAAGAGGGGTGGCCCAAGCAAGGGCATTCCCTGTCATATTAGATATTAGAAACCCGACTTTAGCATGATCAGATGCATAGGTGCGAGTTCTAAATGAAAAATACACCCTGCAAGCACCAAGGAATTCTTTTAGGGTCTTAGGAGACCCATCGTCCTTCCCAGAGGACAAAGACATGGGAGGTAGATCTGTTGTGGGTGGTTCGCGGGCCGCCACCATTTGTTTCGAAAGATTATTCTCTGCTTTCATGTTTTGCATTTCGAGAGAAAGACTTTGAACGGCAGCTATTAATTCCTGCACTTGCTCAGGAGTAGCCATCCTTGAGGTTTGGAGGCGTTGCAAACTGTCAGCAGACTCCACTGATAGGGCGTCAATATCCCTGCTTCCCTCCTCCACCTCCTCACCTGTTGAATCAGAGTCAGAGTCTTCTTCGATAGGGCTGAGAGTTTGATGTGCTCTGTAGTCCTTTTCTTTTTTTATTTGTTGTGTATGTCTCCCACAAGAAGAAGCCACAGTGAGAGCAAAAGAAACGCCCTGACCGTGACCCCCTCCCAGGAGGGACCGGAAGGGGGAAAAAGCCAAGTATAGGCAAAAAAAAACCAGTGAATCACAAAGGCAGGTGGGTATCCTGATGGAGGTTGGACTAGCAGATATCAGCAATGGAATGCGGAGAAGGTATTACAGAAAAACAGGAAGAGCAGGGAAAATACAAGAGCTCCTACTCCAGGTAAGCGGATAACTGCAGGCAAACAGGACAGTGAAACAAAAGAAAAAAAAGTAGTAGAGAGAGAGAAAAGGGGGGTCCCGGGAAATGGGACCCGAGTGGAATGAGGAGGGGAAAGAAGGAAGAGAGAGGAAAAGCTCAGCGGAGCAGAAATAACAGCGTATAGCAAACCGTGGCAGCAAAGGAAAAACACAGCTGACCGTGATGGATTGGCTAGGTAACGCTACATTCACTTGAGCGGAAGAAAACTGGACCGCTAAGTGGACGTAGCGCGGAAAACGTGACAGGAATTAGGATGTGTGTAATCAGAATCGGGGCCACAGACGGCAGGCAGGAATGCGCCGCATGACACATACCCACCCTTGTTCCTTTCCGCTACAGGGACATGTTCTATTGCACCTTTGTATAGCAGGGTCATAATTTCCTGCGCAAGGAGCGGATCCAGAATTTTGAAAGAGTTGTTCTCCGGTGGATGATCCTGAGGCCTCTTTTGGAAAGGAAGGCAGTAACCCTGGGCTACAGTTTCCAGAGCCCAAGCATCTGAAGTAATGCCTTGCCTTTCCTTCATATGCTGAGTAATTCTGCCTCCCACCGGGGTCGTATGAGTCAAGGCCTCAGAGTGGTTTTGAGGCAGCAGAAGCAGCAGCCGATGGTAAAACTGCCATTGCTTGGGTTGCTTAGCACCTGTCCCTCGTCTACCACGAGGGAATTGCCTCGGACCGTTTT